>NW_027507903.1:349289421-350759463 GCF_037356315.1 Lithobates pipiens
AATAAGGCTGGAGAGACAGATAAATGAGAGGAGGGGAGTCTCTACAGGCTTATCTACTTTATCTATTGTGTGGTATCGCAGCACGGTATGCATGTGTGTTACTGTCCTTCATGTAGCTAACATTACCTAGTTTATTGTGTTTGTCATATTACATTAGTCGTACATTATGTATCATTTATTACTTTGCAAACCTGCCACTGTTGCCCAGATGGTAATTCATGCTCCAGGATGCTGTTTCTTAGCCAGAGAGTCCACTGAGGCTCCCATGAACCAGCCCCAGTACAAGCTCTAACCTACTCCCTTCTGCAAGGAGGGTCCAGTGTGTTTGAGTATGAGAAGACCAGTGCTGGCGCATGTGCATTTTCTGTGCATAAAGCCAGTACCTGACATGTGTTAACCCGAATGCATGGACATTTTAACATGCAGGTGTATGCTTGGCACTGATATTGGTGCCAAACTGCCTATAAAAGTGAGATTATGGTCTTCAGCTTTGTTCCTTATTTACCTGCAGCCTGCCCTGCTACCTTTGCCTTACCATGTAAGACCCGGTTTCCCTTTGACCTCTTTCTGGATCCTTGGCTGCCTTTTGTGCCCTCACCTTGTGTTTTGGACTCTGCTGTCTGTCTTATGATTTTGTGCCATGTTGCCTGGCTGTTAACAGACCTCAGCCTGACTCTGCCTCTGCCCTATATTTTTTTGTACCTCACTGTCCTCCTGTTGCTGACCTTAGCCTATACCCTGATGCTGTCCTTGACTTTCAATTTGGTACCTCACTACTCAGCTGTTGATGACCTTTAAGAGTGTGACAGCTAAGCTCTTACCTTCTGATCGGCTGCTGCCTGCAACATTGGCCCTCATGCCACCCTGTCCTCACATCTCCTGTCACTACAAGCAGGGTTGTTGGACACAAGGTGCAGCCCCCTGTTATCCACCAGGTATATAACACCTTTCAATAACTTTACTAAAGGATGCAAAACTCAGCGACACAGTAAATGGCATACCACAGAATGCAAAATATACATCTCATAATGTGCAAAATGAGATAATTAAATCTATGGCAAGTCTTGTGCTGCATAAAATCAAAAATAATCGTGGCAGTACTAACACAACTGGGTTCTTTTTAAAGAGTGATGGGGCCAGGGACAGTGGCAATATAAAGAATCTATCAATAGTGACCAGGTTTGTCTGTAACTCTGTTCCTGCGGAGCACCTGATTGGTTTGCTGGACCTGAGTCAGTGGGATCCTGAATACATCACAAAGCAGATGGTGAAACATCTCTTAGATGGGGACTACAGTATTGACAATGTAATCAGTCAGTGGTATGATGGTGTTTCAGTCATGGAATGGAAACATGTTCCATGTATACACTGTTACAACCATCAGCTTAATTTGACCGTGGTGCATACTATGCAAGTTGAGCCTTGTGCCAAGCTTTTTTTGAGTTATCAAGTTCATTCTGCTAATTTCATTGTCTCTACATTACAACAGAACTACAATGTGCCACCTCTCAAAAGACTACTAGAAATAAGGTAGACTGGTCACTACGATGTGCCCGGGGGTGTATTTGAAAATAAGTATGCCATCTTGGATCTTTTCTACAAGATTTCTGAGAATACTGGTGTAGGAATGAAAATATTGTATGTACAGAAGCCTTGGGGCTATAAGTACAGCTAAGGAAAGAGAAATTCTTTGAAATCTGTGAATTTCTTATCCAGATTATTGGTGCCTTGAGGCCAGCTAATTCTATTCTGTAAACTCATTCATTAGACCTCTGCTGTGCATGGGAGGTTAACAATACCTCTATGCAGTCACTGAAAAATATCCAAGGAAATCTTTCACATACTCAGTTTGAGAAAGAAAATAATAACCACGCAGTCTACAGGCACTCCCTGGAGTTCAGAAAGAGTGTGGTATACTCCCTTTAGAATACCATTGCACTTCCACATCAGAAATGTCAGAGCTTACGACATAACAGGTACATGAATCTGTTGTCCAGAGGCCAGCACTGAAGTTGCAGCGTCAGTACTGGACATGTTTTCATATGCTCAGGGCACATTACTTACACATTACTTACAATGAGCACTCTACTCCATTGTGATAAGGTGGGACTCTGGGGGCTCTGGAGTAGTTTGGCACACTGGGGGCTCTGCCATAGGGTGGCACACTGGGGGCTCTGCCATAAGTTGGGACTCTGGGGGCTCTGCCGTAAGTTTGCACACTGGGGGGCTCTGCCATAGGGTGGCACACTGGGGGGCTCTGCTGTAGGGTGGCACACTGGGGGGCTCTGCCATAAGGTGGCACACTGGGGGGCTCTGCCATAAGGTGGCACACTGGGGGCTCTGCTGTAAGGTGTTATTCTGGGGGCTCTGCCATAGGGTGGCACACTGGGGGCTCTGCCATAGGGTGGAACTCTGCGGACTGTGATGTATATAAGAATGTTGGGATATTGATGTAAGGGAGGACTCTGATGTGAGTGTGGCACTCATCCTGACTGCTGTACTCTATATGTTGTTTTGTTTGTTACTTACTCCTAACCCAGTACTCTGTACATTATACTGTACATAGACCTGACTAAGGTGTTCAGTGTCTCAACAGTTGCTGGTTTTAATTACGTTCTTCTGTAAGGTTGCCTCAGTAAGCCAAAAATATCCTGTTTTTGTGCATAAAAAACATATATAATGGAAACATTTATTTTAAAAACAAATGATCCTTTGACTGTGATTTATTTGTGTCTGTGAGATTATCAGTTGCGACACAGTAATTAGAATTTTATGGGTACAAGGTCTGTGGTATGCTTGCATTGTTTACAGCAGATGCACATTCTGTTCAATCTTCCTTTAAGTATCCCCCATTGACCATGCTCATTGTTTGCCATGGTGCACTATGCATGCCGCAGGTCATCCTCTCCCTGGTAGGGGTCTCAGTGTAGTATTTTGCCAAGGAGCAATGGTGCTGTTAAGGTGGCACTGCCAATGAGAGGCTCCTGGAGATTTTACTGGGTTGCCAGCTCTAAGTCTCCTGCCACTCTGCATGTCGCCAAGCTTGGTGCCCCTCCCTTCCACATGGGTATGTTGCAGCAAAAAGATGGCTGCCGCATGGCAGCCATCTGTAAGCCTGGGCGCCCCATAATCTCTTATTGCCGGGGGGCCCCATGAGTTGTCAGTCCACCCTGAGCAGGGCGCAGGTATTAAAAACTTGTAACACTTTATTTGTAAACAATAGTATCACTTACAGGGAGGTAGACTTTATTAGGTTCATCTACAGAGAGATGACGGGGTTGATTTACTAAAGGCAAATAAACTGTGCATTTTGCAAGAGCAGTTGCTCCAGAGCTTAATAAATGAGCAGAAGCTCTGCTGACTTCCATCAATCAATCATAAGCAAGCAAAAATTCAGTTATTTTTTTTTCCCTTGCCGTGATTGGGTAACTGCACTTTGCAAAGTGCACAGCCTATTTGCCTGTAGTAAATCAACCCCTATGTGTCAACATGGCAAGATGGATCACAAGGATCAATGTGATCAGTATATCCAGGACCAGTGGCGGACCCCTAATCTGCATGCAGGGCACCGGATGCATGGATTCCAAGGGGGGGGGGGGGGTGTTTTTTTGTTTTGTTTTTTAAGCACGTGATTACAGCCAGAGGCTCTAAAAGGGCTTCAGAAAAGGGTGGACTCGGGGCGCAGAGCCCTGCACTCCGAGCCCACCCAGTTGTGTGACAATAGCAAATGGATATCCACTAATTCACACTGATTCTCCTCCCGGTCAATCAGGAAGCGGGTCTAAGACTTGTTTCCCAATTTACTGAAAGGAGAAGTGTTCCGATTGGTGGGAGGAGACGGAAGCCGCCATGATGCCTGCCAGGGAAAGGGGAAGCCACCCATGATGCTGAGGAGGAGAGCAGGTGAAGGAGAAGCCACCGCCCATCGCCCAGGTGAAGGGATGCCCAAAGTGCTCTGTGCTGCTGCTGATTCGACCGACCGGACCGGGGGGGAGGGGGGATGGCTGTGGGTGCACTGTTTGCCACAACCCCCCAAAAAATAATTACCACTAGCCGCCAATGCACAGGACTAAGCACAAGACCCACCAGATGATGGTGATATCAGGGGGGGGTTGACAAAAGGGGTGGAATCCTTGAAACATGCTGCCGCCCACCCCCTTTCGCACTTCGGGCCGAGTTGTACTGTGTGGATGTGCATAGAGTGAGGCTGCATATGCCATCGATATCACCATCATCCGGCGAGTCTTGTGCTTAGTCCTAGGCATACGAGTCATATCGATCCCTTTGTTCCATCTTGCCATATTAACAGTTCATTTCTCTGCACGGTGAACCTAATACAGTCTACCTACCTGTAAGTGATATATTGTTTACAAATAAAGTGTTACACATTTTTAATGCCTGCGGCCTGCTACTCTGTTTCCTTTTCACAGTAATTCTTTTTGAAGTTATTGCAGCCATAGCAACAGATTTGTAAAGTGATTCAAACAAGAACTACCAGAATTTGTCTTACTTTTGCCGAAACTGTCACAAGACTTTAATGAATTAGGTGCCACCAGTGACTATGCTACCAGAAAAGTGTTGTAAATGTTGTTTTCTCTACTCTTGGTCACACTGAGACTCATTGCTCTAAAAAAAGCGTGCTAAACATTGTGGACAAAGCTATTAGTGACATACAAAATAGATTCTATATGCAAAATTTGGACCTTTATGCAGGCAGTAAATTTCCTTCTCCCTCAGTCTAATTCTTTCCTAGCCACTTGCTGACCGCCGCACACGGCGATGTACCTCCCTACTTTAGGGATGGATATTGTTGTTATGGCTGCAGCTAGCTGCCATAACCCAGGTATCCCCGTGTTCGGCCAGCGGTCGGCTACAAGATAAAAGTGGTCTCTGTGGTTTATTCACCGTGAGATCACTTTTATCGGTGGCGGGAGAGGGCCCCCTCCCGCCGCTTACCGTAGCGATCGGCAGTGGCGGAGGCGATCACGTCTCCTTGCTAGGTATGGAGACGAGTGAGGGGAAGATGGCCCCCACCCATCTCCTTACCATAGCAGGGCGAAAACGTCACTTCCACCCATTCATCTCAAAGGCATATTTTTTTGTTGTCATTTTTTCAAAATCACAACATTTATATTTTTTTTTATTTTATTTTTTTGCATTCAATTCCAAATATGAGGTCTGAGTTCTTTTTGACTCCAGATCTCATATTTAAGAGGTCCTGTCATGCTTTTTTCTATTACAAGGGATGCTTACATTCCTTGTAATAGGAATAAAAGTGTCACTTTTTTTTTTTCATTTTAAACAGTGTAAAAAGAAAAGGTAAAATAAATAAGAAAAATAGGTATCACCGCGATTGGTAGAGCGAAAGCAATAATTCTAGCCCTCTGTAACGCAAAACATGCAACCGGTAGAATTTTTTAAATGTCGCCTATGGAGATTTTTAAGGGTAAAAGTCTGTCGCCATTCCACGAGCAGATGCAATTTTGAAGCGTGACATGTTGGGTATCAATTTGCTTGGCGTAACATTATCTTTCACAATATTCAAAAAAACGGGCTAACTTTACTGTTGTCTTATTTTTTTAATACAAAAAAGTGTATTTAAAACAAAAAATTTGATGTGACAGAAAGTATTACAACGACCGCCATTTTATTCTCTAGGATGTTAGAAAAAAATGTATAATTGTTTGGGAGTTCTAAGTCATTTTTGGCATAAAAAACTGTTTTTAACTTGTAAACACCACATCTAAAATAGAGGCCCGGTCTTAGCCCTTGTACACACGGTCGGAGAATACGTCGGAATGTGTCCTATCGGACCGTGTTGTCGGATAATCCGACTGTGTGTGGTATGCATCGGACTGTTTCCGTCGGAATATCCGTCGGACCAAATTTTCAAACTTGCTGGAAATATTTTCCGACAAACTGGTCCGATAGGACATACTCCGATCATGTGTAGAGAATTCCGATCGGACAAAGTGCCACGCATGCTCAGATCAAATTCCTACATCAAAGCTATTGGCTACTAGCCTGAACGTAGTCCCGTCGTAACGAAATTACGTCATCACGTTCTGAAAGATCGGATTTTTCGACAACTTTGTCCGACCGTGTGTATGCAACAGTTTCGGACAAAATCCGACAGACAAAATCCAGCGGATTTGGTTGTCGGAATCTCCGACCGTGTGTACAAGGGCTTATAGTGGCTAGACCTGGTGCTTTTGCACCCTCTGCAACAGTTTGCTGACTCAAAACATACTGACTGACAGACTCAGAAATTCAATTCTTGTTATTCCCCCTTGTTTTAAATGTTTGCTTCCTATAGAAAAAGAATTCTGTAAATGATTGCAAAGACTCTTATTAATGTATACAACCAGGTAAAGTCCATTGCTGAGGAAAACTGCATTAGGGGATTTTAAAAGGTTGTGTGGTCCTGCACTGCCACCTAGTGGACTGATTGCAATGCACACAACCAATGTGAACTATATAGGGATAACAATGGAGAAGATGGGGGTTGTCAGGGCGATTGGGTCTTGTTTCGAGGCACTTATACTGAAGGGAGGGTGCTTGCATGGAGCAAATATACAATGAAATGTTCCATTTGTTTGTGTGTTGTGCAATTTGTCTATTTTTCCTGGCTATTGTATTAGGGAGTTATGTCTATATTCCCTTAATGCTGTGGATACTGCCATCTGTACTACTCTCTGGTATGTTAGCTAGGAAATAAGTGCCCGTGTTTGTACTAACTCAGTGTAGCAACAATAACCATATAATTGTACAAGCTGCTATAAGGTTGTAAGGATGCCCCATTAGGGGAACACATGAGACTAGCGATGCACTGATTTTTTTTTTTTTACGACGAGTATGAGCACTGAAGCTTTTTCTTTGTACTCACTGATGCAACTCCTGATACCTACCACAATTGTTTTGTTTACACTTCAGCTGATAGGACAAAACATTGAAAAGTTATTTAAAAATGATATAATTTTTTTTTAAATGTTGGGTCTTTTTCAATGTGAAACATGTAAATATATGTCAAAGGTGTAAAAATATCAATGAACAAAGCAAACAAAAATAAAATTGTAATTATTAATAGTTTACAGAATAGAAATGTACAAAAAAAAAGGCAGAAAAATAATAATTCAATGGAGAAGGAGAATAAGGAGTTCATTAAAGCAGAGTTCCACCCTAAAGTGGAACTTCCGCTCATGGGAACCCCCCCCCCCCCTCCGGTGCCACAGTTGGCACCTTTCAGGGGGGAGGGGGGTGCAGATACCTGTCTAAGACAGGAATTTGCACCCACTTGCGGGCATAGACTCCCACGGGAGTCTATGCCTCTTCCTGTCCCACACACGGGTCCCAGAGACAGCGTGGAGCATTCTCATTGCGCTGCGCGACTCGCGCGTGCGCAGTAGGGAACCAGGAAGTGAAGTCGCGATGCTTTACTTCCTGATTCCCTCACCGAGATGGTGGCGGCAGCAGCCGAGAGCCGAGCGATTGATCGGCCTCGGCTACTGACTTCGCTGGACTCCAGGAAAATTAAGTGTCCATTTATTAAAAGTCAGCAGCTGTAGTATTTGTAGCTGCTGGCTTTTAATAATTTTTTTTTTCGGGTGGACTCCCTCTTTAAGGCTGATTAGAGTAAATTAAGGGTTAATAAGGGGTTAAACAGATGAACATTTAAGGGCCAGGCTTAATGTATGTGAATGAATAGAGGGCCGCATTCACCTGCTAATAAATTAAGATAATAATAATCCTAACATTGTAATAATACCAGTACAGGTTTACCTCACTTTAAGTTGCTTCACTAATTAAAAAGCCAGTTCACCCTGAGGGAGTATGTGGCTGAAGATTCAGATTTTACTGCCCCCTCCTCCATCCTGGTACCCAAGGGTGGCTGATGCCAGCCCTGCCAGCCAGCATGTTCTGGAGATGGGGTTTCTATCCCTAGGGGTGATAGGGTCCCTGTTCCTAGGGGTGATGGGATCCCTGTCTACAGGGGAGAAGGGCTCCTCTGTCCCCTGCGACCCCCACCCACCACTGTAGTATCCTCTGTCCTCCCCATAGTGTCCTCTGTCCCCCCATACAGGGCTGTCTTTAAGGCAGGGCAAAAGGGGCAGCTGCCCTGGGCCCTGTCATTGTTGTGGGGCCCAAAGCAGCTGCCTCATACTTGCCAACTATCCCAGTTTAAATTCCCTTGTCCCTTGAAGTTTTAGTCCCATGCTATGTCCTGATATCTCAGTGTGAAGTGCTGCTACTAATGCTGCCCAGCTCTGCCCTATTGTTGTGTGCAGATGACTCACCTGCAGACCCTGTGTTTACATGTAAATAACCATCATTCATATGTAAATAGCAGCAACATTCATATGTAAATAGCTGAGGCCAGCGGCATTGATATGTAAATAAAGGTGGCATTCACATGTATATCATGCAATGGGGAGAAGATGTGCTGTAACCTATAGCAACCTATGAGCAGTATTACTGTACAGTAATCTCTAGCAACCAATCAACAAGCAGAAATCATGTGCTGTAACCTCTAGCAACTAATCAGTGAGCCTTAATGTGTGCTGTAACCTCTAGCAACCAGTCAGTAAGTGGTAATGATATGCTGTAACCTCTGGCAAACAATCGCTGCCTGATCTGATACAGTAAACTGATTTTAAGTCTAACTGCTATTTATTGTATGTCTCAGAGAAGGGGAAGAGCAAAATTGCATGGGGGAGGGGGGCCCCAAGAAAATGTTTGCCCTGGGTCCAATCAATATTAAAGATGGCCCTGCCCCCATAGTGTCTTCTGTCCCCCCCATTGTGTCCTCTGTCCCCCGCCCATGTGTCCTCTGTTCCCCCCTCCCATTGTGTCCTCTGTCCCTCCATAGTGTCCTCTGCCCCCCCGTGTCCTCTGTCTCCCCCTCCCATTGTGTACTCTGTCCCTCCATAGTGTACTCTGCCCCCCCATAGTGTCCTCTGCCCCCCCAGTGTCCTCTGCCCCCCCCCATGGTGTTCTCTGCCCCCATAATGTCCTCTGCCCCCATCCACCCCACACATCCACACACACACTGTGTAGGTAGAACTCTCCTACCTTTCACAGATGTACAGCAAGCAGAGCAGAGATCGATATACCAGGGCTGGATGGGCACTGCTGGTTAACATTTCACATTAACAGGCTGGTGATTGGTTGCTAGGATCATCCTGCTGTATAATGTAAAAAGTTAACTCCAACAATTCCTGTCCCCATCCAGCCCTGTGGTAATGCCACTTGCCGCTGTCCAATGAAGAGGACAGCAGCGAAAATGTCCGCAGGCCGGGTGCCCATGAATTAATCACAGGCGCCGACGGGCCAGAAATCTAGCGGTGGCGGCCGTGAGTTGTTGACCCCTGCTTTAAACTGACCATATCTGCAAATCGAAGTTCATCCCTTTGATCTGTAGATGAATAAACAGAAAGATACAGAAATAAACAATGTTTCTTTTTATCTTTCTGTTTCAGCAGCTGAGCAATGTTGTTTATAAACATTGCCTGGTTGCTTTTTTTTTTTTGACAGCTTTAATTGCCAGGACTTTGTTTACAGTTCAGTTGTTAACAGGGGAACCCCACTGACGGCTGAACGAGTCATCGGTTGTTAAGGACACGACGGCCCCGCTCCTTAACAACTGATAATTTAAGTTTTTTCTTTACATTTCAGCTGTCAGTGGGGGAATCCCGCTGGCTGGTGAAAGAACCGAGCCTGAAAGTATCGGTTTCCAGTATCAGACCATTTGCACAAGTACCGATACTCATGCTAATGCTAAGTACCATCACCAATTCCGATAATTGTATCAGTGCAACCCTAATTGAGACTAAATTAAACATACAAATTCCATGTGCATGTGAAGATAATACAAGACCAGTACTGTATTATTAAGGATTGCAGAGGCTGTCATTGACACTGACCCTGTAGCTTTATAATATTTCCAATCAAAAAGAGCTGATGTTTGACATGATGTTGTTGCTACTACAACACTTCTTTTTTTTATTATTTACCTTACTACAAGTCCACCTCTTTCAGAGCTTACTTGCTGAAGTGGTGGTAGAGGTAGAAGGGTTTCTCATTTACACTGCAGCCCTAAGGTCTTAGATGCTGAAAAAGACTAAGCTACTAATGACAACTTAGTTAGCTGTTTGTTAACCCCCCCCCCCCCCCCAAAAATAGCCCTTAAAGCAGATTACACAGCACAGTGCTTGTGCTGTGTAATCTGCCCCCCTCTAAACTGTAAAAAAAACCTCCATGAACCTGGTACTTCCTGTATCCACTATCTATCCTGACCACGAAAAGCAGGGCTGCCCAGCCCTCACCACCGTGGTCAAAGTATGTCCCTGCATCATACGCTGTTGTCTCCTCTGCTCTCCTCTCTCCCCCTCACCCCCTCCTTCCTGTTTGTCATCTCCCTCTCTGTATCTGTCTCCGCCCCAACCCCCCCCCCCCCCCCACCACCACCACTGCCATTCTTGAACAAAAAAGGTATAATTGTCACTAGTTTTCAAAAATGAGCATTCTAAATACCGAATTTGAGCTGTCTTTAGGCCAGTCACGTAACTCGTGACTGGTTTACAGCTATGAGACAGAGCTTCTGCTGTGGAGAGGAGTAGCCATGTGATCTCCCGGCATGTGATCTCCTGGCTGATGGCTCCTCCCACAGAAGACATCCATCGGAGCTGTAAAGCGTCCGCGAGTCATGCGACCGTCCTGAAGACACCTCAAATTCGGTATTTAGAACGCTCGTGTTTGAAAACTACTTACATAGTGTGCTATGCCAGTCTTTAATAGAGGGGCTAGCATAGTCTTATATAACAAACCCTTTAAGGTCAGATGTTAAGTCCAAGCAATGATGCCCCTCGTTCCCTGACAACGTCTCTCCAGAGCACTGGTCTTCAGTAACGACTTAGCTGATAGTTCTCCTGCTTCCCATCTTAGACAAATTTTATGTTAAAATATGTGACCATAGAGGGGTCACCATGACCTGTGGTTATGCTCCTGTACTAACCATAGCTGGCAAAGACTTCCACTCTGAAAGCATTACCACAGCCTGCTGCAACTTGCAGGCCAAAACATCCTATCTGTATAAATAGAAACATGGATGTATATCCAATGGCTTATACAGTATATGAATAAAAAATGTTGCTACTGGATGTGTATTGCCTGGGGACTATAAAAATAAAGATGGTAGATATATTATACATATGCAGTATATATATATATATATATATATATATATATATATATAGTCGTGGCCCTATGACCGAGAGAGATGTAGATCACATAAACACGCGACAAGACTTACAACATAAATAGACCTGAAGTGTGCTTTGGTGGTCTGGTTGGTATGCCATGAATAGGGGGCATACCCAAGGTAAGTAACATGTAGTTTATGAAGAAGGATATGCTGAGAAGTGCCCTGAAAAAAGGAAGGGTGGGAGGGTATTGCCCACTAAACCGACAAAGAGCATGGGCAAGTGAGCTGCTTAAATACCCTCCGGGCTCCTCCCATAAATTCAGGTCACCATACTGGCCTTCTTATTTATGGTCGTGGCCCTATGACCAAGAGAGATGTGGATCACATAACCATGCGACAAGACTTACAACATAAATAGACCTGAAGTGTGCCTTGGTGGTCTGGTTGTTATGCCAAGAAAAGGGGGCAAAAGACTCAGATAGGAGAATAACTCTTTATTGCTTGTTGTGGTTATTGAACCAGCTTGGTGAAGGCTTGTGCCATTTCTTCCTGAGGATTTGGGATGTATGTGGCAAAACAAGCGGGCTCCCATTGGAACAGTTTCTTGATTACATGGTCTGGTACTCCATGCTGGGAGGCAGCTGAGGCTGCTCCAATCCAGCAGGAAATGTCGAGACAACTGATTGGTCCCACTTGCATTGAAGACTGGAATAAACGCACAGACGATTTTAAACAGATGGTATTTACCACCCTACAAACTGTCAAAAATCTATTCCTCCTAATCCCCAATTTGTTGGACTTATCGGAATCTGGAACCCCACTTAAAGTGAAATAAAAAAAATTCCTTTAAATACAGTGTAAACATAACAGCTTCCAGCATCTCTTTAGGAAATATATTTGCATTGGTCGCATAGTGTCAGGATCACTTAGTGCTCCTGCTACTCATTCCAGCATCCGGGTGTTGGCTGTTGCATTCCCCCTGTCTGAGTTCATCTGGAAGGTGATTGATCTGGTAAGTCACCTGATATAAGCAAACCGAACACTCTATCCTTTGCTTGTGATAGAGACAGAGATACCTGCATTGTTCTTGATCAAGCCCCCCGTTTGTCTGCCCTGCTTTGCTGTTGGATTTCCCTGTGTATGACCCAGATCGGATATTGGACTATTCAGTGAACTCCGCCTGCCTTTTACCTAGACTGTCATTGGATTGGATATTGGACTATACCCTGAACTCAGCCTGCCCTTTACCTGAACTGTCATAGAACCACACCATCTGTCTGCTAAACTGCAAGTATTCTGTTGTTTGCTCTGTTTGTGTCTGCCCTGGTGTGGTGGCCAGGCACTATAGCATTGTGTATAAGTCCTGGGGGAAACCAAGTACCGGTAGGCCTGCTTGCCTTAAGGGAAAGGGGGTTGTGAAGCACATAGTAGCTAGCTATAGTGTCTGACCCCCTGCATTAAGGTAGACTTGACATTCATGACACATAGATAAACATATTGGTTAAAGTGTTACTAAACCCAGTAATAGGAAAATAGTTAATCTGTACCCCCCCCCCCACAGTGCCCACAGCTTAGAAATCTTCTTTTTACATTAAAATACTGCCACTAAATACCTTTTTGGATGATCTGTATACTACGGTCACATGATAAACTGCACAGTTTGTCTAGTGCTGAGACTTCAGGTAGGAGGAGATTTCCACTACAGCCTGTATATACAACATGCATGTGTGATGTCAATATCATGTGACCTGGCTAGCTCTGAGAACAAGTAAATGTTCTCTCCAGCATAAATGATCATGTGCAGGTCGGCTACCCTGCCTGTGTTAGCTGGCCTCCCCCAGATAGACAGTGCAGGAGGGAAGGATCTATGCATACAGGATAAAACAGTATTTTTACACAATGCAGAGGATTAACCCCTTAAGTTCCACAGTTAGTATAACAAGCAGCTATGCTGCATATACAGATTGATTTTACTGTTGTGGGGTTAGGAACACTTTAAGTATGGCACTTTTTTAGAAGAAAAGAGAAAACATTGGGACTTTAAATGAGGCGGTGACTGGGTAAGGTCAATTGCCTCCATCCCTATCTAATTGAAACAAACAGGACATGGGGTTGGGACTTTAAATGAAGCAGGCAGGTGTAAGAAGTTTGAATTTATTGGAAGTCAGTGATAAGTTACATGAGGGTAATCATGAGTACACCAAGAAAAACAATATATTTTGTTCAAAGGATAAACATACAGCAATGACAATTATCCATTAATAATACAAATCACACATTACAAGTGATCATTAAGTCAATAAAACGTATAGTTGGCATAAAAACATGGCATATAATAGCTCTATGCATTTTGTGGATTCAGGAGCATGCACATGGAAAACCGAATGGTGTAGTATAATAGTAACAAGAATATCTGTAAGGTCTGACCCTGTCACAGAAGAAGATTAAGATAAAGTAAATAAAGTAATTAGAGGTAATCTTACCTAGGATAAACCCCCCAAAACCCCTCTCAAAAGTACTTACATTGTGTGTGTCTATGCAGTAGCAAAGTGCCAACATGGATCCAAAAACCCTAGGGGTATCACTGGTGGGAGCTGAGGTGGTAATGACAGACCAGGATTCAACAAAGATGGTTTCCAATGAAGGAAATTACGAAAGTTAATGGTTAAAATTTATCATGAGTGCTGAGAACAAAAGTGAGATTATAAAATAGATTGGAAACTCATATCATGTGGTACAATGGGTGATATGTCCTAAACTTGGAAAAGGATAGGATAATGAGATGATAATGAGTGTGTAGGTAAAGTTAGGTTAGTGAGAGTAGAAGGTAAAGATGATGAAGAGGTGAACTACATAGAAAATTAAGAATATTAAGAAACCATATAAACCAAGGAGAATAGGTAGAATAGAATGAAAGTGCAGCATAAAACGTGGGTGAAAAAATTAGGTCAAATTTACCTAATAGACACTTCAATTCTGAGTGATCCTGACACATAAGTATGGCACGAATGTGTCAGAAAATGCTTTATAATATTCACCAGAAAGGCCATTGATACCTGGTACCTTACTTTTCAGTACAGAGTTGATGACCTTCAGACCCCTTTCACACCACACCGCCCATTGCGTCGGCAGTAAAACGCCGCTATTTTTGCGATTTGCGGCGCATTTCGGGCGCTAGCGGGACGCTTTTACCCCCCGCTAGCGGCCGCGAAAGGGTTAAAACCACCGGCAATACGCCGCAATAGCGCCGTTTTGCTGGTGGTATGACAGCGCTGCCCCATTGATTTCAATGGGGAGTAGCGGTGGAGGAGCAGTAAACACACCGCTCCTTCACCGCTCCATAGAAGCTGCTGGCAGGACTATTTCCTGATGTCCTGCCAGCGCACCACTGTAGTGTGAAAGCCCTCGGGGCTTTAACACTACACACAATGGCGCAGCTCTAACGCTATAGCGCCTGCAAAACGCCCTGGTGCGAAAGGGGTATCAATGTTTCTTCCAAACTTTCAGGAGATTAATTTTGCTTAAAAATTCAGTTATATTGCTGTATTTAAAATGGGTTGTGGAATTAGGTTATAGAGTGTTTCGTAGTACTCAGGGAAGGTGTCAGCTATTTCTCGAGGAACATAAATTATTTTCCCTATATTATGATGTACTAATTTGTGTATTATGTTTTTATTTTGGCGCTGGCATAATTGAGAAGCCAATCGTTTACCAGCTCTGTTACCTTGTGTATAACAATTTAATTTGAAATTTTTGAGGAATTTATTGTGGTATGTGGTATTGTGGTATGCTATCAATTTGGCCCTCAACTTAGCTCTGTTACTATTGAGTTGTAGTAGGATTGCATTATTAGGGGACTTTTTATGTTCCTCTTCTAAATTGGATATTTCCTTCATTAGCCTATTTATAGTATTTGACTTCCTTTTTTTTCTCCCCAAAAGCAAACCCCTAGCTTTATGTGTGTACCAGAGATTTGTACTTTTTTCAGAATTATTATCTTTTGAACATAAAATGTTTTCGTAGATTTTCTTTCATTACAGGCACATAATAAAGGTGTTATTTCTCCAAAGAGTAGTGTTGGTGCCTTTGTTGCCTTGTCATAATTTAAAGTGTGATTGGTGCATGGTCATATACTATGTATCTGGGCATCTATTATTTTTTGTAAAAAAGGTTTGTCTGCAATTAAATAGTCTATTCGTGAGTATGTTTTATGAACATGAAAAAAGTCATAGAGGCACCTCCAGGGATCATATAGATCTTTCTGAGAGAAACTATTACTTAAACCAGTTTTTGCAGTATGCGTTTCCCTAGTGGTGTCTATAGCAGGGTCCATATGAGCATTAAAGTCCCCACATGTGATAATATAACCTCTTTGTATTTTTTGTAATTTCGCCAAGATCTTCTTCCAGAAATGCTGGAGCCTCTTGTTAGGAGTGTAAACGTTGGCAATTGTATAGGTTATATTGTCAGTAATAGCTATTAAAATGATATATCTTCCTTGTTTGTCCATCTGTAAATCTAGGAGTTGAAAATAAAGCAAATCTTTTATCACTATTATTACTCCTTTTTTCTTTTTAGGATTGTTTGAGAAGAATATTCACTAAATTATCAAACGTATTTGGACGCCTGCCTTTACACACACAAACTTTAATGGCATCCCATTCTTAGTCTGTAGGGTTCAATTTTACATTGGCCCACCCTTTGCAGCTATAACAGCTTTAACTCTTCTGGAAAAGGCTGTCCACGAGGTTTAGGAGTGTGTCTATGGAGATGTTTAACCATCTGTCAGGTCACCTGAGACCAGGTGACAGATGCACTTCGTAGGAGTCGGAAGTGCACCGCTAGGTAGTGGACCTTAGGACTGACAGGGAGATTCAGGACACAGGTCTACAGGATCACTAACACAGATCCCGATGGGAGCTGGAGCATAGATTCCCCAGGGTGCAGAGTCAAAGAGCCAGCGGGTGTTCGCCAGAGCCTCCAGTGGTGAGGATGGACTTCGCTGCAGTCTGGCTCCAGGTCGCGGCCTCCAGTGTCTCACAGCTCACGCTCACGGTAGATTACAAGAGAAGGAAGCAGCAGGCTGGAACAACAAGGATAGTAAGTGGATACGGCAGAGGTCAGGGCAACTAGCAGACAGGAACAACAGAGTAAACGCCAAAGGTTCGGGGTCACAGGCAGACAGGGATGGTCGGGGACATGCCAAAAGGTCAAGGTCACAAGCAGACAGGAATTGTTGAGAACACGCCAAGGTTGGTAACAGAGACAAACATAGAGCACACAGCAAGCAGGAAACAGGAAGCCAAACACACAATGGTTGATCAGCACCGCCAGCTTGCAGTGCACAGGTTAATATAGGGTTCCCTGATAGGGCCTGGGGCGGAGCCATGCTTAGAGGAGAGGTTATAAAAACCCCAGGTGGAAGTGGCTGGCCTCTTAGTCTGAACACATGAGGAGAGGTAAGCAAACAGAGGAAGATCACTGCATAACCATCCTTCCAGAAGCGCATTTCTGAGGTCAGGCACCAATGTGGACGAGAAGGCCTGGCTGCTCTAATGCATCCCAAAGGTGTTCTATCGGATTGAGGTCAGGACTCTGTGCAGGCCAGTCAAATTCCTCCAGCCCAAACTTGCTCATCTATGTCTTTATGGACCTTGCTTTGTGCACTGGTCCAAATCATTTAATGGAGGGGGATTATGGTGTGGGGTTGTTTTTCAGGGATTGGGCTTGGCCTCGTAGTTCCAGTGAAGGGAACTCTTAAGGCTTCAGCATACAAATACAGTTTGGACAATTTCATGCTCCCAACTTTGTGGGAACAGCTTGGGGATAGCCCCTTCCTGTTCCAATATGACTGTGCACCAGTACACAAAGCAAGATCCATAAAGACATGGATAAGAGAGTTTGGGGTGATGGAACTTGACTGGTCTGCACAGCGTCCTGACCTCAACCCAGAAGTTACATACATGTTTACATTAGTCAGGTTGAAAAAAGACACAAGTCCATCCAGTTCTGCCAAAAAAATAAAATAATAATATCATACAATCCCATATACCCAATTCTATACCCACAGTTGATCCAGAGGAAAGCGAAAAACTCCAGCAGAGCATGATCCAATTTGCTAAAGCAGGGGAAAAAAATCCTTCCTGATCCCCCTAGAGGCAATTGGATTTTCCCCGGATCAACTTTATCTTTAAATGTTAATACCCAGTTATATTATGTACACTTAGGAAATAATCCAGGCCTTTCTTAAAGCAACCTACTGAGCTGGCCAGAACCACCTCTGCAGGGAGTCTATTCCATATTTTTACAGCTCTTACTGTGAAAAAACCTTTCCCTATTTGGAGATGAAATCTCTTTTCCTCAAGATGTAAAGAGTGCCCTCTTGTCCTCTTTGTTGACTGTAAAGTGAATAACTCAACACCAAGTTCACTATATGGCCCCCTTATATATTTGTACATGTTGATCATATCCCCCCTTAATCTCCTCTTACCAAGAGTGAATAAATTAAATTCCTCTAATCTTTCCTCATAGCTGAGTTCCTCCATGCCTCTTATCAGTTTGGTTGCCCTTCTCTGTACTTTCTCCAGTTCCCCAATATCCCAATAGAACATATTTTGGATGAATCAGAGTGGAGACTGTGAGTCAGGCCTTCTCATCCAACATCAGTGCCTGACCGCACAAATGCGCTCCTGGAAAAATGGTCAGTTATTTCCATAGAAACTCTACTAAACCTTGTAGATGGCCTTCTCAGAAGAGTTGGAGCTGTTATAGCTGCAAAGGGTGGGCTAACTCAATATTGAACCCTACGGACTAAGACAGAGATGCAATTAATTTTCATGTGCTTGTAAAGGAAGGCATCGGGACCATTTTTAAATGGCAGGACATTTAAATGGCAGGACAAATGGCAGGACAAAGGGGGCAGCTGCCCTGGGCCCCATCATTGTTGTGGGACTCAAAGCAGCTGCCTCATACTTGCCAACTATCCCAGTTTAAATTCCCTTATCCCTTGAAGTTTTAGTCCTGTGTTGTATCCAGATATCTCAGTGTAAAGTTCTGTTGATGCTGCCCAACTTTGCCCTATAGCCATGTACAGATGACTCACCTGAAGACCCTGTATTTACATGTAAATGACCCGAATTGATATGTAAATAGGGGCAGAATTAATATGTAAATAGCCGTGGACCGCTGCATTGATATGTAAATAGAGGTGGCATTCATATGAATATCATGTCTCCCTGAGGTCATATCTACCATCACTTCTGCTGAATGCTGCCCACTGGGGAGGTAAAGGGTCATGCTTGAAAGTCCTGCTTACAATTATAGTCATTAAGCCTAACATCAGCCTGTTCTGAAAAGGTTAGCAAATTGGAGGTGGAACCCATCTTCAACATATTATAGTGCCACAGCACCCTGAATTTTGGTGCATGTGAACGCACACATCTCAGCCGAAACATGAGGATGTCATTAACAATTAATGGCACTGCTGTGTATCTGCTAAAGGGCAGCACCTTTCTGTGGTGTCGGTAAAGCGATTTTGTATGTATTCCCGACACACACAAATGTGAACGCAGGCTAAATGTCCCAGTTACATTGGTGGTCAGTGTAAATCTTCTCATTACATTGGGGCTTTGTGTACAATCCTTTCATTCACACTAGTGGCAAGTGTAAATGTCCCCATTACACCGGTGGTCAGTGTAAATCCCTCTTTACATTTGTGGTTACTGTGAATGTTCCTATTACATTAGTGGTCAGTGTAAATCCCCATTACATTAGTGGCCAGTCTAGAAACTCCACTTCATATTGGTAATCATTAAAAAAATCCAAACTTGCATTTGTGGTCAGTTACAAAGTCTCCCTTACATTGGTGGTCCATGTAGAAGCCCCCTTTAAATTAGCTGTGAGTGTAAATCCCACTTACATTGGTGGCCAGTGTAGAAATCTCCCTTTATTGGCTGTTGATGTAAAATCCCCAATTACATTGGTTGTCAGTGTAAATTCTTCATAACATTGGTGATCAGTGTACATTTTCCTTTACATTGGTGGCAAGTGCAGAATTGCCTTTACACTGGTGTCAGTGTAAATCCCCCCTAACATTGGGGGTTGGTGCAGAAATGTGACCTTACATTGGTGGTCAGTACAAATCTCCTTGACAATGGTTGTCAGTGTAAATTTCCCCTTACAGGGAAGTCATTGTACATTCCCCTTTACACTGGTGGTTGGTGTAAATGCTCCTATTACATTGGTTTCAGTGTACAAATCCCTCTTTTCTATTGGTAGGTGGTGTAAAATCCCCCGTTACATGGTGGTCAGTGCAAATTCCCCCTCAAATTGATGGTGAGTGTAAATCTCCCACTTGCCAAAGATTTCCAGCTTTGCTCTACATGATCCAAAATTTTCCACAGTGTACTGCCTCCTAAGTAATCCCATCCCCTCACCACTGCCACTGATCCCATCAACCCCCCAGCATTGCCACTGATCACGCCCCCCCACCCCCCAATTGCCACTGATAGCAGGATTTTCTCTCTGTCGATGGGTCCCCTCACCTCCCTAGTCCATGGTGTGCAGACAGTGAGGAGATGATGTGCTTTAACCTTTAGCAACCAATCAGTGAGCAGTAATGCTGTTCACTAACCTCTTGCAACCAATCATTGAGTGGTAAGGATATGCAGTAACCTCTAGGCACCAATCAGTGATCAGTAATAATGTGCAGTAACCTTTAAAGACCAATTAGTGAGCAGAATTGATGTACCTTTATCTCTAGCAACAAACAGAAGTCATGTGCTGTAACCTCTAGAAAATAAACATGTGCTGTAACCTCTAGCAGCCAGTCAGTGAGCGGTAATGATATACTGTAACCTCTGGCAACCAATCACAGTCACTCCTTCTAAATGCAGCAAAAAGACTCATTCCCAAAAAATGGAGAGAAGTGGAAAGTCCATCTACCTGGGAGTGGATAGACGCGGTAGAAGAAACATACAATATGGAATGTTTGAGGTATAATATTGAGGAAAACAGCGAGGGGGGTGAAGGAAAAATGGGAGTGTTGGAGAGAATTTTAAAAAACTTGGAGCTATGCAGAAGCACTAAGGTCCTAGCAAACAAACATTAAGAATAGAACCATACCAAGGTAGAGAAATGGTAAGGCCGCATTGAGGTAGGGATATGGGTGGGATGAGGAGGGGGGCAGGGGTGACAGAGGGAAGGGTTAAAGATATGTCAGGAGTACAAGTATTTTTTCCATAATATTTGTGGGGGGGGGGGGGAACTCCACATAGAAAAGGAAATAGAATATAAATGCTTTAAGAGAACTATAAATGCCACGATGATGTGGAATCGAGAAGAGACATAAATGAGCTGTAAGGTGAATCTATCTCTTGAATGAGTTTGCTGACATTCTACAGAATTCTGAGATTCAAAGTCAGAATTCTGAGATTCCAAGTCAGAATTCTGAGTTTCAAAGTCAGAATTCGGAGTTTATAAATATAGTAGTCTCTATTAGGAAGATTTTAGGACCAATGAGCAATAATGTAGTAACACCCACAGACCATCATTCTGCAGAGATACATGTCTTCTGCACTGTATATAGATATGTAACTCTATCTTAGTTATAGCACACAGTATAGGGAAGCAGGCAGTGTTGGGTTCTCTAGTTCCTCTACTGTATTAATAGTGCCTCAGTTTGCTGTTTTATCCTTCTTTGTCATCTACTCCAACACAGGGGCGGACTGACAACTCATGGGGCCCCCGGGCAATAGGAGATTATGGGGCCCCAGGCAATCAGACATTATGGGGCCACGCAGTTTACATACTTTCTCTGGTTTTACTGAGGCCGGCAACCCTGATGGGGCCCCCTAGTGGCACAGGGCCCTCGGGCAGTGCCCAAGTGGCCCAATGGTCAGTCCGCCCCTGCTCCAACATAAAGAGCCATGCTGAAAAGGCGTGTATGTATATGTGTGTGTGGGGGGGCAAAGCTTCCATAGATAACAGAACACAATGGCCAGCACAGCACAGCTCTGCACCCCAACTTGTAGGAAACATTGCACTATTGCCCCTACATGAGGGAATTATGAATGGCTAGAAGGCAGCAGGACAATGTGTATCTATGGTCATAACGGATTGATCATAGCAATTACTTGTCTGGACTAATAATTGACTTCATATTAAACATCAAAGCAAACTTAAGTAGTTATTGAGAGTTAGCAGAGTGGTTAGAGCAGCAGGTTTATATCAGTGAAGTTGTGGGTTCTAATCCAGGTAAGTGTAAATTTATTTTATATATATTTTAAAATGTGAGATAGTGAGGGCTTAAAGTGTAAGTAAACCCCCCTAACGTTTTTAGCCAAGGAATCTGCCATCTTTGCCTCTGTTTAATCTACAACTGCCATGATGTTGCACATGTGATCAGTTATGACATCAGCCATTGGATGGTTTGACAGTTTGGTTAAGAGCACAACCAATGGGAGTGTTACATTTCCGGCACATGCCGGAAATTAAACTGTTTTATGCATGGGTTTACTACCGCTTTAAATTGTATTTTATCAATATATTCAAATTGAGTTCAACGTATATTAACAAGGACACACTGATATTTTGAGCACACAAAGTTGTAGTATATGCTGGCTACTATAAATTAGAGAGTAGATACAATACACATCTTTTCAGCATGGCTGTTTATGTTGGAGCAGATGACAGAGAGGATAAGACATCAAACCGAGGCACTGTTAATACAGTAGAGGAACTAGAGAACCCAGCACTGCCTGCTTCCCTATACTGTGTGCTATAACTAAGATAGATTTACATATCCATATACAGAGCAGAAGACATGTATGTCTGCAGAATGATGGTCTGTGGGTGTTACTACATTATTGCTCATTGGTCCTAAAATCTGACTTTGAAACTCAGAATTCTGTACATTTTTTTTCTTCAAAACATAATTCTGTATATATATATATATTTTTTTTTTATGATGGCCCCAGGACTCTTCCATAAACAACAACTACCCAAAGGTAAGGGTTAAATGAACATTTTGGATCCTGAAAGAAACATCAATTTTCAGACTTCAACTACATCTTGAGGCAATTAATAAATTATCCCATATATAACAAATGTTTCCAGTGAGTGGGGAAAAGGAGCCTATTTAGCCATGATTGGTTTGCCATTGTGGATTTATTTTCCCAGGTGGGAGCTATGACAACCCTGGGCAACCCTGGGCTTGGGCAGTCTGTGGAACCTATCAATGACCAATTTTTGCGGAAACACTGGGCAGCAGGTCTGAAATCATACGCCACAGAAATTTCAGGTTTCACATTTTCAGGAATTCTTCTGCATTTTACACTGTTGTTAGATGCTCAAGGTCAGTAACTTTCAGTTTTAGACGTTTTATTTCACAAACCAAAATGGAGCAAATAAGAAAAAAATTACACTGCTGGGAGGGCATCCCTGGACGTCCTCCTGTTTACTTCCCCTCTGCACGCCGCTGTGGATGCACATCAGGGAAAATCTGTGTATGCCATGTCCCTTGGACAGCAGCCATTTAGCACTCGATCAGAGTGTCCAATGAGAAATGATCGCATATGTAAACATATGCGTTCATCTCTCATTGCCGGCTCTCCCTCCTCACACAGAGACCGCATGTGAGGAGGGAGAGCTTCTAGCTGCAGATCTGTGAGTGCCAACGTTTTTTTGAACACCAGTTACAGTACAAACACACACATCAGAGCCCAAATTGTGCCCATACAGTGCCACATCAGTGCTATTGGTGACACAGTGCCATCTATCAGTGCCATCAGTCATCAGTGCCATCTGTCAGTGCCATCTGTCGTCAGTGCCACCTGTCAGTGTATCCTGCCACATCAGTGCCACCTGTCAGTGTCACCTGCCACATCAGTGCCACGTTTCGTCAGTGCCACATCAGTGCCACGTGTCATCAGTGCCACATCAGTGCCACGTTCCATCAGTGCCACATCAGTGCCACTTGTCGTCAGTGCCTCATTTTATCAGTGCCATCTGCCAGTGTCACGTGTCATCAGTGCCACGTATCAGTGCCATCTGTCACCAGTGGCATCTGCCAGTGTGACATGTCATCAGTGCCACATATCAGTGCCATTTGGCATCACCAAAAATGTCACAAATATTATTTTCAGTCGAGGAGGCATACAATATTCTTGCGGCTGACGAGAGCAATGGGGAGCTCTCCGCTTCAAATTCCTCATATTCAGATTCTGAGTCTGACATGGAGTATGAGTCTGTCCCAAGCAGTGGAACGCTGACAGCCTCGGATGAGAGTGCACCCGCCAGACAAAGGTGTACTGATGAGGAGGCAGTGCCATCCACCAGCACCGCAATGCCATTCACCAGCACCATGGTGCCATCCACCAGCACCACAGTACCTCAGCAAAGGCCATGTACCAGTGGGGTGTCACCTCAGTCCCAAAGGGTTAGGTCCCATGCCAGCCTTCTCTATTCCCTTCAGAACCACTTATGGATTCCTCCTAATTTAGGAGAAGCCATCATTCCCCCTTCCACTGCCCAGCCAGGAGTCCAGGTGGACACAGAATATTTTTCACCAATACATTTTTTCAACCTTATTTTTACTGAGAACATGCTTGCATCAATTGTGGCCCAGTGAAACCTATATGCCCAACAATTTATAGCAAGTAACCCAACGTCCTATTATTCCCGTCCCTATGAGTGGAGAGCCCTAACAGTGGATGAGTTTAAAAAATGTATGGGCCTCACATTCTGTATGGGACTAACCAAAAAAAAGTATTACCGTATATACTCGAGTATAAGCCGAGATTTTCAGCCTCTTTTTTGAGGCTGAAAGTGCCCCCCTCGGCTTATACTCGAGTCATCGCTGTCTGCCTGCTCGATCAGCGTGTCGAGCAGACAGACAGCGGCCATTCTATAATTCAAAAGCCGCGCCTCCGGCTCCGCCTTCGCCTGTGATAGGCGGAACACTGAATTTCCCAGCAGCCTGTGTTCCGCCTATCACGGACATCGTCTCATCCTCGTACTACGGACGAGGATGAGACGATGTCCGTGATAGGCGGAACACAGGCTGCTGGGAAATTCAGTGTTCCGCCTATCACAGGCGAAGGCGGAGGCGCGGCCTTTGAATTTTACAATGGCCGCCGAGGCGCCGACGAAGAGCGGCGATCCTGGCACGGGACGGAGGCAAGGCACGGCACGGCACGGCACGGGACGGGACGGAGGCAAGGCACGACACGGGACGGAGGCAAGGCACGGCACGGGACGGAGGCAAGGAGGCAAGGCACGGGACGGAGGCTCGGGACAAAGGCTCGGGACACAGGTAGGCTGGACACACACACACACACACACACACACACACACACACACACACACACACACACACACACGGACACACACACACAGGGATGGATGGATGGAGACACACACACACAGGGATGGATGGATGGATGGAGACACACACACACAGGGATGGATGGATGGATGGACACACACACACACAGGGATGGATGGATGGATGGATGGATGGACACACACACACACAGGGATGGATGGATGGATGGACACACACACACACAGGGATGGATGGATGGATGGACACACACACACACAGGGATGGATGGACGGACACACAGGGATGGACGGACACACAGGGATGGACGGACACACAGGGATGGACGGACACACACACAGGGATGGACAGGCATGTCTCACCCTCGGCTTATACATGAGTCAATAAGTTTGCCAGTTTTTTTGGGGGTAAATTGGGGGCCTCGGCTTATATTCGGGTCGGCCTATACTCGAGTATATACGGTATGTTCGTATTGGTCTACCCTCCCCATCCACCACATGCCCATCTTTTCCTCAGTAATGCCCAGAACCAGATATCTCATGATTATGAGATTCCTACACTACAATGATAATACCCAGTGCCCTCCCCGAAATGACCCAAATTTTGACAAGCTTTATAAAATTCTACCACTACCAAATTATTATTCTGAAATCTTCCCAGAGTTCTTTACCCCAGACCACAGTGGATGAGTCCCTTGTCAAATTTTCTGGCAGGCTGGGCATAAAACTATTTATTCCCAGACCCGGAGGGCAGGTTCGTGTTTATTAAAGGCCGTTACGCTTCAAAACCACTAACATTAGCGAATATTTATGCCCCGAATGAACGTCAAGTCTCTTTCTTTAGAAAGCTTTGTGACCTTCTACACTCTTTCAAGGAAGGCATAGTCCTCCTTGGAGGTGACTTTAATGTCCCACTGAACCCGGACATCGATACCTCATCTGGCACCTCCTCACTGCCCTACCGGGCCCTCCGACAAATTAAACTACGGCTACAGGACCTAGAACTACACGATACATGGCGTACGTTGTTTCCCACGGTTAAAGACTACACCTTCTATTCCAACCCATTCCAAAAATATTCCCGCATTGACTACTTTTTCCTCTCTCAACCTGACCTGACATACCTTACACTTTCGACGATAGAACCAATGTACCTGTCGGACCACCACCCTATTACGGTTTCCCTGACCTTTCCAGACTCAGCCCCGCGATCTAAAACCTGGCGATTAAATTCTGCATTACTCAAAGACGTGGAGTTTGCCACACGCTTAGAATCCCGAATCCGGGAATATTTTTTAGACAATGCCCCGTCAGTTGCATCTCCAATCACTCTGTGGGAGGCACACAAGTGAGTCATATGGGGGGAGCTATTAACACAAGCAGCGAAAGTCAAGAGAAATCACCAGGATTCTATACTAAAACTAATAGACAGAATTAAACACCTGGAGGCCTCACATAAACATTCTCAATCACAGCGCTCTTTACAAGAACTGTCTCACACACGCTCCCTGCTGCTGGAGGAGTTGGGGAAATGCACAAGACGTCGCTATGTTCTTCATCAGAGAGTCTTTTAAGAGCAGGGCAATAAGTGTGGTCGACTATTAGCTAGAGTAGTGAAAGCTTCTAGACCCTCCAACACCATACACCAGATCCAGAGTTCACAGGGCACACCCTGCTTTAAAAATGAAGACATTGCAAAGTGTTTTGAGAATTACTACAAAAAACTGTACAATTTACAACCCACCACCCAGAACCCGAGTCGGATAACTGAGAGGACAGTGGCCATTAGGAATTTTCTAACTCAATACTGCCCAAATGCTCTCTCAGGTGAACAAGCTGCAGACATGGAGCGACCTCTTTCCATGGAGGAACTCCAGACCGCATTAAAGCAGATGAAAGCGGGAAAAAGCCCGGGCCCTGACGGGTTTACGCTACAATATTACAAATCCTTTTCCGCCGTACTGTCACCACAGCTAATAACTACCTTTAACGCTATGGCAAACCCTAAGATCTCAGTTGGACGCATGCTAGAGGCCCACATTACGGTTATACCGAAAGAAGGAAAGGACAACACACGAGTACAGAACTACAGACCCATTTCCCTCTTGAACGTAGATATCAAAATTTATGCCAAAATGCTAGCGAATAGACTATCCCCACTTTTACCCAATCTTATCTCTCTGGATCAAGTAGGCTTTGTCCCTGGAAGGGAGGCTAGGGACAACACTATCAGAGCCCTAAACCTCCACCACTGGCTTTCAACTTCCAACACTCAGGGTTTCTTCCTGTCTCTAGACGCGGAGAAGGCGTTCGATAGAGTGGCCTGGGATTACATGCACGAGACCCTGAAGGCAGTGGGCCTCCAATCTCGCATGCTAGCTCATATCTCAGCGCTATACTCTTCTCCGAGTGCGAGTGTAAGAGTTAATAGCCACCTATCGAACGCCTTCTCCATAGGTAACGGAACACGCCAGGGCTGCCCCTTGTCCCCATTAATCTTTGTTCTGATATTAGAACCCTTCCTCAATACATTTAGAGAGAATCCCGATATAAAGGGCCTCTGGATACAAGATAGGGAATACAAAGTAGCTGCCTTTGCGGATGATATTCTGCTGTCCCTCACCTCCCCCCTTACCTCTATTCCTAACCTGCTGAAGGAGGTAGAACATTTCGGAACCCTGTCCCACCTAAAGATTAATTATGCGAAATCCCATGCCTTAAATGTCTCCCTACCCGAAACAGAAGTAGCACGGTGTCAGGAATCCTTTCCCTTCCTGTGGAATCAGAAAGCCATTCCGTATCTAGGCATTCAAATCACAACAAAATTGACTAACCTATACAATGAAAATTTCCTGATAGCCCTGAAAAAAGCCCAGCAAGACCTGAAGGACTGGGGGAACCTTAATGTCTCATGGTTCGGCAGGTCAGCCCTTTTGAAAATGATAGTGTTACCTCGACTCCTATATCTTATCCAATGCATCCCCATCAGCCTCCCAGTATCCTTCTTTGCAACATACAAGTCAGCATCATCATTGTTTATATGGAAGAATTCCCCGCCACGCATTAAATATACACGTTTAACACGCCCCAAACTCAGAGGTGGTATTGGGCTACCAGACCTCTATAACTATTACTTGGCGAGCCACCTTACTCGACTTGTCGATTGGCGCATTCATGAGGCGGGTAAGCTCTGAGTGACACTGGAGAAATCTTTTACGCATTTCCCCCTTAGGTCCTTACCCTGGGTTCCCTCCCGACTTTGGCCTGTAGAGGTCGGGGCACACCCAATCATCTACCCATCTTTAGAAGCCTTCAGAAAGGCAACAAAATCAGCTGCGCTCTCCTCTGTGCCCGGTCCCCTGACACCCTTAAGGGGGAACCCCGGCTTTACACCGGGTATCTCATCCTCTTTTCTTAAACAGGCGTGGCCACAGGAGGAGATCCTGGCTCATCAGTTCTTTGCCCGAGGAGCCCCTCGCTCCTATGAGGATTTAGTAGCGACGTCCCCCTCCAATTCCTTTCCATTCTGGATATATAGACAGATCCGAAATTTTCTTTCCACTCAGCCGACGACAGAGACTTGGACAAGACGCTTGACTCCATTTGAGTCGATCTGCACGCGCCTCCCCCCACAAAGACACCTGATCTCCGGTATCTATGAGATACTTATGGATGAAGTCCCTAGTTATCCGGACCCAGCTCGTGTAGCTTGGGAACGTGACCTTCAGGTACCTCTCACAGACGATAATTGGGCCCTTATCAATGAATACGTCCATAAGGGATCTCTTAATGTTGCCATCCAGGAAAACTGTTATAAGATTGAAACGCGTTGGTATAGGACTCCTTCACTTCTACATAAGTTTTCCTCCTCCATTCCAGATACATGTTGGAGGTGTAAGAAGGCGAAAGGAACCATGCTCCACATATGGTGGGAATGTGAATGCCTCCAGCCATTCTGGAAGGAGGTGCATGAGCTTATTGCCCACATAACCACTTATACTTTAGATTATTCTCCAGCACAGTACCTCTTGCACCACACCCACCTGACTAAATCTGAGTACTATAAGTCCCTCGCCATGCACATGGTAAACGCGGCGAGATTATGCATCCCGGTGCACTGGCGAACTACACACACTCCAACAATAGGCGAATGGTTTGTGAGGATTTCCAGGATAGAGGAAATGGAAGAACTAGTCCATATTTCTCAGGAACGTATTCAAAAATTTACAACAACATGGGCCTGCTGGCTCCACTTTAAATCTACGCAACGCTTTCAGACTTATGGCACTTGAACATTAGTTGTGGCCGGAATATACCGAGGTGGTTGGCCCGCTCTGGATCATGTATCCTATGGGCATAAGACCTTGATAGCAATTATGCCTTACACCCCCCCTCCCCCCTCCCCTTCTCCATCCCCTGTTTCTTTTCTTGCTCCCTATTCTCCCCACCCCTCCTTTCCCTCTTCTTTCAATATTCTTCCCCCCCTCTTTAAAACCTATCCTCCCTTCCTGCTCGTACGCCCTTCCCCCTTTCTTTCCCCCCCCCTTTTTTTTTTTTCTTTCTTTTTTTCTCTTTTTTTCTCTTTTTTGCTTCTTCATTACTCACTTACTCTTCTACCTTTTCTCCTACTAAGTATGACAACGTAAACCCCCTTCTGGTTTTGAAATGTTAAGAGGGATTTCCAACGGGCTTAATATCCACATCATTAGCACACTCCAAGCCGCTGCCCTGAAATCTCTGCAGATGATGTTTCTTGTTTTCTGTTCTGAACGTATAAACTGTTATGTGCAAAATCTAATAAATAAAAAATTCTTTGTGGAAAAAAAAAAAAAACTATTTATTCCCACCAAAAGGGCCCACTATGGCGTGAAGCTTTATAAATTGTGCGACCGAGCCACAGGTTATACCTATGCCTTCATGGTATAGGAAGGGAAGGACACCCAGCTACATCCCCCTAATTGCCCAGAATACATCATATCGAGTGGGAAAGTCGTTTGGGAACTCATAAACCCACTCCTTGAGAAAGGCTACTATTTGTATGTGGAAAACTTTTCTACTAGTTTGCCCCTGTTCCGCAACCTTCACAGAAAGAACACTCCAGCATGTGGCACCGTAAGGAAGAACCGGAAGGGCTTTCCTCAAAGCCTTGTCAACAAGAAGCTAAGAAGAGGGAAAATGGCGAGTTTAAGGAATGAGGAAATTCTGGCTGTGAAGTGGAGGGACAGAATGGGTGTCTACGTGCTTTCATAAATCCACAACAATACATTTGTGGAGATCACCAGGAGGAATGGCCCAATCCAAAAACCAACATGTATCCACAAATACAATATGTTCATGGGGGGGTGTCGACTTCAACGACCAAATGCTCGAACCCTACCTTGCAACAAGATGAACATACCAGTGGTATAAAAAAAGTTTCAATTTATTTGTTCAATTTGGACATATACAACAGCTACGTTGTATATCACAAATCCACTGAAAGCACCAAATCCTTCCTTGGCTACCAGGAGGAAATCACCACTGCCCTTGTATTCCCGAATGGCCCACCAGAAACCATTCGATCCGATGTGATTAGCAGACTCTCCAAACGCCACTTTCCCCAAAAAATCCCCCCCAGACCAACAGGCCAAAAACATCAGAAAAAATGCAGTGCGCTCCAGAGGAGGAGTTAGAAGAGACACCACTTTTTTGGGTCCCCAATGTCCTCCCAACCAGGCCTCTGCATAGATTTTGACAATTTGTCATAAAAGGAAATAATACAGTATATCAGTTGACACAGTACATAACATTACACGTGAGTTAGACATAATTACTGAGCAAAATCAAATTGATGCAGACAAGAAATAGACTATAGTGCATTTGTACTAGTACATTGAGGAGGATGGGTCCCTTAAATTCCACATTCCCACTCCACCCCTAAAGCTCTTACAGATATAAAATGAAGGGTATTAGGAAGATGTCCATGGGGCCCACACTTTCTCAAATTTCCAAGGACAGCCTCGGTTCACATAAGTGATCCTATACATGGACAATGCCATATTTCGCATACTTTAGGCCTCTGCATAGTTGACTGTTTCCGCCATTACCATACTTCACTACATTATTAGTGAAGTATGGTAAACATAATCCTCACTTCCTGCCATTTACCTTCACACCCCTTATGCCTCTACTTGCTCTGTAATTGACCCTGGCTTGTTATTCTACCAAGCTTCTGCCTACCGATTCTGTTCATACCTTTGCCTGATCTGGAACTGACCCTGTCTTGTTATTCGACCATGCTTCTGCCTACCGATCCTGTACATACCCCTACCCGATCTGACTGTTTGACCATCCTTTTTGCCTGCCTCTTGGACTGATCTTGTACCCTGCCACTGGACTAGTGGAATTCATAACACAGTGCTCTCATATATGTGACCGTACAGAGTGCAGAGCATGTGGATAAGCACCAGGGGTTGCATGAAGCACCTGCATGCACATTGATGTACCCTCCAAATGTAGATGATGTGCATTCAGAGCATTTGTTTGTGTGCATGCAGGTGGTTTACACAACCTCTAATGAATAACCATGTACAGCCGTATCTTCTAATTCATCTCAATGTGCTATTGTGTGCAGTAGCTGCAGATTAGAGGAGGCTCAGTATGCTGTACAGCCCTCGTGTAGCCATGTGCATGAAGCTTATATCAAAATTTTAATATATGCAAAACAATCATGAGGGCTATTCAGTTTCCTTCTTAGTAATAAACCCTGGACCTGGTATATAAAGACTATAAATGAAATACAACATTTTTCTCATCAATTGTCAGATTCCTATTATTACTATTCCTAAGAGGAACATGATAATTTCCCACATTTTGTTCTACATCTGTCATTGTAGAATCTCAAAATCTAGATCTGGGTCCTTATTATTTAACAGGCTTGAATGTTATTAATGATGATCTCAAACCTACCACAAGGGGGGGATGCTGCTTTTTGCATGCAGGCTATTTACCACCGGAAACTCATCTGATCAATGTTGACTTTGGTTGCTAAGAAAGTAGAAAAATATCATTCCTTTAGGTATGCTTGAAATGTCCTATAGGAACAAACAAAAAAACACATTTGATTAATTCAAACCAGAAAAAATGCTCATAGTCAGGGCTGATGGTTAACCTGTGCTGGAAGAAATATGAATAGAAGAATAGAAAAGTGCATGAGTACAATAATACAGTTTAAAGTAGAACTTTAGAACTTTGTTTTTTATTTAGAGTAAGAAAAGCTCGTAACTCCTGTCAGTTTTCCCAGTCTGTGTCCCACTGGAAAAAAATGTCCCCTCACTTCTTGTTCCATAGCCAAAATAGTTACAGTAACGAAAACCATCCAAATTGAGGGAATCCCACGTTGTCACCAGCGTTCCTAAACCTAATATCCTCATTGGAAGATTTCTACTCTGTTCCTGTTCTGTGATAAGCCAAAATTTGGGATTTTCTTTTACTTTCAACCCTGGTTCACACTGATGCGATTTTGGATACCTTTCAGAAAGCACTGAATCACATGTCAAGTAAAATATCATGGCTTTCCATGGAGGTCAGTTACACTTCAGTGTGTTTTCTAGGACTGTGACCTGTATTTGTGAGGTCAGAAAGGGAGATTTTAGCCAGAACAGAAATCGCAGCTGTGTCCAATCGTAGTAGAATAGCAGCAGAATCGCACCGCAACTGCTCCTTGAAATCACACTTAAAAATGCATAGAAATCAGTGTGAACCAGGGCTCACTCTCAGCAATAACAGCAATAACATTCAGCAGGATAAACAGAGAGGGTAAATCACCCTAACAGACACACAGACAGCAATAAAAACCTGATTGGGGCTCTAATCCTTCTCCACTCTATCCAAAACTAATATATGTATATATATTTTGCCTTTAGTAATACTTTAACATTTATCAATGAAAATAAAGCAGACCCTGCTTACATACAGGGCCGATACTAGGGTCAGAGACGTCTGGGTGCAGAAATATTTCTGGCGCCCCCATATGGGCGTGGCCATCATACAAACTCCTCCCCTTGACAAATGTTTTTATGGCAATGAGTCACTGGGTGATGCCAGCAGCCCAATTTTTCTGCCTCTGTTTAACAGGGGCATTTAATTACAATTTTTGATGCAATGCTTTGCAGCAGGGCTAATTCCTGCAATAAAACTAGAGTATATGGCAGAGGTTGCAGTGTGGTGGCACCAGCACCAGTGCCTAAGGCCCAATTTTTCTGCCCCTGTTTAACAGGGGCGTTTAAGTACAATTTTTGATGCAATGCTTTGCAGCAGGGCTAATTCCTGCAATAAAACTAGAGTATATGGCAGAGGTTGCAGTGTGGTGGCACCAGCACCAGTGCCTAAGGCCCAATTTTTCTGCCCCTGTTTAACAGGGGCGTTTAAGTACAATTTTTGATGCAATGCTTTGCAGCAGGGCTAATTCCAGCAAAAAAACTAGAGTATATGGAAGAGTTTGCAGTGTGGTGGCACCAGCAGCAGTGCCTAAGGCCAAATTTTTCTGCCCCTGTTTAACAGGGACATGTAATTACAATTCTTGATATAATATTTCACAGGAGGGCCCCTTCCTGTGCCCACCCAGAGTAACGGTGAGGACTTATAGTGTTGTGGCACCAGCACCACAACCACCAAAGGTCAATTTTTCTACCACTGTTCAACAATGGAATGTAATTACAATTCTTGATATAATCGTTCACAGCAGGGCGCTCCAGCGCCCACCAAGAGTCACTTTGAGGGCTTACAATGTTGTGGCAAAACAAACACTTTGTTCCACCATTTCTGTAGAGCATATAGGGCAGGCCCCTACTTTCAAACATCCAACTTACAAACATCTCCTACTTGCAAACGGAAGGAGACAGCAGCAAGTGAGATGAAAAAAGATGGACGACAAAACAAATTATACAGGGGTGATAACCCTTCCCTATGTTTTCCAAAAAGCTTAAAAATAGTTTTTTTGACTGGAGCTACACTTTAAAAATGTACCAGTTGAAAATTACAAACAGATTCAACTTAACACAACAAACCTACACAGTCCCTGTCTTGTTTGCACCGCCTGTATACTGCTGTTCTGAGTATATAGGGCCTGGGGGCCACACGCATTTCCTTTTTTTAATATGGGTACGGGGTTCCCCTTAATATGCGTACAAGACCCAAATAGGCTGGTAATGGGCAGGGAGGGCTACCCATGCCATTTTTCTGAATGATTTTCAACCATATTGCAGGAACCAGATATAACATTAAAACCGCAAGCAGCTTTAACCAGTTGCCGACCGCCGCACGACGATGTACGTCGACAGCATGGCACGGGCAGGCATATGGGCGTACCTGTACGTCCCTGCCTTCCCGCGGGTCGGGGGCCCGATCGGGCCCCCGCCCGGTGCCTGCGGCAGTCGGTTTTCGTCCGGGAGCGATCCGGGACGAGGGGGCGGCCATTCATTCATGGCCACCCCCTCGCGATCGCTCCCGACGAATAGAAATCCCCCGTGACATCACTTCCTCTCCTGTAATGTAAACACAGGAGAGGAAGTGATGTATTCTCTCCTCCGTGTCGGTATTTTTCGTTCCGACACGGAGGAGAGCGGATCGGTGAGTTGCACCAACACTCTACACACACAGTAGAACATGCCAGGCACACTCACACCCCCCCGATCACCCCCCCAATTACCCCTGCCCCCCAGTCACAGTGACACCAATGTCATTTTTTATTTTTTTGCATTGGTGTCATTTGTGACTGTAATAACTGTTAGGGCAGTTAGGGTTAGCCCCCTTTAGTTCTAATGTACCCCCCTAACCCCCCCAATAAAGGTTTAACCCCGTGATCACCCCCCGTCGCCAGTGTCACTAAGGCTGGGTTCACATTGCAGCAGTTTATGAGAACGAATGTGATTCGCACCGCACTGCAGTGCAAATCACATCCGATCTCTGTGCGATTCGAGTTCAGCCATTCGCCGCACCCGCCACACCCGCCGCACCCGCCGCAAATTCGCACGGGACCCTTTTTTTGGCCCGCAGCAGAATCGGATCGCATGGGTGTTCACACCATGCGATCCGAGTTTGCAGATCGCACTGCGATATGCAACTGATCTGGGGGTGTCAGTAACATTTCACTGACACTCCCAGCAGTTCGCATAGGGCAGTGTGAACTGCCGCCGGGAGGCATGCGATGCGGGAACCCGCCGCGGATTCGTGGCGTTTCCGCATCGCTCCAGTGTGAACCCAGCCTAATAAGCGATCATTTTTCTGATCGCCGTATTAGTGTCACAGGTGACGCTAGTTAGGCAGGTAGGTATTTAGGTTCGCCGCAGCTTTTTATAGCGCCAGGGACCCCCATATACTACCGCATAAAGCCCCCTGATTGCCCCCTAGTTAACCCTTTCACCAGTGATCACCATATAACTGTTACAGGTGACGCTGGTTGGTTAGTTATTTTTTTATAGTTTCAGGGCACCCGCCATTTATTACCTAATAAAGGTTTAACCCCCTGATCACCCGGCGGGTGTCATTTGTGACTAATAACTGTTAGGGCAGTTAGGGTTAGCCCCCTTTAGTTCTAAGGTACCCCCTAACCCCCCCAATAAAGGTTTAACCCCATGATCACCCCCCGTCGCCAGTGTCACTAAGGCTGGGTTCACATTGCAGCGGTTTATGAGAACGGATGTGATTCGCACCGCACTGCAGTGCAAATCACATCCGATCTCTGTGCGATTCGAGTTCAGCTATACAGATAGTATGGCTGAATTCGTGTCGCACCCGCCGCACCCGCCGCAAACTCGCACGGGACCCTTTTTTTGGTCCGCAGCAGAATCGGATCGCATGGGTGTTCACACCATGCGATCCAAGTTTGCAGATCGCACTGCGATATGCGAACTGATCTGGGGGTGTCATTAACATTTCACTGACACTCCCAGCAGTTCGCATAGGGCAGTGTGAACTGCCGCCGGGAGGCATGCGATGCGGGAACCCGCCGCGCATTCGTGGCGTTTCCGCATCGCTCCAGTGTGAACCCAGCCTAATAAGCGATCGTTTTTCTGATCGCTGTATTAGTGTCACAGGTGACGCTAGTTAGGCAGGTAGGTATTTAGGTTCGCCGCAGCTTTTTATAGCGCCAGGGACCCCCATATACTACCGCATAAAGCCCCCTGATTGCCCCCTAGTTAACCCTTTCACCAGTGATCACCATATAACTGTTACAGGTGACGCTGGTTGGTTAGTTATTTTTTTATAGTTTCAGGGCACCCGCCATTTATTACCTAGTCTCACTAGTGTACCCCTAAATTTAGGGGTGTCTACTTTCCAAAATGGGGTCATTTGGGGGGGGGGGTTTGTGCCATCTTGGCATTTTATGGCCTTCAAAACTGTAACGCCCTTAGAAAGCCTGAAGGCGGTGCTTGGTTTTCGGGGCCCCGTACGCGGCTAGGCTCCCAAAAAGTCCCACATATGTGGTATCTCCGTACTCAGGAGAAGCAGCAGAATTTATTTTGGGGTGTTATTTCACATATGCCCATGGCATGCGTGAGCAATATATCATTTAGTGACAACTTTGTGAAAAAAAAAAAAAAAAGTTTGTAATTTTCCCGCAACTTGTGGCAAAATATAAAATATTCCATGGACTCAACATGCCTCTCAGCAAATAGCTTGGGGTGTCTACTTTCTAAAATGGGGTCATTTGTGGGGGTTTTGTGCCATCTTGGCATTTTATGGCCTTCAAAACTGTAATAGGTAGTGAGAAGTGAACTCAAAAATTTACGCCCTTAGAAAGCCTGAAGGCGGTGCTTGGTTTTCGGGGCCCCGTACGCGGCTAGGCTCCCAAAAAGTCCCACATATGTGGTATCCCCGTACTCAGGAGAAGCAGCAGAATTTATTTTGGGGTGTCATTTCACATATGCCAATGGCATGCATGAGCAATATATCATTTAGTGACAACTTTGTGAAAAAAAAAAAAAAGTTTGTAATTTTCCCGCAACTTGTGGCAAAATATAAAATATTCCATGAACTCAACATGCCTCTCAGCAAATAGCTTGGGGTGTCTACTTTCTAAAATGGGGTCATTTGTGGGGGTTTTGTGCCATCTTGGCATTTTATGGCCTTCAAAACTGTAATAGGTAGTGAGAAGTGAACTCAAAAATTGACGCCCTTAGAAAGCCTGAAGGCGGTGCTTGGTTTTCGGGGCCCCGTACGTGGCTAGGCTCCCAAAAAGTCCCACATATGTGGTATCCCCGTACTCAGGAGAAGCAGCAGAATTTATTTTGGGGTGTCATTTCACATATGCCCATAGCATGTGTGAGCAATATATCATTTAGTGACAACTTTGTGTAAAAAAAAAAATATATTTTTTTTTTTGTCATTATTCAATCGCTTGAGGCAAAAAAATAAAATATTCAATGGGCTCAACATGCCTCTTATCAATTTCCTTAGGGGGTCTACTTTCCAAAATGGGGTCATTTGGGGGGGTTTTGTACTGCCCTGCCAATTTAGCACCTCAAGAAATGAGATAGGCAGTCGTAAACTAAAAGCTGCGTAAATTCCAGAAAACGTACCTTAGTTTGTAGATGTGACAACTTTTGCGCAAACCAATAAATATACAATTATTGACTTTTTTTTTACCAAAGACATGTGGCTGAATACATTTTGGCCTAAATGTATGACTAAAATTGAGTTTATTGGATTTTTCTAATAACAAAAAGTAGAAACTATCATTTTTTTTCAAAATTTGCGGTCTTTTTACGTTTATATTGCAAAAAATAAAAATCGCAGAGGCAATCAAATACCATCAAAAGAAAGCTCTATTTGTGGGAAGAAAAGGACGCAAATTTTGTTTGGGTACAACATTGCATGACCGCGCAATTACCAGTTAAAACAGCGCAGTGCCAAAGTGTAAAAAGACCTCTGGTCATTTACCAGCAAAATGGTCCGGTCTGAAAGTGGTTAAATGACGTTATTTCCGTGTAATGTCATTTTGTGCAGGGACTGTTCTAAACACAGGAAACACGTGGCACTTCACAGGCACACTACAGACCCCCCCCCCCCCCCCCAAGCACCATATTTAAAGGAATATTTCACTTTTTTTTTCACTTTAATCGTCAGTAAAATCAGTGCTCCCGCCAAAACGGACATTTTTAAAAACATTTTAGGCATTGACCCATGTCCCCTGGGGCAGGAGCCAGGTCCCCAAACCCTTTTTAGGACAGTATCTTGCATATTAGCCGTTAAAATTAGCACTTTCCATTTCGAACGTTCGAGTCCCATAGACTTCAATGGGGTTCTAACGTTCGTAACGAACGTGGGGTCCGTTCGAAAGTTCTGGTGCGAACCGAACCGGGGGGTGTTCGGCTCATCCCTAGTATTAGCACTTAAATCATCCCAACACCATGCTTTATATGGTGTCGAGGATGATTGAATTACATTATTTCTACTACTATATTGTAATATATACTGAAATAATTCAACTCACCATAATGCAGAATCGGTGGGAACTCTGAGCTTGTCACTTGCCACCAAATGCAGAGTGCCACCGTCACTTGCCATCAGATGTAGCGTGTCACCGTTGCCTACCACCAGATGCAGCGTGTCACTTGCCACTATTGCCTGCCACAAGATTCAGCATGTCACTTGTCACCATTGTCTGTCAACAGATGCAGCCTATCATTTGCCACCATTGCCTGTCACCGGATACAGCCTGTAACTTGCCACCATTGCCTGTCAGCAGATGCAGCCTGTCACTTGCCACCATTGCTTACCACAAGATGCAGTGTGTCACTTGCCACCATTGCCTGTCACCAGATGCAGCATGTTACTTGCCACTATTGCCTGCCACTTGCCACCATTGCCTGCCATCAGATGCAGAATGTCACTTGCCACCATTGTTTGTCATCAGGTGCAGCGTCAGCCTGTCATTTGCCACCATTGCCTGCCAGTTGCCAGTGCCACCTGTCACCAGATGCAGCCTGTCACTTGCCACCATTGCTTGTCATCAGATGCAGCTTCAGCCTGTCATTTGCCACCAATGCCTGCCACTTGCCAGTGCCACCGTTGCCTGTCACCAGATACAGCCTGTCACTTGCCACCATTGCCTGCCACTTGCCACCATTGCCTGTCTTCAGATGAGGTGTGTCATTTGCCACCATTGCCTATCACCAGATGCAGCCTGTCACTTGCCACCATTGCCTGTCACCAAATGCAGCCTGTCACTTGCCACCATTGCCTGCCACAAGATGCAGTGTGTTACTTGCCACCATTGCCTGCCACTTGCCACCATTACCTGTCACTTGCCACCATTGCCTGCCACAAAATGCAGCGTGTCACTTGCCACCATTGCCTGCCACAAGATGCAGCCTGTCACATGCCACCATTGCCTGCCACCAGATGCAGTGTGTTACTCGTAGTCTGGTTCTCTCTCCCTCCCCTTCAGCTGGGCATGTTGGGGGCTGCAGTTTCCACCTAGGATTGCAATGGGCCAGCCAGCCCTCGGGACTACATGTCCCATGATCCTCTTTTCTCCTTTTTTTTTTTCCCCTGGCCAAGGGGGAGGAAACATAGCTGCCAGCTGTCCTCTTCTGAGAACAGCAGCATGAGGAGGAGAGGGAGGGGGGAAAGAAGAGCCCGCAGCTGCTCTCTCTCCACATAGAGACACAGCCGCTCCGATCTCCTATTCTGCTGTCCACTGATAGGAGGGAGAGGGAATGTGCAGGAAGCAGAGCCCCTTTCTGACAGTGGCACCTTGGGTGGGGGGGGGGGGCAGCACAGTTTCTCCTCCTCAGACCCGCTTGCCGCTCCTATCATTTGCCGGCGGGGAGAGCAAGCGGAAGGGGGATCCGCAGCACCTGAGCTTTGCCCTCCCTGCCTCAGCTTGCGGCGCCTGGGCACGGTGCACCTTGAGCACCCGCCCAGGATCGGCCCTGCTTACATAATAAATGTATGCAAGCTATATTACCAATTTAATCATTTTTGGCAAGACTTCGATAGATGTCACTTCTCCTGTATGTTATTTAGAAGCTAGTCTGTATTTTGCCTATTGAAAAAATAGGCTTGCTCTAAAGAAACTCTGTCACCATTTAAAAAAAAGTAAAAACAACCCTGAAATGTTTCATGTTTCATACTCACCTGTACCACTGCCTGATCCCCAGATCTTCATTATATTCAACCTCAACAAAGTCTTCACATTGAGGCTGGGTTCACACTATTGCGAATTGGATGCAAATTCCTTGCAGCCAATTCGGAATAGCAGGAGATTTTGACCGAATCTCTAGGGAGCCGGTTCATATATCTCTGCTGTTGGTCCGATGCAAATTTGCACAGGAGCATTGTGTGTCGTTTGGTCTATTTCAGGCCCGAATTTAGCCAATAATTCAGGCTGAAATTAGACCTGAAATGGTGAACGTGGATGCACCAGACTGTTAGCCCCATGCAAAGATAGTGTGAGCCTAGCCTTAAAGGGGTTGTAAACCCTTGATGTTTTTCACCTTAATGCACTCTATGCATTAAGGTGAAAAACATTATGTAGTGCAGCAGCCCCCCAGAGCCCCCCTTTTACTTACCTGAACCCGATCATTCCAGCATTCTGAGCCGCTGTCTCTGGTCCTCATTGGATAGTCCAGTGACAGGGGAGTTGGAGTGCAGGGCCTGCTGTCTGTGTTGATGGATGCAGCAACAGGACTCGGGAGCGTCCCTGCACGAGTGCCCCCATGGAACGCAGCTCTCTGTGGGGGCATTGGAGAAGAGGAGGAGCCAGGAGCGCCACTGGGGGAAACTCAGAAAATGAGGATCGGGGAGGCTCTGTGCAAAACCTACACCAAAAACATTCTTCCAGATAAGATCAACACCCATAACACTAGGAAGCCTAAAAGTCCACATCCCAAAAACACTTAATTGGCGACATCGGCATCAGAGGCTTCATAGCTGCTTGTAATCCAGGACTGATTAATTTTGATAAAAGTCAAGAGTCCACCGAGTCTGTGGCCAGACACATTCTATGATCAGTAACAAAACTACCAGCAGCACTGAATGCCCATTCGGAAAGCAAGCTGGATGCAGGGAAGCCCGGCACCTCAATAGCATACTGGGCAATTTCTGGCCAGTGGTCTAGTCTCATGACCCATCTGTTTTCACGCCTAGATAATCGTCCACCATGTGATACAGACGCTGCCGATGGGATGTGGAAGCTGACAACCCTGGGCGGTGAGGACTAAAAAGATTGAAATGCATCACTCAGGCGGCCGCCTTCTCCAACACTCCTCTCTTGACCAACAGAAGCCTCAAAACTACTTTTTTCCACGACACTGTAACTTACCTCCTCTACATGCTGTGGCTGGATAGCATGGGCAACATCACTAAACAGAGGAAATAATGCCCTGCCTGAAGACTGACCACACCCACCTTTACCTGTGGACACATACGCTACTGGCCCCCTTACAAGTGCCATGGGAAAGTTTGCACTGTATTAGATTCATTGGAGGGCATGTGAGACATCAGGGGGCTTCTAGACAAGAGAATCTGCCACCAAGGGAAAAAAAAATTGAAAAAATGAAGAAAACGGAAAGTTACGCCTAAGCACAAAAGATTCCACACCCCCCAATGATTTTTTTAAGCCCCCACATATATGCACATACAAACATAAATGCATGTGTCGGGGTCACCTACACATGAAAACGTTGATTGTAATACATATGTTACAAAGCACAGCACACACCAGCAATATTTTTTAGCGCTAGAACTTCTGCCTAAATATGTTTAAAGTGTTGCATGGAAAATGGAAAATATAGGGTACTGAAATTTTATGCCATTTCATGGACACACACAATTTTAGGGTTTGACATGTTGGGTATCTATTTACTTGACACAACCTCATCTGTTATATTTTACCAAAAACTACCACTATTTTTATTCTCTCAGGTGTCTGCTTTCTGAAAATATAAAATTTTTCAAGTTTTATGTAATCTTCAGGGCAAATTTTTTTTTAACCACTTAAGGATCAGAAGGATTTGCCCCTTTAACCACTTTCAGACCGGACCATTTTGCTGGTCAAAGACCAGACCACTTTTTGCGATTCGGCACTGTGTCGCTTTAACTGACAATTGCGCGGTCGTGCGACGTGGCTCCCAAACAAAATTGACATCCTTTTTTTCCCACAAATAGAGCTTTCTTTTGGTGGTATTTGATCACCCCTGCGGTTTTTATTTTTTGCGCTATAAACAAAAATAGAGTGACAATTTTGAAAAAAACGCATTATTTTTTACTTTTTGTTATAATAAATATCCCCCAAAAATATATAAAAAAAAATTTTTTTTCCTCAGTTTAGGCCGATACGTATTCTTCTACATATTTTTGGTAAAAAAAAATCGCAATAAGCGATTATTGATTGGTTTGCGCAAAAGTTATAGCGTTTATAAAATAGGGATAGTTTTATAGCATTTTTATTAATAATTTTTTATTATTTTTTTTTTTACTAGTAATGGCGGCGATCAGCGATTTTTTTGTGACTGCGACATTGTGGGGGACCCATCGGACATTTTTGACACATTTTTGGGACCATTGTCATTTATACAATAATCACTGCTATATAAATGCAGTGATTCCTGTGTAAATGACACTGGCAGTGAAGGGGTTAACCAGTGGGTGGCAGTGTAGGGGTTAAGTGTTCCTAGGGGTGTGTTACTAACTGTGGGGGGGTTGGGCTTTCATTTAGTGAACACTGATCTCTGCTCCAATCACATGGAGCAGAGATCAGCGTCACTAGTTGCTAGGCAGAATGGAGAAATGCTGTTTACACGGCATTTCCTCCATTCAGCCGTCCCGTGAGACGATCGCGGGGATGCCCGTGGCGATCGAGTCCGCGGGCCCCGCGACCGGACTCACGGGGGTCCCGACCGGCGTGGGAGCACGCCGCCGCCGGCGCGCTCCCGATGGCAGGGCGGCATTGAAGATTGGACGTACATGTACGCCAATATGCCTGCCCGTGCCATTCTGTCGACGTACATCGTCATGCGCTGGTCGCGAAGTGGTTAATGACCAAGACATTTTTTGCGATACGGCATTGCGTTGCTTTAATTGTCAATTGCGCGGTCATGCAACATTGTACCCAAACAAATTTTCTGTCCTTTTTTTTCCCCTCACAAATAGGGCTTTCTTTTGGTGGTATTGGATCACCTCTACGATAATTTTTTGCGCTATAAACAAAAAATAACATCCATTTTGAAAAAAAAATTTTTTTTTACTTTTTGCTATAATAAATATACCAAAAATGCAAAACCAATTTCTTCATCAGTTTAGGCCAATAAGTATTCTACATATTGTTTGGGTTAAAAAAAAAAATTGCAATAACCGTACATTAATTGGTTTGCACAAAAGTTATAGCTTCTACAAAATAGGGGATAGATTTATGGCATTTTTATTATTTATTTTACTAGTAATAGCGGCGATATTTATTTATTTTATTTTATTTTTTAGTGGGACTACGGTGGTCAGATCGGACACTTTTGACACTTTTTTGGGACCATTGATATTTATACAGCCATCAGAATTAAAAATAGGCACTGATTACTGTATAAATTCTGACAGGGAAGGAGTTAACACTAGGGGGTGATCAAGGGGATAAATGTTCCCTAGGGAGGAGTTTCTAACTGTGGGGGGATGGGACTGACTGGAGGAGGATAGAGATTGTGGTTCCTAATCACTAGAAACAGCAGATCTCTCTATTCCTCTGTCAGAACGGGATCTGTTTGTACATACACAGATCCCCATTCTGGCTCTCTGTGGAGCGATTGAGGGTGGCCTGCGGATTCGGAAAGCCATGCCAACCTGCTGCAGTATAATGATGGCTGACCTGCAAGCAGTTAAACATAAGTGCAAAAAATTTAAAAATGGCTCTGGTAGAGAAAGGGTTAAGCCAGCAGATGAATTGTTGTTCTTTAGACTGTTTCCAGCAGTTAAAGTGACATGTTCTACTTACCTGCTCTGTGCAAGGTTTTTGCACAGAGTGGTCCCAATCCTCCTTTTCTGGGGTCCCCCAGAGGCGCTCCTGGCTCCTCCTCCTCATCGAGTGCCCCCATAGAGAGCCGCATTCCATGGGGGCACTCATGTGGGAGTGCTCCCGAGTCATGCTGCTGCATCCATTGACACAGACAGCAGGACTTGACCCCGCCCCACTGGATTTTATTGACAGCAGCGGGAGTCAATGGCTCCTACTGCTATAAATCTGTCCAATGAGGACCTGAGACAGCGGCTGGAGCTGCTGGGTTCATTCTCCTCGCTGGAACGACCAAGCTCAGGTAAGGGTGGCTCTGGGGGGCAGCTGCAAAGAAAGTTTTCACCTTAATGCATAGAATGCATTAAGGTGAAAAACCTTTACAACTTTAAAGACTTTACAACTCTAATTGTTTGGTTCATTTCTTTCACCTTGCCTTACTTGCTCATCACTTTTTCCTATTTGTTTTTTCTTTTCTGATTATAAAATAGATTTTGCTGTGAAAAATATCAAATGTGGCAAACTTAAGGGATGCTGGAGCACAAATGTATAGGGGGCTTTAATATCTGTATCTGTAATACCATGTCTCCAGGCTTGTCAAATCACATGTGATTCTTTGCAGTGCGATTTAAGCTCATTCATTTTGTATGAGCTCAAGTTGCACCACACAAAAAAAGCCACTGGCATCTCTCCCAAAACCCCCTGGAATAGGATTATTTCAATCGCACTGCATTTTGCAACCTGTTTTAGGGTGTCATTAATTTAACATTGACACGGGTGGCAGATCGCATGAACGGAGTCCAATCACAAACAACTACTATACTGGTTGCAGGAGCGAGTCCAGAAGGTGGTGATAAATGGCATACTGTATATTCTGAAGAATCAGGATCTGTGAGCAGGGTACCCCAGGGCTCTGACCTGGGACCATTTCTGTTTTAACTTGTTCATAAACTTTACATGAAGACCTCAATAGAAGGGTGGGCAGCTTTATGGCAGTTGAGGTTCGATGTACGAAAAAATAAAGTAATACACTTGGAAGGTAAAAATATGCATGCAAGTTACAAGCTATGGGGAAGAACCTCTTGGGGAATAGAGGATTCGAGGATAGAAAAGGATCTGGGGTCCTAGTAGATGACAGAATTGGCAATGGCATGCAATGCCAAGCTTCAGCAAGCATGGCCAGAAGAATTTTACCATGCATTAAAATCCAAGAGATAAACCTATAATTCTATCACTTTATAAAACCGTGGTTCAACTACATCTTGAATATGAGGTCCAGTTCTGGTCACAATCCTCAGGAAGTATGTGAGTCCAGAAAAGGGCAACAAAGCTAATAAGGGGGCTGGATGACCTCAGTTATGAGGAACAACTACACTTATTATTATTACACTTATTCTCCCTGAGGAATAGGGAGGGGCCAAATGGACCCCTGTTTGGTTCGCAACAGAACTTTCAAACACTGCTAAAGTTCGGACCGAATAGCAAACCCATTAATTTCAATGGAGCTCAAACGAAAGTGCCCATTTTGAAGGCTTATATGCAAGTAATTGGACATACAATGGTTATAGGGATCTAGATCAGGCCTTGGGGACATGTATCAATAAAAAAGTTTGTGAAAAACATAATTTTTAAATGAGCAGTAATTTTTAAAGTAAAAGCATAAAAATGAAAAATTCCTTCCAATATTGTGCCTGGGGGGGGGGGGGGGGGGTTCCCTTAGGCTACCTGTAAAGTGGAAGATCTGTACCATGTCTAGAATCTGCTGCAGCAATAATTGCATTTATAAAGCCCCAAAAAATGAAATTTTCCCTGCAAGCTGCCTTTATTTTGCTCAGCAACAGCTGGGGAACCAGTGTGTATGATGATGTAGTGCACTGGGAACAAGATTAGAGATTTTTTGGATACATTCTGGTGTCACTTTGACTTTGGATAGAAGTAACGGGTCTTTGGGTGTCCAGTGGCGTCTTCCCACCGTAACCCTATAGAGGTACTCTTGATGAAAGCAAGAATTTGCCTTCCTGTAAAAAATTGTAATGATATGCATCTGTCAAACAGGTGCTGAAATATTGGTCTTTGGGTGTTAATTGTGCCCATGAAACCTATACCAGAAACATTCTTCCAGATGAAATGATTGAATACTCTCAAAGCTAGGCAGCCTCAAAGTACTAAAGAAAAAATATGTGTAGCGCTTCAATATTACTGAATATAATCAACATAAAATAATTAATGTGTAATCAACATAAATTGTAGAGTGATACAAAAATTCATATAGTTAATAATTTGAGAAAAAGAGTCCATAGGATGGGCACCAGTTTCACAATGGAGCTGATATAGAGATGACTGGACCGTCATAAAACAAAAACAGGTCACTGGGCAAGTATATTCATGTAGGCCAGCTTGTCTGTAAACGTCAAAAGAAGGTAGATAAATACTTCTTACCAGCTCTGTTGGACTCACAAAGTCATATGACAATTGAGTCTGAAAAGGCTTGAGGTCTCACTCTGGGACCAGAGAGTATATGGAAGGAGGTCCGTTGGACTGGTGGAGGAACTTCAAACAGCAGTGTACTCAATGGCGTGTTTCGCAAACTGGAACATCGAGGTAGTTTGGAATCCAGCTCAGACACGGTCCAATACTCCAATCGCCCCAAATGGGGAAAGAAATGTTTGAGGGTTTAAACCACACAGAAGGGAGAAAAGAAAAAAGAGCTCCACATGGTGCAGGTCAAATGATATAAAATACGGATTTATTGAAGTCAAAAAGTTATAAATGACTTGGTGATCACAGAAATAAAATGAAGTAAAGTTAAAAGCAATGTAGGGTGCCAACAGCTAGCCCGGCGCGTTTCGACATAAAAGTCTTCGAAGACTTTTATGTCGAAACGCGCCGGGCTAGCTGTTGGCACCCTACATTGCTTTTAACTTTACTTCATTTTATTTCTGTGATCACCAAGTCATTTATAACTTTTTGACTTCAATAAATCCGTATTTTATATCATTTGACCCGCACCATGTGGAGCTCTTTTTTCTTTTCTCCCTTCTGTGTGGTTTAAACCCTCAAACATTTCTTTCCCCATTTGGGGCGATTGGAGTATTGGACCGTGTCTGAGCTGGATTCCAAACTACCTCGATGTTCCAGTTTGCGAAACACGCCATTGAGTACACTGCTGTTTGAAGTTCCTCCACCAGTCCAACGGACCTCCTTCCATATACTCTCTGGTCCCAGAGTGAGACCTCAAGCCTTTTCAGACTCAATTGTCATATGACTTTGTGAGTCCAACAGAGCTGGTAAGAAGTATTTATCTACCTTCTTTTGACGTTTACAGACAAGCTGGCCTACATGAATATACTTGCCCAGTGACCTGTTTTTGTTTTATGACGGTCCAGTCATCTCTATATCAGCTCCATTGTGAAACTGGTGCCCATCCTATGGACTCTTTTTCTCAAATTATTAACTATATGAATTTTTGTATCACTCTACAATTTATGTTGATTACACATTAATTATTTTATGTTGATTATATTCAGTAATATTGAAGCGCTACACATATTTTTTCTTTTGTATGCTGAACTTTGTTTGTTTTTAGTGTTAGCTGCTATTTTTGGCCATCACCGGCCGTCTTGTTACAGGTTTAACTTTAGCGCAGTGTTTTCCCTTTTACTTTATTAGCCTCAAAGTACTGCAGAGATTCCACGTCCCAAAAAGACTTAATCAGTGACATCGGCATCAGAGGCTTCATAGCTGGTAATCCAGGACTGATCCTTTTTTATAAAAGTCAAGCGGACAGAGTCTGGACAGACGCGCTCTATGAACAGTAACGAAACCTCCTGCAGCCCTGAATGCCCGTTCTGAAAGCACGTTGGATGCAGGGCAGCCCAACAACTCAATAGCATACTGGGAAAGTTCTGGCCAGTGGTCTATTCTCATGACCCAGTAAGTCAGTGGATCGTCAGCTGGAAAGCTCTCCATCTCTGTTTTGGCTCTGAGGTAATCGTCCACCATGTGGTGCAGATGCTACCGATGGGATGTGGAAGCTGACAGCCCTGGGCAGCGAGGACTAAATAAATTCTGAAATGTATCACTTAGGTGGACGACTTCTCCAACGCTCCTCTGTTGACCAACAGAAGACTCAAAACTATGTTTTCCACAACAAGGTAACCTACTGGAGTCAGCATAAACGTTCAATAAAATACTCTTTAATGTGTCCTCAAGGGATTGTATCTTCTGCACTCTCTGTGGGGATGGGATGAGTTCTGAGACCTTCCCCTTATAACGGTGGTCAAGGAGGGTTGCCAACCAATAATCATCCTTCTCCTTTATGCCACGTATTCTTGGGTCCTTTCGCAGGCTTTGAAGCATGAGGTTGCCCATGCACCTCAAATTTGCAGAGGCTTGAGAAGCAGACTCCTCAGGGTCACTCAGGATGACAGCATCTGGAACTTCCTCCTCCCGAGGGTCCTGGGGTAGGAAAGTCATCACTTACAGATTGACGCATGTCTTCCTTCTGTTTGAAGCCTATGAAAGTGCCAGAATCCTCCTTCCCCTCTCTCCTGCTGGGGGGTCTGTGGCATAGGCATGATGGTGTTTGGATAAAGTGGGCCTTGAGAGGCAAGGAAGTCCTCTTCCTCCTGCTGCTCTGCCTCCAGTGCCCTGTCCATAATGCCACGCAGAGTCTGCTCCAGCAGGAACACAACAGGGATTGTGTCACTGATGCATGGTCACGGTCATGGCTCACCATCCTTGTGGCTTTCTCAAATGGTGACAATACAGTGCATGCATCCCTAATGATCAGCCATTGGCGTGGGGGGGAAAAAGCAGAGGCGGCCTGAGCCTGTCATGGTGTACTTGCACAGGTACTCATTGAAAGCCCTCTGCTACATGTATAGCCGCTGCAGCATTGCCAAAGTTGAGTTCCACTTGGTGGGCATGTCACAAACCAGGCAGTTTTTGTGCAGGTGGAATTCCCACTGAAAATCAGCTGAGCACTGGCTGTGTATGATCTCTTGAAATGGCTACAGACTCTTTTGGCCAGCTTTAGCACATTTGCACCCCTGGGTACTTATTTAGGAAATGCTGCACCACCAAATTGAGGACATGTGCCAGGCATGGCAGATGTGTCAACTTTCCCTGTCTAAGGGCGGACAGGTTTGAGCCATTATCGCACACCATTATTCCTGAGTGGTTGGAAGTTAAATGCCACGTTAAGCATGTGGTACCCAGATGGCTGGTGTTTTTGCCACATTTGATGTGCCTTAGACACAGTTTGTGGATAGCAACAGTGCTATCTGCTGCAGATGTGCTGAAAGGACCAGACAGCTGAGCTTTAGGGAGTGGGCTGGGAGATCGCTGCAGAATGTAATGGAATAGGATGGCTGCTCTCTACTCTTTCTTGATGTCGGCCTCCTTGGGTTTGTTCCACTTCACCTTCAGTTTCGTCCTCTGCTCTATCTGGCACCCAAAGTCACATCAGTGACATCATCATCTACCTCTCTAGGCTTGTCGTCATTGTTAACATCCCTGTGGACAGATTTGTTGCTAGCCCCCTACAGTGCCAAGGGAACATCTGTCTCTCCTGGTTGTTCTCCCAGACATTATTGAGCAGTGCTTATAAGCAAATGTAAATAAGAAGTGGAAATCTGTACGTAGATGCACTTTAATCAATGTAAAGTAGTGTTTGGTGCACTTTAATTTGAGTACTCACACTACACACACTCCACAAATATACTGCAATATAATGCGCCAAATGTACAGTGACGCACAGAACTATATGGCATTAAACTGGCAGTAATGCACACAGAAGTAAATGGCGTTAAACTTGCAGTAACTCACACAGCTATATGGTGTTAAACTGACAATAATTCAATCAAATAGATGGTGTTCAACCGTCACTACATTGACACTATCTGAACTGCCCCTACTCTAGCTATACACTAATGTAAAGATTACTGACACGGTCTTACTACATTACACTAACACTATATGAGCTGTCCCTACTCTACGCTAATGTATGTATGAATAACACGGTCTCACTACACTACAGTTAAACTATCTGAGCTGTCCCTACTCTAGCTGCACACTACACAAAGCTGAATGATGGTCTTCCTCACTACACTCACACTATCCCTAGACTGACATTAAACTATTATTCCACACTGACAATTGAAGCAAAATAGCACAGTATAGCACACTAACTAATAGCACTGAACAGAGCCCTGTTCTATCTCTCCCCATGCCAAAATCACACTTAAAATGGCTGCCATTGAAAGAATACTTTTATACTCTGGGGCAGGAAGGAGCCATGATTGGATAAAGTCATGATGATAGTGTCCAATCATGACTCTGACTGTGCTCTGTCACTGCAAGTCACTGTTCAGCGCTGCAATGCGTTGTGGTCGATTCGGGGGGCCGAACAAACAGTTGAACGACCTGTTTGTTTGGATGTTCATCAAACGTTCTGCCCAAACTTATTTTCAGCCCGAACCATTCGCCCATCCCTACTGAGGAATAGATGCTTAAGAAGGTATATGATCACAGTTTACAAATCTTTAAATGGTGACTGTAGCTATGAGAAAATTTTAATCTTATGTCTCTAAAAAAGACATGGGGCCACTCAATGAAGTTGGAGGATTGGAGCAGACGTTTTCCTCTGCCTGCAGCAGAATGATGACGTATAAGCCTAGAGAATATCAGTTTTACTGGTGCTGAAGGAGAGCTTTACAATGATAAAATGTACAGATTTTCTTTAAAACAAGGGTGTTTCTGTATACCGAAACATGTCAGGAATGTATTCTTAAGACTATAAAGTTGCAGAGAAAAGTTAAAATATTTATATTTAGTTAATAGCGATTTAGTTTGTATTTTAAATATTCAGGTGTAGCGCTCTGATGTTTAGGCATTGTTGCTAGTAAATGTATTTGCTAAGTGATAGTTGCCTTGGCCAGTTGATAGGTCAAGTGATTTCACCCTAATTCTGGAATTGTTACACTTCTCTCTTCTGTCACTGGATGGCCGGGTATTTGATGGCATTAGATAAGACAAGGGCATTTCAAGGACAGATTAGGAATGAAAGGGGTGTCTCAGCCAATGGGCAGGGATTTTCTTGGCCTGCTGGTAGAGCCTATTTATTTGGGTGAGGTCAGGTGACCGGGGTTCTGTGCCACCTGAACAGCTGTCTGGGTGGACATGTGTTGTGCTGCCCCGGACTGCTAGGCCAGAGCCTGAGGCCTATTCTGGGGACATCAAGAGAGCAATGTGGGGTTGAGATTGCGGCTTGCAGTCCAACCAGAAGTGACAGTTCTGCCGGCCAGAGAACCTGCCGTGGTTGGTGGTAGAGGGGAAGCTGTTGCCACTAAGTGATCACTTACTACCAGGGGCCAGTGTGAGTAGCTGAAGCAAGTACCAGAGCAGTATTCTCACCAACTGGGGACGGTGAAGAATTGAGAAACTTCAGCAGATGTCAATCCAGGGACCTGGCCAGTGGAGGTGACGCATGCAAAGCAATATCGTATGTCAAGCCAGGGACCAAACAGATTAGTGGGGTGACACTTGAGGAGTATCTGTGAGTGCCAAGCTAGGGACTCAGCAGGGATGTGGGGGGTGATTCTTGAGGAAGATACTGAGTGAGAAGATTGGAAGAACTCAGGGGATCCAGTGGCAGTGGATCGCCAAGTCTAGTGAAAGACTGGGAGCTTAGTTGAGTGAAGAACTAAGATAGGAGATTGTAGAAGAAGTGAATAAGTTCATTACAACCTTTGTTAGAAACTGTTTCAAGATTGTTACCATAGGAGACAGCAGGTCCTACTCACACAGATGTGGTGTCTTACTTCATGCCTTTCCCTGCGTAGCTGTCTACCTATAGAAGTTGCGGAGTCTGCTAAATTAACATTGCAACTGCTAAAGTGTCCTGGCCTCAACTCCTCTCCTACAGTTCTGTTTAAGAGACAAAAAATCTCTTTGCATTCTAGAAGTGTCTGACGCCCATTAATCTACCTTACATTGCACCCATCATGCCTCCTAATCCACTCTACACAGAAGGATGTCAGCTGTCCCTAACTCTGGCATACATCATTATGCCTGGAGAGGCCCGGGACTTGGCTACACAGGAAAACACTGTAACCATGTACAAATAATGCAAACCATTTATGCTCACTTGCCAAGAAGTATAGAATATTTTTACAAGTAGTCTGTGTGTGTGTGTGTGTCACTGTCTATTTGCAGTATTTGGTATTCATATCAATTTATTTATGCAAAATTTTGATATCAGGACATTATTATTATTATTTTTATGTTGAGAATAAAAAAAAATCACTTGTCCTTAAGTTTATTCTTCGACTCAACTGACTTGATGATGATCATGTACTTGTGCAGTAGTGCAAAAATGCATATGTGTGCACATGGGTTTGGATAGTTCCCACACTCTCCAGCTGCATAAGCTTACGTGTAATAAATCAGACCCAATGCATAGAGGAATGGGGTATTAAATCATCAAGGAGTCAGGGAGTCTGAATACAAAAGGGAAACATCTGGTGCATATTTGTAGAATGGTGATCTTACAAACAATGCTGTTGAATTGTGTGTGGTAAGCCATGTCAACACAGCTAATAATTATACTCTGAGTGGCAAGAACTGTACATCCTGCATCCACAGACATTATTTCACCAATGCATTAAAATAACACTAAATTACATTGTACAATAGTTGTTTTTGTTTTTGATAGTTCATTAGTTGTCAAAAACCTGCCGTAAGGAAGACCATACTTGATTTATTTTCTTTAGTTCAACCAGCGGGTTGAATGAAAGAAAATGAATCGATTCTCCCATTCAACATTCGAAGTAATGTATTTTTCCAGGGACACTGCACAAACAGTGTATGGACACAACAGACAGATTTACATAAGGAGTGTTTAGAGGCAGAAAAAAAAGGCCAGACACCCCTAAAAGCAGTGTCAGTGTCGCCGCATTCCATTCATCTCTGCCGGTTACCAGAGCCGCCGGTAGCGGCAGAGACTATCGCGTCCTTCCCCCTCACAGGCATGGAGCCGAGTGAGGGAAAGATGGCCCATAACATTGAATGGCGGAACATCACTTCCGCCCAATGGTCTTAAAGGGGAATTTTTAATTTTTTTTGCAAAAGACATTACTTTTTTTTAATTGCATTTTAGTGTAAATATGAGATGTGAGGTCTTTTTGACCCCAAATCTCACATTTAAGAGGTCCTGTCCTGCTTTTCTTTCTTTTACAAGGGATGTTTACATTCCTTTTTAATAGGAATAAAAATAACCCAATTTTTTTTTTTAAAAAAGGACAGTGTAAAAAAAAAGGAAATTTAAAGTGCCCTGTCCAGCCAAGCTCACGTGCAGAATTGAATGCATACGTAATTAACGCCCGCATTGGAAAATGGTGTTCAAACTACACGTGTGTGGTATCGCCATAATCGTTAGAGCACTAGACCTTCTCTGTAACTCTAAAGATTTAACCTGTAGAAATTTTTTATCGTCGCCTATGGAGATTTTTAAGGGTCAAAGTTTGACGACATTCTGTGAACATGTATTTTTTGTTCAAAGTAATGTTTACAAGTTAAAATCAAAAAAGTGTCAAAAAGAGACTCGATCCTTAAGCGGTAAATAAATAAAAAATGTATAAAGATTTCATGCACAGAATGTAATCCTTTTAAGGTCTTATGCACACAGGCCGTTTGCTCAGCTCTACTAAACACTTTTTTTTTTAAACAATAAAACCGGTGCTGGGCTCTTCCTTCTTCACTTGCTGTTACTGAGGGAAACCTTCTCCTAAACACTTTTTCTCTTGGCAGCAGCATTTTTGACAGAAAAAAAGGCTTGACTCATATAGATGGGTTAAGGTGCATCAAGCTCTTGGACATTAATTTAATTGGACAGAAAAATTATTATAATTAATATTTTAACGCCTCAAACATTTTTTCTGTCAAAACACTGTTGTTCCTCGACACACTAGCAGTGGATTTTTTTTCTGCCCCTAAACACCCCTGCCTCTCAATTCCTATGTGCGCACAGACACGTAGGCTAACATGGAGGGGCATTTGGAAAGCAGACAAAAAAAAAAGATTCCCCTAAAAGCAGCATTTTGATTGCTCATGGAAGTCATATTTCAGCCCAAAATATACAATTGTAAAAAATTTTTTTAGATATATAGCATATACATTTTGCACATCAGCTTCACTAATTCCAATTATTTTTAGTAGGAGGCAATTGAGGAGGGCGAGAGCAGGCAGACTCCATCTATTTAAAAAAGGAAATAAAAGGTATACATATTAGCTGTGAAAATGTAAAACATATCATTTTTGGAGGGGATCAAAAATTCAGTTAGGGAAGGAAACTGTGGTTTCTATTTAAAAAATCACTGTATGCAAAATAATTCTGGATTATGACAGTGTACTCAAGTATGATCAAAATAGCAACACAAATAGCATGAATGCCAAACGATTTTCCAAGCTGAGGAGCACAATGCAGAAACATAAATAGTCAATTTTTAATGAGGATGCAAAGATGAATGGCCAATGCAGTAGATAACCAGCCAAAAGATACATAAACCAGATTATCTTTTTCGAAATGCCTCTGAAAAAATATTCTGGCAGAGCACAGGATGTTACATGGAAAAAAAATTGGAATTCTTTGCTGCTGTAGAGCAGCTGCTTTAAAATTGAGATTGAGGTGTTAGTGAGGAAAAACACTGCAACCCCACAGAAATATGCTTGCAGAGTACATAATGATACTTGCCAAAAAAATTAAATTCTTTGCAACTGTGATATGCAGTAGCTGTGGAAAAATTGAGTTTGGGGTGTCCGTGTACTGTAACCCTACAGAAATATTTGTGCAAAGCACATAATGTTATCTGATCATCAAATGTAAAAAAAATGTTTTTTGAATTGATGAAACAGTTGCTCAAAAATTGGGTTTGCCAAATGAAAAGTGGTGTTCCACTGATCAACAGCAATGGGCCCTATATGGGATGACAATAGTGGCAGACTTACAGCGGTGGCAGTGGATGTTAACATTGCCAGCCAGCAGTGGTAGAAGGAGGAGTATAGCCAAAGTTATTTTGGCTATACTTCTCCTGTAGGTCACAGAAGTGCAATTTGTTCTGTACTCCTGGAACCAATTTAAAGCAGGCACCTGTTTTTAGCTCATAACGGAGTGGGAGAACTGAGTTATCAGCAGTGTTTGATCACTCACTTCTCTCAGCAGAGCAGCCTTGGGACAGATAGAGCATGAGATCGATGTTGAATCCACCTAGGTGAGTATAATATTTGTGTTTGCGGACAGACAGGCAGAACAACCATGCAGAAATTTACTGATTACATTATTCCGAATGATTCAGCATTTTTTCTTCTTCATGTAAATACTATGCCAGTCAGGAAATACAAAATATCTGTCATTTGCCATCTGGTAAATGCGGCAAAATCCTGCATTCCAATTCATTGGAAAAGTCAAGCCCCGCCTACGGTGGCTAGCTGGATCCAGAGAGTAGAGGAGGTTAAGAGAATGGAGGACCTGGTGCTTATAGCGAAACAACAGGGAGAAAATATAAAGTGACATGGGATTTGTGGCTTCAATTTGTTATATCTCCGGAGGGTGTTGCCCTTAGAATATCATGATGATGCCATCTCCTTACTGCATGAAGAGAGTGAGGACCGCCCTGAACCAACCGGGGTCCCCCCCATTCCCCCTCCCACTACCCCCCCTTCCCTCATACCTAACCTACCTTACCCGTGCTTCCCCTTCCCACCCAGGTATCCTCTGCACTTTGGGGATCCTAGTCCCCCCCGCCCCCCCACCCATTGAGTGAAGGGGGAAGGGGGCAGATGCAGGGTTTGTCTCCCCGGGCCTGGGCCTCGGGCTGAGAATTTTCTGATGGAGGGGCCCTTCGGCCCTGTAGGGACATTCCTGGGGGCTTGGGCTACGGGTACACAGCGGCCCTAGGAGTATAAATGTGCCCTGTATCTGTTCCCCCCTTGGTATGTGAATGTTGTCTATGAGGATCCCCCTCCTTTATGTTCTTTTTTTTTTTTGGTATTGTATTGTTTATATGCCTGTTGTATCTATTACCTTCGCCCATGATGGGCACTAATAAAACTTATATTTGCAAAAAAAAAAAAAGCCCTCACAGCTGAGGTCTGAGGAATAGACCAGTTAAGAGCAATGCACTGCCCCATGGACCTCTGCCATCCAGCAACCTGTTGCTGGATGACATCATTCCTCTGATGCTGTGCCTCTCCTTCACTTTCCTACTCTGCTTTATCTGCCACATAAGCATGTGTCATCGACCCCCCCCCCCCCCCCCCCCATCCCTGGAGCCAACTTTGCAGTAAACTGTAAGCAGTAAGCTGTAGCTGCAGAAACATCTGTTCCAGTTGGTTTTCCCTGCCTGTTGTCACCTCACTCTACGCTCCGAATGCTCTCCTTCTCAACCTTAGCTGCAATTATTTGTTGCCTCTTGCAGCGCGTGGCTGATACCATGCTCAAATAACGCAGCCGAATCCTCTTTGCCAGCTGGCGGAGCAACAGTAGCAGTAGCCTGAAATACAGATGAAAATGGATGCCTTGGTTTGCTGTGCCATCCAACTCCTCAGTGTGCTCTGGGTGTATAGCAGGTCACTATCATAAAACAAAGGATTACACGCCCCAGCCTCTGGATGCTGCGCCCCAGCCTCTGGATACTGCTTTGGTCTTTAAATATTTGCTTGCCCCTGATATCTGAATGGTGGCCACTTCTGTCTCTCAGTCTGAATTTCACAGGTTTTTGTTAAAGTGGGTCGTGTTTCCTACTTTAATTAGCAGTTATGATGAGCTGTATGTGGGGGATGTGGTGCTTGAGGACACCAAAAACTGTGATGCTTTTGAGGACTAAACTGCGCCACAATATTATGTAGTGCTCTGCTGCAAACAAAGGCCAGTTTTTGTGGTGTCAGCAATAAATTCACACTGCTTTTGCGGCTGCTGACTCCATCAAAAAATAAAAGATCAAATGAAACATAAATAAAATGGAGATGAAGGGCAAAAAAATAAAAATTATGAGAATAAAAAAAACCAAACATCAGCCCTAAAATACTACCAACAAAATTTCCAATCCAATGTACTGCGGACGGGAGGATGGTGTAGGCAAAGCAATGTACCCAGACATTGCTGCCTACTTCAGCATTTAGGGTACAGGCATGCGTACCCAATGGCTGACACCTTCTGTGATTGTACACAGCCAGAGCCTGGCAGCAAGTCCCGGCCAATGATTCATGGACCTGCTGAATGGCTGTGTACAGTCACAGCCCAGAGCTCTGTGTTGACAATCACTACACCAATAAACAATGTGTGGTGTTGTGCTGCCAAAAACTATATTGACAATGTTAACATAAAGTGTTATTATACTGAACCATGATAAATGGATATAAACAAAACATTCTCCAATAAAGTGCACAATAAACATCCATCCAAGTGAAAATATGCAGTCTATATAAAAGTGCTTCCAATATATTTGTGTTGGTAATCATCCTTGATAGTAAGTGCACCCACTTCACTGTTTAAATTTGGCAAATTTATTTAGTAGGAATTGCACTCATCAAATTGTACTCACAATAAAATCAACAAAAACACCATATACAAATATGAAACCATTGAGTACTGGACTTCCTTGTGCGTCACTTCCGGTCTGCACTGTCACTGCTTACACCCTAGATGGTACATCACAGGCTCAGGAGGGTAGAGTACAGGGGGTTCAGGATGGCCTAGCACTGGGTGGTCAGGAGGACAGTACAGGGGGTTAGGAGGGCACGGTACTGGGGGCTCAGCAGGGCAGAGTACAGGCACAAAAGTTTTTTATTTATGCAGAGTGGCAGAGAAGTTGTCAAGAGCTGCATGCTCTGATCCCCACCAGCCCTCCTCTCACATATCACCCAAAAGTGCGTTGGATGGATTGGAGGGGCTGGTGCGGAGGCACGCACTGCAGTGAGTGGAAGAGCTTGAGCATGTTCAGTCACGAGCCGAACCCTCCCCAGCTATTTTGGAGGATTTCCCCACCCCACAGCTGTATGTGTGCAAGGAGCAGGGGCTGTCTCTGTAGGCTGGGATTGGTTGAGAGTGCGCCTGCACGCTCTGAAGCTGTCGGGGGGAAGAAATGTCGGGATTTGTTTTTTTCTGCCTCTAAATGCCCCTCCATGTTAGCCTAGGTGTCCATTCATCCATAGATGTTTACAGGAGTTTAGCGCCTTTAGAGGCAAAAAAAAATCAATCACTTGCTCGTTCAAGAGAGGAACGTTTTGGCATAAAAACAACCAAAATGTGGGTAAACGTCTCTTACCATGCCTAAGCACTAGGTGCCTTTAATGCTTGAGCATTTTTTTCATTTCAATGGCCAGAATAAATTAATATTTTGACCAATAAAATAAAAAGCCCAAGCGCTTGATGTGCCTAAACGCCTTTGCAAATACACAGTTTATGCTCATTTTTGAAGCTGCTTTTCTCCTGCCTGGAGATAAGTATTTACAAAAGCCCCAGTGTGCACGAAGCTTAATACCTTGCAATGTCAATTGAAATTACTGTATAACTCAGGCAGGTAACACACCAAGCACTGGAGAAAACAGTACAGTGATATAGTAGCCACACTGGGGCCTATTTCTTGCTAAAGCCTGATTGCAGGGCTCACACAAGAAACTATTAAAGATAGTCTCTCTGCTCTCACATACTGCTGCATGTATAACTGGAGCTCTTTTGCACTGTCTGCATATGGAAATGAGACATTCCACTACTGGTGTTAACTGTGGGGGAGATCAAGCACGGACTTGATTCCAGCCAACTGCAGACAAACAAAACACCAGACCGCTGGAGCATTACAGACAAATAAATCAGTATTCGATCAGCTAGTCAACAAGGTTTCAAAGATTGCTAAAAATGGTAGGCTATTTAGAGATCATTTCCTGTCCTTACAAAAGAAAAGATTTCTCTTAACAAGTTAACCCTAGCTTTTAAAGGAGTACGGCAAAGTATGGCAAAAACTCTTTTGACCCTACTTCTTTAATAGATCACAGGAATGCATTTAGTTCTGCACTCCTGTGACCTGTTTTCAGTCAAAAGTTGGATAAAGCCCTCTGTTGTCTGATGTAACTGAGCTGGTCCAGGCTCTGTATTGATCCCAACTTTACAGTCAGGATCCACCCAGATGTTCAGACTGGCTACTGGCTCAGCCTCTCAGTGAGCTGTTGGGAGACTGAGCCAGCTGCTCCCGCCCCTCCACAGCCCAGCACTCCATGGGAGGCATTGCTTTTCCTGACCTTCAATCCTACTATATAGCCCACAGCTCTTCCATTTTTTTTTTAACCTTGATAAGGAACGCTACTTAGCCTTAACATGTACACGCACCTTAACTATAGACCCCTTTCAAATTCTGCTCAGAGGTACCCGACACCTAACACATCTGGGGGGCCCACAGGGTATACTCTACCACCATTCTAAAATACGGGACTTGACGTTATGCAAACTAAAAGCTCCTAGTACTCCTGCCCACACACCTCTGTGGGACAACTCTAACCTCCCGGAAATATTTACAATTCCTGATGCAGAATTGTGGATTGTACGGTCAGGTATTTCGAGTAGCAATGGAGTTATTGTCAAAAACCATGAAATCAAATAGAGACAGAAGTACAGTTAAATCGCAATTGTTTAATAAGAAAAGTAACGCCGCGTACACACGACCAAATTGTTCGGCAGACTTAGTCTGCTGGACCGCATTACGCCAGACAATTCGATCGTGTGTGGGCTCCAGTGGACTTTTTCATCATAAAGTCTGGTGGACTTAGAAAGTAGTTTTGACTCAAAATGTGTCCGCTGGACTTGGCTTTCAGCGGACAATCCATTCGTCAGTGTGCTAGTCCGGTGGACTAAAGCCGCGTACACACGGGCGGACTGTCTGGCCAACTTAGTCCGCCGAAACACATTTCAGCAGACAGTCCGCTCGTGTGTGGGCTTCAGCGGACTTTTTCAGCGTGCAGTCTGGCGGACTAAGTATTTCGGAATTTCCGTAATACTGTCCGTCGGACTCGCATTTCGGCGGACAATCCGCCCGTGTGTATGCCAGTCCACCGTACTTTTGAAATGAGCGGACTTTTCCCGCCCGGAGAAAAGTCCGCTCATTTCGAGCGGGTATCCAGGTAGGCGGGGCCCGCGAAGGAGACGTCGCTGGCCCCGCCGCCTGGTATGGACTTAAAGGGGAACCCCAACGCCGAAAAAAACCGGCGTGGGGGTCCCCCCCAAGTCCACAACAGACCCTTGTCCGAGCACGCTACCCGACCGGCCAGGAAAGGGGTGCGAGCGAGCGCCCCCCTCCTGAGCCGTACCAGGCCGCGTGCCCCCGCGTGCCCCCATGTTGATGAGGACAAGGGCCTCTTCCCGACAACCCTGGCCGTTGTTTGTCGGGGTCTGCGGGCGGGGGGCTTATCGGAATCCGGGAGCCCCCTTTAATAAGGGGCCCCCCGGATACCGGCCCCCCACCCTATGTGAATGAGTATGGGGTACAATGTACCCCTACCCATTCACCTGTAAAATAAAAGTACAAAAAAAAACACAACACACGAGATAAAATACTTTATTGCACAGCTCCGGGGGTCTTCCGTCGTCGGGGGTCTTCTCGCCGGACTCCTCCGCTATCTTCTTGTAGCTCTTTTGCTAGCGGAGGAGTCCGGCTTTCTTCCTCGCCGCCGGCCTCTTCTCCCGACTTCGGGGGTCTTGTCCCGATCTTCGGTTCTTCTGCCGGGCCACCGCGCCTTCTTATAGCTCTTTTACAGGCGGTGGCCCAGTCTTCTGTCGCCACCGCCGCCGCCTTCCGTTCTTCTTCTTCTTCTTCTTCTTCTTCTCCAGGAGATGTTGCCTCGACGATCTCTCCGGCCGGAATGCCAGGGACACACTGCGCAGCCACTTATATAGGGACAAGGGGCTGTGTCACATGGCTTTATGTCACATGGGTTGGTGTCACATGGTGAGCCCGCACCCTTACGATGTCATAGTCCCCATGTGACATCAACCCATGTGACCAACCCATGTGACATAAAGCCATGTGACACCGCCCCATTGTCCCTATATAAGTGGCCGCGCAGTGCGTCCCTGGCATTCCGGCCGGAGAGATCGTCGAGGCAACATCTCCTGGAGAAGAAGAAGAAGAAGGCGGCGGCCGCGGCGACAGAAAACCGGGCCACCGCCTATAAAAGAGCTATAAGAAGGCGCGGTGGCCCGGCAGAAGAACCGAAGAGGGGGACAAGACCCCCGAAGTCGGGAGAAGAGGCCGGCGGCGAGGAAGAAAGCCGGACTCCTCCGCTAGCAAAAGAGCTACAAGAAGATAGCGGAGGAGTCCGGCGAGAAGACCCCCGAAGACGGAAGACCCCCGGAGCTGTGCAATAAAGTATTTTATCTCGTGTGTTGTGTTTTTTTTTGTACTTTTATTTTACAGGTGAATGGGTAGGGGTACATTGTACCCCATACTCATTCACATAGGGTGGAGGGCCGGTATCCGGGGGCCCCCTTATTAAAGGGGGCTCCCGGATTCCGATAAGCCCCCCGCCCACAGACCCCGACAACCAACGGCCAGGGTTGTCGGGAAGAGGCCCTTGTCCTCATCAACATGGGGACAAGGTGCTTTGGGGTGGGGGGGCCGCGCGGCCCCCCCTTCCCCAAGGCACCCCCCCATGTTGAGGGCACGCGGCCTGGTACGGCTCAGGAGGGGGGCGCTCGCTCGCCCCCCTTTCCTGGCCGGTCGGGTAGCGTGCTCGGACAAGGGTCTGTTGTGGACTTGGGGGGGACCCCCACGCCGTTTTTTTTCGGCGTTGGGGTTCCCCTTTAAGTCCATACCAGGCGGCGGGGCCAGCGACGTCTCCTTCGCGGGCCCCGCCTACCTGGATACCCGCTCTAAATTAGCGGAATTTCCTCTGCGTGTGTGGGCGAGTCCGTTCATTTCAAAAGTAGGGCGGATAGTATGGCAGACTTAGTACGTCGTATTAGTCCGCTCAAAAAGTGGTGTGTGGTCAAGTCCGTTCATTCAAAAGTATGACGGACTGTCCGTCGGATTGTCTGACGGACTAAGTTGGCCAGACAGTCCGCCCGTGTGTACGCGGCTTAAGAATGATGCATGCTCAGAAGCAAGTACGAGAAGGAAGTTATTGGCTACTGGCTATTGAACTTCCTTTTTGTAGTCCTGTCGTACGTGCTGTATGTTATCGCGTTAGAAATTGCCGGACTTTTGGAGTGTCCGTGTGTGGCCAAGCCCATTCCTTAGAAAGTCCGGCGGATTGTTTGCCGGATTTTTTGCCGGACTAAGTCTGCCGGACAATTGGATCGTGTGTACGCGGCATAAAAAGAACAAATGTAGTCAAAACATAGCCAAAGTTCAGTAACCGGAACGGATAGTCAGCCAAGCCAGAAGTCAGGGATCAATGTAGTGGAACAGCAAGCAGGATCTGGAGCCAGAAGGGATGTCAGCAAAGCAAGTCTTTAAACAGGAATGCAGGAGATAGGCTCTGTAATGTTGACCAAGGCCAAGGCAGAGATCCTCTGGACTGGACGGTTTAAGTAGGCAGGACTGACGAGCAGGATATCATCAACAGCTGAATAATTGTGGAGAGATAGGAGCTGGCAATCAACTGACAGCTGAGCGACCAGCTCAGAGAAGCAAGGGCTGAGCTCAGCCTTGACAGTTGGGTCATTTCAGGATCTCAAATCGTCATTTCATTTGGCTAACTTTATATTTTTTTGATTCCTCCAACTTCACCACACACTGCGCACCCAGTTCGGAGACTCTCTACCTGATATAACTCCACTATATCCTTTGAAAATTTCCCAGGGCACTGATCTCAAAAAGTTGACATCTGTATTTTACAGTTGCCTTCCCCAACCTACAGAGGCAGAGTTGACCCTTCAACTTAAAACAAGTGGGAGGGGGACACAGGGGAGCTGGAGAATGGGAGGATGCCCTCGCATCGTGTAAAATTGTTTCCCCAAAATTATCTGACAGACTCACGCAGCTATATATACTTCAAAAGTCATACATTACTCCAATCTGCATACCTAAGTATAAACACAACCAAGACTCCTCCTGTCCTAAATGTGGAGAGTCTGGGGGCTTGTTTTACCACTTATTATGGATGAGACTGATCATTCAGGGTTACTAGATGCAGATTGTGCAGCTCCTGCATGATCGCATGGGCTCACCTTTGACCCTAAGCAGTGCTTGCTTTCTTGTTCAGGAAGTATTCCCAGTAATCGTCAGCATCACACTTTTCCTACAGGAGACACTGTTTATGGCCAGATTAATGATAGCAAGAGTATGGGTCTCCTCACCTACATTGAGAGACTGGATGACAGTTGTTAGCTAGTCCTTACCCTATAAATAAGGTATATACAAGCACAGAAAGTGCCCTGCTAAAAACCATAAAATATGGGATTGTTGGTTGGACGGAGCATTCACCTGTACAGTAGAAGAATCGGATGCAAACTGATTACAGTAGTTGTATTACATGCATTGTAGGCCCCTCTTTATTTTTATTTTTTTGTGCTATCCAGGTATTCACAGATCCTTGAATGTTTAAATTTTGACTGCTAACAACCCATTTACTTGGTCCACTGCATTTATTTTGGGGAACATGAATACCCTTGAGACAATCTCCTTGTCTGATACTCATGGATATTCGTAAACCTATGTTCTTTGCTTGTAATAAGTTTTAGACACAATTTAATTGTTTTTTTTTTACCTCTGTACATGTCTTTTATCTTTCAATAAAAGTTTGTTGGATTAAAAAAAAAAAGAAAAAGATGAAGTATGGCCCCATGCTGCCTGGTCACCCAGACCACTCCCGAAATAAACCACAACAGCACCTATTGGACTTTTATGGCCACAACAACCACTTTATTAGCAAAATATAAATAACCAGTATAAATAACAAATATACATAACAAAATAACCAACAGAATAATCTTAGATTATTAAGGTACACTGGAGTCTCAAGGTCCTACAAAAAAGGCCTTTATATTAGGCCTCCAGCCACATCCCACCAACTCAGAGACAGTGTCAGGAACTCCGGTACTACCAGAAATGTACCAAATTTGGAGGGGGGAGGGGCGTACCCAAGACAGGTTACAACCTATTCACGTTCACTACTGCCTACCTTCTAGGACCTTAAACCCCCGCCAACCGCCATGCCTACACCTTACACCCACAAAATGCGTCACTCACAACAGAACTAAGGAAAATAAGGGCATACATATCTGGGGGGGGGGTGTTGGGGCGGGAAGCATTGTCACTCCACTCATTCCTGTCCTAGCTCACTAATCAGGTCAGTACCCCCACCTCTTGCATCCTTTGAACTTCTTAAAACTCATCCCGGGCCCACACTCCCCCTTTAACCTGAGTCATTCTGTCCCTCCCTCCATGTCTTCTGGTCTTTTCCTCTGGGCCTGACTTTAAAATCTTGATACCTAGAAAAGGAGAAGCATTATCTAAATGGTAATATAACCTAGGGATATTGGAAAAAGTAATTGGAAGCTTAAAGTTGTTGCCAGCAATAGACATGCTAGTGTTATGTGGGCTTTAAAGTTACAGTGCTATCATTTGGTCGCATTGCACGTTTATAAAAAAAAATGGTGTTCCCTCGCGCTATCAAAGTGAAAAATATCTGAATGTGGTATGTCGGTTAGATTGCTGCTAAAACTAAAGTGTATACCATGCACTTGAACAAAAATAAATAAAAAAGGTGATCAGCGCAAACTATATACCATATATTACTACAAAGATGGAATATCCTTGTTTGTTATGTATTCTACCTGATAAAGTGCAATAAATCAATAATTATACCAATACTAATGGTGAATCCTAGTGCAAATTGCTGCTGTGCATGCAATTATTTAGCTGCGGTGCAAACTGCTACTGTGCAAACTACGCAAATAAATTATTTTCAAAAAATGCGCAACACATTACCACAAAATTCATGAAGTAAATAAAATAGCTGCTGCTGTGCAGATAATTAAAACAAGCTATTGATATAGTGTAAAATTGTGAAAATCATCATCAGGTGCTCACTCAATATTAAATAATAATTGAACGAACACTAAATAGTGCAAAATGGTGCAAGATTATCATAAAGTGCCGAGTATCAAATGATCCTTTGTGTACACCTTTAAGTGTGTAGGTGTACCATTACAGTCCTATTTATATTGAGTAGTGATACCCTTAAAAGTTCATCCATAAACAGTAAACGTGCAAATTAGTGCAAAAAGTGCTGGTGTGCAGCAATGTGACAGGCAAACTCTTCAGGTGACATCCAGTGTGTACTCTTCGTATGCTCCACTCAGTGCTCTCTATGCGCTTACTTCTAAATTGGTAAGAAATGCCACTCAGATATTTGTAATGATGAGCCCTCCTGAGTGTGGAAACCAGGGATGATGTCCTTAAGAGTGCTGTATTGCAATAATGGCTCCCAGTTGGTTAGTTCGCCCATTCATCCACGGCAAATGAAAGCGGGGAATAAGCAGGAAGATCCCATAGCGTAGGTTTATTTATGTTTAAAAAATGGCTACTTCCAACAATGCTGAAACGACAGGCTGATCAAGCAATGTCCGGTGTTACAAATGTCTCTATGCGTCTCTTCTGGTTGCTCCTTAATCCAGTAACTTCCCTATGCATTACGTCACAGGGGGTGACTTCATCAGGGAATCCTGCACACCAGCACTTTTTGCACTCATTTGTACGTTTACTGTTTATGGATGAACTTTAATGGGTATCACTACTCAATATAAATAGGACTGTGCGGGTACACTTACACACTTAAAGGTGTACACAAAGGATCATTTGATACTCGGCACTTTATGATAATCTTGCACCATTTTGCACTATTTAGTGTTTGTTCAATTATTATTTAATATTTAGAACCTGATGATGATTTTTATGACTTTGCACTATATTAATTGTTTGTTTTAATTATCTGCACAGCAGCAGCTATTTTATTTACTTTATGAATTTATAGTAATGTGTTGCACATTTTTTGAAAATAATTTATTTGCGTAGTTTGCACAGTAGCAGTTTGCACAGCAGCTAAATAATTGCATGTAGAGCAGCAATTTGCACTAGGATTCACCATTAGTATTGGTATAATTATTGATTTATTGCATTTTATCTATGAGGTAGAATACATATCAAACAAGGATATTCCATCTTTGTAGTAATATATGGTATATAGTTTGCACTGAACGCATTGCATGTTTGTTCATACCCAGAAGTATTTGTTAGAGTACTATATTTCCGATGTTACACCTAAATTTGATGGATATACGAGTCACTGTTATGTGTGATTGATTTCATAGTCCACTAGTCATTGGTTGTTATGGTGTGGTGGTCACCTGCTTCATTAAAACCAGGTAACCATGTGCATGAAGTGTTCATGAATGTGACCGCTTCCCACACATGGCTCCCTTGCTCTGTTTTTGGCCCCAAAATTCTCCTTTTGAGCACTGGAGTCTCTCTGTTCACCAACTCCGAGTTGGTCTTTATTACCCCCAGTTTTCTTATCTGCAAACTGGTGGCAATTCATTTTGCAACTGTTGCAACCATTGTGACAGATGATTAAAGTAACAGAAATAAGAAGTACCTGAATCTAGTGCATGGGTTGGATACCCTATAAAAAGTGTTGCAAGGCTTTTCTGAATTAAATGGGGACAAGGTACAAAAAAAGTGTCATAACTGCTTTATTGAATTCAACCATAGTTTGTTGTTGCTGTGCATATTCTGGCACGTAAAATTATTCCAGAGTATTTATATCTTATGTTGATTTTTTTTAAATCTATATGTGTGTAATAAATATTCATGACACACTTCATAATGATTTTTTTTTATGTAAATCATGAAAAATGAGTATTCATAATCAGAAAATTATTGTGAGATTACCTAGAAAACAGCACTAATGTTTTCTCCCCATATGTGGTAAATCCAGTTAGACTTGTTTCCTAGGTAAATGCCAGGTATCAAAACAAATAAGGTAATATTAGCAAGAATGCGTGAGCATAAGAGACAGAAAACATGTTCACTTTTTCATTTTATTTTGTTAAACGTACAACTATACCCATAGAGCATAAATGTAATATAGTAATCATACATACAGTAATGAATACAAGTCATGTATTCTGTAATCATGGGTGTTGTGTTTCAAATGCTTCATGCATTCATAGCTTCCTACCTCCTTAGGCCCAGTCTGTCTGGGCAAGATGGTCACTTGCACCATCCACAGGCAACTTAACTTTTCAATAATACACTGAACAATCCAACACAATTTTACTTCTGCTAATTGCAGTAGAGAGGATGTTTCTCCAATCTTAAGTGTTAGACAATGACTTTCCTTAGCCTTGTCTCTGCAGAGTACTAACACTGACTGTGGGAACATAGAAGAAATAAGGTGGGTACGGCTAGGCCTGAACTAACTCGCACTAAACACAACGGAGGGGCAGAGGGAAATACCAGATCATATAAGTAAACAAATCATAGTGGCTCAAAACCACCAGTAGGTGTCAGCATACTACCAAAATAACCCAATGCAGTTCAATCCAACACAGAAAGAATACATATAAATGGGACAGAACAATAGGTTATATGCAAGCTACCTTCAGGTGATTGGACACTGGCAAAAAACTTGCCTGAATGGCTTGGGTTATATAAGACTCCTTCCATTTTTTTGCTAGTGTCTGAAGCTTCAATCAAGATCTCACTGCCATCTTAATGCCCTGGGTTATCTAGCAGTTTCTGGCTCTGTTACCATCAGGGTGTACCTTGGGGACCATTCCAAGATCCCTTACGTGGGGCCAGCCTGTAATGTTTGCTTTGGGCAATGGATCCTATGTTAGGCACGTGACGTAGTGCAATGTGTGTAGGTTTCGTCAGGAATCTATACAGGTCTGTGGTTAAGGTTGCCACCTATTCTTCAAATCAAACCCGAACACTTTAGTGGCGCACAGCATATTTTTTAATAGCATGAACTATAGATAGATTTTGCTATTAAATTACATTTCTAATCATATGGCGTTAATAACAAGAGTCCCCCTTTACATCAGAGCCCACAGAGCCCCCCTTTTACATCTGAACTGGCAGAGTTCCCTTTCACTGTACGGGGGATTCTACAGACTCTGATGTAAGGGAGAACTCTGGGGCCTCTAAGGGATTCTCTGGGAACCCTGATTTAAGGGGGAACACTATGCATTCTAATGTACGGAGTGGAATCTGATGTAAGGGGAGAACACTGTGGCCTCTGGTGTAAAGGGGAATTCTGATGTAAGGGATGCTCTGATAACCGTTTTACCTTTTATTATACTCACTCAGAGGCAGGAGAGAGAAGAGGAGGGAGACTTCAGTCACAGACAGGGATGGATGGTGAGCTCACTCACCCCTTGGGAGTCAGCACCTCTCATTCAGATGTATCTAAGGCTGCTAGACTTCCAATTTCTTACCCCCACTATCCTTTTTCTGAGACACAGCGCCGGGGATTGGATTGTGGGCAGACACAGAAGGGTGGGTGGGGGGGAGAAAGAGGTGCAGATTGAGCGCTCTCTCCTCTCCTGTCAGTGCGGCGGGCAGGGGGTGGGGAAATTGTTAGTATTGTTAGTGCTGGCTTTGGGCAGTGTGAAAAAGAGTGCAACACACACTCTCAGCTTAGTCAACTGCAGCCAGAAAACCTGCTGGGAAGCCATAGTCCAGTCTGAATAATGTGTCCGGGTTTCAGGCAGTCTGAAACCCGGACGCATGATTCCAAACCCGAACTGTCCGGGTGAATCCCGGACAGGTGGCAACCCTATCTGTGGTCCATTTTATATGGTTCACCCACCCTGGCAACCACTTTGGGGGTATGCCCACCATGACGAGCATAGCTCTAATATGCCCAGTGTTGTGGATAAAGTAAGACAGTGTTTCCCTGTATGGACCTGGTCCTTAAAGAGGAAGTAAACCCTGATGGGTTTTACTTCCTCTTTGTTCCCTGCAAATCCTGCAAGTAAAAGCATAATGGGCTAGTATGCATGGAACTTACCTGCAAATGAAGCCTGCGCTGTCCCCGCTGGTAGCCACCTCCATCTTCGCCCCTGTTCCTTCCGGGGCCACGGACTCTGGCCATGTGACATGAATTCCACACATGCACGCCAGAGCCTCTAGTCACGGCACTCCCCGCACAGAGGGCCGTTTCTCCTAAACAGCACACATTTATGAGATATTTACAGTCGCTATAGGTAAGCCTTATTCTAGGCTTACCTATAGGTAAAAGTTCTAAAAAGGGGTTTACGCATTCCCACCCATTCTCTGATTACTTTACAAAGACAGGTATAAGGGAACTGAGACAAAAGGGCCAAATAGTCTGTGTTCTGCAGATGGCCTACAAGAAAATCAAATGACCTCTCAGGGTAACAGATGTTTCCTTGTCCCAGAGCAATGTCCTATTATGACAACACTCCACTCCCCTTATCTGGCTATCTGCCTCAGGCACACACTATGTGGCTTGTTTAACAAAAGAGGATTTCTCTGTCACTGAAGTCTGAATTCTTGGGAAAAGTCTCTGCATTTCTAGAATCTTCAGTTTCAGGAGGCCAGGAACGCTACACATTTGCTATTCCCCCTGACCCTATTCATGAATCATAGGCAGGGCCATATTAAGAACACCATGGGCTTGGTGCTGAGGATTTTGGTGGGCCTTAAGGGCTGTCCGTCGGCATGAGGTGGAAGGGTGCAGCCACGCAGGGCTAGCACTATGGAAGCAGAATACCAGGCTTCCGTTAGGACTGCCAACCCAGTGTCTGCTATTAATCCAGCCATCTTGCAGCCAGGCGGTGCGTGCGGAATTCAGGAATGGTCAGGCCAGGGGAGATCTCTCCCCGTTGGCCCATTGCTTTCCGTGCATGGCCTGTTTTTTTTGGGCAGCTGGGCCCAGGGCTTTTCTTCTCAGAGAATAGGTGCAGAAACTACCCTCCCCCCTTCCTACAAAAGAGCACGCCATGTCATAAAAGTGGGAGGGTCTTAAGGGGGCACTGCTCAATAAAACACAGAGTGATGGGTACAGAACTGCATAATACAGAGCTACAGAATACACAGAGTGTTGGGCACAGAATTGCATAATACACTGTACATTGGGTTCAGGGCTGCATAATACACAGAGTGCTGGGCACAGGACTATATAATACACAGAGCGCTGGGCACCCCATCTGCTCACCAGAGAAGCTGCTGTTCTCAGCCTCCCACGCAGTCCATTTGTGGCTCTGCCTCTCCTCCACTGGGTAGCAGCAGTGGGATCGTCCAGCAGGGGGTGTCGGCAGCCGAGCACCAGGCTTTTTTTCCAGCCAGCAAGCCCTCTGATGCCCATAACACATCAATTCATCTGCAACTGTCCCTCTGTATCTGCCTTGCGTTCTGTGCAAGGAGGTTCTGAGGGAGCCGACGGTGTGCTGTCACTTATAGCACAGAAGCCGGGCTTCTGTGTTTACATGTGACAGTAAAGAGCGGTGACAGTGAATCTGGCCAGCCTGGGCCTATATTAAGGTAGGGGCCTGGTGCTGCAGCTCCAATAGCCCCTATGTTAATCTGGCCCTGATCATAGGTGGAACCTCCTTTACAAGATATTATGAAGGAAAGCACCGAAGACCCCAATTTTGTAGTGGATACCCAGAGGAATTTCCTTCCCCTGCATTTTATGAACCACAAGCTATAGCTTTGCAATACATGCTCTTTACTGTGGGCACACTAATTGACTCATCTGACTCCACAGCCTAAACAAGTCATTAGGTGCTCTAAGAGGCTGGATAAGTCAAGAAAGACATTCCCCATACATGCACTGATTGTATGATTATATGAGGACTGACTCAATCTTGAAAGGATATCCACTCCTCCCAAGATTTTTGTTGAAATTTATCCTATGGAAAAGGAATTTAAGAACAAATGGGTAGTTCCGGTATTGGATTCTTCCATTTCAGTTCTCAATAAACACCTTACAGTTCTATTTGAAAGTGTTCCATCTTTTAGTTATTCAGTAGATAGTTGTATGAAGCCCCCTTAAAGGCCTTCTTTGACATTGCAGCTCCAGCCCCACAGCCAGCAACTGCTGCTAACTCTGACAGACTATTGCTAACTGAACAAGACAACTGAATAGAGATCAGGAACCTTTTTTTTTGAGAACCTTGCTCTCTCGGGACAATTGATGTCCTCAGCCTCGTTGTTTTTTTTTTTTTTTTTTAAACTATACGTTTTTATTGTATCTTAGATATAACATTTGTACAGGAGTATCATATTAAAATATAACAACGTATAATTGAGTTCAGTGGTAGAGTATATTACTAGTAAAACCAACAAACTTGCTTTGTGGTTAGCCGATCATTACATCGATGGTCTATTTAGAAAAGCCTCATTGTTTTGTGTTGATGCTCCATCTCTGTGCACATGCACAAATTTTTGTGGCCATAAGATTGGCCTGATGAACCTGCTTGTAAAAATGGTTTGCCTTTTGACAGTGAATGCCTATGTGGGGAATCCCTTTTTTCAATGAATCAAGGAAGTCACTGGCACAACCAAAAACTCAAGTCTCCAGCTCCAATGGCTGCTACTTCTACTCAGTGAAAGGGAACTTTTACTCTCCCTAGGAATCAACCTCAAAACCAAGACTTAACACATCCTTTCCTCACAGGCCCTGGACTTCCAGGTCCACCAAGCCTCCCCAAAGCCTTCCCAATCTGGAATCCTTGGAGTGGTGGGACATATGTTGGTGTTTTCACCAGTCTGGATCCGAGACATCCTGGACCTCTGGGTAAAATCTGTTACTTCAAAGGGGTACAAAATAGAGTTTCTATTTCTGCCCCATTTTGCATTTTGCCTTCCAATCTGCCATTCTCAGAACAAAAGAAGGAAGATTTCACCATGCACCAGTTTCAGTCTCAAGGAGTACCAGCTCCTTCAGAACAATGGTTTCAAGGTTTCTATTCAAATGTATTCACAGTCCCAAAACCCAATGGGGAGATACAACCCAAACTGAACCTAAAATCTCTAAACAGATTTATTTTTCTCAAATTCTAGAGGGATTTAAGGAGATCTGTCATTGCTTCTCCCACACAAGGGGAATTTCTGGCATCAGTAGACATAAAAGATGCCTATCTACACTTCCCCATCTTCCCCTGACATCAATGCTTTCTGCATTTTGCTGCGTGAGACCTCAAATTTGTAGTGCTACCATTGTTACATAGTTGGTGAGGTTGAAAAAAGACAAAAGTCCATCAAGTCTAACCTATGTGTGTGATTATATGTCAGTATTACATTATATATCCCTGTATGTTGCAGTCGTTCAGGTGCTTATCTAAGCCCCTGTACACACGGTCGTAGATTTCCACAACCAAATCCGTCGGATTTTGCCCATCGGATTTTGTCCGTCGGATCTTGTCCGAAACTGTTGCATACACACGGTTGGACAAAGTTGGCAAAAAATCTGATCTTTCAGAACGTGATGACGTAATTTCGTTACGATGGGACTACATTCAGGCTAGTAGCCAATAGCTTTGATGTAGGAATTTGATCTGAGCATGCGTGGCACTTGGTCCGATCAAAATTCTCTACACATGATCGGAGTATGTCCGATCGGCCCAGTTGGTCGGGAAATATTTCCAACATGTTGGAAAATTGGGTCCAACGGATATTCCGACGGAATCAGTCCGATGCATACCACACAGTCGGATTATCTGACGACACGGTCCGATAGGACACATGCCGACGGATTCTCCGACCGTGTGTACAAGGGCTAATAGTTTTTTGAAACATTAGATGCCCCCCGCTGAGGCCACCAACTGTGGAAGGGAATTCCACATCTTTGCCGCTCTTACAGTAAAGAACCTTCTACGTAGTTTAAGGGTAAACCTCTTCTAATTTTAATGACTGGACATGTGTCTTGTTAAAACCCTTCCACAAAAAGTTTTATCCCTATCGTGGGGTCACCAGTATGGTATTTGTAAATTTAAAATCATATCCCCTCTCAAGCGTCTCTTCCCCAGAGAGAATGAGTTCAGTGCTCGCAACCTTTCTTCATAACTAATGTCCTCCAGACCCTTAATTAGCTTTGTCGCCCTTCTTTGTACTCGCTCTATTTCCAGTACATCCTTCCTGAGGACTGGTGCCCAGAACTGGACAGCATAATCCAAGTGCGGTCGGACCAGAGTCTTGTAGAGTGGGAGAATTATCGCTTTATCCCTGGAGTTAATCCCTTTTTTAATGCATGCCAGTTTGCTTTCTTGGCAGAAGCTTGGCATTGCATGCCATTGCTGAGCCTCTCATCTACTAGGACCCCCAGATTCTTTTACATCCTAGATTTCCCCAGAGGTTCCCCCCAGTGTATAGATTATATTCATATTTTTGCCACCCAAATGCATTATTTTACATTTTTCTACATTAAACCTAATTTGCCACGTTACCCACCCCATTAATTTGTTCAGATCTTCTTTCAAAGATTCCACATCCCGTGGAGAAGTTATTGCCCTGCTTAGCTTAGTAATGTCCACAAATACAGAGATTGAACTGTTTAGCTTTAGTACGCCACATGTAAATGGTAGGAATAATAGGAATTTAGCAGGAATTTGGAGTTAAGTTGTGTTTGTATGCCCTTATAGACATGTGCGATTAGTTTCGTACCAAACGAAAATTCGTATGTTTATCCGAAAATTTGTACATTCGTACGAATCCGAAATATGAATTTTTATGCATACGAATTCAGAATGAATTCCGAAATTTTGTTTACGAATTTCGGATGCAAATTCATAATGAAAATTTGTAATTAACGAAAAGTTAACAAACCTAAAACTTAAAAACCCAGGAAGTCAGCACAGCACAGGGATGGTGGGAACCCCTCATAATGATAAATTCATCATAACGAAAATTCGTAATTGTTACGAAAAGTTAATGAACCTAAAAGTTAAAACCCAGGAACTCAGCACAGGGATGGTGGGAACCTTATGGGAATTTCTATGCTTACGAATTTCAAACGAATTTTGGAATTTCGGATCCAAATTAACAGAAACATGACTAGTGTTTTGTTCACCAATCAGCGGAAGTCAGCACAGCACAGGGATGGTGGGAACCCCATATAATGGGCACAAGGGGTTTACACTCAGAAATGGGAACTCAGCACAGGGATAGTAGGAACCCCTCATAATGGACACACAGCAGGTGTACAGGCCTGGGAACTCAGCACAGGGATGGTGGGAACCCCTTATAATGGTAAAGGTAGAAGCATTTTCTCAGCAGTGTTAGCTGTCCGGGAGGCCTTGGAGCTTTGTAGGGCTGCTGGTTGGGGTAAATTTTTGCTGACATTGGATCAGTCTAAGGCCTTTGATAGGGTTAATCATGAGCACCTATGGCTCCTTCTTGGCAGATATGGCCTGGAGGGGGATTTAATTGATTGGCTCAAGATTTTGTACAAAGGGGCTGAAAGCTTTCCTCTGGTTAATGGTTGGGTCGGGCAACCCTGTGTGCGTCAGGGGTGCCCATTGAGTCCTCTGTTATATGTGTTTGCAATCGACCCCTTCATTAGAAGGCTAGAGAATGGACCTTTGTCTGGGGTACCTTTGGGCATCGCTGGTGAGCCTCCTTTGAAGGTTGTAGCCTATGCTGGCACAGGTGACTATGGTCATGCAAAATGGGTGAACAGGCTGGAGAATGTCGATGCCAAGGTGGCAAGCTGGAAAGGTTGGCAGCTTTCCTTGAGGGAAAAGGTTGATCTGATCAAGACTTACCTGATTCCGATTTTTCTATATGTCAGTTTTTATTTGCATTTTGCCAGTTTCTCTCTATACCAGGGTCTATACTTGTTTCTACCAGCTGTTATGGGGGAACAGAGTAAACCTTGTCAAAAGGAATGTGACTTACCTTTCCAGGCGGGAGGGTGGTCTAGGGATGATCAACCATATGGTCTTTTTCTCTCTGATGTTTGTAAAGTACAATCTTGGTAACATGTTGGCAGAGAGTCCTCCTGGATGGGTTGGTATTTTCCAGTCCTGGTTTAAGCCCTTTCTGCGAGACTGGGAAAATGGTGGGCCAGTGAAAAGCCTAAGGGTCAAGCATTATAAGCTCCCAGCTTATGTTGCCCCGTGTTTGAAAATACTTTGGCAGTGGCAAGTAACAGCAGGAGAAGTCAAATCTCTTCCAAGGAAACTTCTTGAGAAGCGGATCATGAGCTCTGCTTTTTGCGAGCCACTGGCCTTGAGGGATTGCCCAAGCCTGTTTTTGGGTGTGGGTTTGCGGTTGATTAATTTGGAGAGAATCCCAATGAAGTTTAGGGATCAGGCTTGGCTTGCCTTTCATGGAAAACTATATGTGAAGGGCAACTTGAAGGTTCTTTCCATGAGTGATCAGGGCTGCCCGAGAGTGGAGTGTGGACGAGTGGTGGATTCCATGGAACACTTTCTACTTCAGTGCCCTTTTAATATAGAGGTGTACAAGAGGGTGGGGAGGGCTCTGAGTATACCCTTTCTCCCCCATATGAGTTATGCAGAGTGGGTGTATGGGGCGTTCCAGACTCGTCAGGATTATGATTTGGAAACACTTTTTTTAGTTAGTTTAGTAGTCCGTTATTTCACATGAAGTGCACGGTGTCAGGTATCCTTACGGGGTAAAATCCTCCCTGTGGAAGTGGTGATGCAGAACATTCTGAGTGAGGTTGGGAAGATTCGGGGTCTTGAGAAAGACAGGTGGCAGCAGGAGGCCTGGATAAAGGTGTGGAGGAATATCGGGGCTCTGTAGCTGCTGCCTGTTGATCTCAGGGTGCGCGGCTTTCTTTGTATTCTTCTTTCACTCCCCTAGATTTTCAAATCCAATATAATTTTGATAAAAGGCTACATGCATGGTGACGGTGATGTTCTTTAGTCTGGCTCTCCCGTTGGGATTATGTTGTGCGCAATTTAGTTTGCACCGTTTATTTTGTTCTTGTTCTTTCTGGTTTATATAATCATATTCAATTATTTTGTAAATATGTTTTATTTATTTATTATGGTTTTATTGTATATAAGTTGTTGTTTTTAAGAATTTCAATAAACAAAATTAACCCCTCATAATGGGCACAGCAGGTGTACAGATCTGGGAACTCAGCACAGGGATGGTGGGAACCTCTCATAATGGGCACAGCAGGTGAACAGACCTGGGAACATACGAAATACGAAATTTCGTTAACGAATTTCGGAATTTCGGATCCAAATTAACAGAAACATGACTGGTGTTTTGTTCACCAATCAGCAGAAGTCAGCACAGCACAGGGATGGTGGGAACCCCTCATAATGGGCACAGTGGGTGTACACTCAGAAATGGGAACGCAGCACAGGCATAGTGGGAACCCCTCATAATGGACACACAGCAGGTGTACAGGCCTAGGAACTCAGCACAGGGATGGTGAGAACCCCTCATAATGGGCACAGCGGGTGTACAGACCTGGGAACTCAGCACAGGGAAGGTGGAACCCCTCATAATGGGCACAGCGGGTGTACAGACCTGGGAACTCAGCACAGGAATAGTGGGAGCCCCTCATAATGGGCACAGCGGGTGTACAGACCTGGGAACTCAGCACAGGGATGGTGGGAACCCCTCATAACGGACACAGCAGGTGTACAGACCTGGGAACTCAGCACAGGGATGGTGGGAACCCTATGGGAATTTCTATGCTTACGAATTTCATACAAAATCTGAAATTTCGTTAACGAATTTCGGATCCAAATTAACAGAAACATGACTGGTGTTTTGTTCACTAATCAGAGGAAGTCAGCACAGCACAGGGATGGTGGGAACCCCTCATAATGGACACAGCCGGTGTACAGACCTGGGAACTCAGCACAGGGATGGTGGGAACCCTATGGGAATTTCTATGCTTACGAATTTCATACAAAATACGAAATTTCGGTAAGGAATTTCGGATCCAAATTAACAGAAATATGACTGGTATTTTGTTCACCAATCAGAGGAAGTCAGCACAGCACAGGGATGGTGGGAACCTCTCATAATGATAAATTCATCATAATGAACTTTCGTTATTTTTACGAAAAGTTTACTAATCTAACGAAAATTCATATTTCGTACAAATCCAAATTGAATTTCATACACAAATTACGAAATACGTTTTTTTTTTTCGTACGGAGCGAAACGGAACGAAACTAATTTTTTGACTGCGCCCATGTCTAATGCGCTAATAATGATTTTAGTGTATTTTTTTTGTAATTAGAGAATTGATAAACATTTGGGAAACTATTGTGGGGCCAATAAAATCAGTAGCACAGGACATGTGCTTTCAGAACATGTATGGTTTGGGGGTCCTTTTACAAACTCTGAAAGCTGTAATTGAAAAATGATAACCTTCTGATTTTTAGACTAAATTGCTTATTTACCGTTTTGCGTACCTTCAATTTTCACCATTTCACAAAAAGGGCAATTTAAAAATTACAAATATTTGTTATTTATTAACTCAATACAGTTTTAGCTTTTATATTTAGTAGGAATTTAGGCAGAATTTTGTAAGTTGTGCTGTGTTTTTGTCCGCTAATAATAATTTTAATGTATTCTTTGTGAAAATATTGCTTTGATAAACATTTGCGCAAATATAATGAGGCCTAAAAATTCCTGACTTTCTCTATATATGTTGTGCGTTACATAGTCCTGACCAAAGTGTTCATTATCTCAGTTGCTGGTTTGAAGGTTCTTGAAGTTCTTCTTTAATGTCAGGCATATGTAAATAAGAGTTTTTTTTTTTTTTTTTTTAATGATCCTTTGTCCTGAGGTTTATATGTGTCCATGAGACTGTCAGTTTTGGTACAGTAATTAGGAGTATTTTGTGGGTACAAGGACTGTGGCATATGTGTAGAGTGTATGCAAGGACTAGGCTCAGGTTCTATGTAACATTTTCCTTTAAGCTACTACCACTGTTAGGTGCAACCTGACCTGACTTTTTTCTCTGGCACAAGACCCCAAGGTATGGTCTTGCACACAGGCCCACTGCTTTCATAAAATGCCCCTCTATCAACACAGCCTTGGCTTATATGTTCATAATGACATGGGAGGCCTCTCAGTACCAAAATCTTTGTGGGTGAGTGTACTGTATATTGGTGACTTTCTCAATCCCTCAGTTCAAAATACACCCACTGTTCTGGCAGTGGCATCAAATTAATCATATTAAGGTCTTAAAAATCGAATATTTGGGTTTACCTGTCATAACTGCTGCATGAACCTACCTCTACACATACATATAATAGTACTGCATAGAGACAAAATGATGTGCAAGGTTTCTAAAGTGCAAATTTAATTTACTATTCCCTTGCACACCAAAACTTAAAATTATTTTGGACTTCCAGTTCCGGCGCCGCATGGAGTAGCTGTCTCCCCTCACAGCTCCCGTAAACCGCCCTCCAAACCGGCCTATAAACTCAGCGTTTTCCGCCCCAAACACCTCAGCAGCCTTCCCCACGACCCCGGCCACGAGATGGACCGGTTCGTCGAGAAAACCGGGCCGCGATCGTACGTGGCCGGCGCCGCGCGGCCGACCCCGCCGCAAATTGAGGCCCCCGGCTTCGGCCTACATGGACTCGGCCTGTGCGGCCCAGCCTGCGGAGATGGCGCCAGCGATGGAGGTAGGAGACCAGCCCACACCTCAGCCTACCCTGAGAGACACACTGCCTCAACAGCCCCAGGCCCCCCTCCTCCATCTAGCCCTGAAACATCTCCTTTTATGCAGCAGCCTCACATACCTCCACTGCCACATGATCACCACACAGAACTCCTGGCTCAGGCTGTAGCTGCTCTCCTCTCCCCTATGATTGTTGCATCAGTGGAAAAGGCTGTCAGCTCAGGCATGCAGAAGGTTCAAGCCCAGCTGGGGGAACATGCATCTAGATTGAATGAAGCAGAACACCGTATCTTAACTATTGAGGATGAACTTTACCAGACGCAATCTCTGGAACATGCCCAGGACAGAACTAACAAATATATACTAGAAAAACTCGACGACCTCGAAAATAGGTCCAGGAGGAGCAACCTGCGATTTGTAGGACTACCTGAATCGCTTCACCAATCTGCTTTAACAGAACTATGCCCGTCGCATTCCTGAAGCACTGGGTCTGGGAGGCCCATGCACCGTGGAGCGTGCACACCGCGTGGGAGCCTTCAACTCGGAACGCAAATCACCACGCCCGATCATAGCCAAGTATCTCAATTACTCAGACAAAGCACCATACTGCAACAGTACCGACAGTCCAGATCCCTGCAGATAGACGGAGTCAAAATTTTGATTTTTGCCGACTACTCGGTGGACGTCTCCAAGAAACGCAAGGCTTTCCAGCATATCTGCGCAGAACTCCACCAGCGACAACTCAAGTTCACACTGGCATTCCCGGCTACTCCGGTGAGCAACTGTCCTTTAAAGACCCTGATGAGGAGTCATCCTACTTGAAATCATCATGCTCGGGCTCCCACCTCAGCCCCACACCCAAGGCCCTCCCAATCAACCGAGCCCCGGATCAAAGGAGTACGCGGAAAGACTCTCCCAAGCGCTTCAGGGCCTCGGGTCCAACTCAACATGGCATGACCACACGTTGAGGGGCAAAGATGTCTCCTTTGCCTCAATACACAATTGCTTCTTCTTTACGGCCATGTTTGGCCACCCTCCCTACCTGGGTAAGGTGATCTGACTTTGGACTCTCCCTCCTGGACCATCCACACCTCTCAGGTAATATCCGTTACTACTTAAACGGGTATGGGGTTACCTTTGCCTACATACCGATCTTGATTTTTGTTGTTCTTTCGTTATGTTCTGTGTAACATTGGGGTGTTTAGCTCAATTGGTAGATGCATTTTTTAGTCCACATCAGGCAGGCGTTGATGGTTAAGGGCCTGGTAGCCCACGTTTATTATAAGAAAACAAAATATTAGTCCATCCAGTAATCCCACACAGGGGTCCAAGCTTAAATTAAATACAGAAAAATCCAAACGAAAATGCTAGCCCACCTGGCTACTCTTCAGCAGTAGTGCTGCTATAGGTACTTGCCCCTCAAACGAGCTGCTTGGATACACACAGTCTTAGGCTCCTTGGACGCACACAGCTTCCAGCTACTCCACTCCACCATCCCTCTCACTCTACTCCCAACAGCCCCTTTGTTTTATGGCCTGTGTGCAGCTGGGCACACACCCTGCTCGTTATCACCAAGACCTGGACACAGGGTTGGAGATCCCTCTTTCCTCCAATTTCACAGGGACAGAGCCTCGCTCTGTCACATCTGTTATATTTTTTTCTCCAGTGGTTCGTAGCTATATGGTTATGTTGCCTAGTACGGTACTTTATGTTCAATGACTTGTGATGATTATATCTTTTCATGCATGCGCTCATGCCCTCTTCCCCCTGGGTATCTCTGTGCAGACCTGCTCACACGCTCTGTTCTCCCGCCTGCACTGATGCTATTTCATATCCCCTCTTCGAGGGGCGGAAGCCCCTATTTTGATACAGGGCTGGTTATGGGAACTGGTCTTCACGTGATCCCCATGCGGAAAAAAGCGAAGTTGGTTAGTAATTATGTTTACCTCTGCATATTCTACTTTTGGTTACCATTCCAGTTCTTTTCCTCCCCCTCTTCTCCTCTCCTTATCCCCACTGAACCTACTACCAGTGCACATTTATCCACCATCCCCCCTCTTAGGGCCTTACAAACATGCTCCAGTGTAGATTACTGCTACCTACTGTTCCCAAGCGCTCACAGCCCAATGGCTTTACTACTTGTACACCGTACCCCCGTTATAATCTCCCCATGCTGCGAATAATCTCATGGAATGTGAAGGGCCTTCGTTCCCCCTCTAAGAGAATGAAGATTCTTCGACATCTCAAACGGCTCAAGGCAGATATAGCTTTACTTCAGGAGACACACCTCTCTTCACCTGACTACGTTCGGATGAAGAAACTATGGGTGGGAACGGTGGCTGGCTCAGAAGCCATAGGCCGCAAAGCAGGAGTCCTTATCCTCATTCACAAACATCTCCCATGTACAATCCTGTCTACGGACATGGATACCCAGGGCAGATTGCTCTCTATTCGTGTCCTCATAGGGACAAGGGAAATAGTAATATCCAACATTTATGCCCCTAACAGTTCTTCAACACGCTAACCACTTGGCTCCTGCGCTACCCTCTACTTCCCCAGGTCGTTGGGGGGGGATTTTAACTCCGTGGTTCACCCACTAGATGACAAATCCCCGCAACGACGACTTAACCCATCCCCGACTCCAACTAACGCCACATTGCTAGCAGCAACAATGGAATCCCTTTGTCTCCTTGATGTATGGTGGTTACACCACCCGACTGATAGGGAGTTCTCCTTTTACTCACATCCACACAATGTTTTCACCAGGATCGATTACATATTCTGTTCACACGATCTACTCCCCTTAATCCCAGACGCGGAGATTTACGATATTGCTATCTCCGACCATGCTCCCATTTCCGTATCTCTAGAGACTCCTGATATCCATCCAAATCCCAAAATTTGGCGTTTCCCCTCCTTCCTCCAACACAACGTGGATTTCCACACCTACATCACAAAAGAATGACGACTATACACACAAATGAATGCGGACCATGCTGATAACCCAAATCTGTTATGGGATGCAGGGAAAGCTTTCCTTCGGGGACACATCATTTCTTATGCATCCTCCTTCCAAAAAAATGCGCACCTCAACTACAACACATCCAGTTCCAGACTTCATCAGGCTCAACGAGCACTCTATACCCACGATACACATGAGAACCGGACTGCTTGGCAAATAGCCAAACAGTCGTTTGACACTTGGGCTGACACCCTGAAATAGATTAAGAGAGCACACTTTGATGCCACTCTCCACAAATTTGGGAATAAAGCCGGTAAACGGCTAGAAAGACTATGCAAGGGTCCCTTCCGCCCAACTATTATCCCTGCTATCCGGGAGCCGGATGGCTCCATCATGACTACGCAAAAAGGCATTAATTCGGCTATGCTGCGCTATTATTCGGCGTTGTATGCTGCCGACCCTATCGACAAGCCCACGGCGCACGACGTCCTAGACAGAGTGACTCTGACCCAAATATCCCCCTCGCAGCTGGACACTCTTAATGCCCCCATCTCTCTTGCGGAAATAACCAACACGATCCGTACTCTAGCCTCCTCGAAAGCACCCGGCCCAGATGGACTAACGGGTGAATTCTATAAATCCCTAAACTCACTCCTAGCACCCACACTTGAAAAGGTTTACCAGCACATATGGTCAGGTGGCCCCTACCTACCCACGGGCAACCAGGCAATAGTAAAACTACTAGAAAAAAAGGGGAAGGATCCTACAGAACCTGGCTCATATAGGCCCATCTCACTCCTGAATCTCGATGTCAAAATCCTTTCCAAAATAGTAGCCACGAGACTAGCTAACATCATCCCTTCTCTGATCCATCCTGCCCAGTCAGGCTTTGTGAAGGGCAGAACGGCAACGATCAACATCAGAAAAGTGATGATGGCACTAGAACAAGCTAGATGCAACCCAAATAGGGACTTTGCTATTATTACTCTTGATGCCGAAAAGGCTTTTGACAACGTGAGTATCGAATGGCTGTCTATGGTTCTGAACAAAATGGGATTCACTGGCCCCTTTCTCCATCTCATAAATTCTATGTACACATCACCGGCAGCCAGATTGGTTGTAGCCGGCCTGCTTTCAAATGAATTTCGTCTACATAAGGGCACGAGACAAGGCTGCCCTCTATCCCCTCTCCTCTTTAATTTGGCCCTGGAACCACTTTCTAGATATTTGCTAACAGTGGCCCCAATCCATGGCATTAAAATAGGGGAGCAGGAATTGAAGACGTCTCTTTTTGCAGACAACGTCCTCATCTTTTTCCGCCAATCCCTCCGCAGACATGCCCACGATAAAAAGTACCTTTGATCAATTCAGAAAATGTTCTGGATTACGCATAAACTATTCCAAAAGCGAGATATTGCCCCTCGGTCCCCTCCCACCTCCGGCTTGGGCTCAAAAATCCATCTTCACGATAGCAAAGTCGCATATCGCCTACCTAGGTATCAATATAGGGAAACTCCCTTCCTCTCTTTACCATCTGAACTATCCCCCCCCCTCTTTGCCAAGATTACCCTGGAACTGGAAAACTGGATGGATCTGCCCCTCTCGCTCCTGGGAAGATGCCACTTGGTAAAAATGGTCAGTTTCGCACATCTGCTGTACCCCCTCCAAACGATACCTTTACTTATCAGACACAAGGATATCAAAACTTTGAATTCTACAATATCAAAATTTCTTTGGCGAAACAAAAGACCACGCATAGCATTTTCAAAACGTCATCTTCCCAGGACCGAAAGTGGTATTAGTCTTCCAAACCTTAGATTGTACAACCTAGCCTGTCTTTTGCGGGTGAGCCTGGATTGGATTACCCAAAAATCTCAATGTTCCAACTACCAGCTGGAATCTGCAATGGTCCATCCCTATTCCCTTACTGCCCTTCTTCACTGCAAATGGAAATCTCTACCAACACCGCACCAGCACAATCTCTTGTTGAGAGACATCGCTATTGCCTGGAGGGAGGTAAGGAAAAGTCTCTGACTCTCTCCATTTATTTCCAAATTCCTCCCGATACAAGGAAGCCCGAGTTTCTCTCCGGGTCTGGAACACCAGCCCTATGATGTGTGGCGCCAAAAGGGCCTCGATACCTTTTTCTCCCTGTGTGATCCTGAATCCGGTCGGGTAGCATCATTCAGTTACCTAGCCGCCAAATTTTCTCTCCCAGATGCTTCTGCTTTCCACTATGGTCAATGTGTTAGCTTTCTTCAAAAAACCTGCAGGAACGAATCCACAAGATTCACATCCTCGTTCCTTGAGACACTCATACAAAAGGACACCTGCAAAATCTCCGACATATATAAACCTCTACTATTGAAAACAACCCCCTCTCTGGCTTCATCCTCAGTGTTAAATTGGCAAAAGACTTTCCAGAAGAAGACATAGTGGACAAGATCCTGCAAGGCCTCAACTCTGTATACAACCTGGTTCCCAATGAATCTTGGAGGGAAACCCAGCTGAAAATCGCTCACCGTGCCCATATTCCCTTTCTCCCAACTTCCAAACAATGTTCAGCCTCAACCTCACTCTCATTATGCCCACTGTGCCATCAACCCAAGCCTTCTCTCACACACCGTTACTGGACTTGCACTTTTATCTCTGCTTTTTGGGACCAAATCCTGGCATTTATATTCCAGATTACATTGCTAAAGCTCCCCAAGGACCCGCTCCTCCTTATCTTCGGGCACTGGGACCCCACACTGCTTCCTTCGTCCACCGTTCCCAGTCCACCGGGTAAAGACTGGGCCTTGATCTGCCTCCTGCTAGCGGGAAGGGCCATACTAGCCAACTGGACCTCTACATCCATACCCTCCATCTCCCAGGTTAAAAGAGATCTCCTGCAGCTTCTTTTTCAGGACAAACTCAACGCCAATCTGGCCCACCAGAAAGCCTCACAACGCTTCCACAACAGATGGGACCCTTTTTTTGTGGCGCAGCTCACTCCTCATGAACGAGCACACCTTGATAAACTTTCCTTTGTCTACAATGATTCTTGTCGAGCATGACCCTTTCTACTACTGGATGCCTACCTTCAATAGAACAAAAGCATTGCCCCCCCCCCTCTTCCTCCCCCCCTTTCTTAGCCTTCCTTTTGATTTGTAACATACCTTGTTCTCCTTATGAGGTTAGTTCAGTGCCTTATTGTTAGCAGATCCATCCAGACATGGCCTCCTCATGTTTTCTCAGTTTTGCTAGGGAGAGGGTTACTCTCCGCTCTCAATTTAAAATATTTGTGCCTATACAACATTGCGTGACCCAACTCGATGTTTTATCTGACTTGTACATTGTACATTATACAAAAAACCCTTGTACCTGCTGATTATGTCACTGTGTAATGCACTTTTTTCAATAAAATTTTATTCAAAAAAATAAAATAAAAATTATTTTGTAGGTGTAATATGGTGGGCCCAGAGGGGGATTGAAGTGAATGAACTCTGGTTAAAAAAGAAAAAAAAATCTATTCAAATATTTATTCTTAAAGTACCAATTTGTCAGGGCTGGGCGCAGTCCTTCCTTCTCAGCGCTGCTCAGCTGTCTGTTAATTGACAAAGTCCCTACCTTCCACAGTGACTCACCTGGTCTTCATTTCCTACTCGTCAGCTAAAGCTGCTGGTTATATCAACATCTTGGATCAGATCTTCAGTGCCTTTGCCTTGGTCAACCTATCTGGACTCTCTCTGCTGTGGTTTCTTGTGAAAGACTTTTGCTTGGCTGACTTCCCTTCTGGATCCGGTTCATGTTTGCTGCACCCGACTTCGCTGATCTCTGGACTCTGGTTTCTCTGGCTTGTTCTGACTACCTGTCCTGCTTACTGAACTCTGGCTAAGTTTACTCTGTTTATAATGTAAAGCGCTGCGCAAACTGTTGGCGCTATATAAATCCTGAATAGTAATAATAATACCATTTTATTAAATAGTGTGATTTTTGCTGCACTTCTGTCTGTCTAATTTATGGTTCCTGACACTATTCTTCTTAGCCTCCTCCAAAATCTCTAAAATCTTTTTTATCTTTGCTGCAGTGATCCGACTTCCTGTTAGGAAGAGAGTTTCCGGAGCTCATGGAGGACATTACAAGGATGTAGAACACACAGTAAGAAATGATTTAATAAACAATAGAATATGGATTCTTTTTTAAGAATAAGGCTATCGTTTAGTGTCACTTTAAGTACAGTATTTATATGATCCAGCTATGCCTGTCTCCTTTGAATACTTAGAAAAACACCCTTGAGTTGAATAACTGTCATGTTTAAGGTCATCTCACTATTCAACACGCTGTTCAGGCTCAACTGGATTTTCAACCTTTAAATATACAGATTTCTGTACTTGAGAGACAGGTGCAGGCGTCAGTTACTCTTTTATTTTATTTTATTTTTTATCCAAACTTTTTTTTTTATTGACAAGGAGAAATAGAAAAAGTGGCCATATGTTTGCAAGTATAAAGGATATACATGACAACCAATATCACAAGCATTGTACATAAGGTAGATAATGAGATACAGACCGTCACAACATATACGTAGCAAATACAAAAAAAAAAAATGATAAAGAAATAAAAACATTAAAAAGGTAGAACAAAAAAAAAACAGCCCGAGTTTATTATATGGGGACAATTGCTCAGGACAGCCTATTTTGTCTACTCTCGAAATAAAACATTTTGAAATTCCCAAACTCAGGCCTAAACCATTATACAGTGGTGTGAAAAAGTGTTTGCCCCCTTCCTCATTTCCTGTTCCTTTGCATGTTTGTCACACTTAAGTGTTTCGGAACATCAAACCAATTTAAACAATAGTCAAGGACAACACAAGTAAACACAAAATGCAATTTGTAAATGAAGGTGTTTATTATTAAAGGTGAAAAAAAATCCAAACCATCATGGCCCTGTGTGAAAAAGTGATTGCCCCCTAAACCTAATAACTGGTTGGGCCAACCTTTAGCAGCAACAACTGCAACCAAGCGTTTGCGATAACGTGCAATGAGGCTTTTACAGCGTCCTGGAGGAATTTTGGCCCACTCATCTTTGCAGAATTGTCCTAATTCAGTTACATTAGAGGGTTTTCGAGCATGAACAGCCTTTTTAAGGTCATACCACAACATCTCAATAGGATTCAGGTCAGGACTTTGGCTAGGCCACTCCAAAGTCTTCATTTTGTTTTTCTTCAGCCATTCGGTGGTGGACTTGCTGGTGTGTTTAGGATCATTGTCCTGCTGCAGAACCCAAGTTCGTTTCAGCTTGAGTACACGAACAGATGGTCGGACATTCTCCTTCAGGATCTCTTGGTAGACAGCAGAATACATAGTTCCTTTTATCACGGCAAGTCTTCCAGGTCCTGAAGCAGCAAAACAGCCCCAGACCATCACACTACCACCACCATATTTTACTGTTGGTATAATGTTCTTTTTATGAAATGCAGTGTTCCTTCTACGCCAGATATACTTGGACACACACCTTCCAAAGAGTTCCACTTTTGTCTCATCGGTCCACAGAATGTTGTCCCAAAAGTCTTGGGGATCATCAAGATGTGTTGTGGAGAAATTGAGACGAGCTTTGATGTTCTTTTTGCTCAGCAGTGGTTTTCTCCTTGGAACTCTGCCATGCAGGCCATTTTTGCCCAGTCTTTTCCTGATGGTGGAGGCATGAACGCTGACCTTAACTGAGGCAAGTGAGGCCTGCAGTTCCTTGGACGTTGTTGTGGGGTCTTTTGTGACCTCTTGGATGAGTCGTCGCTGTGCTCTTGGGGTAATTTTGGGCGGCCGGCCACTCCTGGGAAGGTTCACCACTGTTCCATGTCTTCACCATTTGTGGATAATGGCTCTCACTGTGGTTCGCTGGATTCCCAAAGCTTTGGAAATGGCTTTATAACCCTTTCCAGACTGATAGATCTCAATTACTTTCTTTCTCAATTGTTCCTGAATTTCTTTGGGTCTCGGCATGATGTGTAGCTTTTAAGGATCTTCTGGTGGACCTTACTGTGTCAAGCAGCTCCTATTTAAGTGATGCCTTGATTGTGAACAGGTGTGGCAATAATCAGGCCTGGGTGTGGCTAGAGAAATTGAACTCAGGTGTGAACAACCACAGTTATAGTATGTTTTAACAAGGGGGGCAATCACTTTTTCACACAGGGCCATGATGGTTTGGATTTTTTTTCACCTTTAATAATAAACACCTTCATTTACAAATTGCATTTTGTGTTTACTTGTGTTGTCCTTGACTATTGTTTAAATTGGTTTGATGTTCCGAAACACTTAAGTGTGACAAACATGCAAAGGAACAGGAAATGAGGAAGGGGGCAAACACTTTTTCACACCACTGTAAGTCTGCTGTGTACACACAACTGGAAATTTGGCCAGCAAAAGACCGATGAGAGCTTTTGGTCGGAAAATTTGATTGTGTGTATGCTCCATCTGACTTTTGCTGGCTGAATTTTGGCCAGCAAAAGATTGAGAGCACGTTCTCAATTTTTTGGTTGGAAAAAATTCCTATCCGAAAATGCGTTCGTATGTATGCAATTCCGTCACACAAAAACTCACGCATGCTCAGATTCAGCTACGAGACGGATGCTATTGGCTACTGGCTATTGAACTTCCTTTTTCTAGTCCCTTCGTATGTGTTGTACGTCACCGTATTCTTGACGGTCCCAATTTGGTGTGACCATGTGTGTGCAAGACAGCTTGAGTGAAATCTCGTCAGAATTTCTGTCGGGAAAACCATCAGAGCTTTTTCCATCCAAAATTCCGATCATGTGTACACGGCATTAGTGGGTTCAAAATTGTAATAACCTATCCATCACAGTTGTGGTTGGGCAAGACTTGGGTTGTCAAGCCAATGCTGCCAAATGAGATTATTTTTTTTTACTGCTTTTCTATGACGATAAGCTAATTGATCTCAGGAGGAAAAGGAAGTTAACATAGGCGATCCATTGTGATTTAGTAGGCACAGTGGTAGCTAACCAAAATCGGGTGATCAGCTTTCTAGCCAGGTACATTAACGTAGTCACCAGAGGCATTGCTAGGTCTGCAAAAGATCTGAGGCTAGAGCCCATAGCAGCGGCCACAGACCTTTTTGCAAGCCTGGGGGGGCATGCTGGTGGTAATCAATTTTATTGCGGACAATGGCTGGTGTTGCCACTTCAATGATTATGGCACCATGGCTGATATGGTGTTAGGGTGATTGAAAAGCATTGTTTCTATTGTTACATTCTAATATAATCTAATATATAATGAAGTGGCTCAACTCACCATAATGCTGAATCAGTGGGAGCCCTGGGTGTATCACTTGCCACATCTTCTGCCACCAGATGCAGCATGTCACTTGCCACCGTCGCCTGTCACCAGATGCAACATGTTACTTGCCACCATTGCGTGTCACCAGACGCAGCTTATTACTTGCTACCATCACCTGTCACTAGATGTGGATTGTCACTTGTCATGTCGCCTGCCACCAGATGAGGATTGTCACATGGCACCAGATGTGGATTGTCACTTGCCACATCACCTTCCACCATTTGCAGATTGCCACGTCACCTGTCACCATTTGCAGATTGTCAATTGCCACATCACCTATCACCAGATGTGGGTTGTCATTTGCCACATCGCCTGGCACCAGATGTGCATTGTCTCTTCCCAACTGATGTGGATTGCCACTTGCCATGCCAGCCAGTGCCGCCAAATGTTCATTGTCGCTGCATTGGTGGCAGGTTGGAAGCACTGGTCCATTTAGTGAGGGCAGGAGAGCGGTGATGCAGGGCGGGCAGTGAGGGATGATGTAATCTCTCTGCTCCCTGCGGCACCTCACTCCTACATTGAAGAGGCCCTCGCTGTGAGGGTGGGAGAGCGGGGATGTGGAGCAGGCGGAGAGAGAGGATGCCATCTCTGCTCATCTGCCCGCTCGCTTCTCTCCTCACACCAGCCTCTCTCATGCAGCTGCCCTCCGCAGCCCGCTGGTTAGGCAGGGATCCTGCGGCAAGAGACTCAGAGCTATGGGCCTTAGATTTGGGGCTATAGCGCCAATAGCCACCCCCTAATGATGCCACTGCTAGTCACCATAGTGTAAATACCTTTTGGATACATTTCTGCATCAATTGCGCCTAACAAGCACACCAAACGATCATGAGGTATAGGTGTTTGGGCTAGGTCAGAGATAGCTTTCACAACCTCTGGCAAATAGCAGGTAAGCTTCGGGCAGCGCCATATTATGTATATGAAGTTCCCTCTGACCACAGAGCATTTTGGACATAAAGGAGAGTCTCGTCAGCCCCAATCGAATAGTTTATCAGTACGATAAGCTCTATATAGGATAAATAATTGTGAGAGTTTATGTGCAGATGACATAGACACGGCATTGATGACCATCCATATATATCAGTGACCCATCATTGCTGCTCCAAAATACCAGATGTTCTTTATGTCTTCCATTGTTTTAGCAATGGTCTGTGTTGTTGTACCCTTGTTGTACCCTGTCCAAAACTCCAGCATTGCAGGTCCAAGTCAGGCAATACATCCAACAATGTAATAATGAATACAGAGCTGCAAAATGATGTATCTTTTATATCTGCCTGGAGTTCATCCTGAAAAGTCTGTATTACAAATGGCCAACAATGCAATCCCTTTGTGCTAAATACTTTTTATAGAAAGGTGGGCACCAGACCACTGATCCAGTCTGCAAACCCCAAAATCATCAATTGTGTGTCATCAGAGACCATTGAGCTAATATAAAGAATAGACACCTTGCCAAAGAAGCTCACAAAGTGGGCCATGCCGACATAAAGTAACAAAGTCAAAACTGTATTTTACTCAGTGCCACTGGAATTTTTATCTTTAAGAAACATACTCAACAGTTTACTCATGTTAGCTTTGCGGACAAGTGCAGAAAGAAATTAGCCTGGTGGAGCAATCTGTTTGCAACTACATAAACTGACAGTGTGGTCTAGTTTTACTGTGAATGCCACCGCCATTTTCCTTCAGAGTGAAAAAGTAAATAATTTTTCAACATTTTGCTTGTGGGCAATTAAAAAAATGGTGTTAGTCTAATGCTTCATTCACACCAATGTGTTTTTCCATGCTTTTTGCAGAAGTGCAGGGCATTATTTTTAACATGGGTTCCTATGAACATTTTTTTATAAAAATGCATTTTGTGCCTCTGCATTTTTGGAAAGGGTCAGGGACTTATTTAAATGCAAAACGGTGCTTTTTTGTTCCAATAGACTTCAATGGAGAAGCTGCAGAAAAGCATGGAGTGTGTTCTTACTGCGATTTTGCCATGATTAGTATTTAGCATTTTTTATTTTTGTCCAACAACAAAGTTCCCCCCAAAAAAGCTTAAAAAACGCAAATCACGCCAAAATCTTGGTAAAAAAATGCAAAAAGGACTGCAGAAATGCACAAAAAAAAATGGCTCCATTCACACATGATGACGGGTGGAATCACTGTGACACCACATTACAATCCTACCCCGTGATCCTGCCCTGCGATTTCAAATGGCTGCAAAACACAGGACGCATTTTCGATGCCATCACTTCTAATGGCATCCCAATTGTGCTGTGATTTTGCCATGATTGTCACGTGGTAAATCGTGCTGCAATCGCAAAGTGCAGCACTTGCCGATCAAAGAGGAACATGAGCTTCATTTGGGAGACAGCATCGCGTATTGCGATTTGCCACGATTGAAGCCCCATTAAGGCTTCAATCGCCACGATTCCGCCCACAATTCCAAATTGTGGCGGAATCTGTTTGGGATGCCATTAGTTGTTAATGGCATCCCAAATGCGGCTCGATTTTGCTGTGATTGTCGCACGACAAATTGTGGAAAAATTGCGCAAACAAAATCACGGGACACAAAATAAGATCCCACAATTTTGTTTGCTCGATTTTGCTGCAATTTTTTGCATGGCAAATATGGCAAAAATGCTCCGTGATTGGGATGCCATTAAGAAGTATTGGCATCACAAACGCGTTCCGCGTTTTTCTGCAATTTGGAGTTGCTGCAGGAATCAGAGGAATTCCACCCACGATTCAGCCCATGATTCCAAACGCCTAGATGATGTGAATGGAGCCTTACTGAGTGACAATTGTGGTAAAATTACGGCATGATTGGGTTTCCATTAGAAGTAATAACATTGCAAACGCGTCACGCATTTTGCAGCCATTTGAAATCACTGAAGGAATTGAGGCGATTCCACCCGTGATCATGTGTGAATGCAGCCTAAGAGAATGTTCATTTTTTTCTTAGGATAAATAATATCAAAAAGGGTCAGCTGTGCTGGCAGATGAAATATAAATGCAGAGCCATCTTAAAGAAAAACTGCAAAAGGAATTAATCTCTTAATTCATTAAACCAATGCTTTATAGAACATTTACATGGTTAAATATACTTGCTAAAAAAATAAGTAGGTATGAGTAGAAGTAGTTTTGGGTGGGCATCTTAAAGTGATACTAAACCCTTTAAACCCTTTAAAAATATATATATATAGATATTCAAATGTGTATTCTAAGCTCAAGAAATGGCCTTGTATTGCTCCCAGCCACCTCCGAATTCTTAATTTTTTATTTATTTTTTGCTACTTTGATCTGACTTCCTGTTATAAAGTTGTTACATTCATTCTCTATTGTCCTACTGTATGTAGGAACATAGCCGTCCACTCTTGCTTACTCCCAATATGAACTAGGGACTATGGGATGTGCATTGAGAAGTACATATGACCACAACTAGTATGCACTGCCCAAGAAGAGGTTTGGGAGCTCATGGAGGACATTACAAGGAGGCAGAAAAATACAGTACAATTTCATGAAAAATAGATTACAGAGCCATTAGGTAGTGGATGTTTATGGATTATTTGTGGAGAATAATATATTGTTAGTGTCACTTTAATTTACTTTAACTAATTCAATTGAAAATGCCCTAGATTCCTTTCCATTTCTTGAGAATTAATTTCTGTTCTGTTATATATTTGCTTCTTTATGTATTTTTCCAGTTATTTTTTTGTTTTATCACCTATTATATCACAGCTAAAGCTAGTGCAGGTTCCTGTTGGTGTAATTTTTGTGCATCTTCACATATCTATTAAACAGTTAACGTCCAAGAGTATTTTTTTTTGTGAGTGATGATTTTTTATTTTTTTGTCTGAAGACAAATATGTGGTTATTGATTGCACTAATGGAGCTACGGTAGACTTCTGGTACATCATGCTTCCTGTCATGTGTGTTTCAAAATGACTGTTTAGCATAGGGTTTTGACTGCAGGCGATAAAATACAAATATCTTATATCCATGTGCAGTCCTTTAATGGAGGTGCAATATGAAAGCTAAAGAAATAGAACCAAAAAAAATGAAGATCCCGTTCATACTTCAGTGTTATGGTAATCTGTGCATTACAGCGCATATTACAAGTGCCGTGGTGCCATTTAATTTGAATAGCAAGCCAAAGCACTAAGGCAACATACGTAGTGCATTAAAAGGGCCAGGTATGATTTTTAGCATGTTAGGGTGCTTTGAGAGCCTATTCATTTCAAAGGGCTGCCTTGATACAACGAATGTGTACTTGCAACATTACATACTATAGCCTTGAAAAAACAAATGTGACATTATTGCAGTAGAATGTGCTTAGTTTTTCATATAAAACTATAAAGAATTAAGTATATCTTAACCCAAAACCAAAATACATTTCTGCAATTACAGGCAGATACCTGTTGATCCTATTAACACTCCAGCAGCACTGTAACTTCCTGAAATCTCAAACTACAAAGTCAGACAATGGCTTCTCTGGCTGTTAGCAACTAAGGCTGGAAAGAGATGCCTCATTTTTTTCGATCAGCCAGCGAGTTGATCTAAAAGAAAAAACAGATTCGTCCATCAACACATTAGTGATGTCCAGTTCATGAACGAATCGTTCTTTTGAACCGGTTCTTTTTAGTGAACTGGATGAATCGATTCCTTTCAGTGAACTGATTCGTTTGAAACAGTTCACTCTGCACTCAGTACATAGCAGAGCAGCAGAGCTGGCAGTGGTAATATGATCCTAGAGTGAGAGAGCTCCGCCCCTCCCTGCAACCAATCAGCTGACTCAAAGCACAGTGACACTCAGGAACTGGATACAAACTTAAAACAAGAGCCAGGAGTACACAGTACACCGAGTTAAAGAATCGTACTTGTTACCGAGTTAACGAGTGAAAGAATCATATCAGTTTTTAGAACACAGTACACTAAAAGAACCATGAGTCACCACCAGTAGAGAACACTACACTAAATCAATGATCAGCTAGCAGTAGTACACTTACAGACTGCTTTATAGACAGAGAGGACAGAGTCAGGATAAGAAGATATCCTCATTCAGATTAATTATTTAACCCTTTAATATTTAGTTGGCTTATGCTAAAGAAGATATTCATGTTAAGAAGGACAGGAATGCCTTCTGGGACATGTGTCTAATTTAGTAGCTATATAACTGAATGAGAGAGCTGTCTAATTTTTATAACACAAAAATACATTTTATCCTGCTTTGGTAATATTTTTCTGCGTTCTGGTCCTGAGATTTCTATGCCCCCTGGATCCTTAGATTATTATTTATTTTAATTCCTCCAACCATGACCATTTTTAAATAGTGGTATAAAAAATAACACAGACAAAATAGGAAAAAAATCAACAGTTTTTAATAGAACAATATAAAACTATTTGAAAGTACTGGATAATTACGATAAAAAAAAAAACATTTATTCACATGCAGATATCAGGGTTGGTGGGGATGGTTTTAGTTTTTATTTTATAAATTTTTTCACTTAACAAGCCCCTATGTGATCGTTTGTTGAAGTGACAGGTTCTCTTTATTGCATATGGGGTCTGGTATATGATTATATGAGTATAGGATTGTGCTCAGTAACCTGGGTAGCAGGTGTTCTGTCAGATCAAGCGATCTATAGGAGCAGCCAATATTGCGACTTTTGGTGATGCCCAAACAGTCGTGTAAATGAAAAGCGTGTTTTTGTGTGTGTTTTCTGCATTCTGATGGGCCAACTTCAAAGGTAAGATTGCTAGCTATCAGATTTGTCCGTAGTCTTTACAGTGCATAATGAGGCTCCTTTTACACTTGTGTGACTTATCATGCAACTTGGGACTACAAAGTCGCATGACAAGTCGTACCCCAAGATTTCCAATGAGTACCGTTCATATCTGTGGGTCTTCCAGTCACAGCGACTTCAAAGTAGTTACTGCACTACTTTGGTACGATTTTGATGCGACTTGAGGCAGAGACCTCAAGATTACATAAGTATTCCTTCAAGTCACATCAAAATCGCATCAAAGTCACGGTAAAAATCGTGGCAAAAATTGCATGACTTTCAAGTAGCACAAGTGTGAAAGGAGCCTAACGATTGGATTTTACTACCGTGGACACTTCGCCTGCACGCGGAAGTAAAATACAATCATTTTTCCTGTGAATGGGCTGTAAAGAGAACGGAAAAATATGTCTAGCAATGTTAACTGTGTAGTTAGCCCATCATATGCACAAAAATCCGCTTTTCATTTTCACAGCTTTATGTGTCACCAAAATTGATGACGCGGCTGATCTGACAGAATAATAGGATTGTGCTACTAGCAAGGAACTAAATGCAAATAAACCTCCCAGGACCTGCCAGCCTTCTGAGAAGAATCATTCTTTTGATTCTAATCATTTAAGAAGGCTGAGTCAGAGCTTCGGTTCACTTGCTTGTCAGTAGACTCAGCAAGTGAACCGAAGAACCGAAGAATCGGTTCATTGAATCGGTTCATTTCACTGAGTAGTTCGAAATGAACCGATTCAGTTAAAAGATCCGGACTTCCCATCACTACAACACATGGGAGGCAGATGGAAGAATTTCCCCCGCTATGCCATTGTATTCTGACAGTGGGGATCCTCTGCTGTCAAAATACACTGATCAGCAGCTGCAGCAGGCTGATTGATAACATTTTCAAACAGTACCGTTTGACAGAAGTCGATTGTTGGATCAACTTTTGTTGAGCGGGAACTGCCATAGAGGGAACAAAATTCTGCCGATTCCTGAGTACACGGAGCTCCATAGAGACACTTGTAGCAGATCATTGTAAACACAATACTTCTGTTTACACATGAAGTGAAATGACATCACATATGACATTGTGCCACTTCCTGCTAATGCAAAAGGAAGCCATTGCATGCCTCTCTAGCATAAATTATATCTATATCATAATTATTACATTTAAAATAAGGTCACAGATTTATCATGACTTTCCTACAATGAACCCACATGATCTGGATGACATGTGCGCTTGCTGAATAAGAGTCAAATGCTTATGTATGAGATTGCAATGTCATTTGCATTGCTAGCAGTTGCAAGCCAGTTAAATAATTGCAGTTGTGCTTATTTTTGACCTTACCAAAATGGCTTGATCATATCTAAATCTTATGCCAACAGTTTATGCAACCGATTATTTTTAATCAATGTAGTGCTGAAAAAAGAATAACGCTAGCCTAAAGTAAAATGTAAACCTTTACTTTAAAACTAAAAGGTCTGAATACCTTTGTAACAAGGGCCCCAACCCCTAGAGGCCTAATGGTGACCTCCAGAGTCAGGGAGAGCTGACATCCTTCTTCGTAGAGTGGGTTACTAGGCATAATGGGTGTAATGCAAGATAGAATGATTGAGCCCCAAACCTGACATAACCCCCTTTGCCCTGTCTATGTATACCCCACCTTTTTAATGAAGTGCCCATCAAATGCAGCCTCTCCAGTGCCAATCAAATGCAGCCTCACCAGTGCCCACCAAATTCAGCCTCACCAGCGCCCACCAAATGCAGCCTCACCAGCGCCCACCAAATGCAGCCTCACCAGTGCCCATCAATGAATGTTTGCTTGCTTCCATTAATTTGGGAGTCGAGACACAGTCCTCCTCCGCCGCTGCACCTCTGACACTATGTGCGAAAAGGAGCGGTGGCTGTCTGCTGATTCTGAGACTTAATTGCTTGTTGAAGAGAGTAGGAACCCCAGTGGCCGGGCACCCTAGGCAGCAGTGCGCCCTAGGCCGCTGCCTTGATAGCCTAGTGGTAGCACCTGCCCTGCACATACCAGACTTGGTATCCCCGTTGTGTAGGACTTGGCCTCCATCTCAGAGCCTCCCGCTGTAGCTTTTCTCACCAAGCTCCCAGTCTTCTCCCCAGACCTTCAGATACCAGCCGCCTGCTGAATCCCTTGAGATCTTCCACAGCTAACCCTCTGTACACTCCAAGCACCATCCATGCTACCTGCTGGGTCCCTGGCTTGGCTCTTAGCTAACCCGCTGAATCCTCCTTAAGTGTCACCCATGCTCACCCGCTGGGTCCCTGACTTGAACCCTGAAGCTTTCCCAACTTGTTCAACATCGCCTGTTAGTGAAAAAGGCTTCTCTGGTACTTCAGACTTCACAAACCCGGCCTCTGGTAACAGGAGTAGTTGTCCCTTGGCAACAGTGTTCTCTTTATCTCTGACCTCTGGTTCTCACTTGCCTCTGGTAATAGGAGTGGTCATCCCATGTGGCAGCACACGGTTCAAAATCTGGTTGATCCTCTGCAATGATCAGGCTCCCCTCGGGCTGAGCCTCTACACACGTGGATAGGCCTCAAGCTTAGGCCTAACCTTCAGCTGCTGCGTCACATACAGCCCCCAGGCCTCAGCCTGGGGCTAAAGAGGAACACTGATCACCTGAATCATTCCCCTTAAATAGACTCTCCCAGCATGCTTAGCCACAAATATGATTGGCTGAGAAATTATGTCTATTTACAACCTGAACTCGCAGTGCCACCTATTGACAGAAGAGAAATGTACTGTCATGAACAGGTGTGACCAGAACCATGTGATCTGCGACAGAGGACACCAAAACATATGTAAAGTGAATAATAATAATGTTTATTTAAGATAAGTGATATAAATAAGTAAACACCCCAAATACAAATAGTGCTCTACCAACCAACAGAAAGCCACAGACAACAGATAATTATATACAGCCAAAGGGAAGTACCGAAATCAAACACTTTAGCCAGCCAGCGTCATACACAGAAGATCAGCAGATAACAAAGGGCAGTTCTAGAATCACAAATGTTAGGCAGGCCAGAGTCATACACAGAGGATCAGCAGATAAACAAGAGCAGGACCGGAGAGGGAGATGGTATCAGGCTACAAGGGAACAAGAACAGGGGAGGGACAGGATCAGGATGGGATCGGGTACAGGCTCAGGTTCAGGTTAGGTTTAGGATACAGGTTGCCGGTATGGATCAGGGCACAAGGAAGATACCAGGGCAAGCAGGTGAATGCTTGCCAGGTATTTATATGCACACCTGCAATAGCCTCAGGTGACACCTGATTGCAGAAGGTACTGTCTGCTCCACACTGCCAGGATCCATCCGCTAGTGGATGCCAGTACTGTGGCCCAAAGATGACATGACACCAGCAAAACTGCCAGGACACACCTGCTGCTGGACCTCAGCACTGCACGCCAAATGATAGAATTTACCAGCGGATGATGGAACCTTTCCTGACAGCACCCCCCCCCCCCCCCAAAGGAGTGACTTCCTGGTGCTCCAACTACCGGTAGTTGTAAATGTCTATAGTCTATGGCATCAAGCAGAACAAGGGATGGAGGTACGTCAGGCTGGGAAACAGGCACTTCAGGCTGGGCATCAGCCACGGCATCAAGCACTTCAGGCTGGGCATCAGACACAGTGAACTGGCAGCGGGCACATCAGGGCAGACAGCAGGCACATCAGGATAGACCACGGGCTCCGGGTCATCGAGCTGGGCAGCAGGCTCCAGGTCATCAAGCTGGGTGGCAGGCTCTGGGTAATCAAACTGGGCGGCAGGCTCCGGGTTATCAAGCTTGGCGGCCGACTTTGGGGCATCAAGCTGGGCGGCAGGCTCTGAGTCATCAAGTTGGGCGGCAGGCTCTGGGTCATCAAGCTGGGCGGCAGGCTCCGGGTCATCAAGCTGGGTGGCAGGCTCTGGGTCATCAGGCTGGGCGGCAGGCTCCGGGACATCAAACTGGAAGGCAGGCACGAGACATCAAACTGGAAGGCAGGCACCGAGACATCAGACTGGAAGGCAGGCACCAAGACATCAGACTGGAAGGCAGGCACCGAGACATCAGACTGGAAGGCAGGCACCGAGACATCAGACTGGAAGGCAGGCACCGAGACATCAGAATGGAATGTAGGCACCGAGACATCAGGCTGAAAGGCAGGCATCGAGACATCAGACTGAAGCATGGATACAGGAACATCAGACTGGGGCACAGGAACTTCAAGCTGGATAGCAGGCAGAGATTTGGCAGGATCAAGTGGGTCGTCAGGTTCGGGATCAACTGGCATGAAGGCAGACTGGATCAGGATGGGATTGGGTACAGGCTCAGGTACAGGCTCAGGTACAGGTTCAGGGTTCAGGATACAGGTCGCAGGTACAAATCAGGGCAAGGAAGATACCAGGGCAAGCATGTGATTGTATTTATATGCACACCTGCAATAGCCTCAAATGACACCTGATCGCAGGAGGTGCTTTCTGCTCCACACAGCCGGGATCAATCCGCTGCTAGACGCCAGTAATGCAGCCCAAATATGACATAATACCAGCAAGGGAAAGCACCTGCAGCATTTTTCTTCCTCCAAACAGAGTCAAGCCAAAGAGCTTAATTTCGGTTTCATCTGACCACAGCACTTTCTCCCATTCCTTCTCTAAATCATTTAGATGTTCATTGGCAAACTTCAGACAGGCCTGTACATGTGCGCTCTTGAGGAAAGGGACCCTGTGGACATTGTGGGTGCTGCAGGATTTCAATCCATGGCAGCGTATTGTGTTACCAATGGTTTGTTTGGTGACTTTGGTCCCAACTGCCTTGAGATCATTCACAAGCCTCTCCTGTGTAGTTGTGGGCTGATCCCTCACTTTTCTCATGATCATCCTTACCCCATGAGGAGAAATCCTGCATGGAGCTCGATCGTGATTGATGGTTATTTTGTATTTCTTACATTTGCAAATAACCCTTCTTAAACTGACAGGCACATGATTTATCCAGTCTGTGGGAGCCAGAATTATTGTTGGTTGGTAGAAGATCAATTACTTCTTTTACTCACTGAACTGCAACTAACATTTTTATCATGTGTTTTTTCTGTATTTTTGGTTGATATTCTGTCACTATCATTTAACCGGTTCCCGACCGGCGCACGCCGATGTACGTCGGCAGAATGGCACAGGCAGGCATATTGGCATAGAGGTACGTCCAATCTTTATTGCCGCCCTGCCATCACGAGCGTGCCGGTCTGGACCCCCGTGAGTCCGGTCGCGGGTCCCGCGGACTCGATTGCCGCGGGCATACCGGCGATCGTCTCACGGGGCAGTTGAACGGAGAAATGCCGTTGTAAACAGCATTTCCCCATTCTGCCTAGCAACTAGTGATGCTGATCTCTGCTCCATGTGATTAGAGCAGAGATCAGTGTTCACTAAATGAAAGCCCAGCCCCCCACAGTTAGTAACACACCCCTAGGAACACTTAACCCCTACACTGCCACCCACTGGTTAACCCCTTTACTGCATGTGTCATTTACACAGGAATCATTGCATTTATATAGCAGTGATTGCTGTATAAATGACAATGGTCCCAAAAATGGGTAAAAAATGTCCGATGTGTCCGCCATAATGTCGCAGTCACAATAAAAATCGCTGATCGCCGCCATTACTAGTAAAAAAAAAATTATTAATAAAAATGGCATAAAACTATCCCCTATTTTGTAAACGCTCTAACTTTTGCGCAAACTAATCAATACTCGCTTATTGCGATTTTTTTACCAAAAATATGTAGAAGAATACGTATCGACCTAAACTGAGGGAAAAAAATGTTTTTTTATATATTTTTAGGGGATATTTATTATAACAAAAAGTTAAAAATAATGTGTTTTTTTCAAAATTGTCGCTCTATTTTTGTTTATAGCGCAAAAAATAAAAACCGCAGGGGTGATCAAATACCACCAAAAGAAATCTCTATTTGAGAAAAAAAGGACGCCACTTTTGTTTGGGAGCCACGTCGCACGACCGCGCAATTGTCAGTTAAAGCGACGCAGTGCCGAATCGCAAAAAGTTGTCTGGTCTTTGACCACCAAAATGGTCCGTTGCTGAAGTGGTTAAAATACAGCTATGATAACCCTTTGATGCTTTGTAAGTGGGTGAACTTACAAAATCTGCAGGGGATCAAATAATTATTTTTGCCATTTTGTAGATGTGTTGACTGCATTTGTTTTCTTTTTTTAGTCTTTTTGCCCTTATTTGTCACCTGGTGATCTGTCCAGTAACCACTCAGGATGAAGGAGCAACAAAGACACCTTTGGACAGCAGCATTGTTAGTCGGGTGAGTGCTAGATGTACTAGCAGATTAAAGTAACGTAAACAAATTTAAACCAAACTTTAGCTAACACTTTTTAAGCAGTTACAGCAAAGGTTTTTCGATTTTGGATACCTGTTTTACATAGATTAAAAAAAGTTAAAGGAGAAGTACAGCCAAAGCCTGTTTGGCTGTACTTCCTTGTGGATCAAAAAGTGCAGCTCGTTTTGCTCTCCTGTGACCCGTTTTCAGCAGACAGCGGGAAAGATTGTGACCATATGGTCGGTGATACGCCCACATGCCTGGACTGGCACCTGGCTCAGCCTCTCAGCCGGCCACTCCCGCCCCCTCCACAGCCCATCGCTCCAGTAAGCGTGGAGGGAGCACAGAGCAGACAGCGCTGACTGAGTCACCAGCTCTCTGCTCAGGGAGCACTGAGAATCAAGGGATCAGCTGTGTTTGATCGCTCGGTTTTCAGTCTTAGAGCCAGCAGGGGACAGATGCAGCATCGGAAAGTGTGATTCTTAAAAAAATTCTAAAAAAAAAATTCCCATACTTCTCTTTTAATCATTGTAAGCACACCGGTCAGTGGTAAGAGGTCTTAAACCTCTAACTGATACATCCAGAGGGCAGCTTGTTCTGTTGAAAAACAACAGGCTTTCTGGCCAGATCACCAGGTGAGAGTAAATGAAAGCCTAAAAATGAATATGAATGCAGCCATCACATCTAAGAATGGGTAAGGTGCAGTATAATCAATGTTCGCGTTTAGGTTTAATACTGCTTCAATGAATATCATTTCTTATTCTTGTTCAGATTGCTCTTTTTTCAGATTTGACAACATGTTCAGTTATTGGCACATTTCCGAAATGTCACTATTACCTGACATGAACCATCCTGAGTCAATATCGTTGTCTGCTGAGAATGTTGATTTTGTGTTACAAGTTAGACATTTTATAATGCTGAGGTAATGCTATTTTATTTGAAAAGCTGCTGCAAAGATGGTTTCCCAATCAGTTTGTATATTTTATGACACAACAATAGAGATTAGTTGGTATTTTGATCAGCTGCCACTTACCAGGATCTCTGAGCTGCAGGTACTTTCAGGTAAATTTACAAGAGTGGTGAACAGCTCTCCTTGACCCGTGCAGATAAGAGGTACACCTCCTTTTTACCCAACCTGCTGCCCCATCGTTACACCCCACACCTGTTCCCCATCCTCTTACCTATAAGAAAGAGAAGCACGGATTATGAATGCAATGATATAAGGAGTGCTGGACATGACAGTGTGGATGAGGGACACAGAGGGTTAAGCTTTATGGGTGGAGTTCAGGAAAAGGTTTGCAGGAAACAAGTTCAGTGTAGGGGAGGGGTCACATAAAAGGGAGAGGTGTGGCTTTAAGGAATCATTCGGAGCCCAGTGTGACACAGAGGAGGCAGTTTTTTCGCTGCTCCTCTGCTATGGCGGACCTCGAGGGACTCTTCGCGCGGCTGCGACGGGCGGCGGAGGTGCACGGTGCGGACTGGCTGCGGGAACGTGTGGGTGACCTGACGGACGGCGATGTGGACGGCGGCGGGACAGGTGAGGTTCCACTGCGCGCGCGGAGGTCTCGGCCTCCGGCGCGTTTTTCTCCTGGGCCTACTCCTCGGCCGCCTCGTGACTCCCGGAGCCCGGGGGTGGACCGATCGGTCCCCCCGGCAAAACGACAGGTTATCGGCTCCCCCCGGTCCGGGCGGTCGTTACGCCGCCGAACGGAGGGGGGCGGGGCTTCACGGCCGCATGCAAATGGCGCCGGGACCGCACGGGGCCCGGTGGAGGTGGGGGGGAGTGTGGATGGCTCTGGGTCGGCAGGCCAAGGGGGGGGGGTGCACGTGGCGGGGGATCTGCGGCAGGCTGGGTCTGGGGCCAGCATCCGCGCGGTGGGGGGGAGGGGGGCGCTCCGGGGGGGTCGCGTGCCGGAGGGGGGGGAGGGTGGGTCGCAGAAGGCTGCCAAGGTGCCTGGCAGGGCTGGTTTTAGACGCCGGCATGCCGGGGGCGGCGGGGGGAGGAGGACATTGCCTGCAGTCCCGGATCGCAGGGACCGGATGGACCGCGCGGAGCACAGGGGGATTGCCGCGTCCCCGGTGCGCGTTGGAGAGGTCGGTTCGGAGAGCGAGCTGTCCCAGGAGGAGGAGGGGTCCTTTTCTACACCCGGACCGGTACCGGTCGCCGAGGCCCCTGGGGGCCCGGGTAAGTTGCGGGAGTCTACATTGCTGGCGGATGCCTTGCGGGATCTGATGGGGGTGGCGCAGGGGGGTGCGGTGCCCACGGGATCCCGGGATGTAGTGGGGGGGGTTGCGGCAGGTTCAGCGCAAGGGGCGGGGCCTGTGGCCCCGGGGGGGCCGTCAGGTCAGTTGCAGGAGCTGTTGGGGGGGCTGCAGGCCCTGGTTGGTAAGTTTGCTGGGGGCTCCGGGTCGCCTCAGGTGGCCCCCTGGATGGGTACTGTGGGGGGGGCCGGGGGGGCGGAGGTCATTCCTGCGCGGGATGCACCGCCTGCCGCGGTGTCGGGGAGCACGGATGCGGGGGCTGTGGGCCCGGGGGTCCCCCCGGTGCCCGCGGACCCGGGGGCGCGGTCTGACCTGGTTAGGATCGCGGATGCTGCCCGGTGCGAAGTCTATGTTTGTTTCGAAGGCCCATTGGGGGCGCATTTGAAGCAGGAGGTGCGGGACAAGATCGGCAAGGGTGAGTATGTGGAGATTTTCTCCTTGCTCCCCCTCGAGAAATTTAATTTGGACAGGGTTAAGCCGGACAGTTCCAAGAAGGACGACGAGGAAAAACGTAGGTATCGGCTGATCCCGCGCACATTTGCAAATTGGCTTCAGGCGTTCGCTATATTGGCTAGCGTGATAGGGGAAAAGAACCCCGAGCATTGCTCGGCGTTATTTTGTTACCTGGACGCGATTGGGGAGGCTCACCGAGTGTATGGAGGGCTGGCTTGGCTGCGCTATGATGAGCAGTTTCGTCAGCGTAAGGCAGTGCGGGCTGACCTGCGGTGGGATCACAAGGACATAAGCCTCTGGATGAGGCTTATGTCTGCTCCGCGGGCCCCCACTCCGTTTCTTCAGGGGGGGGCCGGGAGTGCGTCTTCCTCGGGACTGCCGGCCGGAAAGAAGTGGGGGGTGTGCTGGCCCTTTAATGAAGGGGCTTGTAAATTCGGAGGCGCGTGCCGCTTCAAGCATGAGTGCTCCGGGTGCGGCGGCACCCACCCCCTGTCTCGCTGTTTCAAAAAAGGTCAGCGTGCCAGTGCCGCCGGTCACAAAAGGGATGACGCCGGTGAACCTGGGAAGGATGCTTCCTTTCCTAAATAGGTATCCGGATGGTGCGGCGGCGCGTGGGTTAATTCTGGGTTTTCGGGACGGTTTTAGGATTCCCTGTTCTTTGGGAGGGGTGCCGCCGTTGGCCAGGAATTTGCGATCGGCTTTAGATCACCCGGGGGTTGTGGATGAAAAATTGGGTAAAGAGGTGGCGCTGGGCCGGATGGGTGGCCCTTTCGAAGTGCAGCCGTGGGGGGACCTGGTGGTCTCCCCGTTGGGTGTAGTTCCTAAGAAGGAGCCGGGGAAGTTTCGCTTGATTCATCACCTGTCTTTTCCGAAAGGGGGGTCGGTCAATGATTTCATTGACCCGGAGGCGTGTACGGTTTCCTACACTTCTTTTGACGCGGCGGTACGGTGGGTCAGGCGGTATGGTCGTGGGGCTCTCATGGCCAAGGCGGATGTGGAATCGGCGTTTCGCCTTCTGCCGGTCCACCCGGACAGCTTCCGGCTGTTGGGATGCCATTGGCGGGGCAAGTTTTATGTGGACTTGTGCCTGCCCATGGGTTGTTCCATTTCATGCGCCTACTTTGAAGCTTTTAGTTCATTCTTGGAATGGGTGGTGAGAGATGTTTCGGGCCTGGAGTCGGTCATCCACTATTTGGATGATTTTCTGTGCGTGGGCCCGCCTGCCTCCAGTGTGTGTGCGATTCTTCTGTCCACGTTGCAGCACATTGCGGGCAGGTTCGGGGTGCCGTTGGCGGGGGATAAGACGGAGGGCCCGGTGACGGAATTGAGTTTTCTGGGAATCGTGATTGATTCTGTGGCAATGGAGTGTCGATTGCCAGAGAATAAATTACGGGATCTGCAGGCGGAGTTGGCAGGCATGCAGGGCCGGCCGAAGGTTCAGCTTCGGGCCCTGCAGTCCCTGTTGGGCAAGCTGAATTTCGCTTGCCGGATCATCCCTATGGGCCGTGTGTTCTGCCGACGGCTGTCGGGGGCCACTGCCGGGGTAACCGCCCCTACCCACTTCGTGCGTTTGCGAAGGGAACACCGGGAGGACCTGCGGGCTTGGCATGAATTTTTGGAGTCGTATAATGGGCGGGCTATGTGGATGTCGGGGCCAGTGAGCAACTTCGATGTGGAGTTGGTTACTGACGCGGCTGGCTCAACGGGTTATGGGGCATTTTTCCGGGGTCGGTGGAGTGCGGAACCTTGGCCACGCTCATGGGAGGTTGCGGGGTTGTTGGGCAATTTGGTTTTGCTAGAATTGTTCCCGATAGTGGTGGCATTGGAGTTATGGGGGGCGGAGTTTCGTAATTTGAAGTTGCGCATCAATTGCGATAACATGGGGGTGGTCCAGGTCCTCAATCGGATGACTGCTTCTTCCCCCCCGGTCATCCGGCTGCTGCGACACCTGGTCTTTCGATGTTTGCGGCTCAATGTTTACGTTTATGCTGTGCACATACCTGGGGTGGAGAATTCTTTGGCTGACTCGCTCTCTCGTTTTCAGTGGGACAAGTTCCGGCAGCTGGCGCCGGGAGCGGAGGAGTCGGGGGCGCCATGCCCCGGGTGGATGTGGGAACTTCCCTTGGAATCGCCGCAGGTTGGTTAAAAAGGTCGTTGAGTGAGGCTACATGGTCCGCTTACTCTAGAGTGTGGGCGGAATGGTGGGCGTTCCTGCGGGAGGTTGGAGTGGCTGGTCGGGGCTCCGACCGGCGCTGGGTGGTATTGTACTGGGTTGCCCGGAACATTGAGACGGGCCTGTCTCCCGCATCTATTGAGCGGAAGCTGGCGGGGTTGGCCTTTTTGTTCAAACTGTGGGGGGAGCCGGACGGGACGAAGGATTTTTGGGTGAGGCAAACGTTGAAGGGGTACAGGAGGGATTGGAAGGGTAGGGATGCGCGCCGGCCGGTGTCATTTGACAATCTGGTGGCAATTTGTTCTCGGCTGGTGGACGTTTGCTCGTCTGCTTACGAGACCGTCCTGTTTACGGCAGCGTTTTCGCTGGCGTTTTATGGGGCTTTTAGGATTGGGGAGTTGGTGTGTCGCTCAAAACGGGTGGCTGGGGGTCTGTTGGATCAGGACGTGCAGGTGGTTGCGGATCGGGTGAGTATACGGTTGCGTAGGTCTAAGACTGATCAACGGGGCAAGGGAGTGGCGATTACGCTGCTCGCCCTGCCGGGCTCGGTAGTGTGCCCGGTGGCGGCGGTACGGGCTTTCCGGGCGGTGCGGCCTGGGAGGGCGGGCCCCTTTTTGGTGCACGAGGAGGGCTCTTTTCTATCCCGTTTTCAGTTTGTGTCGGTCTTTCGGCAATGCCTGAGGGCGGTGGGTTTGGATGAGCGGGACTACGCGTCCCACTCTTTTCGGATTGGGGCGGCCACGGAGGCGGCTCGATGTGGGCTGGAGGAGGCGGTGGTTCGCCGGATTGGTAGATGGGAGTCCCGGAGGTTCCGGTCCTATGTCCGGCCGCAGTTGCTACTGGGGTAAGGATGGTGCGGCTGGGGGTTGTTTGCTGTGGGATTTATGGGGGGGAGGACTGTGCTTGTAACATTCCTTTGGTTGTTGTGTTATTTCTCTTGTTTTCATTCCAGATGGAGGTTCTCAACGCCTCGTTTGGATCCTGGGGCATTCGTACGTCTGCTGGGGGGCCAGGAGAGGTGATTCTCTACCAGCAGGCAGGCAATTAGGTATCCCCAGGGAGGTAGCTAGGGTGATGTGGTTGGGTTTCCCGGGCATGAGGTGGGAGCGTGTCATGAGGGAGGTGGAGCGTTTCGCTTTGAGGGATAGGCCCCCGGATGTGCTGGTCGTTCATGCGGGGGGCAATGACCTGGGAGTTCGAAAAGTGAAGGACATTTTGGCGGATATCAAGGCTGATGTGTTGCGCATGCGAGTCCTTTTCCCGGGCACCATTTTGGTGTGGTCAGACATTGTGGCCAGAACGGTGTGGCGGGGGGCCAGGTCTTTAGCCAGCCTTGAGAAAACCAGGATTAGGGTTAATAAGGTTGTTGGGCGGTTTGTAGTGCAGAACGGGGGCATTGTGGTAAGACACAGGGAATTGGAGGTGAATGTAGGGCTTTATCTTAGGCGGGATGGCGTTCATCTATCGGATGTGGGGATTGACCTCTGGTCCTTTGGCTTACAGGAGGGCATACAGAAAGCTCTTCGGGTGTGGGGCGGCCCTCAAGGTTGAGGGGGTCACCCTTTCGGGCTGTGGCGGTGTGTTTTCTGGTGGTTTCTGACGGTAGACAGGTACTCAGAAGGGATCTGAGGGTGTGGGGGGCTCATCTAACGATCGGCCCCTCTGGGTATTCCTGAACGTTGGAGGGAATACGGTTATGTTCACTGGCGGAAGTTGTCTCCGACCGGTCACAGGTGGAGGCCTTTGGGAAGTTGGTCAGGTGTACCGCAGTGATTGGGTATTGGCTTAAGTGTGGTCACCGTCAGAGATCACCAGAATGGGCAGTTAATGTTAATTTAAATGTGGTTTAATGTTAATAAAGTTATTTATATTTATATATTTATATATATATTTATATATTTATATATTTTCATATTTACAAGTTATTGGAGTAATTTTGAGTTATGTTTAATAAAGGCTGTTGTGGCCAGTTTACTCCAACCTATGGTGTGGTCTCGTTTCTAATAGATAAGGAATAGTATAAGGGGAACATTCAGACTACACTAGTCAAGAGAAGCACGGATTATGAATGCAATGATATAAGGAGTGCTGGACATGACAGTGTGGATGAGGGACACAGAGGGTTAAGCTTTATGGGTGGAGTTCAGGAAAAGGTTTGCAGGAAACAAGTTCAGTGTAGGGGAGGGGTCACATAAAAGGGAGAGGTGTGGCTTTAAGGAATCATTCGGAGCCCAGTGTGACACAGAGGAGGCAGTTTTTCCCACCCTCCCGCCCTATTGTTATGTGTTTGTTTTGTGGTGTTTTGTTGCTGGTCTTTTTCTTCTTTTGCAGGTTTCATCGGTTGTCACGGCAGCTGAAAGTTTTTCGTGTTGGCGGTGTGTTTTCTGGTGGTTTCTGACGGTAGACAGGTACTCAGAAGGGATCTGAGGGTGTGGGGGGCTCATCTAACGATCGGCCCCTCTGGGTATTCCTGAACGTTGGAGGGAATACGGTTATGTTCACTGGCGGAAGTTGTCTCCGACCGGTCACAGGTGGAGGCCTTTGGGAAGTTGGTCAGGTGTACCGCAGTGATTGGGTATTGGCTTAAGTGTGGTCACCGTCAGAGATCACCAGAATGGGCAGTTAATGTTAATTTAAATGTGGTTTAATGTTAATAAAGTTATTTATATTTATATATTTATATATATATTTATATATTTATATATTTTCATATTTACAAGTTATTGGAGTAATTTTGAGTTATGTTTAATAAAGGCTGTTGTGGCCAGTTTACTCCAACCTATGGTGTGGTCTCGTTTCTAATAGATAAGGAATAGTATAAGGGGAACATTCAGACTACACTAGTCATGAGACCACACTTTTATTTTGGGGTATAACCGGCCACAGCAGCCTTTTATTTACAAAATATAAAAACATGTATCAAACTTCAACCATAAATAACAAACTTCAGAAATATCAGTTTTTACCCGGTGGTCTTGTACGGCACTTCCCCAAATGAATGCTGCACTTTTACACTGCGGGCTGGCTAATGTACTAGGCCTCCGGCTGTGATAACTTCAGCCCGGAGACAACTCACTACTCGCAGTCAGGGCCATCTTTAATATTGATTGGACCCTGGGCAAAACTTTTCTTGGGGGCCCCCTCCCCATGCAGTTTCGCTCTCCACCTACTCTGAGACATACAATAAATAGCAGCTAGACTCTAAATCAGATTACTGAATCAGATCAGCCAGCTATTGCGATTGGTTGATAGAGGTTGCAGTGTATCATTACTGCTCATTGACTGGTTGCTAGAGGTTACAGAACACATTACAGCTCACTGGTTAGTTGCTAGAGGTTACAGTTATGATTTCTGCTTGTTGATTGGTTGCTAGAGATTACTGTGGATATGACCTCAGGAGGGCATGATATACATATCAATGCCGCCACCTGCCTCTATTTACATATGAATGCTGGTAATTTACATGTAAACATAGGGTCTGCAGGTGAGTCATCTGTACACAACAATAGGGCAGAGCTGGGCAGCATTAGTAGCAGCACTTCACACTGATATTGAGACACAGCATGGGACTAAAACCTCAAGGGGCAAAGGAATTTAAACCAGGATAATTGGCAAGTAAGAGGCCGCTGCTTTGGACCCCACAACAATGACAGGGCCCTTTTGCCCTGCCTTAAAAATGGCCCTGCCCGCAGTGTCCACCTTCCCATCCTCCGCTAACGCATGTTAGCTGTAACCAAGGGAGCCCATGTCCCTAATGAGTCTCCCACACTTCCATCTCCTGGGTCCGTTACCCCCATACAAGACCACCACCACCGCCTCACTGAAAGATGCCATGACGAATCCTCCAGCCCACCTAAAAGGCACGAAAATTAGCATGAGACAGAACACCAACAAGACTCAGGGAGGGTGGGGCAGGAAATTCCTCTCCTTCTCTCCTCACCGAATGCCGCCTGTAACTCCTCCTCTTCCTTTTTTTTTTTTTTCACAATAAAGTTTATTAAACAAATTGCAAATGTACAATCATTGGAAAATGAAATGTTTACACTAATTAAACCCTATTAATGAACTGCCTCCTCTTCCTTAACTAAGTTAAAGCCTCCTCCCCTCCAGTTCTTTTTCGAACCACCCCCCTTTACACCTCCCTCCTCACTAACTTAACCCCTGCTGTACCCTTTCCTCACTGTCATGCATGCCCTTTCCCTACTTTCCGCTTCACTCCTCTTGTTCCCGGGCCTCTCTTTCTACCATACTATACGTTTAGCTTTCTTTTACGATGCTACCTGTGAGTAGTCCCTATAATATCCTCAAGAATATCTTCACTAGGGCCCTTTCACGCAGGCTTTCTCATCAAGTTGGCCTGTCAGTTTTTAGGTGGACCTGATCGGATGCTCCATTTAGCCCCATGGGGCAGCAGATGTCAGCAGTGGTATGTCTGCTGACATCCGCTGCTATCTGATCAGATCCTGTCTGTGAAATCCAGATGGGTGGAGACCCTATTTTCCATCCGTCTGGCTGACCAGATCGGATGGGATCAGATGAAAATGGTCTGTTTTCATCCGATCTCCCCATAGAGGAGAGCGGGACTCTGACAGGTCTGTCTCTGCACAGTGAGCAGAGACGGACCTTTCATCTGCCTGCTCAGCGGGGATCAGTGATCAATCCCCCGCTGACCAAAGCAGAGTCCTTTCGGGTGGACCGCCCATGTGAAAGGACCTTTAGTCATCAGAGAACTGAATAATGAAGAAGTACTTCTGCTATACAATAACTAACTTAAAAGGCTTTAAAGCAGTGTTTCTCATCCTGTTTTCAGTCAGGGAACCCTTGAAAAGTATTTTCAGTCTTGGGGCACCCCAGTCCAGGGCTTGGTTTAAGATTCCTGTGTGTCACGGAACACACACAAAATTGTGCCCATTCCTTACACACAGAAAAATGCTCTGCTCTTTAGGGGAACAATGGTACCGCACACATTGGCAAACATTCAATTTAAAAAAAAAAGGTTGGGGACTTTTTTTCCTGCATTTCTGTGGGTAGGGAAGCCCATTGAAATTAATGGGCTGCCCTACACGCAGCCACACAGATGTGAACCAAGGGCTTGTGCACATGTCAGGTTGGAGGGGCAGTAAAACCACATGGTTGAGCTGTTTTTACCACCCCCAACTTCTCCCTCTTTAGCTGCAGAGGCAGCAGCTGAGGGTGCACACATGATGTGGCTGCAGCTGGGGGTATACCCAGGGTGAATGGGGCTGCACTGCAACTACCCCACAACTGTGTGCAATGCACGGTTGCAGTGTAGTGATGCTGCATTTACGGGCTTAAAACAGGAGGTGAAGAGGCAACATATATGCTAATTCACTGTCTGTCAAATACCTCTGAAATGTGATCTGAGCATGGATTGCTTTTCAGAGGAGCAGCAGTCCTTGCTGCTATCACAAACGAGCCCTAAAAAAGCAGTTCTGATGGTACAGGAAAAGTAACATATATATATACACACATATATATATATATATATATATATATATATATATATATATATATATATATACAGACTCATGCACACATACACACAAACACATGTACAAACACACACAGACACATGTACACAGACACATGTACAAACACACACACATACACATTTACAAACACACCTACAGAGACATGTACACATACAGACACATACAGTGGATATAAAAAGTCTACACACCCCTGTTAAAATGTCAGGTTTTTGTGATGTAAAAAAAGAGACAAAGATTTGAGATTTAATTTCAGAACTTTTTCCACCATTAATGTGACCTATAAACTGTACAACTCAATAGAAAAACAAACTGAAATCTTTTAGGGGGGAAGTAAAAATTAAATAAAAAAATAATGCGGTTGCATAGGTGTGCACACCCTCTTATAACTAGGGAGGCAGCTGTGTTCAGAATTAAGCAATCACATTCAAACTCATCTTAAGTAGGAGTCAGTACACACCTGCCATAATTTAAAGTGTCTCTGATTATCTCCAAATAAAGTTCAGCTGTTCTAGTAGGTCTTTCCTGACATTTTCTTAGTTGCATCCTACAGCTAAGCCATGTTTGGCAGAGAACTTCCAAAGCACCAGAGGGATCTCATTGTTAAAAGGTATCAGTCAGGAGAAGGGTACAAATCATTCCAAGGCATTAGCTATACCATGAAACACATTGAAGACAGTCCTCATCAAGTGGAGAAAATATGGCACAACAGTGACATTACCAAGAACTGGACATCCCTCCCAAATTGATGAAAAGATGAGAAGAAAACTGGTTAGGGAGGCTGCCAAGAGGCCTACAGCAACATTAAAGGAGCTTCTGGAATATCTGACAAGTACTTGCTGTGTGGTACATGGGACAACAATCTCCAATATTCTTCATATGTCTGGGCTATGGGATAGAGTGGCAAGAGGGAAGCCTTTTCTTACAAAGAAAGACATCCAAGCCAGGCTAAAATGTGTTATGGTCTGATGAAACAAGACACGGCTTGGGACAAGTCCTTTATTAAAAAATAAACATTTTTATTTTTTAGTAAAGGACTTGTCCCAAGCCGTGTCTTGTCATTTTTACCCTTGTCCCCATCAACATTGGGACAAGGTGCTTTGGGGGCTACCCTCCCCGTGTTGAGGACACACATATACACACACATGTACATACACATACATACACACGTACACATGTATACATGTACACACATACAACCACACACATGTACACGCATATACACACATGTACATACACACACATACAGCCAAACACACACACACATGTACATACACACTCTTATGTAAACACACACACACACACACGTATAAAGACCCTTTAAAATATCCTAGTACATTATTGTTCCTCATTAAGCCAGGTACTGCACTGTATGGGGAAGCAGAGAGCACAGAACGCGCCCTGTGCTGATGTACAGTTAGGCAGGAGATTGGGAGATCAGGCTCATCTGACATCCCTTCTCTCCCTTGATCCCTTGGTACACCTGAGGACCTCTGGCTGAACACCAGGCACACTGGTGGAGCAAGGCTGCTATAAAGTACTTCCAAGACCACATAAAAAAAGTTGTTGTTTTTGTTTACACTCTCCACTTAACAACTGAATACTGTCTGAAATACTTTTTTTTATTTGCACTACCATCCAAATGTTCAGGACTTGTTCCAGTGGCAGGCAGGAGTTATCAACCACCAGGCTTAGGGAAACTTGACCAGACCTAGAAAATAAATTGGTGCTCAGCTGAAAACAGCAGCGGCAAAACCTAAATGTATCCAGTCTAGAGCAGGGGTGCTATACATGTAACTACCCTGGTGTTACTCAGATAAGAAATAGGGTTTCAATTGGTCTTAACTGCAGATGGGACATAAACGTATTTATCGTATACATATATCAAGTCTTTTACAGTTGCCACCTATGGATATCTGTAGTGGTACCCCCGTAGGGGCTGCTGATACTTGTGGTTCGCACTTTGTTTTTGTTGTTTTTATTGGGGGAATTAAACTTAGATGGGGATTTGGGAATTATGGGATGCCCAGTGGACTTCAAGAAGACAATGTAGGGACTAAGAACTATATACACTCTCTGTACAGTGGTGTGAAAAAGTGTTTGCCCCCTTCCTCATTTCCTGTTCCTTTGCATGTTTGTCACACTTAAGTGTTTCGGAACATCAAACCAATTTAAACAATAGTCAAGGACAACACAAGTAAACACAAAATGCAATTTGTAAATGAAGGTGTTTATTATTAAAGGTGAAAAAAAATCCAAACCATCATGGCCCTGTGTGAAAAAGTGATTGCCCCCCTTGTTAAAACATACTATAAGACCCCTTTCACACCAGGGCGTTTTGCAGGCACTATAGCGTTAAAAATAGCGCCTGCAAAACGCCCTAAAGAAGCTGCACCATTGTGTGTAGTGTGAAAGCCCCGAGGGCTTTCACACTACAGCGGTGCGCTGGCAGGACGTCAGAAAAAAGTCCTGCCAGCAGCTTCTTTGGAGCGGTGAAGGAGCGGTGTGTTTTAACCCTTTCGCGGCCGCTAGCGGGGGGTAAAAGCGCCCCACTAGCGTCCGAAATTCGCCGCAAATCCGGCGGTAAAACGCCGCTAAAAATAGCGGCGTTTTACCGCCGCCGCTATCAGCCGGTGTGGTGTGAAAGGGGTCTAACTGTGGTTGTCCACACCTGAGTTCAATTTCTATAGCCACACTCAGGCCTGATTATTGCCACACCTGTTCACAATCAAGGCATCACTTAAATAGGAGCTGCTTGACACAGTAAGGTCCACCAGAAGATCCTTAAAAGCTACACATCATGCCGAGACCCAAAGAAATTCAGGAACAATTGAGAAAGAAAGTAATTGAGATCTATCAGTCTGGAAAGGGTTATAAAGCCATTTCCGAAGCTTTGGGAATCCAGCGAACCACAGTGAGAGCCATTATCCACAAATGGTGAAGACATGGAACAGTGGTGAACCTTCCCAGGAGTGGCCGGCCGCCCAAAATTACCCCAAGAGCGCAGCGACGACTCATCCAAGAGGTCACAAAAGACCCCACAACAATGTCCAAGGAACTGCAGGCCTCACTTGCCTCAGTTAAGGTCAGCGTTCATGCCTCCACCATCAGGAAAAGACTGGGCAAAAATGGCCTGCATGGCAGAGTTCCAAGGAGAAAACCACTGCTGAGCAAAAAGAACATCAAAGCTCATCTCAATTTCTCCACAACACATCTTGATGATCCCCAAGACTTTTGGGACAACATTCTGTGGACCGATGAGACAAAAGTGGAACTCTTTGGAAGGTGTGTGTCCAAGTATATCTGGCGTAGAAGGAACACTGCATTTCATAAAAAGAACATTATACCAACAGTAAAATATGGTGGTGATAGTGTGATGGTCTGGGGCTGTTTTGCTGCTTCAGGACCTGGAAGACTTGCCGTGATAAAAGGAACTATGAATTCTGCTGTCTACCAAGAGATCCTGAAGGAGAATGTCCGACCATCTGTTCGTGTACTCAAGCTGAAACGAACTTGGGTTCTGCAGCAGGACAATGATCCTAAACACACCAGCAAGTCCACCACCGAATGGCTGAAGAAAAACAAAATGAAGACTTTGGAGTGGCCTAGCCAAAGTCCTGACCTGAATTCTATTGAGATGTTGTGGTATGACCTTAAAAAGGCCGTTCATGCTCGAAAACCCTCTAATGTAACTGAATTAGGACAATTCTGCAAAGATGAGTGGGCCAAAATTCCTCCAGGACGCTGTAAAAGCCTCATTGCACGTTATCGCAAACGCTTGGTTGCAGTTGTTGCTGCTAAGGGTGGCCCAACCAGTTATTAAGTTTAGGGGGCAATCACTTTTTCACACAGGGCCATGATGGTTTGGATTTTTTTTTCACCTTTAATAATAAACACCTTAATTTACAAATTGCATTTTGTGTTTACTTGTGTTGTCCTTAAATTGGTTTGATGTTCCGAAACACTTAAGTGTGACAAACATGCAAAGGAACAGGAAATGAGGAAGGGGGCAAACACTTTTTCACACCACTGTATATACAATCTCCTCTCTTCCTCCAGCACATCACTTGATTACTGATCTCACTCTTCAGCACATCACTTGCTTGCAGATTACCAATCCCAGGACCAACTAGCACTGAAGTTTAGGCCTGACACTGGCTCTGCCAGGCCTTAGCCGTGGGCCCCTTTGGTGTAGCAAAAATGTAGGTAGTCCTGGTGCTAGCTGTCCACGTTGCTACTGATCCCAACACTACATCTTCAGGCCCTGCTAGCCCTCCTGGCTGCAGCTGTCTCTCTCCACTGCCCATGCCACCACAGTCCACTCCTCCTGACTGTGTGAACCCTCACCAGCCCTCTTGGCTGCCACTTTGTTCTTCTGCTGTCCTCTCTTGCTCCTCCTGTGCCTCCTGGTCAGGACACCTCTGTGGGTTGTAAGAGGGTCCCATCCGCACCCGAGCCCAGGCCCAAGGTCACCTCCCCCCCAGACTGGGAAGCTCCCCCAAAGACCACGACAGGAGGGCATATACATGTAGACAAGACAAATATAATTCCATAGCTCAACTCACCAACCAGTCTGCTGACCACCCAAATTAACCTGTCTAACCGTCTGTTAAAAGCAGGGGTTTAGTTAGCACACATTTGCAAATGCATGTGAAAGCTGCAAGGCCTTGTCACAGCACATTTATAAGTGTCTCCACAGTGGAAGCACATGCATGGGTATTTGAAGGGGCCTGCCCCCTGCCAATCCAAGTTGGAGATTGGTCAGGGCCTTCAGAATACTCCAGGCAGCTCCACCTCTCCTCTCCTCCTTCCTTTCCAGAAGATTCCAGAATTTTCTGGAAAGAAGTGTAAGGTCTCAGTGATGCTGCCTGTGAGTCACCCAGCTCTCCCTAAAACCCTGAGCCAGAAGAAAAACACACTGGTTTGGCTGCCAGCCACGCCTGGAAATTTACCTACACTAAAAAAAACTCTGTATACATCCATCATGTGGATTGTCCGTTATATGACAGTAGTTTGTAGTTTGTTATTCTGTCAATTTTGTTATTTTTATTTATGCATTACTCATTCTCTGATTGGTACATGTATATGAGCAATCAGTATTTTTTTCCACACATTGAAGGTGGTTTTGTTCAAATTGAGGTCTATGTCTTGTGTAATTTATCTATTATTAAGGCCTTTTGAGGCAAATGCAATAAAGGTTTGCTTCTAATGTTGGTATAACAAAGGAAAGATTCAGAGGATTACGTTGTGCTTCCTTTGCTTACTCATATAAAGAATCACTATTTAAAGACTAATCTATGTATACTGTGATTGCTTTGTATTATGAATAACTGCTTTATCTTGAACAATGTGTATTATCTGTAACATACACGCTATACATTCCTTTTTATTCAACATGCTTGCATACAAAAATGCGTTTATTGTGTCATGCTAGAATACAACTGAGGGTTTCCACCACACTGCCCAAGTACACAATGTAGCTGGATGTTTGCACCGTGATATACAGCACTCACACCAGCACCGTGATATACAGCACTGACACCTGCACCGTAAGCAGCCCCAGGAGGAAGTCAGCATAGCACAGGGATGGTGGGAGCCCCTCATAATGAGCATAGCACAGGGATGGTGGGAGCCCCTCATAATGAGCATAGCACAGGGATGGTGGGATCCCCTCATAATATGCACAGTAGAGGTACAGCCCCAGGAGGAAGTCAGCACAGCACAGGGATGGTGGGAGACCCTCATAATAAGCAGCCCCAGGAGGATATCAGCATAGCACAGGGATGGTGGGAGCCCCTCCTAATAAGCAGCCCCAGGAGGAAGTCAGCACAGCACAGGGATGGTGGGAGCCCCTCATAATGAGCATAGCAAAGGGATGGTGGGAGCCCCTCATAATATGCACAGCAGAGGTACAGCCCCAGGAGGAAATCAGCACAGCACAGGGATGGTGGGAGCCCCTCATAATAAGCAGCCCCAGGAGGATGTCAGAATAGCACAGGGATGGTGGGAGCCCCTCATAATAAGCAGCCCCAAGAGGAAGTCAGCACAGCACAGGGATGGTGGGAGCCCCTCATAATAAGCAGCCCCAGTAGAAATATGACACCGCTCAACCTCTTCAAACAGGAGGGTACGGGCATATAGTACGGTGTGCTTTTTTTGGACAAGGAAGTGAGCCAAATGAAGAAAGAAGGTCTGTGTGCTCGATTAAAAAAATTGATGTGTACACACATCGTGTGTGAGGAGGAGATTGCGGTAACATCTCGTTACCGCCTAGTGTACACCAATCACACTGATTGAGCCCCCCCCAATAAAGAGGACCTGTCACCACCCCTCATAGTACCTGTCAATCACAGTCCATCAGAGTACCTGTCACAGTCCATCAGAGTATTTGAGTACCTGTCACAGCCAATCAGAGTACCCGAGTACCTGTCACGGCACATCAGAGTACCGGAGTACCTGTCTCGGCCCATCAGAGTACCCGAGTACCTGTCTCGGCCCATCAGAGTACCCGAGTACCTGCCACGGCCCATCAGAGTACCCGAATACCTGCCACGGCCCATCAGAGTACCCGAATACCTGTCACGGCACATCAGGGTACCCGAGTACCTGTCACGGCACATCAGGGTACCCGAGTACCTGTCACGGCACATCAGGGTACCCGAGTACCTGTCACGGCACATCAGGGTACCCGAGTACCTGTCACAGCCCATCAAAGTACCCGAGTACCTGTCACAGCCCATCAAAGTACCCGAGTACCTGTCACAGTTCATCTGAGTACCCGAGTACCTGTCACAGTTCATCTGAGTACCCGAGTACCTGTCACAGTTCATCTGAGTACCCGAGTACCTGTCACAGTTCATCTGAGTACCCGAGTACCTGTCACAGTTCATCTGAGTACCTGTCACAGTTCATCTGAGTACCCGAGTACCTGTCACAGTCCATATGAGTACCTGTCACTGCCCTTCAGAGTACCCAAATACCAGTCACCAAGCCATCAGAGTACCCGAGTATCTGTCACCAGGCCATCAGAGTACCCGAGTATCTGTCACCAGGCCATCAGAGTACCCGAATACCTGTCACCAGGCCATCAGAGTACCTGAATACCTGTCACCAGGCCATTAGAGTACCCGAGTACCTGTCACCAGACCATCAGAGTACCCGAGTACCTGTCACCAGGCCATCAGAGTACCCGAGTACCTGTCACCAGGCCATCAGAGTACCCGAGTACCTGTCACCAGGCCATCAGAGTACCCGAGTACCTGTCACCAGGCCATCAGAGTACCCGAGTACCTGTCACCAGGCCATCAGAGTACCCGAGTACCTGTCACCGTTCATCTGAGTACCCGAGTACCTGTCCCAGTTCATCTGATACTCGAGTACCTGTCCCAGTTCATCTGAGTACCCGAGTACCTGTCACAGTTCATCTGAGTACCTGTCATAGTTCACCTGAGTACCCGAGTACCTGTCACAGTCCATATGAGTACCTGTCACTGCCCTTCAGAGTACCCGAGTACCTGTCACCAGGCCATCAGAGTACCCGAGTACCTGTCACCAGGCCATCAGAGTACCCGAGTACCTGTCACCAGGCCATCAGAGTACCCGAGTACCTGTCACCAGGCCATCAGAGTATCCGAGTACCTATCTCCAGCCCATCAGAGTACCCTAGTACCTATTTGCAGCCCATGTTTTATAGAATATACATTGGGATGTTTGCTTTCCAAAATGGGGTCATTTTGTGGGTAATTTCACTGTCCTGGTGGTCCAGGACCTTCAAAAGTGTGATAGGTAGGAATGAAATGAGATGTGTCATTTATGCTCCTAGAACGCCTGAACGTACTACTTCAATGTTCGGCCTCTCTATGTGGCCAGGCTGTGTAAAAGTCCTACACATGTGGTATCGCCATACTCGGGAGGAGTAGCAGAATGTGTTTTGGGGTGTAATTTTTGCTATATACATGCTATGTGTTAGAAATATCTCATAAATTGACAATTTTGTGTAAAAAAAAAAATGCGTTTTAATTTTTTTCCACACATTCCAAAAACCTCTGGAAAAAAATTAACCATTCAAAAGACTCATTATGCCTCACAGATTATATGTTGGGGTGTTTGCTTTCCAAAATGGGGTAATTTTTATGGGCAATTCCATTGTCCTGGTACTCCAGGGCCTTCAAAAGTGTAATAGGTGGTTCAGAAATGAGATGCGTCATTTTTTGCTCGTAGAACGTCTGAAGGTACTACATCAATGTTGGTGCTCTGTATGTGGCCAGGCTGTGTAAAAGTCTCACACATGTGGTATCGCTGTACTCAGGAAGAGTAGCAGAATGTATTTTGGGGTGTAATTTGTTGTATGCATATGTTGTGTGTTAGAAATAACCTGATAATATGACAATTCTGTAAAAAAAAAAAAAAATAATAATAAAAAAAAATCTTCATTTTGCAAAGAATTGTGGGAAAAAATTACAACTTAAAAAAACTCATCATGCTACTTACTTAATACCTTGGAATATCTACTTTGTAAAAAGGGGTCATTTGGGGGGTATTTGTACTTTCCTTACTTGTTAGTGTCTCAAGAAATGGGACTCACCTGATGTACTGAAGGCCTGATCAGATGTGATCAATTTTCAGCGATTGGCACCATAGTTTGTAGACTCTATAACTTTCACAAAAACCAAATAATATATACTAATGTGGGTTATTTTTACCAAAGATATGTAGCAGTATAAATTTTGGCCAAATTGTATGAAGAAAAATTACTAATTAGCAAAAATTTATGACACAAACAAAGAAAAAGGCATTTTTTTTTCACAAAATTTACGTTTTATTTTATTTATAGCACAAAAAATAAAAAACTCACTAGTGATTAAATACCACTAAAAGAAAGCTCCATTTGTGTGGAAAAAAGGACGCAAGTTTCATATGGATAGAGTGTTGCATGACTGAGTAATTGTCATTCAAACTGTGAGAGCGCTGAAAGCTGAAAATTGGTCTGGTCAGGAAGGGGGTGTAACTGCACTGTATTGAGGTGGTTAAGGAATAGCAGACTGTACCTCACTCAACCCTATGTACTGTAGTACCCTATACCTTACCAGTCCTTATAAGGACTTTTGTGGAACAAGTAGGTTGTGAATGATTAGCAGACTGTACCTCAGTCCCTATACTGATAAAGGACTACTGCAGCAGTAGGGCAGCAGTCAGCAGTAGTGCACCTCAACCCTATGTATTGTGGACCTATACCAGTCCTTAAGGAATAGCACACTGTACCTCACTCAACCCTATGTACTGTAGTACCCTAGACCTTACCAGTCCTTATAAGGACTTTTGTGGAACAAGTAGGTTGTGAATGATTAGCAGACTGTACCTCAGTCCCTATACTGATAAAGGACTACTGCAGCAGTAGGGCAGCAGTCAGCAGTAGTGCACCTCAACCCTATGTATTGTGGACCTATACCAGTCCTTAAGGAATAGCAGACTGTACCTCACTCAACCCTATGTACTGTAGTACCCTAGACCTTACCAGTCCTTATAAGGACTTTTGTGGAACAAGTAGGTTGTGAATGATTAGCAGACTGTACCTCAGCCCCTATACTGATAAATAAGATGAGATGAAGAAGGGCAGCAGTCAAGTATAATATTCTTTCTATATTTGGAAGAAAGAATATTATACGTGTACAAGCCTATTACCATACCAGTCCTGAAAAGAACCTTTGTGGACCTAATAGTAACAGCTACTGATTAAACTGACTGTCCCTCACTGCCTCACACACATCTTCCTGCCTGTCCCTATTTAAACTGACAAAACAGAGGCTGCTGGAACAATAACTTGAATAGCACTTTTGTGGACCTAATAGTAACAGCTAATGATTAAACTGACTGTCCCTGCAGCACACAGCTTCTTGTCCCTTTCTCTACACTGACAAAAGACACTCAGGCTGCTGCAACAATGACTTGAATAGCAGTGCCTCAAACCTATATCCTGAACTACACCTAACACCTATACCATGATACCAGTCCTTAAAATAACTTTTGTGGACCTAATAGATAGCAATTTGGGTCAGTGAAATCGCTCCCTGCTCCACACAGCAACCTCTCCCTATAGTGACAGAAGAAAGAATGTAAAATGGCCGCCGGATCGGGTCTATTTATAAGTTAGGGGAAATGTCCAAGTGTCCATGTGCTGTAATGTCTCAATTGGCTGTCCTGTACCCCATGATGGATGTGTCATCATAGGTCAAAGTTCTTTTACACAGTAAACACGGAAGTCCGCCGGGCGAACGGCGGCAATAGTCCGCCGATCGGGCGGACGGCGAACAGCAAAAATTCACAGCGAAACGACCGCCGGGCGAACTGTTCGGCCATCCCTAGTTGCCACAGTCCTACTCAATCCTGCAGCACACCTTCCAGATCCTGGGTATCCGTACTTCTCATACAGAGGCTTCTGCACACCCCAGAGTGATTTTTTTTGTGGTGGATAGACCATTGAAAATGCCAGCCACTTGTCAGCACGTTCAAGGCTACAAAGCCTAGTGGTAAATGCACCCAGTCATTGACATACACTCACCTTCATCTACAACTAGTATCCTTCCAGAGATTAATCCAGGCTCACCATGCTAGACATGCCTGCATTGCTGCAACATATCTCTTCTCCACACTGCCCCCAGACATAGCAGCCCCAGATAAAATCAGTCTGTATATGCAGTAAAGCATACTTGTTATACTAACTGTGAAATCTAAGGGGTTAATCTTCTACATCAGGGACATGCAATAAGCGGACCTCCAGCTGTTGCCGAACGACATCTCCCATGAGGCATAGCAAGACTCTGACAGCCACAAGCATGACACCGAGAGGCAGAGGCATGATGGGACTTGTAGTTTTGCAACAGCTGGGGGTCCACTAATTGCATATCCGTGTTCTACATTGTGCAAAAGGCTGTTTGATTCTGTCTTCTCTGACCCTCCCCTTCTTCCACTGTTCCCAATCCTACGCCTGATAAGACAGAGCCTTTGGAGTAACTCTGCGCATGCTCACTTCGATGTGTATTGCTAGAGAGTTTTTTCGTTTTTCTTGGGAGGCACAGGGCCAATCAGCACTGTACAGACAGAAGATCAGGGGTCCCAAGACCTCTTGCTCTCTAGCCCCCTCATCACCTCCTCCCATATTTCCCTCAAGACTTCTCCCGAGCCTCTCATCCTCTGGAATACCCTACCCCAATCTGTCAGACTATCTCCAAATCGATCTACTTTTAGGTGATCCCTGAAAACTTTTCTCTTCAGAGAAGCATATCCTGCCTCCACCTAGCAAACCCTTTCGTATCACTTGACCTGCCTTCCTAGATTGTAAGCTCTAACGAACAGGGTCCTCTGATTCTTCCTGTATGGAATTGTATTGTAATTGTACTGTCTGCCCTAATGTTGTAAAGCGCTGCGCAAACTGTCGGTGCTATATAAATCCTGTATAATAATAAAAAATAGGACAGTCAGAGTAGAATGAAAACTTCCCCTACAAGCTTTAAACAGACGCTGATAGAAGTCGCAAGACTACTATATACTGCTGAGGTAAAAATGTACTTAGTAATTTATATTTACTAAAATAATTGCATTTTTTTTTTCATAAAACATTTTCATGTTGTGTATTGTGGGAGACCGGATATAGTGTATGCTGGTTCCTGGATTTATTAACACTTTAAAAGCAATACCCATAGCCCAGGCTACATTGATAGCAAACATCAAGGATGCCTTATTAGGGCGAAATGTCGAGATGGGCTCTGCTGATGCCACTGCGTTACTTGGTTTTATCCATATGCTTTTAATGTCTTCTCAAATATGAGCGACCATTTTATAATTTTTTTCAATAAATGTTTTACATTTAAAACGGAATCACACTATGTGGCCCCATTTTTCTCCTTTTGCCTTATGTCATATTAAGAGGAACCGCTTATGAATTTAGGTCATTATACCTATGGTGGATACCTATTGATGTCACTACTTTAACGGATCCCTACCAGATTGGTCTATGTTGGAAGTTGTGGTTGCTGTACCTTTCCTTGGGTGTGTTACACCAAAAGCTTGGTTGACCCATCAGGCATATGCCTAGCTGGGTTCAACCTGTCTGGTAAGCCTATTTCCTTACGGTGGTGGACTATCTACAGACAAGCATTTCACCCATATTCACAGTGACATTATTTTTTGCCACATTATATGGACTATATGCACTTTATATGCACTAACACTGTTGGTTTGCTTACATTTTTCATTATTGTTGGGCAATCTTAATTTGTTGTGTATTTATCTGCACATTTATATATTGTATAAATTTTTGGGAAATAATCTTATTGTTTATTTCATTTTTCATCAGCACTGTACTATATTACTTTATTCGTTCACTTATCTACAGATTATCTGATGTGCTGGCAGCTATCACTATTTGTATAAGACAGCGCGCTTTTTTTCCACATATTATTTTATATATATATACATATATATATACCGGTAGTCAATCATTTGGACTGCCTGAAAGGTCTTTGGAAGGCAGTTAACATGTCTTCCTATCCTCTGGTCATGTTCCATTAGGAGCCATTACTGGTCTGATATATATACACCTTGGCACACTGCCATCACATACTGCAGAAGTATGTCTCCTAAGATACATCATTGAATGAATCCCTATTAATGCTGCTTCATACTGTATGCTTCTATGCCTGAAAGCCATTATGCTAAATGGGTGAGATTCGCCCCAAGTAAAAGAATTAGTGTAACGTACGTTTCTGCTTTTGTAACTTAATAAGGGTACCATAAATCAATGCTTACCATTATAGACACTCTTTTTTTTAAAAAAAACTCCAGCAATGCAAATTACTACTTAGTTCTTATTTCTTTGTTTATAAGGTGGTTAGGGAAGTGTTTTGCCATAATCAACCCTTCCTGTACTGTGCTGGCAGATCTAATTTTTGATTGCAAACTAGTTTTTAATACTGTTGATCCTTAACAAGGGGCTAAATATTTAGAAGCTGGGCCTCCCCATTGTATGCTAATGAGATAAAGGTGAGCCTGTGCTTGGTTTTTTCTAGCCATGTACTGTACTCTGAATATACAAAAGAAGGAAGGGGTATGGGACTTTAGATGAGGCACGACAATTAACGGGATGTAGAAAAATAATTTATTAACCAGCCATAGACATGACATTATGTAGCCAAGGTAGGTATTACATTACAAGTTGTAGTTGCATAAACTCAGATACAGCAAAAGATAGACATGAACCATTGAAAAATATGTGGTACCATTGCCGATATTGCTCCATGTACAAATTCAAATACAATGTATTAACAAGGAATAAATGTCCTCACAGGTATAGTCATTAGGGTATGCATCTTTGTAAGCTCGGTGTGTTTCAGAGGATAAGTACCGCCTCATCAGGAGCTGATTCGTATGACAGTTTTGAGAACTTGGCATGTCCCAGCAGGATACTGAGAGGCCAAAGAGTATCACAAATGTCTCCATCGGGAGCTGAGATGGGAAGGACCCCCAGAACAGAGCACAACCACAAATCCCCACCAGGACAGGAAAGCTAATGTTGTCTTGGCTGGTGATGTCTAATGTAGACTTGAAGGTGAAGTAAATACATGGTGGGTAACCATGTAGGTGTTGATAGGAAGTGAAAAAAGACAACCACTTGGAAACAGGTGTGGAAGGAAAGTAGTGGGTGCGTATTAGCCATAGGGTGAACAGCATAGCTACGTGCAGAGGGATTGGAAAAGGGAAGGGGGAGAGAGAAGGCATATAACCTCCCAGAGTATAGGAGAAAGTTAGAAAGTTTTATAGAGTGCCAGCCCCGGCCTGCCTCTATGGGAAACTTGGAAAGAAGAAAGAAATGGCTGCACATCCAGTACTCCATAGACTCGTTTCACACCTACATCTTGTGCTTAATCATTAAGGTAACATTTCCGTCTTTGCAGATGACACCAAGCTATGCAGTGGAATAACCTCCTTACAGGATGTCTCCAATTTACAAGCCGACCTCAATGCTCTGTCTAATTGGGTGACTATGCGGCAGATGAGGTTTAATGTTGAGAAATGTAAAGTTATGCACTTGGGGGCTAAGAATATGCATGCATTATACCTGCTAGGGGGAGTACAACTGGGGGAATCCATAGTGGAGAAGGATCTGGGGGTTTTGTTAGATCATAAGCTCAATAATAGCATGCAATGCCAAGCTGCGGTTTCCAAAGCGAGCAAAGTCCTTTCCTGTATTAAGTGAGGTATGGAATCCAGAGAGAGAGAGATATCATTTTGCCCCTGTTCAAATCATTAGTAAGACCTTATCTGGAATATGCAGTTCAGTTTTGGGCACCAGTTCTCAAAAAGGATATCGGGGAACTGGAGAAAGTGCAGAGAAGGGCAACCAAACTGATAAGAGGCATGGAGGAACTCAGCTATGAGGAAAGATTAGAGGAACTGAATTTATTCACTCTTGAGAAGAGGAGATTAAGGGGGGATATGATCAACATGTACAAATATATAAGGGGTCAATATAGTGAACTTGGTGTCGAGTTATTCACTTTACAGTCAACAAAGAGGACAAGGGGGCACTCTTTACGTCTAGAGGAAAAGAGATTTAATCTCCAAATACGGAAAGGTTTCTTCACAGTAAGAGCTGTGAAAATGTGGAATAGACTCCCTGCAGAGGTGGTTCTGGCCTGCTTAGTGGATTGCTTTAAGAAAGGCCTGCATTATTTCCTAACATAATATAACTGAGTACTAACATTTATAGGTAAAGTTGATCTGGGGAAAATCCGATTGCCTCTCGGGGGATCAGGAAGGAATTTTTTCCCCTGCTTTAGCAAATTGGATCCTGCTCTGCTGGGGTTTTTTGCCTTCCTCTGGATCAACTGTGGGTATAGAATTGGGTATATGGGCTGGTATGATATTATTATATTTTTTTTTTTGTGATTGAACTGGATGGACTTGTGTCTCTTTTCATTGAAACAGTTTTTTGAATAGGGCTGCATGCATATATTGCGGCATTTTTTTCTCTGCAATGTTTATGAATATCAGTATTTTTTATGTTAACTAATATCCTATTAGACATGTTTGTCATTCGTTTGATAATCACACAGCTGATATATTATGTTGGGTGTGTGATCAATCAACAGGGTTTTTGTATCAGCTTCTTATACCTGTCGGTATAGTGATATTCGCATTGAACCTGCCCTTGGTTTTAGAACATTCGATATCGATCGTTCATTTGGTCTATTCCTATATTTATATTTACTTTTATTTTTGATATCTATGCATTGTATCATAGGAGACGACCTAAGCAGACACATCCAATAATGCGATATTTGCAATCTTTTTATTATGAAACCTTTTTTGGGATGTGTCATTTTTAGGGAATATTTTTTGTGTGTTTTTCTCTGGTGGGTTTGACATTCAATGAGCCCATGTATTGGCATGCACACACATTGAGAGTTTGTTTCTTTCTCTCCTTTTTTTTTGTGTGTCTGCCAATGCGTGTGAAAAAATATATAACATTTTTTTACATACAAAATGAAAAATGTTTTTACTTAAGTCATTTTTTATTTCTTTAGGTTACACCTATACCTCTTCACCTAAGGATAAGATTTATCATGTCATTCATTTATTACCATTATGTATGCTTTCAATGTGTCAGCTTGATTTTGGTGTTTTAGGGGAAAAAGTATTTTTCCTTTCATTCATTTAAATGTTAATCTTTAGACTTTGGATGTTCACAGGTGTTTCCTTAATTGCTATCTTGTCATACACATATTTTATTAATTTGCCTAATTGCTTGTGTGTATATAGCTCTGTATGTATATTCTGCTCATTAGCTATGACTAAGCACCGTGTTCGGTGTGAAATATGTCAGCGGCTGTGCAGTTAGTCTGTTTGCCAGCCTAGATGCTATGATTTTAATTAAATTTTTTAAATAAAGTTGAATAATTTGGAGTGCGGCTATCCAGCTACATCTTTTCTACTTCAGTTCCTGTTGCAAACAGAGCCAGCACCCTGTGGGATTGTGGAGACAGCTGTTTTGGGAGAAGTCATTACCTTAGAGCGGTAATTCTTTGTATGTAACTATGTACCTGTGTTATTCCAATACAGGAGTGTAGAGAGCTGCAACCACCCACAACCAGCAACCACGAACAACTAAAGCAACCGCATATGGGCATGTTGGATACATTTCAAAGCATCGATAAAATGTACTTCCGCTAACTCCCCCCGACCACCATGACATAATATCTTGTTAGGTAAATCAATAGTTAGATTCTGGTTCCGTCATCTGTATACATATATATTTTTTATTTAATTTTTTTATTTAACACAAGGAGACCAGTACACAGGGATCAAAACAACAACAGCATAAATAACAATACAATGTTAGTTAAACAAACGGTTATTAATCTATACCGACTCAGGCGGATTTCTCGTCTCCAAGACTTCACCATGAGGTGGGCCTAGAGCGTATGGTCACCTAAACACGGGTTACTTCCACGGCCGACACTATCCCCTCCGGGGAGGGGTATTGCTCGTCTAGGTGGAGAGAGCGGTGGCGTTTCTGACCCTGTAGGCGTGGTCTTGTCTCTTTTTTTCTCTAGGGTTAGAATTCTTACAGGTTTGTGGACCAGGGGGTTCCAGGGGGGAGGGGTGTGACAGGGTAATATGGGATGGGTCATGAGAAGGCGGAGATAAAGAGGGGGGGTTGGGAGGAGGGTCCAGGAGGGGCGTACTGAGTAAGTATCATGAGAGGTTTGTCAGTCAACCTTCCTGAGAGTACAGCCTTCATTGGAGTATCTGAAGGCATTCCATGCCTGCCACGTTTTAGAGTATGTTTCCTGCCGGTGTTGGCTGGTGAGGATCAACTCTTCCAGTCGGTTAATATCATCCACTTTATGAAGCCATTGGGCGGTAGTCGATGAGTTCGGGGATTTCCAGTTAAGTGGTATGCATGCCTTAGCTGCATCCAGAAGGTGTCGTATCACAGATTGGTGGTGGCGGCATATCCTTGAGAAAATGGGTAAGCTGGGAAGCTCTCGGGAAGTCTAGTTTGTATAGGCCCCTGGGATCCGTCAGTTCGGTGTATGTCTTCCATCTACCCATTACACTAAAATGTGACGCTTGGAAGAGGCCTAGCATACGAAGGTCCCGGAATCGTTTGTCCGTAAGTCCCGGAGCAAAACTCGGGTGTCCAATTACAGGTCGTACTGGTGAGTCATGTGTTGACAGTTCTGGGTTGGTCAGGAGCTGCGAGCAGATTTTCGCAGTATTGCCTATCAGGGAGTGTCGTTTAAGCCCAATGGATAGGGCTTCATAGTACCAAGGACTACCCAATAGGGGTACATCAAATTGGTCTTGTTGCAACTGCGTCCATAGTTTGGTGTCTCTATGGCGACACCAGTCCAGAAGTCTACTGAGGTGGGTGGCGTGGTAGTACTTCCGGATCTCTGGGAGTGCTAAGCCCCCTCGATGTCTGGGGTTGGAAAGCAGTTTCCTATTTAAGCGTGGATGGTTACCTGCCCATAGGAAGCATAGGAATGCCTTCAGGTAGACATATTACATAGAATTTTACAGAAAATTAGAGCGGCTGCAAATTGAAAAGGAAAGGTCATTTTTAATATCATTCAATTACAATATGACTTATGTAGCAACTGTATGTTTTTTTTTTTTTCTATTTGCCATTTTTTTTTCCTATGAAAATGCTGTTTTGACCTTATTGCATTCCCTACAGTAAGGTAAAAAAGCATTTTAGGACTTGCTGTGCCCCCCTTCCCCTCTAAACACTTACCTCACTTCTCGATCGATCCAGCGCTGTGCTCACTGCAGTCTTCTCTCCTCTCTGCCTCCTCACACAGGGATTGACGAGCAACAGCTCCTGTTGCTGATAGTCAAATTCAGTGAGGAGGGAATGGGGCTAAGTCACACTGTGTATGTTAATAGAAGCACACAGCCCGGCTCAGGCTCAGGAGGAAGCCTACACAAGTGCCCCAAGTGGTTTGATAGGGGGGCACTTGGAGGAGAGGAGGAGCCTAAAAAGCCAGAAGGGACCCTAAAAGAGGAGGTTCAGGGACACTTTGTGCATTGGAGTTGCACAAAGCAGGAAAGTATAACATGGGTGGTATTTTTAGGGGAAAAATGCCTTTAGAACCACTTTAAGCAATTAATTATATAGAGAAAACTGTAGCACCCAGTCAGAATTCATCTTGCACTATGTTGAGTAATCTTAACTGATTTAGTTTCAGTGGGCTACTGAACTTAACCATTTTATTTACTGCTCTTTGTATTGGTTTACTAGAAAAGTCATTATTATTAATATTATGATATATAGTGTCCCTATAGTCACTAGCACTGTACAGTGCTGTGGGAAAAACTCCTACCCTCCTAAATACAGTATAACACGTTGTATATGAAGCATGACTTTTTCAGTCACTTGTCTGATTTTTAGGGCTGCGGAAATTAACGATTAATTGTTCGATTAATCGTTAATTTCTTTGATCGATCAAAATAATTTTGATCGAGGACGATCCGCGGAGTGAGCTCCGCGGTCTCGCCCATAGGAAAGGCCGCGGCTTCGGCCTAGCTCCGGAGCCGCGGCCATCTTGGTCCACCCCACGGCGGCCTAGACGCGCGCATTGACGTCATCATCGCCCGCCTGCTTGTGTCTACTATGAGGACTGATGGGTCTGCCTGCTGTCTATTCCAGACAGAGCAGACAATCATGAATATTAAGGTATGGGGGAGATATGAGGAGATGTGGGCAGTACTTTATGGGGGGAGATGTGGGCAGTACTTTATGGGGGGGAGATGTGGGCAGTACTTTATGGGGGGGGAGATGTGGACAATACAGCATGGGGGGAGATGTGGGGGAAATGTGGACGGTACAGTATGGGGGAGATGTGGACATTACAGTTAAAGTTAAACTAACTTTCTACGTTTTTCTTAAAGTTTAATAAAAAAAATTGTAAAAACTGTATGTGCATTATAATTAATCGAAATTAGTCGATTAATCGATTAAAAAAAAAATCGATTAATCGAACAGGAAAATTTTAATCAGTAACAGCCCTACTGATTTTGTTTTGCTTTTCCATTATAGTTAAGATGTTTATCTTTCCGTAACAGAAATTACAATTCCTTTAGAATTACAAGTGCATTATTTGCAGATCAGTTATTATTTTACACAATTTCCTTGTCCTGTGCTGTTATCTTTATTTGAGTTTCTTTACACAGTAATATATTTTGCCTTTGTGTATAAAGCCTTGTACACGCGATTGGATTTTTGCCAGGGAATTGTGTGATGCCTAAAATCTGACTGTTAGTACACTCCTTCAGACAATTGTTGTCCAACTTTCCGCCAACAAATGTTGGACGGCAGGCTAGTAAATTTTCGGGGGGGCAATGGTCTTTTGTATTGTGTGTACACAAGTCCGTCACACAAAAGTCTAAAGTACAAACATGTATGCTCGGAATCAATTCTCACCCAACACGACATTAGCAGAAGGTGCCCAAAGGGTGGCGCTCAAGAGCTGAAATTCTACGTAGTACGTCACTGTGTTCATGTTGTTGGCCGACAATTGTGTTCCGTTAGTATGCAAGACAAGTTTCTGGCACACGCCCTTCAGACAAAAGTCTGACACTCTGTTGGCCCACAGTCTAATTGTGTGTATGAGGCTTTTGTGTTGTTTTTGTGTTTTGTGTTCTTTTTGTTGTAGTTTTACTGGTACATGCACTATACTATAGATATATAACATTTGCCTTTCATCTATAACACAAATATGGGCATATTGTTAAAACATGTGAATGCATTTTTTACTAAACATTCACTGTGTCATTCAAAACGCATGCGCCTGGAAGATTCACCTGCAGTGAATGTTTGATGATTGTCAGATTCACTGCTTTATAAATATGCCCGTTAGTTCTTGTCTACACAATGGAGAATATTTCTGAATAGTAGAAAAAATACGCTTCACTTTTGCTGCTCTCTGCTTTTTTCTGTTTGTTGAGATTTGAAAGGTGTTACATTAAAGAGCAGTAAGAAGACACAGTAGCAAAAAACTGAAATAAAATAGCAACAATTACTAAAACAATGACTTTATCTTGAATAAATAGTTTTTCCAGCTTCACTACATTGAGAATAATGGATGAAACCAGCTTTGAGTGAGGTGCATTCTGGATGGAAAGTCCTTAAAAAAGACATGAATCTACAAAAAGGAAGACAATTTATTAAAACATATGATATTGCAGGCCCTTAAGAGGCCATTAGGGCCTAATAATTGGGGGATGATTTAACCCCCTTCTCTGGGTAAGGGATTAATCATATGAATGATGGTGGAAACCCCTAACTGGTGTATCCCACCTACTTGCATATACACCTTATTACTAAATTAACAATACAAATAAAATGCAAAGAACTGCAGAGCTGCAACTTGTAAATGATGGTGGAACCCTCCAAAGCTGAAGCACCATATTTTTACCTGCCCATATACTGTGATATAATATATTAAACCTTACAAAGATAATCCCTAAATAAATGACAATAATTTAGCAAATACCAATACGCAATATGAATGGTGGCAAAATCTTGGGTCCATGGCCAGGAAACTCCCCAGACCTTAATTCCATTGAGAACATGTGGTCAATCCTCAAGAGGCTGGTGAACAACAAAAACCCCACAAACTCCAACCATTCATTATGCAGGAATGGGCTTCCATCAGTCAGGATATGGCCCAAAAGTTGATTGACACCATGCCAGGGTGATTTGCAGAGGTCTTGAAAAAGAAGGGTCAATGCTGCAAATATTGATGCTGCATAAATTGAATGTGATTGTCAATAAAATCCTTTAACATTTATAAAAAGCTTGTATGAAATGCTTGCAATTATACTTCAGTATATCATAGTAGCATCTGACAAAAAAGATCTAAATACACTAAAGCAGCATAGTTTGTGAAAATGTTTATTTATGTCATTCACAAAACTTTTGGCCATGGTTGTAAATCCAAAATTTTAATACACTTTAAACCAGTTAATGCATGACCTTGTACTTAAACCTATAAATAAAAATCTCTTATATAAAAGTTTATTCTAGTGTCTATGTGATCCTTAGAATTGTATATAGCAAATCACCACGTGCCCATCGCCACCAGTCAAATAATTTGCTCACCTCAGATGTTTGGCCTATATAAAAAATAGGTCTCAATGCACCTTATTCACCATGGGGTTTATATCATCCCCAGATGGCTCTCTCTAAATTCACCATTCAGGATATTTCTCCAAATTTTTAGAACCAGGTCATCTTGCTCAAATAAAACCAAAAAAGGCCATCATTCTGCTTCAATCTTAAACAAGAAAACCACTCACATTTAAATGTGTACTAAAATGCGTTCACATTGATATATAACATGTATGTGTGCACTAGCCCCTTAACACACTAGCTTAACACTAGCTTCACAAGGGAAGCTCCTTGAGGAAGTCACGACTGGTGACAATATGTGCCTGGGTGGGGGTTGTGACGTCATCATGCCAGACTGGAAGTGATGCTACTCTAAGATGTGATACTGGCTTGTGAAACTTTTGAAGCTCTTTAAGGGGCCAGTGCACCTCTACAGACACAATCATTCATAAGATATTGTTTTCTATACACAAAACATTTATTGGATATTTTTTTTTCAACAAGCAGGAGGAGACAGCATTACTATTTTTTGTGTGCCTGATAGAAAAATAGAGGGTAGTGCTGCACTTTATTATATAAGTTTTTGTTCAGGTGTGGGAAAACATAAGAATGTTTGGCTGCAACCTGCAAGTATTCAAATTTTTGTTTTTTTGTTCACTTTGAGTGGGATAGAAGCGCAGTGGTTTCTTATACTTGATTATTCATACTGTTAAATAAGTTGACATCCCAGAAGCCTCTCTGTGCTTAGTAAGCATTTGTTTACATTACAGATGACATATACCGGAAACAGGTTGTTCACTGGCTCTCTGGCATTCCACAGTACATCTAAATTGATTGACTTCTTGCACCCCTGGGACTTAGGAAGGTTAGCACTTCTGCCTAGCAGCCCTGAGTTCAAATCCCAATCCTGCTACCTGGCTAGAGGTTTGTATGCTGTGGTGTTAAAGTTTCTTTTTCACGGGGGGTGACATTTTTGATGGCTTTCACATAATGGAACCCCAAGAAAACACATTATAAATCAAGCAAGTGTGGGTTTGCACCAAATCTAGAACTGGCGAGTTTGGCCCAGATATGGATGTCTAAGTTTGGTGTGATGCTGCACATATATTTAAATGTTGTATGCTTATGATTTCCTGTTTTGGACCCTCCACATGCCCAACAATGTACAAGTTTGATTTGGAGATTTTTGGGACCATTAATCATGGGCAGAGCCTTGGACATTTGTTGTTTTGAAGTTTACCCTGCATAGATATCAATGCTGGAATTTTTTCATTTGTAAAGTGTGTGTATTCTTAACCACTTAATAACCGCCCTATAGCCGAATGACGGCTTTAGGGCGGTTTCTTAACTGTGGGAGGCCGTCATATGACGTCCTCCCAGAATTCCGCTCTCGCGCGCCCCCTGGGGCGCGCACTCGAGAGCATCCGTGACCGCCGGGTCCTGTGCTCGTCGTGGCCATTTACCACGTGATCGCTCCGTCAAATGACGGAGTGATCACTTGTAAACAAGCCGGCGTCATGTTATGATGCCGGTTCCTCCCTCCCCCTCTCTGTACCGATCGGAACAGCGGAGGGGGAGGAGATCGGTGTCAGCAGCGATGTGGGCTGCATCTGCAGTGCCCACATCGCTGCTCACCGAAAATTAACCCCTCAATTCCCTGCAAATACTCTGCAATACCCTGCCATTACTCTGCATTACTCTGCATTACCCTGCATTACTCTGCATTACCCTGCATTACTCTGCCTTACTCTGCATTACTCTGCATTACTCTGCATTACTCTGCATTACTCTGCAATACCCTGCAATACTCTGCAATAGTCTGCATTACACTGCAATACTCTGCAATACCCTGCCATTACTCTGCATTACTCTGCATTACCCTGCATTACTCTGCAATACCCTGCAATACCCTGCAATACTCTGCAATACCCTGCAATACCCTGCAATACCCTGCAATACCCTGCAATACTCTGCAATACCCTGCAATACTCTGCAATACCCTGCAATACCCTGCAATACTCTGCAATACCCTGCAATACTCTGCAATACCCTGCAATACCCTGCAATACTCTGCAATACCCTGCAATACCCTGCAATACTCTGCATTACCCTGCAATACTCTGCAATACCCTGCAACGCTCTGCAACACCCACCAATACCCTGCAACACTCTACAATGCTCTGCAACACCCGCCAATACCGTGCAACACTCTGCAATGCTCTGCAACACCCTCCAATATCCTGCAATGCTCTGCAACGCAATACTCTGCAACGCCATACTCTGAGATACCCAGCCATACTCTGATATACCCAGCCATACCCAGCCATAGTCGGTGATACCCTGCAATACCCAGCCATAGACACCCCCCCCCTCCCGCTGCCCTCCGGTGCTTCTACCGACTCGCCAATACTATCAAATCCAGAATCTTTTTTTTTTTTTTTTTTTCAGGCTTCCCAGCTTAGAGGTGAGATGCGGGGTCTTATTGACCCCACATCTCACTGTAAAGAGGACCTGTCATGCCATATTCCTATTACAAGGGATGTTTACATTCCTTGTAATAGGAATAAAAGTGATCAAAAAATTTATTTTTGGGGAAAAAAATGTCAAACTAAAATAAATAAAGTAAAATGAACAATAAAATTTTAAATTTTTTTTTTAAAGCACCCCTGTCCCCATGTGCTCGCATGCAGAAGCGAACGCATACGTAAGTCCCGCCCACATATGAAAACGGTGTTCAAACCACACATGTGAGGTATCGCTGCGTACGTTGGAGCGAGAGCAATAATTCTAGCCCTAGACCTCCTCTGTAACTCAAAACATATAACCAGTAAAAAAAAAATTAAATCGTCGCCTATGGGGATTTTTAAGTAGCGACGTTTGGCGCCATTCCACGAGCCTGTGCAATTTTGAAGAGTGACATGTTAGGTATCGATTTACTCGGTGTAACTTCATCTTTCACATTATGCAAAAATTGGGCTAACTTTACTGTGTTTTTTTTTTTTTTTAAGCACAAAACAGTTTTTTTCCCAAAAAAAAGCATTCGAAAAATTGCTGCGCAAATACCGTGCGAGATAAAAAGTTGCAACGACTACCATTGTATTCTCCAGGGTGTTTGCTAAAAAAACATATATAATGTTTTGGGATTCGATGTAATTTTCTAGCAAATAAATGATGATTTTTACATGTAGGAGAGAAATGTCAGAATTGTCCTGGGTGCTCCAGAACGCCTGATGGCGCTCCCTGCATGTTGGGCCTCTGTATGTGGCCACACTGTGTAAAAGTCTCACACATGTGGTATCGCCGTACACGGGAGTAATAGCAGAATGTGTTTTGGGGTGTAATTTGTGGTATGCATATGCTGTGTGAGAAATAAACTGATAATATGACAATTTTGTGAAAAAAAAAAAAAAAAGTTAAAAAAATCTTGATTTTGCAAAGAATTGTGGGAAAAAATGACAACTTCAAAAAACTCATCATGCCTCTTACTAAATACCTTGGAATGTCTTCTTTCCAAAAAGGGGTCATTTGGGGGGTATTTGTACTTTTCTGGCATGTTAGGGTCTCAAGAATTGAAATAGGCCGTCAGTACTTCAGGTGTGATCAATTTTCAGATATTGGCACCATAGCTTGTGGACTCTATAACTTTCACAAATACCAAATAATATCCACCAATTTGTACTTATTTTTACCAAAGATATGTAGTGGTATAAATTTTGGCCAAAATTTATGAAGAAAAAATTACTAATCTGCTAAATTTTATAACAGAAATGAAGAAAAATTCATTTTTTTACAGAATTTTCTGTATTTTTTCTTTTATAGCACAAAAAATAAAAAACCCAGCGGTGATTAAATACCACCAAAAGAAAGCTCCATTTGTGTGAAAAAAAGGACAAAAATTTCATATAGGTCCAGTGTTGCATGACTGAGTAATTGTCATTCAAAATGTGAGAGCACCGAAAGCTGAAAATTGGTCTGGTTATTAAGGGTGTTTAAGTGCCCAGTGATCAAGTGGTTAATGAACAGGTGTGAGCACTTGAGGCTTACCTCAAGAGACTGAATCAATTACACTGGTGGGTGTGTCCTTTACTGGGTGGGTGAGCAATCTTAGCTAGGTTATTTAAAGGCCAGCATTTGTGGCGGGTGTTTGGCCTAAGAACAGGCCTGAATTTTTCTTACAAAGATGGCTTCTCGGCCTCCTGGCTAAGAGCGGGTGTCATGTATGCCTAGACTTTGGGTTGGAGGGTGTTCTAGGGGCCCCTCTTCCAGGGGGACCCCTGGATAAATGAGAGGCCAAATAAAGGTGGATCCAATAAAGGATGTCGCCATATTGCGGGGTTCAATGCATTTGTGAAATTCTATGAGAATACAGGTAAAGCCTGAATACCGTCGTTAACCACTTAAGGACCGCCGTATTGCCATTGTACGTCATCACAATGGCACAGGCAGGCACAAGCACGTAGATGCACGTGCCTGCCTTCCAGCGGGTGGGGGGTCCGATCGGACCCCCTCCCGCTGGATACGGCGGTCCGGTTCGCTCCAGGAGCGATCTGTGATGAGGGGATGGCCGTTGGTTTCTGGCCACCCCCTCTGGATCGCTCCTGGCCAATGACAAGCTTCCTCCCACTGTGTATTGTTTACACAGGAAGGAGGAAGTGATGTCATTCTCCTCGGGGCGGTCTTTTTGACCGGACTACGAGGAGAAGACTAAAAGTAAGTGCACCAAAACACTACACTGACACATAGGTACACATAGGTACACAAACCCCCCCCGATCCCCCCCCCCGATCGCCCCCCGATCCCCCCCGCCCCCCCCCCCAGTCACAGTGTCACTGATTGCATTGATCATTTCTTTACTGATCACTGCATTCAGTGTCAGTTGTAACAGTTAAAACTGTCAGGGCAGTTAGTGTTAGGTCCAGGGTAGCCCCCTATCACCCCCCAATAAAGATTTAACCCCCTGATTGCCCCTAGAGTTAACCCTTTCACCCCCTTTTGCCAGTGTCACTAAGCGATCATTTTTCTGATCGCTGCATCAGTGTCGCTACTGTCGCTAGGTAGCTAGTTATTTTTTTAGGTTCACCGCCAGGTTTTTATATCGCTAGGTACCCCGATATACTACCCAATAATGGTTTTAACCCCCTGATTGCCCCTAGTTAACCCTTTTACCCCCTTTTGCCAGTGTCACTAAGCGATCTTTTTCTGATCGCTGCATTAGTGTCGCTACTGTCGCTAGGTAGCTAGTTATTTTTTTAGGTTCACCGCCAGGTTTTTATAGCGCTAGGTACCCCGATATACTACCCAATAATGGTTTTAACCCCCTGATTGCCCCTAGTTAACCCTTTCACCCCCTTTTGCCAGTGTCACTAAGCGATCATTTTTCTGATCGCTGCATTAGTGTCGCTAGTGTCGCTAGGTAGCTAGTTTTTTTTAGGTTCACCGCCAGGTTTTTATAGCGCTAGGTACCCCGATATACTACCCAATAATGGTTTTAACCCCCTGATTGCCCCTAGTTAACCCTTTCACCCCCTTTTGCCAGTGTCACTAAGCGATCATTTTTCTGATCGCTGCATTAGTGTCACTAGTGTCGTTAGGTAGCTAGTTATTTTTTTAGGTTCACCGCCAGGTTTTTATAGCGTTAGGTACCCCCATATACTACCCAATAATGGTTTTAACCCCCTGATTGCCCCTAGTTAACCCTTTCACCAGCGATCACAGTATAAGTGTCACTGGTGACGCTGGTTAGCCAGTTAGTTATTTAGGTTCCCCGTCAGGTTTTTATATAGCGCCAGGGACCCCCATATACTACCTAATAAAAATTTGAACTCCTTGATTGCCCCTAGTTAACCCTTTCACCACTGATCACCGTATAAGTGTTACGGGTGACTCTGGTTAGTTTGCTTTTTATAGCATCGGGGCACCCACCATTTATTACCCAATAAAGGTTTAACCCCCTGATCACCCGGCGGGTGATATCAATTAGGTTTTAGGGTCAGGGTCTGCGTTGCCCCAGGCAGCGCTAAGTTAGTGCCAGTACCGCTAACACCCCCACGCAAAGCATAAACCTCCTGTAGTGGTATAGAATCTGAACAGATCAATATCTGATCTGATCAGATCTATACTAGCGTCCCCAGCAGTTCAGGGTTCCAAAAAAACGCATTGTTAGCGGGATCAGCCCAGATACCTGCTAGCACCTGCGTTTTGCCCCTCTGCCCAGCCCACCCAAGTGCAGTATCGATCGATCACTGTCACTTACAAAACACTAAACACATAACTGCAGTGATCGCAGAGTCAGGCCTGATCCCTGCGATCGCTAACAGTTTTTTTGGTAGCATTTTATATTTAAATCCGGAAGGCAGTGCTTGGATTTCGGGGTCCCGTACACGGCTAGGCTCCCAAAAAGTCCCCCACATGTGGTATCCCCGTACTCGGGAGAAGCAGCAGAATGTATTTTGGGGTGTCATTTCACATATGCCCATAGCATGTGTGAGCAATATATCATTTAGTGACAACTTTGTGCAAAAAAAAAAAGTTTGTAATATTCCCGCAACTTGTGGCAAAATATAAAATATTCCATGGACTCAACATGCCTCTCAGTAAATAGCTTGGGGTGTCTACTTTCCAAAATGGGGTCATTTTGGGGGGTTTTGTGCTATTTTGGCCTTTTATGGCCTTTGAAACTGTGATAGGTAGTGAGGAGTGAAATCAAAAATTTGCACCCTTAGAAATCCTGAAGGTGGTGATTGGTTTTCGGGGTGCCGTGCGCGACTAGACTCCCAAAAAGTCCCACACATGTGGTATCCCCATACTCGGGAGAAGTAGCGGAATATATTTTGGGGTGCAATTCCACATATAACCATGGCATGTGTGAGCAATATATCAATTAGTGACAACTTTCTGTAAGTTTTTTTTTTTTTTTGTCATTATTCAATCCCTTAGGACAAAAAAAATAAATATTCAATGGGCTCAACATACCCATCAGCAATTTCCTTGGGGTATCTACTTTCCAAAATTGGGTCATTTGGGGGGGGGTTTGTACTGCCCTGCTATTTTAGCACCTCAAGAAATGAGATAGGCAGTCATAAATTAAAAGCTGTGTAAATTCCAGAAAATGTACTCTAGTTTGTAGACGCTATAACTTTTGCGCAAACCAAAAAATATACGCTTATTGACATTTTTTTTACTAAAGACATGTGGCTGAATAAATTTTGCCCTCAATGTATGGACTAAAATTTAGTTTATTCGATTTTTCTTATAACAAAAAGAAGATAATATCTTTTTTTTTTCCAAATTTTCGCTCTTTTTCCATTTATATCGCAAAAAATAAAAATCGCAGAGGCAATCAAATACCATCAAAAGAAAGCTCTATTTGTGCGAAGAAAAGGACGCAAATTTCGTTTGGGTGCAATATTGCATGACCGCGCAATTACCAGTTAAAGCAGCGCAGTGCGAAATTGAAAAAAGACCTCTGGTCCTTAAGGTGTTTATTGGTCCGGGGCTGTAGTGGTTAAGTGGGTTTGAAGACGATCCCTGTGGATGTTACAGAAGCTGCTGAATTTATAGGTCAGTGATATATTCACTCTCCAGGATTTTGTGGCCAGAGGTCAATACAATGTTTCTTTTCATTCTGAAGATACCTGTCAAGTTGCATATGAGAATTCGGGTAAAGAAGGTTCTGGGGAGGAATATGCTAAGAAGATGGATATCTGTTCATTGTTTGATCCTTGATTGTAGATCATGATTGTACATTATGTGAAAGATATATTTGCATGATTATTAAAATGTGCTGTGTATTATTGTTATTTTATTTGGTGGGCATATGATGTAGAGGAGGCAGACACTAAGTACTGACAGTACCTGAGAAGCCTAGAAACCCCCAAACTGCTACACAGTGGCACATACTATGATAGCGTAATACCCCTTGAGGGGTAAGAGGTTCCAGTGAGTGCATTGGCAATAGGAGCACGGATCACGCCATCATGCACGATTTATATATGAAGGAATCCTCCCTAAGAAGCTGTTTTTTGCTTATGAGACTATTCTAAGAGAACACTAGCTATGTTTGGCCGTGGAGGCACACAGTTACCCTGTTTATTATATCAAAGCACTAGTCACTTTATGCATATGAAAATAGAATGGTAGAGGTGACACTTTAAATATTTACACCTGTTTATCTCCCGTGCATGTAAGCACGTGAGAAGTTGGTGATAACAGGTTAACTAATTATCCAAGAATTCTTTTAGGGTAAAGGATAAGACATATATAATTACAGTGTTAGTGATCTTACTCAAGGTATTTTATCTAATTAACCTCAAGGGCCTTCTCCCTCACACAAGATTATCATTCACAGGGGTTATAACACACTTCCATCAGCCATAAGGAGCAGCGCCAAGACCTACCATATCACACTTTTTCATTACGACTCCACCTTTTGGTGGAAGTTAGTAGGGGCAGCAGTTCTGGCAAAATCTTCATCACAAATAAAGACAGCACAAGACTTTCACTGTTCCTGTACCAATCTGTTCCACTGCGCAGATCAAACTACAATTCCTTATATGTGTACTGTTGTCTGTTTACTGAGACTATAAAAAAAAAAAGTGTATATCGGGTTACAAATATATATGGTTTTTGTGCATAATTCCTGACCCAGAAATTCAGAGCTATACTAATTATTTTGTAAAAAGTGCAAAAACTATTGTTTACAAAAAAAATTGGTGTGGGGTTTCCCCTAGACCAGACCCCTTTGGGTCTGGTATGGATTTTAAGGAAAGCTCAACACCAAATAAAATATAAAAAAAATTGGCGTAGGGTCCCCCCCCAAAATCCACACCAGGCCCTTATCAGAGCATGCAGCCTGGAGATCAGGATATGGGAGGGGACGAAGGAGCGCCCCCCCCCCCCCCCCTCTTCCTACCTGCCTAGGCCATTTTTCAGCTTTCAGCGCTGTTACAGTTTGAATGACAATTGCGCGGTCATGCAACACTGTACCCATATGAAATTTTGATAATTTTTCCCCCCACAAATAAAGCTTTATTTTGGTGGTATTTGATCACTTCTGTGGTTTTAATTTTTGCACTATAAACAAAAAAAGAGCGACAATTTTGAAAAAAAACCACAATATTTTTACTTTTTGCTATAATAAATATCCCATAAAAAAAAATAAAACATTTTTCCTCAGTTTAGGCCGATATGTATGATTCTTCTACATATTTTTGGTAAAAAAAATCACAATAAGTGTCTATTGATTGGTTTGCGCAAAAGTTATAGTGTATACAAAATAGGGGATACATTTATGGCATCTTTTTATTGTTTTTTTTTTTTTACAATTAATGGCAGCGATCTGCGATTTTTATCATGACTGCGGATACTTCGGACACTTTTGACACTGTTTTAGGACCATTCACATTTATACAGTGATCAATTCTATAAAAAAATGCACTTATTACTGTGTAAATGTGACTGGCAGGGATCGGTGTTCCTCTGTACTGGGTACACCATCGGTCTCCTCTCCTCTGACAGGACGAAGTGGTTAATCAGCAGCATATGCTGAAATAGCAAATGCCTAATATTAATGCCTCAAATGCAGAACATTATTATATTGCCAGGAGTCGGCAATACATTACAGCCGCAAGCAAGTTTGTATGAAATTTTTTCCTTAAGACCCCTTTCACACTGGGGTGTCGTCAGTTTTAGTGGTGCTTTACCGCTGTTATAGCTAGTGGCTGAAGAAAGGTTTAATAGCGCCCGAAAAGCACCACTGGCGAAGCGCTTTGCAGGCGATTTGGCAGAGGTACCCATTCATTTCAATGGACATGGGGCAGTGGAGGGGCGGTGTAAACATCACTCCTTCACCACCACAAAGATGCTGCTTGCAGGACTTTTTTTTCATGTCCTGCAAGCGTAAAGTGCTTTCACACAGAGGCAGTTCACAGGAGCTTTTCAGGCGCTATTTTTAGCACAGATATGCCTGTAAAATGCCTCAGTGTGAAAGGGGTCTTAGAAATATAATTTTGGTGCGGCACTGTTCTATACATCGCACAGATGTGCCACTTTACAGGCAGACAAAGGGGACCCCCTCTCCGCATGATATTTAAAGGAATATTTCTTTTGTTATTGTTTCACTTTAAGTATTATTGAAATCACTGCTCCTGAAAAAAATTATTGTTTTAAAAACTTTTTTTGCATTGATACATGTCCCCTAGGGCAGGGCCCAGGTCCTCATACACTTTTTATGGCAAATAACTTGCATACAAGCCTTCAATGAGGACTTTGGATTTTGCAGGTTCAAGCCCCATTGACTTCAACTATTCCCGCATATGCCAATTTGACAGGCATGTTCGCCGGCGATAGCATGATTTTCCATTTGCATGTCTGCCCAGTTGAAGTCCTAATTGGCTTAATTGGGCACTATTTTCATGTGCTGTGGGATTGCATATTGGCGCTATAGTAAATGACCCCCTAAGTGTCCGATTTGTCTGCTGCAGTGTCACAGTCCCGCTATAAGTCGCTGATCGCCGCCATTACTAGTAAAATAAATAAATACAAATTCTTAAAAATATCCCACAGTTTGTAGCTATAACTTTTGCACAAAGCAATCAATATACGCTTATTGGGATTTTTTTTTTACCAAAAATATGCAGCGGAATACATATTGGTCTAAATTGAGAAAGAAATTCGATTTTTTATTTTTTTAGATGTGTTTTATAGCAGAAAGTAAAAAATATTATTGTTTTTTTTTTCAAAATTTCAGTATTTTTTTGTTAAAAAAATAAAAACTGCAGATGTGAACAAACATCACCAAAAGAAAGCTCTATTTGTAGGAACCAAAGGACATCAGTTTTATTTGTGTACTGCGTTGCACGACCGCGCAATTGTCAGTTAAAGTAGCGCAGTGCCGTATCGCAAAAAATGGCCCGGTCATGAAGGTTAAAGAGCGTGTAAACCCTCTCTTCTCTGTATTCTCTTGGTTTTGTTAACTATAGCATACAATACATTATTCATAGTTATCCCTGAGGACTAAATATGCATTATCAAAATGTATTTAATGTATCCTAGCACTAATGGCTACGTAGAATTACAGTGATCAATAAGGAAAAACCCCTAACACAATATTAGCATAGAATTAGTATATTGTGATGAGGAAGGTGCATGTTTTTGTTTGAAGGTGGCCATGGGAACCATATTTCAAAATGCAGATTACCCCACACTTCTGTTGTTTTTTATTTCTAGATTAAGATCAATATAATCTCAGTGGTTAGCAAACTATACAACTTGACAAACAACCAACCATATCTGGTAAAACCTGCCAGACACCAGTGAGTAAATATAATGGCTCTTGTGTGGAGGCTTTTGATTGCTTGAGGCTACAATGATCATTTCAGTTTAAAGGCACAAAGGATATTTACTTACACAAAAGTAAAAAAAAGTGTGAAAAACTAGTGTCTAATTTACAGTAGACAGATAATAAAGGCTGATTGACAATCGGATTGCTTTTATCTGTTGTTATGAATATCCTTCCTTAATAAAAAATATTATATGACCTTGATATTCATATACATGTGTCCTTCATGAAATAAATACATTTTTCCCTGTGCTGATTGATTGCCACTTATGTTTACCTACTGTTTTCAGTAAATTTATCTGGCTATGTACAGTATCTCACAAAAGTAAGTACACCCCTCACATTTTTGAAAATATTTTATTATATCTTTTCATGTGACAACACTGAAGAAATTACACTTTGCTACAATGTAAAGTAGTGAGTGTACAGCTTGTATAACAGTGTAAATTTGCTGTCCACTCAAAATAACTCAACGCACAGCCGTTAACCTCCCTGACGGTATGATTATTTCGGATTTTAGGTGCTAAAAGCGGTACAATTATTTTGCATGAAAATTTGGCGTTTTATATTGTAGTCCTGTAATTCTTAGCAATAACTCACTTAAATCTGTCCAAACCAGAGTCTAGTAGACATCCCGGGTATGATAAAGTTTGAAAAATGAAATCATAAATTATAATATAATAAATAATTATAAATATTTATACCAAATAATAATATAACAATAATAAAAATTATTCAATAATGTAATCAAATCAAAAACACTGAAATTTGCTCAGTTGCAGAATTGTCGCTGTCATTACTTTTCAATATTTGATGACGGATCTCCCCACAAATCACTATCGCTCAATTCTGCGAGTGATTACAATTTATTATCGCTGTTTTCTAGCTGGTCTAAAATCATTTTTTATGTAAAGGGACAGTTTTGGTTGCTATGGACAATCTCCAGTTTCCAGGCATAAAGAACAGTTTTTATAATATAAAACTGCATGCAGGACACTGGGCAGACCACTAGGGACAAAGGGGATGTGAAATTATTACATACAGCAGTGTAATCAGTAAGATTACATTATACTGTATGTATAGTGAGTGTTTCACTTTTTGAATTTGGTGCCGATCTCCGTCCCCGTGCGTCGCAACGCTCGCAGGGCACGGAGATCGGCTCCGTGATAGATCAAGCGAGACACGGCTCGCTCGTACAGTGCCGGGACATCGCTGGATCCAAGGGAGAAGGTAAGTAAACGTCCTCCTGGATCCAGCGATGCGGTCCCGAGTCTGGCTCTGGGTTACCGCTTTTGGTATAAAAATTCCACCCCGAGCCAGACTCAGGAATACCGTCAGGGGGGTTAATGTCTAAACCACTGACAACAAAAGTGAGTATACCCCTAAGTGAAAATGTCCAAATTTGTCCCAATTAGCCATTTTCCCTTCCTGGTGTCATGTGACTCATTAGTGTTACAAAGTCTCAGGCGTGAATGGGGAGCAGGTGTGTTAAATTTGGTGTTATCACTCTCACTATCTCATACTGGTCACTGGAAGTTTGGCTGGGGGTACCGGATGTAAGGAGGAACTCAGCTGGGGCACCTGATGTAAGGAGGGACTCCGATGGGGACACCTGATGGCAGGAGGGACTCCGCTGGGGACACTGATGTAAGGAGGACTTTTCTGGGGACACCTAATGTAAGGAGGGACTCTGCTGGGGACACCTGATGTAAGGAGGGACTCCGATGGGGACACCTGATGTAAGGAGGGACTCCGCTGGGGACACTGATGTATGGAGGACTCCGCTGGGGACACTGATGTAAGGAGGGGCTCTGCTGGGGACACCTTTTGTAAGGAGGGACTCCTCAGGGGACACCTGATGTAAGGAGGGATTCTGCTGGGGACACCTGATGCAAGGAGTGACTCCGTTGGGAACACTTGATGTAAAAAGGGACTCTGCTGGGAATGCCTGGCGTAAGGAGGGACTCCGCTGGGAATGTCTAGTGTAAGGAGGGACTCTGCTGGGGACACCTGATGGCATCTGGTGGCAGGCGACGTGGCAAGTGAAACACTCAGGGCTCCCCCGATTCTGCATTATGCATAGAGTTGAACTATTTCATTTTATATTACAATGTAATAATAGAAATAATGCGCTTCAATCATCCTGACACCATAACAACTATGGTGCTGGGATGATTGAAGCACCAACAACAGATGTTTGGAGTATCTTTATCTGCTGATTGGTAAACTTTCTGGAATACACATATTGCTATTGTGGTGTAGGACCTGGTCTCTCTCTCTCTCTCTCTCTCTCTCTCTCTCTCTCTCTCTCTCTCTCTCTCTCTCTCTCTCTCTCTCTCTCTCTCTCTCTCTCTCTCTCTCTCTCTCTCTCTCTCTCTCTCTCTCTCTCTCTCTCTCTCTCTCTCTCAATGCACAAATTCACACTCTTCTAGAATGTATTTTAGCCACGTTTAAATTTCTACTTAAAAAAAAAGTATTTGTACTGACTTTCTGATTGCTGATTTTGGAACAATTCCAACATCAGCTTCTGTATTCATTGGATAGTAAGACAATAGTTTATCCGGGTTTCAGCTTGCGCTGGTGAGCTTGGTATTTGATAAGTATAGACGCTTAATACGTTTTGGATGGCCAATCACAGGTGAACCACTACACAGAATTGCAAAGCTAACCACACAGCTATAGGTGATACTTTGTAAAAAGCTTTATATGAGTCCTTAAGAAGGATATACATTCAAAGTTTATGTCTTCTATAATGTAGAATTCCAGCCAATAGTTTTTTTTCCTTTTGAGTAGAGTAGGGAAGGGTTAGAAAATCTAATATTTTAATTATTTTTTTTAATTTTTTTTTTATTGTTGTATTGTTGTACCAAGGAAGAAATCAAAATAGTCACTGTCTGTGACTATACTAGAATTCTGCATTAGGACCTAAAAAGAATAGAGTATTTGTAGAGCTGTGAGAGTTCCCCATGCAAGTAGGGCTGCCCACCATACACTTGTGTTGCCAAATGATCTCTTCAATGACTATACATAATTATTTTTTACTTTCTGTTATAATAAATATCCCCCAAAAATATATAAAAAAACATTTTTTTCCCTCAGTTTAGGCCGATACGTATTCTTCTACATATTTTTGGTAAAAAAAAATCGCAATAAGCGATTATTGATTGGTTTGCGCAAAAGTTATAGCGTTTACAAAATAGGGATAGTTTTATAGCATTTTTATTAATAATTTTTTATAATTTTTTTTTACTAGTAATGGCGGCGATCAGCGATTTTTATTGTGACTGCGACATTGTGGGGGACCCATCAGACATTTTTGACACATTTTTGGGACCATTGTCATTTATACAGTAATCACTGCTATATAAATGCAGTGATTCCTGTGTAAATGACACTGGCAGTGAAGGGGTTAACCAGTGGGTGGCAGTGTAGGGGTTAAGTGTTCCTAGGGGTGTGTTACTAACTGTGGGGGGGTTGGGCTTTCATTTGGTGAACACTGATCTCTGCTCCAATCACATGGAGCAGAGATCAGCGTCACTAGTTGCTAGGCAGAATGGAAAAATGCTGTTTACACGGCATTTCCTCCATTCGGCCGCTCCGTGAGACGATCGCGGGGATGCCCGCGGCGATCGAGTCCGCGGGTCCCACGACCAGACTCACGGGGGTCCAGACCAGCGCGGGAGCGTGCCGCCGGCGGCGCGCTCCCGATGGCAGGGCGGCATTGAATATTGGACGTACCTGTACGCCAATATGCCTGCCCGTGCCATTCTGTCGACGTACATCGTCGTGCGCTGGTCGGGAAGTGGTTAAACAACGGACTGTCTGACACAGTGTTTATAAACACTGTCCAGATGTGGGACAGAGACACAAAGTTATGCATGGTTACCTTTTGTATCCATTCTGTTGAATTAATCTGCAGATGAAATGGATAAATTGTGACTTGCATATGGTGTCAAATTTAGTCAAATTAAAGCAACCTGACAAGTAAAAAAAATAAATAAAAATTTTCTTTCCTACTTCACCCCTCATTAACCCTCAGTTTTTTTAATCAGCCCAAATAAACTCCTTCCCTTCTCCCCTTATGTATAATTTTCCAGTTTTTGTTTATTATTATCCGTTTTTATAACCATTTTTTTTATTTGTTATTTTATGTATTGTTTGTTAAGTTTTAAGTGTTGCATTAAAGTGGTTGTAAACCCTCTTAAGTGACTTTTACCTATAGGTAAGCCTAGAATAAGGCTTACCTATAGGCAGTGGCAATATCTCCTAAACATGCGCCATCTAGGAGATATTTTAATTGTAGTGGGCCAATGTTGCCATCGGCACATGCTCTGTGAAGAAACGGACCACTATGCCGTATCTTCCCCCAGCGTGTGCCATGAGTGACGTCATGCGACTCTGGCCAGTCACAGAGCCAGGGTCCACGGCCCCAGAAGGAAGAGGGGTGAAGATGGACGCGGCCTGCACAGGGGACAGTAAAACCCAACTGGGTTTACTTCCTCTTTAAATAAGTGCCTAGTTTTTAAACAACTTTGCAATACTTTGTAGCAGAATCAATGTTTTAGCCCTTGTACACACGGTCGGACATTCTGACAACCAAATCCGTTGGATTTTGTCCGACGGATTTTGTCCGACGGATTTTGTCAAACATTTTGAAACATACTCACGGTCGGACAAAGTTGTCGGAAAATCCGATTATACATAACGTGATGACGTTATTTCATTACGACGAGACTACGTTCAGGCTAGTAGCCAATAACTTTGGTCTAGGAATTTGATCTGAGCATGCGTAGTACTTTGTCTGTCGGAGTAGGCTACACATGATCGGAGTATGTCCGATCGGAGCATTTTGTCGTAAAATTTTACGTACAAGTTGGAAAACTTGGTCCGTCGCATACTCCGATGGAAACAGTCCGATGGAGACCACACACAGTCGGATTATCTGACAAAACGGTCCGATAGGACACAGTCCATCGGAATCTCCAACCGTGTGTACAAGGCTTAAGTGTCATCTTAAGCAGAACACATTATAGAATAAAATACAAAGTATATACTTCTTATCTATGACAACAACATTTTTTAGGGTTGAATATATTTTTATTATATGCAAGATTATATAAAAACAAACATGGAAACAGGTAACCACAGTATGGCTCAATTAACATCAAATAGGCACAGTGGTAAAAAAAAAAAAGGGGGGGGGGTACAGAAGAGAGAACAGGGTTAGGGTGGAGCAGGGTGAAAGGGGGTTGTGGGAGCTGAGGTGCTCCCTCCTTAGTGTCAAGTGCATAAAAGTGCAAATACGGACAGCTTTAGTGACTTAGAAAAAAATTGTGTATTGAGAAAAACACTAGTTTCCCTGCGCAGTGTCATCATCTTTCGGACACTGCCCAAGTATAATTGCTATCCATTACTCTGTCATATAGAAGAGGGTGGCCGGAGCATCAAAGCACGTGGGTAAGGGGGATAGAGAAAAAAAAGCACAGCAAATGCATTTACCAAAGAAGTCATATATTAAATACCCTCATTTGTTGGTATAAAATCCGCCATATAAGGTCGGGCGTGGGGGCAGATTCAAGTAGATCCGTCCCCCAAGTATCTCTTATGGTCACCCCAGCGACGCCAACCTCCCGTCATAAGTGGCGGTAGGCCTGTCCGTTAGATCCTGAGATTATTAAGGAATAATTCCGACTTGGAATGATGACGCCAGAGGGACCACAACAGGGTAAACTTATCATATGTGTCATCCGCCTTCGCCTGCAATTCCTCCACGAGCATCATGTCATTAAGGATGTCCACCCAACTAGAAATAGGGGGGATGGAGTCCTTCTTCCAGTATAGGGAAATTACATGGCGAGCTGCTGAGAGGAACAACAACAACCTTTTTTAAACCAACACTAATCAAAGTAGAAAAAAGGGTGTTTTTTTAGTTTTTATTTTACAGTTTTTGCCTATAAATTGCAAGAAAAAACATTTTTTGTAAGACAATATTACCAATAAAAATCCTTGTTTGTTCTACAAAAAAGATAAAGTATTTTAAGCAATGAGAAACCTATTTTTGAATAAACAAGCCCATAACAAAACTGTAAAAGTTGCCCTGGTCCATAGGTGGTGTACAGATAAACTGGTTAACGTTCGCTACTCAACAAAGAAGGCCAGAAGGGTGGGAGTGGGAGCAGGAGTACCTGTCAGAAGTAGGTACCCGCTCCCACAAAAAATAAATAAATAAATATATATATATATATATATCTATCCAAAAGTGGTAGAGGAAGAGAGGAAGAGCAGGAAAGTGGAACTTCCCATTTTAGGTGAGGTTCTGCTTTAGTCTCACAATTTTCACATGTCTGAACACTGATTATAAGTGAATCCAATACTAGTGCCTATTGGTTGACTGAGCATTGGAGAGCATTACCGTTCTGTGACTTGCCACTTAGCTTAGCGAGATCGGCTTGTTAAAAAAGACAATAATAATTAGCTACCATAGGTGCATCATTTCAGATAGAATTGTTGATGAAATATTTATAGATTTACATCATCTGCTCCCATTTGACTCAGTAGTTTCAACCCTTTATTTATGACAGTGAGCAAGGTTCACAGAGGAACCAACATGCACATGGACATGGTTCTTAATTAAGCGTGTGTATACACCCTATACTGTATATTACGTATCCTACTAATAGTCATAACAGTAGGAGGCTGTATACACACCTGAGCACAGAGGCAGATCCAGAGTCTAGTATCGGGAGGGGCACTGCCAGAAAATAAGTTTTTTTGTGGGCAATTTATCTGGGCAATGGCTGGTTTGGCCCTTCAATCACCACAGTACCATAGTTGATATGGTGTCAGGATGATTGAAGCGCATTATTTCTATTATTACATTGTAAATAAAATAAAATAGTTCAACTTTTTTTTTTTTTTTTTTTGAGCTTTGCCATTTTTTAATTCATTGGCTGCTATGTTTTTCAGTGTTTTCATCCACTTTTTTTGTAAGGGGTTAAGGATTAGGGATTAAATGGTAGGGTTAGGGGTTAATTTATTTATGCGTTATTATTTATTTATGTATTTAAGTATTATTTATTTATTTTGTTAGGTTATGGGAGAAGGTTAGGGTTAATATTAGGGTTAAGGGTTGGGGTTAATGTTTTTTATTTGTATTATTTATTTTTTCATTTATTTTATTATTAATTTATTGATTTATGTATTTTATTTATTTGTTATTATTGTTATTATTATTAATAATAATAATAATAATAATAATAATAATAATAATAATAATAATAATATTTTCATTTAATTATTGCATTTGAGCCAAAAATTGCTAAAAGACAAGCAACAAAAAAACGCTCAAAAAGCGCTTGAATCAAGTGTTTCCATGCATTTCTATGGAACAAAAAAACACTTAAAAAACGCTTCAATCTGCCCAATTCAAGCTAGAGAAAAACCTCCACAACTTTTTTGAGCTTCAGGTGTTTGGCTTCAGATGACTGGTGGAGTGGAGATGTGAACCAACTCCATAGAAAATAAATTATTTTTTTTCCTCGTTTGGAGCGTTTTGAAGCTTCAAGGTGTGAATGGGGCCTAAAGAACATTTTGCAAATATGATTATATTCCTTGAACTTGTGGAAAACAAACTCCCCATTTTTATTCAGTCCACCTGTTCCTGAATTTTTGTCATTTTTAGTCTTAAAGTGGTTGTAAACCCTTACAACACACTTTGACCTACAGGTAAGCCTAGATTAAGGCTTACCTGTAGGTCCAAGAAATATCTCCTAAACCTATACGGTTTAGGAGATATTTGCCCAAAGACAGGCACCGCTGTCTATGGCGCATGCGCCGTAGACAGCGGCACGCAGGCGCACTGAGCGCGGCATCGTCAATGACGAAGATGGCGTGCGTATCGGCTCCCGTGCGCATGCGTGGGAGTGACATCATCGCGGCTTCGCCGAATGACAGCTGCAGAGCTGCGAGACCCCACCGAGAAGATGGATGCGCCGGACTACAGGGGACAGCGGTGACTTCGCTGGCTTCTGTGTCAGGTAAGTGACACATAATGGACTACTATGCGATGCATAGTAGTCCATTATGCTTTACCTTTGCAGGGAATGAAAGAGGAAGTAAACTCATTAGGGTTTACTTCCTCTTTAATATGTTTAATGAAGAGTCTCAATTTCATACCTGAAACTAGGGTCATATGACATTTAGCAGCGAATTCCCCAAGTCCTGATAATGTGAACACTGTGCACTGCACTACATTTCCTGAAGCACCACAAAGCATCTAGGCCAGTGATTCTCAACCAGGGTTCCTCCAGAGGTTGCTAGGGATTCCTTCAGCATTGGGCCATTTCTGCCTCTCAGATAAGTTCCCACTGACACCATTGCTCTTTTTAGCTATCTGTAAGGAGGTAATTCTTCCCAATGACCACAAGTGTAAGGACCATTACTCCCACTGAACATCACACTAATGTATCATGAGTTGTAGATTTCTCATTTTTAGCAGGGGTTCCCCGAGCCCGGAGAACTATTTCAAGGGTTCCTCTGTGTTGAAAAGGTTGAGAAAGGTTGATCTAGGCAATAATCAGAGCTTCCAGTGCTAGCATCATAACAACAGGGTTGGTAAAGTGACTGGCAGCTTGCATAGAGAGCAGTTTGCACTGACCGCTCTAAAAAAGTAAAAGAGGTGCTACTGCTGATCATAGAAAAGATATCGGTAGAATAAATAATGTTCTAAAGGGTTTACATATGGCTGAGAGTGGATACTGATATGCACTTTCTGCTGGACTTCACTGTTTCTCCACACTGCACTTGTATTTTACAAGACATTCATAAATGAAGAACGCAATGTCGAGTCTGTGGGTAAAAAGAAGAAAACTCTGTGATTAGAGAAAATACTGGTTGAATTCATTTGATAGTTTGTTACCAGGCTCTTCTCTCAACACTGAAACATTGAATTTCACATGCCAATAAACTTGAGGTCTTAAAAGTCCGATCCTATGTTGCATCAGTGTGAACCGAACCTAACTTGTAATTGCGCGTTCTTGTAACACTGTATGCAAATAAAATGTATATCATTTTTTTCACACCATTAGAGTTTTCTTTTGGTGGTATTTGATCACCACTGGGTTTTTTACTTTTTATTACATAAACAAAAAAAGACTGAAAATGTTGAAAAAAAAAATCTAATTTCTTTTAAAATGTAGGCTAAAATATATTCTGCTACAGGTCTTTGGTAAAAAAAATCCCAATAAGTGTATATAATTTGGTTTGTGTGAAAACCATAGCATCTACAAACAATGGTATATGTAATGGAATTCATGCGGCTATGCCGCTATACTGGTAATGGCGGTGATTATACTAGTAATGGCGGTGATTATACTAGTAATGTCGGTGATTATACTGGTAATGGCGGTGATTATACTGGTAATGGCGGTGATTATACTGGTAATGGCAGTGATTATACTAGTAATGGCGGTGATTATACTGGTAATGGCGGTGATTATACTGGTAATGGCAGTGATTATACTAGTAATGGCGGTGATTATACTAGTAATGGTGGTGATTATACTGGTAATGGTGGTGATTATACTGGTAATGGCGGTGATTATACTAGTAATGGCGGTGATTATACTGGTAATGGCGGTGATTATACTGGTAATGGCGGTGATTATACTAGTAATGGCAGTGATTATACTAGTAATGGCGGTGATTATACTAGTAATGGCGGTGATTATACTAGTAATGGCGGTGATTATACTAGTAATGGCGGTGATTATACTAGTAATGGCGGTGATTATACTGGTAATGGCGGTGATTATACTAGTAATTGCGGTGATTATACTAGTAATGGTGGTGATTATACTGGTAATGGCGGTGATTATACTAGTAATGGTGGTGATTATACTAGTAATGGCGGTGATTATACTGGTAATGTTGCTGATTATACTAGTAATGGCGGTGATTATACTGGTAATGGAATTCATGCGGCTATGCCGCTATACTAGTAGTGGCGGTGATTATACTAGTAATGGCGGTGATTATACTTGTAATGGTGGTGATTATACTGGTAATGGCGGTGATTATACTAGTAATGGCGGTGATTATACTTGTAATGGTGGTGATTATACTGGTAATGGCGGTGACTATACTAGTAATGGTGGTGATTATACTAGTAATGGCGGTGATTATACTAGTAATGGTGGTGATTATACTGGTAATTGCGGTGATTATACTAGTAATGTTGCTGATTATACTGGTAATGGTGGTGATTATACTGGTAATGGCGGTGATTATACTGGTAATGTTGCTGATTATACTAGTAATGGCAGTGATTATACTGGTAATGGTGGTGATTATACTAGTAATGGTGGTGATTATACTAGTAATGGCGGTGATTATACTGGTAATGGTGGTGATTATACTGGTAATGGCAGTGATTATACTGGTAATGGCGGTGATTATACTGGTAATGGCGGTGATTATACTGGTAATGGAGGTGATTATACTGGTAATGGCGTGATTATACTAGTAATGGCGGTAATTATACTGGCAATGGCGGTGATTATACTAGTAATGGCTGGCCGTGATTATACTGGTAATGGCAGTGATTATACTGGTAATGGCGGTGATTATACTATTAATGGTGGTGATTATACTGGTAATGGCAGTGATTATACTGGTAATGGCGGTGATTATACTAGTAATAGCGGTGATTATACTAGTAATGGTGGTGATTATACTGGTAATGGCGGTGATTATACTATTAATGGCGGTGATTATACTATTAATGGCGGTGATTATACTGGTAATGGTGGTGATTATACTAGTAATGGCGGTGATTATACTGGTAATGGCGGTGATTATACTGGTAATGGTGGTGATTATACTAGTAATGGTGGTGATTATTCTGGTACTGGCGGTGATTATACTGGTAATGGCGGTGATTATACTAGTAATGGCAGTGATTATACTAGTAATGGCGGTGATTATACTGGTAATGGCGGTGAATAGCGAATGGTAAATAGAATGTAGTACTTTAGTAGGCACAGCAGCTGCATTGATGTTTGAAGCAAAAAATTGTACTGTACAGAGAGTCCTACAGAAATCAATATTCCATAGATCTTACCCTTCACACCAACCTAAACTATTCTAATCTTAACCTGAGCCTAACCCCGAAAATGTAATCTACATGCAACATTTAACCATATCTACATCTACCTGTTTTGGCAAATATACTCACGTGACTGTCACTGTTGTTGTACCCACATGACATGCCTTACTTAATAATCATAGTGCCACAAGCTAAATTTACTATACTGCTAATGGTGGTGATTATACTAGTAATGGTGGTGATTATACTGGTACTGGCGGTGATTATACTGGTAATGTTGCTGATTATACTAGTAATGGCGGTGATTATACTGGTAATGTTGCTGATTATACTAGTAATGGCGGTGATTATACTGGTAATGTTGCTGATTATACTAGTAATGGCGGTGATTATACTGGTAATGGTGGTGATTATACTAGTAATGGTGGTGATTATACTGGTACTGGCGGTGATTATACTGGTAATGTTGCTGATTATACTAGTAATGGCGGTGATTATACTGGTAATGTTGCTGATTATACTAGTAATGGCGGTGATTATACTGGTAATGGCGGTGATTATACTGGTAATGGCGGTGATTATACTAGTAATGGCGGTGATTTTACTGGTAATGGTGGTGAATAGCGAATGGTAAATAGAATGTAGTACTTTAGTAGGCACAGCAGCTGCATTGATGTTTGAAGCAAAAAATTGTACTGTACAGAAAGTCCTACAGAAATCAATATTCCATAGATCTTACCCTTCACACCAACCTAAACTATTCTAATCTTAACCTGAGCCTAACCCCGAAAATGTAAACTACATGCAACATTTAACCATATCTACATCTACCTGTTTTGGCAAATATACTCACGTGTCACTGTTGTTGTACCCACATGACATGCCTTACTTAATAATCATAGTGCCACAAGCTAAAGTTACTACTCTACATGCCAACAGAAACACACCTTGGAAAACAGAAGCACATTCAAAATAGACCATTGCATTATGTCATCATTAGGGATGAGCTTCGAGTTCGAGTCGAACTCATGTTCGACTCGAACATTGCCTGTTCGCCTGTTCAGCGAACAGTGAACAATTTGGGCTGTTCGCAGCAAATTCGAAAAGCCGGAACACCCTATACAAGTCTATGGGAGAAAGTGCTCATTTTAAAGGGTAATATGCAGGCTACTGTCCTAAAAAGTGTTTGGGGACCCGGGTCCTGCCCCAGGGGACATGGATCAATGCAAAAAAAAGTTTTAAAAACGGCCGTTTTTTCAGGAGCAGTGATTTTAATAATGATTAAAGTGAAATAATAAAAGTGTAATATTCCTTTAAATTTCGTAGCTGGGGGGTATCTATAGTATGCCTGTGAAGGGGCGCATGTTTCTGGTGCTTAGAACTGTCCCTGCACAAAGTGTCATTTGTGCAGGAAAAAAAGTCTTTTAAAATCACTTGCGGCTAAATTGTCGGCTCCCCGTAATACAGAGAACATTCAATGAGTGTTCTCTCTATTAGCCGACAATTCATTCATTCATTGATAAAAAAAAAAAAAAAGCGTGGGGGTTCCCCTAAATTCAATTACCAGGCCCTTCAGGTCTGACATGGATATTAAGGGGAACCCTGCATCAAATAAAAAAAAAAGTTGACGTGGGGGTCCCCCTAAATATCCATAACCAGACCCTTCAGGTCTGATATGGATATTAAGGGGAACCCCGCATCAAATTAAAAAAAAAAATTGACATGGGGTCCCCCTAAAAATCCATACCAGACCCTTTATCCGAGCACGCAACCTGGCAGGCCGCAGGAAAAGGGGGGGACGAGAGAGCGGCCCCCCCTCTCTCCTGAACCGTACCAGGCCACATACCCTCAACATTGGGAGAATGCTTTGGGGGTCTGTGACCCCTCAAAGCACCTTGTCCCCATGTTGATGAGGACAAGGGCCTCATCCTCACAACCCTGGCCGGTGGTTGGGAGGGTCTGCGGGCGGGGGGCTTATCAGAATCTGGAAGCTCCCTTTAACAAGGGGACCCCCAGATCCCGACCCCCCCTGTTTGAAATGGTAAGGGGGTACAAAAGTACCCCTACCATTTCACAAAGAAAGTGTCAAAATGGTTAAATAAGACAAACACACTTTTGAAAAATTCCTTTATTAAAAATAAAAAAAATAAAAAAAAGATTCCAGTGGTGCTAATCCACTCTTGCTATACAGCGACGGGTCTCCGGGGTCCAGCGATGGATGATCATATCCAGCCACGGGGGATCTCTCAGTCCAGCGCTGTCCATACATCCTTCTTCTGTCTCCACTGCGGAGACTGCGGAGATCCCAGCGCTGACGTTTCTTATATTAGGAGGGCGGGGCCACCCGTCACCTGACCCCGCCCCTCTGACGCTGGAGAGGGAAGCCAGGGGTTCCCCAGTGACGTGTGGGTGACCCCGCCCCCTCTGATGTAACGCAGGTTTCCGTTACATCAGAGGGGGCGGGGTCACCCATACGTCACTGGGGAACCCCTGGCTTCCTTCACCAGCGTCAGAGGGGGCGGGGTCAGGTGACGAGTGGCCCCGCCCTCCTAATATAAGAAATGTCAGCGCTGGAATCTCTGCAGTGTCTCCGCAATGGAGACAGAAGAAGGATGTATGGACAGCGCTGGACTGAGAGATCCCCCGTCGCTGGATATGATCATCCATCGCTGGACCCCGGAGATTCGTCGCTGGATAGCAAGAGTGGATTAGCCCCGCTGGAATCTTTTTTTTATTTTTTTATTTTTAATAAAGGAATTTTTCAAAAGTGTGTTTGTCTTATTTAACCATTTTGACACTTTGTTTGTGAAATGGTAGGGGTACTTTTGTACCCCCTTACCATTTCAAACAGGGGGGGGGCGGGATCTGGGGGTCCCCTTGTTAAAGGGGCTTCCAGATTCTGATAAGCCCCCCGCCCGCAGACCCTCCCAACCACCGGCCAGGGTTGTGAGGATGAGGCCCTTGTCCTCATCAACATGGGGACAAGGTGCTTTGAGGGGTCACAGACCCCCCAAAGCATCCTCCCAATGTTGAGGGTATGTGGCCTGGTACGGTTCAGGAGAGGGGGGGGCGCTCTCTCGTCCCCCCCTTTTCCTGCGGCCTGCCAGGTTGTGTGCTCGGATAAAGGGTCTGGTATGGATTTTTAGGGGGACCCCATGTCAATTTTTTTTTTTTATTTGATGCGGGGTTCCCCTTAATATCCATATCAGACCTGAAGGGTCTGGTTATGGATATTTAGGGGGACCCCCACGTCAACTTTTTTTTTTTTATTTGATGCGGGGTTCCCCTTAATATCCATGTCAGACCTGAAGGGCCTGGTAATTGAATTTAGGGGAACCCCCACGCTTTTTTTTTTTTTTTTTTTATCAATGAATGAATGAATTGTCGGCTAATAGAGAGAACACTCATTGAGTGTTCTCTGTATTACGGGAGCCGACAATTTAGCCGCAAGTGATTTTAAAAGACTTTTTTTCCTGCACAAATGACACTTTGTGCAGGGACAGTTCTAAGCACGGGAAACATGCGCCCCTTCACAGGCATACTATAGATACCCCCCAGCTACGAAATTTAAAGGAATATTACACTTTTTTTGTTTCACTTTAATCATTATTAAAATCACTGCTCCTGAAAAAACGGCCGTTTTTAAAACTTTTTTTTGCATTGATCCATGTCCCCTGGGGCAGGACCCAGGTCCCCAAACACTTTTTAGGACAGTAACTTGCATATTACCCTTTAAAATTAGCACTTTAGATTGTGAACGTTCGAGTCCCATAGACTTAAATAGGGTTCTAAAGTTCACACGAAGTTTAGGTCTGTTCGCAGGTTCTGGTGCGAACCGAACAGGGGGGTGTTCGGCTCATCCCTAGTCATCATACAGGATGATAATACACATCAAATCTTCATGTGAGTAGTGCCTAGCCCACGTGCTTTAACTTGGGTTCAGCAGTGTGTGACTTTTCACCAAACCTAAATTCATTGTTAAATTAGCGGGTTTGTGTTTGCATATTCTGTCCCCTAATTTTGCCTTGCAACGCTACAAGCAGGGCTTTTTTGCAGCCGAAACTTGGCAGAACTCTGTTCCGCCACCTCCTGCACTGACCTCTGGCTCTGCTGCTCATTTCTGTCACTTATAAACAGAGAAGCCACGCTTCTGTATTTAGGAGTGATAGCATTACGATCCCAGTGGCACAAAACCCTCACTGCTCTGCACATGACAGCAGAGGAGAGGGCGGGGTAGTGACAAATCCCTCTAAAGCCCCATACACACTATCAGTTTTTCTGCTGAGTTTTTCCTTCAGATTTGTGTATGGGGCTTTAGTGTGGTTTCAGTTCTGAGCGGTACTTGACATCCTCTGCAATGCAAAGTCAGTGCTGATTTAAAAAAAAGATAGTAATAATAATAAAATAATTGTAATAAATATTTAAAAGTTAAAATTGCAAAAAAAAAAAAAAAAACACTGACACCATCCACTCTCTCCCCCCCCCAAAAAAGAAAGCATCGTAAAAAAATAAAAATAAATAAAAAAACACAAGAACAATATAAATTATTAAAAATAATACAAAAAAAAGTAAATAGTAAAAAATAAAAAAATAATAATAATTAAAAAAATGCGAATGCCACAGGCCACGTGTCATCAGTGCTCATCAGTGCTGCATATTAATGCCACTGTCACATGACATTAAAAAAATTATCAGTAATCAGTATTGGCAAGTACTTGGAAAAAAAGTACTCGTATTGACATTTACATGCAGTAAATGAATGATCATTTGTCAAAAACAAAAATATGCCTTCTCACTGCCTGTCAAATGTTCTCTGAAGAGCAAGCCAAGTGCTGACTGTTTTTTAAAATTATTTTTTAGCCCTTGTACACAAGGTCGGAACGTTCTGACAACCAAATCCGTTGGATTTTGTCTGATGGATTTTGTCCGAAACTGTTGCATACACACAGTCAGACAAAGTTGTCGGAAAATCCGATCGTTCAGAACGTGATGACGTAATTTCGTTACGATGGGACTACGTTCAGGCTAGTAGCCAATAGCTTTGGTCTAGGAATTTGATCTGAGCATGCGTGGCACTTTGTCGGATCGGAATTCTCTACACGCAATCGGACAATTCTCTACTAACGATCGGGCAAAGTCCGATCGGATCATGTTGTCGGAAAATTTTATAGCCCAGCTGGAAAATTTGGCCTGTCGGATATTCCGACGGAAACAGTCCGATGTAGCCCACATACTGTCGGATTATCAGACAACGCGGTCCTATCGGACATTGTCCATCGGAATATCCGACTATGTGTACAAGGGCTTAGAATTTTAAATTTTTTGGAGAGTTTTTTTTTAACTGCCCTGTTGGGGGGATTTTAGTGAACTACCAGTGATCTAAACATACCCCTCATGTCTCACATTCGAGACAGGGAGTACCTTTCTCTGTAGCCTCAGCTGCTCTGTACAGTGATTGAATGGGCCGGGTTGACTGTTTCTGAATGGAGAGTCATATGTCATATTTACAGGCCCCTTCCTTTCCTGAATGAATACAGTGAGCGGTCAGTACTGATCGTGCCTGTGTTCATTCATCACTGAAGCATAGTAAACTAAGTTTAATGTGCCTAAGTTTGTGAATGAATAGGAGCTGCTCTGTACAGAGACTTGTATTTATTCATTCATATGCAGTGCAGCTGAGCCTACAGAGAATGGGGGCTCTATGTCTTCAGTCCCTTTCTCTGTCTGAAAAAAGAGACATCAAGGGTATGTTTACAGCCCTGATGTTTCAGAGAAAGGTAACGCATCCATGGACGTCCTCTTGTGCTCGAGCGGCATGCGCGCCCCCTGCACTCTGTGGCCAACGAGTCTATGAGACTCGGCTGATGACAGATCAGAGTAAGGGGTCAATCCCGACCCCTTACTACGTGATTAGCTGTCAGCCAATGACAGCTGATCAGGTGATGTAAACAGAGCCAGTAATTGGCTATTTTTTCTCCTCACGCTGGTAGCGTAAGGAGAAAAAAAAAGCCAATCACCGGAGGCTGTGAGAGGGACATCAGTCCCGATCATGGAAAGCCTCTACAGAGGCTTCTGTGCCACCTACCAGTGCCCACCAGCGTTCTGGACCTTCCGATCCCAGGAGAGGCTTGAACCTGGGTGGGTAGGTTCGGTAGGGGGGAACCTTCCTTTTTTTTGGTCGGACTCCAGGCCACCATGCTCGTGGATTAGACTACACCCCCCTACCGAACCTACCCACCCAGGTTCAAGCCTCTCCTGGGATCGGAAGGTCCAGAACAATAAAGACGCTCTAGGAAGGAGATATAGGAGTTGGAGACGCCAGCAGAACCTATTGGAGAGACCAGGAGCGATCGTTTTGTTTTCAAGCTTGTATGATCTCCCTAAAAAGAGATCTTGCCAGCTGGTAAGCCTTACTGAATTTGGTGGTGGATGAACCTCTCTCTGGGCGCACCTGCTATACATCTGAAGGGTGTTGTAAAGAGTCACTTCAATGGACTGAATTTATTTCTTTGCGTTTCTCTTCCTCTTTGGACTTTTTCTGTGTTTTAATTTTTGAGTATTTTTTGCAAATTTTTATGGTTATATACACTGTTTAGTATTTGATATTAGAATTTAATATGTCACAATATCATTTTGGCACTTTATAAGTTATAGCGCAGCTTTATGTAAGGGAATACATCTTGCTTTTAGCACATTTGTAATAGTTCATATTTTTAATGATTAATTATTTAAAATTATTAAAATTATTATTATTAATAATAATCCCACACGAATCACATATCTTCTAGAAAACAGATTGTAGTTATACTGCAAGAATTTATTATTAAACATTTATCACAAATACTTGGGGAACTCCTTTTACAAGTAAAACATGATCAAACATGACTACAGTAAAATAAACAGTAAAATAAAGAAACTGGCACCAAACCCAATTTATTGTTTTTTTTCCATGACTAGATATTTGCTCATAGTTTTTGGTGACCTTGTTTAGCCTTTCTGGAAAGGTGTTTTAGGGTAAACAAGCTCAAAATGCACCTACAGTGTATTTCTCCTGTGCAAAAATAAATAAAAAATCATATGCCTATGTTTACTGGTGTATAAATTGTATGGTAAACCAAACTTTCCTGACAGACTCCATGGCAGCAACGTGTGGGTTAAGTCCGGCCTCCACTACCCATAGGACACTACTCCCATAAATCTTTGCTCCCTGCCCCTGGCCGTGTTCTTTTTTTGTCCTCCTCCGAAGGACCCAGAAGTGGTCTTCCTACCTGAAGATTTATCATTCCCACGATCGAGGTCGGCCGGTCTGCGACTCTGGGTCTGGAAAGTCGCATTACTCCGCTAAGCCCTAGCTATTAGCAGGGTATGGAGTGGGCAGTGGAAGAGGCGCTGTGAAGAAGCCCATGTCCTGGCCACTGGCAGGCAGGCTGCGCATTGGTCGGATAGCCAGCTATTAGCAGGTGACCTGTTTTGCCCCCTGGAAAGTCCGGTGTCATCTTACCTTATCTTCGGCCGAGTGATCGATCGTGGTGGGAGTGGTGAGAGGTTCTAAAAGTTCTTTATGGCAGCAGTTTTTGTATCTTATTATCTGTCTTCGTTTGTTTCTGTTTGTTTGTGTGTGCAGGCATGGCGGCTGGTTCTTCCGCGTTCCAGCCGCCGTTCTACTTCCGGGTTTGCGTTTTCGGCCGCACTGCGCATGCGCGAACGCGGTTGAGATCGAGGCTTGGTTTCGCGTATGCGCGATAGCGGCAAATTGCCGCTATTTCGCGCATGCGCACAGGCACGGCGGTGACATCACAGGGGCGGGCTATTTAAATGTGGAATTTGTCTGCAAGCTTTGGGAATGCTTGCGGGCTGTTGCGGTGACTTCCCCCTGCCTCTGTGTTGCATCCACTGGTAAGTGGCATTCTGGGATAGGGAGGCTATCCCTTCCCTGTCCCTTGCACTGATCCCTTGTCATCTTTTCAGCGCGTATGGATATCGCTGAGGACATGGATTCCTTACCGCCTGCTTGTGGCCAGCCCTCTCATAAAAGGTATTTCTAATGATCACCTGAAGGTCTGGTGGGGGAGGGGTATTTATCTGTTAGCTCTGTCCTGATGTCTTGTCTCTTGTGGTTTCTTGTCTTGTTCCTTTTTCAGCCCTTCCAGGTCAGAACAGCATCGCAGCTCTCATAGAGGGAGCGACTCCTCCAAGTCGCATCACCGGCACTCCTCTTCCAAATCTAAACATTATGGTTCCTCCTCAAGATCAGGACACCGTAGTGAAGAAAGATCGCACTCCTCGAGGACTCAATCTAGTCACTCAGCTAGTGCCTGTTGGGGGTGTAGAGCTCTTGTACCGGCAGGAAAATCTTTATGCGACCCTTGCTACGCCAAGGCTTCCAATGAAAGGGGTGACGCGGATCAACAACTTAAAACCCTGGTGGAAAAAGTTGTTAAGGAGTCCCTCAGAAATATTGAGGGCCAGTCCTATGTTCCCCCGGCAGAGCCGCCACTTTCTCCAGGAAGGGAGACTCAGTTGCAGGATACTTGGGAATCCTCTGCGCATAGCCACCCCTCAGCTGCCATATCTGACAGTGACTCTGATAAAAGTGATCCCTGTGTGGGCTTTGATTTCGCTCTACTGCCTCCTCTGGTCAGAGCTGTTAGAGAGACACTGAACTGGGAAGATTCTGTGGCTGCTCCTTCCAAACAAAGAAAATTCTTTAAGCAATTAAAGAAGGAACGGATTAATTTTCCTTTTATCTCTGAGCTAGGTGAGATTATCACAGATGAATGGGGCAAGGTGGAGAAGAAAAATTCCATGCTATCAAAGGTTTCGAAACTCTATCCTTTCAATGAGGAAGAGGTGAAGCATTTGGAGTCAGCGCCATTAGTAGACGCAGCAGTCATGAGGTTGGTGAAACATGTCACTCTTCCCTTAGAGGATACCGTGTCTTTTAAGGACGTTCTGGACAGACGAATTGATGCTGATTTGAAGAGAGTGTATCTCACAGCAGGAATGGCCTGTAAGCCAGCGCTAGCTCTGGCCGCTATGTCCAAAGCAATGGAGATATGGACAGATAGTGTAGATGAGACACTTAGAAATATCTCTGAAGATACAGCTAAGAGCTCCCCTATCCAAGAGCTTAGGCTGGCCTCCGCCTTTCTTGGGGAGGCCTCTATCGACATTATACGCCTGGTGGCTCGGGTGATGCTTTCTTCTGTTACGGCTAAACGGGCTCTTTGGCTCCGCCCCTGGCTGGCAGACCCAGCCTCTAAACAAGTATGGTGCCGCATCCCCTTTGAAGGGTCCTCCCTTTTCGGCAATAAGTTGGATGAGGCTATTACCCGAGCCACTGGTGGGAAGTCGGGGTTCCTCCCCCAGGACCGGCGTTTGCAAGCCCAGAGAAGGTCTTTTCCAAAGAGTCAGTACCAGGAACGAGCCAGGGAAGCTCGCAGTTACAGACCAGGCCGTGAATTTTCCAGGTCCTGGAAATCAAGACAATCCTCTTTCAAAAAATCTACAAAAAGTGATTTGAAGGGAGAGAGGGAACCAACTAAATCCTTTTGAGGTTGGGCCCGCTCAGACAGGGCAGGTGGGGGCTCGTCTTTTCCACTTTCGCCATGTCTGGGCGGCCTCGATCCAAGACTTCTGGACCGTCAAGACCGTCTCCTCAGGTCATGTTTGGACCTTCAAGGAATCTCCCAGACTCAGATGGGTCCCCACCTCTCTCCCGGCCTCAGACGAAAAAAGGCTAATTCTTCTAGCCTACGTGGAATCTTTGTTGGCTCAAGGCGCCATTATCCATGTTCCAGTCATTCAGCGAGGCATGGGAATCTACTCTCCTTTGTTTATGGTCCGGAAAAAGAGCGGGCCTGGAGGCCGATCATAGATCTAACCCACTTGAACAGTTTTATCAAAAAAGAAAAATTCAAGATGGAGTCTTTATCCACAATTCAACAATCTGTCCAAGCAGGGGATTGGATGGTCTCCATAGACCTCAAGGACGCCTATTTTCATGTCCCAGTTGCAGTAAATTACCAGCAGTATCTCCGCTTCTCCGTGGGTGAAAGCCATTTTCAATTTACTTGCCTTCCCTTCGGGCTATCAACTCCTCGTGTATTTTCAAAAGTATTGTTGGCAGTGGTAGCTCTTCTGAGAACCAAAGGGATTCGTCTACATCACTACCTAGACGACCTTCTGTTGTTGGCTCAAGACAAGGATCAACTTCTGGTACACAGAGAGCAGGTCATCTCCACCCTACAGGAATTCGGGTGGATCTTGAACTTGGAGAAGAGCCAGCTGGTCCCATCTCAGCGGCTGGTGTTCTTAGGGGCCCTATTCAACACTGTCAGAGGCACCATCTCATTACCAGAAGAGAAGTTGTCAGTGGTCAGGGACAGAATCCGTCCAGCCCTCTCTGCCTCTCATCTCCAGGCTCTCCAGTGCCTGAAAATTATAGGCACTATGGTAGCGACAATCCCGATGGTGAGGTGGTCACAGTGGAGGATGAGGCCCTTTCAGAAGGGTTTCCTTCATCAATGGTCAGGCAGCAAAACCCAGCTGATTCGGATCACCTTATCCATGAGGAATTCCCTTCTGAGGTGGCTCCAACGGGAAAATCTCTGCAACTGCCATTCCATTCTCCCCATCTCATGGGTCACCATAACAACAGATGCCAGCAACAGGGGTTGGGGCGCCCACTGTCTGGCGGAAGTGGCTCAGGGCACCTGGATTCTCCCCTCCAGAGGGACGGTGTCGAACATCCTGGAGTTAAGGGCAGCCTTTCAAGCTCTGCTAGCCTTTCGGCATCTGATTTCAGGAGCCTCGGTCTCACTCAGGCTAGACAATACCACAGCAGTGGCGTACATAAGAAGGCAAGGGGGTACCCGAAGTCTATCCCTTCTCCAGGAGGTGGAACCGATCATGACCTGGGCTCAGAGGAACCTGAAGGATCTGACAGCATCTTATGTCCCAGGGATTCAGAACGTTCAGGCAGACTTTCTTTCCCGGATACTTCTGGACAACAACGAGTGGTCTCTCCACGAGGAAGTGTTCAACTGGATCCTGACAATGGGGCTCTCCCCAGAAGTCGACCTGTTTGCCTCCCCTTGCAACAAAAAACTAGAGAAGTATTATTCAAGGTACAGGGATCCTCAAGCCTACGGGGTGGATGCCTTGACAGAGAAATGGTGGTTCCACAAGGCCTATGCCTTTCCCCCAACTCCTATTATTCATCAGTTCCTGAGGAGACTCAGGTCAGAGACAGCAGAAGTGATAGCCATAATTCCCTATTGGCCCAACAGACCCTGGTTTCCGCTTCTGATGCTCCTCAGTGTCAGGGATCCAATTCCTTTACCATCCAGGCCAGACCTTCTGTCTCAAGGGTCGAGATTACATCCTTGCCCGGATCACCTGTGCCTAAAGGCTTGGTTTTTGAAAGGGGACGGTTGAAGGCTTTAGGCTGTCCTGAAGAAGTCATTCCCACTCTTCTTAGTGCTCGAAGAAGCAGTACTAACCGGGTATATGAGAGAATTTGGGCGAAGTTTGCAGATCACTTGTCTTCAAGGTCCAGTTCCTGTAATACCCTGACAGTCCGGGACGTCTTAAGCTTCTTGCAATCAGGATTGGATATCTCCCTTTCGGTTAGTTCTCTCCGGGTCCAGGTTTCAGCAATTTCAGCTTTTTCTGGAGTCGCATGGGCCAATCATCCCTTGGTCCAACAATTCTTCAAAGGAGCAGTCAGGCTTAGGCCACAAAGGAAGCCTAGATTCCCCAAATGGGACCTTCCATTGGTTCTAGATTTCTTCTCTCAACTTGACAGAACGCTCTCAATCAGAGAATTAACCCTTAAAACCTCTTTTCTGGTGGCCATAACTTCGGCGAAGAGAATCTCCGAAATTCAGTCTCTAGGTACAAAGGAACCTTTTCTCACCTTCTTTCCAGATAGGGTGGTCCTAATTCCGATGTTGGGGACAAATCCCAAGGTGACCTCTGTTTTCCATGAAAACCAGGAAATCACTCTTCCTACCTTCAATTCTGCTGGAAGTCAAGATCCACATCCACTCGATTTGGGAGTTACTCTAAAACAATATCTGGATATTACAGCTTCTTTTCGTCAATCTGACTTCCTCTTCGTACTATTCAACGGGAAAAGTAGAGGCGCCAAGGCCTCCGTTAGATCCATCGCTGCTTGGGTGGTTCAGGCAATTCAATGGGCTTATAGAGAGAAGGGCTTGGCTCCTCCTGAGGCGGTTACAGCTCACTCTACCAGAAGTCTCTCAACCTCATGGGCAGCTTCGTGCCACGTTGCACCTGATGTAATCTGCAGAGCGGCCTCCTGGTCTTCTATTCATACTTTCATGTCTCACTATTGTGTTGAGCCAGCTTCCTTATCCTCTGTTGATTTTGGTTTGAAAGTCCTGTCGGCCGACAGTGTTAAATAAATCTTTTGTTCAGCATTTTTGCCCACCCGGGTGTGTTTGGCGAGTTATTTCCCACACGTTGCTGCCATGGAGTCTGTCAGGAAAATGGAAAATTCCTATCAAAATACTTACCGTAATTTTCCTTTCCTGATGGACTCCATGGCAGCAGGAGTTCCCTCCCAAATGGCTGGAGTAGGCTAGTTACCGAACACGGCCAGGGGCAGGGAGCAAAGATTTATGGGAGTAGTGTTCTATGGGTAGTGGAGGCGGGACTTAACCCACACGTTGCTGCCATGGAGTCCATCAGGAAAGGAAAATTACGGTAAGTATTTTGATAGGAATTTTCCATTTTTGTTACATAAGATTTGGATAGAGAATAGAAGGGTAAAATCTATTTTGGGTTTTTACTGCAGTCTGTGTCACTCAATGTTTTTATTTGTCCGGGTGACCATTGTGATGGAATTGCCAAGTTGCCATGAGCATAGAAGGTAAGGAGAAATCTTCCAATGGGGAGACCTGTTCTGGTGACAACTGTCTAAGATAGGAATTCTTTTCAATTTGTAGAGATTTTTTCTTGCTCCTTGTTGTGTCTGTAAGACAGGAGGTAAAGGGAAATCTTCCCAACAGAAAACAGACCGGAGTTGAATTCTTTCTTTCTCTGCCCAAAACAAAGAAGTGTGTGTTTTACATACACTTGAAAGGAGGATTATCAATTTTTTTAAATTGAGTGCCCAATGGGAGAAAGTACAAGGAGATGGTTACGCCGCAGTGCTCCATCTCCCAGCACTAGTCCAAGGTAAGCTCCAGCAAAAGGTATGCAGAGGGATGTGAGCTTCACCTCCCTCTAAGCCCTTGTACACACGGTCGGACATTCCGACAACAAAATCTGTCAGATTTTTTTCAGACGGATTTTGCCCGAAACTGGTGTTACATACGCACGGTCGGATAAAGTTGTCATAAAATCTGATCAATCAGGACGCGATGACGTTCGTTATGACGGGACTACGTTCAGGCTACTAGCCAATAGTTGTGGTCTCGTAATTTGATCTGAGCATGCGTGGCACTTTGTCCGATCAGAATTCTCTACAAACTTTGTCCGATCGGATCATGTTGTCGGAAAATTTTATATCCAGCTCTCAAACTTTGTTGGTCGGACATTCCGATGGAAAAAGTCAGATGGAGCCCACACACGGTCGGATTATCTGACAACACGGTCCGATCGGACATTTTCCGTCTGAATTTCCGACTGTGTGTACAAGGGCATAGACATGCGCAATTCATTTTGTTCTGAATTCTTTTTTAGACTAAATTCGACAAATTCATTAATTCGGAAATACTAGAATTAACGAAAACCCGTTTAACAAATTTTTCCGAAAACGAAAATTCTGAAATTCCGAAAATAAGAATGAAAATCCAAAAGTTCAAAAAAACGAAAATCTGAAAATCAGAACGAAGATTTGAAGACCCTAAAATTTGAAATAACTAACTAATAATAATAATAACTAATACTAACTATTAAATTATAGGTATTGGAATTTCCTTTCAAATTTGGCTGTTAGTGAACGTAACGAATACAAATGTATCCAAAGTTATGAATTATCCAAAATAACGAATGCCGGATTTAAACGAATGGAATGTAGCAAATTAAGAATTATTATTAAGATTATTATACAGGATTTATATAAGGCCAACAGTTTGCACAGTGCTTTACAACATGAGGGCAGACAGTACAGTTATGATACAAATCAATACAGGAGGGATCAGAGGGCCCTGCTCGTTAGAGCTTACAATCTAGAAGGGAGGGTCAAGTGGAACAAAAGGTAATGAATGTGGGGGATGATCAGATGGAGAAAATGAAAATACAGTTGTTAGGTTTGGGTAGGGTAGGCTTCTCTGAAGAGAGGGGTTTTCAGGGATTGTTTAAAAGCTAATAGAGTGGAAGATAATCGGACAGATTGGGGTAAGGCATTCCATAGGATTGGAGAGGCTCTGGAAAAGTCCTGGAGGCGAGCTATGGAGGAGGTGAGCTAGAGAGAGGAACGAAGAGAACGATTAGGTTGGTATTTTGAGACTAGATTAGTGATGTAGCTGGGGACAGAGTTGTGAATGGCTTTGTAAGTAGTTAGTATTTTGAATTTAATTAGTTGGGTGAGCGTAAGCCAGTGAAGGGATTGACAGAGAGGAGTTGCAGACACAGAGCTACTAATAATAATAAATATTAACAATAAAAACGTTATTATTATTATTATTATTATTATTTATTATTATTAATTCATTACGTACCATTCTTTGAGATGCAGCATTTGTTATTTTGGATAATTCATAACTTCGGATAGATTTGTATTAAATTCATATAACAGCCAATTTTAAAAGAGATTCCCAATACCTATAATTTAATAGTTAGTAATAGGCATTATTAATAGTTAATTAGTTATTATTTTGGATTTTCAAATTTTCTGATTTTCTAATTTCCGGATTTTCGGATTTATAATTTTTCAAAATTCTAAAAATAACAAATACTGCATCAAAAAGAATGGAATATAACGAATTACAGGCATGCCCCACTTTTAAGTACGCAATAGTGTTTATTTACTAAAGCTGGAAAGTGCAAAATCAGGCTCACTTCTGCATAGAAACCAATGAGCTTCTAACCCCAACTTGTTCAATTAAGATTTTTTAATAAAGCCTGGAAGCTCATTGGTTTCTATGCAGAAGTGAGCCTGATTTTGCACTTTCCAGCTTTAGTAAACAAACCCCATTGTGTACTTAAAAGTGGGGCATGCCTGTAGAATTTTTACGAATATACTAATTCATTCAAAATAACGAATTTCGATCATAACGAATGACCCGGAAAAAAAATGAATGAAATGGAAATGAAAACAAACAATTTTTTTCGGCAGTGCACATGTCTACCCCTTTTGCCTTGGGCAAGTGTTGGGAGTCAGAGACAGGCGATCATTATCAAAGCCTGCTAGCTGCAGTCTCAAGAGGCTGTGTGCCAAAAGAGGGGGGGGGGGTACCCTGCCTGATATTACAGATAGGGTACATGTTCATTATTCCAGTGGTGTGAAAAAGTGATATCTCTTCTTTAATTTGCTTTGTACTCTGTAAGCACTGTGCATCAAAAAAAATGACTTAATTAATTGGGTTGAAAAAAGACACAAGCCCATCTAGTTCAACCAATAGAAAAACATAAATAAATAGAAAACCTCCATATAAAAAATCACATACCCACAGAGGAAGGCAAAAAAACCTGTGAAGCATGGTCTGATTTGTTCCAGAGGGGGAAAAAATCCTTCCTGATCCCCCATGAGGCAAGCAGATATTCCCTGGACCAACAATCTCTGGTGCAATTACCTATAAATATTAGTATCCAGGTAAATTTGTGCATTTAGGTATGCATCCAGCTCTTTTTTTTAAATAATCTGCTGAGCTAGTTCTTGAGGGAGTCTATTCCACAATTTCACAGGTGTAACTGTGATGTCCTTTCGCCACGTTGGGTCACATCCTGTCTACATGTGCTCGTTCTAGCATTCATCTAATTGCTCTGGACCAGCTTTCTAATAGTGACAACTGATGGACCATGCATGTGCATGCTGGAGTGGACCTAGTAAAAAGAAATGCCTGAACAAGGACCTTCATGGTAGGATCACCAGCATTATATTATTGAAAGCTTCAGATAAAAATAAAAAAAAAGTAATTACAATAACATGGTAAAGCATATTTATCTCTATCTCCTTAGGATTCGTAGGTTAGGATGGGTCCTCTGTTATCTGCCTCAACCTCCCCAAGAAATCCAGCCCTCCTGACTCAATGGGGTTGATTTACTAAAGGCAAATAGACTGCACACTTTTGCAAGTGCAGTTGCCCCGGGGCTTAGTAAATAAAGTAAAGCTTTACTTTACAAAAAACATCCAATTACATGCAAGGAAAATAAAATAAACCGCATTTTTGCTTGCACATGATTGGATGATGGAAGTCAGCAATTTATTAAAGTGTTACTAGACCCTGAGCAGTAACATCAGGCTGTATACTGTATTACTGTATGTAGTAAAGCATGCTTGTTTTACTCACAGTGGAACTTAAGGGGTTAATCCTCTGCCTTTGTGTTAAAAGGCTGTTTCATCCTGTCTTCTCTGATTCTCCCCTTCTTCCACTGTCCCCAATCTATCTCCTGATAAGACAGAGCCTTTTCCATCGCCCTGCATATGCTCAATTTGGTGTGTATTACTAGAGAGTTTATATTTTTTCTCTTGGTAGAGTGCATGTGATCAGCACAGGATCAATCAGCACTATCCAGACAGAGGGTCAGGTGTTCTGCAACCTCATAGGACAGTCAGAGTAGAATGAAAACTCCTCCTACAAGCTTTAACCAGACACTAATAGAAGTAACAAGACTTCAAAAGGGGAGAAGAGAACAAATGGGTCTTGTGGGATGGGTTTACAGGAGGGGCACTGTCAGAGGATGGTTTACAAAAAAACTGGCACATCTATCAACAGGGCCGATGAGGATGTTTGCAGGCACTCAGGCATGTGCCCATGAGAATGCGCTTGCAGACATGGCCACGAAGAACTGCGAACATTGATGTGCAATCATGCACGCATGTGCGCCATGGAGCCCGGTGCCCAGTGGCCTATTTATGGTCAGCAGTCTGATCCACAAATTTCTGGATGATCATCAGCCCTGTGTGTTCCTGTCTTCCTGCTTTTGCTGCTATTTTATTTCCTGCTACCGACCCAGTTTGCCTTTGACCTGTCTTGTCTCCATCCCTGGATCGGACCCATGGCTTGTTCTACTGGCTCTGCTTTGCCTGATTGCCGGTGTATGACCCTGGCCTGCTTCCCTGACTCCATTGCTGCCTGATTTGCTGTGTATGACCCCGGCTTGTTCCTGATTTTGCTACTTGCTTCTGCACCTGGCTGAACTCCTGTGCATGACTACTGGCCTGGCTCCCGACCCTGCTTCTGGCTCTCCTAGCTGCAAAGTATCGCCTTGTACTTCTGAGGGACTCCTGCCCAGTAGTGCATTGCTCGTCCGACCATCATTCAGTGATCATCTCCTTAGCACTTGAGCCTAATGCAGCTGGCCACCTGTGCTTCTTTGTGTGTAGCATCTCCTGTTACCACCTTCAGGGTTGCTCCGCAAGGGAAGACCTCTCAGCACTCCGGTCTCTGACCAGATACATGACAGGCAGTCCATATGTTGTTCTTCTGCTGGCTATCATTGGGGCGTGTGTAAAAAGCATTGGTTCACTTAACAACAGTTTTAGTAAGCTAGCATGCAGTAAAGATGGAGTCATATAGTTCAGGTGTTGGTGGAGGAAGACCCATAGTCACTTTTTGCTGGATTAAAGGAGTTGTAAAGGCAGAAGTTTTTTTTATCTTAATGCATTACATGCATAAAAATAAATAACCGCCCTAATTACCTACCTGAGTCCCTTCTCTCTCAAGCGATGTCCACTATGCCCCAGTTATGCATCTGAATGGATCTCTGACTTGGCTTGGGTGCCACCTGTAGCAAGCTGCTGGCTGATGGGCACTCAAATGAGGGAGGGATCAGGAGCAGCAAAGAGGGACCCAAGAAGAGATTGCCTTCTAGGGGCAGTCACATGTATTCATTTGTTTGCACTTCTGCACTATAAAGTATAGATTTGCACATTTATATGTAAATTTTTACGTTCATCCATCTAGTGGTCTTTCGCAATATTGTATTTAAATTTGCTCCAGTAACTTTGTCCCTGCTAACAATGTGAACAATGGGCGGTGAGCACTCTCACAAGTTCCTGTGTTGCCGCCATGAACTTTCGCTGTAGAAAAGCCCCCCCCCCCCCCTTAGTCTCTCCACAGAATGCCTCCAGAAATTAAGTGGCGGGAAGTAGAGGTTGAAAGGATGCTTTGCTCTCCCTGCAAAAATGGTGCAGATGTGATCGCTACAGTCTGTGATGCACTGCCTTGGGTTTCTCTACTGATCTGGCCTCTCAGCTGCCTGGTCAGTATGCAGCAGATATGCTCTCATCGCTTCCCTTGGTGTAAAGAGAAAAAGGCTAGCTGAACAGTCCCACTGCCTCTCTTTGCCTTAGTGTCTCTTGGGAATTATATTGAAAAGGGTCCATAAGATCCAAAATAAGGCTTACTTCCTGGACTTGAAATCCCATGATCTTCAGTGTTCTGCATGGGAAAACATAGGCTTTTCTGGCTATATTTCTCCTTCTGCTGACTGGAGGGGATAGTGCAACACAACATTTGGCATAATGTAGGAAGTAAACTGATTGTAAAGAGACAATTCTCCTTCTCCATGTTTCAGTAGCCAAGCACATGGCTACACATACAGTTAATGAAATTCTAATGTTGTGTTATTACCTAATTTATTTGTTATCATTTATGTTCAATCATATTTGGGAGAATTTTATTGTTATGGTGCCGTTTGGGGGTGCAGGAGATCCAATGGATTTATATTTATTTTTACATTGTGAATTTTTCACTATCCATTTCTTTTGCCAGCATTTTAGGGCCACCCATGGGACAGGGCATTTTTATGTTTGGACTTTTGGTCCACTTTAACCCCTTGCCGACCAACCGCTGTCATTTTACTGAGGCAGGTCAGCATGATCCTGCGAATCGCCATAGCTATACGCGGCTCACGGGCTCGGGGTAGCAGGCTGGCCACGAGCGTTTGTGAGCAGGAGAGACAGAACAGGGACAAGTGTGTGTAAACACACACTTCCCTATTCTGTTCCGAGAGGAAAAACAGATTGGGTGTTCCTATTAGATAGGAACCACAATCCATCACTTCCTCTAGTCAGTCCCCTCCCCTTCAGTTAGAAACATGTACTAGGGAATACAGTTAACCCCTTGATCGCCCCCTAGTGTTAATCCCATCACTGCCAGTGACATTTTTACAGTAATCAATGCATTTTTATAGCACTGATGGCTGTATAAATGCCAATGGTCCCAAAAATGTATCAAAAGTGTCCGATTTGTCCACCATAATGAAGCAGCCCCGATAAAAATCACAGATCACCACCATTACTAGTAAAAAAATAATAATAATAAAAAGTAGACGCTATAACTTTTGCTCAAACTATTTAATATACTTATTGCGTTTTTTTTTTAACCACGAATATGTAGAAGAATACATATCGGCCTAAACTGAGAAAAATGTTTTCAAATAAAATGGGCATATTTATTATAGCAAAAAGTACAAAATATTGTGTTTTTATTTTTTAAATTGTCGCTATTTTTTTGTTTATAGCGCAAAAAATAAAAAACACAGAGGAGATCAAATACCACCAAAAGAAAGCTCTGTTTGTGGGAAAAAAAGGACAATTTTGTTTGGGTGCAGTGTCGCACAATTGTGCAATTGTCAGTTAAAGCGATGCAGTGCCAAATCACAAAAAATGGCCGGTCATTCAGCAGCCAAATCTTCCGGGGCTGAAGCGGTTAACCTCTACATGGTTGCAAATATTTTGTCATCAAAGCAAAGTTGCCATTTTACTTTGTTTAGATTAATTACTACTACTTATTACTATTAAAACAGATATCTTGAGTTTCATTTATTATTTTGGGAAAACAGAAAGAATTTGTAAAATAGGCAACTCTCTTTAATTTCTCCTAAACTTGTGTGGCAGTGATATTTATTATCTAGAGCCAACTCTAAACATATGCTCTAGTTTTTCATGATTTCATGAGATACCAAACATTTTTATTACCCTTATACTGTATACCAGTGATGGCAAACCTTGGCACCCCAAAACATCTGGGGTGCCACGGTTTGTCATCACTGCTGTATACTGCTCCTTGCACAATAGAACAAGTAATATTGTGGCACAAAGTATAAGGAAGGCAAATTAAGACCCCATACACACTAGTATATTTTCTGCATGTTGTTGTCTTCAGATTTACCAAAACCATGTAGTGCAAGTGCCTGCCTGATAACATACAAGTTAAAACTCTCAAGGTTTGACCTCATATTATGTGGTTTTGGTAAATCTGAAGACAAAAATCTGCAGAAAATCTAGTAGTGTGTATGGGGTCTTATAGAGACAAATGTCACATAATTGCCAGCCAATCAGGGACTTCTGTCACTGTGCGCCACTTTGATTACACCTGGACACAATCTCTGCCAGGCTGTTAAATAATGTTTACTTGTTATGGTGAAATATAACAGACATATAAAAACAGAAAGCAAGCAAAAATGTAATAAAACAAACATTAAAACACAAATAGCAATCAATCAAAAAGCCCTATTTTGATGCATTTAGCAACTACAATTGGGGGGGGGGGGGTGCTGGAATTATCCAGGGGGAATAGAATAAAAATAGGGGTGTGGTAGAAACATAAAGAAAGAAAAGAAAATGTTGAACTTTTTTGTACGTTTCATCTGTTGTGCAACATAGAATTAAAGTCACAGTGATTACTTAATTTTTCAATCAAACACAACAAAATGCAAGTTTTAACCAATCACTGGTCAGTTATAACCGATCAGTGGTCAAGTCTGATGACAGGTCCTAAAGCCCAACTCTGGACAGATTTTTTTTTATCTCTTGCAGTAGGGTTGTGCCCACACTGTAAGGGTTATGTGTCTGTTTTTTTCCAGGGGTGAGGAGAAACCCTTATACTTACCCCAACCTCCACTCCCCCCAGCAAATGGCGCCCAGACTATCTGGTGGTGTACTGTTTCTGGCCCCCTCACGTCCAGAGCAGAGCTATGGAGGCTGCCCTTAGGCTTGGTGACATCAGGACTCAAGACTGCTAGAGAGCGGGAGTGCAGGAGCTGTAGAGACTGGTCTTGTGCAGAGAGGGGTGGAAAATCAGGTAAATATATATATATATATATATATATATATATATATATATATATATATATATATATATATATATATATATATGGTACTTTATCTACAACACTTTATCTTTACTACATTGTAGGATGTAGGTAGAAATATAGATAATTAAAAGAACGCACATTTGTCACCTCATCTTTCTGTTTATTTGCTTAACCGCTTCCGGGCCAGCTGTCGCATTTATACTGGGCACCTGCGATTAATCGCCAGGCACCTGTGATTGCTCATTAGAGAACGAGAACTGGGATGTGTGTGTGTGTAAACACACAAATCCCGGTTCTTTCAGGGGAGATGAGACAGATCGTGTGTTCATATTAAGTGTGAACACCGATCTCTCTCTCTCCCCCTAGTCAGTCCCATTCCCCACACCTATTAGCTAGGAACCACGATCCGTCACCTCCTCTAGTCAGTCCCCTCCCCCTTCAGTTAGAAACACACACTAGGGAACACATTTAACCCCTTGATTGCCCCCTAATGTTAACCCCTTTCCTGCCAGTGTCATTTATACAGTAATCAGTGCATTTTATAGCACTGATTGCTGTATAAATGTCAATGGTCCCAAAAATGTGTCAAAAGTGTCCGATTTGTCCGCCTTAATATATCGCAGCCCCAATAAAAATCACCACCATTACTAGTAAAAAAAAAAAATGCCATAAATCTTTTCCCTATTTTGTAGCCGCTATAACTTTTGAGAGGGAAAGTTGTAGGGTGTCGGCGCCACAATGAAAACCAAAAAGAAAAAATATTAATTGACTACACCAAAAATTTGTAGAAACTAATACACATTGAATAAATATATATAAAGGGGGCAAAGGGAACAATAAATTAATTAAATAGCAATTAAATCATATACAATGTGTATCTAATTAGTAAAGTGCACAATAAAATTAACCATCAGAAACTTCCATAATAAACATATAACTTTTGCACAAACCAATCAATATATGCTTATTGCGATTTTTTTTACCATAAATATGTAGAAGAATACATAAGCCTAAGCTGAGGAAAAAATAATTTTTTTTTAAATTTTGGATATTTAATATAGCAAAAAGTAAAAGATATTGGGGAGTTATTTACAAAAGACAAAACCACTTTGCACTACAAGTGCACTTGAAAGTGCAGTCACTGTGAATCTGAGGGGTAGATCTGAAATGAAGTGGAAGCTCTGCTGATTTTATCATCCAATCATTTGCAAGCTAACATGCTGTTTTTTATTTTCCTTGCATGTCCCCCTCGGATTTACAGTGACTGCACTTCCAAATGCACTTGTAGTGCAAAGTGGAGTTGCCTTTAGTAAATAACTCCCATTGTGGGTTTTTTTCAAACTTGTCACTCTTCTTTTGTTTATAGCACAAAAAATAAAAACTGCAGAGGTGATCAAATACCACCAAAAGAAAGCTTTATTTGTGGGAAAGAAAGGACGCCAATTTTGTTTGGGTGCAGTGTCGCACGACTGCACAATTGTCAGTTAAAGTGATGCAGTACTGTATCACAAAAAATGGCCTGGTCATTGAGCAGCCAAATCTTCCAAGGCTGGGTTAAAAAAGGTAGATTTATGGGGGGGGAGTCGTTTTTTTTCTGAAAAGAGGGTGGTAGGACAAATAAGCACGGGAATGCACACATTCTGGTGTGAGCAGGTGTGCGTGGGAATCGCACAGGAAAGTGCACATATTGGCAGGAACCGGTCCTTATACTATCAGTCTGCTAGGGGCCGTGCTCATTCTGCTGTTTGTGCAACTTCACCATGTTTCACATTTTGTCCAGGATAGATATTCTTGAGGATTACTGCTGATTTCTTAAAAAAATGGCCTTGATGACATGAGGACTCAAGACCGCTAGAGAGCAGCAGTGCAAGAGCTGTAGGGACAGGTCTTGTGTAGAGAAGGGTAGAGGATCGGGTAAGTATATCTTCTGTCATCTTTCCCTACGGTTGATTTAAAAAAAATATTTTATAATTTCATGCTTCAAGGTGCCTTATGCACAACAACATCTTTATTTACTACATTGTAGGATGTAGGTAGAAATATAGATACATAAAAGAATGCAAATTGGTCACCTCATCTTATTGTTTATGTTATAACTATTCTGCTCAGGACAGAAGGTTTGCAGCCTCCCCTATTAACCCCTCTAGGGAGCTAAATAATAAATAGATAAATAAAGGTGTGGGTTGTGTGGTGCTTCCTTCACAAAATAAATAATTTAAATACTCACACTACACAAGTGCCAACATATTCCTACAGTCCACACATATTACCATAGTACTATGTGAAACAAATCAAAAATACTATGTGAGCCATATGAGGCAAAAAATAAATAAATACATAAATAACCCCTCAATTTATCAATAAATTCATAAATAAATAATTAGTGGGCCATAGAAGACCAAACCATATCCAAAAGTCCAAAAAGTGATAGTCCAAAAATTATCCAAAAATTATATATAAATAATCAAGTTCATAAAGATCAAGTTCATAACAATTGTGTATGTATATATATATATATATATAGATAGATAGAGAGAGAGAGAGAGTGAAGCTCCAAAGTAATCAGAAATTCCAAGATGTGTCCCAAACAATAGATTTTTTGTGCTCACACAATATAGGTGACTCTTGTGCTTCCCCTCCAGGGTCCCCACTCACCGACTCCCCATTCCCCTACAGGGGTAATAGGCGTATATGAGAGCTGGTCCGTTCTCACAGCAGTGGCACCTTGTCTGGCTCCTTCAGCTGTTGGTATGCCAGAGACACTCCACACCGGTCATATACTTGGTCAGGAGATATGCAGGATTTGCCCTGATGTATTCTGTGTGCCTGAGCACTATAATGTGACACGTAGTGGCATCTTCTGACCCAAGAACAGATATTGAACTGTCATTTGGAGTAGCAGTAGCCAGTTCCCTTTGATGAATGTATAAACAACATTTAGATCCAAATATCTGTAATTGTTGACTAGTTAGCTCTTGGGCTCGCTCCTTAATCTGACCATGCATCTGTATAATCTGGGCTATGGGTTGGGTAACATCGAGCCTTTGACTCCCAGTTAGAGAGTACTATGGTAATATGTGTGCACTGTAGGAATAGTTTGGCACTTTTGGTAGTGTGAGTATTTACATTATTTATTTTGTGAAGGAAGCGCCACACAACCCACACCTTTTATTTATCATTTTATTGTTTCTTCACTTAAAATTGTAGATTTCCAGTGGGGCGCTGAGTATTTTTTTTTTCTGAAAAGGTGTGGTAGACTAAATAAGTTTGGGCACCCCTGGCGTAAAATGCCTAATTGCCAGTTCAGACCAAAATGCAGAGCGCAAAGGTGCATTGCATGAGCGTTTCCCATTCTGCAGGTAAAATCGCTGTCCTTGCTATCTGCATGACAGTACCAATGAATTGCTAATGGCACTGCAAACGCATATCGCAAACACAGGGCATTGTGGGCCCCAAATTACATGGTACTGCAGTGCCATGCAGTTTGGTGCAGTGCATTTTGAAAAAGAAGGCTACTACTGTGTGTGCAGCCCATTGAAATGAATGGGACTGTCACAGGCGTGTGCGGGAATCACACAGGAACACGCACATTCTGGTGTGAACCAACCTATTATCAGTCTGCCAGGGGCCATGCTATTTCTGCTGCCTTTATAGCTTCACCATGTTCATCTGGACATCCACGAGGCGGCGTTTTCTACAAAACCAAGACTGCTACACTGAAGCCTCTGCTGCTAAACATCTTTAATGGCCGTTACAGCTATTTATCATCTCCGCTCCTCCGGATAGAAGTGGCTGTGATTACCCTCCCCTTCGTTACATTTTATGCCTGACTACAATGTCATTTTGTGAGTAGCCAATTGGCTGTGTGATTTTATCAGATTAAATGTCATTTACCTTATATACTACACTTAGTTTGGCGCACTTCTTGTCTTTTCTACAAACATGGTGAAGCTATAAAGGCAGCAGAAATAGCATGGCCCCTGGCAGACTGATAATAGGTTGGTTCACACCAGAATGTGCGTGTTCCTGTGCGATTCCCGCACACGCCTGTGACAGTCCCATTCATTTCAATGGGCTGCACACAGCTATTTATCATCTCCGCTCCTCCGGATAGAAGTGTCTGTGATTACCCTCCATGTCATTTTGTGAGTAGCCAATTGGCTGTGTGATTTTATTAGATTAAATGTCATTTACCTTATATACTACACTTAGTTTGGCGCACTTCTTGTCTTTTCTACATTATATTTCCTAGAGAGTTGTGCTTCTCCTCTCAAGACAGTTGCTGCCACTGGTGTTAGGAGTTTGAACTTTTATGGACCATACCTAAGGAACTCTGTGGACATTATCTGTGCTTTTTTGTGCATGTGTACATGTATATATGTGCATGTGTGTGTATATATATACACACATATATATTTTATTTCCCTTGATCCAATTTTCTTCCCCCCCCCCCCTGTTTTTTATTATAGAGGTTTTTTGGACGGCGTTTGATTTTTGCGTCATCTTATTACTATTTCTTAGCTTCACCATGTTTGACAATTGTCCAGCGTAGAAATTCTTGAGAATTACTGCTGATTTCTTTAAAAAAAAATATTAATAAATCTAAAAACCATTATAAAGATATAACACCTAAAACATGTAATAAAATAAATACAAGAATATTAAAACAGCTTCTTTAGATGTCTAAGTTTCTAGTCTTGGCCATTAAAATTTTGGCTCATATATATCAGATAACTACCAGATAACTGCGACTCATGTTACATACAACTCCTCCACAGCCAGCTATGTGAACTATGCTGTCCATAAATCATCTATACATAAATATAGCAGGGCACAATAACTAAATGAGTAAAGCAGGCTCACTAAGAAAAGTGAATGCGTATTTAGCTTAGTGAATAAAGTGAAGCCATCTTCCCTTTTGAATACCAAATCATGTATAAAGGAATATAAAAAAAAAGCAGGATTTTGCCTTGCATGTGATTGGATGCTAGAGATGAAATCAACTTCACCCTATTAATTTGGTCAGTGAGCAATCTCTACTCTTTAGTAAATCAACCCCAATGCATGATAATAAAGATTGCCTATACAAAGCTCTATTAGATCCCGCCTGGAACAAGATAAATTAACCCCTTGCTCACGTGCATTCATAGTGGCAAAGGTTTTTGTACTGAAAGTGCTCACAGTGTGCTGCCAGCACAGTGACTGAGCTGTCATTAAAAGATCCCAGGTTCTGGTTATAATGAAAAACCAGTGGGATAGACTCTCAATCATGTGACCATTGTGACAATCGATCATAGCGTTTATGTGATCAGGAAGCCTGTCACCCCCCCTTTTTTACCATCCGGCATAAAGACCTAGATAAAGGGCTACTGGAAATGGCGCAGAAAGGAATTATTATATATTTTTTACAGATAAAATATTACTTTGTTCCCTTTCTACATAAAGAGGCGGCACCCCAGACCCCATCATGCTTTGTGGGTTAAAGAGCCAAAGCTATCATTGCTGATTTACATAACACACTTCAAAAATCATATGCTTGTTCTACTGAATAGATGCATATATATTAGGACACAGGCACAATTTTAGATTTTTACAGGTATTTACCAAAGCATATTCAAGCTATAGTTATATGATTGATATGGGCTGATAGTGCACACTCTCAGGTTTAATTTGAGGGTATATACATCTAAATCGGAGGAAGGGTTTAGGAATTAAAGCTCTTAAGAATAGCCAACCCCCCTTTTTCAAGGGACCAAAAGTAAATGGACAATTGAATCAAAAGCTGTGTCATGGCCAGGTGTGGGCTACTCCTTCGTTATTTCTTCATCAATTAGGCGGGTAAAGGGTCTGGAGTTGATTCATGCACATAGGACATTTTTACAACTGCTGTTAGGGGTGTTTGATAATCTAAAAGCCCCTCCATGTTAGCCTATATGTCCATGCACACATAAACTGTCAGTCGTGTGGAGGTATAAGTGTTTAGGGGCAGTCAAAAAAAACAGCCGGTGCTTCCAGGAGCAGTAAAAATGAAAAATGCCATAAAACGTGGATAATCGCATCAAGCTGCGTTTAGCCACGTTTGCCATTTTTAGGCGTTTTTACATTATAGGGAGTAGTTTAATGAAAAAATGCTCAAAAACGCTAACGCCAAAAAAAGCTGGAAAACGCTCAATAACGCTAATGGAAAACATGCCTAAAAAAGGTTATTTGTAGCGCTGCCATTTTTAAAACGTTCTGTGTGCATGAGCCCTAAATGTGGTATTTGCATTTGGAAACTATTGCTGTGAACCTACATCATGCGTTCAAAGGAGCCGCGTCTATGCAAGTTAAACAGGCCATTGTAAGGCTTCAGAAATTAAACAAATCCATCAGAGAGATAGATAACAACATTAGGAGTGCCCAGATCAACAGTTTGGTATATTCTGAGGAAAGAAGCACACACTGATGAGTTCAGCAACATAAAAAGGCCTGGACGTCCACTAAAGACAACAGTGGTGGATGATCGTAGTATCCTCTTTATGGTAAAGAAAAACCCATTCACAAAATCCAGACAAGTGAAGGACACTCTTCAGTAGGTGGGCTTATCATTGTCAAAGTCTACAATCAAGAGAAGACTTTGCAAGAGCAAATACAGACAGAGGGTTCACCACAAGGTGCAAACCATTCATAACCTGAATAATAAAAAAGCCAGATTAGACTTTGTCAAAAAACATCTAAAAAAGTCAGACCAGTTCTGGAAAAGCATTCTTTGGACGGATGAAACTAAGATTAATCTGTACCAGAATGATGGGAAGAAAAAAGAGTGGAGAACGCTTGGATCAGCTCATGATCCAAAGCACAAAACGTCATCTGTAAAACATGGTGGAGGCAGCGTGATGGCATGAGCATGCATGACTTCCAGTGGCACTGGGTCATTGGTGTTTATTGATAATGTGACAGAAGACAGAAGCAGCCGCATGAATATTGCAGTGTTTTCAGAGATATACTGTCAGCCCAGATTCAGCAAAATGTAGCAAAGTTGATTGGACGGCACAGTTCAGATGGACAATAATCCAAAAACACATTGCAAAGGCAACCCAGGAGCTTTGAAGGAAAAGGAGTGGAATATTTTGCAATGGCCGAGTCAATCATCCGATCCCAACTCAATTGAGCATGCATTTCACTCGCTGAAGACAAAACTAAAAGCAGAAAGACCCACAAAGAACAACTGAAGTCAGCTGCAGTTAGAGCCTGGCAAAGCATCAGAAAGGAGGAAATCCAGTCTTTGGTAATGTCCATGGGTTCCAGACTTCAGGCAGTCATTGCCAGTAAAGGATTCTCAACAAAATATAAAAAAATTAACATTTTATTTATGATTATATTCATTTGTCCAATTACATTTGAGCCCCTGGAAATGGGGGGGGGGGGATGTGTATAAAAATTGTTGCAGCTCCTAAACTTTGTACTTGGTATTTATGTTCAACCCCTTGAATTAAAGCTGAAAGTCTGCACTTCAATTTCATTTGGATTTGTTCATTTTAACTTTATTTTGCTGGCATAAAGAGTTAAAGGTATGAAAATTGTGCCTGTGTCCAAATATATATGGACCTAACTGTATAACTGCAGTGTTTTGTTATCTCTCTTCAAAGCACTAAATCCCGTGGCTTTCTCCTACTCCGTTCTTCTGTTATCAGCATGATACCATCTGACAAGTTCTCTGTCACAGGCAATAAAACCAGCCTGAAATTTGTGTTGGGGAGGTTGCTATAAATAGATTAGCAGAGAGCTAAACTATTCACAGGACAGCTCTTAGAGACTTTGCCTATGTGGTCCTTCTTTTCCCACAAATAGAGCTTTCTTTTGGTGGTATTTGATCACCTCTGTGGTTTTTATTTTTTGCGCTATAAATAAATAAAACTGACAATTTTGAAAAAAAAAACAATATTTTTTATTTTCTGCTATAAAACATTTCCAATAAAATAAAAAAATAAAAATCGAATTTCTTCATAAATTTAGGCCAATATGTATTCTGCTACATATTTTTGGTTAAAAAAATATCCCAATAAGCCTATATTGATTGGTTTGCACAAAAGTTATAGTGTCTACAAACTGTGGCAATCAGCGATTTTTAGCGGGACCGCGACATTGCAGCGGACAAATCTGACACTTAAGTGAAATTTTTTGGGGACCAGTGACACCAATACAGTGATCAATGCTAAAAAAATGCATTGACACCGTATAAATGACACTAGCAGGGAATCACGTACAGGTAAGTGACTTTAAGCGAAGGGGGCCCCCCTGCCGCAGTAAATGTACATGGGGCGGTCCTTAAACGGTTCAATAGAGAGAAGACAAAAGAGCCTGACTGATGGGGAATGGAAGTGTGGGTGTCAGACTGCTGCAGAGAGACCACTGACTTTCTCACAGAAGATAGCAGTCCTGTATACCAGTCAGGCACTTTTATATTGTTCTGCCCTGGATTTAAAATATCTTGCATTACCTTGTATATACATACTTTTGCAAAATGTATTTTTCTACATATATACAGAAGACATTTCTTGGTAATTTTTTTTTCAGTCAAAACCAATATGAGGAGCATTTATTCATTTTGCAAATGTAGGTATGTACTAAATAAATCAAAGTAAAACAATGCAAAAAGTCTGACTGTTGGGGTGTCTGGAAGTGGGAGTGTCAGACTGCTGTAGAGGGACTGCTGCTTTCACACAGAGGGTAGAATGTCCTTCTCCACAGACTACTGGCAAGAAGGGCCCGCTTTAGTGGAATTGGGGCTGCTTTATAAACTAAAAGGCAGGACAAACCATATTGGCCCCATAAAGTATGAGGAAGGACATCTGGTTACAAAGGATGGGGAGATGGCGAAGGTATTGAATTTATTCTTCTCCTCAGTCTTCACGAGGGAATCGGGGGGCTTCAGTAACCAAAACTGCAGTGTCTATCCTCATGACACATCACAGGATGCACCTCCATAGCTAACAGAGGACAGAATTAAAATTAGACTTGGGAAACTAAACATTAATACATCATCGGGACCAGATGGCTAGCACCAGAGGGTACTTAGGGAACTCAGTCAAGTAATTGCCAGACCATTGTTCCTAATTTTTACTGACAGTCTACTAACTGGAATGGTACCAGCTGATTGGAGAAAAGCCAATGTAGCACCAATATTTAAAAAGGGCCCAAAATACATCCCTGGAATTACAGACCAGTTAGCCTAACATCAATAGTATGCAAGCTCTTGGAGAGGATGATAAGGGACTATATACAAGATTTTAGTAATGAGAACGGTATCATTAGCAGTAATCAGCATGGATTCATGAAAACTCATTCTTGCCAAAGCAATCTTTTAACATCTATGAGGAGGTGAGTTGTCCTCTAGATAAAGGAAGGCCCGTAGACATGGTGTATCTGGATTTTGCAAAAGCATTTGACACAGCTCCCCATAAACATTTACTGTACACCCTATGGTCCGTTGGCATGGACCATAGGGTGAGTACATGAATTGAAACCTGGCTACAAGGGTGAGTTCAGGAAAGATGTACTGGAAATGGAGCGAGTACAAAGAAGGGCAACTAAGCTAATAAAGGTTGTGGCGGATATTAGTTATGAGGAAAGTTTGCGAGCACTGAACTTATTCTCTCAGGAGAAGAGATGCTTGAGAGGGGATATCAATTTATAAATGCCATACTGTGGACCCCACAATAGGGCTAAAACCTTTTTTGCGGAAGGGAGTTTAACAAGACACGTGGCCACTCATTAAAATTAGAAGAACAGAGGTTTAACCTTAAACTGTAATGTAGAGAGTTCTTTACTGTAAGAGCGGCAAAGATGTGGAATTCCCTTCCACAGGCGGTGGTTTCAGTGGGGAGCATCGATAGTTTAAAAAAGCTATTAGATAAGCACCTGAACGACCACAACATACAGGGATATACAATGTAATACTGACATATAATCACACACATAGGTTGGACTTGATGGACTTGAGTCTTTTTCAACCTCACCTACTATGTAGCCTACTCTGTAACTAAGTAAAGTACCCCTAAACTGCCTGAAATATTACGGAACACTCTCTCTGTAGAATAGAAAATTAACATTTTTACCATAATTAGTGGGACTGCTTCAGCAGTCCCACTATTGTTATTTGTTTTTTCATTTATTCATTTTAATCCTAATTGTATTATTCTATACGTTTTTTGGCTCTGCGTAACTTCTGCATACTTTCAGCTATTAAAACCAACTTCAACTTTTAAAATGTTCAGCTCTATCAGCTAATGATGGGACTTTTTTTTCTACTATTTATACTTTTTAAAATATTAAGCTTTTAAACACTTTTTTTAACATTGAAGTGAATGAGAGCATGTTTCAAATCCTTAAAATCTTCTTCCGCTCCCAAAAGTTTCAGCTCCTTCATACTTTCACCTACAGACGCCAAACAAACTTTAAAATATTCACAAAATATTCAGCTATATCTTTTCAGTTTAAGTTTAGTGATCATTTCAGGAAATCTCATTAAATTAGGGCATCCAGGCTTTTGTTGTCTGTTTTGTTGCCATGGTTACCTTAGCTTCTTATACACAGTGGTGTAGTGGTTAGCACTCACACCTAGCAGTAAGAAGGGTCGCTGGTTCACATCCCAACCACGACACTACCTGCCTGGAGTTTGCATGTTCTCCCTGTGGCTGCGTGGGTTTCCTCTGGGTACTCCAGTTTCCTCCCACAATCCAAAGACATGCAGGTAGGTTAATTGGTTTCTGTCCAAAAATTGGCCCTAGTATATGAATGGGGGCCTTGGATTGTGGACTCCTTGAGGGTAGGGACTGATGTGAGTGTGCAATGTACAGGGATAGGGACAATTGTAGACAATCACTCAGGTTGAACTGGATGGACTGGTGTCTTTATTCAACCTTACTAACTATGTAACTATGTAACTATGTAACAGTGATGGGCAGTGGGGGGAGGCGGCTGCAGCATCTCAGATTACAGAGCCCAGACACACCATGTACTGATTTATAATAGAGCAATATGATGGGGCAGTTTTGATCGTGGCAATATGATGGGGCAGTTTTTATGGGGGCAATATGATGGGGCAGTTGTTCTGCTATTCAGCGTTCCCACACATTTTCTCCAGGAAATGCATTTTCTAGTTTTTATTGGTCTGTAGGTAAAAATTAACCAGGAGATAGCATGACATGTTGTGTATACATATTTGAAGTCAATCTTTTGTTAATTACCGTTGATAATAAATTGCAGTGTTTTGATATTCACACACTGTACATTTTAAAGATAGACACATGCTTGTGGGGAAAGGGGCACTGCATAGTAAGATTCAATACAGGATTAATTACAGTAAATTCACTGCTTGGCTCTGCTCCCTCCCAGCATTCTTTAGACATCTGCTTCCTTCAAAGGAAAACTACTAAAATTGTATCTACTGAGGTTACTTTACTTACTTAGTATAGTTCAGTAACGTGACTAAGAGTAAAATGCAGTAGCCTGTAGCAATCTCATGAAGACATGTTTATTGCACTTTTTAACCATTTAATTAGACCCCCTTCCTGCCCTCATTTTACTGCCCCACATTACTGATGAAACAAACATGTGATCAGCATTGCCGGGACAAGGTCATCTAGAGCCCAGGGAAAACATGCCAAACTGCTCCCCCCCAAGACATATGAGCATTATATGTCAGCAAAATCCTGCCCCCCATCCCCCACCAAAATAAAAATATTTGAGCACTAATTTTCATGCTTACCCTCCTAAGCATAATTTCCCCCTCCTTCCAGGATGAATCCCCCCCCCCCCCCCCTTCGGTGAAATCTTCCCTCTCTGAAAAATTCCCCCTTGCCCAAATCAACCCCACCAAAAAAAAATCACTCCTCCAAGCACAAATCCTCTACCCCTCAAATTTCCCCTCCCAGAACTAACCCCCCCCCCCCCCCACAAACACACACACCAAATCCCCTCTGCTAGCGCAAATTTCCCCCATCCACCCTCCTAGCACAAATCCCCCCCAAATTTCATCTTCCTCTGCTAGCACAAATACCCCCAAGCATGCCTACTAGCACAAACCCCACCCCCAGAACAATTTATACCCCCTGCCACCCCATAAATTCCCCCTCCCAGCAAACATTCCCTTACCCCCAATCTCCTCACAGCACCCCCCACATCTCATGACACCACAGTGCCCAGGGCAGCTGTCCCTTCCAGCCTCTTTCTGTCCTGGCCCTGGTGATCAGCAGCATCGGTGCTTGTATGAGAACCTCCATGCCATCTGTAACTGAACATGGGATCTATTATTGACAACTAAGTGTGAATATCTGAACAAGGTTGGGCTCAATGATTGTATAATATTGATTGTCTCAAATGACCGATTCCTAGAATTTATAGATGAAGTAAGGGAAACCAAGGTGTGCAGCAAATCCGACCTCATTCACCAAATGTCATCAAATAACCTGATAAGAGCTGATCAATATGCCCTTTAAAATACTTTATTTCACAAGTGATTAGCTGAAGACACTCTTGATCCCCATTTCTAGTCCACCCAAAAATCCTAATCCGCTCAACCATTGTCTCATTTAACCATAATTATATAAATTTTCTAAACAAATCCCATTTGAGGGGTATTCAAAACGTGTTTACTATTAAGAATTTTACAAAGACCAATATGACTTTTCAGGTACTAAAAAATAGAGGTAACTATAGTATAAAGGGATTTTTATCACCATACAATCCTAATGCCACATAAGAACATAGGTATATAGCATATTAATTAGGTATACCAATCGTAACCAGATATCAGTTTTAGATATATATCTTGTTAATTATCGCTTAATGATCGCTTGTTTAGTGCTGAAACAAAATGTACAACTCTAGAATATTGTCACTTTTCTAATGTGAGAATACCTAATGTGTATAGTGCAACAGGGCTTTTTGTATCTGTTTGCAACTTAACTGTGTATACATGTGTATGTACATTTTTTTTCTTTTTTTAAAGAAATACTGACTCAAAAAAAACAGCCTTAAAATGACTATAAAATAATGCTCCGTCATAGATATTAAGCTCTTAATGAGCAGCCTGGGCTCTCTGATTCCTCTCGTATTGAATTGTATTGTAACAGTACTGTCTGCCCTCATGTTGTAAAGTGCTGCACAAACTGTTGGCGCTATATACATACTGTATAATAATAGTAATTATGGTCACTATGGAGGTATGTTGATCTTCTTTTTCTTACTTTGTGTATATTCTCTTCCTTGGCTGTATTTTGACCTTTGTTAAATCGTCCCCACCCTTGTACTTCCTCTGTGATCTCTCCTTCCCCTCACTCCAGGGAGGAGAACATGAAAATCCTCAGTAACCTCTTACCGACCTATGCAAACATATAGTATCTCACAAAAGTGAGTACACCCCTCACATTTTTGTAAATATTTTATTCTATCTTTTCATGTGACAACACTGAAGAAATGACATTTTGCTACAATGTAAAGTAGGGATGAGCCGAACACCCCCCGGTTTGGTTCGCACCAGAACTTTCGAACAGACCGAAAATTCGTACGAACTTTAGAACCCCATTAAAGTCTAAGGGACTCGAACATATGAAATCAAAAGTGCTCATTTTAATCGCTAATGTGCAAGATATTGTCCTAAAAAGGGTTTGGGGACCCGGCTCTTGCCCCAGGGGACATGGATCAATGCCAATTTTTTTTTTTAAATGGCCGTTTTTTCAGGAGCACTGATTTTAATGACGATTAAACTGAACAAAAAAAAAGTGAAATATTCCTTTAAATATCTGCCTGGGGGTGTCTATAGTATGCCTGTGTTTCCCGTGTTTAGAACAGTCCCTGCACAAAAGTCATTTAAAACTGCTTGCGGTTTTAATGTCATGTCTGGTTCCGGCAATACGGATGAAAATCATTGAGAAAAATGGTATGGGTAGCCCCCTGCCCATTACCAGCTCCTTTGGGTCTTTGTACGGATATTAAGGGGAACCCTGTACCCAAATAAAAAAAAGTAAAGGCGTGGGGCCACCAGGCCCTATATACTCAGAACAGCAGTATACAGGCGGTGCAAACAAGACAGGGACTGTGTAGGTTTGCTGTGTTAAGTAGAATCTGTTTGTAAGTTTGAACTGGTTAATTTTTAAAGTGTAGCTCCAGTCAAAAAATCTATTTTTAAGCTTTTTGGAAAACATAGGGAAGGGTTATCACCCCTGTTTTTTCATCTCCCTTCCTGTTGTCTCCTTCCGTTTGCAAGTAGGAGACGTTTGTAAGTTGGATGTTTGAAAGTAGGGGCCTGCCCTATATGCTCTGCAGAAATGTGGGCCTAAGGTGTTGGTGTTGCCACAACACTGTAAGCCCTCAAAGTGACTCTTGGTGGGCGCTGGAGTGCCCTGCTGTGAACGATTATATCAAGAATTGTAATTACATGCCATTGTTGAACAGTGGTAGAAAAATTGAGCCTTTGGTGGTTGTGGTGGTGCTGGTGCAACAACACTATAAGTCCTCAGTTACTCTCAGTAGGCGCACGAACAGGCCCTTCTGTGAAATATTATATCAAGAATTGTAATTACATGCCCCTGTTAAACAGGGGCTGAAAAATTGGGCCTTAGGCACTGGTGCTGGTGCCATGACACTGCAACCTCTCCCAGATCCTCTAGTTGGAGTGCAGGAATGAGCCCTGCTGCAAAGCATTGCATCAAAAATTGTAATTACATGTCCCTGTTAAACAGGGGCTGAAAAAGTGGGCCTTAGGCACTGGTGCTGGTGCCACGACACTGCAACCTCTCCCAGATACTCTAGTTGGAGTGCAGGAATGAGCCCTGCTGCAAAGCATTGCATCAAAAATTGTAATTACATGCCCCTGTTAAACAGGGGCTGAAAAATTGGGCCTTAGCCACTGGTGGTGTCACCCAGAACCAAAAATGTTCTTCCAAGCTATCAGCAGGATCATTGAGGAGGAAGAGGATAGTCAGTCAACATAACAGGACAGTCACTCAGCATCAGCATAGGCAGTCTTGAAGGGATGTGACATTTAAAAAAAAAAATATTCGGTTACATCAGCTTTAGCTTGGTAGCTGGTGGTGATCCAAGACTGATTCTTCTTTATGAAGGTCAGTCGATCAACCGAGTCGGTGGACAGGCGCACCCTGTGATCGGATACAAAGCCTCCAGCAGCACTGAAGGTGCGTTCCGAAAGAACGCTGGATGCAGGACAGGCCAGTAGCTCAATTGCATACTGTGCACCATCAAATCTATCATAACCAAATGGAAAGAACATGGCACAACAGCAAACCTGCCAAGAGATGGCCACACACCAAAACTCAGACTGGGCAAGGAGGGCATTAATCAGAGAGGCAGATACTCAAGGTAACTCTGGAGGAGCTGCAGCAGTTCCACAGCAGAGACTGGAGTATCTGTACATAGGACGGCAATAAGCTATACGCTCCATAGAGTTGGGCTTTATGGCAGAGTGGCCAGAAGAAAGCCATTACTTTCAGCAAAAAACAAAATGACACGTTTTGAGTTTGCAAGAAGGTATGTGGGAGATTCCCAAAATGTATGGAGGAAGGTGCTCTGGTCTGATGAGACTAAAATTTTACTTTTTGGCCATCAAAGAAAACGCTATGTCTGGCACAAATCCAACACATCACATCACCCAAAGAACACCATCCCCACAGTGAAACATGGTGGTGGCGGCATCATGCTGTGGGGATGTTTTTCAGCAGTCAGGACTGGGAAACTGGTCAGAGTTTGAGGGAAGGATGGATGGTGTTAAATACAGGGATATTCTTGAGCAATGGCCTAGTCAAATCCCAGACCTCAATCCAATAGAAAATCTGTGGTCAGACTTAAATATTGCTGTTCACAAGCGCAAACCATCCAACTTGAAGGAGCTGGAGCAGTTTGGCAAGGAGGAATGGGTAAAAATCCCAGTGGCAAGCTCATAGAGACTTATCCAAAGCGACTTGGAGCTGTGATAGCCGCAAAAAGTGGCTCTACAAAGTATTGACTTTAGGGAGGTGAATAGTTATGCACATTGACTTTTTCTGTTATTTCTCATTTTTTAAAAATCTTCAAAGTCGTGAGCATGTTCTCTAAATTAAATGATGCGAATCCTCAAACAATCCATGTTAATTCCAGGTTGTGAGGCAATAAAACACCAAAAATGCCAATGGGGGGGTGAATACTTTTGCAAGGCACTATATATGTAAACTCAATCCAAAATCTCACATAGGATTTAACATGATTAATGTGTTTAATAAAGGAATTCTCATTATTTTTTTATTGGACAACCTAAATATTAAATTTTCAGGTACATATACCCACAAGCTTAATATAGTGCGTTGGCTTCCTCCATACTTTACCATCTATACATCACATAAAATTCAATCTCAACTGGGAAAAGGAGGTTTAATCAACTCACATATTATAATATATTCAAATTGTTAAAAATGTATTGTATAGTATACATATAAAAAAAAAAAATTGGAACCTGCAAGTATTTTAATTCATACAACATGACCTATAACATTAAAAAGATTATCCCACGGTGGAAATATAATTATCTAATGCATAATTTTATATCTTATGGGTACCCCCACAGTCTATCCGATTCCCAGTTTTCTCTCCCGCTTCTTCAGTAGATGGGTACTTCTATTTTATTAGTGTCATTTATCCACAGTCAGGGTATTCTACTGAAAAAAGGCTTGGATAATGCAGATCGAGAAATATTGTGATATATATTCAGCATTCCATCATCCAATAACCCTCCTTGGCCCACTGGACATGTAGTAAATGGTTGTGGAGATTTTAAGTGCTTGTGGTGGGAAAGAGGGTAGGGGTGACCTACATAGAAAAACCCAAATTTTTCTCCGCAGCCATTTTCTACATGTCCTGTTTGGTGAAGGGGGCGAAGACTGTGGGGATACCAATAAGATATAAAGTGATATATTAGATAACTATATTTTTTAATATGTCAAAAGTCATTATATATGGATCAATGGACTTGCAGGCCCAAATCGACTTTTTATGTTTGATAATTCACCATTTCTTACTATTTGAGTATAGTATTATATGTGTGTTGATTGAACCTCCATTTCTCAAACAGGATTTAATTTTGTGCCATTTATTTTAAAATCTGCAACTTTAACCACTTTCAGACCGGACCATTTTGCAGGCCGATGACCAGACCACTTTTTGCGATTCGGCACTGCGTCGCTTTAACTGACAATTGCGCGGTCGTGCGACGCGGCTCCCAAACAAAATTTTCTCACAAATAGAGCTTTCTTTTGGTGGTATTTGATCACCCCTGTGGTTTTTATTTTTTGCGCTATAAACAAAAAAAGAGCGACAATTTTGAAAAAACGCATTATTTTTTACTTTTTGCTATAATAAATATCCCCCAAAAATATATAAAAAAACATTTTTTTTCCCTCAGTTTAGGCCGGTACGTATTCTTCTACATATTTTTGGTTAAAAAAAAATCACAATAAGCGTTTATTGATTGGTTTGCCCGAAAATTATAGTGTTTACAAATAGGGGATAGTTTTATGGCATTTTTTTTTTTAATAGTAATGGCGGCGATCAGCGATTTTTATTGTGACTGCAACATTATGGCGGACACATCAGACATTTTTGACACATTTTTGGGACCATTGTCATTTATACAGCAATCAGTTCTATACAAATGCGCTGATTCCTGTGTAAATGACACTGGCAGTGAAGGGGTTAACCATGGGGTGGCAGTGTAGGGGTTAAGTGTGTTCTAGGGGCATGCTACTAACTGTGGGGGGCTGGGCTTTGTGTTAGTGAACACTGATCTCTACTCCAATCACAGGAAGCAGAGATCAGTGTCACTTGTTGCTAGGCAGAACGGGGAGATGCTGTTTACAATGGCATCTCCCCGTTCTCCTTCACGTGAGACGATCCCGGGGGCCCGCGACCGGACTCAGGGGGGTCCCAACCGGCACGCGTGCAGGGCAGCAAATTCAACTGGACGTACCTGTATGCCAGTTTGCTTGCCCGTGCCATTCTGCCGACGTACATCGTCATGCGCCGGTTGGGAACTGGTTAAAGAATACCCAGTGGTCCCACTATGACGGCCTTCATTTGTGCACTTTCTGGTATAGGATGACAATGTTCTATCCCTTTCTTTCACCCATATTCTTGCTTTGTCACCCTCTCACACAAGTTACTAACGGTGACTACAAGCAGTCTTGTCTATATACTTTGCACAGACATCTCACCATCAGGAAAACCTCCCCATGTAATGAAGTGCAGAAGTTGCCAGATTGCATTATTTACTTATAACAGGTACTTGTATAGCGCCGTCAATTTGAGCAGCGCTTTACATATATATTGTACATTAACATCAGTCCTTGCCCTCAAGGAGATTACAATCTAAGGTCCCTAACTCACATGCAAACTAAATGTAAATCTTTTAAGGTTTACATATACTTCAAAGGAAATGTGAAGTGAAGAAAACTTGCTGCTAACACTACGTTATAGGCACCTCTGGGTGCTTACAGGTTTCACAATTTCCTTATTTACCTTATTTAATATTTCTCCAGGTATAACATACTTTTAAACTTAAAGAGAAAGGACATTTTTTGTCTGTGTCGATTGGGGGAATTGTGTTTTCTCTTGATTCTTCTGTCCTCCTCCTTTGTAAATGAAGTGTAAACAAAGTTACATTTCTGCACTCAGTGTTGTTAGAGTCAAAAAAACTTGACACTGCAATAACTTTGAAAGAGTTCAGTCTGCAAAAAGCCACAGCGAGGTCTCATAAAAAATCTCCTGTGTACAGTTACTAACCAGCCTTGGATGCCTGCCATTAGGTTTCCTGAACTGTTTTCTAGCACACTTCCTCCTGTGCTCCTATGATACGCAAAAGAAAAAATATTTTTTTTGACCCTTGCTTCTGTTGTTAAAGCGGAGGTCCACCCTAAAGTGGACCTTCCGCTCATCGGAACCCTCCCCCCCTCTGGCGCCACAATTGGCACCTTTCAGGGGGGAGGGGGGTGCAGATACCTGTACAGTACAGGTATCTGCACCCACTTCCGGGATAGCTCTCTGCGGAAAGGGGCGTAGATTACGCCCCTTTCCGCAAGTGCCCCGCTGCCTGCTGGGAAACACACAGATCCCAGAGGCAGCGGGGACCGTCCTTATTGCGCAGCGCGACTCGCGCATGCGCAGTAGGGAACCGTGAAATGAAGCCGAAAGGCTCCATTTCCTGATTCCCATACCCAAGATGGCGGCGGCAGCACCCGAGAGACGATCTAGAGATCGGCTTCGGGTGCCGACATCGCGGGCGCGCTGGACAGGTAAGTGTCACTATTTTAAAAGTCAGCAGCTGCAGTATTTGTAGCTGCTGGCTTTTAAAAAAAAAAAAAAACGCGGAGTCCCGGCGGACTCCCGCTTTAAAAAAAAACTGTGGTCTAAGTTTGATATTCTTTTATAAAGACTATGGGGTCAATTCACAAAATAAATTAAATAACGGCAAATAAAATGCAGTAAAATAGCTCTTGCGTTAAATCAGTCTTATAAGTGCAATTCACTCAGAATTGGATGGTAAACAACTACTACTGTAAAGTTTTGATAATGCATTAATTACCGCATATTTTCATGCGGCGATTTATTGCATTGAGTTGGTTGCTTAGGAGCAGGCCAGGAAGCCAGTTGCCGTGTCCTTACTAATAGATGACTCATCAGCTGTCAGCGGGTTCCCGCTGATAGTTGAATGTAAAGAATTAAAAATTATGAAACAAAAAATACAGGTTGGGTTCCCCTCATCCATATTGCGCCCTTTCGGTCTGGTATGGATTTTAAGGAGAATCCCACACCAAAATGTAAAAAAATAACAAAGTTGGGCATGTAACCTGGTATGGCTCAGGAGGGTGGGGGGAGCGCCCGATCGTCTTGATTTTTATCTATATTGCCAGGACCCTGCAATACATTACAATCGTGAGCAATTTTAAATGAAATGTTTTCCTTTAGAAATGTCATTTTGCTGCGGGACTGTAAAACGCATCAGAAAGATGTGCTATTTTACAGGCAGGCTAGGGGACCCCCAGGCAGGATATTTAAAAGAATATTTAATTTGAGTTATTTTACTTAAAGTATTCTTAAAATCACTGCTCCTGAAAAAACAGGCATTTTTAAAACTTTTTTTGCATTGATACATGTCCCCTGGGGCAGTACCCAGGTCCATACACTTTTTATGGCAATAACTTGCATATAAGCCTTTAAAATTAGCACTTTTGATTTTTCATGTTCGTGTCCCATAGACTTTAATGGTGTTTGCGTGTTCGAATGTTCTGGTGCGAACCAAACCGGGGGTGTTCGGCTCACCCCTTTTGATAGCCAAGGCTTGTTCACTTACTAGTGCCCTGTGATAAACCCGGTACTTCTGGGTCCAGGGAGCATGTATTTATCGCCTTCTGCGATGTATAACAAACACATACCTACACCATGCGCAGAGCATTTTCTCTGAGCTTTAATGGACAAATTGGATGAAAGGTGGAAGAAAAGGTAAATATCAGCAATGGAGGGGCACAGCTTTCATGTATATTTGCTAATTACTTAGTTAGTGATGGTTCACACTAGTATGATAAAGGAAAGCACATTCAATTTAATGGTGTAACTCAGCACTTTGGAAAATATTCTTTAGCTATTTTGGTGTGATTTACAATGAGATTTAGCCCTATAGAATATGCAAAGCTGCATCAAAGTTGCACTACATAATCACAAGAAAAAGTGTGTCTAAATCGCATTGCCATAATGTAAACTGAGCCTAACTCTGAATGGACAAAGTACAGGTGTACATTAATTTCCTTGCCATGCAAAGTGCAACTGACACTTAATCCTGGGCCTGTCACTCTTTCTCAAACCTGTCACCCAATTCGCCAGTCATGTCAAGTGAAAGAAACTGCCTTCATAAGGCAAAAATTGAGAATATTAGCTTTTTTTTCCTCCTTCAGACCCGCTCACCTGTTCAATCTAATTTTATTTGTATGTGTATTGATTGGCCCCCTGCCCTGATGGGCTCAGCAGCAATTCCCTTTTTGACTCTTCTCTGCTACTGACATTGGAGGAAGAGGCAGATTGACAGTGGTATGGAAAACACATTGACAGTTGTGTACAGCTTTTATCAAGGAGATGGAAGAAAATGTGACAGAGAGGGTGTATAAGGGAGCAGTGTAAGAGGAGGATGGGGGATGCAGAGGTGATCCGTGTAAGAGGGGTAAAGAATGGTGCACAAGGTAATCAGTGTAAGAGGGATACAGAAGGGTGCAGAAGGTGACCAGTGTAAGAGGGATACAGAAGGGTGCAGAAGGTGAGCAGTGTAAGAGGGGTACAGAAGGGTGCAGAAGGTGAGCAGTGTAAGAGGGGTACAGAAAGGTGCAGAAGGTGATCAGTGTAAGAGGGGTACAGAAGGGTGCAGAAGGTAAGCAGAGTAAGAGGGGTACAGAATGGTGCAGAAGGTGACCAGTGTAAGAGGGATACAGAAGGGTGCAGAAGGTGAGCAGTGTAAGAGGGGTACGGAAGGGTGCAGAAGGTGAGCAGTGTAAGAGGGGTACAGAAAGGTGCAGAAGGTGATCAGTGTAAGAGGGGTACAGAAGGGTGCAGAAGGTAAGCAGAGTAAGAGGGGTACAGAATGGTGCAGAAGGTGATCAGTGTAAGAGAGGTACAGAAGGGTGCAGAAGGTGAGCAGTGTAAGAGGGATACAGAATGGTGCAGAAGGTGAGCAGTGTAAGAGGGGTACAGAAGGGTGCAGAAGGTGAGCAGTGTAAGAGGGGTACAGAATGGTGCAGAAGGTGACCAGTGTAAGAGAGGTACAGAAGGGTGCAGAAGGTAAGCAGAGTAAGAGGGGTACAGAATGGTGCAGAAGGTGATCAGTGTAAGAGAGGTACAGAAGGGTGCAGAAGGTGAGCAGTGTAAGAGGGGTACAGAAGGGTGCAGAAGGTGAGCAGTGTAAGAGGGGTACAGAATGGTGCAGAAGGTGATCAGTGTAAGAGGGGTACAGAAGGGTGCAGAAGGTAAGCAGAGTAAGAGGGGTACAGAATGGTGCAGAAGGTGATCAGTGTAAGATTGGTACAGAAGGGTGCAGAAGGTGAGCAGTGTAAGAGGGGTACAGAATGGTGCAGAAGGTGAGCAGTGTAAGAGGAGTAAGGGAGGGTGCAGAAGGTGAGCAGTGTAAGAGGCGTACAGAAGGTGATCAGTGTAAGAGGCGTACAGAAGGTGAGCAGTGTAAGAGGGGTACAGAATGGTGCAGAAGGTGAGCAGTGTAAGAGGGGTACAGAATGGTGCAGAAGGTGAGCACTCTAAGAGGGGAATGGGAGGGTGCAGAAGGTGAGCAGTGTAACACGGGTGTAGAGGTACAGTGGTGTGAAAAAGTGTTTGCCCCCTTCCTCATTTCCTGTTCCTTTGCATGTTTGTCACACTTAAGTGTTTCGGAACATCAAACCAATTTAAACAATAGTCAAGGACAACACAAGTAAACACAAAATGCAATTTGTAAATGAAGGTGTTTATTATTAAAGGTGAAAAAAAATCCAAACCATCATGGCCTTGTGTGAAAAAGTGATTGCCCCCTAAACCTAATAACTGGTTGGGCCACCCTTAGCAGCAACAACTGCAACCAAGCGTTTGCGATAACGTGCAATGAGGCTTTTACAGCGTCCTAGAGGAATTTTGGCCCATTCATCTTTGCAGAATTGTCCTAATTCAGTTACATTAGAGGGTTTTCGAGCATGAACGGCCTTTTTAAGGTCATACCACAACATCTCAATAGGATTCAGGTCAGGACTTTGGCTAGGCCACTCCAAAGTCTTCATTTTGTTTTTCTTCAGCCATTCGGTGGTGGACTTGCTGGTGTGTTTAGGATCATTGTCCTGCTGCAGAACCCAAGTTGGTTTCAGCTTGAGTACACGAACAGATGGTCGGACATTCTCCTTCAGGATCTCTTGGTAGACAGCAGAATTCATAGTTCCTTTTATCACGGCAAGTCTTCCAGGTCCTGAAGCAGCAAAACAGCCCCAGACCATCACACTACCACCACCATATTTTACTGTTGGTATAATGTTCTTTTTATGAAATGCAGTGTTCCTTCTATGCCAGATATACTTGGACACACACCTTCCAAAGAGTTCCACTTTTGTCTCATCGGTCCACAGAATGTTGTCCCAAAAGTCTTGGGGATCATCAAGATGTGTTGTGGAGAAATTGAGACGAGCTTTGATGTTCTTTTTGCTCAGCAGTGGTTTTCTCCTTGGAACTCTGCCATGCAGGCCATTTTTGCCCAGTCTTTTCCTGATGGTGGAGGCATGAACGCTGACCTTAACTGAGGCAAGTGAGGCCTGCAGTTCCTTGGACGTTGTTGTGGGGTCTTTTGTGACCTCTTGGATGAGTCGTTGCTGCGCTCTTGGGGTAATTTTGGGCGGCCGGCCACTCCTGGGAAGGTTCACCACTGTTCCATGTCTTCGCCATTTGTGGATAATGGCTCTCACTGTGGTTCGCTGGATTCCCAAAGCTTTGGAAATGGCTTTATAACCCTTTCCAGACTGATAGATCTCAATTACTTTCTTTCTCAATTGTTCCTGAATTTCTTTGGGTCTCGGCATGATGTGTAGCTTTTAAGGATCTTCTGGTGGACCTTACTGTGTCAAGCAGCTCCTATTTAAGTGATGCCTTGATTGTGAACAGGTGTGGCAATAATCAGGCCTGGGTGTGGCTAGAGAAATTGAACTCAGGTGTGGACAACCACAGTTATAGTATGTTTTAACAAGGGGGGCAATCACTTTTTCACACATGGCCATGATGGTTTGGATTTTTTTTCACCTTTAATAATAAACACCTTCATTTACAAATTGCATTTTGTGTTTACTTGTGTTGTCCTTGACTATTATTTAAATTGGTTTGATGTTCCGAAACACTTAAGTGTGACAAACATGCAAAGGAACAGGAAATGAGGAAGGGGGCAAACACTTTTTCACACCACTGTAAGTGGCAGACTACAGGGATCAATTGTCTGTTTTGCATTATTTTGAATTTTTGTTTAATTAACAATATTTTAAGTTTCACTTAATAAAGGAGAAAAAAATTGAACTCTACTTGAATGGGAACAAATATGTTTACTGTTTGGCTGTTTGTTATTTGCCTCCATATGGCTTTGCTGACATTAGGACAGGAATTATTTTCTTGGTCTCCAGAAGTTTTAGAAACCCTGATTTACAGTATGTGATACATTTCTTACATTTCTTATTGCGTACGCATCTGCAATGTACCATGTATTTAATTTAATTTATGTTTTTCTGTAAACAATGAAAATGTAATCAGCTTATATTTGCCTATGGCGCATAGTTGGTTTTGGACTTTAGACATGAACTAGCATTTTACAAGTTATCTTAACTTTGTAACATAATTTAAATTAACCATTAAGCATCAGTTCACACAGCTCATTCCTGTACACTTCACATGTGATTCAGTGTGATGTGCTTTGAGCCCATTTATTTTGAATGGGTTCAAATTGCACTTTATCATACCAAAAATAGAGCATGCATTACTTTTGGAAACACACAACTGGATTGAATGTTTTTTTTTGTACCATGCAACCCAGTGCAGGCATTTGTGACCTGAGTTTAGGGTGTTGTTAACTTAACATTGACACCTGCTGCAGATCCCAACTGTATTGCGTTTTAATCACGGAGTGGGAAATGAGCATGCATCATGTTTTTTTTCCGCACTGCGTTCTAGTGTGAACCTAGCCCTAAATGTAACTAAGAGCTGTTAAGACCTGTAAGGCTCTAGTCACACTAGCATGATTTGTCATGCAACTTTAGACATGGCAAGTCGCATGGCAAGTTGCAGCTATTCTTTTCAATGTACAGAAAAGGTGCGCATGTCCCTTTAAATGCTAAACTTAAAAAAAAAAACTCTGAATGCAGATATACATGCAGTATAGTAAAAAAAATCAATAATCAAATCCAATATGAGCATAAGATCAAGATTCATGTCAAATAAAAATTTAATAAGTGAAACAATAAAGTGCATATATAATCCAGATTCCACTTAAAGACGACCTTCAGTCATTTTTTCAACTTTCCATCTATTAAATCTTCTGCTCTGGTTTAACTTTGGATAGTAAAACATTTTTTTTTCTGCCAGTAAATACCTTATACAGCCCACTTCCTGATTCTTGTCTGGTCATTAGCCTAGGCGTATGTCATTATGCACAGCTCTCTCTCTCACTCTTGTAAGAGTTTGCCGGGGGGGGGGTGGTGAGTCAAAAGAGGGCCAATGAAAGCTGCAAGATTGCAGAGCTGGAGGTATGCCTCTGTGTGTCTGTGTAAATGCAGGAAGTGAACAGGCAGCTTGTTTGTAGGGAAGCTTCAGAATGGCAAAGATGCTTTTATTACAAATTATGTGAGCAGACTGCAGTTCCTCTTTAATCTCCAGGTGCCTTAAGGTGCTCTGTGATGAATAAAAACAATAAAGTGCTTCAATGTGCAAAACTGCTTGCCCACATCCAGGTCTCTTGCCAAATGGACATGATCTCACAATAAAAGAGATCAACTTTTTCATTTCACAGGAACCAATGTTTTCACTGTGTGTAATCTCCCTTCTTTAATGTTTACACTGTGTAGACTCCAGGTGGGCCTGTGACTCAGTCAGTGTGTTGCAGCAAATGTGTCCCCACAAAGGAATCGCTTCGGCAGTTTTCAGACTCCAACCACCACACAGTTCAGACTAAGAAACATTTAAAAACAAGGCTGGCAGCTTCCTTTTCCAGAAGAAGTCTATTACAGGGAAACAGAAAAAGGGGAAAACACTGCGCTATAGCAAACTAACAAAAAACAGCTGCCAACACTTCAAACAAACAAAGTTAAACAATTTAAAACAAAAGATAGTGTAGCGCTTCTATTAAGTGAATGTGTAATCACATGAGGGAAGTCTGAATGCAATCACAGAAAAATAAATAAATCAGAGATCACATAAGAAAGTCCGTAATCACATGGAGAGAGTCCATATACAATCACAAATAAACAAAATCCTCCGTGATGTTACTGGTGCACAAAAAATGGGATAGAACTTCTTCAAAAAGGATAGGGGTTTTACTAGTCAAGTGCAACCCGATATGTCAGCTTGTCTGCAGATATCAATAAAATAGGTGGAATACTCTTACCGAATATGATGGACTCACACGGTCTTACGACAGTTGAGTCAGAAATGCTTGGGGTCCTGACCTAGGACCAGATGGTAGATTGGTGAGGGTCCGTCCAGATGTTAAGAAGACTCCAAACGACTGCAGACCGTAGGGGGTGTCTCACAGGGGAATCTCCGAAGTAGTTCTCTGTCCAATTCAGAAGTGACTCGATTGGCAATTACAACCCCAAGCAGGGGGTGGGGGGTTTTGTAGAATTTAGACCAAAAAAGAAAAAAGAAAGCTCCACATGGTGCGGGTCAGAAAATCTTAACCGACAGGTTTTATTAAAAAGTCAAATAATTAAATAAAAATTATGACTTGGTGATCACAAATGAACAAGATAAAAACAATGTGGGGTGTCAAAAGCAGGCCCGACGCGTTTCGACATAGAGTGTCTTCAACAGGGGCATGATGGAACCCACCACATTGCTAACAAATTTATGAAGTTTCTGAGGTAGGTCCGCCTAAAAAGGGGCGGAGACTAGAATCAGAAACAAACCAATAATATCAAACTATGGGAGGGCCCACTCAAACACAGTCAGCAATGTATACAGCCAATCAGCTGCTTATATATGTTATTTCAATGTCAAAGACTTATATATATGTTCAAATTTAGCCTATACCCGACAGAAAAAAGGATACAAGTAAACACACCAATTACAATTTTCACTCATCAGTGTGTTCCTTATACATAAATCAAAATCATATGACAGCAAAACATATAACAAATTGGAGTTCAACTTATATCAGGTATTTGAAATATGGCTGTCAGATATACAACACTATCGCCTGTATACTGAATATCAGATCTATTCGCTTGTATCAAATGATTACTCACGGCTGCAATTCATCAAAATTGATCCATATGTATAGCGTTAGTGGCAAATGATGACAATCAACCATATGTGTGGTCTTAACAACCTTGATATCACAGTAGAACATACATAGACCCTATCCCCAAACTGAATGTATATGGGTTGCCACAGCAACCAATGGCGTGTTAGGTGAACGCATGCTACGTCCCGGTCATATGACGTAATTACGTCATGACCCATAGGACGTTAGGGCCGTATGACCAATCTCCTGGTTCGCACAGTGCGTCACCATGGAGAGAGGGCATAGGAAGGGCGTACGTTTTTCGCGCCACAGGACGTGAATCACGTGGCACGACTCCGTCGCCACCTCCCACTGCAGATGAATGGGGCATGTGACGAGAAGGTCGCGCACGCCTCGGATCACGTGGCGCGCCTCCATCGTCACCTCCCACTGGGAATGAATGGGACATGTGACGAGAGAGTCATATGACGCAATCGCGTCACGTCGCGTCACGTCCCCAATTACATCAGAGCCGTCACAACCTGTCTCATGGACCACAGAAAGTGTTGCCATGGAGAGGGGACGCTGGAAGGACGTCAGTTTTCGCGTCAGGTGACCGTCACGTGGAGCGCCCCTATCTCCACCACCCACTCCGGATGTGGAGGCCATCCTAATAAATAAAGTGTATCTCCCGGAAGGAAAAACGGAAAGGGCAAAGGTTTGGCTCTAATCGTCACTGCCCAATCGGAAAAAGACTGGGGAGAGACAGACATTAATGGTGAAACGAAAATATTGTGATTTGAATGAAAGTGTTCCAAAGCAGGCTAGAATATAGCCTGCGATGGAACACATACATCAAAGCCACACACAACCCATATTAGAACTGTGTCGGTAACATCAAAAGTGTCCCAAAATATAAAGAATATATATAAAAAGAGTAAATTAAAATAGGCAAATAACTCCACATATCAAGGGAAAACAGGGGAGATATTGCACATGATAGTATGTAATTGCGATATATGATTGAGCAGAGATTCAAACGCAAGCAAAGTATATAAAAAATATATAAAAACTGTGAGATTGTATATAGTTCTGCATAAACAACAAATATGTGGTTAATTCCATGTGGCTCATACAGTCACTATAGAATCACAAGAAATCGCAGGGTAATACAATGTGTGTAACAAAAAATGTGTATATAGTATCCAAAAAGAGAACGAATGTCCCGTGAAATTAAATATTAGCAATATTTGTAATGGGAACGTTCTTATGAGAATTATTGGAGACAGTACTGAAAAGTTCCAATAGATAAACTGAAAAATTATTGAACCAAAAGGGCCAGTTTTTAGGCCTGATTAATAAAACTGTTAATGTCCCAATCTGTATTCATGCCATGGGGGAAGTAGCACCTCAATTCATATATCCAAAACGTCTCGAGGCGCGACACCCCCCGTAGGCAGGAATCTCCCCTCCAGCTAGGAACAAATTTGTCTATGATCTGGAACGTGTACCAATAGGGTCTCTATTGTGTTGTTCCAGGATATGTCTGGGAACCGTGTGTTTATCACAGCCTTTTTTTATTTTCGTGAGGTGTTCATTTACTCTAATTGAAAAGTTCCGGATTGTACGGCCAACATATTGCTTATTGCAAGGGCATGTGATCAAATAAACTATATATCTAGTAGTACAAGTGGTAAAATGTTTCATAGAATATATACGTTGTGTAGTTGTGGATGTGAAAGAGTCACTTTTCCGTTTACCTAACATATTGTGCATGCAAACATTGCATTTTTTACAAGGAAAGTACCCTTTGCTCTGTGGGAAAAACTGAATAGGTCTAGGGATATCAATCACATTAGGGGAGATATCGCTTTGTATCGAGCGAGCTCCTCTGTAGATTACTCCCGCTCTCTCTGGGATTGTTCCTCCCAAGATTTTATCGCTACATAGTACTTTCCAATGTCTATTGATAATTTTCTTTATCTCATTATGTTGTATTGAAAAAGTAGTAAGGGAACGACCATTTAAATTTGTCGTTCTTTTTAGTCTTGGATTTCTTTTCGACAAGGGACGACCTATTGGTCTGTAGAGCTGTTTTTATGTCAGCATCCAAAGCACAAGGGTCGTATCCCTTGTCTATAAATCTCTTTCTGATGGTATAAGATTGAGAAATAAAATCACTATCGCTAGTGCAGTTGCGCCGCAGTCGAAGAAATTGGCCACGTGGGACAGATTTGAGCCATTGGTGGTGATGGCAGCTGTCTACGGGAATATACCCGTTCCTATCAGTATTACAGGGAAATGCATCAGATGGAGCTGGATTGGAGAAGTCAATACGCACTGGTGCGCCGGTATGTCCTGCGGCCTTGCTTTGTGAATCTGTACACCACCTGTTCCTTCTCATACACTGCAAGGGAAATAGCCTTTTAATAAATAGTTTCCTGACAGACTCCATGGCAGCCTACGTGTGGGTTTAGTCCCGCCTCCATTACCCTAAAGGACGACACTCCCATAAATCTTTGCTCCCTGCCAGAGGCCGTGTTCTTTTTTTGTCCTCCTCCATAGGACCTAGCATGTGTCTTTTTACCCTGAAGACTTGCATTTTTTTCTGCGATACGGACCGGCCGAGCGACTTGGAGTCGCATATTTCCAATAAGCTCTAGCTACTAGCGGAGAAGTCCGGCATGTGTGTGGGGACCTACCTCGGCTGGTGTCCGTCTACAGGAGTGGTGAGCTGTTTGTTTGTTCCATGGCAGCCTTTCTGTGTCTTTTCTGTGTATTTCTTCCTTTTTTTTTTTTGCAGTGTTTTTCTTTCCCCCTTCAGCGCTGTGCGCTGTATCTGGATTGCTGGGCGGCTGGTTTCCTTGCGTTCCAGCCGCCCAGTTACTTCCTCGTTCGCCGCTCGGTCGTTCTGCGCATTCGCTAGACCGGCGCGAGGACGAGGCTTGGTTCGCGCATGCGCGTTGCGGGCTTCGCGCATGTGCACTAGCATTGTCATGACGAAATTCGTGATGTCATTAAGGCGGCAGTTTTAAAACAGAAAACAACTTGTAGTGATTCTGGGATGCTTGTGAAACCTGACAGTGCCATTCCTGAGCCCTGGTTCTTCAGCATTAGGTATGTGTCTCTGTTATGGTTAGTTTATCTCTGCCTCCTCAGCTGTTTTCTGTGGCTAATTGAGACTGTTGTATCTCCAGCCCTGATGGATCCTGTGGATGCCTCACCGCCTGCTAGTGGCCAGCCCTCTCGGAGAAGGTACTTTTTGTGGGTTACCTGCCGGGGGGGGGGGGGGCAGTGGAACACTAGGGAATGTTCCACTAACACTGCTGGCTTTTTCCCTTTTTCAGCCCTTCTAGGTCTACTCAGCGACGGAGTTCTCACTGAGGAAGTGATTCGTCTAAGTCCCACCGCCGGCATTCCTCTTCCAGATCCAGACGACATGATTCTCCTGCGAGAACCAGTCTCCGTAGCCGGGAATCTTCCCGCCCTTCAACAGCCTGCCCAAGTCACACAGCTGAAGGTTTATGCTGGGGGTGCAGGATGCGGGTTCCTGCTGACAAGTCCCTTTGTGATGCCTGTTATGTTAAAGCGACGGGTGAAAGGAGTGACTCTGACCAACAGCTGAAGTCTATGGTGGAAAGATTGGTCAAGGACAGTCTTAAGAAATTTGAAGCCCCCCAGTTGTCTCCCATAGAGTCTCCAAGGTCTCCGGGGAGGGATTCTCAGGCCCAGGACACATGAGATTCCTCGTTGCCTAGCCATCCGACCGCTGTCCCCTCAGATAGTGAATCTGAGGAAGAAGAGTCTGGTTCGGGTTTTGACTTTGCCCTGCTCCCTCCCTTGGTCAAAGCCATCAAGGAAACATTGAACTGGGAAGAGCCGGTAGTGGCCCCGGCAAAACAAAGAAAGTATTTTAAGCAATTAAAGAAGGAGCGTATTAGCTTCCCTTTCCTCTCAGAGTTGGGAGAAGTGATCTCGGATGAGTGGAGTAAGGTAGAGAAAAAGAATTCTCTTCTATCTAAGATTTAGAGACTTTACCCTTTTAAGGAGGAAGAAGTTAAAAATTTGGAGTCTTCCCCTCTAATGGATGTGGCGGTAATGAGATTGGTCAGACATGTGACCCTTCCTCTTGAGGACACAGTCTCTTTTAAGGATTCTCTGGATAGGAGAATTGATTCTGACCTGAAGAGGATCTATCTTACGGCTGGCATGGCCTGTAAGCCGGCCCTGGCCTTAGCGGCTCTGTCTAGAGCGATGGAAGTTTGGTCTGATAGTGTTGATGATACACTCAGGAATGTTTCTGAAGATCTGGCCAAGAGTTCTCCCATTCAAGAACTAAGACTGGCTTCAGCCTTCTTAGGAGAGGCCTCGATCGATATTATCCGACTGGTAGCTCGAGTTATGCTCTCGTCTGTAACTGCCAAGCGTGCCCTGTGGCTCCGTCCTTGGCTAGCCGATCCCGCTTCTAAGCAGGTTTGGTGCCGTATTCCTTTTGATGGTTCTTCCCTTTTCGGCAATAAGCTGGATAGTGCTATAACTCGAGCCACTGGGGGGTAAGTCGGGGTTTCTCCCCCAGGATAGGCGCCTGCAGAATCAAAGGAGATCGTTCCCAAGAAAGCAGGGTCAAGATCGTGCCAGGGAGGCACGCACTTACAGACCTGGACGGGAATTTTCCAGATCTTGGAGGTCCAGACAGACATCTCTCAAAAAATGTGCAAAGGGCAGTTCGATGGGGGAAAAGGAGCCTACTAAGTCCTTTTGAGATCGAGCCCGTCCAGGCGGTCCGGGTAGGAGCTCGTTTGTTCCACTTTCGGCACGTCTGGGCAGCCTTGATCCAGGACTTTTGGACCGTCAAGACGGTTTCCTCCGGGCACACTTGGTCGTTCAGCAGTGTCCCCGAACTCAGGTGCGTTCCCACATCCATTCCAGAGTCAGAAGAAAAAAGACAAATTCTTCTATCCTACATAAAATCTTTGTTGGATCAAGGTGCCGCTATTCCTGTTCCAGACAACCAACGCGGCATGGGAATGTATTCCCCTCTTTTTCTGGTCCAGGAAAAGAACGGTACATGGAGACCCGTAATAGACTTGACGCGTCTAAATCGCTTCATAAGAAAGGAGAAATTCAAAATGGAAACGCTGTCCACGATTCAACAATCAGTGCAGCCAGGGGACTGGCTTGTCTCAATAGATCTCAAAGACGCCTATTTTCACGTCCCAGTGGCCACAGAGTTCCAACAGTTTCTTCGTTTCTCCATTGGCCAGCTTCATTTACCGTTTACCTGCCTTCCTTTCGGTCTGTCAACTTCCCCTCGCACATTCTCGAAGGTACTTCTAGCAGTCATAGCCTTATTGAGAGTCAGGAAAATCCGGATTCATCATTATCTGGACGATTTGCTTCTTCTTGCTCAGGACAAGGATTGTCTCTTGAAACACAGGGATCAAGTCATCGCAACCCTCAAGGAATTCGGGTGGCTCCTGAATTTAGAGAAAAGCCAGTTAGTTCCTACACAGTCTCTTGTGTTTCTCGGCGCCCTGTTCAATACGGCAAAAGGTACCATCTCTCTGCCCGAGGAGAAGATTGCAGTAGTACGGGACAGGATCCACCTGGCTCTCTTTTTCGTCTCGTCTCAGTGCTCTTCATTGCCTAAAGATCATAGGCACCATGGTGTCTACTATACCGATGGTGAAGTGGGCACAGTGGAGGATGCGCCCCTTTCAAATGGGTTTTCTTCGCCAATGGTCGGGAGAAAAGGTCCAGTCCATCGAGATTACTCAGACCATGAGAGGTTCCCTCCTCTGGTGGCTTCGTCGGGAGAACCTATTGAATTGCCACTCTCTTCTTCCAATCAAATGGATCTCAGTGACGTCAGATGCCAGCAGCAAGGGCTGGGGGGAACATTGTCTATCGGAAGTGGCTCAGGGCATTTGGGACTTTCCCTCTCGGGGAATAGTGTCAAATGTGTTAGAACTACGAGCAGCCTTTCTAGCGCTGTTGGCATTTCCGCATCTGATAGTGGGTGCATCCGTAGTCCTCAGGCTGGACAATACGACGGCGGTCGCATACGTAAGGAAGCAAGGGGGCACCAGAAGTCGGTCTCTGCTGAGGGAAGTGGATCCAATAATGCGTTGGGCCCAGAGGAATCTGGCCAACCTAACAGCAGCCTATGTGCCTGGAGTTCTCAATGTCCGTGCAGACTTTTTATCACGAGTCCACTTGGACAACAACGAGTGGACCCTTCATGAAGATGTGTTTCAGTGGGTTCAATCCATGGGGATGTCTCCAGAAGTAGATCTCTTCGCCTCCCGTTTCAACAGGAAGCTAGCGAGGTTCTATTCAAGGTTCAAGGATCCGCAGGCCTACGGGCTAGATGCCCTAACAGAGCAGTGGTGGTTCCACAAGGCATATGCCTTCCCTCCAATTCCAATTATCTTTCAGTTCCTGAAGAGACTCAGATGGGAAGAGGTGGAGGTGTTGGCAATAATTCCACATTGGCCCAACAGGCCTTGGTTTCCTCTCCTATCCCTCCTCAGCTTTCGGGACCCAGTTCCTCTTCCACCCAGATGGGACCTGCTCTCCCAGGGGTCGATTCTCCATCCATGTCCGGCTCACCTTCAGTTGAGGGTCTGGTTCTTGAGAGGGGAAGGCTGGAAGCACTAGGGTGTCCTAAGGAAGCCATTTCCACCCTCTTAAGTGCAAGGAGAAGAAGTACTAATAAGGTGTATGAACGGATCTTGGCCAAATTTGTATCTTATGTGTCCTCCAGAACCAGTTCCTACCTTTCACCCACAGTCCAAGACGTTTTGGGTTTCCTGCAGTCAGGCTTGGACTTGCCCTTGTCAGTTAGCTCCCTTCGGGTTTAAGTCTCGGCTATTTCTGCATTTACAGGGGTTCAGTGGGCCAAGAATGCCCTTATCCAGCAGTTCTTCAAAGGCGCAGTAAGATTGAGACCCCAGAAAAAACCCAGATTCCCTAAATGGGATCTGCCTCTAGTTCTGGACTTCTTTTCTCTTCTCAGTAAGGCTCTTTCCATCAGAGAACTCACCTTGAAAATTGCATTCCTGGTGGCGGTCACCTCGGCGAAACGAGTATCAGAGATTCAAGCTCTAGGAGTCAAGGAGCCTTTTCTAATTTTTTTTCCGGACAGAGTGGTCCTAGTTCCAATGTTGGGGTCAAACCCTAAGGTCACTTCGGTTTTTCATGAAAATCAAGAAATCTCTCTACCCTTATTCAGATCCTCGGATTCCTCGGAAATTCATCCACTTGATGTTGGGCGCTCATTAAAGCTCTATTTGGAAGCTACAGCTCCATTCCGGCAGTCGGACTTCCTGTTCGTTCTGTTCTGTGGGAAGAACAAGGGCACTAGAGCATCAGTCAGGTCAATTGCGGCATGGATAGTTCAAGCGATCCAGTGGGCATACAGAGTAAGGGGCTTGGCCTCTCGCCACGTGGCTCCTGACGTGATTTGCAGGGCGGCCTTGTGGTCTTCGATTCACACCTTTATGTCTCATTATTGTGTTGAGCCGGCGGCTCTATCCTCAGTTGACTTTGGAGTTAAAGTTTTGTCGGTTGACGGTGTCAAATAAATCTTTGTTAAGCAGCATTTTTGCCCACCCGGGTGTGTTTTGGCGAGTTATTTCCCACACGTAGGCTGCCATGGAGTCTGTCAGGAAAACTGAAAATTTATGTCAAATACTTACCGTAATTTTCCTTTCCTGATGGACTCCATGGCAGCAGGAGTTCCCTCCCAAATGGCTGGAGTAGGATAGTTACCAAACACCGCCTCTGGCAGGGAGCAAAGATTTATGGGAGTATCGTCCTATAGGGTAATGGAGGCGGGACTAAACCCACACGTAGGCTGCCATGGAGTCCATCAGGAAAGGAAAATTACGGTAAGTATTTGACATAAATTTTCCGTTTTTTAATGATGCTGCACTGATGCATGCGCCATAGACATCGGGCGCAGGCGCACTGAGCATGCAGTTTCTAATGGCGATCATGCCGTTAGTGGCAGCACCAGCGCGCATGCACGGGAATGATGTCATCATGCCTCTCGGCCAGTCACAGCGCCGGAGCTGCGATACTCAGAAGTCACTCCGGGATAGATGGCGGCATCAGAGGAGGCAAACGAGGGCCGATGAGGGAGCTTCGATCTCAGGTAAGTAATTCATAATGAGCTAGTATGCTATGCATACTAGCTCATTATGCCTTTGTCTTGCAGGGTGTATTTTTTTTTTCCAGAGGCTTTACTTCCTCTTTAAAGGGGCATGCGTACCTTTTGTGTACATTTTCATTTTTGGTCCAGTGTTCAGGATTTCTTTAGCGCAGCTAGTTAAACTAAGAGCAGGTATTATTTTTATTCTTTTCAATGGCACCCATTCAGATCAGTGCGACTTAAAGACATAGAGATTTTGAGAAGGTGCCAGTACTACTTTGGTTCCACTTTTCATGCGACTTGAGTGTAAAGTTGGATCAAAGTCACACCAAAAGTGTCATCAAAGTCACGCTCCAAAGTCACACTGGAAATCGTGCGACTTTGGAGCTGGGCTAGTTTGAATGGAGCCTAACAAGTTAATTTAATTTATACATATGGAGGCTAAAACTGGAATTAACCACTTCCCGACCAGCGCACGACGATGTACGTCGACACAATGGCACGCATATTGGCATACAGGTACGTCCAATATTCAATGCTGTCCTGCCATCGGGAGCGCGCCGCCGGCGGCGCACTCCCGCGCTGGTCGGGACCCCCGTGAGTCCGGTCGCGGGACCCGCGGACTCGATTGCCGCGGGCATCCCCGCGATCGTCTCACTGAGCGGCCGAATCAAGGAAATGCCGAGTAAACAGCATTTCTCCATTCTGCCTAGCAACTAGTGACGCTGATCTCTGCTCCATGTGATTGGAGAAGAGATCAGTGTTCACTAAATGAAAGCCCAACCCCCCCACAGTTAGTAACACACCCCTAGGAACACTTAACCTACACTGCCACCCCCTGGTTAACCCCTTCACTGCCAGTGTCATTTACACAGGAATCACTGCATTTATATAGCAGTGATTACTGTATAAATGACAATGGTCCCAAAAATGTGTCAAAAATGTCCGATGGGTCCCCCACAATGTCGCAGTCACAATAAAAATCGCTGATCGCCGCCATTACTAGTAAAAAAAAATAAAAAATTATTAATAAAAATGCTATAAAACTATCCCTATTTTGTAAACGCTATAACTTTTGCACAAACCAATCAATAATCGCTTATTGCGATTTTTTTTTACCAAAAATATGAAGAAGAATACGTATCGGCCTAAACTGAGGGAAAAAAATGTTTTTTTATATATTTTTGGGGGATATTTATTATAACAAAAGGTAAAAAATAATGCGTTTTTTTTCAAAATTGTCGCTCTATTTTTGTTTATAGCGCAAAAAATAAAAACCGCAGGGGTGATCAAATACCACCAAAAGAAAGCTCTATTTGTGGGAAAAAAAAGGACGTCAATTTTGTTTGGGAGCCACGTCGCACGACCGCGCAATTGTCAGTTAAAGCGACGCAGTGCCGAATCGCAAAAAGTGGTCTGGTCTTTGACCAGCAAATTGGTCCGGTCTGAAAGTGGTTAATATTATGTTTCTTCAAAACCCTGTTAAAACATTTATAATTAATTTGATAATAAAGCAAAATTGTAAACAGTTACATTCATGATTGTTTGAAATTGATTGTTGGAAATTAAGCAAATACACTTAACTAACAAAGTGTTAATGTTAATAAGAAATATAATATCAGTTGCAGTTTTACCAGCAATCCTCGCAGCTTTTATTTTTCTATCTTTCTGCATGAGCGTCCCAACGCTGTAGGAGCCTGCTAGGAGCACAGCTAGCATCATGTTTTTTTTGATTTATGGTCCTGTCAGGTGAAGCATTTTTATTTGATTCTTCTGTTTTGTACAATAGTTCTAACAATAAATAATATCAGCAATATCAGCACATCCAGTTATCCTTTCTCTAATCTTTTATTGTTTTGCTTTAATTGTATTGTTCTTTAATGAAGAATAATTACCACAGCATTACTGCCTCCACTCTGTTATATACAGCGATACCTAATATAGAGGCACAACCATCGTGATTCTTTTTCCAACCAAGACATACAGGCTTGGCTGCTGGCAGCAGTAGCAGGCAACTCTTAAACCATATGATCTCAGACTACTTGGGTTGCAGAGTGGATGCAGACTTCATCAACTTCAAGGTGCCCTGGGTGGACCATTGGCCAAAGTTTGCAGAGTACACCATGGAGCTTTTGGCTTGCATTGCAGCCAGTGTATTTTCTAAGTGGGCATTCAGTGCAACAGACAGTTTTGTAACAAAGAAACAAATCTGCCTATCTCCTGACATTTTGACTGGTTCACTTTCTAAAAAGTAACCAGCCCTGGGTGAGAAATTATTACAAGCCCCCTGCAGTTGATGCAACTCACTAAATGTTTTCCTTTTAGTCTGATCCAAAAAAATGATACTTTACACCAGGAGTGGACAGCCCTTCAGTTTAACTTCATATACCATGAGACATTGTAAGACTGATAGGTACTCACATGACTACCAGAGCCAGAGGCATGATAGGAACACTCAACTGACAGTTACTCCCAAAGGCAGCGGCATGATGGGACATGTATTTCCACAACAGCTGGAGGGATGCAGTTGCCCACCCCTGCCTTACACCAGGGTTCAACAAACCGCAGGTGTCAGGTCACTGTTGCGACCAGAAGTTTCGACCTGGCACCTGGGCTGCCACCCAAATGCTCCCCACACCCCGCTATATATCCCAGGCTCCACTTGCCCAACTGCGGGCCCGGGACCGGCATAGCAGGTGCCACTGGGTAGAGTGGGCAGGGAGAGGGGGGAGAGTAGACACAAGTCCGCTGCCAGCACCAGTGCCATCCGTCAGCCCCAGTGCCGTCAGCCCCAGTGCCACCAGTGCCGTCAGCCCCAGTGCCGCCAGTGCCACCTGCCAGCACCAGTGCCAGCGCCAGTGCCCTCCGTCAGCCCCAGTGCCGTCAGCCCCAGTGCCGTCAGTGCCGCCAGTGCCAGTGCCACCTGCCAGCGCCAGTGCCATCCGTCAGCCCCAGTGCCGTCAGCCCCAGTGCCGTCAGTCCCAGTGCCGCCAGTGCCGTCAGCCCCAGTGCCACCTGCCAGTGCCAGTGCCGCCTGCCAGCACCAGTGCCACCACCAGTGCCACCTGCCAGCGCCAGTGCCATCCATCAGCCCCAGTGCCGTCAGCCCCAGGACCGTCAGCCCCAGTGCCGCCAGCCCCAGTGCCGCCAGTGCCATGTGCCAGTGCCACCTGCCAGTGCCACCTGCCAGCGCCAGTGCCATCCGTCAGCCCCAATGCCGTCAGCCCCAGTGCCGTCAGCGCCAGTGCCGCCAGTGCCACCTGCCAGCGCCACCTGCCAGCGCCAGTGCCACCTGCCAGCGCCAGTGCCACCTGCCAGCACCAGTGCCATCTGCCAGCCGCAGTGCCATCTGCCAGCCCCATTTGCCAGAGCAATTAGCCAGAGCAAATAGCCAGCACCATGTGCCAGTGCCATCTGCCAGTGCCAGCCCCAGTGCCATCTGTCAGCGACATCTGCCAGCGACATCTGCCAGCCCCATCTGCCTCCAGTGCCATCTGCCACCAGTGCCATCTGCCTCCAGTGCCATCTGTCAGTGCCACGTGTCGTCAGTGCCACGTGTTGTCAGTGCCACGTGGGGTCACTTTGTGGGCATTTCCATTGTCCTGGTGCTCCAGGGCCTTCAAAACTGTAATAGGTGGTTGAGAAATAAGATGTGTAATTTATGCTCCTAGAACGCCTGATGGTGCTATTTCAATATTGGGCCTCTGTATGTGGTCAGGCTGTGTAAAAGTCTCACACATTGGTATCATTATACTCAGGAGGAGTAGTAGAACGTATTTTGGGGTGTAATTTTTGCTATGTACATGCTATGTGTTGGAAATATCTTATAAATGGACAACTTTGCGTAAAAAAAATGCGTTTTCATTTTTTTCCACATTTTCCCAAAACTTCTGGAAAAAAATTAACCATTCAAACGACTCATTATGCCTCATAGATTATACGTTGGGGTGTTTCCAAAATGGGGTCACTTTGTGGGCATTTCCATTGTCCTGGTGCTCCAGGGCCTTCAAAAATGTAATAGGTGGTTGAGAAATGAAATGTGTAATTTATGCTCCTAGAACGCCTGATGGTGCTATTTCAATATTGGGCCTCTGTATGTGGACAGGCTGTGTAAAAGTCTCACACATTTGGTATTGTAATACTCAGAAGGAGTAGCAGAACGTATTTTGGGGTGTCATTTGTGGTATACACATGCCATGTGAGAGAAATAACCTATTACATTGAAAATTTTGTGAGAAAAAAAAAAAAAAATCTTCATTTTGCAAAGAATTGTGGGAAAAAGATGACAACATCAAAAACCTCACCATGCATCTTAGTAAATACCTTGGAATGTCTACTTTCAAAAAAGGGGTCATTTGGGGGTATTTGTACTTTCCTGACTTGTTCGGGTCGCAAGAAATGAGATAGGCCACCAGTACATCAGGTGTGATCAATTTTGTGCGATTCGCACCACAGCTTGTAGACTCTCCAACTTTCACAAAGACCAAATAATATCCACTAATTTGGGTTATTTTTACCAAAGATATGTAGCAGTATAAATTGTGGCCAAAATTTATGGAAAAAAAATTATAATTTGCAAAATTTTATCACAGAAACAAAGAAATATGCTTTTCTTTTCAAAATTTTCGGTCTTTTTTCATTTATAGCGCAAAAAATAAAAACCCCAGAGGTGATCAAATACCACCAAAAGAAAGCTCTATTTGTGGGAAAAAAAGGACACAAAATTCATTTGGGTACAGTGTTGCATGACTGAGTAATTGTCATTCAAAGTGTGAGAGCACCAAAAGCTGAAAATTGGTCTGGTCAGGAAGGGTGTTTAAGTGCCCAGTAAGCAAGTGGTTAAAAAAAATCAATTTTTTTTAAGTAAAATAAAAAAAAATGATTTTAATTGTAAAAAAATTAAAGTTACACCGAAGCACATAAAATCCCCCCTCCCCCCACACAAATAACAGAGGCCCACCCCACCCCACATATATGCACATTTAAACATAAACATACACATTAGGGCACCTACGCCTAAGAACGTTGATTGTGATACATATGTTACATATCATGGCGCATGCCGGAATAAGAGCATTAATTCTAGCACCAGTCCACCTTTTTTTCCCACACTAAACTGATGACTCCACAAAAACTGCTCTTTTAAAACTCACAAATGACCTACTAACTGCAAAAACCAACGGACACTATTCTGTACTCCTACTTCTGGACCTTTCAGCTGCCTTTGACACGGTTGACTACCCCCTCCTCCTCAAAAAATGTTACCTTGGTTTCCGTGACTGTGCTCTTCAGTGGCTCTCACCCTACCTATCCCAACGCACCTTCAATGTCACTTACAATTCTACTTCCTCCACTCCTCTTCCCTTCTCCGTCGGGGTACCCCAAGGTTCTGTTCTTAGACCTCTTTTATTTTCAATCTAAACCTCTTCCCTGGGTCAGCCTCTCACGGCTTTCAATATAATTTCTACACCGACGACACACAAATCTATCTCTCCATCCCTCAACTGACTCCATCAGTCTCCTCATGCATCACTAACTTACTAAGAGACATATCTGTATGGATGTCACACCACTTCCTCAAATTCAACTTGCCCAAAACCGAACTTATAATATTTCCTCCCCCACGTGCCTCTTCCCCTGACTTACCATGTCAGCGTGCTTGGTGTTAGCCTGGACTCTGAACTCTCATTTCGGTCCCACATCCAATCACTTTCCAACGCTTGACGCTTCAACCTCCACAACATCTCTAAACGACGTCCCTTTCTAACCAATGAAACTACAAAGCTCCTGATTCACTCCCTGGTTATCTCTCACCTTGACTACTGCAATTTTCTCCTCATTGGCTTACCTTTAAATAGACTATCCCCTTCAGTCCATCATGAGTGCTGCTGCCAGACTCATCCTCCTTACAAACCACACAGTGTCTGCTACACTTCTCTGCCAGTCCCTTTATTAGCTGCCACTCGCCCAACAAGTGAAATTCAAAATACTAACAATAAGTTACAAAGCCATCCAAAACTCCTCCCCCAGCTACATCACTAGCCAAGTCTCAAAATACCAACCTAATCGCCCTCTTCGTTCCTCCCAAGACCTCCTGCTCTCTAGCTTCCTCATCACCTCCTCCAATATCAGCCTCCAGGACTTCTCCCAAGCCTCGTCCATCATCTGGAATTTGCTACCCCAATCTGTCAGACTGTCTCCAAATGTATCCACTTTAGGCGATCCCTGAAAACCTTCCTCTTCAGAGAAGCCTATCCTGCCTTCATTTAACAACTGCACCATTCTCTCCATTAGCTCATCCCTCACAGCTATTACCCTTTTGTATAACCCTCCCTCCTAGATTGTAAGCTCTAACGAGCAGGGTTCTCTGATTCCCCTCCTGTATTGAATTGTATTGTAATTGTACTGTCTGCCCTAATGTTGTAAAGCACTGTGTAAACTGTCGGCGCTATATAAATCCTGTATAATAATAATAAAAATAATAATAAGGGGCTTTTAAAGCGTCACCTATGAAAAATATAGGGTACTGACATTTTAAGGTTTGACATGTTGGATAGCTATTTACCCTGTGCAACCTCGCTTTTATATTTTACCAAAAAAAAAATGGGTCATTTATTGCATTTTATTCCCTCTAAAATTAACTTTTAATGTGTTTTTTTACTGAAATGTTGGGTTTCCTAGACCTTTACGGTAATATCAAGTGAAAATTTGAACTACTACTATTTTATTCCCTAGGGTGTCTGCTTTAAGAAAATGTATAATGTTTGGGGGGTTTATAATCTTCAGACCCAAAATTATTTTTTTAGGTGTGGAAAAAAAAGCAAAAACTGCTCTGGCTGTGAAAGGTCACCTTTGGGGCATGTTAAATTTGTAAAATTTGTTAGTTAAAAAAAAAGGCTCCTAACTTTTTTAGCTGCCTTCTTGATTCAAATCAAATCTGTCAAGTGCTGCCTTCCACTATTACCTGTTCTTGCCACTGCTGCTGGCCTGCCACCATCATCAGCTCCTGCCACCTCTGCTGGCCTGCCACCATTACTGTCTCCTGCCTCCACTGCTGGTCTGCTACTATTACCAACTCATGTCCTGTCAATTCTGCTGATCTGCCACTACTGCCAGCTGCTATCACCTCTGCTGGCCTTCTAGTACTACCAGCTCCTGTTACTTCTCCTGGCCTGCTGCTGCCACCACTATTACCAGCCCCTGCCATCTCTGCTGGCCTGCCTTGTCTCTCTCTCAGAAACTGTTTCCTAATAAAGTTGCTTACACACAGTGCATCAACTGTACAATAGTTCTCGATGTTGTTTGTAAAATAAATTTTGGTGATAAACATTGCCATGTCACTCCCTTGGAAATTGACACTTAATAAAGCTTCTTACATACATGGACAGTACTGAATTCTGGGCTACTTTCGGTGAAACATTACATGCTAATTTTTATTAGCGGTAACTTCTTTCTTTTAATAATCAAATACACATGAAAAATATGTGATGCCAGTGATGCCAGAATACGGTGCCCCTGACATGAGAATTGTATAGTTCTGAAACACCACATACAGCTTAAAGGCATCTCCCAGATATCTAGTTGAAAAGAATTGTGTTTCCCTTGTGTACAGGATTTTTTTGCTTTTTTATGCATTGCTATATGTTCCACATGGCAGTGACCGGCTCACAATACCCTTTGTTTTACAATAACTTGCCTAATTGCCTTGAAAATGTCCAGAATTTCCCCCAATTTTTGGACTTTACAATGGGTTCAATGCCATGTGGCCATGTGGACCAAACCCAGACACGTTAGTTTATCTCTAAGTACTAAGATGAACAGCATATTAAGCATTTTCTAATGCACAGCTCTGACCTAAAGATAAAGTTAAAAACCCATAAACTTGATGGCTTTATTCTGCTAAATTAGGAAACATTTTTTACAAAAAGGTGAAGGTGGTCTAACTGTCAATGAGGACTAAAAGACACATTTTAAAAGCAGTAAATGATTGGTTAACCACTTCAGAACCACGCTGTAGCCGAAAGAAGGCTACATTACAGGAGGGTGTCCATGGACGTCCTCCTAGAACCACAACCCCCACTCGGGCCCTGGGATGTACATCCGGTGCACTCTGATCGCTTTGGACACAGATGATCACTGTAAAGGGCCAATCACAGTGGCTCTTTACCATGTGATTAGCTGTGTCAAAATCACAGCTGATCACATGTAAACAAATGTTATGGTTTCGGCTTTCCTTTCCTCATGCATTGCCACAGCTTGAGGAGAGGAGTGCCGGTAAACAGCAAGTGTGACAGGGGACATGTAAACATACAGGGGACATTTACAGAGGTAATCAGGGCACCTATCAGTGCCAGTCAGTGCTGCCTATCAATGCTTCCTCATCAGTACAGCCTCATCATTGCCTCCTTATCAGTGCCCATCAGTGCAGCCTATCATGGCCTATTAATGCAGCCTCATCAGGCCACATCAGTGAAGGAGAAAAATTACTTATTTGGAAAATGTTATATTAAAAAAATGTTTTTCAAAATTTCTGTTTTTTTTTCCGTTTGTTTAGCAAAAAATAAAAAACCCAGTGGTGATTAAATGCCACAAAATGAAAGCTGAATCTGTCTCAAAAAATTATAAAAATTTCAATTTGGGTTCAGTGTCATAGGACTGCCCAATGGTCATTAAAAGCGCAACAGTGCTGAAAGTTGAAAATTGGCCTGAGCAGGTAGCGGGTGAAAGTGGCTAGTATTGAAGTAGTTAACTAATCATTTAATACCCATTTGCTTCAAATGCCTGCCAAATAATTTATTGTAATTAACAAGTATATTTATGTAGCACTTACTCCTGAAGGAGCGACTGTATTTGATTCGGGCCTGCACTCTGCTAATGAACCCTGCCAAATTGACTCAGTCCCCTTGACACAGCTGTGGTGCAACACAATACAGTACAATATAATGTAATGCAATATACCTGTATTGTAACCTCAGGATCCTCTGGCTCCACCTGCTGGGAGAAAACAACACTCCACACAAGCTGTATACTTAACCAGATATATTTTAGTGTAAATATATTTCAAAGGTGATTACAATAATAGTGCTGTCACCCCAACATAGGATGACAGTACAATGAATTTCAACATAAACAATTACAAACAGTAGATATATATTTATACCTGGGAGCTCCCCCTACTTTTAAAGCTATGTGTGAGATCTCACTTAAAGTACTTAGTCTTTGATCTTCTAGTCTTCCCTAGCTAAAGTAACTCTTTGTAATCCACAGATTAAAATAAGTTAAGTTGAGGTAAAGGTGCTCATGGTGTATCTTCAATAACTGTTACAAACTTAGAAATGTCAGAGTAGATGGGCCTCAAACCTGCTCAGTCTCAGTTACTCGGCTCCGCCTTCGTAAAACTATAAATCCCAGTGAGAGCTGTGTATGAGTCTATCTGCGTGTAAAAGTTGTCAAACTGTGGGTCGTGACCCGCTCACCAACTGGATCGGAACTCCGTGTAGTAGCTTCAGTCCGGTGACTGTAGCTTGCCCTTTCATCAACTGGCTCCGTCACTCCATTCCTCTATGCTAGATGAACCCGATCTTCCGATGCTCAAACGAGTGTCTCTGGATGTCTCCAATCCGGTCACTGTGTCTCCTGCACCGTCAGGTCACTCACACAAGCTGTAGAAGTTGTGATCTGTGATGGCTGTAGGCCCCTTCTAATGGGAGACCTCCCCACAGATCCTCACAGGCTGGCCACACGATCCCAAGAGAGCTAAAATGCGGTTCAGGTTCCTTTTATGTCCTACCCAGCATGCACTGCTAGAGAATGTGTTCATGGGTAGTGTTGTAGCAATCTGGCTGTATGCTATGCACACAGCCACATCTACTGTGCTCATATAAGCACCCATTTCCATCTTAATTATATAATACTTTAGCTTACCTGCCAACCCATTCATCCCAATGAACAGACATGACCATCCTTCTTACGTACTCAGTTCCATGCTTATGCCCCCTCCCCCCCCGCCGGGGGCCCAGCATCCCTTTTATTATCTCCAAAAGAATGACAAACAGGAAGTGATTGCCCACAACAGGCAAGCACTTCCTCAGTACAGCAAATGACATCACAGGAAATGACACATACATTAAAGGGGAGGGCACTCACAAGAGGAAGTGCACACACCCCCTTTTAGTCAGCATGGAGCACAGACAATAGTGTTTTCAAAGTAAACAGTATGGAGTGAGCTCATTCTAATGATTCTTGCAGGCTTGAGACAATCTGCAGGGACATTGCTACTGGTGTTGTCAATATACGGTACGAGTATATTAACAAGGCAGATACCAATGTCCTCTTATAAAAGCAGATATGTATCCAAAAGGGATAATGTAGCCACACAGAGATAAAATAATATGTTTATCATGTTATGTGGACTTCGCTTCTCTAGTGCGCATAGTCATTTGAAGGCAAGAAGCCTACAAACCAACAAACATCCACAGACACAGAGAACACATCTCGAATCCTATGAGAATGTTTTCATACTGACCGTTTTTACACCACTGGTCTCGATTTGACCCAAGTGCGCTCTGCTAGAGCGCTCCTCGATTAAACCAGACACAGGGAGACAGATGACAATCTATAAAACACACATCCTAGAATAAAATGTTATACAATCAAATTTCCACAACAGTAGGTAATCAAGCCTCCTGGGTAAAAGGGTCAACCTTCTAAACAAAACAACAGTCACTTTCTGTATTGTGTTAAACACTTAAACACTTGTGTTAAACACTTAAAGCGGTTCTCCACCCTAAAGTGGAAGTTCCGCTAATCTGATCCCTCCCCCCTGAAAGGTGCCGATTGTGGTACAGGACGTATCTGCACCCACTTCCGGGACAGACCGCCACAGACCGCCACAGATGCCCCGCCCCCCGTTGTGTTCTGGAAAACACAAAGTTCCCTGCCACAGCGGGGACCAGCAGAGACGCGCAGCGCGACTCGTGCATGCGCAGTAGGGAACCGGGCAGTGAAGCCGCAATGCTTCACTTCCCGATTCCCTGACAGAGGATGGTGGTGGGGGCAGCAGAGAGACGAGCGATCGCTCGTCATCTGCCGCCGACATCGTTGGACCCTGGGACAGGTAAGTGTCAATTTATTAAAAGTCAGCAGCTGCAAAATTTTGTAGCTGCTGGCTTTTAATATTTTTTAAGGTGCAGAACCGCTTTAAGAAAAACCAAAGTTATCACAGTCCACATCCTGTATTTTATCGCTACATCCTGCCAAACACTAAGCCATAGAACTGTCCATAGGCTTACATTGTAGAACATTAACATCACATTAATAGGTGAAAATGTGTCACTGCTACATTTAACACATTGAGGCACATTCACTGCACATCAGGATGGGCAGACTGTGATTTGAAAGGTGTCTGTAATGTGAAGGGGAATCTGTGATGTAAAGGGGGGGGGGGGTGATGTGAAGGGGAGACTAAGGTTACTGATGTAAAAGGGGGGCTGATGTAAAGCGGGACTAAAGACACTGTTGTAAAGGGAGACTGTAATGTGAAGAGGGGATTCAGGTCATTGATGAAAAGGGAGGGATTGTGATGTGAAAAGGTGCCTGAGAACACTGATGTAAGGGCTCTTTCACACTTTCTGCACTAGAAAAACACTAGTCTCAGAAAGGGCACACAAAAAACTTTGCTTTCTATGTGCCCTGTTCACAATACAACAGACTTTACATACGTTTCTGCAATGGACCAGAGCTCACTGAAGGCTTTGTGTACTTCTATGCAGGGCAGTTTAGCTGCAGTGAATAGAAATGAATGAAACATTATTTTTACACGTCAATAAAGTTGAAAAAAAAAGCAGTGTGACACACTTAAATATGCATTGCAACGCCACATCCTGGATCTCACACAGCTGCCCAGTAAAAACCTGCATTTTACCATGAGGGCCAGGGTGGACAGATCCTAAAGGGTGAGGGGCACGGTGATGTGAAGAAGAGGCTGTGATTTAAAGGATCTGAGTCATAGCACATACATGAGATTTGGACTTCTGCCAGAATATATTTTACTCAGACTTCTGTGAATTTTAATTTGATACCTCTGATGTAGGAGATCTTTACTGCAAAAATAAAAGAGTATTCAGTTCCCTAAATGCTCCACTCAATGTACTTGTCTTCTTTTTTATTTTTTTACTTTACATTTTTATTAATTTCTCAGTTGACATTTTCCAACATTGTTAGTAACTTATAAAAACATTGGGCATTACGTTGTTTAAACATATATTAAAGAACAAGTGAAGAAGTGATCAAGTACATGGTATTATCATTGTTCTTGGTAATCAATTTCCCCCAACCCCTTATGGGAACAAACTATGGGCAGAGATTGTTCACCAAAGTTTTTATATCCACTGTTAAAGAGGAAGTAAGCCCTGATGGGTTTACTTCCTCTTTGTCTCCCTGCAAAGGTAAAACATAATGGGCTACTATGCATCGCATAGCAGCCCATTATGTGTCACTTACCTGACACAGGAGCCAGAGATGTCACCGCTGTCCCCTGTAGCACAAAGCATCCATCTTCTTCTGGGTATCACGCCACCGCGCATGCGCACGGGAGCCGCCACTAATGGGATATCGCCGTTAGCAGCGGCATGCTCAGTGCACCTGTGCGCATGCACCGTAGACAGCGGTACCTGTCTTTTTGCAAATATCTCCTAAACCATGTAGGTTTAGGAGATATTTCATGGACCTACGGGTAAGCCTTAATCTAGGCTTATCTGTAGGTCAAAGTGGTCTGTAAGGGTTTACAACGACTTTAAGGAAGAAAGGAGGACATTTCATGTGTGTTGGCTCCATCTGACTTTTTCCATTGGAATTTCCGACACACAAAGTTTGACAGCAGGATCTAAAATTTTCCGACAACAAAATCTGATCGTTTAAATTCCGATCATGTGTAGACTATTCCGATGGACAAAGTGCCACGCACGCTCAGAATAAATTATGAGATGAAAGCTATTGGCTACTTCCCTCTTTATAGTCCCGTCGTACATGTTCTACCTCACCGCGTTCTGAACAATCGGATTTTCCGACAACTTTGGGCGACCGTGTGTATGCAAGAGAAGTTTGGGTCAAAATCCGTTGGAAAAATCAGATGGATGTTATAGTCGGAATGTCCGACCATTTGTACAGGGCATAATAGCAGCAAGACTGGCTACCTCTAGCATGTGGAAATCTACAGATACTCCTAATCTTACAAATGTTATCACCAGACTGAACACCCAACCACACTGTGAACTTTTATTATCATATAAAACTATTCTATAAATATTTTCAAAAGAAAATGTCAAGCCTGGTTAAACAATCCGAGAGCTTCTAAGGGCTCTTTCACACGGACGTTGCTTTTTTTGTCCGTTCAGTTCAGTTCAGTTTCTTTTTCTTGGTTGAAAAACTGATGCGGTTGTCAATTTTGACATCAGTTTTCATATCTGCGAACGTCCGCTTTACATCTGCGAATGTCCGTTTTACATCTGCTAACGTCCATTTTACATCCGCTAACTTCCGTTTTTACATCCGCAGACATCCGTTTTTTTTCATGGACGTCTGTTTTTTCATCTTTTTAAATTCCGTTTTTTTTTTCATCTAATCTCCTGTGAGACTTTGCTCTTCCCCAGCATGCATTGTGTTTCCCATGCTGCATTGTGGTCCCAGTGATAGTGTGCTGGCCTTTTTTTTTATCCTGTTACCTGTCTCTGTGCGTTTGTACTATTTTTAGCTATTTTTTCTACCCAATTTTGGGACAACGTGACATGTCTTGTCCTTATGGAGTATGTGAGGAGAGTGGAGAGTCGGAGGAGGAGAAGATTCCAGTGAAAACGTTGCACTTATTGGACACATCCAATGCTTCTGAAGAGCCCCTATGAGGGTTTTGTTGCTCTGCATTATAGCGATTTGTAAAGATACCCAACAAAATTCTACGATTTTACCAGGATGACTATCCCCACTTTTGATTTCGTCCTAGAAAAACTTCAACCACGTCTGCATCGTGTGGACATAAGCATGAGACGTTGCGTGCCCTCCCGAGGATCGTCTCCTACTTAATCTCAGGTACACCAGCCTTGCTGTTTATTATAGATTATGAGCCTCCCTACTCCCCTGAGCCAATAGTCAAAGCCCTGGATATTTGCCAAGGCATGTACATAACTCCCCCCCCCCCCCCGCCACTCACCTAGACCCCTCTCAACTGCCACCCAAACCCCACTTAAAGCGGACTTCCACCCTATTAAAAGCCATTGGCTAAAAATAGTGTAGCTGCTGACATTTAATAAACAGCCACTTACCTGTCTCATGGTCCAGCGATGTGTCCGCCTGACACCTCGCTCCTCTCCCCCTCCTCTGGTATTGGATGTATAGAGCTCATGCACATATACCATTGTGTACAGTCTAGTCTAACATTTGTTTATATTCTTCTTAGGTTTCTTGCCACGGTCAAACCTTCACCAGTTTGAACCATTATTTTCTGCTGGGTATATCAACAATATCAGAAATTGTACATGACACCTGAAAGGCTATATGGGAGGAGCTAAGTCTGCTTGTGATGCCAGTTCCTGATGTACAAATGTGGTCGGAAATCGCAGATGGATTCCTGAAGAACACGCAATTTCCAAACTGCTTTGGAGCCTTGGATGGCAAACACATTCGGATTACAATGCCTCCTGGATCTGGCTCCAGCTATTACAACTACAAAAAATATTTTTCTGTGGTTCTGATGGCAATCTGTTATAGCAACTATAAATTTGTCGCTGTGGATATTGGTGCGTATGGCAGCACTGCTGACTCAAGAGTGTTTAGGGCATCCAGAATGGGGAGAAGGCTTCTAGAGGGCAGGATGAACTTACCAGCTGACAAACCACTTCCTGGAACAACTGGACCTGATATGCCATATGTACTCGTGGCTGATGAGGCTTTTGCGCTCTCAAGGCACATTTTAAGGCCATATGCAAAACATAATTTAAATAACAAAAAGAGAATCTTCAACTACGGACTGAGTAGAGCAAGGAGGTACATCAAATGCACATTTGGCATACTAAGTAGCAAATGGCGCATATTCCACAGCACCTTGCGACTGAAACTGGCCAATGCTGAAGGTGTTATTCAAGCATGCTGTGTGCTGCACAACATAATTCGTGAGAAGGAAGGCATCAGCATGGAAGATGAAGATGAAAACCATTTGCCCTGTGCCAATCTTTGTGGACCGTGCCCAAGCTATTCTGTTCTTGCTCTGCATGACCAGTTTGCAGACCAGTTTATAACCCCTGATGGAGAGGTTCCATGGCAGTAGTTTAAGTATGTTTAAGCAGTGGCAACATTGCTATTCGTTGCCTATGTAATCCATCATCTACTGTCTGAAATTTTTTTATATAGTGTATAGAGTACAAAAGAAAATGCAGTTTTCCATGCAGTCAAATATTTTTTATTCATGTCATATAAAATAAGTGACCACAGCATATGTCTCAAAATATATCATATGCAAACATATATTGTGTAACCAGAAAAAAATAACTTGTATACAAACATATTTTTCTTACATTTAGTATCTCAAAAAAGTGAGTAAATCCCTCACATTTTAGAAAAAAAATAACTATGGACATGAATTATTGCAACCATGTCCTATGGTCTGATGTGACCAAGATATTTGGTTCAAATGGTGTCAAGCGTGGGTGACGGCAACCAGATGAGGAGTAGAAATACAAGTGTGTCTCTCCTACAGTCAAGCATGGTCAAAGAGTAGTGGAAAAGGACACCAGTGGCAATGTGTGAAGCTCAGGTGATCTCAGAGGTGAAACTCATAGCCAAACTCATAGCCAAGCCAACAAAAAAGTGTCTCAAGAAGATCTTGGAGTGACCTAGCCAGTCTCCAGACCTTACGTGCCAGTTCACACTGGTGCAATGACTGACATCGCATGTGATTCCCAGCCCATTGCTGTTCACATCACATGCAATATCTATCATCGCACTAGTGGGAACCGGCACTTTAACCTTAGATAATATGTGGAGGGAGCCGAGCTGAAGGTTTGAATTACCAAATGTCACCCTCAAAACATTCACTTGGAGATGACCTGCAAAGAGGAGTGGGCCAAAATCCTTCCTGAGATGTGTGCAAACTTGGTGGCCAACTAAAAGAAACGTCTGACCTCTGTGATTGTCAACGTTTGCAAAAAAATTAAATGTCATATTTTTAGCATGGGTATAATACTTTTACCACCGATGCAATAAACAGTGCTACTTTAAAGATCCTGGTAATAAGGCTCTTTGGGGGAATTGGAATATATATTGGTCGAATAGAAAGGAGTGCATCTGAGACCTGGATGCCTCATATGAACTGGAAATAGGCTGGGTAAGAGGCCCCACTTGAGGTAGGGTCAATACATTGTGGACACTGGTGGTTAGTTGATGTTGCTGATGGGGATTAATACTAAGAGGCGCCACTTGAGGTAGGGTCAATACATTGTGGACACTGGTGGTTGGTTGATGTTGCTGATGGGGGGTAATACTTTGAGGGTAATGATGATGATACATCTGATGTGATGATAGGTTTAGTGGAGCAGGGTCCAAAGCATAACCTTGGTAGGGGCCTTGCTGCTCATTTATTAGTGGCCACATGGGGTCACTGGAAATTGCAGCCCTTGCACACACACCCGTGCAATTGAATAGAGCATATGTATGCACCTCCATTTTTCTATGCATGGGGTCCTGTGCCAGTTGGTGGTACAGGCTTCTAAGGTAAACTTCATCTTGATTTGAGGGGTCAGCAAAAGGATCCCTTGTGTCTGCCCTCCTCCTTGCCCTCATGTCTTCCATGAATTCTATCATTGCTCCTTCAATGTCTGGCCTGGATTGTCCTCCACGTTGTCTAGTTCTTGTTGTGACACGAACAGAACGATTCTGTTGAGGGAGAAATTTTTTAGAACATTTATCAATGTAAACATTTTACAATGGGTCATTTTGTATGGGATACTTACAGGCACAAGTTGTCTTTCCTGGGCGATTGTTCTCGATGAAGCTAAATTTGGTGACAGTTCGGATGACACCGATTGTTCAGCAGCATGCTCTGCTGGTATTTCTTTGGCTACAATTTCTGCCGCTTGTATTATTATTCCGGAATCCGATTCCCCCTACTCTTCTGTTTCTGAAATGTTGATGCTTGTACTGTAAAAGATATGTTGATCGATGGATTACAGGACAGCACAGTAGATTTATTACAATACATAATCCATGTGTCCCATTACTGTTCTAAATGAGTCTATGATTTGGTAGACTTAGTCAACTAATTTAACCACTTAAGTCCCGGACTATTTGGCTGGCCAAAGACCAGAGCACTTTTTGCGATTCGGGACTGCGTTTCTTTAACTGACAATTGCACAGTCAGGCAACATTGCTGACGTCCTTTTTTCCCCACAAATAGAGCTTTCTTTTAGTGGTGTTTGAGCACCTCTGCGGTTTTTATTTTTTGCGCTATAAACAAAAAATAATGAAAATTTTGAAAGAAAAAGCAATATTTTTTACTTTTCGCTATAATAAATATCCCCAAAAAATATATAAAAAAACATTTTTTTCTTTTAGTTTAGGCCAATACGTATTCTTCTACATATTTTTGGTAAAAAAATTTTTTTTTAAAATTGCAATAAGCGTTTATTGATTGGTTTGCGCAAAAGTTATAGCGTCTATAAAATAGGGGATAGAGTTATGGCACTTTTATTAATATTTATTTTTACTAGTAATGGTAGTGATCAGCGATTTTTATCATGACTGCGACATTATGGCGGACAGATCAGACACTTTTGGCGCTATTTTGGGACCATTCACATTTATGCAGCAATCAGTGCGATTAAAAATGCATTGATTACTGTGTAAATGTGACTGCCAGTGAAGGGGTTAACCAGGAGGGGGCCCTGCAGGGGTTAAGTGTGTCCTAGGGATGTGTTCTACCTGTAGGGGGGATGGGCTACGTGTGTCACGACACTGATCACCGCTTCCGATCACAGGGACCTGTGATCAGTGTCAGTCTCACTAGGCAGAACGGGGAAATGCTTGTTTACATCTGCATTTCCCCATTCTTCCTCTCCGTGATCACACTCACGGAGCTCGCGGCAGGGTCACACGCGGGACCGCACAGCGGCAAAGAGAAGTACCTGTACGCCCATTTGCCTGTCCGAGGCATTCTGCCAACGTAAATGTTCGTGCAGCGGTCGGCAAGCGGTTAATTTTGGGGAGCAAAAAGGTATTGAGTTATTTACTTATGATCTTAAGTCCATAACCGTTCTTAAAGACCCCAACATTTCATAGAAGGGGCTTCTTCTTTTTTGTGTTGTTTCTGCACCATTTCTACTTCGTTCTGTTTGCTCATTCAATTTGCGTCTAAAACGGTCCCTAATGGATGTCCAACATGTCACAATTTTTTTCCCTGCATATGAAAAGTAGACAAAATTAACAGAAAATAAATTATTAGGTATACTATTTGTAACCCATATGTATTCAGCTGTAAAAATTATCAAAAGCAAACTTGTTGACTACCTATTACACTTTTGAAGGCCCTGGAGCACCAGGACAATGACACGTGACACTGATGTGGCACTGATGGCAGGTGACACTGATGTGGCGCTGATGACAGATGGCACTAATACGTGGCACTGAAGACAGATGGCACTAATACGTGGCACTGATGGCATGTGACACTGATGGGGCACTGATGACAGATGGCACTAATACGTGGCACTGATGACATATGGCACTGATGACAGATGGCACTGATATGTGGCACTGATGGCAGATGGCACCGATGGCACCTGACACTGATGTGGCAATGATGACAGATGGCACTAATACGTGGCACTGATGACAGGTGGCACTAATATGTGCCACTGATGACAGATGGCACTAATACATGACACTGATGGCACGTGACACTGATGTGGCACTTATGACAGATGGCACCAATACGTGGCACTGATGACAGGTGGCACTAATACGTAACACTGATGACAGATGGCACTAATTTATGGCACTGATGACAGATGGCCCTAATACATGGCACTGATGACAGATGGCACTTATATGTGGCACTGGAGACAGTTGGCACTGATAGGTGGCACTGGAGACAGTTGGCACTGATAGGTGGCACTGGGGACAGATGGCACTGGGGGCAGGTGGCTCTGACAGGTACTGTACATGCAGCCTTAAGTGACATATGGGTGTACTACAAGTCTCACCAAGCCTCCCTACCCCCATCTCCCCAAACTGCTTACCACGTACCTTGCACTGCTTTTGACTCATTGTGGTCCAGTTTAGTGTGACTTCTTGGAACATTTTTTCCCAAATCCTGGATTTTGTAATATAGTCACTGTATTCACAGCATTTCTTGTCCCAAATAGCTGGCCTGGCATGCACCAGGTTAATGAGGCGCTCAAGGGACACATATTTTCTCTCTCTCTCTCTCTCTCTCTCTCTCTCTCTCCACACACACTGGGCTCATGGGCTGCATGTGACTTCCTTTTAGACCACTACCTGGGTCATAGGTTACTTTTTTATTGAAATATTTAAGAAAAAAAACATATTTGGATAAAAAACGGATGTCAGCGGATCGGATGTAAATTGGATCATCCGTTGACATCCGTTTTACGTCTGTTCTGTTTTTTATACAGAAGAAAAAGTAGGGTTTTCCTCCGTCATGATAAACGGAGCATAGCGGAGACGGATATCAGCGGATGTCAGAGGATGTTTATCCGCGGACAGCCGCTATTGCATAGGGATACATGTATGTCCGTTTTTCATCCGAAAACAGAAGGATGAAAAACGGACCTACGGAACATCCGTGTGAAAGAGCACTTATAACTCAATGTACAATTAAATAAATGTGAATAGTCCTCTGTGCTACAATGTAGTAGTAATCTGTGAAAATTTCAATTAAATGATGAATAATTAATAACTAAAATGTGTGGTAATTGCTGCAAAACCTAAAAGTGGTCACAACTACACATGCATAAATATATAATGTACAGTGATCTTGCTCAAATCCTTCAACTAAGTAAAATAATCAAATATATAGTGATATAAACAATAATTGATAAATCAATTAATATATCAGTGAATACAGTCCAATAGATGTAGCAAATCCAGTGTTCCAATACTGACGTTCCAATGCAAATAATGCGCAGTAATATGTTCAGCCTTTCTCAACCTTTCAACAGAAAGGAACCCTTGAAATAACTTTTCACCCCAGGGAACCCTTGCTAAAAATATCTGCATCTACAACTAGATACATTAGTGTGATGGTCAGTGGGAAGAATGGTCCTTACACTTGTGGTTATTGGTAAGAATTACTCCCTTACAGGTAGTGAAAAAGATCAATGGTGTCAGTGGGAACTTATCTGAGAGGCCGAAATTGCTCATTGCTCAAGGAACCCCTAGCAACCTCTGGAGGAACCCTAGGGTTCCAGGGAACCCTGGTTGGGAAACCCTGATCTAGATACTGCCACCAACACCTCAGTGCTCACAGATTTCTCACCTCTGAGGCATACAACATAAGCCTTGAATTCAAATCCAATAGGGATCAGCTAAACATTCCTCCCAGAGTCACCTCCGCAGCTCTTCAATACAAGATCCCACCTCTTTATATGTTATAAGCTAATATGTTGACTCATCAAGGACAATGAATTTGAGCGATATGGGATAAAATCTTGCACGACCACCTGCAGTGTGGTCAGCGCTAGTTGACGTCACTCTGCTAGCTTTGTGCATGCCACACTTTTCAGATATTTATTTGTAAAAAACTTTGAAAACTTTTTATCATTTTCCTTCCACTTCAGTTATGTGCCACTTTGTGTTGATCTATCACATCAAATCCCAATAAAGTACATTTATGTTTTTGGTTGAAAATTTCCAGGGGTATGAATAATTTTTCAAGACACTGTAAACTAAAAATGTCGAAACTCAAAATAAGAAGAATGTTACCTAATGTTCACCTGTGTAATCTGGCTAGCTTATCTCACCATGCCCTAGACTGGGCGAACAACATCCCTCATTTTACTGATACTATGAAACACTACTGACACAATGGGGTTGAGTTTCTAAAAGTGGAGAGTGCAAAATCTGGTGCAGTTCTACATAGAAGCCATTTAGCTTTCAGTTTTTTGTTTTTTTATTGTCAAAGCTTAATTGAACAAGCTTAAGTTAGAAGCTGATTGGCCAATATGCACAGCTGCACCAGATTTTGCACTCTCTAGTTTTAGTAAATCAACCCGATACATCTCACCCAGCACTTCTAACCTAGCAGAACTTCAAACCAGATAAAATTTGAAAAAAATTTACCTTTAAGAGGTGTGGGCGAAATTGACATTTTGACGTCGCTTCTGCCCTCCTATGGTATAGAGATGAGTGGGGGCCATGTCACCAGATAAAACCAATGCCTTGAGGAATTGATGCTTACTGACTATTCTTGGTCAGCATATCTCATTTCTGAACTAACTGGAGCCCAATTAATAGAAATTATGCCCGACTTTCAGTACATAATGAGGTACAGCACAGAGAAGCGTTAGGCTGGTTTCACACTATGTGGGGCTGTTGGGCACAGCAGGGGGTCCAGTGGGTCCCCGTTCATCGTTTCAGGTACAAATGTTTGCCTGAATACGGGCCTGAAACAGAGGCAAATACACACATGTCCCTTCTGCAGTGCCCTCCGAGGCTACCCTGATGCTGTGTGAACTGGATCTATTGAGATCCGGTCCCACTCTCCTTTCATGCAAATTGGGTGCGGGAAACTCTGCATTTAATTCGCAATAGTGTGAAACCAGCCTTAGGGCATTTTGGGCAAGTCTGATGTTTCATAAAATATAGCATGATAGAAGATGGTTGCAGCCAAGTTGGAAGTAGGACAATGGAGATAACGTCTACACTTTTGCTTGGAGCTGAGTTTAAGGGTGTTGGCTAGAGGGCATTGCTTTAAAGTGGTTGTAAAACCTAAACATTTTGTATCTTGCATTCCTCGCATTAACCACTTAAGCCTCCTGTAAATATATGTTGGTATTTTGAAGAGGGATATCTTGGTAACGGCAGCAGCTGCTGCCACAACCGAGATATCCCTCTTTACAGGAGGTGGTCCTGTGTGTGTTAACGGTAGTCTCTGTGGTGGGTTCGCCGCAAGATCACCATTAGCGGCGGCTGGAGAGGTGCCACCCCCCACTCTCCCGCATCCTCCGCCACTTACTGGAGCTGTCGATAGCGGCGGAGGCGATCAGGTCCTTCTTGCTGCTGGATATGGAGATGAGTGAGGCTAAGATGGCCCTCACTCATCTCTATACCATAGGAGGGCGGAAGCGACGTTAAAATGTCAATTTCGCCCATACCTCTTAAGGGTACATTTTTTTCAATGTCATTTTTTCAAATACATTTTTTTTTTTATTGCATTTAAGTCCAAATATGAGCTATGAGGACTTTTTGACCCCAGATCTCATATTTAAGAGGACCTGTCATCCTTTTTTCTATTACAAGGGATGTTTACATTCCTTGTAATAGGAATAAAAGTGATCCATTTTTTTTTTAAACACTGTAAAAATAAATAAAATCAAGTAAAATAAATAAGATTTTTTTTTTTTTAAACGCCCCATCCCGACGAGCGTGCGTGCAGAAGCGAACGCATACGTGAGTAGCGCCCGCATATGAAAACGGTAGTCAAACCACGCGATGGGAAGAGTGAGAACAATAATTATAGCCATAGACTTCCTCTGTAACGTAAAACATGCAACTTGTAGAATTTTTTAAACAAGCTTATGGAGATTTTTGAGGGTAAAAGTTTGACACCATTCCACGAGCGGGCAAAATTTTGAAGCATGACATGTTGGGTATAAATTTACTCAGCATAACTTTATCTTTTACAATTAAAAAAAAAAACTGGGCTAATTTTACTGTTGTCTTATTTTTTTATTCAAAAAAGTGAATTTTTTCCCAAGTGCACTTGTAAGACCGCTGCGCAAATACGGTGTGAAAAAAATTATTGCAATGACCGCCATTTTATTCTCTAGGGTGTTAGAAAAAAATAAATATATAATGTTTGGGGGTTCCAAGTAATTTTCGAGCAAAAAAAAAAACTGTTTTAAACGTGTAAACACCTGAGTCTGAAAAACAGGCCTGGTCCGTAAGTGGTTAAGGCAAAAAATGTTTAGGTGTCAGCATCCTCCTCAACCCCCCTTACCTGAGCCCTCATTCGATCCAGAGCAGTGCATGTCTGCAGCTCTTCTCTCCCCTCACTTCCAGGTCTCTCTGGCTTTCCTGGGGCACCGGAAGCCATTGGCTCCCAGTGCTGTCAATCAAAGCCAGTGAGGAGGGAGTGGGGGTGGGGCCAAGTCCATGTCAATGGACACAGAAGCGAGTCTTAGGTGTGAGCCACTTCCCATGGGGGGGGCACTGGGCAGAGGGAAGGGGCCAGGAGCACCGGTGGGGGACCCAAAAAGAGGGGGTTCACAGCTGATCTCTACAATTCGATTGCACAAAGCAGGCAAGTATAGACATGTTTGTTATTTTTTTAAATTACCTTTACAATCACTATGTTATCAGTTGCAGTTATATGTGACAACCACTAAAAAAATATTCCCCACTGCTGATGCACAAACTGTCGAGGTCCAAATACAAATTTACTTATTTACCTTGTGTAGTTATATACATATAATACCATATACAGTGGTGTGAAAAAGTGTTTGCCCCCTTCCTCATTTCCTGTTCCTTTGCATGTTTGTCACACTTAAGTGTTTCGGAACATCAAACCAATTTAAACAATAGTCAAGGACAACTCAAGTAAACACAAAATGCAATTTGTAAATGAAGGTGTTTATTACTAAAGGTGAAAAAAAATCCAAACCATCATGGCCCTGTGTGAAAAAGTGATTGCCCCCCTTGTTAAAACATACTATAACTGTGGTTGTCCACACCTGAGTTCAATTTCTCTAGCCACACCCAGGCCTGATTATTGCCACACCTGTTCACAATCAAGGCATCACTTAAATAGGAGCTTCTTGACACAGTAAGGTCCACCAGAAGATCCTTAAAAGCTACACATCATGCCGAGACCCAAAGAAATTCAGGAACAATTGAGAAAGAAAGTAATTGAGATCTATCAGTCTGGAAAGGGTTATAAAGCCATTTCCAAAGCTTTGGGAATCCAGCGAACCACAGTGAGAGCCATTATCCACAAATGGCGAAGACATGGAACAGTGGTGAACCTTCCCAGGAGTGGCCGGCCGCCCAAAATTACCCCAAGAGCGCAGCGACGACTCATCCAAGAGGTCACAAAAGACCCCACAACAATGTCCAAGGAACTGCAGGCCTCACTTGCCTCAGTTAAGGTCAGCGTTCATGCCTCCACCATCAGGAAAAGACTGGGCAAAAATGGCCTGCATGGCAGAGTTCCAAGGAGAAAACCACTGCTGAGCAAAAAGAACATCAAAGCTCGTCTCAATTTCTCCACAACACATCTTGATGATCCCCAAGACTTTTGGGACAACATTCTGTGGACCGATGAGACAAAAGTGGAACTCTTTGGAAGGTGTGTGTCCAAGTATATCTGGCGTAGAAGGAACACTGCATTTCATAAAAAGAACATTATACCAACAGTAAAATATGGTGGTGGTAGTGTGATGGTCTGGGGCTGTTTTGCTGCTTCAGGACCTGGAAGACTTGCCGTGATAAAAGGAACTATGAATTCTGCTGTCTACCAAGAGATCCTGAAGGAGAATGTCCGACCATCTGTTCGTGTACTCAAGCTGAAACGAACTTGGGTTCTGCAGCAGGACAATGATCCTAAACACACCAGCAAGTCCACCACCGAATTGGCTGAAGAAAAACAAAATGAAGACTTTGGAGTGGCCTAGCCAAAGTCCTGACCTGAATCCTATTGAGATGTTGTGGTATGACCTTAAAAAGGCCGTTCATGCTCGAAAACCCTCTAATGTAACTGAATTAGGACAATTCTGCAAAGATAAGTGGGCCAAAATTCCTCCAGGACGCTGTAAAAGCCTCATTGCACGTTATCGCAAACGCTTGGTTGCAGTTGTTGCTGCTAAGGGTGGCCCAACCAGTTATTAGGTTTAGGGGGCAATCACTTTTTCACACAGGGCCATGATGGTTTGGATTTTTTTTCACCTTTAATAATAAACACCTTCATTTACAAATTGCATTTTGTGTTTACTTGTGTTGTCCTTGACTATTGTTTAAATTGGTTTGATGTTCCGAAACACTTAAGTGTGACAAACATGCAAAGGAACAGGAAATGAGGAAGGGGGCAAACACTTTTTCACACCACTGTATATATATATATATATATATATATATATATATATATATATATATATATATATATATATATATATATATATATATATATATATATATATATATATATATATATATATATATTTATGGTCAAAGCCCTATGGCCGATACGGATATGAACAAGTAGCCTCTACCATAAGATTAACCACATGAAATGGACCTGAAGTGTGCCCTGGTCTGATGGTCGGTATACCAAAATAAGGGGGCATACCCTAGATTAGAAATTAATATATGTGAAGAGAAATGAATTTGAGAAATGCCATGGAAAGGGGGAAGGGAGGGTGGGTGCCGCGCACCGGAAACCGACAAAGACCACAGGCGAGCGGGCTGGTTAAATACCCTCCGGGCTCCTCCCATAAATTCAGGCCACCACACTGGCCTTCTTACTTATGGTCAAAGCCCTATGGCCGATACGGATATGAACAAGTAGCCTCTACCATAAGATTAACCACATGAAATGGACCTGAAGTGTGCCCTGGTCTGATGGTCGGTATACCAAAATAAGGGGGCAAAACATTCAGGTAGGGGTGCAGTTTTATTAGTTTTAGCATAATTAGTTGAGCAAGTTTGGTGAACGCTTGTGCCATTTCCACCCGAGGATTGGGAATGTACCGGGCGAGGTAGGCAGGGTCCCAAGTGCTTAGTCTTTCAATGACGTGCCTTGGGACCCACGCCAACATGCTGCCAAGGGTGCTCAAATACTAAAGAGTGTCCACGGTATGGACCGGGGACGAGGTGTAGGCTGTGTAGAAGAACCCCATGTGTTTGGGAAACTGGCAGGTACACAAGTGTTGGCACGAAAGCAATAGGGAACTAGAGTCTACGCGTTCCGGTAGGAGTGACAGTAGGTAGTCAAGTGCGGTTACTTGATACCAAGCCCTGCTTCTCTATAGAAATGGACGTCCATCCTGGAGTCAGATTGCTGGGTTTTAGACACTGCAAGGAGGAGGATGAAATGAAGTTGGTAGCGAGCCAAGTAACGACTATGCAGAACTTGGCCTGCGGGATTGCTGAAGGCCTGGAATGAACATACAATGGACATTAACCTGGTGCCACCGGGCTAACTGCAGCGGTCTGCGCAGGAAGGACACAACCGAGATCGGTCCAGACCTGGCTTCAATAACAAGATGAGCCTCGGCCCAGTTGTCGGTGGTGAAAGCCACAGCCTGTCCTGTCCTGACATGACCCCAGATACGAGAGGCTGTCATGACCGGGTATAGTCTGAAGAGGGAGGAAGTCCAGGTAACCGGGGTTTAGGAGTATCCCTGATGCCATGGTCCTGTAAACCAGTGGTGGCCAAAAATTTCCGCGAAGCCTGTGTAGGCTGTGGCATCTGTCGCTACCAGGGGCGACAGGGGCATCGTAGACGGTTTAAACACCGATACATCAATCCATGCAGTAAGGAACCTTCCGACATTGACAGGTCTGCTATTGCCACGGCATCTAAATTAAGGATCTAAGAAGGGTCCTGTGTCCGTGAGAGGAGGACTAGGAGGCGTGACATAAAGATCGATCCTGGGGAATGGCCCGTATTGCAGATTTGAACATTCGTCAGGTAGTGTCTGTGTAGAACCTGGCTGCCAGTGCTACCAACGATAAATTGGCTAGGCCAGGGAATTCATGTCCCTAAAGATGGCAGTTGTGATGGGCGAGCGTTTTCCGTTGGCTATGGGTGATGCCTCTGGATGCCTCGAAGTGGGGATCTTGCTGTATGAGCCATAAAGACAGGTGGCTCTCCGGGCCCTGTAAGGATGAGAAATGCTGAACGCTGGCTAGGTATAGCCTGAGCGTGTTACAGGAAGAAGCCAGTTGCGTGTGTCAACACGATCCAGGTGCTGGATGGAAGTTGAACTCAACTATCCTAAGGGAGAGACCGACAGACAGGAAACGGTGAGTGGCTTGCAAGAAAAGCCACAGGAGATAAGTGGCCAACTAAGTGCTGCTGAAAACGATGTGTAGCCAGTTTGTGTGCCACTGAGAATGTGTGCTTGCAAAAGAATGATTGCAAGACGTTATGCTAAGTCGCGAGCCTTGGCACGATTGCAAAAGTAGTGTTTAAACGTGTGCTTGCGACAATTGCGTGGGAGTTTGTCACTGGAAATGTGTTCATAGTGACTGTGAGAAATTCGTGTTATCGCATGTGCTTTGCGAAGACTGCAGGAGTTGTGCTTGAACATGTGTTTGGGTGCGTGCTTGCAACGATTGCAAGATGTTATGCCAAGATGCGTGCTTGCAACGATTGCAAGATGTTATGCTAGGATGCGTGCCTGCAACGATTGCAAGGAGTTACACCAGGATGCGTGCTTGCCACGATTGCAAGATGTTATGCTAGGATGCGTGTGTGCAATGATTGCAAGAAGTAATGCCAGGACGCGTGCCTGCAATGATTTCAAGGAGTTATGCCAGGATGCGTGCCTGCAACGATTGCAAGAAGTTATGGTAAGATACATGGGTAGCCAGGTCGGAAAAGACAGAAGTCCATCCAGTCCCAACCACAAATCAAACAAATAAACATCGCACAACCCGACACACCCAACCCTACACCCACAGCTGATCCAGAGGAAGGCAAAAAACCCCAGCAGAGCATGGCCCAATTTGCTACAGCAGGGAAAAAATTCCTTCCTGATCCCCCGAGAGGCAATCGGATTTTCCCTGGATCAACTTTAAAAATAAGTACCCCGTTACAATGTACATTTAGGAAAGTATCCAGGTTTTTCCCAAAGCAATCTATTGAGCCAGCCGGAACTGCCTGCTGGCAATGATTGCAACAAGTTTGTGCCTGGACATCTGCTCGCAATGATTGCAAGAGGTCTTATGCTCGAATGCGTGCTAGCAATGATTTGCCAGAGGTCTATGCCTGAATGTATGCTTGCAATGATTGCAAGAAGTCTATGTTTAGATGCGTGCCTGCAACGATTGCAAGAAATCTACGCTTGGATGCATGCTTGCAATGACTGCAAGAAGTCTACGCATGGATGCGTGTTTGCAATGATTGCAAGAAGTCTATTCTTGTATGCGTGCTTTGCGACGACTGCCAGACTTCCATGCTTGAATGCGTGCTCGCAACGATTGCACGAAGATTATGCTTGATGCGTGCTTGCAATGATTTGCAAGAAGTCTATGCTTGGATTCGTGCTTGCAACGATTGCAAAAGTCTACGCTTGTATGCGAACTTGCAACGACTGTACGACGTCCATGCTTGAATGCGTGCTCGCAACGGTTGCCAGAAGTCTACACTTGAATGCGAGCTTGCAACGCTTGCGAGAAGTCCAGGCTTGTATGCGTACTCGCACCAACTGCAAGACGTCCAAGCTTGACTGCGTACTAGCAACGATTGCAAGAGGTCTATGCTAGGATGTGTGCTTGCAACGATTGCTAGAAGTCTACGCTTGGATGCGTGTTTGCAACGATCGCAAGAAGTCTACGCTTGTGTGCGTCCATGCTTGGATGCGTGTATGCAAAGATTGCAAGAAGTCTATGCTTGAATGCGTGCTTGCAACGATTGCCAGAAGTCTGTGCCTGGGGATGTGTTTGCATGTCAGATGCGACCGACTCGAAACGGGGCACTGTATACTACGGTCCATATAATGAAAACCTGTTATGACAGAGGCATAAGCCGGTCATGCCGTGACTGTGACTGACGATGAACCGGACTCTGGAGCATGCACTGAAATGAGGCTAAAGCACTGGGGCACACCGTAACGAATCGGTGCATGTACGCAACTGGATTCGAAACGGAGCGCGGTACGTGGCGGTGAAATTTATTTGATTGCCATGACAGAGGCATGAGTCGGTTGTGCCGCTGTTGCGACTATCCGTTAATCGTGCATGCTGTAAAGCAAGTACTGGAATGTGGCTGAAATACCTGGGGCGCCGGGACGAATCGGTGCCTCGTAGATGCGACTGGATTCGTATCGGACGTCCTACGTGACAGTGAAATTGATTTCCCATGACAGAGTCATGAATCAGAGAACCGAAACCTGCAACCAACAATGAATCCTGACTCTGGAGCATGTACTGAAATGAGGCCGTAACCAACTGGGGCACACCGAAACGAATCGGTGCATCACGGATGCGACTAGATTCGAATCGGAGCGCGGTAAGTGACAGTGAAATGAGTGACAAAAGTATGCCATGACGGAGGCCCGAATCGGTCGTGCCGCAATTGCGACTGACAACGAACGGGACTCCGGAGCATGTACAGAAATGAGGCCGAAAATACCTGGGGCACGCCGGGACGAATTGGTGCATCGTAGACGCGACTGGATTCGTATCGGAACGTGATATGTGACAGTGAAATGATCCCATGACAGAGACCCGATCGCTTAGCAACGAGCGGGCTCTGGAGCATGTACCGAAATGAGGCCAACACAACTGGGACACGTCGATCGAACCTGTGCGTTTACCTGAGAAATGCGACTGGTTTCGACTCGAACGTACTAGGTGACAGTGAAATGATTCCCATGCCAGAGACCCGATCGATTAGCCACGAGCGAGCTCTGGAGCATGTACCGAAATGAGGCCAATGTAACTGGGACACGTCGATCGAACCTGTGCATTTTCTGAGAAATGTGACTGGTTTCGACTCGAACGTACTAGGTGACAATGAAATGATTCCCATGACAGAGACCCGATCGATTAGCCACGAACGAGCTCTGGAGCATGTACCGAAATGAGGCCAACGTAACTGGGACACGTCGATCGAACCTGTGCGTTCGAGAACTGCGACTGGTTTCGATTCGAACGTACTAGGTGACAGTGAAATGAATTCCCATGACAGAGACCCGATCGATTAGCCACGAACGAGCTCTGGAGCATGTACTGAAATGTGGCCAAGCAGTTAGGGGCACACCGGAATGAATCGGCGCATTTAGCGGATGCGACTGGATTCGAATCGGAGTGCCGTGCGTAACAAAATGAGTGAAATGATGAAATGACCTACGTGAGCCAGCCATGGCAGAGGTAGGAGTCGTTGTGCCGTGAGACACGACTGGCAACGATTTTGACTGTGGAACACGGTAACGAGACTATAACAAGTACTAAAACAGTGCAATTTTTTCCTACCAGCAATGTCTACCGAAATGACGCCCGTGAAATGAAGGGCGCTGCGAAATTGGAGCGTATTGAGTGATAACAACCGGTATCATAACGAACGATTCGGTATTTCAGGTTTTAACGACACTAAAAATAGTACAGGAAGGTCAATCGAGACCCTTACCTGCGGCAGTCGAGCTGGCGACGTTGTACAGAGTCGGCGACGTTGTACAAAACGAACGGGAAAGAAAACCACGAGAGAGACGTTTTGTCCGAATGGAAACGAAACACGAGCCGTCGGCCTAGTGACGTAGTGCCGCGCACCGGAAACCGACAAAGACCACAGGCGAGCGGGCTGGTTAAATACCCTCCGGGCTCCTCCCATAAATTCAGGCCACCACACTGGCCTTCTTACATATATATATATATATATATATATATATATATATATATATATATATATATATATATATATATATATATATATATATATATATATATATATATATATATATATATATATATATATATATATATATATATAGGAAGGCCAGTATGGTGGCCTGAATTTATGGGAGGAGCCCGAGGGGTATTTAACCAGCCCACCCGCCTGTGGTCTTTGTCGGTTTCCTGTGCGCGGTACAACGTCACTAGGCCGACTCATTAGCGTTCGTGAGTTCCCACGTTCGTAGTTTCTCGAGGCTCTCGTTTTCGTTCGCAATTCACGGACAATGCGTCTGGCTCGGCTGCTGAAGGTAGGGTTTTCGGTTGACTTTTCATTTTACGCATTGTTAAATATCTTGTCACTAAACCTCGATATCAAACTTACGAATCATTTGTAAAACCCTACACACAGCCGCAATGTCTGCCTATTACTCGTAACGTTATCATACCAAATATTCCTTTGGTTTTATGTACCTCACACCAACGCGAAGGCGTGTCTCACTGTTTTATGCTCCACAGACAAATCAATGTCACTCATGAATTTACTGGACACCGATTAGTGCCATATCAAGGCTGAACCATTTCAAAACCATTTGAACCATTTCAATCATTTCAAATATTTTACTCTCACCTATAGCGCTACGATTCAAATCCAGTCGGTTCCACTATGCACCAATTCGTCCTGGTGCGCCCCAGTTGTCTTTTCGGCCTCATTTCAGTTCATGCTCCAGAGTCCCGTTCGTTGTCAGTCGCAGGTTGCAGCTCACCGATTAGTGCCTCTGTCATGGGAAATCATTTCACTGTCATGTATCACGTTCCAAAACGAATCCAGTCGCATCTACGATGCACCAATTAGTTCCGGCGTGCCCCAGGTATTTTTTTTGGCCTCATTTCAGTACATGTTCTAGAGTCCCGTTCATTGTCAGTCGCAGTCGCGGCGCGACCGATTCATGCCTCTGTCATGGCAAACGTTTTTTTTCACTCATTTCACTGTTACTTACCGCACTCCGATTCAAATCCAGAATTCATTCGTTCCGATGTTCCCCAGTTGTTTATGGCCTAATTTCAGTACATGCTCCAGAGTCAGGATTCATTGTCGGTCGCAGGTTTCGGTTATCTGATTCATGTCTCTGTCATGGGAAATCATTTCACTGTCACGTATCACGCTCCGATACGAATCCAGTCGCATCATGCACTAATTCGTCTCGGCGTGCCCCAGGTATTTCGGCCACATTTCGGTACATGCTCCAGAGTCCGAATCATGGTCAGTCGCAATAGCGGCATGATTGATTCATGCCTCTGTCATGGCAATCAAAATCATTTCACTGTCCCGTACCGTGCTCCGATTCTAATCCAGTTGCATCCGTGATGCACCGATTCGTTCCGGTGTACCCCAGTGGTTTTGGCCTCATTTCAGTGCATGCTCCAGAGTCTGGTTCGTTGTCAGTCGCAGTCACGGCACGACCCACTTGTGCCTCTGTCATGACATACATTTCATTAATTTCACTGTCATGTACCGCGCCCCGATTCAAATCAGTCGTATCTGATTCGTTCCGGTGTGCCCCAGTTGTTTTGTTCCCAGTTGGCTTGGTCTCATTTCATTCCATGCTCCACAGTTTGACTCATCGTTTATCGCAGTCACAACATGCCAATTCCTGCCTACATCATGGCAAACATTTCACTCTTTTCATTTCACACACTTGTCGCTTGAGTCGAATCCACTCATACCAACAATGCATTGATTCGCACCCGTGATTTCAGCATTACAGGTATCGTTCGCATGTTGCCTGTCATTTCCCCCAAGTCCGGCAGTCACTACAGATCAAATCCTTTGTGCTTCGAAGTTCAGCCAAGGTCTCAATTAGTTCATTAAAAACCTTTGCCTCACTGCTACTTCCCCTTATAGTTGCACAATCCGATGCATGTTGGTTTCGTCTCATACACTTTACAACCGGTTCGTATCAGGATTCGTTACATATAGTTTACAAAGATTTGTGTCAGTTTCATTTTATACACGCTACAGCCCGATTCAAATCCAGTCGCCTCAGCGGCACAGCGATTCATACCCAGTTAATTTCGTACTCTCCACGGTCTGATTTATATTGGATTAATTTCATACACTCTACAACCGGTTCTTAGCAGATTCATTTCACGCAATTGATTCTTCTTCACGCATCCAATCACAAACTTCTTGCAATCGCTTTAAGCACGCACCCAAGCATACACTCCCTGCAATCGTTGCAAATACATATCCAAGCACAAACCTCTTGCAATCGCTGCAAGTACGCATTCAAGCATAGACTTCTTGCAATAGTTGCAAGCACGCATTCAAACATAGACTTCCTGCAATCATTGTAAGCACGCATGCAAGCATAGACGTCTTGCAATAGTTACAAGCACACATCCAAGCATAAGCTTCTTGCAATAACTGCAAGCACGCATTCAAGCATAAACTTCTTGCAATCGTCGTAAGCACAAACTTATTGCAATCATTGCTAAACACGCAGTTCTAGCTAGCTCAGTAGATTGCTTTAGGGAAAAAGTCCTGGATACTTTCCTAAATGTACATAATACAACGGGGTACTAATATTTATAGGTAAAGTTGATCCAGGGAGAAATCCGATTGCCTCTCGAGGGATCAGGAAGGATTTTTTTCCCCTGCTGTAGCAAATTGGATTATGCTCTGCTGGTTGTTTTTTTTTGCCTTCCTCTGGATCAGCTGTGGGTGTAGAATTGGGTATGTTGGGTTGTACGATATTTTATTTATTTGTTTAATTTTTTGGTTGGACTGGATGGACTACTGTCTTTTTGGACCTAGCTAACCATGCATCCTACCATAGCTTCTTGCAATCGTTGCAAGCACGCATCCTGGCTTAACTCCTTGCAATCGTTGCAAGCACGCATCCTGGCATAACGTCTTGCAATCGTTGTAAGCACGCATCTTGGCATAACATCTTGCAATCGTTGCAAGCACGCATCCAAACATGGCTTCTTGCAATCGTTGCGAACACACATCCAAGCACAACTCCTGCAGTCTTCGCAAGCACATGCAGTCATACAAACTTCTCACAGTTACTACGAACACATCTCCAGTGACAAACTCCTGTGCAATCATTGAAAGCACACGTTTAAGCACAACTTTTCCAATTGTGGCAAGGCACGTAACTTAGCTTAACTTCTTGCAATCGTTCTTCTTGCAAGCACATTCTCAGTGGCACACAAACTGGCTACACATCATTTTCAGCGGCACTTAATTGGCCACTTGTCTCCAGTGGCTTTTTTCATACGAGCCACTCACCATTTCCTGTCTGTCATCTCTCCCATAGGACAGTTGAGTTCAGTTTCCGTCCTGCACCAGGTATCGTGTTGTCACACGCAACTGGCTTCTTCTTGTAACACTACCAGGCTATACCTAGCCAGCGTCCAGCATTTCCTACCCTTACAGGACCCGGAAAGCCATCTGTCTTTATGGCCCATACAGGCATCCAGAATCATAAGCCCATAGCCAACGGCAAACACTCGCCCATCACAACTGCCATCTTTAGGGACATGTAAAAATCCTTGCACATTCCACAGTCTAGTCATCCAAGCGGCCATCTTCCTGGCCCTTTACGGTTTTCTGTGGCCTAGCCAATTTATCATTAGTGGCACTGGCAGCCAGGTACTATACAGACACCACCTGACTTTTAAAGACCCTTACATCCTTCAGCTTACAGTCTCCAACTCCAAGACTTCGTCCATACACGGGGGTGTACCAAGAAGCAGCTCCAGTCTCTCTTGAGAATGCTCAATTCGGCGATACGGGCCATTCCCCAGGGTCGATCTTTGTCATGCTTCCTGATCTTCCTCTCACAGACACAGGACCCCTTTCAGATCCTTCATTTAGGCACCTCTGCAATAGCAGACCTATCAATGCCGGAAGGTTCCTTACTGCGTGGATCGGTATAGCGATGTTTATCCACTTGAGACCCACACTACGTCTATTGACGTCATGGGGTTTCGCTGGTTATATCTAAATGATGCCTGAGGCCACAGACATCATTCAGATATTGCCGTTTTCAGCCGGCGATTCCCTACACCATAAGAACGATCATAGCGGCTGTTCCGCCGCTTGATCGTTCTTAGAGGCGGCGGGAGGGGACGCCCCCCCTCTCCCGCCGCCTTCCGGTGCTTCTACCGACTCACCGTTTCCATCGGTGAGTCGGTCACAGGATCCGCCGGCCCCAGCAAGTGATCATAGAGATTTCCGGCAGACTAGATTGTCCCCGGAGTCTCTATGATCGTTCGGAGGCCGGGCGCGATGTTATGACGTCACGCCCGGCCTCGGTATTCAAATTAACGGAGCCGATCTGGCTAGGAAGCCATGATCATTTTTTTTTTTTTTTTTATTCTTCCCAGCCTAGAGGTGAGATATGGGGTCTTATTGACCCCATATTTCACTGTAAATAGGTCCGATCGTGTCATATTCCTATTACAAGGGATGTTTACATTCCTTGTAATAGGAATAAAAGTCATAAATTTTTTTTAATTTTTTTTTAAGTGTAAAACTAAAAAAATAAAAATAGAATTAACAATAAAAAAAATAATAATAATTTAAAGCGACCCTGTCCCCGTGAGCTCGCACACAGAAGCGAACGCATACGTAAGTCCCGCCCACATATGAAAACGGTGTTCAAACCACACATGTGAGGTATCGCTGCGAACGTTAGAGCGAGAGCAATAATTCTAGCTCTAGACCTCCTCTGTAACCCAAAATATGTAACCAGTAAAAAAATTTAAAGCATCGCCTATGGGGATTTTTAAATACCAAAGTTTGGCGCCATTCCACGAGCGCGTGCAATTTTGAAGCATGACATGTTGGGTATCTATTTACTCGGCGTATACTCCTCTTTCACATTATGCAAAAAGATTGGGCTAACTTTACTTTTTTTTTTTTTTTAAGCATGAAACTGTTTTTTTTCTGAAAAAAACGCATTCGAAAATTTGCTGCGCAAATACCGTGCGAGATAAAAAGTTGCAATGACTGCCATTGTATTCTCTAGGGTCTTTGCTAAAAAAACATATATAATGTTTGGGGGTTCTATGTAATTTTCTAGCAAAAAAAATTTGAAATTTTACATGTAGGAGAGAAATGTCAGAATTGGCCTGGGTCCAAAGTGGTTATACCATCCACGGCGTCTCTATCACCCCTGGTAGTGACAGATGCCACAGCCTCCATAGGCTTTGCTGCAATTTTTGGCCACCATTGGTTTACAGGACCATGGCCTCAGGGATATTCCTAAACCCTGGGTTTACCCGGACTTCCTTCCTCTTCAAGCTATACCCGGTCTTGACAGCTGCTCAACTCTGGGGTCATATCAGGACAGGACGTGGCTTTCACCACCGACAACGGGGTAGAGGCAGATCTTGTTGATGAAGCCAGGTATGGATTGCTCTCAGTTGTGTCCTTCCTGCACAGGCTGCTGCAGTTATCTTGGCAGCACCAGTTTAATGTCCACTGTATGTTCATTCCAGGCTGCCATCTTCCGGGACATGTCTACTATCTTTACTAGTTTGCCATTTGGCCTTCTCCCTAGCCTGCTCATACAAACAGCCATTTACTTAGCCTACTACGGGTTCTGATGGCCTAGCAAGTTCACCTACGGCAATTCCGCAGGGCAAGTTCTGCGTAGTCGTAACTTGGCTCGCTACCAACACCGTTTCATCCTTCACCTTGCAGTGTCTAAAACCCAGCAATCAGGCTCCAGGATAGATGTCCATCTCTATAAAACAAACGTCTGGTGTCCAGTAACCATACTCGACCACCTACTGTCACTCCTACTGGAACACTCAAAGTCTAGTCCCCTGTTACCTTTTCCGTGCAAACCCTTGAGTGCCTGCCAGTTTTTTAAACACATGGGGGTTCTTCTACGCAGCCTACACCTTGACCCCAGTCTGTACAATGGTCACTCTTTAGTATTGGAGCAGCCTTAGCAGCATCTCGACATGGGTCCCAGGTCACATCATTAAGAGACTAAGCAGGTGGAACTCTGCCTACCTCGCCCAGTACATCCCCAATCCTCAGATGGAAATGGCACACGCATTCACCAAACTTGCTCAATAAATTAAGCTAAAACTAATAAAACTACACCCCTACCTGAATGTTTTTGCCCCCTTATTTTGGTATACCGACCATCAGACCAGGGCACACTTCAGGTCTATTTCATGTTGTAAGTCTCATGGTAGGTCTATTTGTTCATATCTGTATCGGCCATAGGGCTTCGATCATAAGTAGGAAGGCCAGTATGGTGGCCTGAATGTATGGGAGGAGCCCGGGGGGTATTTAACCAGCCCGCTCGCCTGTGATCTTTGTCGGTTTCCTGTGCACGGTACCCACCCTCCCACCCCCTTTTCATGGCATTTCTCAAATTCATTTCTCTTCACAAATATTAATTTCTAATCTAGGGTATGCCCCCTTATTTTGGTATACTGACCATCAGACCAGGGCACACTTCAGGTCTATTTCATGTTGTAAGTCTCATGGGAAGTCTATTTCTTCATATCCGTATTGGCCATAGGGCTTCGACCATAAATATATATATATATATATATATATATTATATATATATATATATATATGCATCATAGTGGAAATGATACAGCTTCAATACCAGAAAATGTCAACAACAAATTGTAATGTTTTGATTGTATATAATAATTACTTACATGCTATGATAACATTCTTTACGTGTCAGCACCATTGCACTGATAAGTGATGAAGCTGTATCATGTAGTTTATCAATTTACTCCATAAAGAAATATATGTTTTAAAAAATTAGATTTTTTGGTTTCTGCAAAATCCTTTTCTTGGAGTACATCATATCCATAACAATAGAGTTATGCTGTCACATTCATGTGATTGGACACTGGCAAGAAAAGTCAAGAAGTCTCCTTCCAGATATAATCCCTTCCCTTTAGGCAAAGCTCCAGTTTTTATAGCAAGCCAAACCACAAAGGAAGAGGGACATGATCTCTGTGAACTGCGATGCACTCCAAGAAAAGTACTCTTTGATTTTCTTTTTCATACATCCTGGGACACAGAGCATCTTCATATTCATAACGGTAGGGATGTCCCAAAGCATTGAAATGAGGAGAGGGTAACAGGGCAACCAGCCACCAAACCATAATAGATAAAACCTGCAAAATGCCCTGACTAAAGGAAGCATCCTCAGCAGCACGAATGTTCAGGTGGCAGCTTTACAAACTTGAGTTACCGAAGCCTGTTGATGAACCAACACTCCTAGTAGAATAGGCTGTCACTGGAAAAGGTGGACCCTCACCTTTTAAGACATCAGTTTGAGAAACACATTGCCAAACCCATTAAGAAATGCTAAATTTAGAAGCTGTGCAACTTTGGACCTTGGGCCTTCAGGAAGCACAAAAAGGGAAACTGACTGTCAAATAGCAGCAGTCAACTTTAGGTAACATCTGATAGCACAAACTACATATTAGATGTGAATGCCTTGCTCTCCGTTGTCAGAGTGTTAGGACAAGACAAAAGGACAGGAACACAATGTCCTGGCTGTGATGATGTGAAGAAAAACATCTAAGGAAAAAAGTACATTTGGAGCCATAAAACCACCTTAGAGAGATGGAGCACCAGAAATGTCTCTTTAGAGGAGAGAGCATCCAATTCCAAAACTGCAAGCTGAAGTAAAAAATAATCTCCTGAGTCAGAAAGACCAAAAGAATATCCTGGATGTGTTCAATTGGGGATGTCAGCAATACAGAAAGCAGCAGACTGGGGTCCCAATCAGAGTCTTAACTGGAACATAGGGTGTAATGCCTTATAAAAAGGCCTGCACCAAATAGTTTGAGCCAATCAGCCCCTGGAAAAGGACTGTCAAGGTCGATATTTGACCCTTGACCAGGCTCAAGGCCAGCCCCTGATCTTCTCCCAGTTGAAAGAAGACCAAAGATGTATAAAGTTCAATGTGACAAAAAAAGTCAAATGTAAAAAGTGTTTTTCTTCCACTATATAAAAGGACCACCTTCACCGGCTACTTGATACACCCAATGTGCTCTGTAGATAGATGTCTGCTAACCAGATGGTGTTGACCTTATTGATTAAAAAAAGGTCAAATAAAGTCTTAGTAAGATAATGCTTGCTGCAATAGGAAACCACCGCATGAGAACCTTGACTCTCTCCCAGAAGATATGTGTATAAGAAGGATACAAAAATACTGGAATAGTGTAATCCCGTTTTATTTAAAATTAGAATTAAAAAAAAAAAAGCCGAATGGCTGCTTACATTTAAAAGTGCCTTTTCCTGGCACTGAGGCTGATGAGTGTGTCTGCAGTGTAAGAGAAGCTCCGTGCTCAGGTCGATAGCTGGCGTGCGTTCCACCGCCCACCACGGACAACCAGAGGGACCGGAAGTGCAAGAAGAGACTGCATAACCAGGCACACCTCGACGTACGTTTTCGTATCACGTCTTCAGAAGGCGTATCTTGTTAAGGCTTTATTTGACCTTTTTTTAATCAATAAGGTCAGCACCATCTGGTAAGCAGACATCTATCTACAGAGCACATTGGGTGTATCAAGTAGCCGGAGAAGGTGGTCCTTTAATATAGTGGAAGAAAAACACTTTTCACATTGGACTTTTTTGTCACATTGGACTTTATACGTCTTTAGTCTTTTTTTGTTCCGCACATGTCATGAATATATGGTGGCACATCTATATATAATCAAGATATTTTATTGTGTATATTGTGCAGTTGTATTGATTTAGTGCACCGGTTTTCTCTACCAGTGACACTGCCTAGTGTCACTGTCATATATATTGTCATATATATTAATTTACTATATATTTTGTCATATATGGTTTCACAAATGATTATACACTTTTTTGTTACTAGATTTAATCTATAATCAATATTTATAGCGTTTCCCACTATATTTGTTTCCAAGTGAGAGATCAGCACAATGGGATGGTTTGGGCAGAAAAGATATTAGAAAAGGCTTCCTGAGAGGGAAGGAATATAGGAGCAATTCCTTTATAATGGTGTAAGTTCTGCCAGTATGCCCAGCCTCCAATGATGGACAAAACATGTAGGGCGGAGTCAAACACACTGATGCCATAAACTGCTATCTAGGAAGGAAGCAAGGCTTTTGTAAGTTACCAAGCCAGCGTTTTTATCTGTTTATGTATTATGCTCAGACAATAAAGCTTTTAACATACTGCACTAGGAGAGAAATTTCTTGTCCCTCATAGATTCTTTAATTTGGAGAGGTATGCAGTGAGCAAGGAAAGGATTCATCGAGAAAGCTGCATAGCTGGTGCCGTTGAGGTCCATAGTAGAGTGATATTTGAAGTACAGCAGAGTGGTATCCATCCATTATTGTGACAGTACCACAAACATGGTTTACGTCTGTTTGGGAGGCAGAGGATCTGGTGAGCAAATTGCTTACCTCCGGCTGCCAGGTGCTTCACTTCTGGGACTTGCAGTTCTATTGCTTATGGATGCATACATTTTTGGACTTTGTGGAAGACACATTGCACTTTATTAATTCATAAACATTTGGCAGTTTATTATTGAGTATTCGGTTAACATTTCGCTTTCATATGATTTGGCATGAACACTATATTTGTTGCACAATGGTTTTATTCATTTATTATCTATCATTTATTAATTTATGGATTTTTTTACTTGTTGATTCAAGTACTTATAATGATTGTATTTACAACAAGCAAGATCTATTTATCATTAGCACATTTTTTATTTCTTTACCTTGGCCCTGCATCTTTCTATTATCTGTTGTGAATTAATACAGTATACATCAGTTCTTTGCAAGCAGCCGAGTTATTCATTAGCGGAGACTGCTTTTATGATTGAACTGCCAGTTGCCTGCACATTGGAACCTCATTCACGTAGATGAAGCTTCTGTTTTCTGCTGCATTCTACACAGTCACTGTAATCATTGGCCTGTCAACTCACACAACTAACCCACCACTCTATTAACCTCCCCCTTTTCCCAGGGCAGCATCTGCTGCTGGCAGGAATGACAATGACACCTGGCTCTTCCCTGGCACGTTGTGTCACCGTTCACTTTTTGAAAAAGTCACGTGAACAGTGACGCAACGCATCAGGGAGGAGCCAGGTGTCATTGTCGTCACTTCCGGTCGTGGCCGAGACCGGAAGTAACCTGTGTTTTACAAGCGCTAAATACTCTGTTGAACTGTAAGCCCTTGTACACACGGTCGGACATTTTGACAACCAAATCCGTTGGATTTTGTCAGACGGATTTTGCCTGAAACTGTTGCATACACACGGTCGGACAAAGTTGTCGGAAAATCCGATTGTACATAACGTGATGATGTTATTTCGTTACAACGGGACTACGTTCAGGCTAGTAGCCAATAGCTTTGGTCTAGGAATTTGATCTGAGCATGCGTGGCACTTTGTCCGTCGGAGTAGGCTACACATGATCAGAGTATGTCCGATCGGAGCATTTTGTCGGAAAATTTTACCGGCAAGTTGGAAAAGTTGGTCCGTCGGATATTCCGACGGAAACGGTCCGATGGAGACCACACACAGTCAGAATATCCGACAAAATGGTCCGATAGGACACATTCCGTCGGAATCTCTGACCATGTCTACAAGGGCTAAGTGTGGATATTTTTTAATAAAGTATATTTTACGATACACATTGGAGCCCCTTTCTCTATCTCCCCATCATTTTATATGAATATAAGATTGATGGCTTTTTTATAGTTATGACAGGCTGACGGGCTGGACTTGCAAGGAGTCAAGGAGAAATCTACAGCCATTATACATATAGTGACATACGGCCTGTAGTGGCCATTGCTTTAGGTGAGAGGCTGGGGGAAACAAGGGCGCACTCCGGAGCACTCTGAGCACTACATCGTGGACTGACACTGTTTGAAGTGAACTGCACTTATTTGTTGCATGATTAATTTGAATTTGAATTTTTATGGAAGATTATTCATCATTGTGGGACTTATTGAGACATTTATTTTGACCACTCAAATACAATATCAGCGTAACATACGCATGCACGGACGCACTTTTAAAAATGATTTGCACTATATATTTAGCTGTTTTGCACATTATTGTGATATATGTGTTGCACTTTTTTCTGTGGATATGGATTAATTCTAGCTAATTTTGCACATTATCACAATAGTAGGTTTGCACATTAATGATCGATTGCACTTTATTGATTTGAATTAATTCATTTATATATTTGATATTGACTAGGAAGTAAGGTAGTGCCACATACTATTTATTATATATGTCCTTAAATTGTGCAGAGATCACTTTTTTTATGTTGGCAGCTTCCCGATAAATCTTTCTTATAGGGACATTTTTTAGGTAGGAATTTTTTGGGTTGTACGCATTAGTACTTTTTATCAGGAAGTTATGAAGTGAAACTAGAAGAAATAGGTATTACATGTGGCTCTTGGCTAGCTGGAATAAACAAGCTCTTCACAAGATTCATCTGACTATTCATCATTGCTTCTACAAAATCTACATGGTGACAGAAGTGGAATCACTGAAACATCATGGCTCAGAATGTACGTGGCATACAACCTGTAATCTTTGATAACGACATTGCTAACAACTGACTGAAATTCAAAAGAGAATGGGATGTGTACAGCAAAGCAGGACTCTCAGACGAGTCAAAAAACGTACAAGCTTACAATCTTCTCAATTTTGCTGGTTTAGATGCACTAGCTAAATATGAGCCATTTCATTTTCAAGATAATGAGGACAGAGAGGACCCTGATTTCTTAATCCAAACATTTTATGAGATATGCTTACCACAACATAATGGGATAATAGACAGACATGTATTTAACATGATGGCTCAGAAACCTGATAAAGGGATACAATCCTATGCAGCCATACTGAGACTGCTGGCAAAAAAAAATTATTTTGGTACACTAACAGATGAACTGATATGTGACAGGATTGTATGTGGGATATACAATGATGCAGTTTGTGTTTAGTTGTTCAGGGAGAAAGATTTGACACTGGAAACAGCCATCAGAATATGTATGTTGTTTGAACATTTTGAAAGGGCCACTAAGGAACTAAAAAGAGAGAAGAGTAGAACCCACACAAGTTGGGGACAGTGTTGGGCGGGGTGGGGGGAAAAGATTACTTTTATTGGTTAGAAGAACATTGTCACAATGTCTACAGGTAAATGTCAAATGATACAGCAAACAATGTAGGATATCACTGTATTTTTTCCCTGTGCTGTTTGAGTGAGTGGAGGGGACACACTGTTATTACCAAGAACCCTGGAGCATTACTAATGTATTCACAAAATCTATGGCCTCCCTAAAAATACTCACCAGGAACGTAAGGGGCTTAAACAATAAAATTAAAAGAACTGCCGTGCTCTCCTTGTTGAAGAAACAGCACGCTGACATAATTGTTCTGACAGAAACCCATATAGAAGGTCGCCTTCAGATGGCTCTTATACGTCCCTGGACTTCAATGGAGTTACTGTACATGTTGCCAAATCTGTCCATTCCAGGCTCCAGGGTTCTAGGATTGAGCCATCTGGTAGGTTTGTATTCCTACATGCGGTTGTTTACGAGGATCCCCTGCTGCTAATAGCAATGTATATACCCCCACCATTTAACTCTACACTTGTATCTGAGGGTCTGGACTATATGGCTTTATATTCAGCTGTCCCAGCAATCTGGTTAGGGGACTTTAACATGACCATTAACCCCAGCCTTGACAAACTACAGGTCCCTCCACACCCAGTTGCTTTGCCCCTATCCACCAGATTTGCGAAGCTCATTGGAAACTTTGGCCTCATAGACACATGGAGATCCATGCACCCAGATGCTCAGGCCTACTCCTCCTCCTCCTCCAACCGTGTGGCCTCTAGAATAGATTTAATTCTAATTTCTCATTCACCGCTTCCCAGACTGCAGGATCCGGGCATCTCACCGAGATCCCTCTCGGACCATAACCCTTGTTGGACCACTCTAACATTACCCTATAACCGACCACCTGCTGCTTGAAGACTGAATCCCTTCTGGCTTACATTGCTGCCAGATGACGATGATATCTTGGTAGCATGGGGACAATTTCTTGCGGACAACGACGATTCTGCCCCCCTCACATAGTCTGGAATGCCTTTAAATTATATGTCAAATCTACCCTGGTTGCACGCATAAATAGTTCAAAACGAGCCTCTGCGGCTGATCTGGAGAAAGCGGTAGCGGATCTAACTAGAGCAGAGCAGGAATTTCTACATGACCCCTCAACGGAGAGAGCTACTACAATATGCAGATGCAATATGAGAAATCAAAACGCAAATTATTCTTTTGCAAACAAAACCTTTTTGAACATGGTGAAAAGGCCGGTAAGTTACTGGCCTACCTGGTACATTGCGAGGACCGCCCTCTGGTGGTTATTTCACTTAGCTCTGATGATGGCGCGATAATGCTAGAACCCAGAAGAGTCACTGAGATATTTAAGGACTTCTACACCAACCTATACACCTCAACAGTAGGAGATGCTCACCCAGCCATTGAATCTTTTCAAGGCGAGATACAACTACCACATCTTACGGAGCAACAGATGGCGGATCTTAATAGACCCCTGTCCACGGAAGAAATAGCTGAAGCCTTAGCGGCCTTCCCCGGTTCCAAGTCACCAGGTTCCAATGGACTCCCGGTGGAACTTTATTCGAAATACTCTGAGTTTCTAGTCCCTAGACTCCACAAATTATACAATTACATATTCAAGACCTCCACTATGCCCTCCTCAATGGGTGAAGCCACAATAGTTTTAATCCCCAAACCTAGTAAGGACCCACATCGTCTAGAATCACGTCGCCCAATATCCCTATTGCAAGTTGATGTCAAGGTCCTTGCTAAGATCATGGGTACCCGCCTCAACACGGTTATTCTCTCCCTTATACATGATGACCAAGCGGGTTTCATGCCGGGAAGGAATACCTCCTTTAATTTGAGGAGAATATTCATTAACCTGCAGACGCAACATGACAATACGTGTGCTAGAATGATAGTTATGCTGGACACAGCAAAGGCATTCGATTTGGTCTAATGGACCTACATATAGGCATGCTTGGAATGGTTTGTTATAGGACCTAAGTTCATCAAGTGGGTTCATCTATTATACCAGAGCCCGGTGGCCGGGGTTATAGCTAAAGGCTGGGCATCCGACCAGTTTCCCCTTACCAGAGGCACACACTAGGGGTGTCTCCTCTTCCCTTTGTTATACGCATCGGCAGCAGAACACTTATCAGTGTCCTTGCGATCCAACCCAGACATAGCAGGACTCCGAATAGAGCCCATAACGGAGACAGTCAGTACCTATGCCTACGACACATTGCTATATATTGATGGATCGACAAAAGGCCTTAGCCATGATGTTTTAGCACCTTATCAGGACTAAAAATCAACTGGGACAAAATCACAAATACTCCCATTAGATAGTTTCCCAGAGACCCAGGTACAAGCTCAACTCCCTCTACAAAGAGTTGATCATATTAAATATCTGGGTATACATGGTACCAGAACACCGGCGGACTATGTTAGACTAAATGTACAACATCTCTTTGATATGCTCAAGCACAAGACTCAAATTTGGGTTATAGGGCGCATCAACCTTGTTAAAATGGTGTTGTTACCCAAAATCGTATATATATTCTGGCACTCCCCGGTATATATGGTGCTTCGGCACTTCAAGGTGATGGAAATTATCCTCAAAACATTCATGTGGGGGAAAAGTAGGCATAAACTTCCATGGCACAAATTCAAGAACTCCACTGATTTGGGAGGCACAGCTCTACCTGACCTCAATATGTATTATTTGGCAGTCAACTATCACAACTGTTACATACTGCGAAAACTGATAGAGCAAGATTCTTAACCTTCCTTTGCCCCAAGTGGTTCCACTCAACCAGGGACCTCCTTGTAACCATTATCGGTCGAACGCAAAATTACACCACTGCAGATGTATCTGGGACATAATGATGACCAAAATGCAACCACCATCACTGCATGAACACACTCCCCTTCGGTTTAACCTTGATCTGCCAGAGTTTTTCTCCCTTCCAGATTCGGAACTATGGATATCTAGGGGCGTATACTACCTATGTCACATGATCTCTAATGGTGATCTAAAACAATTCGATATGCTAAGAAACTAATTTGGACTCCCAGTCTCACTATTTTTCCGTTATCTTCAGCTTCGTCACGCTTTTAGAACGCAATTCTCAGCAGGTTTTACCCCACTTGAAGTGAACCCCTTTGTAGCCGTAATATGTAGCTCGGATCCCAAAAACTGATTTCTACATTTTATAATATGTTAATCACACCCTCAGTGAGCAGGTCAGCTTATGCACTGAAGGGTAGGTGGGAGGAAAATGTTGGAGCACTCGAAGATGAGGAATGGAGTGAAGCCCTAGACCATTGCAAACTGGTATCCCCCATATTGTCAGATCACCTCACACAGATATATATCACCCGTCGGGCATAACTTACCCCAACTAGAGTGTCGAGGTACAGACTGGCCAAACTGCCAACTGTCCCATATGCACTCACGCTTTGGGCACATTCTACCATCTGATCTAGGATTGTCCTAAAATGCAGGGCTTTTGGGCACAAGTAGTCCAATTCCTGCATGACACCATGGGCTCCCCTATCACATTAAACCCCAAATTGTGCCTGCTGGGCATATACCCAGAACCAGACATGAACAAATTCATCAAGATATTCCTAAATGAAACGCTGTTCTCTGCTAGAAAAACAATAGCAAAACAGTGGATGAGGCCTACCCCACCTGAGTTTAAAATGTGGCTAGTGGAAGTAAATAATGGTCTAAAATACAAAAAACACATTTATCTACATAGAGGTTGTGCTTCCAAATATGGTAAAATTTGGGATAAGTGGTTACAAGCCCCGGAGATTATACAATGAAGCCCCTTCCATATACTTCATATAATTTATATACAAATTGTTGAGTTCCTAATATCACTCTCAGTGGAGTGGGAACCATGAGAAGGATGAATATTTGCTGTACCGTGCAAGTCATGTTTCTATATTTTCTGTCATATTAACCTATACTGTAAACCCCTTATTATTTCTAAATGCAATCTCCTCTCTACATGGGACGTCTTCTTCTTCTATGCCTTATGGTGTAATTATTGTTACCCTCACTGACATTTACTGTGATGATGTTCTTACTGTATGAAAGTACCAATAAAAAAAAAGAGAGGAAGAAGTGTTTGTGGTGCAAAAGAACAAAAGGCAATGTAGCAACTGTGGTAGTGAACACGCTACTGAGCACAACAAGTGTCCAGCTTTTAACAAAAAGTGTACCTCGTGCAACAAATGGAATAAATTTTGCAAAATGTTGTAGGTTCAAGCCTCAAAATAGGGGTGCGTGGATGACACCATCTAGTTATACCAAACAACAAAATGTGCACAGAATTAATGAAGTGGAGAGCACCAAAACGTTTTCATTGTGAAAGTGTGGACCTAATTGCCAAAAAGGGAGACATACATTCCACCCTCTCAACAGCATGCAGCAAACATATCAAGCTGAAAATTGACACTAGTGCCAAATGCAATGTCAGGTCCTTATCCAATATTGCAAAACATTGACCCCAAAGCTGAAATTAATCAGTCAAATAAAGAAAACTTGATAGCTTGTGGCAAGAGGTTTCAGACCTGCAAGCCCCACAATTTGTCACTCGATCTGGAAAAGTGTGTAAATCCAATCCAAAGTTGCAAGACTTTATCGCACTGACTTTTATTCAGCATCTTTCATTTTATATTGTAGTTTGTTATTGTTCCTCGCTATGCTGCACTCCTTGTTGGTTCTATATTACACTTCATTTATATATGCATATCCTTTCTTTAAAAGGGGAAAGATGTAGACTATGTATGTGTTGTATTTACATAGCTGTGTTAGGACTTGGGGGTGGGAACAGGAAGTAGGAAGTTATGAAATGAAACTAGAAGAAATAGGTTTTACAAGTGGCTCTTGGCTGGCTGAAATAAACAAGCTCTTCTCCGGCTATTTATCATTGTTGCTACAAAATCTACATTTAGTAAATCAGGGCCAACAATAATGAAGTATTACATCCCACTCATATTTTAATTATGCTCTCCGTTCCTGTGAAATATTACATGTAGTACCTTTGTGGATGTCCAAGGGTTACTTCATTACAACCTTAGCAGCATGTCATAATTTATTATTTTTATATTCTTCATAATTCAGCAGGTGATCAAATAGACTGCTGTTGGGAGGTTGTCATACCAATCATAGATAGCAGACACACCTTCTGTATATACCAAACCTTTGGGTTATTGCTGAGTCCGTCTCTTGCTTCTTTCTAAACTGTTGTTTACACCCTTTGACTTGTCTCCATGAGACAATTTGCATCCACACCTATGGGCCCATGTATGCACATTTGTTGGTCATTTTAGGTGCAAAGCGAGGCAGAAATATTATGAAATTAAAATTGATATCAGATGCTTACCCTAATTTTCCTTTCCCAACTGTCTGCGTGGCATCATACTAATGTCTCGACATGGGGGGAGCAAGAGAGTGACTGCTATTTATTTTGTCCCACAAATTGAAAGTAAGGACTGCTAAGGCAGAAATGTCCACCGTGAGTCCACGGAGTGACTACCAGCCATACATTTTTCCATAGGGTCCCACAACTTAGTGGAGGCAAATACCAACTGAGAATTCTTGGAAGGGCAATGGCTCTATACTAGGTTAAAACATCAGGCATACCCAGGCTATCAGACCTCTTACATTTCCTAAGGACTGCCGTGGCAATTTATGGTCTCTTATTAGTCCACACAAAAGGCTCCTAAGTTGGGCAAGAAAGCGTTTAGGTAATATTATTGGTATCATCTGCAGAAAGTAGAGAATCCTAGGCAGGAGGTTCACCTTTATGTTTGTGTGTCCTATACACGTGAAGGAGATATTTGTCCAATTTTTGAGAATTGTACATATAGTACAGAGCATAGGTTCATAGTCCTAAGTGCATAATTGATCAAAGCTGGCGGTGAGTAGGATCTCAAGATTAGGGATGAGCCGAACACCCCCCGTTTCGGTTCGCACCAGAACTTTCGAACGGACCCCAAATTCGAACGAACTTTAGAACCCCATTGAAGTCTATGGGACTCGAACGTTCGAAATGAAAAGTGCTCATTTTAACGGCTAATATGCAAGATACTGTCCTAAAAAGGGTTTGGGGACCTGGCTCCTGCCCCAGGGGACATGGGTCAATGCCTAAAATGTTTTTAAAAATGGCCGTTTTGGCGGGAGCACTGATTTTAATGACGATTAAAGTGAAAAAAAAAAGTGAAATATTCTTTTAAATATGGTGCCTGGGGGGTGTCTGTAGGATGCCTGTGAAGTGCCACGTGTTTCCCGTGTTTAGAACAGTCCCTGCACAAAATGACATTAAACGGAAATAACACCATTTAAAACTGCTTGCGGTTTTAATGTTATATCTGGTTCCTGCAATATGGTTGAAAATCATTGAGAAAAATGGCATGGGTAGCCCTTCCTGCCCATTACCAGCCTATTTGGGTCTTGTACGCATATTAAGGGGAACCCTGTGCCCATATTAAAAAAAGGAAATGCGTGTGGCCCCCAGGCCCTATATACTCAGAACAGCAGTATACAGGCGGTGCAAACAAGACAGGGACTGTGTAGGTTTGTTGTGTTAAGTTGAATCTGTTTGTCATTTTCAACTGGGACATTTTTAAAGTGTAGCTCCAGTCAAAAAAACTATTTTTAAGCTTTTTGGAAAACATAGGGAAGGGTTATCACCCCTGTATAATTTGTTTTGTCGTCCATCTTTTTTCATCTCACTTGCTGTTGTCTCCTTCCGTTTGCAAGTAGGAGATGTTTGTAAATTGGATGTTTGAAAGTAGGGGCCTGCCCTATATGCTCTGCAGAAATGGCGGAACAAGGTGTTGGTTTTGCCACAACATTGTAAGCCCTCAAAGTGACTCTTGGTGGCCGCTGGAGCGCCCTGCTGTGAACGATTATATCAAGAATTGTAATTACATGCCATTGTTGAACAGTGGTAGAAAAATTGACCTTTGGTGGTTGTGGTGCTGGTGCCACAACACTATAAGTCCTCACCGTTACTCTGGGTGGGCACAGGAAGGGGCCCTCCTGTGAAATATTATATCAAGAATTGTAATTACATGTCCCTGTTAAACAGGGGCAGAAAAATTTGGCCTTAGGCACTGGTGCTGGTGCCACCACACTGCAACCTCTCCCATATACTCTTGTTTGATTGCAGGAATTAGCCCTGCTGCAAAGCATTGCATCAAAAATTGTACTTAAACGCCCCTGTTAAACAGGGCAGAAAAATTGGGCTGATGGCATCAAACAGAACCAGAAATGTTCTTCCAACATATCAGCGGAGGAGGAAGAGATTAGACAATCAATCAACATAACAGGACAGTCAGTCAGCATCGGCAGTCTTGAAGGTATGTGATATTTCAAAAAAAATTATTCTGTTACATCAGCTTCAGGTGCTTGGTAGCTGTGGGTGTTCCAAGACTGATTCATCTTGATAGAGGTCAGTTGATCAACTGATTCGGTGGACAGGCGCACCCTGTGATCGGTAATAAAGCCACCAGCAGCACTGACAGTGGCGGAATTATCAGGGTCGCAACAGTCGCAGTTGCGACTGGGCCCTGGAATTCCATCACTGTGGGGGGGCCCCGGCGTGGTTGCTATCCACAGGGCTGTGAGTGGAGAGCGTGTCTCATGTAAACAGCAGCACAGAGACACCGGGACTTGGGAGTGAAGTTTCGTCCGCTCTCGCAAAGCACACAGCTGATCCTGCTCCCCCTTCGCCCCCCCTCCCCTCCCCTCCTCTCTCGTGTGTTCTCTGCTCTCTGCGGGCATTCAGGTGTGAAGCGAACAAGCTCACATTTCCCGCAGAGAACACAGGAGAGAGGAGAGGAGAGGAGGGGAGGGGGGGGCCGAAGGGGGAGCAGGATCAGCTGTGTGCTTTGCGAGAGCGGACGAAACTTCACTCCCAAGTCCCGGTGTCTCTGTGCTGCTGTTTACATGAGACACGCTCTCCACTCACAGCCATGCTGACCCCTCTCCAGTGTGTGTGTGTAGACTCAGGAAGATCCCGCCGTCCATCAACATCATAGAGCTGCTGATCGCTGCCTCCCCCCAGGTGGGGGGGGGGGGGGTACAGAGATCTGCTGGGGGCCAAGGTGCACAGCAGAGTCCAGCAAGGTACAGAGAAACCTCTTTAAGGGGGGTGACTGTCTAGGGACCCTAAAGTAAGGGGGGGTATCTGGGGATCCTGATGTCCAGTACCACCGCCACCCCTCCTCCAGTACCACCACCCCCGTGCCACCCACCTCCAGTACCACCGCCACCCCCTCTCCAGTACCACCACCATGCCACCCACCTCCAGTACCACCGCCACCCCTCTCCAGGACCACCATGCCTCTCTAGTACCACCACCCACCTCCAGAACCACCATGCCGCTCCAGAACCATTGCCACCCACCTCCAGTACCACCGCCACCCCTCTCCAGTACCGCCACCCCTCTCCAGGACCACCATGCCTCTCCAGTACCACCACCCACCTCCAGAACCACCATGCCGCTCCAGTACCATCGCCACCCACCTCCAGTACCACCGCCACCCCTCTCCAGGACCACCATGCCTCTCTAGTACCACCACCCACCTCCAGAACCACCATGCCACTCCAGTACCATTGCCACCCACCTCCAGTACCACCGCCACCCCTCTCCAGTACCGCCACCCCTCTCCAGGACCACCATGCCTCTCCAGTACCACCACCCACCTCCAGAACCACCATGCCGCTCCAGTACCATCGCCACCCACCTCCAGTACCACCGCCACCCCTCTCCAGTACCGCCACCCCTCTCCAGGACCGCCACCCCTCTCCAGTACCACCACCCCCCCTTCAGTACCACCACTGCCACCCACCTCCAGTCCCACCGCCACCCACCTCCAGTACCACCGCCACCCCTCTCCAGGACCACCATCCCCCTCCAGTACCACCACCACCCCTCTCCGGGACCACTATTCCCTCCAGTACCACTACCACCCACCTCCAGTACCACCACCACCCCTCTCCAGGACCACCATCCCCCTCCAGTACCACCACCGCCACCCACCTCCAGTACCACCACCCCTCTCCACGGCCACCACTGCACTGGTGACACAAGTTCCACTCGGGACACAGGCTGCACAGAAATGTTTTACTTTGTTGTACAGTGGAAAAAAAAATATAGTATCAAAATCATGCTTTTCGGGGGGGGGCCCTTCCTGATTTCTTGCACCGGGGCCCTGAGGTTTCTAGTTACGCCTCTGAGCACTGAAGGTGCGTTCCGAAAGAATGCTGGATGCAGGACAGGCCAGTAGCTCAATTGCATACTGTGCAAGCTCTGGCCAGTGATCCATCCTCAAGACCCAGTAAGCCAGAGGATTTTCGGTGGGAAAGGTGTCCAAGTCTGACCTTGCCCCTAGGTATTCCTGCACCATATAAATCAGACGCTGGCGATGGGTGCTGGAACCGATCATACCTTGGGGCTGCGGACTAAAAAATTGTCTGAAAGCATCAGTCAGACGGCCACCTTCTCCACCGCTCCTTCTGACCGATGCCTCAGCAACACGTTGTCCAGGACCAGGAGTTTGTAACCTCCCAGTCTCTGGGAACGCGTTGCACAGACCTTTCTGCAAGGCCTCCCGGAGATGTCTCATCCTCTGCTCCCTCTGCGATGGCAAGATAAGGTCGGCAACCTTACCCTTGTACCGTGGATCAAGGAGAGTGGCCAGCCAGTAATGGTCCCTCTCCTTGATCCGAAGAATATGAGGATCCTTCTGCAGGCTTTGCAGGATCAGGGAGGCCATGCAGCGTAGGTTAGCTGAGGCATTCGGTCCGGAGTCCTCTGGGTCACTAAGGACAACATGATCCGCAGCTACCTCCTCCCAGCCACGTACAAGTCAACGTGTTTCTTGGGACTGTAAATCATCCCTACAAGACTGCTGCTGCTGCTGATGCTGAGTGCCAGCCTCCACCTCCATGCTGACACAATCATCCTCCTCCTCCTCCTCTTCCTCCTCCTCATCTTCTTCCTGTGTGATGGGTGGCACAGCAGGAACACTGTCTGGATAAAGGGGGCCTTGAGAGGCAGGGAAGTCCTCCTCTTCCTGCCTCTGTTCTGCTTTAAGTGCCCTGTCCATTATTCCACGCAGCGTATGCTCCAAGAGGTGGACAAGAGGTACAGTGTCACTGATGCATGCATCGCTGATCATGCCCCACTCGCATGGTGAGAAAAAAACCGAGCTCCCCTGACCCTGTCCTGGTGCCGTAGTCGCACAGGTACTCATTGATGGCCCTCTGCTGCGTGTGCAGCCGCTGCAGCATGGCCAACGTTGAGTTCCATCTGGTGGGCATGTCACATATAAGGCGGTTCTTGGGCAGGTTCAACTCCTTTTGGAGCTCAGCCAGCCGAGCACAGGCATTAAATGATCGGCGGAAATGCACACAGACTTTCCTGGCCTGCTTCAGGACATCCTGTAAGCCGGGGTACCTGCCCAAGAACAGCTGCACCACCAGGTTAAGGACGTGAGCTACACAGGGCACATGGGTCAGTTGTCCCTGTCGGAGGGCGGAGAGGAGGTTGGTGCCATTGTCACAAACCACCATTCCTGGCTTAAGCTGGCGTGGCGTCAACCACCTCTCGGCCTGCCCCTGCAGAGCTGACAAAAGATCCGCCCCAGTGTGGCTCCTGTCCCCCAAACAAACCAGCGCAAACACGGCATGGGATCGTTTTGCCTGCGTACTTGCGTAGCCCCTGGAACGCCTACGAATCACCGCTGGTTCTGAGGACAGAGCACTGGAAGAGGCCATGGAGGAAGAAGAAGAGGAGGGGGTGGAGGAGAGAGGTGTGTCACAACCAATAGTAGCATTTTGGAGGCGTGGTGGCGGAACAACCTCCAACACTACTGCACCTTGTCCTGCATCCTTCCCAGCTGCCAGAAGAGTGACCCAATGGGCCGTGAAAAACAGGTAACGTCCCTGTCCATGCCTGCTGGACCATGAGTCAGCGGTAATATGCACCTTACCGCTGACCGCCCTGTCCAGCGAGGCAAGGACATTGCCTTCCACATGCCGGTAGAGAGCCGGAATCGCCTTCCGTGAGAAAAAAGTGGCGTTTGGGGACCTGCCACTGAGGAACCGCACATTGTAAAAACTCACGGAAGGGGGCCGAGTCTACCAACTGAAAAGGCAGCAGTTGAAGTGCTAGCAATTTAGCCAAGCTAGCATTCAACCGCTGGGCATGTGGATGGCTGGGAGTGAACTTCTGGGGCAGGGACATTTGCCTGCTATTTGCCTGCTATAATCGGACGTGGGTGTACCGCTAGCAGAGTTCCCGGAAGCACTTGGCTGTGACACACCTAATTCTACACCTTCATTCCTCTCAGAGCAGGTTTCAGAGAGGACTGAAGGTCTAGTGGGGTTGGAGATGCCAGCTGATGAGGAGCAAGGAGAGGTCCGCTTTGTTCTTTGATGTGGGTCTTTGAGGTACGCTTGCCAACGAGCTGCATGGCAGGTCAACATATGTCTGGTCAAGCATGTGGTGCCCAAGCGGCTGATGTTTTGGCCACGCGAGATACGCTTGAGACATATGTTGCAAATAGCAGCAGTGCGATCTGATGCACTCCTCTCAAAAAAGGCCCACACCAAAGAACTTTTAGAATAACGCGCAGAGGCAGCGCCCTGCACAGGTGGAGCTCTGCGGTGTGATTCAGTCGGTGTGCTGCCCCTAAGCTGGCTCCCGGAGGGCATCCTGCCTCGTTGGACATGTGCCTCCTCCTTCTCCTCCTCTCTCCTTCCAGGCACCCACGTGGAGTCAGTGCCCTCATCATCCCCTCCCTCTTCATCGCTGTAGCAAACCTGGCAGTATGCTGCAGCTTGTGGAACATGACTGCCAGATTGCTGTCCTTCTTGAGCATCCCCTCTCTCTGCGCTCACGCTACTGCCTTCCTCTAGCTGAGTGTCATCATCAGAGCCCACAAAACACTGGGCATCCTCCTGGAGCATGTACCCAACACTGTGCTCAAAGAGTTCAGGAGACTCCTCAGGAGGACGTGGTGGGTCTAGGGAAGGAGTCACTGATGATGACATTGAGAGGAGGGAAGACGATGCGTGTGCAGCTGCTTTGCTAGTACCCTGAGCCTGGGTGAGAGAGGATGAGGAGGATGAAGAGGGCTTGGTCATCCACTCTACCAAGTCGTTGGCATGTTGCGGCTCAACATGTCCAGCTGCCGAAAAGAAGGACAAGCGTGTCCCATGGCCACGTGCTGATGACAATGCACCGCATCCACGACCAGCACTGTTGTCTCTAGACACAGAGCCTGCTTGCCCTCTTTTATCGGCTCGCGCCTGTCTGCCTCTCCTTGCTGGCCTTCCAGACATGGTAATGGCCTGAAGGGAGTTGGGTAAAAAAGCAGTTGGGTAGTGTATATTGTGCTGGAGGCACACAACACCCACTAACTCCTGCAGATGCCTTTATTATAGAACACCAGAGATAAAGGGGTATATACAGATGTATACTGTGCTGTGCTGGAGGCACACACAACTTCCAATAACTCCTGCAGATGGCAAGTGGTCTCAAATAGAGAAGAGCTATGTAGGTGGATATAGCGGTATGTACTGGGTACAGAGCACGCAGACAGCACGCACTAGCTCCTAACACTACTGACTGCAAGCTCTATTATAAAAGATAGATCACTAGCTATATAGGTGAGGTGAATATAGCGGTGTATACTGCGGTCAGGGCACGCAGACAATAACCACTACACAACAGCAAGATCGAAAATTGGCCGAAAACGATCTGTGTGTACTGTGTTGAAGGTACACAGAACACCCACTGCTTCAGACGCCAACACACTACACAAGGCCGTCACGCTGGCGGCCTTATATAGTGTGGGGCGTGCACTACACAGCCTGAGCTATGATTGGCCACAGGCATCCTGCCTGTGGCCAATCATGGCTCTCCTCGCTGCTGGCGCTGCGATTGGCCAAGCATGCGGGGTCAGAGTGTATGCTTGGCCAATCATGAGCCAGCAATGCACTGCGCCATCGCAGTGCATTGTGGGCCGTGAGCGCCACACGAATTTGGCGCGAACGGACCAAAATGTTCGGGCTTCGCCGAACGGACGAACAGCCGATGTTCGAGTCAAACGTATGTTCGACTCGAACACGAAGCTCATCCCTACTCAAGATATTTCAAAGAAGTGTTAGCTCAAGAAAAGGCATATGCCCGTTTCAAGTTATAAATAAGTAAGGGATATTTTAATAACATTCTTTTTTTTAAATAGATAAAGTTGAAGTTAATACAGTCTGCCCAAACTGTAAAGTCTAGTGGGAGATAAGTGGGAAGGGCCTAACAGTGTACCTAAGGATCAGGAGACAACACTGATGGATACTTAAAGTGGGGTGCCCCCTAAAAAATAAAGAATTAAAAGTCAGCAGCTACAAATACTGCAGCTGCTGACTTTTAATAATGGGACACTTACCTGTCCCAGGGTCCAGCGATGCGGGGGATCGAAGCCCCCCCTTGTTTCCTGCTCATGGCACCGTCATTCTTACTGTTGGCACCCGGCTGTGGCTTTGCAGCAGGGCACCCACTGTGCATGTGCGAGCGGTGCAGGGTGCCGTGATAAGCCGCACAGTCATCTGGGACATGTGACAGGTCCCAGATGACTGTGCGGCGCAAGGGGAACTGATGTCAGCAGGACCCCCAGCAACAGGCATTTAGAGGTGAGTAAGAATAATTTTTTCCAATTATTTATTTATTTATTTAAGAATTTTAAAATATTTTTTATTTTTTGGTGGCAACACCACTTTAAATGCGTGTGTTGCAGGTCATACAATTCTTCAGGCAGAAAAAGTAATGTTAGCAAGGCATGTTTTAATACTTATATACCATGGGCCTGAACAAATGCCTGAGGAACAGTTTCTTTGAAGGAGGTATAAGATTACTGGGTCACCCTGTAATACTCAAAGTCCTGGCAGTTATGTGGCTGCTTGTGGGAGAAATTTACAGGAAGTTGTCAGAAGAGACACCCTGTAGGGGGTGTTCTTACCAGCCTCATCACTGCTCCTACTCCTTAATCAGTTGGGCTCTGTCCCCAACCTATTTATATACTGTGGTCGCGCCAAACAATGCAGAATCTGCTATTTAAGCACCTCTGTGTCAAGATGGTCAACCAAATCTCACGGAATATTACCATCCAATAAGAGATGCCATACTTCTCAAAATGTCCGCCTGGAGCCAATAGCAGGAGGCAGCCAGCAGCATAAAATAACACAGGACTACCATTATGTCAGCAGGTGTACTGCAGTCCAACACCAGCCTACAGTGAGGTCTACTTAATAGTGAGACAGAAAAAAGTGTGGGGCAGCAACCAAGTAGCTACCCTGTAGATATTTTGGAATGGATTGTCACCCTCTCTGGAACAGGCAGATAATTTGCTTTGTAAGTTTGACCTATTATTTTGACAATCCATGATGCCAAGGTACACGTGGATGCTCCATTTCCTAATTTTTGAAAGCAATCACAAACAAATGGTCTTCTTTCCCCCTGGCACCAATAGAATGGATAGAATAATTTTGGCATTATTATGGAACTCTGGTGGAACCTTAGGCAAAAAGTTCAGCTTTGGATGCAATACAATTTTAAATAGAAAGAAATGTTGCTGTTTTTTTGTGAGCCAATGCTCTCATTTTTGATACTCTCTCCACTGATAAAAAATCAGAAAGACTGCTTTCAATGACAAATCTCACCATTTTGAAGATCGTATCTCACCATTTTTAAGATCGTATCTCACCATTTTGAAGATTGCTTAAAAGATGGCCCTGACAAGTAGTTCAGAGCTAGTGGCAAATTCCACTTCAGAAATAGGGCTGCTCTTGAAGGTATACATTCTATGACTAATTTCCCAGAAGCATCTTGGTAAATCCAGAAATATCAGCAACCTGGACCTTCAGTTAGCTCAAGTTCAACCCTAAAGCCCCGTACACACGAGCGGACTTTTCAACATCCAAAGTCCGACGGACTGATTCCGTCAGACTATTCGATCGTGTGTGGGCTGCAACGGACTTTTGACTCGCCAAAGTCTGAAGGACTTTAGAATATGGAACATGATTCAAATTTTTCCGAAGGAACTCCGCCGGACCCGGTGCCTTCGAAAAATTCGCTCGTGTGTATGCTATTCTGGCGGACTAAAACCGACGCTAGGGCAGCTATTGGCTACTGGCTATGAACTTCCTTATTCGAATCCAGTCGTACGTCATCACGTTCGAATCCGTCGGAGTTTAGTGTGATTGTGTGTGGCCAAGTCCGCTCAGCCGAAAAGTCAGTCGGAACTCTGTCGGAACTCCGACAGAACTCCGGCAGAACTCCGGCAGAACTCCTTCGGAAGTCTGTCGGACATAAGTCCTCTCGTGTGTACGGGGCTTAAGCCTAGCCAACATTATAAGAAGGCTACAATGTCATGAACCCTAGGTTGCTTTAGGTCAAAGTCTGTTTTTAGCGCAAATGTGTTGATCGGCTGCTTTCTGGCATTCAGTAACAACTCTACTACCTTTTGCAAGCATCCCTGCTCTATTAATGTTTGCCTCTCCACAGCCAGACTATCACATTCAGTCTGATGGGGCAGGAATGTTAAAGCACATTCTGGGAGCAGGGGCTGGATAGCAGATAAAGAAACTGTGGATCCTGAATTTTTAATTGCCAGATTATATGAAACCAGGACTTTGTGGACAGTGGGGAATTGTTGCAATTAAAACAAATACCACTCGAGTGACTCTTCAAAGAAAGAGTGCAATTAGTGGGACAGGGGGAAATATCACCATGAACCATGGAAGTTATGCATTTGTTGTGTAAAAAATAAGTCCATCTAAGGCACAAGGCTCTCAGGAGAAGTAAATGGTAATTCAGTAAATTTTCTCCACCACCACAGATTGTCCCTCAATTTATTTCTTATTCTTTGATCCAGGTTGTCTCAGTTCCAATGACACATGAAACCGTGTTGGAAAGGACTAATTGCACACATTTTACCACTGGTATGATCGTCACTAGCATTCCTACTAACCTGGAACATTGGGGTTAATTTATTAAAGGCAAATAGGCTGTTCACTTTACAAGAGAAGTTGCATTTTGCAATGGAATTTGCACCAGGACTCAGTGAATGCGGTGAAATTTCACTTTGCAAAGAACACCTGATCACACGCAAGGAAGAAAACATTTTTTTTCCTTGCACATGATTGGATGATGGTAGTCAGCAGAGCTTCACCTCATTCACTAAGCCCTGGGAATAATTCCTTTACAAAGCGTAACATTCCTTGCTTCAAATAATGTAGAGGCAGCGCTAAATCTTGTAATTGAAACTGTGTATAACGGTGTATACCCAAATACAAATCTAATGTTCATGTGCAAAAAAAAAAAAAAAAAACAAGTGGGTTGCAGTAAGAGCTTGAGCTACAGCTTCTCAGAAAATCTGGGTATTAACGTGGGCTTCCAAGTAGATTTGGCTCTAGGACTGAAGCAGATCTTTTTGCGTCTTAGTAGCCAGCTGAAGATCTCTAGGGTGGACAACACCTGGTCTTGGTGATGTAAAAATTACTGTTTGCTCTAGCCTACCACAAGGGCATTGTCTAGATAGTGGAAGAGTCTTATGCCCTGTTATCTGAGCAGTGACAACCTGTCCAGGGGTGCCGCCCACGTAATCCATGCACCCGGCCCCTAATCTACATGCAGGGCACCAGATGCATAGATTCCAATGTTTTTTTTAAAACACATGTTTAGAGCCGGAGGTTCAAAAGGGGTGGGCTGTCCACCCAGTTGTGTGGCATTAGTGAATTAATATTCACTAATGTCTTTCTGTTTCCTCTCTCGGCCAATCAGGAAGCGGGTTCTGAGACCCGATTGGCTGGGAGTCCTAAGACCAGATTGGCCATGAGTCCTAAGTCCTGATTGGCCGGGAGGAGAATTGACCAGGACTTGGGAGGAGACACGGGGGGTAGCCGACCCCGGGATTGGGTAAGTGCAGGGCTGGCGGGGAGGCCTGGCTGGTTGGCTGGCTGGGGGGGAGGGGCTGGCTGGCTGGGGGGGCATGGGCCTCGCCCCCAAGAAAACTGTGCACCAGCCGTCACTGTATCTGAGACCAGCAATAATAGCTAGGAAGTCCAATGAAAAGGTGCTTGGAGGAGTAGAGAGATCGAAGGGAATACACAAAGATTTGTAGGCTTACGAAAATGATTAACATGTTACATATTACCATGCACACCAGAGTGAGAGCAATAACTCTAGGGATAATATTCATGGGTTCCTCTAGATTCATGGCCTGTATGGGACTTTTAAAGTGTTGCCTATGGAAAATATAGTATACTAAAGTTCATTGTCATTTTGCAGGGAGATGCAAATTTAAAGGGTAATTCCACTTGAAAATAATAACAAATAAAAAAATTAAAATAATATAGCATATACAATTGCGACTCAAGTCATATTATAATTTAATGAAATTAAAAATTACCTTTCTTTTTCAATCTGCAGCTCTGTCATTTTCTGTAAAATGCAATGCAACATGGCTACCTGGAGGTGTTCTGTACACAGAATGTTACAAGTCAGATATCAGGCATCCCCTGCAACACAGCTAAAGGGATGCAGACTCTGCAATTTTCCTCATTAGAGCCCTGCAAGTGCAGCACCCACTGATAATTAGGAAACCACTCCCATTACATTCATAATGCACATGGACACAGACAAACACACAGGGATTTCTTCAGAATAACAAAAGGTAGGACTCTGCAACAACGTTTGTATCCATCCTTGTAATGTACAAAGGGGACTTTTTTTTCTCAACAAAAGTGGAGTTACTCTTTAAAGCTGGACATCTTGTGGGATATATTTACTCATCTTTTATATTTTAACAAAAAATGGGATACATACTGTGTTTAAGCGACCTAGAATTAACTTGTTTACTGAAATTTTGAGCTTGAAAAACAGCTCTGGCAGAGAAAGGGTTAAAACACGCATGGGAGCCCCACTACAAGAGTATAATTTGTATAATTTCTGAAGTTGGGCTTTAAATACCATAGGGTAAGCAACAAAGAATGATAAAGGGACGTAAACACTGTTAGACGTTCATAGGTGCACATCATTTTTAGGTAGTATATATACTGGCTACTGTGTCAGAGTGAAAATCAAGGTGACATTTAGAAGTTCCTTAAATGCTGCACAAAAAACTTCCTCTTTTATAACAGATGACAACAACGCTATTGGGGAACTACTTCTAAGAAATTGACAGGAGTTGCTTCAAAGATTGCGTTGCTAACCTTCCTGGCTCAATTTCCAGGATAACATGTATTAATAGTAAATGAAGGAAATAAGGAAGTATTAATAGGCCTACATTAAAGTACTCAGATCACACTTTAGGGGTTGTTTTTCATCCAGAACCTGCTTGGGATCATTTCTGCAGATAACTTCTGAGCAGATTCAGGAACAAATAATGGGCAAAGATGGCGCAGCTTTAAAAGTGGGTAAAAACATCAAGCAGAAAATGCTATTCCAACCACTGTATGAAGGGACACAGAATATAAGTAACACATAAAACCCCCTAAAAATTAAGAGCACAGTGTATCAAAAGTAATAATAGTTAAAAAAAAACTGATGATGAATGATAATAGCTCTAAAAAATATATTACAAACAGGGGCGGACTGACAACTCATGGGGCACCTGGGCAATAGGAGATTATGGGGCCCCAGGCAATAGGAGATTATGGGGCCCCGGGCAATAGGAGATTATGGGGCCCCCGGGCAATAGGAGATTATGGGGCCCCCGGGCAATAGGAGATTATGGGGCCCCCGGGCAATAGGAGATTATAGGGCCCCCAGGCAATAGATTATGGGGCCACACAGTATACACACACACTCATACAGTATACAGACACACAATATACACATACAGTATACACACGCAGAATACACATACACACATTGAAAAGGTACTGGAGAAGTGGGACAGCTATAATTTTGGGATTTTATTAAAAACACAGATTTTTACATACTGTCCCTGGTTTTATTGAGGCTGGCAACCCTGATGGGGCCCCTTAGTGGCATGGGGCCCTCGGGCAGTGCCCAAGTGGTCAGTCCGCACCTGATTACAAATAATAAATAAAACCTTATTTTCTGTTTAGAATAGTGTAAAAAGGTTAGAACTTCTGTCAGGTTTTTATGGCTGTGCAATAAAATATTAGCATATACGTATATGATGTATTTGAGTTTTACACTCTGTGCCATCATTCCAAACCACCAATTGTACACCAAATAAAGGGAATGTTGTTATGCCTAGGTAAGCAGCTTACATGTTGGGTTTTTTTAGACCAAAGGTTCACTTCTTCGAGAGTTGGCTTGAAAGTTTTACTTTGTGGATAAACAAACAACATTGATGCAAACAAATCATTACAAAACAGCTGTAAGCCCTGGTTCACACCAGTATGGCTTTGAAATCACGCTACTTCAGCACCATTTCAAGGACAAAGATCAGTACGATTTGCACCTCTGATTTCATAGCGGCTTGCGACTTTATTTAACAGAATCTATGCAAGTCACAATGAAATCTAAAAAAAAAGTAGTGCGGGAACCTTTTTTCAAAGTCATGAGCCACGGCAATTTGAACGGTACTATTGCTGGCAATGGGGTGCAACTTGTCAAATGCCATGACAAATCGCACTGGTGTGAACTGGAGCTCACTGTAGCTGAAGCTTATACAAAGTGTAAATTTAAAGAATAAATCTTCCAAATATATACACTGATCAAATTATCTACTGCATTAAGGATATATTTTACACATAGTTACATAGTAGGCGAGGTTGAAAAAAGACACAAGTCCATCAAGTCCAACCTATAATTGTGTAGGATTAGCCATTACCATCAAAAATTAGAGGTGGGGGGGGGGGGGGGGGCTGCAGGAGGTCACTTTAAACATGTAGGGATGTGGCTTTCCAAACAAATGTACAGTAGTATCTAATCTTAATTACCAAGCTGCAGCCAAATAGGCTTCATATACAGTATAAAGCCTGGTTCTATAAATGTATAGCAGGCAGTAATTTAAAGATCGCTTTTAGCCATCAATTATAACAATGAAGCATCTTTTTGGTATCTGAAAGGTTAGATATAGTACAGATGGGTCAGTATCCATTTTTATGAATAATGATGATCCAACTACATAATAATCACTGAAACCGCCTCACCTATATGCATTCTGGCAACAACCACATCTTGACAATGGCGATCTGGTCATAAAACATGTTTATACAGCCCCTACCATACAAAACAAGCCACAGGAACAATGGTTCAAATAATGCACAATACATTACAAACTATAAAACGTAAATATAAAATTTAATACATTGGTATTAAACATGAATATGAAAAATATAAAAACTATAAAATATGAAACAGCAAACTTGTATGAATGCATAATATACAAATAACTAGGATAACACTATAAGTAGGCTTTCTAACAGAAAGGGTTTAAAAAGATTTGTTTCATTTAACCCAGGGGGGTGGTAGACTTTACCTAGACTTGCATTTTTGCAAGTTTGCACTTTAAATCAACTTGCATTTTTTTCATCAAAATTGCCACCTCTTGTATCAATATTTTCCATTTAATGAATATTATTATAGATTCTGCACCAGAAATGGTGTTCTGTCTTCCCAACAGAATGGTCAGTACAGACAACAGCATATCATACCACTGTATGGACTATATTTTTCTAATTTATTTTATTTGTATGTGTCAAACCTTTTTACTATTTTTATAATAAAAAATGTATTTTATCTAACATGTCTCCTCTCTATATAGTCCGTCATTGTAGGATACTGGGGGTCTCCCTGGTTATTTCTAAAAGTTTTATTCATATTGTTTGGATGAGGACCAAGTCTATTTTTATTTATCTCCTTCAGATCCACGCTATAGCTGAATGACAGCTACAGCGTGGATCCTGACCCCTTACCACGTGATCAGCTGTCAGTTAATGAAAGCTGATCATGTGACGTAAACAGAAAATCGGTAGCGTGAGGAGAAAAAAAAGCCGATCACCGGCCCCTGTTGAAGGGACATCGGTCCCAAGCAGGGAGAGGCGAAGTGCCACAGTGCCCACAAATTAGTGCCACCTATCAATGCCCATGTGTGCCACCTATCAATGCCCATGAGTGCCACCTATCAATGCCCACCAGTGGTGCCTCATCAGTGCCACCTAGAAGTGCTGCCTATCAGTGTCGTTTACCAGTCCCGATCAGTGCCCATCACTGCCACCCATCAGTGCCCATCAGTGGCAGCTATGAGTGCCACCTATTAGTGCCCTTCAGTGCCACCTATCAATGCCCTTCAGTGCTACCCATCAGTGCCACCCATCAGTGCCTACCAGTGCCGCCTATTAGTGCCCACCAGTGCCGCCTTCTCAGTGCCTGTCAGTGTTGCCTTATCAGTGCCCTTTAATGCAGCCTATCGGTGCCCATCAGTGTAGACTCATCAGCGTACATCAATGAAGGAGAAAAATTACCTGTTTGCAAAATTTATGAACAAAATATGAAACAGTTTTGTATTTTTTTTTTTTTATTCGGTCTTTTTTCATAAAAAAAAAACAGAGGTGATCAAATATCACCAAAAGAAAGCTCTATTTTTGGGGAAAAAATCATTGATTTGGGTACAGTGTTGTAGGACCGCGCAATTGTAGTTCAAAGAGTGACAGCTCTAAAAGCTGAAAATTGGTCTGGGCAGGAGGGGGGTTTAGATGCCCAGTAAGCAAGTGGTTATTATGCATTATGTTTTGTAGTGCAAAGCACAAAATGGCGCATCAGTATGCCATTGTGCATATAGTTGAATGAAGTGTCGTTTTGTGACATTTCAATAAAGTTAAAAAAAGTAAACACTGTGATGAGTTCTAACAACATGTTGCATTACCCCTACAGAACTTCCACCAAGATATGTGTGTCGCATGGACCATAACAGGTGCCTGTGGGTGCAAACAGGCTCTTACATTTACACTGTAAAGAAAAAAGAGAATCTTATTCGGTAAAGTAAGTTGTTTATAATTATCAACATATTTACAATAACTACAGGAACCACATCTAAAGGTTCCTTTTTGTTTACAATGGTCACCTCATGTATCTCCCATATATCAATTACTATCAACCCACATACTTGCAGGTACTCTATATGCATACCCTTAGGCTCGGTTCACACAGGGGCGACACGACTTCAGGACGACTTTGTGAGGCAACTTGGAGACGACTTGAACATGACTTAGACACGATCTGGGGCGAATTACAAGTTACCCCAGGCCAGGCGACTTTTGCCGTGGCCAATCAGAGAATTTTCATAAATTTGGCGTGGAGTTCCCCCTTCAGAGCTAATAATTCTGTCAAAGTCGCCTCCGTATATACAGAGATCTGACTTGGAGGCAACCTCCATTGAAATCAATGGGTACAAGTCGCCTACAAGTCGGATTGAAGTAGTACAGGAACTTCTTTTGAAGTCGGAGCGACTTCAGTAGCGTGCATTAAGACGGCTCTCATTCACTTACATTGATTTTTAAATGTGGTCCGACCTGAGGCGACTAGGGGCGACCTGAAGTCGGATCGGAGTCGCCCCTGTGTGAACCGAGCCTAAAGCCCAATACACTCTATCAGATTATCTGCTGAGTTTTTCCTTCAGATTTACCAAAACCATGTAGTAGAAGGGCCTGCCTCATTGCATACACATTGAAACTCCTAAGGTTTGTCCTCATATTATATGGTTTTGGTAAATCTGAAGGAAAAACTCAGCAGATAATCTGATAGTGTGTATGGGGCTTTAATCATCTGAAGAAGAAAGATGTGTCTTTAGTATAGAAAGGACAACATGCAATATTAGGTGTACATCAACCTATTTTTTTTTAATAAATTGTTTTTCAACACAGGTGGTGTAGACTTTTCTGTGTTTTGGGTAATGCATAAAAATGTGCATGGTAAACCCACTTTCAAAACTTCCCAAGATTTTTAGATATAATATTTCTCTGGTATGCATTATTTATAATACTCAAAAGAAAAAAAATAGTTGCAACTTTCAACAGCAGTAGGTTTTTGTGTACCATTCTTTATTTTTCAATATATTTTGCACACAGTTTCATAGTGATGATTATCCATATTTTTCTCATTTGTCAGGGGATTTTAATATTATTTCATTATTCTGTATTTGAATAAGGGCATGGGACTGCTTTTTACTCAATTTATACAAACTCAAAATATTGTCTGTCATTTAAAAAAACACATTTTTTAGATTAGCTTGTGTATTACACTTTTATTTTTTACTTTTTACATATAGGTATTTCAGTGTCACTCTCACTAAATAAGTCCTCCATTATCTCCACAACTTGCTCCCTAGGTTCATCATCACTACTTCCCTGCCAAAATGTAAAGTATATGTGAATACCTTTAAAGTATACGTTGTAAAACAACCCATTCAGATTAAAACAGAAATGAATATGAAATATTTGTGCATATATAAAAAATATTATTGTAAATAACTTTTATTTATATATATATACACATACACATACACATACACACATATATATAAATATATATATATATATATATATATATATATATATATATAGTAATATTTGGGGGTTATTTTAGCTTAAAGGTAGAGCTTACCAGAGAGCTGAGTCCACGCCAGATATGGCGTTTTAAGGGCTTGTAGGCCCACTTTTATTAAAGAAAGAAAAGTCCGATAACAAAATAGTTGCCCACACAGGGGTTTCAGCTTTCCACAGCAATAATGTACGTAGAACCAAAAATACCAAGCCACCTGGCTCTCTTTAGCAGCACTGCTGCTCAGACTAATGCTGCAGCCCTCTCGGCTCTGTAACAGGGTTCCTGTACACCCAGTACCTCAGCACTCTTTACGAGTTTCTTTTTTTCAGCCCACAAGCTTGGACCCTCTGTCTGCTCTGACAGACCGACCTGTGCAGCCATGCACACTTCTTCTCCCTTACTCGCCTGGACTCCTCGGGAGGGTGGAGCCCAGAACCATGGTCTTGGCTCTGTTTTAAACCCAGGACCCACCTGTGCAATCATCCAGCCAGACTTCTGGCTGTTCCCAAAACCCGGTCCCAGGATTGGAGATTCCGTACTACCACAATATATATATATATATATATATATATATATATATATATATATATATATATATATATTATAAGTGATCACATAATCTCTGTTTAAACTGCATAAGGGATTTAGAGAGCCAGTGGTGCAGAAACACCAGTACACTGATCTTCCCAGTAAATGACTGTGCAGGGGGATCTTTCAGCACAAGCCTTGACTGTGACAAACGGGTATCAGACCCCTGCCCTTCTCACCCCTTTGTGACAAAGGACCGGCCAATCTCACACTGCACTGTCAATTGCGTAACAATGCCACTCTCAGCTGCATCCTGCGCAAAGATTTTCCAGCTCGCTCCCCCACAATCTAGTCACTGGGTTAAGTTAATAAATCATTTAACCCTTTCACTGCCACCACCAACTTTTACGGAATAGTCAGAACTTCCACAAGATTAGCAATAACAACTATGATTTTAGAATAAAAGAATATAAACATCTGTAACACACTATGGGGGACATGCAGGGAAAACAAAAAAACATCATCTTAGCTTGCACATGACTGACCATCTGAGGAGTGGTTTATGGGATGCCATTATGTTTATGTCCCAAATGCAGTTTTCTATAGGTACTCATATCTCTAAGCACCCACCAGGTACAGCCTGCTAACATGCATATTGTGCAGCCTGAATTTAGCTTTAAAAGGAATATAAACTTGACAGGGTTCGGATGCCTAATTCGCCTAGGAGAATTGGGCTGGTTCTGCTCCCAGTACTAGGTTTATGATGTTTGGGCTCAAAATGCTACAAATTAACTGAGGGTGGTAAATATGTCTATATTCTGGCTGTGCTATTATTATTTCATGAGTTATGAAACATGCTGAATAGAGTTGAGGAAACAGTTCGGGCCGAGCAGTTCGGCCTGCCCCCTTCTGACGTCACAGACCAGTGTATACTGGGTCAGTGACATCATAAGGGGTGGTGCCAACAGGTGAGGTATCCAGGTGGTCCTGCTCCCCTTACCAATATAAGAAATGTCAAATAGCTTAGCCTGCAGTAGGCGACCAGTCTTCATGTTGGCAGGAGCGTTTCTATTTTTTTTATTTTTCGAGTGTGGCAGGTGACATGATTGGCGATGAATTGTCAAAAATGGCCTCTGTGTTTTTATTACTTTTTGACAATTTTTTGGTTAATTGGGTAGGGGTACTATGTACCCGATACTTGTTAAAGGACCTTGTAATGGGGGGTCAGTTTGTGATTGGGGGAAAGTCTGTGATGGGGTCAGTCTGCGATGGGGGGGTCAGTCTGTGATCGGGGACAGTCTATGATGGGGGGGCCAGTCTGTGATGGGTCAGTCTGTGATGGGTGCCAGTCTTTGATGGGGGGACAGTCTGTGATGATGGGGCGTTAGTCTGTGATGGGTCAGTCTGTGATGGGAGGCCAGTCCGTGATGGTGGGCCAGTCTGTGATGGGGACAGTCTGTAATGGGGGGCCAATCTGTGATGGAGCATCAGTCTGTGATGGGGGGCCAGTCTGTGATGGGTCAGTCTGTGATGGGAGGCCAGTCCGTGATGGTGGGCCAGTCTGTGATGGGGGACAGTCTGTAATGGGGGGCCAATCTGTGATGGAGCATCAGTCTGTGATGGGGGGTCAGTCTGTAATTGGGGCATCAGTCTGCTATGGGGGTTCAGTCTGTGATGGAGGAGCAGTCTGTGATGGGTCAGTCTGTGATGAGGGCAGTCTGTGATGGGGGGCCAGCCTGTGATGGGGGGGCAATCTGTGATGGGGCCAGTCTGTGATGGGGTTCAGTTTGCAATGGGGGGGACAGTCTGTGATGGAGGGTCACTCTGTGATGGGGAGTTAGTCTGTGAGGGGGGCCAGTCTGTGATGGAGCATCAGTCTGTGATGGAGCATCAGTCTGTGATGGGGGGCCAGTCTGTGATGGGTCAGTCTGTGATGGGAGGCCAGTCCGTGATGGTGGGCCAGTCTGTGATGGGGGACAGTCTGTAATGGGGGGCCAATCTGTGATGGAGCATCAGTCTGTGATGGGGGGCCAGTCTGTGATGGGAGGTCAGTCTGTAATTGGGGCATCAGTCTGTGATGGGGTGTCAGTGTGTGATGGGGGAGCAGTCTGTGATGGGTCAGTCTGTGATGAGGGCAGTCTGTGATGGGGGGCCAGCCTGTGATGGGGGGGCAATCTGTGATGGGGCCAGTCTGTGATGGGGGTCAGTTTGCAATGGGGGGGCAGTCTGTGATGGAGGGTCACTCTGTGATGGGGAGTTAGTCTGTGAGGGGGGCCAGTCTGTGATGGGTGGTTAGTCTGTGAAGGGGGGTCTCAGATGAGGGGCCTGTGGTGTGCACAGGAGGCTGGGATGTGGAGGATATCATGTGGAGTCATAGTACCAATATGACACTTGGACCTCCGCTAGAAGAACAATTTTCTGACCGGAACCACGTGAATTTTAATTTACTACCCTTGGTATAAAGTGAAGAAAGGAGGGGGGGGGGGGGGGGGAAGTCATTGTGGCTATGTTATGGAAGGGGGGGGGGGGGGGTCAGAGCTGCTGAATCTCTGGTTTTAACACAGAGAAGAAAATGACAAATAAAATGTAATGTCTAACCATGAACAAAATGACTGCTACATTCTAGAACTATTAGATAGAACTATTTGTGTACCCAGTATGCATGGCCATTACATAGCACAGTACAACCAGAAACCTGACCAGCGCAGAGATGGATGTGCTCTCATGCCTAACATGATCATCCTGAAATTGTAAAGCTAAAGCTAAGGGGGGACTAGCAGGATCTCCAGGTATTTCACACAAAGCAATACAATTTCTTCTAAAAGGAAAACATTTTTTAGTCTCTTTATGATACAATACTTTTAGGGTCAAATTTCTGGAAAATGTATAACCTCAAACTTAAAGCAGACCTTCACTAAAAAGTGAAGCTGCTAATGTGTCTGTCTTCCCCCTCCTCTAACATTTTTTGGAAGGTTTATTTGATTTTTGCGCCGGGGAGGCCCTTTTTCAGACAGATGAGAATTGTAAAAATGTTCCCCTCCTCCCCACTCACAACCTCTTGGGATAAATCAAATATCTCAGGAGGCTGCGGGACCAACCTGTCAGTGCAGCACAATCTAGCACATGCACGTTGGGTTAATGGCTGTCCAATAGCCAAGGTGGTGAAGAATCAGCCCAGGTGAAGACAGAACTGCATTCCTGTTTATTAAATTATTATTTTAAAGATGTTGTTGCTCTTTAAAAAAACATTTAAACCCAAAGATAATTCCTCTTGAGAAACGTGATATGCTCATTTATTTTTGTCCTGAACTCTTCTTGTGACATACTACTCAATTTCCTCACCTCTTTCTATATTTGTAGTGCCTAAAAGGGGAACTGAAGTATTGTATCTAACATACTGCAACCAGAGTGCATTGTATATGATTTTGTACACCAGTGTGTGAGTGTGAGATTTCCTGCTGAGAACCACCTGCGTCCTGTTTCGCACGACTACCCAATTGCTTATCCACCACTGACAGTCTCTTCATATGAATTAAATCATGTACAGTATATTACTTGTCATCATTATTAAAGTCCCTCCATTTTCTTATATTACTGTTAACCATGTGTATAATGTAAGATGAGTGAGAAGAGATATCAGATACATGACCATACTCTATACTTAAAGTGTTACTAAAACCAGGACCCTACATTCAGTATATTTCCCACAGTACAGAGAACATGGAAATGCAATTATTTTAGTAAAAATAAAGTGATAAATACCTTTTCGCATCAACAGTTAGAGCAGTTCTGTAACTTCTATCAGTGTAAGGCTAAAGCTTGTAGGAGGAGTTTTCATTCTCCCCCGGTTGCCTATCAGGCTGCAGGACTCCTGCCCCTCTGTCTGGACAGTGCTGGTTGGCCCTGTTCTGATCACATGCACTGTTCCAAGAAAAAAAAATGCACACACAAACTGAGCATGTGCAGCTTGCCCCCAAGGCTCTGTTCTATTAGCAGATAGATTGGGGACTGTGGAAAAAGACAGGGTCAAACAGCCTTTTTGCACAATGCAGATGATTAACATCTACCACAGTGAGTATAACAAGCATGCTTTCCTGCCTATACAGACTGGTTTTATTGTTGTGGGATTAGTAACACTTTAGTAACACTTTAACCCCACCCTGCCCAGCCTATACTAAAATGATGGCCGGGCAGTGACTCTCCCATTCTGCCGGGATGTCATGTGACTTCCAGCAGAACAAGCTGCTTGCGCGCGCCCCTGGGGACATGCAGTGTGGCGTTTGGTAGTACGGTGTGTCACTCCGACACACCGAATCTCCAATCAAGGGTAAAGAGACCATGATGTAGGCTCTTTACCATGTGATTAGCTGTGTCCAATCACAGCTAATCACAGCTTTACCAGGAGTGCCAGTTATCATTCCTCTATTTACTGCTGACAGGGCGGGAGTAGAGGAAAGCCGATAAGCGGCTGTCCTGACGAGGGGATCTGCACTGATAATCAGTTCAGTGATTATCAGTGCAGCCCCATCAGCGATGCCCACCAGTGCCCACATGTGAGCCCACCAGTGATGCTCATGACTGCCCACTTGTGACGCCAATCAGTGTCATCCTGTGATGCCAATCAGTGTCTTTCAGAATTGCCTGTCAGTGCCCATCAGTAATGCCTGCCAGTGTCTCCTCATCAGTGATGCCTATCAGTGCCCATCAGTGCTGCATATTAGTGCCTCCTCATCAGTGCCAATCAGTGCCACCTCATCAGTGCCTGTCATTACAGCCTCATCAATGCCCATCATTGAATGAGAAAACATACTTATTTACATTTTATAACAGCAATGAAGAAAAACTTTTTTCAAAAAATTTTAGTTTTTTTTAAATTTGTTTGTTGAAAAATAAAAAACCCAGTGGTGATCAAATACCACGAAAAGAAAGCTCTAATTATGGGGGGAAAATTGATAAAATGTTATTTGGGTATAGCATTAAATGACCGCGCAATTCTCATTCAAAATGCGCCAGCACTGAAAGCTGAAAAATGGCCTGAACAGGAAGGGGTTAAAAGTGCCCAGTATTGAAGTGGTTAAAATGTTACTAAATCCACAACAGTAAAATCAGTCTGTGTATGCAGTAAATCTTGCTTTCCATACTCACTGTGGAACCTAAGTGGTTAACCCTCTGCATTGTATAAAAAGCCTGTTTGATCCTGTCTGTTCCTCCCCTTCTTCCACAGACCCCAAACCATCTCCTGATAGAATAGAGGCTAGAGGACAAGCTACACATGCTCAGTTTGGTGTGTATTTCTAGAGAGTTTTCTTTCTTGGGAGAGTGCATGTGATCAGCACAGGGCCAATCAGCACTGTACAGACACAGAGTCAGGGGTCCTGCAGCCTGATAGGAAAGTCAGAGGTGAATGAAAACTCTTTACCAGACACTGATAGAAGTCACAATATGCTCTAACTGCTGATGAGACGAGGCATTTAGCAGTTTATATTTATTAAAATGATTGCATTTCCATGTTTTCTGTACTGTGGGAGACCGGACATAGTGAATACAGGTCCTGGGTTTAGCAGCACGGTAATTGATGACTCATTCTAGGTATATTAATGCCGTGCAGGTTTTGAGCATTTCACTTATAGGCCAGCACCCCACAGAAAGCTACTTTGTCTCCCAGGCATTTTTTCTTTCTTCTAAACCAATTATTGTACTTTTCCAAGTACTCCTTAAAGTAGAGTCCTAGCTAAAGCCTAACGAGTCCTAAAAATGCTCCCAACCCCTCCCAATACCTATACTAACTGTGAAAAAGATGCATATACTACCTATTTGCATCTCACTCCAATCTGGTCACGTGAACTGGCTCCCCTGTGTCAGTGGTGGATGCAGAGAAGAAGAGGGACTGCTGACAATGGGCCTATGGGTGACATCATCACTCCCAGTTCTAGCTGGGTGCACTCTCCATTCCCCTGCACCTGCCCCTGGCTGACACAGAGATCACATGACCGGATCGAAGTGAGCTGAAAATAGATCAGTATATACAGTGCCTTGATAAAGTATTCATACCCCTAGACATTTTTCCACATTTTGTCATGTTTCCTCTCCCCTCCTGAACCATGCCAAGCCACATGCTTTCATGGTAGGGTGCACTCCCCAATGCATCCTTGTCCCCATGTTGATGAGGAAAAGGGCCTCATCCCCACAACCCTTGCTCGTTGACTGTGGGGAGGTCCAGGGAGAGGGGAGACTTGTCGGAATCTGGAAGCCTTCTATAACAGGCACCCCTACGCATTCACCAATAAATGGCCAAAGTAAATAAAAAACCCAGAGCCAGTTTTTGACAAGTCCTTTAACCACTTGCTTACTGGGCACTTAAACCCCCCTCCTGCCCAGACCAATTTTCAGCTATCAGCACTGACGCATTTTGAATGACAATTGCGCGGCCATATAACACCGTACCCAAATGACATTTTTATAATTTTTTTCCCGCAAATAGAGCTTTCTTTTGGTGGTATTTAATTACAGCTGGGAGTTTTATTTTTTGCTAAACAAACAAAAAAAAAGCAAAAAAATAAATAAAATATATCATGTTTCATAGTTTGTTATAAAATTTAGCAAACAGGTTATTTTTCTCCTTCATTGAAATGCGCTGATGAGGCGGCACTGGTGGGCACTGATAGGCTGCACTGGTGGGCACTGATAGGCACAGTTAAGGCGGCACTAATAGGCACAGATAAGGTGGCACCGGTAGGCACAGATAAGGCAGTACTGATGGGCACAGATAAGGCGGCACTGATGGGAAAAGATGGGCACAGATAAGATGGCACTGATTGGTGGCACTGATGGGTGGCACAGATGGATGGCACGGATGGGTGGCACTAAGGGGCACTGATAGGTACCACTGATAGATGGGACTGATGGGCACTGATAGGTGGCTCTGATAGGTGGCACTGCTGGGCACTGATGGGCAGCACTGTTGGGCACTGATGGGCACTGGTAGATGACACTCATGGGCACGGATATGTGGCACTGGGGTGCAGCACTGTTGTTGAGGCAGATTGTTGGCACTGATAGGTTGCACTGTGGGCACTGATGGGTGGCACTGTGGGCACTGATGGGTGGCACTGATGTGGGGCACTTTTTTAATACTTAGGTGGCACTGGAAGGGGGCAGGTGGGCACTGATGAGCTGGCCGTGATTTTTTTTTTCTCCTTGCGCTGTCAGTTCTGTTGTGTCACATGATCTCATAGAGTCTCATAGACTCGCTGATCACAGAGCGCGCCGCGCGCGCCCATTAGGGGGCACGCAGGCCGCTCGTGCATGGGACGACGTCAATAGACGTAGTCCCGGCAAAGCAGGTCCGCGCTGTAGCCGTCATTCGGCTATAGCGAGGATCTCTAGTGGTTAATAAAAAATGCACAAAAAATACCTGTCCCCTAAAGTAAATCCAGTATCAATTATGATTAATGCTGCCCACCAACCCACACAAAATAAATAAAATGTTCACACCCCAGGTTTGGCTCTGGCCAACTGATAGCTCTGATTCCCACCTGCCGCTAAATACACTTAGGGACGGGGTCACCTTGTGATGTCCCTGAGTGGCCCCATCCCGCGTTGTGTACCCAGTGTGCCCAGTCGATGATATCACAAGGGGGCAGGGTCACCTAATGACCTCCCTGTGACAGCCACAGTCTTTTCTCAACACTCCAATTTGGAGTCTTTAGCTATCTTGATTCGTTGGCCCAGGATACTTTGCCCCCCATGCTCCACATCAGAGTCAATTCATCCTGGAACCAGGGCAAGTTGAGATTATACTCCGAGGTGAGAGGAAGAAAAAAATATTATTTATAAATATTATCTGCTTTAAATAGCCTACCTGCCAGCAATTGTTCCACAAAAACATTTAAAAGAGAACATAATTACAATTGGGAACCATTGTGGAACCAGCAATTCTGAGGCAAAGAACACTTTGGTCAGGATTATATAACATACAGAACAGATTTTGTGGGTAGAGCAATCAGGAGTCTGTAATGTACAACATAGTATACCAAGTGGAGAGGCAGGAGCTTGAGTAACTAACTAACAACAATTTAACCACTTTCAGACCGGACCAATTTGCTGGTCAAAGACCAGACCACTTTTTGCGATTCGGCACTGCGTCGCTTTAACTGACAATTGCGCAGTCGTGCGACGTGGCTCCCAAACAAAATTGACGTCCTTTTTTTCCCACAAATAGAGCTTTCTTTTGGTGGTATTTGATCACCCCTGCGGTTTTTATTTTTTGCGCTATAAACAAAAATAGAGCGACAATTTTGAAAAAAACGCATAATTTTTTACTTTTTGTTATAATAAATATCCCCCAAAAATATATAAAAAAACATTTTTTCCCTCAATTTAGGCCGATACGTATTCTTCTACATATTTTTGGTAAAAAAAATCGCAATAAGCGATTATTGATTGGTTTGCGCAAAAGTTATAGCGTTTACAAAATAGGGATATTTTTATAGCATTTTTATTAATAATTTTTTATTATTTTTTTTTTTACTAGTAATGGCGGCGATCTGCGATTTTTATTGTGACTGCGACATTGTCGGGGACCCATCGGACATTTTTGACACATTTTTGGGACCATTGTCATTTATACAGTAATCACTGCTATATCAATGCAGTGATTCCTGTGTAAATGACACTGGCAGTGAAAGGGTTAACCAGTGGGTGGCAGTGTAGGGGTTAAGTGTTCCTAGGGGTGTGTTACTAACTGTGGGGGGGTTGGGCTTTCATTTAGTGTACACTGATCTCTGCTCCAATCACATGGAGCAGAGATCAGCGTCACTAGTTGCTAGGCAGAATGGAAAAATGTTGTTTATACAGCATTTCCTCCATTCGGCCGCTCCGTGAGACGATCGCGGGGATGCCCGCGGCGATCGAGTCCGCGGGTCCCGTGACCGGACTCACGGGGGTCCCGACCAGCGCGGGAGCGCGCCGCCGCCGGCGCGCTCCCGATGGCAGGGTGGCATCGAATATTGGACGTACATGTACGCCAATATGCCAGCCCGTGCCATTCTGTCGACGTACATCGTCGTGCGCTGGTCGGGAAGTGGTTAAGATGTCATTTTTCCCCACTTACCACCAACATTGTAACGTTTTAGACGAAAGCACTCAAGCAGAGTGTGGGACGTTTTGTTACATTGGTGGCAGCAGTGGGATGCTTCCTTCAGTCTGGGACATCCAAACCTCCACCTGGATCCAAGGTCCGGATAGCAGGAGAGGAGGAGAGGTACAGATATCAGCCGCCATGGAAGAGGAATTCGAAAGGAGGTTGTGAGAGAAGCAAATACAGCACAATGACCCAGTATCAGAGCAGGTCCTGCTGGGATGGTATGATTCTATCTGCTGGGAACACTGGAACGAAGCGCTAGCCCATGAGCAGCGACACAAGGGAAAAACTCTCCCCTCCTTCCGGGTAAGGTACTAGTCGCAGAACTTAGAGTTGCAGAGTTAACCAGGCTGGTCCAGATGGATGTATGAGAGCTACAGACAGAGCCCTCTGGTGGCATGTATCCCACGCACACCCTTGAACAGCGAATGACAGACCAACAGAAGGCTTTGGCTACAGCAACCTGGGACTGTTGTATGTGAAGCTGACAGGGGGCCCTAACTTTGGGAGTGATTTTGAGTGGCGGTTGGACGAAATCATGGATTTTAGAGAAGAGCTACTGAATGTCTCGGAAGTGCACTGGGCACTGGAATATTTAGAGTTTCTGGCCCTTCAGGAATGGGAACCGGAGATCGCCTACAGACGGCTGCTATACTCTGCTCAGTGTCAAGGCTGGGCTCCCTTTGCCTGGGACTATCAGGAAATACCAGTTGACAGCTCTGAAATCATGGCTGGGGGGTGGGCAATGCGCCATAGTAACAGTGTGCTTTGCCAACCTGCCCCCACAGCTATGGACGTGGAGGTCTTATGGCGGATGCAGCAAGTGCTGACTGACCTTGACGAACCTGTTTCTGCACAAGACAAGGTTGGATGAAGGAATGTGCCTGTCCAGCAGCATTCCAGAGAATCTGCAGTGCAAAATCTGGAGATTGCCATCCCCAAAGCTGAAGTGCTGACAATGGGGCAGAGCTCTGCTAACCTCTGCCCAGCACCAATAGCATCTTCTGGGTTCCACAGACAGGAGATGGTGAACCTCTATCCCCAGACACCAGTTGCAGAAACCGGGGATTTGATAGACATTTCTGCTGAGGAAGTTCAACCTGGTGAGCCTCCAGCAGAAGAACTGGTATCAGGGCCAAAATTCACTGAGCTCTGCCGAGCGCAAACAGCAGCATCTGTGAAGCTACAAGTGACTCCTCCATCTAAAGTGCTGGCCACCGGACAGAAGGTCCAAGACCTCTGCCCCACACCTGTGGCAGTTCCAGGGTCCCATGGTGAGAAGGTGATGGTCACACCCAATGGTTAGCCAGAGCGGATGATGTGGAGTCCCCAGCAGAAGTGCTGGCAACAGGGCAGATTACTACCAACCTCTGCCCAGCACCGGCAACAACTACAGAGTTCCAGGGAGCGAGGCAGTCGGCTCTTCTCCCCAGCGACAAGTGGATGTTGTGAAGCTTCTACTGTTGATTAATCCAACATCCATTAGGATAATTGCATTGAGCCCCCCAAAGTGAGTGATGCCTCAAACAAAAACTCTTTGAAATTATTTGTCAGTCATGATAAGTTTTAGAACTATATTCTATCACACTTCAGCTAAAGAAAATGTACAGAAACCAAACAATTGTTGTGCTATCAATGTTATTTAAAGCTAAAAAATCAGTATGGTCCACTCTGAAAACAATTCTTCCATCCATCCATTCTATGGACAAGTAATTGAATGCTATAGGGACATCACAAGATTGGTTTGTTAACTGGTTGTTGCAATCTGCATTTAAGTACAGAATATCTGAAGCAGTGGCGTCACTAAGGTGGGGCCAGGGGGGCTATGGCCCCAACAACATTATACTGTTCCCCTTCATGTGCCCACCCAATTAAAATGCATTTTTCTATATGTGTAGCGGGGGCTGATGCCGACCCCCCCACACACACATTCCATCAGCAGGACACACTGTAGTGAGGCTGAAACTGACAGGCTCTGTGAAGGGAGTGACACAAGCAGAGCTGCAACTGAGGGCGATTTTCACCCCTCCTTCTCCTTGAGTCCGAATTGTGGCTCCTCAATTACCTGATGTGCACCCAGCATTGCTGTCTAATGTGGAGGAGAGAACACGGTACCCTCCAGCAGAGGCAGGGCTGCCTGTGTCTTTGACATGATGGATTCCTGTGCTCTGTAGTGAGGACAGTGCCGGCTGGCTCAGATTACACTTTGCTTTGATTCCTGTCACACAGACAGTCTGGAGCATGACTAGAATGGCAGCAAAAAGGTCAACAAGTTTCACTGATGATATGATCTAATCTAAATGTTCACGTGCATAGTGTCTGGCTTTGTTTCTGACTGGGATGGTGTGTAGTGTTTCTGGTGTGGAGGATGGACTCCATATTACTTCAGGCTCTTCATGTATTAGGAATAGTGTGAACATATGCAGGGGAGAGGGGGCTGGCTTCTGTTGTCAATTCTCAGGTTTCCTCTGCCCAGACTTCCCCTGACATGTGCTTGGGATGGTCTGAGCTGTGACCTGTCATATGGGGTGCTGTGCACAGGACACTATATTGCCACTTTCACACTGATTCGATTTAAAGGCGTTTTATAAATAGTGCCTGTAAAGCACCTTTCCGTTCACTCCAGTGTGAGAGCCAGAGGGTTTTCACACAGGGGCGCTGCACTTACAGAATGCTAGAAAAAGTCCTGCAAGGAGCATCTTTGGGGAGGTTTAGGAGTGGTGAATACACCACTCCTAACCCACCCCTGCCCATTGTGGTCAATGGGCAGCGCTGCCAAAGTGCCTGCAAATTCGCTTCGGCAGCAGTGCTACACAGGCAGTATTAACCCCTTCTTTGGCCACTAGTGGGGGTTAAAAGCACCCCGCTAGCAGCCGAAAAGCACTGCTAAAACTACGGTAAAACTAGTGGTGCATTACCACCAACACTCTCACCACCCCAGTGTGAAAGTGGCCTATGAGTTATTATATGGTTATTCTATGAAGTTTCCTTTTCTTCTTCTTCTTATCACAAGTTCTCTATGACCCCTTTCACACAAGATATCCAATCAGGCTCAGGTCGCATCAGTTTCTTAGTCAGACCTTATTGGACACAGCAGTCTCTCTTATAGAGCAATGCCCACTGACACCCACCGCCATCCAATCTGATCCTGTCCACCAAAAACAGACAGATAGAGGTCCTATTTTCCATCTGTCTGGTGGATTGGATGGCATCAGATGAAAACAAAGATGCCGTCCATTTTCATCCAATTGCCCTATAGATTAGAGCAGGACTGTGTACGTGTCCACTTTAAATAGCGGAGAGGACATGGATCTGTCATCCACCCATTAAGAGGGGATTAGCAGACAGATCCCCCACTGAGCAAGCAGATTCCCCTTTCACGGAGGCGCCCCCGTGAAAGGGGCCTAAAGAGTTCACAAGTCATGTGCACAGCTGTGTATGGCAGTGCGGGTGTTTTTCTGCATTCAGGCACTCCACGCATTGCAAGTGGGCCTCCAATGCACTTCAGCACTTATATACATGTCTGTTAGATTCTTTCTTGTGGCATAGCAATCTAAGCTTATTTTATGGATACAAGAAAGCTTTTGGTTTATTTAACCATGCCCCTTTAAGCCACTCCAATTGTTAGCACAATCTGGCCTTACCAACTGTTCACTGTGGCGTGCATAGCATGCCACATTACAGCTCTCCTTGGGGAACCAAACATCTTTTACAATCCTATCGTTTATACTACAAAAAAAGCGTGAACCCCGCTAAAGTGTTCCAGTTTGGCTTGAAGAAAAGGTGGCAACCCTAAGCCCAGCAGCTCTCATTAACCCAGCCCAGCAAGCAATTCAGGGCCAATGGGAAACTAATAGCCAGAGGATTATAGGACTATACCAGCGGGCCCAGGACGATTCCCTGGGAGTGGACTGGAGCCCCCAGCATGCCGAGTGGGAGGGGGAAGGAGAGAGGACCGGGAGAGGAGAAGAGGAACCACAAAGCTGCCCAGCTGTTCACAAGGTATGTATACATTTTCAAGGCGCTGTGTGTGTGTGTATAAAGCCAAATACAGTATATATTTTCATTTTAAATAGTGTAGAGAAGGGTTAAGATCGTTGTTAAAAGTTTTTGTTACACTCTGGGGGTTATTTACGAAAGGCAAATCCACAAGTGAAAAGTGCATTTGAAATTGTACCGCAAGTGCACTTGGAAGTACAGTCGCTCTAAATCTAAGGGGTAGATCTGGAATGAGTGGAAGCTCTGCTGATTTTATCATCCAATCGTGTGCAAGCTAAAATGCTGTTTTTTATTTTCCTTGCATGTCCCCCTCGGATCTACAGTGACTTTAATTCCAAGTGCACTTTCAAGTGCACTTGCAGTGCAAAGTGAATTTGCCTTTAGTAAATAACCCCCCCTGTATTTTAACTGCTGGTGTGATTTATTTTCTCTGTCCTGGTGAACATTATCACCTGGACTGAAAGTGTGTAAAAATTCAAGAGTTTGAGTTGTCATCAGAACAGGTCTAATGTTCACTATACATATTACAAACTGACCATAGATATTCAGTACAGTCAACTTTAGATCTACCAAAGATATGTAATATGAGGGCCTACCTAAACTACCCAATCAATTTTGTTATGCTACTGCACTACACACTTGTTGGGAAATCAAATGCCTCGTATGCACGATTGGACTTTCCGCCAACAAAACCATGGATTTTTTGTCCGAAGGGCGTTGGCTCAAACTTATCTTGCATATACACGGTCACACAAATGTTGGCCAACAATAAGAACGTAGTGACATACTAAACGTACTATGTGGTTTTTCAGCTCTTTAGCGCCACCCTTTGGGCTCCTTCTGCTACTAATTTCATATTACTAAAAGTTTGGTGAGTGCTGATTCGCGCTTTTCTTTTCACGTTTTTCATTTATCGCTTTTCATTTCACACTTTTCCTTTCGTGCTTTTCATTTAGTTTCTGAACGGCCGTTCGTCAACCAGACATGTTGTGGAATCGGAGAAGATAACGTGTTATTTATTATTAGCCTTGAAGTTATTGCTTTGACATAATTTGATTTGGTATATTTTCTATATTTTTGGATGCATAGAATGCACTTTTTGGTTAAGTTCTATTGGCAGATAGCATGTCTAATTTATTTATTTTTTATATTTTTAATGCACAATAAAAAAATTGTGTAGAATAATACTTGGCTTTGTGTTTTACTTCAAGTGACAGTTTGGGAGTAGGCAATTACATTTTAAAAAATAAAATGTAAAACTGGCAAGGAACACCAACATAGTTGTATCTTTAAAAGGAAAGAGGAAGAAAACACTGCGCTAAAGCCAAAAAATTAAAGGTCAGCTGCTAACACTCAAACAAACAAAGTTTAGTGGAAATGGACAAAAAATAGTGTAGCGCTAATAAATCAATTAGTGATCTAAAACTGTGTTTTAGAAAAATGGTAATAGAATCAATCCTGTAGAGCACACATATACAATGATGTGCATATGTGAAATAAATGACAATAAAAAACAAACTGAGAAACAGCAAATTAAGTGAGATCAATAATTCACTAAATATATGGATGCAATATATAAATGCACATGAATCCCAATGAATATCAACAACTGAAACGTGTGTCCCAATGTATAGTCAAAGGTGGGGAATATCAATGTTGATCTTCCCAGCAGCAGAATGGACCACCACACAAATCAACCAGTGACAACGGCTTGTCTGGAGTTATATCAATTATAGAAAATGTAATACTCTTACCAGAAGGATTGGACACACCTGTCATATGAACAGTGGGTCGTAAGCGATTGAGATTGTGACTGGTCTCAATCAGGTGGTGTGCGTTTTCAACGGGTCCTGGGGGTGAGTCGTCACCCTATCATCTCTGGATTTCACGATTGGCTGGAACTCCTGATATAGATGGCTGTATCATATGTCTTCAGGCTCCACAGAGTCACAAACACTCACGTTTGAATGGCATCCAAAGTGTGATGAATCATGAAAAAAAGGTTCAAAAAGAAAGAGGGGCTCCAGATGGTGCAGGTCAGAAGGTAACCATTAGGTTTATTGAAAAAGTCATCAAGAAAATGACATAAAAGCAACGAGTGGTCACAAATAAAATCGAACATAAAATAACGTTAGAGCAATGTGGGGTACAAAAAATGCAAGCCCGACGTGTTTCGACAGCAAAAGGTCTTCAACAGGGGCATATTGTAACCCCTCACATTGCTACTCAATTTATAAACTGACAAATATCCAGACCGCCTATGAAGGGGGCGGGGCAAAGGCTAAGGTCAAAGTATGTGCTAGATAATCGTCCAATAAACTAACAGATGTCCAGACCGCCTATGAAGGGGGCGGAGCCAAAACAAAGATCAAAATATGTGCTAGGTTATCATCCAATGAATACACACTAAGGTGCCTATGAATAATCCTCATAGCACATCAATCCCAAATGTATTGTAACATAAGCCATTTAATCCCTCCATCTGAGCAAAAATATGCCCCAAATGTTATATAGGATGAAAGCATCAAACACAAGAAATCAAGTTAAAATTAGAAATATATAACTACAACAGGAGATCCTGTGTCCAGCTCTCACTCTATACCTGCAAAGCCACCGGGGCTGTGCATCATCCATCAGATCATGGATCATTGGGGAAGAGTGATTAGGTGGATCATCCGTCCCTCAGTTAGTCCGAAACAGTGGTATTGAATGCCAGAAATAAATGACAGCAGTCCAAGCCCCTCTCGTTCGGGGGCTGGATGCTCGTCATAGTCACTGGGAGCAGCCATCCCTTAATCAGCAGCATTGTTACAATGATAGATAAATTCTGCTGTGTAGATCATACGGCATCCTTGACATGTGTTTATCCAGTAACCATAGTAATGCACAGGACGCTGAGTGGAACGCTTCCTCGCTCCAGATCACATGACACTTCCTCGTTCTAGATCACATGACTTCTGACGTCAGCAGTCTATGTGATAGGCACCAGCGCTCAGCACACATAATCACTGATGGTGAAGTGGGCGTCACCGCAGCCGGTGTCCCCATACATAGCTTTTGGACTAGCGGAACTGGATCTCATGGCATAAGGAGGTAAAACAAAATAATATAGTGAAAAGATAAAATAAAAAATGACAATCAGACATATTGTACAATCAGACATGTGCATAATATTACATGTAGAAAAAACATGGAACAAAGAAAAAAGCTTAACGTAGTCCCACCACAGTGCCTTGCGAAAGTATTCGGCCCCCTTGAACTTTTCTTTTTTTTTAAACTTTCTTTATTTATATCACATGAGTCCAGAGGGGTGGAACAACAATTACGGGGAGCAAAGACATTCATTTCTCACATAAATATATCTTATATCCTATAGAGCATAATCCATTTTCCTCTTCTTTTATATAAATAAAACCAAATTATTTCATTTACACATTGCATATTCCGATTTATATATATTATCTATCTATTCCATTCTTATCCATTATAATTCTTATTTCCCCCAGTTATAACTCCCCAGACTTCCCTCATCTTTTATCTATTTTCCCGTTGCTCAACTAACGAAAAGGAAAAAATATATATATTTATATAAAAAACAAAAAAAAAACAAAAAAACAAAAAAATAAATAAATAAAAATAAAAAATTATTATTATTGTTTACCCCCATCCCCCCCCCTCCCTCCTCCCTCCTCCTCTCCCTCTCCTCTATCCCCTCACCCCCCCACAAGAGACAAGTACTTCCCAGCCCCCATAGGGGGGTTCAAACGCATTCAAGTACGTGCGGACTCACTCCTCTGCTATGTTCCCCATAAGATTCTTCCCTTCCTCAGAATTCATAAAAGAGTTCCAAGATCTCCAAGTTTCATCATATTGATCCTTTCTATCTTGGGCAGAGAGAATTAAGTCCTCTATGGCACCTACGTTTCTTACTCTATTTAGCCACATTGCAATTGAAGGTGGTCTGGGGTCTTTCCATCTGAGTGCAATTCCTACCTTAGCTGCATTAAGTAGATGGCATATCACCGATTTCCTATATGTTTGTAAAGGTATTTCTGTACAGTGAAGCAAAAAAAAGGCCGGATCTTCTGGGATCTCGTATGATGTAAATTTTTGAGAGATCTTTTGTACTTCTAGCCAATATTGTCTTATCTTAGGGCATTGCCAAAATATATGCATCAAAGTCCCCCGTTCCTTTTTACACCGCCAACAACGGTCAGAAGCCTCTGGAAAGAACTTACAGAGTTTTGACGGGGTATAGTACCACTGCGTCAATATCTTATAATTAGATTCCTGAGTCCGCGAACAGATCGATGAGTTCAATGCCAGATATATAATCTTCTGCCGTTGTGTGGGTGAAAAAGTCTTTCCCAGGTCTTTCTCCCATTTCTCAATTCCAGGCATTTTAAAACCTTCTGGAGGGGCATTCAGCAATTCATATATCTTAGAGATTACCCGTGAAAGGGGCTCTTTCTCCTCAAAATATATCTCAAACTTTGTCAGTTGTCTTTGATAGTTCGTCGCCGGTCCTAATGTTTGAAGAAAATGTCGCAACTGTAATGCCTCCCAAAAATGTAATTCATATCGACCTCCTTGTTGCGTCAATGTGGCGATCGAAGGCCATGTTTCCAATTGTAGAAAGTGCGATGCTTGTGTATAGCCCCTTTCTATAAGCCCCTGAAATGCTCCTGGTTCCATTCCCGGTAAAAAACTAGGGTTACCCAGAATGGGAAATAGTGGTGAATTTGTTGTAGAGAATTGAGGATTTCGACAGATCTTAGCCCCTATCCGCAACGTTGGACCTATAAGTGGGTGTTTTTTAAGCAATTCTGGTAATGTTGTATAACACCAGATTGCTCTGCGTAGGGGTATTGAACTGCATTTTTGTTCTATTTCTGTCCATAATTTAGATTCTGTATGTCTACACCAGTCTATCGCTCTGCCAATGTGTACTGCCTGGTAATATTTAAACATATCTGGTACTGCCAGGCCGCCGTAGCATTTAGGAGCTCTCATGATGTTTCTATTGATCCTTGGTCGTTTGTTTGCCCATATAAATTTTGTGAAAAGAGTATCTATCTGGCGGAAAAAAGGTGTTGGAATATCTATAGGTAAGGTCTGAAATAGATATAACAGTTTTGGCAGTATGTTCATTTTTATAATATTACATCTGGCAAACCACGAGTGTAATCCCTGTTTCCATTTGTCTAATAGTACCCGAATTTCCTGTAGTAACGGGGGGAAATTTACTGTAAAAGTCTTTTCCATCTTATCTGGTATATATGTACCTAAATACTTAAGTGCTACATTCACCCATTTAAAGCTATAATTAGGCCGTATAGTCTGTTGTACCCCTATAGGCAGAGCTACCCCCATTGCCTCCGATTTTGTATAATTTATTTTTAGATTTGATATCTCCCCATATCTTACAATTTCCTCCATAAAGTTTGGTAAGGAGATGTGTGGTCTGGATAGGGAAAACAAAAGGTCATCCGCATATGCTGATATTTTGTAGTTATGCCCCCCTATTTGGAGTCCCTGGATATCCGGGTTTTGTCGGATTTTATTCAATAGTGGTTCTAATGAAAGGACAAACAATAGGGGTGAGAGAGGGCAGCCCTGGCGGGTTCCATTTAAGATCTTAAATGGTTCTGAAAAAACTCCATTTACCTTCACTAAAGCCTGTGGGGAGGCATATATCCCAGCAATCCACCGTAGCATACCCTCTCCCACCCCCATGTGTCTTAATACCGCGAACATAAATCTCCAATTGACTCGGTCAAATGCCTTTTCTGCATCCGTACTTAAAAAGACACTCGGGGTTTTTGTTTGGTTGGAAAAGTGTACCAAGTTTAATACTTTGATTACGTTATCTCTCGCTTCACGCGAGGGGATAAACCCTACTTGGTCCAAATGTACCAGCTGATGTAAGTGCGATTGTAGACGGGAGGCCAATATTTTAGTGAAAAGTTTTAAATCCACGTTTAGCAATGAGATCGGCCGGTAACTGCCGCACTCCGCCGGGTCCTTCCCTTCCTTTGGAATAACCGAAATATGTGCCCTAAGCATATCCGGAGGGGGTGCGGCAGTCCGGCCAAGCGCATTGAAAACCTTTACCATATGTGGGCCTAATATTGAAAAGAAGTTCCTATAATATTGTATTGTATATCCGTCCGGACCTGGTGTCTTCCCTTTTTTGACTGATTTTATTGCTACACTTAGTTCTTCAACAGTTATTGGGATTTCTAAGCTGTTACGGACCGGAGAGGGCAATCTATGAAGACCTGCTGAGGCTAAATAGTCCTCCACTTTGGCCATGGGGAAGGAAGGGGATGTCAGATTATAGAGGGCCGCATAGTATTCTTTGAACCTCTGCGCTATATCTTTGGGCATTGTAATTAGCTGTCCATTTCTTCCCTTTATATTGGGTACATAGATTGTCCTCCCCTTCTCCTTAAGCTTCCCCGCCAACACTCTACCACACTTATCTCCTAGTTCATACCCTGTTCTCTTCCCTGCCTGTATCACCGCTTTCGCCTTATAGCGGAGAAGGTCTGTCATCTGCCTCCTCAAATGTGCCAAATCTTTCCCTAGGAGTGGTGTCTGTACTTTCTTATGTTGCGTTTCAAGTTTTTGAATTTCTTCCGATATTTTTATTATCTGCGCTTCTCGTGCTTTTTTCATTTGGGAGCCATGTTTAATCAAAATTCCCCGCATGACCACCTTATGTGCCTCCCATATCATGCCCGGGTCGCTCCCCAGGGTGTCGTTGGTCTGAAAGTATGCCATCATTTCCTTTATAATATCCTCCTGTATATCTGCTTTCTGTAGCAGACTTTCATTCAAACGCCAACTACGTCCCGAGGAGCGAGCCGGGCTAGACAGGGAGATCTGCAATGTAACCGGTGCATGGTCTGACCAGGTTATATTTCCTATCGTCACCTCTATTACCGACGTGAGTAGATAGTGTGGCACAAGAAATAGATCAATACGGGAGTATTGTTGATGCGGGTTGGAAAAAAAAGTATAATCCTTTTCTCCTGCGTGAAAAATCCGCCATACATCTACCAACTGCATCTCCTCCATCTCCCGTTTGACCCTCTTCCTAACACCGTCTGGGGTTGAGGATGAGCCCATAGAGGTATCCATTCCGGGGTCCAAGGAGACATTAAAGTCTCCTCCCAGAATCAACTTTTCTTCTACAAATTCTGCTAGTTTCCTCAAAATTTTATTTAAGAAAGCATCTTGTTGTATGTTTGGTGCATATATCGTAGCCAAAGTTACTTTTACTCCATCAATATGGCCTTTAAGAAATAGGAAGCGTCCATTCCCATCCACTTGTTTGTCCAAAAGGGACCAAGATATCCGATTAGATATAAGAATGGACACCCCCTTAGATTTTGCTTCTTGATTGTGTGCGTGATAAACACAGGGAAAAAATCTGTTCTGAAGTAAGGGGAGTCCACCCATCCTAAAATGCATTTCCTGTACAAATGCTACATCTGTACGATGACGTTTCAAATCATTTAATAACATCCTTCTTTTTTCAGGGACATTAAGTCCCTTAACATTCATAGAGGTCACCCTTATCCCCTCCATCCTGGGGGAGGGGAGGAGAGAGAGGGAGAAAAAAAAAAAAAAAAAAAACCCCACGGGTAAAAAAAAAAAAAAAAAAGGGAAACCCAAAGACCCCTAAGAGAGACACCCCCCTCTGAGCCTCCGACCGTCTGGCTCAGGTGGGTGTAAACCTAATTTGGGGTTCGGCCTGGATTTGGCACAGAACCGAGAGCTCTGTTCCCAGTCCCCTCCACCCAGTCCTATAGCCCCCATCTAGGGCTACCTTCCATGTTACCTCGCCTTTTTACCTATACCTACATGCCTTCCTTCCTTCCCCTCCTCCCATTGCATCTTCCATCCCACCATCCCCCAAGGGGTAGTGATAATCTTCTCCCCCATTCCTCATTCTTACCCTTTCCCCTTTCTAAATACCATTACCGTGTGTTCCATCTTAGATTCCCTAGAGTTCCCATCTTGTTTAAGCTGTCGGTATGAACAGATCTGGTACGTTCTCCCCTCTTATTTATTATTTATATCTTCCCTCCAGATTTCCCTGTTTTTCCCGTTTATTACATATATTTCAAAACTTTATCAGAATATTCCCCCCTCATATTCCATATACACATACCAAGTTGTATAGTGCCACCTAAATTATGCAAAAAAAAAAAATACAGTGCTAGTTTCCTTATTTCATAACATAATTACAATCTAATAATATAATTACAATAGAAACAATAATATCACTCCTCTTATATTTTCCATTGCACTCTGGAATTTTTTCTTTCCCCCGTGTATATAAACCAACCTATCCGTTCCTATAAACACACATCTGTGTGTGCGCACTCATTGACATCAATAATCAAAAAAAAAAAAAAACCCACCACCCCTCTTTACCCATTGCCTTCTCCCCCCCCCCCCCCCCACCTCCTGAAAAAAAAAAAAAAAACGTGTTTTTAAATAGGGGTGCCATTTCTATTAGACACCATCGAATTGTACAGTGATACCACAGTAATATAATATTAATTTTCACAGCAAACAAACGCAAAAAAATAAAAAATAAAAACCCCCATTCCTCAAATGTGTCCCTGTTATATCTTCCCCAAATACCCTATATACTCCCCCTTCCAGTGTAACCACCTCCCACCTCTCCCTCTTATAAAACTCTCTGTGCGCCTACTACCTCCATTTTCCTGCCCCAAATGAACCAAACCCCCCATACCAAAAAAAAACAAAAAAAAAACAACACACCAAAAAACCAACCCCCCCCCCCCCCCCCAAAAAAAAAAGAATACAATGCTAGTTTCCTTATTTCATAACATAATTACAATCTAATAATATATTTACAATAGAAACAATAATACCACTCATCTTATATTTTCCATTACACTCTGGAATTTTTTCTTTCCCCGTGTATATAAACCAACCTATCCATTCCTATAAACACACATCTGTGTGTGCGTACCCACTGACATCAATAATAATAAAAAAAAAAAAAAAAAAAAAAAAGTGGGTTTCTTCCTTCATCTTGGGTATATAAAGGAGTGATATCTGAGTTCTAAGATCTAAAGCATTAACGGGTCAACTATCCATCTCCCCACTCAGGGAGAGCCCGGGTGAACACCCCGAGTGCCCCCCCGGGGGGGGGGGACAAAGGAGAGAAAAAATCCCCCCCTTAACCCCCCTTCCACCCCCCCCCCCCGAGACACCCGCTCCACCCAGCCCTCCCCAAGGGAGGGGGGAAAAAATGGGGAAAGGGGAAGTCAAAAAATAAATAAAAAAGTGGGGTCCGGAGGGAGCAACCCCTTTTAGCTAAAAAAAAGGAGGCCATAATAGAGAGGCATCCCGTCCGAATCCCATATCTTCCCTTCTATTTAAAGTGAGATTGTCCTTTCTCTTGTCAGTCCATCTTTTTCTGAAATACATGGTCTCCCTTCTCTACTAGCGACCTTATTTCTTAAAGTGTTTACTATTGGCTGCAGCCAGTTCTGTATCCCAAACATCTCCACTTCAAGGAAGGCAAATAATTCCGGGAGTTCCGACGGGTATCGCAAGGTAAATGTCTTTGAATTTATTTTTTTATAATTAACGCGATGGGGTAACCCCACCTATAGGACCCCCCCATCGTCTTGATTTTATCCAAAAGTGGGCGCAACATTGCCCTGCGCTGCAGGGTGGCCCGTGAGAGATCAGGCAGTATTTTCACCAAAGCCCCGTCCTGTTCTAAATCTCCACTTTCCCAAGCCTTACGGCTTATTAACTCCTTCTGTGCAAAACTGAAAAAACGACATATCACATCCCTTGGTCTATTTGTGTTTGTCACCGGGGGCCCCGGGGCTCTATGCACTCTTTCAAATTCCAAAGGTTGGGAGAGGGGACCAGCTAATTTTTCACATATTGAAGAAATTGTAGCCTGCAGCATATCCCGTCCTATAGCCTCCGGGACCCCCCTAAACCGTAAGTTCTGACGTCTACTACGGTCTTCTAACTCTTCCAGCCGTAATTGCATAGCAGAGACCTGGGAGGATTGTACATTCTGTACCTGTTCTAGATGGTAAACTCGGTTTTCCAGGGAGGACCATGCGGTCTCCCCACTCACCAGTCTCTCTGTCAGCTGCTGAACTTCTGCCTGTACTGCCTTGAGCTCTCTGCGGTACATCTCCTCCAAACGGGCCACCATCGACTCCATGTCCGTTCGAGTTGGTAATGCCAGCAGGTCTGCACGTGTAGGGAGAGCTTGTAGTAATGTTCTCAGGTCCAGCTCTCCCACTCTCCCTCCTTTCTGTCCCTCGTGTTCAGCATGTTGTTCCTCCATGTCACACTCTGCTGATACAGTGGAGGAAGACCACACTGGCTCTCTCACTTCCTGGTGTGTCACGTGCACCGCTCGTCCCTCAGCGTTCTCTGTATCAGGCTCTGCTTGTCTCCGTGAGGCTCGTGTACGGGGGAAAAACAATTCAATCTCAGGCTGTGCTGTCTGTCTCCTCTGCCTCTCTCTTCTATTCATCCCTGTGCAGATTACTGCATGTAGGCTACAGCCTCATGGCTTAGCACTCCAGGTAATCAATCACCGTTTAATGACCAGGTGGAGGGTCAGGGCTCCCAGAGCGTGTGTCTCACTCCTCCACCATCTCCAAGCTCCCCTTGAACTTTTCAACCTTTTGCCACATTTCAGACTTCAAACATAAAGATATAACATTTTTATTTTTTGTGAAGAATCACCAACAAGTGGGACGAAATCTATTAGATTTTTTAAATTTTTTTAACTAATAAAAAACTGAAAAGTGTTGCGTGCAAAATTATTCGGCCCCTTTACTTTCAGTGCAGCAAACTTACTCCAGAAGTTCAGCGAGGATCTCTGAATGATCCAATGTTGTCCTAAATGACTGATGGTGATAAATAGAATCCACCTGTGTGTAATCAAGTCTCTGTATAAATGCACCTGCTCTGTGATAGTCTCAGGGTTCGGTTGAAAGCGCAGAGAGCATCATGAAGACCAAGGAACACACCAGGCAGGTCCGTAATACTGTTGTGGAGAAGTTTAAAGCCGGATTTGGATACAAAAAGATTTCCCAAACTTTAAACATCTCAAGGAGCACTGTGCAAGCGATCATTTTGAAATGGAAGGAGTATCAGACCACTGCAAATCTACCAAGACCTGGCCGTCCCTCTAAACTTTCAGCTCAGACAAGGAGAAGACTGATCAGAGATGCAGCCAAGAGGCCCATGATCACTCTGGATGAACTGCAGAGAACTACAGCTGAGGTGAGAGAGTCTGTCCATAGGACAACAATCAGTCGTACACTGCACAAATCTGGCCTTTATGGAAGAGTGGCAAGAAGAAAGCCATTTCTCAAAGATATCCATAAAAAGTCTTGTCTAAAGTTTGCCACAAGCCACCTTTGAGACACGCCAAACATGTGGAATAAGGTGCTCTGGTCAGATGAAACCAAAATCAAACTTTTTGCCCACAATGCAAAACGATATGTTTGGCGTAAAAGCAACACAGCTCATCACCCTCAACACACCATCCCCACTGTCAAACATGGTGGTGGCAGCATCATGGTTTGGGCCTGCTTTTCTTCAGCAGGGATAGGGAAGATGGTTAAAATTGAGGGGAAGATGGATGCAGCCAAATACAGGACCATTCTGGATAAAAACCTGTTGGAGTCTGCAAAAGACCTGAAACTGGGACGGAGATTTATCTTCCAACAAGACAATGATCCCAAACATACAGCAAAATTTACAAAGGAATGGTTCACAAATAAACATATCCAGGTTTTAGAATGGCCAAGTCAAAGTCCAGACCTGAATCCAATCTCGAATCTGTGGAAAGAGGTGAAAACTGCTGTTCACAAACGCTCTCCATCCAACCTCACTGAGCTCAAGCTGTTTTGCAAGGAAGAATGGGCAAGAAATTCAGTCTCTCGGTGTGCAAAACTGATAGAGACATACCCCAAGTGACTTGCAGCTGTAATCGCAGCAAAAGGTGGCTCTACAAAGTATTAACGCAAAGGGGGACGAATAATTTTGCACGCCCCATTTTTCATTTTTTTATTAGTTAAAAAAGTTTAAAAAATCCAATAGATTTCGTTCCACTTCACAATTGTGTCCCACTTGTTGGTGATTCTTCACAAAAAATAAAAATTGTATACCTTTATGTTTGAAGCCTGAAATGTGGCAAAAGGTTGAAAAGTTCAAGGGGGCCGAATACTTTCGCAAGGCACTGTATATTAGACTACTGACCAATCTGTATCTCATAAAGAAAAATGAGAGTGGGTATAGTAGCACCAATGTAAAAGAGAATAGAATGTGCAAATGAAATGTGCTGAAACAAATGTAGGTAGAATATTGCAAAACGGATAAGACATTTTGGCAATGACCGAATATAGTGTATGTTGGTTATATATAGTATTGCATCAAAAATACAATACTATTGATTTAATGCACGTGTGTGTGTCTCCACGGACACATGCAAGGGACTAATGGGCCAAGATAGTACAAAAACGAAAACAGGGAAGTGAACAACGATGTGAAGAAATATGAAAGATATAAAAAATGGGTAAAAAAATGTTATATATCTTATTTAAACGTTTTTGAAAGAACAAATACAAATTTAGGCTTGATTGATAAAACAATTAATATCCCAGTCTGTGTTTATACCATTGGGCGAGTAGCACCTCAACTCATGTATCCAAAAAGTTTTGAGGCATGATACACCCCGTAGGCATGAATCACCTTTCCAGTTCAGGATAAATCTATTGATAATTTGAAACTGGGTACCTGTTGGGTCCCTACCGTGGTGCTCCAAAAAGTGGCGGGGGACAGTATGCTTATCACACCCCTTTTTTATTTTTGCAAGGTGTTCGTTGACCCTAATAGAAGAATTTCTAATAGTACAGCCCACGTACTGTTTTTTGCACGGGCACGTGATGAGGTACATTATGAATCTAGTTACACACGTGGTAAAATGCTTCATAGAATATACCCGCTGCGTGACAGTGGATGTAAAGGTTTCACTCTTTCTTCTCCCTAAAGCATTGTGTGCACACACATTGCATTTCCTGCATGGGAAGAAGCCCTTACATTGTGGAAAAAATTGGATCGGTTTAGAAATATCAATAGCACTGGGGGCAATGTCACCCTGAATGGAGCGAGCTCCCCTAAAAATGACTCCTGCTTTCTCTGGAACCAAACTCCCAATGATTTTATCATTACGGAGTACTTTCCAATGTTTGTTAAAAATTTTCTTTATTTCCTTGTGTTGAGTTGAAAAAGTCGTGAAAAATGACCATCTAAATTTATCATTTTTATTGGTTTTAGATTTTATTTCAAGAAGGGAAGTTCTGTCAATCTGTGAGGCTGCTGTTATTTCTGCATCCAAGTCAAGTGGCTTATAACCCTTATCTATAAATCTTTGCCTGAGAATGCTGGACTGGTGTTTGAAGTCACCGTCCTTAGTACAGTTACGGCGTAACCGAAGGAATTGGCCACATGGGACCGATTTTAGCCATTGGTGGTGATGACAGCTGTCCACGGGGAAACTCAAGGCGTTTCTGGGTAGCTGTAATTTCTAAATCCAAGAAATGTATGTTAGTAGTACTAGCTTCAAAATTTAGAATGATACCACGGTCATTCTCATTGAGAGTTGCCATGAAAGAATCTAGGGAGGCCATGCATCCCTTTCCCATTGGGCCATAAACAGATTGGCCAAACTTGGAGCGTATTTAGCCCCCATGGCCACCCCTTTGATCTGTGAATAAAAAATGCCCTGAAACAAAAAGTAATTGTTTTTTTATAAGATTTGATTCAAGCTTCCATCAGTACCAAAAATAAAGGCACCTAATCCCAATTAGAGTAGTTAATAAATGGGAGAACCAAGAGAAGGTGGGATTTTTTCGGTGCAAAATTTAACAAAAGAAAGACCATATATAAAAACAATTTTTATTTTCCATGATAAAATTAACACATAGCACGTGTTACAGAGGTATCCTGATATACAGAAATTACAAAACAGTGGCTGGTCCATGTAATGAAAAGATTTTTTTAAATACTTGATTATCCCAAATGATACCCTTGCCTCTTCACTCTTTAGAAAGCCAACAGCCGGGAATACAATACTCCATGCTAAGAGTTTCCATCCTGAATCATTAGTGTGAAGTATTCCGTATAGCCAATATTTAAGAATTAAACGTAATTGTAGTAACGAAATCGACTATCGATTAGCAGCGAAAGATCTTTATAATAGACTCAAAGCCTGTGGATATAGTCATACCTGTTTAAAGAGAGCATATAATAAAGTGAAGGCTAAAAATAGGAATACTTTAATCTTCCCATCTCAACTACATGAAGATAGAAACACTGTCAAATTAATTACAAGATACTCTAATCAACATAAAAGTTTTAGGGATATTTTTCAAAGATTTTGGCCTCTCTTAATGGCAGATCCTCTAATTAATAAACATATCAAAAATCATCCAGAAATAACTTATAAACGAGCACCATCATTAAAAGATCGCCTAGTTCATAGCCATTTTTCTACTGAGACTATTATTAACCCTAAACAATTTGGAACTTATTCCTGTGGACACTGTGATATGTGCCCATTAAAAGGGATAATCAAGTATTTCAAAAAATCTTTTCATTACATGGACCAGCCACTGTTTTGTAATTTCTGTATATCAGGATACCTCTGTAAAACATGCTATGTGTTAATTTTATCATGGAAAATAAAAATTGTTTTTATATATGGTCTTTCTTTTGTTAAATTTTGCACCGAAAAAATCCCACCTTCTCTTGGTTCTGCCATTTATTAAAAAGTAATTGTGTTCTGTCGCAAATGTCAAGAGTTCCATAATAAAATTCCTATGAATGAAAGGAAGTGTGGAATCTCTGGAAAGAAAAAATTCTACTGCATTCAAGCCCAAATTGTGCGGGATGCAGGTTTAAAGGGCAGATACATCTGCCGTGACCAAAATCAAATCATCATGATATTGGGCCCTCTCTAAAGTCTGATCGTGTCTCTGGTATCTTGCAGGTTGATATATTTACCAATTCTAGAAGTGACCGAATCGATACCACTGACAATTGGACGTCCAGGCGGGTTTACAGGGTCTTTGTGTATTTTGGGTAATTGATATATAATGGGAATGCGTGGTGCCAATGGAATCATGAAGTCTTTTTCTTTTTGATTAAGTATATTAAGAGCAAAACCTTAATTTACAATTTCAATTAGTGCCTTCTTGTATTTTAAAGTGGGGTCCCCAGGAAGGGGGCTATAAGTTGTACGATCTTTCAGCAACCTGTTCATTTCTTGGATATAACGTTCTTTGTTCAACACTACTATCCCACCCCCTTTGTCAGCGGGACGGATAATGAGATCCTTCTTTTCACAGAGAGATTTGAGCCCCGCTTGTATGGCTGGATCCTGATGAATTATTTTATTGGACAATTTGTCTAGGTCATTCAACACAAGATTACGAAAAACATTAATCGATAGAGCTATGTTGCCTGGAGGGTTGAATAAAGAGGGATTGGATAATCCTGAATGTGTATCAATGTTCAGATTGGGGACTGCAGTATTAGTGGGGGGCATAGATAGAAAATGTCTTTGAATATTGAGTTTTCAAATGTATTTTTGCACATCTATGAACGTAGTGAATTTGTTCAACTTTCTGGGTGGAACAAATTTAAGGCCTTTATCAAGAATGCGTTTTTCGTCCTCAGACAGAGTCACTGTGCAGAGGTTGAAAATACCATCTCCTATTGGGTTCGCTTTCTTTTTCCGTTGGATGCGCCACCCCCCTCTAGAGCCTCGTTTGGTTTTATATTTCCTACGTGGTTGGAAGTGGGCCTGTGAAAATCCTGGTATTGTGATGGTCCAGGATAACTGTGATTGTAATTATATGGAGTCCTAGATATGTGTTCATCTTCTCGAGTCATGTAGGAGTAAGGGTCATGGTAAGTATCATAAGGGCCTCTTTCTTTAGAGGCCATATGGCGATTATAGGTATGAGTGGGGGTACTATATGAGTAATTGTCCCTCCCATTATTAAATCTATCATCACGCCAAGGTCTTGTAGGGCCTCGAGGAACCTCATGGTAATATCCATTATTGGTTTCGCCATAATGATTACCCCTACCACGATTGTAATTCCCTCTGCCTCTATTGCGAGACTGATGCCTACCTTTTTTTCCATTTCCCTGATAAATGGGGTGCTGGGCCTTATTCCGTGGAGTATGAACATATTCTCTACCACTTGGGGGGCCTAGAGGGGGTGGGGGTGGAGGAGGTTCGTAAATTAACCTCCTATTTGTGTTTGGAACCCCTAGTTCTGCGGTTTCCATCGGCAGAACACTTCCTAATTCTGTAGCAATCTTTTTTTGCCAGTTAAAAACAAATTAGTTTTATAATCATTGATGTCACGATTATACTTTTTCTGTTTTTTACTGCGCTGGTCTTTCTCTTCCTTCTCGAGGTAACATTGCCCCCAATGCTATCGATATTCCTAAACCGATCCAATTTTTTCCACAATGTAAGGGCTTCTTCCCATGCAGAAAATGCAATGTGTGTGCACACAATGCTTTGGGGAGAAGAAAGAATGAAACCTTTACATCCACTGTCACGCAGCGGGTATATTCTATGAAGCATTTTACCACGTGTGTAACTAGATTCATAGTGTACCTCATCACGTGCCCGTGCAAAAAACAGTACGTGGGCCGTACTATTAGAAATGTTTCTATTAGGGTCAACGAACACCTTGCAAAAATAAAAAAGGGGTATGATAAACATACTGTCCCCCGCCACTTTTTGGAGCACCATGGTAGGGACCCAACAGGTACCCAGTTTCAAATTATCAATAGATTTATCCCGAACTAGAGAGGTGATTCATGCCTACGGGGTGTATCACGTCTCTAAACTTTTTGGATACATGAGTTGAGGTGCTACTCACCCCATGGTATGAACATCGACTGGGATATTAATTGTTTTATCAATCAAGCCTAAATTTGTATTCTTTCTTTCAAAAAAGTTTAAATATGATATATAAAAAATGTTTTACACATTTTTTATATCTTTCACATTTATTCACATTGTTAATCACTTCCCTGTTTTCGTTTTTATACTATCTTGGCCCATTAGTCCCTTGCATGTGTCCGTGGAGACACACACATGTGCATTAAATCAATAGTATTGTATTTTTGATGCAATACTATATATAACCAACATACACTATATTCGGTCATTGCCACAATGTCTTATGCGTTTTGCAATATTCTACCTACATTTGTTTCAGCACATTTCATTTGCACATTCTATTCTCTTTTACATTGGTGCTACTATACCCACTCTCATTTTTCTTTGAGATACAGATTGGTCAGTAGTCTAATATATAATGTTGGCACTATGTTAAGCTTTTTTCTTTGTTCCATGTTTTTTCTACATGTAATATTATGCACATGTCTGATTGTACAATATGTCTGATTGTAATTTATTATTATCTTTTTATTATCTTATTATATTATCTTATATTATCTTTTCACTATATTATTTTGTTTTACCTCCTTATGCCATGAGATCCAGTTCTGCTAGTCCAAAAGCTATGTATGGGGACACCGGCTGCGGTGACGCCCACTTCACCATCAGTGATTATGTGTGCTGAGCGCTGGTGCCTATCACATAGACTGCTGACGTCAGAAGTCATGTGATCTAGAGCAAGGAAGTGTCATGTGATCTGGAGCGAGGAAGCGTCCGCTCAGCGTCCTGTGCATAACTATGGTTACTGGGTAAACACACGTCAAGGACGCCGTATGATCTACACAGCAGCATTTGTCTATCATTGTAACAATACTGCTGATTAAGTGATGGCTGCTCCCAGGGACTATGATGAGCGTACAGCCCCCGAACAAGAGGGGCTTGGACTGCCGTCATTTATTTCTGGCATTCAATATCACTGTTTCGGACTAACTGAGGGACGGATGATCCACCTAATCACTCTTCCCCGACAATCCATGCTCTGATGGATGATGCACAGCCCAGGGGGCTTTGCAGGTATAGAGTGAGAGCTGGACACAGGATCTCCTGTTGTAGTTATATATTTCTCATTTTAACTTGATTTCTTGTGTTTGATGCTTTCATCCTATATAACATTTGGGGCATATTTTTGCTCAGATGGAGGGATTAAATGGCTTATGTTATAATATATTTGGAATTGATGTGCTATGAGGATTATTCATAGGCACCTTGGTGTGTATTCATTGGATGATCACCTAGCACATATTTTGATCTTAGCCTTGGCTCTGCCCTCTTCATAGGCGGTCTGGACATCTGTTAGGTTATTGGACGATTATCTAGCACATACTTTGACCTTAGCCTTGGCTCCGCCCCTTCATAGGCGGTCTGGATATTTGTCAGTTTATAAATTGAGTAGCAATGTGAGAGGTTGCAATATGCCCCTGTTGAAGACCTTTTGCTGTTGAAACGCATCGGGCTTGAATTTTTTGTACGCCACATTGCTCTAATGTTGTTTTATTTTATTTGTGACCACTCGTTGCTTTTATGTCATTTTCTTGATTACTTTTTCAATAAACCTAATGGTTACCTTCTGACCTGCACCATCTGGAGCCCCTCTTTCTTTTTGAACCTTTTTTTCATGATTCATTACGCTTTGGATGCCATTCAAACGTGAGTGTTTGTGACTCTGTGGAGCCTGAAGACATATGATACAGCCATCTATATCAGGAGTTCCAGCCAATCGTGAAATCCAGAGATGATAGAGTGACGACTCACCTCCAGGACCTATTGAAAACGCACAACACCTGACTGACACCAGCCACAATCTCAAGCGCTTACAACCCACTGTCATATGACAGGTGTGTCCAATCCTTCTGGTAAGAGTATTCAATTTTCTATAATTGATATAACTCCAGACAAGCCGTTGTCCCTGGTTGATTTGTGTGGTGTTCCATTCTGCTGCTGGGAAGATCAACATTGATATTCTCCACCTTTTAATGCATGTGGACTATCATTGGGACACACGTTTCAGTTGTTGATATTCATTGGGATTCATGTGCATTTATATATTGCATCCATGTATTTAGTGAATTATTGATCTCACTTAATTTACTGTTTCGCAGTTTGTTTTTTATTGTCATTTATTTCACATATGCACATCATTGTATATGTGTGCTCTACAGGATTGGTTCTATTACCATTTTTCTAAAACACAGTTTTAGATCACTAATTGATTTATTAGCGCTACACTATTTTTTGTCCATAGTTGTATTTTTGTTCTTAAAAACTACAGGATAATGATGCTGTGGTAATTTGCACAAAAAAAATTAATAATAATAATATTATTCTTGATATCACTAGAAAAAAAAGCCTTTGGAAACTTGTTTGCAATAACTCCATCAGTATCGCCAGCAAAGCAGCTTCATTATTATGCCATTAAAGAAGAAGAGAATTGTGTGCTGCATTTGGAGATTTCATAATTTGCCACGTCACGAATGTTAACTCTCCATTACAAACACTAGTTTACAAGACGACCGCTTCTGCTTCCGAGCATGCATGTTTGTATTTTGGACTTTTGTCCGACGGAATTGTGTACACACGATCGGAAAGTCTGACAACACACACTTGTTGGTGGAAAATTTGAAAACATGCTAGCCAACATTTGTTGGCGGAAAGACCGGCGACAATTGTCCGATGGAGCATACACATGGTCGGATTGTCCACCAACAGCCTGACATCCAACATTTCCCATCGGAAAGTCCGATCGTGTGTACTGGCCTTAAGAGTTTGTACAATGGGGTGGTAACATTTGTGGTGACCTTAAGAGGAGATTTTCTTCAATTTGGATTGATTAAATCTCCCAGTTAGATCTGCAGGACAGGAATATAATGGAAATCTCCCCAATGAAATACAGATGGTAAAAAAAACTGAGAACATTTTGACCATTCCCTACTCTATCCAATAAACAAAATTAACTTTAGGCATATTTTATTGATACCAGTTTAACCCCCCTAGCGGTAATCCCGAGTCTGGCTCGGGTTGGGAATTTACTAGCAGGAGCGGTAACCCCGAGCCAGACTCGGGATCTCATCGCTGGATGCAGGGGAGGACACAGGGAGAGTTACTTACCTTGTCCCCTGGATCCAGCGATGTCCTCCGCGCTGTGTGATCGAGCTGTCCTCCGCTCGATTCACAGTGCCGAATGCTGCCGAGCTCCGTTCCCTGCGGCGTTACGACGCACGGGAGCGGAGAACGGCGGCAAATTCAAAAAAAGTAAAAAGACACAAAACACACACAGTACTGTAATCTTACAGATTACAGTGCTGTATAAAAAAGTACACACCCCTTTGTCCCTAGTGGTCTGTGCAGTGCCCTGCATGCACTTTTATATTATAAATACTGTTTTTCCTGCCTGAAATTTGGAGATTGCGTAGCAACCAAAACGTGTCCCTTTTTCAGTGTTTTAGGATTTGATTACATTATTGAATAATTTTTATTATTCTTTATTATATTATAAACTTTATCATACCCGGGATGTCTGCTAGACTCTGGTTTGAACAGATTTAAGAGAGTTATTCCTAAGAATTACAGGACTACAAAATAAAACGCCAGATTTCCATGTAAAATAATTGTACATAATTTCAGCACCTAAATCCAGACTGAATCATACCGCCAGGGAGGTTAAATGTGCCAAGGCTATTAGATGTCTAATTGGTGGAGGTGGCAAATATATATCAGCTGTATTATAAGGGATCTAAGTTGGCAGACCTGACAGGCCTAGTCTGGCTTTGCAGGTTTCTATGCACACATATTTCCTGGTGGGAAGAAGCAAAGGCAAAGTCACAAATGAGGTGTATATTCCAACCTGTATTGCTGTTCATGAATAAATACTGTAATGCACATCAAAGAAATAAAGTCACTATACAGGTTTCCCAGCTTTTGCTGCCAAAACATATGGTATAATTAACAACGGAAAAAGAAACACATGTAGCAAAGTAGAAGGATACGTTTAAAAAAACACAAATTTCATAAATTGACAGGTGAATTTAAAATGTACAGTAAGCTCTGCAATTTCTTTATTTTTATTTTTATTTTTATTATTTTTGTTAGAGTAGGGAATGATTAGAAACCTTGTTAGGTCTTTTTTTTTTTTGTCATTTGTGTTTCTTTGGGAAGAGTTCCCATAAATTTCTGTCCTGCAGAGGTAAATTCACTCTATATGCACACTGGAGATTTTTAACGCTGTTGTTAGGAGCGACTGGCATTTTATTCTTCTGCCTCTAAATGCCCCTGCATGTTAGCCTATGTGCCTATGCACACATAGGCATTTAAAGGCAGGGGTGTTTAGAGGAAAAAAAATCCCACTACTAGCACATCCAGGAGTAGCAGCATTTTGGCAGAAAAGTCTTCTAAATGAGCTCTAATGCTAGGTGCATTTAGCACTTGAGCATTAATTCAATTAATGAATTCATGCGTTACAAGCATTTGCAAGCATCAAGCGTTTTTTCTCTGCCAAAACACTGCTGCCAGAAGGAAAAGCGTCTAGGACAGTTGGGCGAAAGTCCAGTGTGCATGAGGCCTTCCCTATTCCTCCACTATGCCAAAAACACAAAACAAAAAAAGTGGATCTCCCTAACGTAGGCATAGACAGCAATCATAGGCAGCAGCACAATCTGCAATGGACGCAGCGGATTGTGGTGCTCCTGTGGGCGCTTGTGAGTGTCCAAAATAGTACGTAATCGTTTTTCGGCCTTCTGGCTAAGATCAAGTGTAGTATCTGTTTTTATCAGTTGCCAGAGGAGGCGCTATGCTACTCCCAAGTGTGGGGAGGGCAGATGCAAATCCAATGGTGTCATTGCACCTGGAAGGACGGTTTCAGTAGTGACTGGTGTCTGGATGCACTTTGAGACATCTGCGGAGTTGAGTCTGAGCCATCCGGAAGGGTGCTCCTGGTGAGGATGGGTGCTGCATCAGGTCTGGCCAGAGGGTCAGGTCCATGGCCTTCTGGCCTAGATTGGGGTAGTTCTAGCTCCGGTCAGTTTTTCGGGAGAGAACACTGGCTCCCCTTTCCCACTGGGGGGAGTGGCTAGTATTCCCAGAATTGAATTATGTAGGAGTAATGGGAGTAGTGGTTGAGTCGAGTTACACAGGCTCTCCCTAAGCGCTCAGAGCTCCAGGCCTTCCTGCCTGGGGCGGGGGCTGCTCTGGCCTGGACTGTTGGTCAGGGTTGTGACAAAAAGCCTGTAGTGAAGTGCCCCTGAAGTGGCAGTTCAGGGGTGCTGTACAATCACTGTGAGTGAGGGTCACTTTGATTTATGGCACCATAGTCACTTCACCATACACACTTTTTTCACACCTGCCTTTTGGTTAGGACCAGCGGAAATTTTTATTCCTGGCCGAAGGACCTGGCCATTGTATTACACAATGGTCACTGTTTCACTTCTCCCACTTCCCTCTCCCCACTTTCCTATTTAATTTAGTGTTTGTAACTTTTTTGTATCTTTATGTTTGATGTTACACGTTTTGTCACTGTGTGATGACTAGGATGTGGGACCTCGGGTCTACCTTGAAAGTCTTGGTATAGGGGTGGACTTGGCTTTTTGGCTTAGTTCACCCTCTCTCATGGGGTCTCCCTTTGGGGGAGCCCCACCGAGTACTTGGATGGGTCTGCTTTGGCAGCCCTCCAGAGAAAGGGGGTCCGTCTGGTTTTGGCCAGATGGACCCAAGTAAAAATACCTCAGTCCCTGTCTGGAGCCTAAAGCCCTGGGGGATCAGGGTAAGGTCCTTCCTATGGAGGACTAGTGTAACACTCGTTGCACGTTTTGTGTCACCTCTTTATGTGTGTGCACTTTTTTTGGCACCGGGGGGAGTTTTTGGGTGTGTTTTCAAAAATAGTACATGATCACTGTGCAATCACACGACACCTAGTAAACAGCATTCATGAATGGAATCCATTCATGACATCATAGTTTACTACTGTGTGTGATCTATGATTGGTCACAAGTGATCACATGGTATCTGGAGAAGTACCCTGTTCCATCTGAGAGCTGTGGCCAATTACAGCATTACAATAGTAAACAGTGAGGCATTAATGAAAGCCATTCATGACAGTTGCTGTTACAGTGATCATCACTGTAACAAGTAATCACAGTGTCACTAAACTACTCTGATGAAGGTATGTGAAAAAAATAAAAAATAAATATATATATATATCAAGAAAATATTGCAAAAAATGTATTAACATTGTTATCCCTGACCACCTCCACACTAGTTATATGATGATGCTTACTGCTCTGGTGACAGTATGTAAAAAAAAAAGTGTCAAAAAATAAATTTTTTATTTAATTTCCTAATTTTCCCCAAAAATCGTGACAAAAAATTACAACTTACAAAAAAATTTGCCATCCCTCTTAGACTGTCCACTTTCTAAAAAGGGGTATTTGTACTGTTTTAGTGCCTCAAAAAATTAGATAGGCAGTCAGTGCACCAGGATTGATCCATTTTCAAATATATACAGCATATACCATAGTTTGTAAATTTTAGAACTTTCAAACAGACTGAAAAATATACACTGGTTTTAGTTATTTTTACCCAAAGAAATGTAGCAGCCTACATGTTGGCCTAGATTTATAAAGACAGATTATTTATTTCTCCTATACCCAACCTGCAGCTTGGTGAACATCACAGTATTCTTTAACATTAAAATAATTTGTCCTGGGTAATTAGCAAACCATATAAGTAGGAGGCTGTTAAATAATAACCTCTAGGAACCACTGAAAGTTTCACAAAGTTGGAGTAGAAACACTGGTGGACTGACAACTCATGGGGCAATAGGAGATCATGGGGCACCCTGTCCCTGCCACACTCAAGTCACGGCCACATATCTCCCTCTCCCTCTCTGTATCTTTCTCTCCCTCTTTCTGTATCTATCTCCCTCTTTCTCCCTTTATCTCCCACTTTCTACCTGTTACAATCTCTCTTTCTCTATCTCTTTCTCGCCTCTTTCTGTATCACCCCCCCCCCCCCCCCCTCCGCTGTTCTCTCTCCCTCCATATCTCTATCCCCATTCCTCTTTCTCTCTCTCTATCTCTATCTCTATCTCCCCCTCTCTCTCTGTCCTAGTAGAAGGTGAGGATGAGAAGAGATATAGATAAAGCCAGCAGTGACACTGGCAGAGTTGTAGTGACAAGGGATAGATTAGCAGAAGTTAGTATCTGATTGGATCCGTTCACCTCACATGCAGTGCAGTGCTTTTTGTCGGCATCAAAAAAGCATGGAAAGTAGGTTATATGGGTTATGGTATAGTATATAGTATATGGTATAGTTCACATCAGTGCAGTTCGTTCCAGAAAAAAAAGTACAACAGCTGCATCAAAAAAGCATCTAAAAAGAACTGGACCCCAGTGCAGTGAAAAAAGAAAACGGGAAAAAAGGCACCTGGAAATGCATCAAAAATGCATTAAAACATGCATGCAAAAAAGCATCCGGAACGGATATGGAGGACTTTTTTGAGGTGTGAACGGGCACTAACGGTAGAGTAGAGCACCAGGTTGGCAAGCCATTGTGGATCGTAAGCAGTGTTGTGTGGCCCCAGGGGTTAGACTGGGCACCTGGGTTGTCCCCCAGCTCAGACATATCAGAGGCTTTTCCCCACCACATAGTCCCTAGTCAGCCAGAGAATGAAAAGGAAAGACAGAGGGAGCAAAGGCCAGACTGGGCCGTTTCTTCAGTAGCCGTGCCGTGACTGGCAGCTCTGGTGCACATGCACGGGAGTGACGTCCTCGTGGCTCTGGCCAATCAGAGAGCCGGAGCCGTAAACCCGGAAGTAACTCTGGTGGAAGATGTGGACCACCGACTCTGATTCAGGGCATTGTTCTGAGGTAAGTATTTCATAATGAGCTAGTATTCGATGCATACTAGCTCATTATGCCTTTGTCTTGCATGGTTTGGTTTTTCTTTGTTTTTTTTCCCCCGAGGTTTACAACCTAAGACCGGACCTCTTTTTTTGTGTTGTTTACAAGTTAAAAACAGTTTTTTTTTTGCTAGAAAATTACTTAGAACCCCCCAAACATTATACTTTTTTTTGTCTAAAGCCCTAGAGAATAAAATGGCGGTCGTTGTAATACTTTCTGTCACACCGTATTTGCGCAGCGGTCTTAAAAGTGCACTTTTTTTAAAAAAAATACACATTTTTTAATCAAAAAATAAGACAGCAGTAAAGTTAGTCCAAGTGTTTTTTTTTATATTGCGAAAGAGTAAATTGATACCCAACATGTCACGCTTCAAAATTGCGTCCGCTCGTGGAATGGCGACAAACTTTTACCCTGAAAAATCTTCATAGGCAACATTTAAAAAATTCTACAGGTTGCATGTTTTGCATTACAGAGGAGGTCTAGGGCTAGAATTATTGCTCTTGCTCTATCGATCGCGGCGATACCTAACATGTGTGGTTTGAATATGGGGGCGTTACTAACATATGCGTTCGCTTCTGCACACAAGCTCAGAGGGAGGGGTCACGTTAAAAAAAAAAAAAAAACTTATTTATTTTACCTTTTTATTTTTAATTTTTACACTGTTTAAAAAAAAAAGTGTCACTTTTATTCCTATTACAAGTAATGTAAACATAGTAACAGTAATGTAATAGAAAAAAAAACATGACAGGACCTCTTAAATATGAGGTCTGGGGTCAAAAAGACCCCAGATCTCATATTTACACAAAAATGCAATAAAAAAAAAAATGTTGTCATTTAAAAAAATGGAAAAAAAAATGGCTTTAAAAAAGCTGTGGGCGGAAGTGACGTTTTGACATCGCTTCCGCCCTGCAGTGTCATGGAGATCGGTGGGCCATCTTCCCCTCTCTCATCTCCATGCACAGCCATGGGAAGGATCCAATCGCCTCCACCACTGCCGACGGCTCCGGTACGCAGTAGAGGGCACCGGATCGCAGCGGGGAGGCCCTCTCCCACTGCTGATAAAAGTGATCTTGCGGCGAATCTGCCACAGAGACCACTTTTATCTAGTACCGGACCGCCGGCCAAACACCAAACAGCTAGCTGCTGCCATAACAACAATATCCATCCTCAAAGTAGGGACGTACATTGGCATGCAGAGGTCTGGAAGTGGCTAAGATCATTCAGATTAATAGGAAAAGGCTAGAAATAATTGAAATACAATGTGGAAATTAACTTATAATTTTACATTTTAATCATAAAAAGTGGAATTAACCTAAATTCTGCACACTTTTACCCCCTTCCCGCCCAGGCCAATTTTCAGCTTTCAGCACTGTCGCGCTTTGAACGACAATTGCGTGGTAACAGCGTACCCATATGACATTTCTTCATTTTTTTTGCAAAAATAGAGCTTTGTTTCTGTGGTATTTATTCACTGCTGCCTTTTTTTATTTTTTGCTAAATAAACGAAAAAAGACCAAAAATTTGGGGGAAAAAAATAGTTTCTGTTATAACATTTTGGTGGTGAAAATAACCCAAATCAGTGTATATTATGTAGGAAAGTCTGTAAACTATGGTTTATACTGTGTGTGTATATATATATATATATATATATATATATATATATATATATATATATATATACATTATGGGGGTTATTTACGAAAGGCAAAGTGCAAAGTGCATTTGAAATTGTACTGCAAGTGCACTTGGAAGTGCAGTCGCTGTAAATCTAAGGGGTAGATCTGAAATGAGGGGAAGCTCTGCTGATTTTATCATCCAATCATGTGCAAGCCATTAAAGAGGAAGTAAACCCTGATGGGTTTACTTCCTCTTTTTTTCCCTGCAAAGGTAAAGCATAATGGACTACTATGCATCGCATAGTAGCTCATTATGTGTCACTTACCTGACACAGGAGCCAGCGAAGTCGCCGCTGATCCCTGTAGTCCGCCGCGTCCATCTTGCTGGTGGCGTCTCGCAGCTCCGACCAATGACAGCGGCGCAACCGCGATGACGTCACTCCCGCGCATGCGCACGGGAGTCGCGCCTCGCAGCTCCGTTGCTGTCATACGGCGAAGCCGCGATGACGTCACTCCCACGCATGCGCACGGGAGTCGACAAATTTGGCAAATCCATTCTTGGATTTGCCGCATTTAGTGCGCCTGCGCGCCGCTGTCTACGGCGCATGCGCCGTAGACAGCGGTGCCCATTTTCGGGCAAATATCTCCTAAACCATATAGGTTTAGGAGATATTGCTTGGACCTACAGGTAAGCCTTAATCTAGGCTTACCTATAGGTCCAAGTTGTTTGGAAGGGTTTACTTCCTCTTTAACTTTAAAAGCATCCCAGTCTTAGTCCGTAGGGTTCAGTATTGAGTAGGCCCACCCACCCATTGCAGCTATAACGGCTCTCCACAAGGTTTAGGAGTGTGTCTATAGGAATGTTGGACCATTCATTTGTGAGGTCAGGCGCTAATGTGGAGGAGAAGTCCTGGCTCGCAGTCTCCACTCTAATTCATCCCAAAGGTGTTCTAACGAGTTGAAGTCAGGCCTCTGTGCAGGTCAGTCAATTTCCTCCACCCCAAACTCTCTCATCGATGTCTTTATGGAACTTGCTTTGTGCACTGGTGTGCAGTCACGTTGGAACAGGAAGGGGCCATTCTCGAACTGTTCCCACAAAGTTGGGAGCATTAAATTGTCCAAAATGTCTTGGTACGCTGATGCCTTAAGAATTCCTTTCACTGGAACTAAGGGGCCAAGCCCAACCCCTGAAAAACAACCCCACACCATAATCCCCTCTACACCAAATGATTTGGACCAGTGCACAAAGCAAGGTCCATAAAGACATAGATAAGCAAGTTTGGGGTGGAGGAACTTGAAAATTGGTCACATTTCTTGAGACCCGAAATACCAGGACAATACAAATATCTCCCAGCTGACCCCTTTTTGGAAAGTAGACAGTCCAAGGTATGTAGTAAGAGGCATGGAAAATTATGATTTTTTTTTTTTTACCAGTTTTTACATATTGTTTACATACTGTCTTTCAGTACAGCATCATCAAGGTGTGGCGGGGACCAGTGACACAGACAGGTGGCAGTATGTAAAAAAATAAATAACAATGAGTTATTCCTTACCCACTGTACTACACTGGGGAGATGATATCATATGGTGCAGATGGGCTGTGATTGGCCCTGTCTGTACCATGGGATCACTGTGACCAATCACAGACCTCATCACAATAGTACACAGTGAATGGCATGAAGCAAAGCCATTCATTGTGTACAATTGTCATGTGATCTGCTGTGAATGGTCACAATGGTATAGACAGTGACCCGGTACAGTGATCTGTCGTGTATGTATCTTCTGTGTATGAAGACCTCACAGAATAACAGGTCTCCCACTCGGCCATCATATTAAAATAGGTTGGATGGGAAGCAGTAAAACGTAACATTTTGAAAGTTTTTATAAAAGAAGAGACCCTAGTGGTTTCTTCCGTCATAAATGCTTCTTCAGCTGTAACGTACACTGAGCCGAGCATGTGCAGCTCACAGAACCTTTACAGCACCACTCTGTGCTGTAATAAAGTCATTCCTGTGAAGTATGCATCTGTTCCCTGTCGGCTCTGCAGTGAGAACTGAGTGATCAAACATCACCGGTTGCTCAGTTCCCCCCCCCCCACCCCCACCTCTGCTTTGAGCAGAGAGCTCTGAGAGACTGTCCCGAGTATCCAGCTTATGTGCTCGGCCCCTCCAACACTCACTGGAGTGCTGAGCTGTGGAGGGGGCTCAGGTTTTGGTGTATTGCTGAGAGGCTGAGCCAGGTGCCAGTCCAGAGTTCTGGGTGGATTCTGGGTGGATCATAACCATATGGTCAGGATCTTTTCAGAGACTGGATCAGCTCTGTGACATCAGCTGACAATGGGCTTCACATCAGCTGGCAGCGGGCTTCACAGAAGAAGTATAGCCAAATAGCTTTGGCTATACAGTACATCACCTTTAAGACTTGGTAAATTATCACAGAGGTGTGATTCTCTTGATCACTGGATGATGAAGGAGCAAGATGAACAATGCTTGCTATACGGAGTTGTTGTAGTAGTAGTAGTAGTAGTAGTAGTAGTAGTAGTAGTAGAGAATGACTATAATTTAGAGAAAACATCTGCTACTGGAAGGCCATGGGGTGATTAGACAGCATAGAGTAAGTGCCTTGTGAAGAATGGTCATAGTTACATAGTTACATAGTTACATAGTTAGCCAGGTTGAAAAAAGACACAAGTCCATCCAGTTCAACCTTAAAAACAAATAAATAAAATAAAAAATAATCGTACAATCCAGATACCCAATTTTATGCCCACAATTGATCCAGAGGAAGGCGAAAAAAAACCCCAGCAGAGCATGCTCCAATTTACTACAGCAGGGGAAAAAAATTCCTTCCTGATCCCCCAATAGGCGATCGGATTTTCCCTGGATCAACTTTACCTATGTTAGTACCTAGTTATATTATGTACCATCAGGAAAGTATCCAAGCCTTTCTTAAAGCAATCTACTGAACTGGCCAGAACCACCTCTGGTGGGAGTCTATTCCACATTTTCACTGCTCTAACTGTGAAGAAACCTTTCCGTACTTGAAGCTGAAATCTCTTTTCCTCTAGACGTAAAGAGTGCCCCCGTGTCCTCTGGGTTGACCGTACAGAGAACAACTCAACACCAAGTTCACTATATGGACCCCTAATATATTTGAACATGTTAATCATATCCCCCCTTAATCTCCTTTTCTCAAGAGTGAATAAATTTAGTTCCTCTAATCTCTCCTCATAGCTGAGTTCCTCCATGCCTCTTATCAGTTTGGTTGCCCTTCTCTGCACTTTCTCCAGTTCCCCGATATCCTTTTTGAGAACTGGTGCCCAAAACTGAACGGCATATTCCAGGTGAGGTCTTACTAATGATTTGAACAGGGGCAAAATTATATCTCTTTCTCTGGAGTCCATACCTCTCTTAATACAAGAAAGGACTTTGCTCGCTTTGCAAACAGCAGCTTGGCATTGCATGTTGTTATTGAGCTTATGGTCTACCAAAACCCCCAGATCCTTCTCCACTATGGATTCCCCCAGTTGTACTCCCCCTAGCATGTATGATGCATGCATATTCTTAGGCCCCAAGTGCATAACTTTACATTTATCAACATTAAACCTCATCTGCCACATAGTCGCCCAATTAGACAGTGTATTGAGGTCGGCTTGTAAATTGGAGACATCCTGTAAAGACGTTATTCCACTGCATATCTTGGTGTCATCTGCAAAGACAGAAATATTACTTTTGATGCCAGACCCAATATCATTTATAAAGATGTTAAAAAGTAAGGGTCCCAACACTGAACCTTGGGGTACACCACTGATAACCTTAGACCATTCAGAGTAAGAGTCATTAACCACGACTCTTTGAATTCTGTCTTCTAGCCAATTTTCTATCCATTTACAAACTGATATTTCCAAACCTGTAGACTTTACCTTACACATGAGCCATGTGTGCGGAACTGTATCGAATGCTTTTGCAAAATCCAAGTATACCACGTCCACCGCCACCCCTCTGTCCAAGGTTTTACTTACCTCCTCATAAAAAGAAATCAGATTTGTCTGACAACTTCTGTCTTTCATGAATCCATGCTGTCTGTTGCTTAAAGTGTTATTGTTCAGCAAGAGTGTGTAGTGAAAATACCAGGTACAGCAGGGGGAAATGTGTGACTCTACACTACTGTCTGGTTGCCATGAGCAACTTTCTAAAATCCTAACTTTCTAAAATCCAAAGACATGCAGGTAGGTTAATTGGTTTCTGGCTTCTGTCCAAGATTGGCCCTAGTATGTGAATGGGGACCTTGGATTGTGGGCTCCTTGACGGTAGGGACTGTTGTGGGTGTAGCAATGCACAGGGAAAGGGACAATTGTAGACACTCACTCAGGTTGAACTGGATGGACTGGTGTCTTTATTCAACCTAACTAACTATGAAACTATGAAACTATGAAAATGATGAACCAGAAGAATGACAGATGTTCTATTGATTGACAGGCTGAAAGATGGGTTTTCCTCTGAAGTGAATACGGACCTTGTGTAAGCCAGTACTGCATTGAGGATTTTTGAAATTTGAGTCTGAAGCTGTCCAGCACAATCCTGGTTGCACGATGAAGATCACTGGACCATAAAGTTGCAAGTAAGCACATGCTATGATCAATGAACTGGGGAAAGTTAAATCAAACAGTGAGATATTAATGTTGTCCAGCAAATCTGCAAATACAGTGGTGTGAAAAAGTGTTTGCCCACATTCCTCATTTCCTGTTCCTTTGCATGTTTGTCACACTTAAGTGTTTCGGAACATCAAACCAATTTAAACAATAGTCAAGGACAACACAAGTAAACACAAAATGCAATTTGTAAATGAAGGTGTTTATTATTAAAGGTGAAAAAAAATCCAAACCATCATGGCCATGTGTGAAAAAGTGATTGCCCCCCTTGTTAAAACATACTATAACTGTGGTTGTCCACACCTGAGTTCAATTTCTCTAGCCACACCCAGGCCTGATTATTGCCACACCTGTTCACAATCAAGGCATCACTTAAATAGGAGCTGCTTGACACAGTAAGGACCACCAGAAGATCCTTAAAAGCTACACATCATGCCGAGACCCAAAGAAATTCAGGAACAATTGAGAAAGAAAGTAATTGAGATCTATCAGTCTGGAAAGGGTTATAAAGCCATTTCCAAAGCTTTGGGAATCCAGCGAACCACAGTGAGAGCCATTATCCACAAATGGCGAAGACATGGAACAGTGGTGAACCTTCCCAGGAGTGGCCGGCCGCCCAAAATTACCCCAAGAGCGCAGCGACGACTCATCCAAGAGGTCACAAAAGACCCCACAACAACGTCCAAGGAACTGCAGGCCTCACTTGCCTCAGTTAAGGTCAGCGTTCATGCCTCCACCATCAGGAAAAGACTGGGCAAAAATAGCCTGCATGGCAGAGTTCCAAGGAGAAAACCACTGCTGAGCAAAAAGAACATCAAAGCTCGTCTCAATTTCTCCACAACACATCTTGATGATCCCCAAGACTTTTGGGACAACATTCTGTGGACCGATGAGACAAAAGTGGAACTCTTTGGAAGGTGTGTGTCCAAGTATATCTGGCGTAGAAGGAACACTGCATTTCAGAAAAAGAACATTATACCAACAGTAAAATATGGTGGTGGTAGTGTGATGGTCTGGGGCTGTTTTGCTGCTTCAGGACCTGGAAGACTTGCCGTGATAAAAGGAACTATGAATTCTGCTGTCTACCAAGAGATCCTGAAGGAGAATGTCCGACCATCTGTTCGTGTACTCAAGCTGAAACGAACTTGGGTTCTGCAGCAGGACAATGATCCTAAACACACCAGCAAGTCCACCACCGAATGGCTGAAGAAAAACAAAATGAAGACTTTGGAGTGGCCTAGCCAAAGTCCTGACCTGAATCCTATTGAGATGTTGTGGTATGACCTTAAAAAGGCCGTTCATGCTCGAAAACCCTCTAATGTAACTGAATTAGGACAATTCTGCAAAGATGAGTGGGCCAAAATTCCTCCAGGACGCTGTAAAAGCCTCATTGCACGTTATCGCAAACGCTTGGTTGCAGTTGTTGCTGCTAAGGGGGGGGCAATCACTTTTTCACACAGGGCCATGATGGTTTGGATTTTTTTTCACCTTTAATAATAAACACCTTCATTTACAAATTGCATTTTGTGTTTACTTATGTTGTCCTTGACTATTGTTTAAATTGGTTTGATGTTCCGAAACACTTAAGTGTGACAAACATGCAAAGGAACAGGAAATGAGGAAGGGGGCAAACACTTTTTCACACCACTGTATACTATGACCATAAAGTTAACTAAGTGTATTATATAATCTTAATGAATCTGATGTAAAGCACCACAATTAAGCTGCCCATGGATGGATCAAACTTCGGGCAGTCCTTGCTGAACTGCCCAAATTTTGATCCATCTGTGGTCATTCCTGTTCAAAAGAAGTTGATCTAATGATTGGCTTCTCTTAAACAAGAATGTTAGAACATTTTCATTCAATCAATCAACCAATTGGCTACAGCTCTGATCGGTGCATTCTGATAGTGGAGGAGCTACTGTGAATGGTGAAATCCTTCTTTTTTTTTTTTTATTAGCCTGCTGACTGATCGAAAAAATTGATCCATCTATGGCCAGCCTTAGAGAGCATTTCACAGGGTTACTGGGGAGCAATTCCTAAACGTTGTGCCAAAAAAACTCTTTCCCTCTGATTCCTGCGTGACCAGTTACATTTATGCCACGTACACACGAGCGGACTGTATGACGTACTTAGTCCGTCATACAATCCGACGGACAGTCCGTCATACTTTCCACTGAACGGACTTGACCACACACGGATACCCAAACAGTCCGACGAAAGCTTGCGCGATGACGTACAGCACGTACGAAGGGACTAGAAATAGGAAGTCCAAGACACAGCAAAGCACCCTTTGGGCTCCTTCTGCTGACTTTGCGTTAGTAGAAGTTTGGTTAGAGACGATTCGCGCTTTTCAGACTTCAGCTTAATTTGTGCGTTTTCTGCGGCGCAGTCTGCCTGTGAGGTTTGTATCTGTCTTTCGGTACGCGTGGATCAGTTGGTACCTGTTGTTAGGCGCTTCTGGTCCGCTCGTTTCTGGGTTTCAGGTCGTTCTTCATAGGTCTGGCTGTTCTTCAGTGCGTTCAGTTAAGCTTGTTTGTCCAGCCGACCGTTTCAAAGCCATGGAGAGTGGACGTACTCGGGAACGAGTTCGTGCTATATGGGGGCTTGGTGTTGGGGTTAATACTTTGACCCGAGCCCAGTCTGTGAACAGGGTGAGGAGGAGTTCATGGACAAAGAATTGGTTGCGCCAGCGTGACCAATTCTCGCATATGCCTTTACTCCGTGAGATCCGTGAGAATAATCCTGATGATTTCAGGAATTATCTCAGGATGACGGACCCTGTTTTTCACCGTCTGCTGGCTTTGCTGACCCCTTATATCAGCAGGCAGGATACCTGCATGTGGCAAGTCATCACTCCGGAGCAGAGGCTCGTCGCCACGTTGCGCTACTTGGCGACAGGGAGAAGCCTTCAGGACCTCAAGTTCTCTACAGGCATCTCTCCCCAGGCTCTGGGGATCATTATTCCAGAGACCTGTTCTGCCATTATTCGGGTCCTGCAGAAGGAATATATGAAGGTAAGTTTGTTCTTTTAATATTGCATTATATGCATTGTATGTTTGTATTAATTTCATCATGACTTTTAATATCCATGACAGGAATATGCTGTGAATGTCCCCTTTATATGAATGCATGCAATTGTTTTTTTTTATGTATTTTTTTTTTTTGTGTCATTTTTTTTTATAGCTTTTACCTTTTTGTGTCCCACGTGCATATTTGCTTTCACTAACGTCCCCAGCATGCAATCCTGGGCCCCTATACACCCACAGCCGAGACTGTTTTTCTCTAATTCATATTGTCAGCTCCATTGTACTGTTTTACTGCCCCCCACCCTTTGTATACTCTTTGTATACACCCTTTGTATATATATATATATATATATATATATATATATATATATATATATAGGGATTGTATACTCATTAATTAGGCCCCCACCCCACTCAAATTGGTTGCAGGGATTGTATACTCATTAATTAGGCCCCCACCCCACTCAAATTGGTTGCAGGGATTGTATACTCATTAATTAGGCCCCCACCCCACTCAAATTGGTTGCAGGGATTGTATACTCATTAATTAGGCCCCCACCCCACTCAAATTGGTTGCAGGGATTGTATACTCATTAATTAGGCCCCCACCCCACTCACCCACATAACTTATGTCCCCTGGTCCATCAGAGGGCTGAGTAATCTGGGAATTGGGCCGTCTATTTGTTTTTTTTGCAGAAAAACATTTTCAATATTTATGTTTAACTGCTGTTCCAAAATGTTTTTGAGTTTTATTTGTTATGAATTGTTTTGATTTAATGACTAATTTTTTTTTCCCTGTGTTTGACTCCCCAGTTTCCTTCCACGCCACAGGAATGGCAGACTGTGGCTTCCCAGTTCGCTGCCCGTTGGGACTTTCCCAACTGTGGAGGGGCGATCGACGGGAAACATGTGCGGATTGTGCCCCCACCCCATTCGGGGTCCTACTACTGGAATTATAAGGGGTTCCATAGTGTGGTGTTAATGGCGGTGGTGTCAGCACAATATGACTTTCTGTATGTGGGGAAGAATGGCCGGATGTCTGACGGAGGAGTGTTTAGGCAAACCGAGTTCTACCACCGTCTCATCACTGGTGGCCTGGACTTGCCACCAGATGCTGATAATGTGGAGGGTCTACCTTTTGTTTTTATCGCTGATGAAGCGTTCGGTCTGAGTGACCATTTGATGAAGCCCTTCCCCCAAAGGACCCTCACCCCGGAGAGGAGGGTTTTTAATTACCGGCTGGCCAGAGCAAGAAGGGTTGTGGAGAATGCCTTTGGTATTATGGCCAGCCGGTTCCGTCTGTTTTTGACAGCAATAAACTTGGCAGAGTACAAACTGAACTATGTCATTCTCTGCTGCTGCATTTTACACAACTTTTTAAGACAACATTCTGGAACCCATTACCTGCAGCCAATTGGGCCTGAGGCCGGACTAATGCCAGAACTCACAGGGCTGGATCATGCCCATCCTGGCTTAGCCCCCCAAACAGCACGTGAGGTGCGTGACCAGTATGTCACCTATTTTAATGGTAGGGGGGCTATTCCAATGCCAGCTGAGCAATAAAGATTTCCTTTTCTTTAAATATATATTGTCTGATCCAATTTTTATGTTTGGTTCTTGTTTGCTTTTCAAGGTGGTTGTCTCCTACATTCTCCTAATTCAGGGATATGCAATTGGCCGACCTACAGCTGGTGCAAAACTACAAGTCAATCATGCCTCTGGGTCTCATGCTTGTGGCTGTCAGTCTTGCTATGCTTCATGGGACTTGTAGTTCTGCAACAGCTGGATTTCCACTAATTGCATATTGCTGTCCTAGTGCATTTGTATTGCAAAGTGGTTTTTGCCAATAGTTAATAAGGCCCTTTGTGACAGAAAACACAAAATGACTTCCCAAACTGGTATTGAGTATTGAAAGAAGGAGACACACACACACACATCTTTTTTTTTTTTTTTTTTAATAGTGCACATTCCAACAAGTGCCTCTTTTTTTGGTATTTTCCTTTTTGTTTTGTTTTGTTTTGGTAAACTATTTTTTTTGTAAACATAAAAATATATATATATCTATATATATATAATAAAATAAAAAAATAAATAAAATCAAATTTTTAACTATTTACAGAAAACAAGGGGTAAAGCCAAATTTTGAAGATGCACACCAAAAATTGGTAATGTCAACATGTGCTATCTACCATCATGAGTGATCAATGGACGTGTTTGGTGGGTGCAATCCCTTCCTCTCACATACTAGAATGAGGAAGGGTTTGCAAACACAAAATGCGTACATTGCGATCCTCTGATGGCACATAGCACATGTTGACACACCGTGTGCATCTTCAAAATTTGGCCTCTAAAAACAATGTTATAAAAACATTAAAAACTTTTTTACAAGGAAATGAAGAACATGATCTTTCGTTTTAGGGAAAAGGGGCTTAGATTCTCCCTAAAACATTGATCATGTTCTTCATTTCCTGTTTCATAGTGTCCAGTTGTTGTTGCATGTTTCGCATCTTGTTCTGCATTTGATCAATCTTGCCATTCCAGGCCATGATCTGACCAATCAGTCTCTGGGCACTGTCGGAGGAAAATGGCTCCACGGCTTGTCCTTCCACAACCAGATCATCACCTAAAAACATGTGTAGATAAAAAATTTTGTTAAAATATACAGCCATTAATTGTTTACCTTAAGCTGGGTTGTCAGACACTCACTTTGTGGGGTGCGTATCTCCACCAGCTCTTCCTCCTCCACATCTAGCCCTGGGCTGGGCTGCTCCAGCTCTGACACTGGGCTGGGCTGCTCCAGCTCTGACACTGGGCTGGGCTGCTCCAGCTCGGACACTGGGCTTGGGCTAACTGCCTAATCAGGCTGGTGAGGTCGGGGGGTCCTGGGCTGCTCCACCTCTTGTCTGAGGCCGCGTACACACGGGCGGATTGTCTGCCCAACTAAGTTCGTCAGACAATCCGACAGACAGTCCGTTCAAAATTTGAATGAACGGACTTGACCACACACGATGAGCAGACAGTCCGCTGAAAGCGTGCATGATGATGTGTACAGCATGTACGACGGGACTAGAAAAACGACGTCCTATACACTGCAATGCAACCTTCGGCCGTGTAAATCCTTTCTGAGCATGCGCCATACTTAGTCCGTCCAACTTGCCTACACACGAGCGGACTGTCCGCTGAAACCAAGTTTGGACGGACAAAACCAAGTTTGAACGGACAAAATTACGGAAATTCCGTAAGACTTTGTTCGTCAGATAGTCCGCTGAAAAAGTCAGCTGAAGCCCACACACGAGCGGATTGTCCGCTGAAACACGGTTCAGCGGACTAAGTTGGACAGACAATCCGCCCGTGTGTACGCGGCCTTAGTCTTTGTTCCCCTATGAGAATGAAAAAACAAAAAAAAAGGTATACTTTTAAGCATAGTGATATTTGAGTTCAGAAATTGGAATATGAAACATTGGTTTGAAGTGGTGTACAATTATTAGCTGGTTGTTACAAGATCCTAGTTTAATACATCATTTAAATGATATTTTTTTAGTTAGGCTGTGTTCAGACTGCTGCGATGTGCGAACGCTGCAAATCTACTGTGGTTTCACGCATCGCATGCCTCCCGGAGGCAGTTCACACTGCCCTATGTGACCTGCTGGGAGTGTCAGTGTAAAGTTTTATTGACACCTCCAAATTATTTCTCATATCACAGTGCAATCTTTAAACTCGGACAGGAATCGGACCACATAGTGTGAACACCCATGTGATCCGATTCTGCTGTGGACTAAAAAAAGGGCCATGTACAAGTTTGGGCCGGATGCGATGCGAATTCAGCCATACTATATGTATGGCTGAAATCGCATCACACAGAGATCACATGTGATTTGCACTGCAGTGCGGTGCAAATCACATTCAATCTCGTACATTGCAGCAATGTGAACCTAGCCTTTAACCAAACTGCGATACTTTATATCTTTTGTCCAAGTTTCATAGACGGACACACTCGAATCATCCCCTGGAGTACCTGTGTGTGATTATGTCAAAAAATGTTCTATGATGTCCCAAACTACACTAAATGATTCCCAGTCCAGATGTTGAACCAGCATTTTATCTATCTATCTATCTATCTATCTATCTATCTATCTATCTATCTATCTATCTATCTATCTATCTATCTATCTATCTATCTATCTCTTTTTTTTAGTTAGACTACATTACACTGAATAAATTTATGAAACAGCTGCAGCTATAAAGACATGTACACAAGGATATCCTAAACTGAGTGTGACAATTCAGTTTATCATGAACAATACAAAAAAATTAATAACTAATTAAAATCTAATCCAACACCAGATAAATTTACACCATATACAAATTCACGCTATTTACGTCCACATATACGAACGAGCATATTCGCTCATTACATGAACGATTAACCACACAAACGAGCAAATTCGCCAGATTTACAAATATATCGTATACACCTATACGAACGATTATGTACGACCGTCACGATAAGCGCAGAGTACTCACTTTTTTTCAATGCCTTTTTGATTCTCCTGTATTGGTCCGGCTCCCTGGATTTGATGTCGGACCATCGTTTCCGGAGCTGATCTTTGGCTCTTCGGACCCCAAATTTGCTCTCCAAAGTGCTCACAACTATCGTCATGATGCCATCTTTTCGGATATTGGGTTTGGGATACGGGCCATTTTCCCCATCGTAATCCTCCCTTCTCAGTATATTCACCATCTCCACCATCTCTTCAAAGGCCATGTTTGTGGCCTTAAACCTCTTCCTTGTTCCGGAAGCATGGGGTTCAGGGCTTTCCTCCGCGCTGCTAACTGAAAATCCGTCCGCCATCTTCATCTATTCAATCTCCCACAGCGGAACGAGGGTAAAAGGGGCGGGGAAATACGGTCACACGGAATGTCAGGGGCGGGCAACGTGGGCGACGCAGGCGGAGCTTGAACGCATGCGCTGTATATAAAGCGTTACCGCAAGGCCGTACGTTTGTCCGAACGGAAGCAGCGAGTGATACACGCGACGGTAAAATGGTTATCTTTTTATTTTTAGGGTTTTAGGCCTGCGTTAGGAATGTATATAGTGGGATTTTACCTTGTGGATGGTTAGTTGAATTTAATGTGGGTTGGTGGTTGAGTGGGGTTGGTGTTTTGTGTGGGTGTGTGTGGGGGGGTAGTGTGTGTGGTAGTGTGTGTGGGGGTGGGGGTGGGTGTATGGGGGGTAGTGTGTGTGTGGGGGGGTAGTGTGTGTGGTAGTGTGTGTGTGGGGGTAGTGTGGGTGGGTGTAGTGTTGGTGTAGTGTGTGTCTCGCCTACATTGTCACAATATAAATAGTGTGCATTTGGTCTGACATTAGTATTTATGTTTTTTTTTTTTTTTTCAGAACTCAAAATGCAAAAGTACACTCCGGACCCCTTTAAGGAGGAGGCATTCCTGTCAACATTCATTGATATATTTGAGGTGCACAGGAACCTGTGGGATTCCAAGCACCCACTATATTCAAGCCGTCCTGGCCGGAGGAAAACACTGGGGACAATTTTGAAGTTTGTTAAAACCCGACTCCCCCAGGCAGACATTAAGTTTGTGAGCTCCAAAATTCAGGGCCTGCGTAACAAGTATAGGCGGGAGCGCAACAAGATCCTAGAGTCCCAAACATCAGGAGCAGCAGCAAATGAGATATATGTACCTAGGCTGTGGTATTACAACAGGCTGCGTTTTCTGGATGACCCGTCAGAAGCCAGGCAGTCACTTTCCACTCTTCCATCTACCCTTCCCTCCACCCTTCCCTCCACCTCAGGTGAGCCACCCCAGGAAGATCCAGACCCTTCCTTGCTGGACGAAGTTGATGCGCCCAGCTGGAGCCAGGTATATTTTATAGTTTCTAAAGTTAGGATTGCTCAAATATTAATGATGTAAAGTTCAATGTTTGAATTGCTTCCAAATCTAGGATTTCATCACAAATTAAATTAGATATAAGGATACAGTAGTTTCCACAAATGTGGCTAAAAGCTTGGTGAACTGATGGAAAAATGATGGTGTCAAAATGATAGCCTTTTGTATTTCAAGACAAATGTATTTGCAAGTGAGAACTGTAAAATTGTCAGTGATTGATGATTTCAAAATATAGACATATTTTATTTCTTTATTTCTTTATTTTTTACACAGGATGAGCTCACCCAGGAGGAGGCCGGGACCAGTGGTATGGAGGAGGAGGCCGGGACCAGCCACACGCAGGAGCTAGCTGGGCCCAGCAGGAGTCGGACCGAAAGTCAGGTCCCTCCCCTCCGCCTAGCCAGCAAAAGGCCCAGGAGGATGACGCAGACAGAGGAGGAGTCATTGGCGCTTATACGTCAAGCCAGCCAATTGCTAAGTAAACCCCCCAATCCTGAAGAGGCCTACGCTACATATTTGGCAAGCAAGTTGCTTGAAATGGACAGCGCAACTTGTGCGAAGCGATTTTCTTCGACAGTATTCAGCGGGGTCTGAAGGGTGAGCTAACACCAACCACCAGACTGTACAACACAGACCCTACTGCTCCTCCTCCTACCACAAGTCCACCACCAGAGGCACAGCCTCCAGCGAAGCGTGGAGGGAAGGCTAGACGGAAGAGTCGGAAGTGACTGCCTGGCTTCAGTCTGCTCTGACAGAAGACGCAGGCTGTTGTAGTACCACAGTCTGGGGACATAGATCTCATCTGCTGCTGTTCCTGGTCTGTGGGATTCTAGGACCATGTTGTGCTCCCTATTTTCATGTTACACAGGATCTGAATTTTGGTGGCCACTGACTTGATGTGTGCCTGGGGGACAAAAGGCTTCACAAACTTCAAAAGTGTCTCCAGTGTTGCCTCCCTCTTGATTTTGTTTTGTACAGACTAAAAATAAAGATTTATTATTTCCAAAAATATTGTAATTTTTTTTTATTCTGGATTAAAAAAACAGAGTTTATTTGTGAGTAGGCAGGTACATGTCAAAAGACTCTGGGGGTTATTTACAAAACACACGTTCATGTTAATATAAATATGCTAACTTCAAGTGCAATTTTTAAAGCACTGCAAGTGCACTTGGAAGTGCAGTCGCTGTAAATTTGAGGCTTAACATTTGAAATGAGGGGAAGCTCTGCTGATTTTGAACATTCAATCATGTATAAGCTAAAATGCTGGTTTGGGTATCTATCTATCTATCTATCTATCTATCTATCTATCTATCTATCTATCTATCTATCTATCTATCTATCTATCTATCTCTACTTACATAGTCTGCTTGGACAAAAAAAACGCAAGTCCATCTAGTTTAAACCCCCCCCCCCCCCCCACAAAAAAAAGCAAAATAAATAAATAATTTTAAACTAACAATAGTAGTTCCAAAAATATATAGTAATAGATAAATTATAAAATTAGATATCTATATATTTTTTTTTTGAAGTTTTTATATATATATATATATATATATATATATATATATATATATATATATATTCTCAAATTGGAATATTAATCATAGGATGAGGATGAATAAAAACATTTGGGATAACTCTGTGTGAATATAAGCAGCAAAGCTACTTCACTTTTCTTGCATTATGAAGAAGAAAAGAATGTGCTATATTAAAAAAACACAAAATTAGCAGCATGACGAATATGCTAGCTTCAATACGAACACTAGTTTTACAAGACCGAGCGCTTCCGCCCTGTAAATCCTTTCTGGGCATGCGTCATTCTTAGTCCGTCCGACTAGCATACTGACGACCGTACTGTCCGCTGAAACCAAAGTACGACGGACAGAATTTCGAAAAATCCGAAATTCTTAGTACGCCGGACTGCACGCTGAAAAAGTCAGCTGAAGCCCACACACAGACTAAGTACGCCATACAGTCCGCCCGTGTGTACGCGGCATTAGACATCCAAGGCAGTTTTCAATCTGATTAGTGGCTGTGAGAAACCACCAGGAGCATGCAGTGATTATTTGGGAACACCTCTCTTGCATGACAACCAGAGGTCCCCAAATTACCAAAATAAGTGTTGTGGCGTGAAATTAAGGCTTCCCGCAGCCCCTTCATGTTCCTGATGAGCATTCTCCCCTGCAACTAACAGCTTCTTCACCCATAGTTACCAGATAAAACAGTCACACAAAATGCTGCTGCTGAAAGGTTGCAAACCTTGGGCTCCATGTTATCTTCCTGTGCCAGCACCTACAACTAGCTTAGCAGCTACCAGCAAAAATGGGCATTAACTATGTATATGATGTGAAGATCTGGGGCTTGTTGCACAGAAACAGCCTGTACTAGTCTGAGCTAAAGTAGAGGGTGTGGCAGTTTAAAACTTCTCTTGGGCAATGCAGTAGACCAGTTCACACTGAGGCTTGAACACATCTATTTGGAGGGGACCCCCCACGCATTTTTTAAATGCCTTGGGGTTCCCCCCAACATCCATACTAGACCCTTATCCAAGCGTGCAGCCCGGCAGGTCAGGAAAGGGAGGGGGATGAGCGAATGCATCCCCAACCACACCAGGGCGCATGCCCTCAACATGTGGGGGTGAGTGCTTTGGGGCAGGTGACGTCTTCCGGAGGCCCCACCCCCTTGTGACATCACTGACCGGGGCATGGTGGGTTTGTGAAGTCACAAGGGGTGGGGACTCCGGATGCCATTATGTGATGGCCACGCCCCATCATTATTTAAGACTTGTTTGACATCGGCGCGGACGGATCAGCGGGACGCAGCATCGGAGAAGGGTCATTGACGGCAGCAGCGGCAGAGAAAGAAGAACACCAGACAAAGAAGACAGGATAAAGAAGAAGAGCAGAAGAAGAAGCAGGAGAAGGAGAAACCCGGAGGGGGAAGATGCGGAAGAAGATAGAGGAAGACCGGAGGGGGCAGGCCGGATAAAGGGGGCTTCCAGATTCCAATAAGCCTTCTGCCCACAGAGCATGACAACCACTGGGCAAGGGGTGTCGGGAAGAGGCCCTTGTCCCCATCAATATGGGGGCAAGGTGCTTTGGGGTGGGAGGCACAGAGCCCCCCCTGCCCAAACCACCCACCCCCCATTTTGAGGGCATGCGGCCTGGTATGGTTCAAGAGGGGGGGGGGCACTTGCTCGTCCCCTCCCTTTCCTGACCTGCAAGGCTGCATGCTCAGATAAGGTCTGGTATGGATTTTGATTGGCCCACACGCCATATTTTTTTTACATTTTGGCATGGGGGGGGGGGGGAGAGTGCCCATGCTGTTTTTTTTTATGATTTTTTTTGCCAGCAATTCTTTTATTTACATTTACCGGGGATGCCAGCTGACAGTTGATGACTCATCAGTTTTTAACCCCTTCCCAACCGCCGCACGATGATATACATCAGCAGAATGGCACAGGTGGGCAAAAGGGCGTACAGGTTTAAGATGCGGCATTACAGGTGCCGCCATGTGCTCCGTGAACGCAGGTTCCACGGACTTGATGTCCGCCGGACTTGCTCTCTGATGCCCGCGATTGTGTAAACAAGGCATTTCCCCATTCTGCCTAGTGATATGACAGAGATCGCCCATACCCCCCACAGTTAGAATCACTCCCTAGGGCACACTTAACCCCTTGATCACCCCCTAGTGGTTAACCCCTTCCCTGCCAGTGTCATTTACACAGTAATCAGAGCATTTTTTTTTGCACCGATCGCTGTATAAATGACAATGGTCCCAAAATAGTGTTAAAAGGGTCTCCGATGTGTCCGCAGATTGCCGACATTACTAATAAAAAAAAATTATAAAAAAAATGCCATAAAACTATCCCCTATTTTGTAGATGCTATAATTTTTGCGCAAACCAATAAATATATACTTATTGCGTTTTTTTTTTACCAAAAATATGTAGAAGAATATATATCAGCCTAAAATGAGGAAAAAAATAGTTTTTTTAAATATATTTTTGGGGGATATTTATTATAGCGAAAAGTAAAAAATATTGCGATTTTTCTAAATTGTCGCTCTGTTTTTGTTTATAGCGCAAAAAATAAAAACTGCAGAGGTGGTCCAATACTACCAAAAGAAAACTATATTTGTGGGGAAAAAAAGGACATAAATTTTGCTTGGGTGTACGACCGTGCAATTGCCAGTTATAGCAACGCAGTGCCTAATTGCAAAAAGTGCTCTGGTCAGGAAGGGGGTAAATCCTTCCTGGACTGAAGTGGTTAGCAACTAGTTATATACAGTGAATGTACAGCTAAAAAACAATCTTGTGGTAAAATCTCAGCAAAAACGTGGTACTTGCATTTTGGATGCGGGTCCATTGAAGTCTATTACATGCAAAACGCTGCTTTTTGCAGGAAAAATAGTCCCCAACACTTTCCAAAAATGCAGAGGCACAAAAAATGCATTGATGTGAACGTATTCCATAGGAACTCATGTAAAAAAATCCCCTGCATTTCTGCAAAATGCATAAAAAAACGCATTCGTGTGAATTGAGGCTAATGGCCCATACACACGATCTGAAAATCGGACTAAAAATACAGTTTTCGATGTGATCGTATGATAATGGGATCGTTAGTACATAGCTTTGGAGAGCTGATCACGACATTATTTGATCGAAGCATGAAAATTTTCCTTGTACGATACCAGATCGTACAATTTTCATTTAGTCAGTACATTTATCGTTCTGAAAATACAATACAAATACACTACAACACATTACATCGATTCCGATTTTTTTTTCCTGTCGTATGAGAATTTTCATGATTTTAGTAACCTATTCAATTTCTACTCGCGCCTAGTAAGCGAAAAAAGTCGGACAACCCGTCGCCCTGATTTTCGCATTATGTGTACAGGGCATTACCCTCTGAAATGGAAGAAAACAATGTATTTAGTGAGAGTACAGTCAGCTTTTGCATTGACTGTATGCCGATAAATAATACAATGTCCTGTGAGCCACCACTATGTACCTCTATAGGGTTAACAGACAACGTTCCTATTTTGAATCAGCAGCTAGCGTTATACATGTCTCATAAATCATGCAAAATTTGTTCAAATCGACTATAGTACGCTGCGCTATCAAAATGAAAAGTAAACATAAAATGTAAATAATGTAACAATAGTGCTTCAATATTCGTGCACTGCTATAAATAGAATTTTCAGAAAAAACTATAAATCATCCCCATTGCCATTCCCTCTGCTTTCCTATTAAAAACTGACCACATTAAGCAGGAGAGCACATATTGGTCAGTTCTCTACCAATGATCAGACTTGTCCTGACAACACCCTGCTGCACAGCCATTTACTCAAAGATTACGTCTCCTCCCCCCAGCTCTTATACTCCTAAGAAGAGAGAGAATGTGATCATTTATAAAAAAGGGAAAAAAGCAAGCCTGCACAGGTGCCCCCCCTGGAAAGTTGCTTTCCATGGGAGCACTCACCAAAAAGTAGGGGCCTGGAGCGCCAGCGGGGACCCAAGAAAAGGAGGATCTGGGCTGCTCTGTGCAAAACCACTGCACAGAGTAGGTACTGTAAATATAGCATGTTTGTTATTTTCATTTTTATAAAAAATGAAGGTCTAATGTCACTGTAGGGCAGTGGTTCTCAACCTGGGGATCGGATGACGATTTGCCAGGGGTCACTAAGTCCTGGGCTCTCCAAGCCTTTTCACAGCCTCCCAGCAGGGCTGCCTCTGGAGCCTGGGGCTGCCAAGCTGGTCTGTTCCTGGAGCCCACGGATGCCCACTCAGCCTCTTTGCAGCCACCCATTCAGTTCACGGCATGGGTGGGGGGCAGAGAATAGAGGTTAGCTGACTGGTGAGGAATGTGAAGTGGGAGGGGCTGGAGGAGACCCTATCTCCTGATTTCGGTATAGGTGTCACTTCTGCGAGACACCATAGAGCTGGAGACAGAGTAAAGCCGGAGACAAAGTGATTAGAGTTGCCATTAAAAGTCCCCACTACAGTTCTCAGATCATCCCCACTACCTGCCAGCACTGCCACTCATCCCATTCACCCCACTCCCCACCAAGTAATAAAAATACAGAATACATGGAAGGGAGAGGAAAAGAGGGGGAGGAACAAAGAAAAAGGGAGAGAAAGAATAAGGGAAAGAGCAATAAAGATGGCTAGAGAGAGGGATGGAGAAAAAAAGAAACTGGGATAGGGAGATGAAAGGGAAACAAAGGAGAACAAAGAGAGAGTGGTACATCCTAAAATGTACCATAAGAGGTTTTACTACTGTACGAGTGGAAGGGACTCTGGAAGCGCTAAATGTCTGTGGGTTAGGGGTGCAAATTACTTGTCTTGTCTTGCCTTGGGTGTTGGCAACCCACGCTACAAAAATAATTTTACTGTTATGGGTCCCCACAACTTGGGAAATTTTATCAAGGGGTCACGGCATTAGTAAGGTGGAGAACCACTGCCCTAGGGCCACTTTTGCCATTGTCATTGGCTTTGGTTTAATGAATGTAGCATACTAACATAATAAAAATATCTTTCTTTCAACCGTCCAAACAATTTGAATGTGAAATTTGAAAGTGAATATATGGAAAATTTTATTTTAGTGAAGGGAAATCTACAAGGCCTCTGACACCAATATCTATAAGATTATCTTATTAGTATTGTTATCTCAAAGTATTGATGCTGGTGTAAAAAATGCGGTTTCCATGAAGACAGCTTCTACAACCCAGAGGATCTTGACGGTCTTCTTGGGCTCTGTTTGTTATGTAACAAAAATAAACACCACTGGCCACCACCAGACATTGGCGTAACATCAGGGGTCGCAATGGCAACCCTGTGTATACTTCAGGGGGCCCATGCGGCCTCCCTGTCACACTCATTTTACAGCAGTATATAGAGAAACTGTTGCCTTCCATTTTCCTTCTGCAGCCAGTGAAAGCCTGCTTCTCCTCCTCTGCCTCCTGCTGGCATTCAGAGGACTGTGTCCTCAATTTCCTTTCTCTTCCCCAAATGTTAAACATCAGGGGTCTGTTTGGACCCCCCCCCCCCCCATATTTCATCAAGGTCCCCCAACAGGGCTGCTAAACAAAATTGTGAAAGAACAAAAAAGTACAATATAATACAATGGAAAAAAATAATAAAAATAAAAAACTACTGACCCCATTCTATGCCCTATTGGCAAAGTTCACGGCCACACTGACACTGTTCACTGCCCCACTGACACCAACATTGTTAGTTCATTTTCTATAATAAAAAAAAGAAGAGTGCCAAAACCCCAGTGATCTTTGATTTCTTTCATTTTGTTCAGGTAGATCTCCACCTCTCAAAAGGTTGCCTACTCTTGCTTCAGAGTATAAAAAAGAATTGGAGAGGTACTGTATTTCAAAATGTGGAAAATCTTTTTCCAAAGTCTTTTGAATTACCTTCCCTATATGAATATCTGAAAAAAAAATTACGAACACTTGGGAGTATGCGGTGGGTGTATCTTGGTGTGCAGTGGAAGGGGCAGGTCAACTTTTGCATCGGGGGCCCACAAGTTTCAAGCTACATCTCTGGATCCAGGTACATCTATTTTTCAAAAAAAAAGTCAGGGAAACATTCCAAAAAGTAGCCAACGAGTCCAAAGACACCCCTTTAATCAAGACTAAGCGAATGGAATCTTTAAATGTATAGCAAACCTTTTCTCCACTCTCCTCCTCTAGGATCCATGTCGACTCTATCTAAAATCTAAAATTGTGAACTTAACCCCCTCAGGGCTGTAGTTATGCCATAAGACAACTAACTTGTGATCTCATGATACCAATTTCAGTTGCATTAATGTGGTCATAGATGTGCCACCAAAATTCTCTTTTCATTTTCCAACATAATAGGCACCACATTGGCACATCAAACCAGCTGCTAACAAGGCCTGTACTTGTAATCACTCTAGGCCCTTGTACACATGGTCGGACATTCCGACGGAAAATGTCCGATTGGACCGTGTTGTCGGTTAATCTGACCGTGTGTGGGCTCCATTGGACTGTTTCCATCGGAATATCCGACCAACAGTTTTTGAGCTGGGCTATAAAATTTTCCGACAACATGATCCAATCGGACTTTGTCCGATCGTTTGTAGAGACTTCCGATCGGACAAAGTGCCACGCATGCTCAGATCAAATTACAAGACCAAAGCTACTAGCCTGAACGTAGTCCTGTCGTAACAAAATTATGTCATCAAGTTCCGAACGATCGGATTTTCCGACAACTTTGTCCGACCGTGTGTATGCAACACCAGTTTTGGACAAAATCCTACGGATTTTGTTGTCAGAATGTCCGACCATGTGTACAAGGGCTAGCAGAAATAATACTAAAGCTCCCTTCACACTAGTGTGATTTCAGATGTGATGTAACTCACAAAATTGCAACTTAACACAGTGCTATTTTGGAAAATGTTCCTGTACTACTTTGGTGTGATTCTAGCATGATTTTGGCCCCACGGAATATGCAGACCACTTTAATGTACTATCTTAGTAGCATCCAAGTTGTGCTACATAATTGCACTGAAAATGGGATAAAAATCAGATCACAGCAGTGTGAACCTAGCCTAAAGGTCCAGTTTACTTTTAGTCTATTCACATTGCTTTCAAGCTCTGAAGAATGGGGTCTCTTTGGACCCCCGAAACGTATTTAGCATTTGGATTATCCCTTGACTTTTATTGGAATAAAGTTGTATCAAGACCTTTGCAGTGGTGTGGTGCTTCAATTTCAATTTTTACTACATAGAAATAAAAAGCTGACTAAGGTTCTAACCTTCCATTACTGTACAAAAAAAAAATTATATCAGTAATACTGTTGCAGATGTTTTCTTGCTTCCTCTCTAGTGAGACCGTTGTCAGCATAACAAAGAGTGGGGGGAAATTACTCTAATGGTGCCCTGAATAGCAGTAAAAATATGCCAGGGGTTTTAATCCTTCCGCACTCTATCCAAAAAAAAAAAAAAACATACACTTTAACAATAATTTCAAAGCAGCTGTAAGCCAAATGGCAATCAGAAATTTACATGTGATGCGTATCAGCCTCAGGCCAGTAAAAAGGGAAATGTGTATATGAACAAACCTCGGAGCCCTCCTATGTGTGACAGTGTCAGTTAGTGAAAAGCCTCCACCCAGTTTTACTTTCCTGCTTTCTATTAACTACATTACTTGTGAGAATGCAAAACACTCAGCCTTCTATAATCTGTAGAACACAGATACAATTTCCTCAATTTACACATATCTCCAGTTTCTTTTAAAAAAAAATCCCAAATGCGTAACAGTACTAACAGTATTAAAACTTTAATTCTGACTGTAGAAGAACTATTAAATAATACATAGTATTTACAAAGGTAGACATGCGCAGTACATGTGATGAACAGCTAGCCACATACAGAAAGGCAAATGAGAATATTGGATGAAGATGGAACTTGGCCATGTGGTTAGATGACAGCATAACAAAATATATATTTTTTTTTATTGTGGAGTTGTACATCAATCGATGTTACATAGGAGTATGTCCAGTAACAAAATAACAACTGCAAATTGAAGAAAAAAAAATATCTATAGCATATACAAAACAAGTATTTTCTGCACAAGAAGAGAAATAAGGTGGCATCCATTACTGAAAATGCTAGATGTTGAGACTGTTATTCTGATGCAATTGCTCCTATAACTTTTCACTTACTAGCACAGAACAACTAGGCAGATCAGAAGCTAGCTAGATTAGAGCTGTTGGATCAGAATAACAGTCTTAACATCTAGCATTTTCAGCAATGAAAATGTACTACATTTTTATCTTATGGTTGATCAATATCCACTTGGACATCAAACGGGAAAGAACTAGGTGTAGACATACACACCTCTCCTCTGTGATTTGGATTGTAATTATCATATCTGGCATACTTCTTGTTTAGGATAACCCTTTAACTAGTTGTGTCTGTGAATTCTGTCTTCAGAAAATGACTATCCATTATTTCTATTGTACATTTTGTACTATGTGCTATTGTATATTTCTCCCCCAGCTGAGCTACAAGGCACTCTGAAATGGAGGCAGAAGAATTTCCAGATTCCTCCTATTTAATTATAATGTATATATTTAGTTACAGAACAACAACCTCTCTTTTATTTTATTTTTATTTAAATAAACTGGCCATATGATAGATGACTGTAAACTAAAACCTCCACTAACTTGTAATGCAAGGCAGTTGGATCTCCTAGGACTTGACTTGACTGTCAAAAAGTAGTTCCAATAAAGGGAAGAGAAGAGTCATATTCAGTTATAGATGAAGCCACTGGGTGAACAATCCAAACGCTTTCTGTATCTTGGTGTCAACAGCTCTGCCATAGTTTCCACCTTCTATTGAGCTGTATAATTGCTCCAGCAGTAGCGCAAGCAAAGAACAGAGATCTTACCACAAGTCTCCAAGTAGTATAGGATATTGTTAGTTGTTTGAACTAACATCTGCAAAACTATAAAATATCAGTTTTGTGTCAACTGACCCTTAAAAATGTTTTCTGATGTCACAGTAATTCAGACATGCTGTAGTTCTAAACTACTGCACTGAAAAAAATATGTGCTTACACACGTTATGTCTAACCCTTAAGAAAACTCTCAGGGAATGTTTGCAGTATTTCACAGAGGTTTCACATAGTGGGACTGCATGAGCAATGTTTTAGTAATCCTTACAATCACATATTTGACTGAAATGGCAAATTATGAACATACCAGTAAACTCAAAGCACTATTTGAACACTATGCATAACTGCAAATTAGCTCAAAAATGGCACATGTGTGTCAAACCCCATCAAATATACCATTTGTAGAGTAATACCCTCTTGGAATATATCCCTTTCTAGAGGGATAATAAAGTCTACAACTGCTACAAACTTCCTCTCTCTCCATTTAACATATAGGACACTGCATTAGAATACATTCCATTAAGCGAAATAGGCAGAGCATTTGATAGTTTCTTGGATATTTTATATAACAATTTACTAAAGAAAAGTGCAAAAATCTCACCCAAGAATTAACATTATTTGGAAATACCAAGCAAGAAAAAGTTAATGAAATATAACTAATGCATTCGAAAATTGTAAAAAAAAGTCTAAATACTAAGTTTCAGTTGAACCTAGACATGACGTGGCCAAGCACATGACTGACACACACAACTCTCCTTGTATGCCATTATAGCTAACACTGCAGTAACTGGCTCCTGATGCTGTGATAATTAGGCAACAGACAAACTTCACTTCACAGTTTGAGATACAAGTTCTTTTATGAAGACAGACTGCCATTCAAAATGTAGTGATTGATCTTCAGTTAAGTGTTTCACAACTCCAGGGATCCAAGCTCAGCTGTGTTCCTTGTGCCAAGTATCAGCAAAAGGCAGTGCCCAAACATTGACTAGTCCTTCCTGCTTCCGATGCATTTCCAGGATCTGAATAACCAGTGCTTACATGCAATCAGCTAAAGACTGGGCATTCCTCAGTCTTTTACCTATACTTTGTGATTTGAACTGAACATATAAAAACGCCTCAGTCCATCGGTGGCTTTTGACTCATATACACAAATATGAGGCTCACATCATATGAGTTTTTTTAATGGAACCAGGTAAAGTTCATAAACAGGTGATGGCTGTTAATTCTTGCCATGAGAAGTCAAGTGGTTTCATGTCTGTAGTGACTCGGACTTGTATCTCTCCTAAAACAAAAGCAAGATAAAAATGTCATTAGCTTCTAAAAGCTGTTAGTAAAATAAAATTCAACGCAACCCAAAACATTTGCAGATATTCAGATCCCAAAATAAGGCCAAGCAGAGGAAATCTAGACCAGTGTTTTTCAACCTTTTTTTTTAGACAAGGCACTCTTTATAACAGCGCACCATCTAGGGGCACACCAGTCTGAGGGCTCATTCACACCGGAAGGTGCATCTGAGCATGCGCGCTTTTTTGCATGCTCCCGCACGTCACATTTTTTAATGAGCTGCCCTATACATCTGAAACAGCATAGATGATAGATGCATGGGGGTGTCATTAAGAATGAATGTCACCCACAAGCATCTGCAAAAGGCAGCACATTTTGTGTTGTATGGGAAAATGTGTGCTTTTGCACGTGTTACGACTAGCACAAATCCCTTCCACCTAGCACAGCCCCCCCCCCCCCCCAAATCCCCCTCATAGCACAACCCTATTCTGATCCCCCAAGCACAACCCCCCTCCTGGCACAAATTCCACTCGACCATGTCCTACTTACCGATGATGTCATCAGTTGCTAAGGACATGTCGGGTAGCACAGATTTCTGGTTTGCTGGCAATAGTTACAGAGAGGAAGAGAGAGCTGGGAGGAGGTGCGGGCAGATCTCTCTGCCTTCACTCTATACAAGAAGTTAACAAGCGGATCGCTAACATCGAACAGTTGCCGCGGCATCCCTGAGGACTCCTGGTAGCAGCCTGGTTGAAAAACACTGGCCTAGACTATATTCATTTCATTAATTCATACCATTTATATTTGCTAAGGCTGGGTTCAAACTCTCTTTGCATGCAGCTCACAGCAGGGGTGCCCGTTCACCATTTCAGCACGCATTTTTGGATGAATTTGCACCTGAAATTGACCAAAAGGCGCACAGGGCTCCTGTGCAAATTCGCTCCGGAGCCACAGCAGAGATATGTGAACCAGCTCCATAGAGAACCTGCATCCAATTCGCAATAGTGTGAACCCAGCCTCACTTTTTTTTCTTTTTTTTTTAATCTTAGCATAACTTGGGACCACATTATTCTTTTTCTTAGTGGGCAAACTGTTTGATTGGTGAACCAAACAAACTTTACACATTTAACAAGAACAAAAAATAATGAAATAATTCCTCTAAAATAAATCACTACATTAAAAAGTAAATACCTATATTTAAGCTATCAAACATAGAGCCTGTATTGTTTACGAAAGTGCTTCCTGTTCCTGGTTCATTGATGAAGTATCCTCTGCCACCCTCATTTACTTGCTGCCAGTCTGTGTCCAGAAGCTGTAATAAATAATGAAATTAGTTTAATGCACAGAATACATTATAAACTCAAGATTATTCGAGAATTACATGATATGTGATGCTTACTTACAGCTAAAAGCTCATGGTCAGATAATATGTCTTCATCATCACCTAGAAATAAAAATAAATAAATAATTACAACCTTACAATATAATTAAATCCCTGTCCACATAATTTTACTTGGCTTAAAACAATCAGCATTCAAGGTTAAGCTATTAGATCTAAACATTTGTTCTTCATTATTTACAAATGCAGCTCTCAAGCTGATTGGTGGCTGTGTGGCACTGTAGGACCGATAATGTACCTACAGCAACTAATCCATATACACTTGCCATGGGAAAAGGACTTTTTATTTAGCCCTTTGCATTTGATAAGCTATGTTTTGGCAGTGCAATAAATAACTGAAGGACTAGCATTATCAAACTACTCAAAAGCAGTCTTTTAATTAAGTGTAACTTTATCTATGAAAGCGAAATATGGGGCTGTTAATTTTTGAAATGTATCAACTATATAAAGTTACAAAGAACTGTTCAGGAGACTGAACAATAAATACTTGCCATAGGCAGTTTTCTAAAGTGACTGTTGTACACTTAGTAGCGTTCTTTATCACATCTTATATTTTGTGCTTTATTAGTAATTTTATTAATAAAAACTATGGCCATTACCTTCTGAACTTGATGGCATGGGTGACACCTGGAAGTGGTAATTGTCATTTGTGCTGTCAGGTAATTGCATTTCCATTTGATCATCCCATGGCGACATGCTGCTGGTGACTTCAGACTGATTCACACCTGAAACAAACATTTACATTATACATTATGCAGACACTAACCAGGTTCATGATAATCTTTTTACATCAGACATCAAGCATCATCTGATCATTCCAGCAATGACCAGGGACAGAGAGGTAATACTCTAAGTAGGTCTTAGTCTAAAAAAAGGTGAAGCCCAAAATAGTCAAATGGAATAATAAAACGGCACCTCTATTTGACTTCCTACCATGTGATAGTATACCAGTAAGAAAGGTAATGACAGAGTTTATTTTATTTTCACCAACTAGACTAGTCACTTAGGCCCCATACACACTATTCGATTTTCTGCAGATTTTTGTCTTCAGATTTACCAAAACCATGTACTGTAAAGGCCTGCTAATGCCCCGTACACACGATCGGACCTTCCGATAACAAAACCATGTTTTTTTGTTTGAAAGATGTTGGCTCCAACTTGTCTTGCATACACACGGTCACACAAATGTTGGCCAACAATTACGAATGTAGTGACGTACAAAATGTAGGTGATATCCCTATTATGAACACTAGTGATATCTCCGGCTCGTACTTGATTCCGAGCATGCATGGACTTTTGTCCAATGGACTTGTGTACACATGATCGGAAATTCCGACAAACATTTGTTGGGGGAAAATCTGAGAACCTGCTAGCCAACATTTGTTGGCGGAAAGTCTGACAACAAATGTTTGATGGAGCATACACATGGTTGGACTTTCAGCCAACAAGCTCACATCGAACATTTGTTGTCGGAAAATCCAATCGTGTGTACAGGGCATTAAGGTTTGACCTCATAATATATGGTTCTGGCAAATCTGAAGACAAAAATCTGCATAAAATCTAATAGTGTGTATGGGGTCTAAGACTGATATACTAATTTACTTTACCTTCCTTTCTATTTCGGGGACAGCTGGGTATCACAGTAGCCATGGAATTGGTGGATTTAGACTCACCTATATCTGAACTGCCAGTAGCTTCCTGTATTGAGTAATCTGCGACTGTGTAATCACTGTGATCCTCCGGTAGCTGACAGTGTTTCACTGCTTCTTCCACCTCATCTGCTGATGTGCTGTCAACCTACAACAGGAAAGCACAATAGCAGACATGTTAACCACAAAGCACAGATATTGAGCAGGTGCTGACAGATGAAAAACATAACTGCACAAAGTTCTAAGGCTGTACCTTCTTTCGGGGTCTGCTCTTAGAATCGTTCTGGGACTTAGACTTGCGTTCTAAAAAGAAAAAAAAGAAAACCAAGGCACTGATTAGCATATAGAATTTTTTTTACGTATCTACCAGTAGTAGAGTTTAAAATCTATTGCTTCTTTACGTTTTTGGAATCATTTTTTTTTCTAGATCCTTGATTGAATAAACGTATGCATTTTGATATTTTTCATTAGTGTATTTACCGACATCTGGACAGTATGCCAAGAATAACAAATTAATATATTATAAATACATGTATAAAGCTTATAGCTTATAATGGCTGAACTTCTTGTAATGTGGTAGAAACTTGCACAATGCACAGTAAAGCTGGCCTATACACTGTGCAGATTTCAGCCAGTTCCTGAAGAGCCCGACTAAATTTGTTTAGTAGGCAGCGCTGTTGCCTGACATCCTTTGAGTTAAAGCTTAGGAATCCTTCATCCACTATGTATATTATAGATGGAGGGATTTTTTTTTTTTGTTCCCCCAAGGTATGTATGGCCACCTTAACCCTCAGTAGCCAATCAGCAATTGTTTATCACTGTTCTGACAATGCTAAAATGTCAAATATGGAAAATGTAGTACCTTTTTTCTCTGTCTTAATTGGAGCTGGCAACATTTTGTAGACTCGTACAGCACTAGATCCTTTGTAGATGCTTCTGTCCTTCACTTCTTTAATATCAGGAAGAGAATTCATAGCACAGCGGAAGTTAGCTTTCCAGGTCTTTGGATCAGGTTCTTTCGCACCCTGTTTATACCTCCCTGTATAAATAAAACATAAGCATTATTAACAGTATGAAAGATTTGCGAAAGCAGAATTTGTGACAAGTTGTTCTCACAGGGGCAGTCAATCGGTATTGATGAAATATTCATTCCAAAACTACCTAAAGACCACAAGTCATTTAAATGAGTTTTAAATCTATTGCATCAGTTGCAAAAACAGCTAACTAGCTACATAGGATAACAATCGCTCAATCTGCCCCCTTACAGTCAGATCAGTAAACAATCGTACATCCATGAGTATTCCTGACTCCTCCAGAACCTGGTGCCTAATTCAGTTTAGAGTACAAGTCAGCTGGGATGACTAACTCCTGTGGATCTAGTGTGCAATTTTATGGAAATATCTTTCACAAGAAAGGCACCTGAGGTCTATGGCTAAAAAGATTTGTGCAAACTAAGCTTTTCCTTTTCACAACAGGCAAAGATTATGTGCTGAGGATTATTTATGGTTACTCTTACATAGTTATGGCTTCTTATGCCGCGTACACACACCGGACTTTCCGGCAGACTAGGTTCGGCTGTCTTCCCGAAGGACTTCCGACGGCCCTTCCGAGCGAATGGACTTGGCAACACACGAACGAACTAGGTCCATTCGAAAGTCTGTTTGTTTTGAACGTGAGGACGTAAATCGGGACTAAAAAAGGATGTTCAATAGCCAGTAGCCACTAGCTTCCCTTGCGTCGTATTTGGTCCGTCGGACCAGCATACAGACGAACGGTTTTCCCGATAGGAATTGTGTCCGTCGCACAGATTTGAAACATGTTCTATTTCTAGGTCGGTCTGATTTTTTATGTGAAAAATTATTGGATTAGCCCACACACGATCGGATTGTCCGATGGACTGATTCCGTCTGACCTAGTCTGCCGGAAACTCTGGTTGTGTGTACGAGGCATTACATAAGACACCCAATACAAGACATAGCTGCTAATGCAGATAAGGCACTAAAAAGTCTGTGTTATCACAAACCTAGAGCCAACATCTGCACAGAGGACGGCCATAAAGGCCCACCCAGCATGTCATTTAAAGCCGATCTTCAAGCAGATATAAAAACATAATTTCTGTACATAGGTACATTCAAATGTCACAATGTATGTAGGAAAATACCATACGGTATCCTGGTATCAGCTTTCTAAAATCCTGTGCACAGCAGTATTTACAATGGAGGATTAAGAGGCAGCACTGACATACAGTATATGTATAGCCAAAACGTTATCGTTCTTATCTTCCATACAGTATCTGTCTCAGCTTTTTATTTCTGTCTGTGTCCTCACTGAGTAGATTCACCCTGTTTGCCCTGATAACCAGAACCAGAGGTGAGGGAAAATCTTCCACCGGGGACACCCATTCCAGTGACAACTATCTACAAGGGAATTTCTATTTATTTTGGAGTGATTTTCTATCACTTTCTCTTGTATCTATGGGACAAGAAGTAAAGAGAAATCACCCCAATGGAACAAGACAGCAAAAAATAAATAAATCACCCTCTCATACCCTATTGGAAACTAAACAAAAATACTTAAGCTATAAAAACACATTAATACAAGCTCTTAAGCTTTGCTTATCGTGAGTTAGTCAATGGCTTGAATATGGTAAGTAAAGATAGCAAAGTGATGACTTTCAGTGTGCTGCTTCTCCTTTACTGTCCAATCACAAGCTAAGAACAGGTTGGTAACCAAGGTGAACTGTAGTAGAAAATAGAACAGGGCCAATGCTGTTTGACAGATGTGCCTGCATCATTAAACTGATGTAATATAATTGAAATCAGTTGTTTGATATATATATTTCAACTATGTATTTAGCCATTTGCCTGGAGTTTAGCCTAAAATACTAATATATAACTACTATGGGCCGCATTAACACCCGTGTGTTTTGGAATGGGGAAGAAAAAAAAAAAAAGGTATGGATGTTGGACATATTCTTATAGCTAGTAGTTGACAGGGAATATAGGGACTTTTAGTTTTATTATCACTTATGAATCATTGACTAGACTAGACAATCGTTCAAAGCATTAGTCAATTACTTGTAATTTTTACTCTACCATACAAACCTTCTCGCCCCAGCCAGAACATAAACTAAGATAAATATTAGTTCCAAAAACCAAACATGAACTTTGAAACGTACCTGTGTGAATAGCCCAGCTACGGAAAAGAGAGGCATCTTTGTCCATGTCCCAACCATGTCGTGCAGCATGCTTCCATGGGATCTGGAAGATCATTTCCTCCTGCAGGGATTAGTAGATCACAATTAATATGCATGTTTACATGAAAGACTTGCAATTTACCGCACAATAAAATATTTAGTACCTTGTTAAGCCATGAAAGACCTGGAATTGTTCTAGATTCAATCTGCTTCTCAAGCCAAGGTCTCATCCTTAAACGTGTGGTAGGCATTCTGCTGTGGAGTATCAAAAATATTATTATTAATCAATGACTGATATGTAATGATCTTACTTTGCAGAGTAACTATTAGCATGCTTAGCAAATGGTCTGTAACTAAATAGCATTAAAATGTTCTGATTACACCATGTACATGCCTAAAGATTTCAACAAAATATAATAACAATACTTTAGATGCAGCAAAGGACACAGAAGGTGGATGTAAATAGATACTAGAAATTTCATCAGAAAACCCATTATGTCATGCTAAGCTGCCGAGAGTTGAATTATGATTGCCTCTTGCACAAAAGTATTTATTAAGTCCATAGGAGTACCAATGTAGGTCAATAAAAGGGGAAGTTAATTTGCATAATTTATGTTTCTCATATATATATACACACACACACACACACATATATACATACATATACACACACACATATATATATATATATATATATACACACATATATATATATATATATATATATATATCATATCATAGATATCATATATAATTCCCCATCTATAAACTTGCTAATCTTTGTTTTGTGAACTAAAAGCACGTGTTTCAATGTAGAAGGCCGAAGCATCCTTCTATTATTAGAACGCCAATTGCATGTAAAAGGATTGCAATATGATCTCACTGAACACACTTCCTGCTAACACTACCCCTATTATTTATTTACTTTACAGAGCAGGCGTGGTGGACATTTGCCGCCAAGAGAAGAGAACTCAGAGAGCCACCTGTCATTCGCCTGGTCTAATTTATCTCAAGGAAGCAAAGTCCAGTAAGTGATCCAGTTAATATCTGCAGCACTGCAATTGGTACATATAAAAGCATTTGCCCAAATAAAATAAAAAAAGTCACCAAAACAGCACTACTAAGCTTTGTTCCTTTAAAACTGCCCACATGTTCTCCAGACTAATGGAGCAACATTCAGGGTGCCCTCTAAGTGCTCGCCAGCACTATATGTAAGTAAGGGCTCATACACACAAGCATATGGTGAATATAATAAAAATACAGCTAGGGCGATTGTTTGCACATATACACATGGTCATGCTCAGAGCTGTGTATACCTGTGTACAGTTGTATCTTGTAATTCATTTGTACAGGCAGCTGTATGCAACACCTATAGCTCCCGAGCACCAAAATGCAGCCAGATATGGGACAATATGCCTGTGTGTATAAGTGTATTAGCCAAACACACTGACATATCTAGTAAATGCAAAACCAGACAGCCAGGCAAGTAGCATTTTCAGGATAGGTGCTCAATGACAGGCTACATTATCCTTTCAGTACAAGTTTATTTTTTAGATGGCTGTAATTAGCTTGAATGACGTGCACAGCCAGGAGCAGCTAGCCCTTGTCACCTGTACAAGCCCCAAAGTAACCCTAAATTGTATTGAAAACAATGAACATGTTTCTGTACATGCTGCATGCATCCTGTAACTTTTATTCCACACATTAGTGTTGGGTATTCCAACTAAATATGGCTCCCCTTATTTACTAACATACACTTTGTTAACTAAACAGCCTCTAATCCTTTAATGCAGATGAGTTGCACAACCTACGTGTAATGTTTACATTCTTGCCCTTTATTTATAGTCTGTATGATTTAGGGACTTTCCTAATTTGTTAAAACATTTCTAATGTAATCTCAACACAGTTGAATGAACTTTGAATGACACCAGCACTTCTATCTGAAGGCAAAAAGTCTGCTAGAGCAGCGCCACCACGTGGACAAGTACTGAACCTTGTGTATAGAGAATCTGCTTCCAATAGCCTGCTTCTTACAATAGAGCCAGCCCTGCCATCCACATTTACACAGCAATTTCCTTAACAGAAACTGCTGGAGGGCAGCAACATAATTAGAACGAACTGGGTATCCAGGGAGCCATGTCATCATCTCTATAGCCAACAACAAGACTTCATGTCACACAAGCCTCGAGCTAGAACACCAGTTGTTATCTGGGTGCACTGGGATCAACACACCCACCTCTCCATAGTCCCATGTGCAGACCATAAAATGACTAATATCTATTGCTAGAGTCCTATGTGCATGTGCAGAGACACACTCCCACTCCTCTGTAGTCCCCACTACTAGTCCCATGTGCAGAGACCTCATTAATAAACACACCCACCATTCTGTAGTCCCCTATATTAGTCCCATGTGCAGAGCCCCCATTAATAAACCCCACCCTCCTCCCTATACCCCCACTATTAGTCCTATGTGCAGAGACCTTGTTAATAACACAGCCACCTCTCTGTAGTCCACACTAAAATGTCCACAATGCCTGTGCAGAGAGCTATGTGCAGAGCCAACACTGATATACACACACCCACTTTTACTGGAGTCCCCACCATTACTCCACTACACATGTGCAGAGTTATATACAGAGCCCCATTGATAGACACACCCACCTCTCTGTACTCCCTACTATTAACCCGATGTGCAGAGCGCTATATACAGAGCCCCCCCCCCCCCCCCCTAGATAAACACCCCCCTATCTGTAGTCTCCACCATGCCATAGTCCTATGTGCAGGAAGCTAGATGGAGAAATCCACCTGATAACACTCCCACTCCTTTCTAGTCCCCACTAACAGTTCCATGTGCAGAGCCCCTACTGATAGCACCCCCTCTATACAGTCCTTGTGCAGAGAGCTGAGCCCCTACTGATAGCACCCCCTCTATACAGTCCCAAGTGTATGTAGAGATAATGCCCAGCAGCCTTGAGCCTTGCCTGCCCTCCCTCCAATTGTCTTGTTTTTTTCCTCTGTGAACTTCCTTGTACGTGCTGGGTGTACTCTGTATTCTGTACTCTGCACCCCAGAATGAGCCTATCCCGACACTCTGCACCCCAGAATGAGCCTATCCCGACACTCTGCACCCCAGAATGAGCCTGTCCTGACCCTCTGCACCCCAGAATGAGCCTTTCCCGACATTCTGCACCCCAGAATGAGCCTGTCCCGACACTCTGCACCCCAGAATGAGCCTGTCCCGACACTCTGCACCCCAGAATGAGCCTGTCCCGACACTCTGCACCCCAGAATGAGCCTGTCCCGACACTCTGCACCCCAGAATGAGCCTGTTCCGACACTGCACCCCAGAATGAGCCTGTCCTGACACTCTGCACCTCAGAATGACCCTGTTCTGACACTCTGCACCCCAGAATGAGCCTATCCCGACACTCTGCACCCCAGAATGAGCCTGTCCTGACACTCTGCACCTCAGAATGACCCTGTTCTGACACTCTGCACCCCAGAATGAGCCTATCCCGACACTCTGCACCCCAGAATGAGCCTGTCCTGACACTCTGCACCTCAGAATGACCCTGTTCTGACACTCTGCACCCCAGAATGAGCCTATCCCGACACTCTGCACCCCAGAATGAGACTGTGGTGACACTCTGCACCCCAGAATGAGCCTGTTCTGACACTCTGCACCCCAGAATGAGCCTGTTCTGACACTCTGCACCCCAGAATGAGCCTGTCCCGACACTCTGCACTCCAGAATGAGCCTGTCGTGACACTCTGCACCCCAGAATGAGCCTGTCCTGACACTCTGCACCCCAGAATGAGCCTGTCGTGACACTCTGCACCCCAGAATGAGCCTGTCCTGACACTGCACCCCAGAATGAGCCTGTCCTGACACTGCACCCCTAGTATCACACTGACCCCACATGTAGAGCCCAGCTTCATACTGTACATAGTCCATCCTAATGCACAGCCCAGCTCCTCCAGCCTAGAAGAGAGTTCAGGTAAACTTTGTCATCCCTCCAGTACCTGCTGCTGCTGTCGTTGCTGGTGAGCGCCGTTGCAGAGCTGCTGAGTGAAAGTAATGTAGAATTGGAGAGCTGATGACTGAACGTGGTGTTGAATTGGAGAGCTGAGTGCAATGCTTAGTCCTTAGAGAGAGAAGAGTTGTGAACAGTAATGTGTGAGGCTGGCGGGTCCCCCATGTATAAAAGAGATGGAGCCCGCCCTGCATCGTGCACAGCACCCCTATTGGTCGGTACGGGATGTCAGCGAGCGGCATCATTTCTGGGAAATCAGACTGTTGTATTGTAGCGAGGATCTGGGGGAAGTCCCTTGTCTAGCTGTCCTCCCTCCCTTTCTAATGACAGAACACAGGATATACAGGAGCGTCCAATCACCGTACAGCATTGGGTTGTAGGAAGACACGTGCCTTCCAGGAACATCACATCTGCTGTCATTTGCAGCATGTGCCCTCTGCTCTATTCTTCCCAAGGCTTCTCAGTGTTGTATGTGACAATCTTCAGTGAGGTACACGCTGACTTTTATTTCATTCTATTTGGAAGGTTCTAGTCGGCAGTCTAAGGGGTCCACTTACCTGACAATTCCTGCGTTCACTTATGTGCACTTACCTACATTTGTGCTGCATTGGCAATGCGTTTATATTTATTTTTATGTTTATGTCTGCTTTTAGAGCCTATTCACACCACAAACTGCGCAGTTTTGACCACATGTTTACATTCATTTGAAGCACTCTTGACGTGGGCTTAAGTGCATTATGCATGCGTTTTGCGCTGCATTTGCAGAGTGGCACAGTGCAGTGGATTAGAAGCGCGTCTGTAGTAGTTGTTTTTTCAGTGCCAATATGATACCAATATTTCGGCCACCTCTCCTGACGATATTTTTGTACTTTTTAAAAAACAAAAATGTTACACTGTCATTTTAAGTTTTTTGTTTTTTTATCACTGTTATTGCTGTCGCAAGGAACCTACACATCCCTTGTGGCAGTAATAGGCAGTGACAGGTACTCTTTATGAAGAGATCGGGGGTCTATAAGACCCCAAACCCATCCTTTGCACTGCAACGTATTCAAAACGTCCAGATTTGCGTTTTAATACTTCATTTTTTTTTAAAACTGGCGTCTTTAAAATGGCAATGTCATGAAATTGATTCCGGATTACCAGATCTGAGTCCTGAACAAAGCATCAGCTTTGTTTGGGTCTTCGGCCAGCTGGTAGACGTGCCAGTTGGTTGCTCGGGCCTCCTGGTGGGACAGGAGAGCCCGAGAGAGCGGCGGGCGGGGGGTGGGGAGGGAACGTCTCCTCCCATTGCTTCTAGTAACAGGCAATCGGCTGCTGAGCTGCATCGGTTATTACAGTAAAGCTGACCGTCCACTCTACATCACCCCGGTAAAACCCCTTGAAGCAATATCAGTAATATTGGTCAGTTTTTTGACCAATACCGATACTTCTAAAAAAGGGAATATCGGCCGCACCGATAATCGGTCAATCCCTAGTTTGTAGTGCATTCCCTGCATTTGCAGTGCATTTTTTTTATACTTTTTTGGGCTTGGCTTAAAGGGGGCACAGTGCAGTGGATTTAAAGCACATTTGTAGCACGTTCCCTGCATTTGTGGTGCAGAAAAATGCAGCATGCTGTACTTTTTTTAACTGCACTGCAATGATGTGAACTATGCCCATAAGATTACCTTGATTTTGGGCTGTCTCTGCAGTGCATTTCAAAATGCATCCAGTCGCATTCAATGTGAAAGGGCCCTTAGGCAGTGCATGCATATGCGTTTACGTGCGTTCCAGTCCATTTTTAAATAATGCAGCGTGCTATACTTTTATTTTAGCCCCAGTTCACACTGTAACCCTCATGTGCATAGCACAGGAATGGGACCACATTCCTGTGCAATTCACATTCAGTTCAGTGTGGTACGATTTGAACTCATTCATTTTGAAAAAAGTGCGGGCACCTTTTTTGGAGACGGACCGCAACTGAATCGCATGGTCATTTTTTATTTTTACCATGCAATCCAATGCAGGCATACTGTTCTGCATTTGCGATGCGTTTGCGGTGTCATTAACCACCTCGCGCCCGCCCTATAGCCGAATGACGGCCGTAGAGCAGGCGCGTTCGTCCGGGAGGCCGTCCCTGGACGTCCTAATGTTTACTTCCGCAATGCACGCCGCCGCGGGCGCGCATCGCGGAAGTTCTGTGTTCGCCGTGTCCCCCGGGGACAGGCAAACACAGATCGCTGTAAACGGCCAATCACAGCGGCCGTTTACAGCGGGATCGGCGTGTCCAATGGGAGATGATCTCATATGTAAACATATGAGATCATCTCTCAGTGCCGCTCTCCCTCCTCACACAGACAGAGTGTGAGAGGGGAGAGATGAACAGGTGCAGCGGCAGCCGTTCTGCTTTGCTTTGTTTAAAAAAAAAAGTAAAAAAAAAGTGCCATCCTCCCCCAGCAGTGCCATCCATCCTCCCCCAGCAGTGCCATCCATCCTCCCCCAGCAGTGCCATCCATCCTCCCCCAGCAGTGCCATCCTGCCCCAGTGCCATCCGCCCCAGTGCCATCCACCCCAGTGCTACCTGCCCCCAGTGCCATCCACCCCAGTGCTACCTGCCCCCAGTGCCACCTGCCCCTAGTGCCACCTGCCCCCAGTGCCACCTGTTGTCAGTGCCATTTGTCCCCAGTGCCATCTGTCATCAGTGCCACGTATAAGTGCCATCTGTCATCAGTGCCACGTGTCATCAGTGCCACATAGTGCCATCTGTCATCAGTGCCACGTATTAGTGCCATCTGTCATCAGTGCCACATATCAGTGCCATTTGTCATCAGTGCCACCTGTCAGTGTCACGTGCCATCTGTTGTCAGTGTCATGTGTCATCAATGCCACTTATTAGTGCCATCTGTCATCAGTGTCACGCGTCATCGGTGCCATGTATTAGTGCCATCTGTCATCGGTGGCACCTATTAGTGCCACGTATTAGTGCCATCTGTCATCAGTGCCACGTATTAGTGCCAGGTGTCTTTAGTGCCATGTGTCATCAGTGCCACGTATAAGTGCCACGTGTCATCAGTGCCACGTATAAGTGCCATCTGTCATCAGTGCCACATATTAGTGCCATCTGTCATCAGTGTCACGTGTCATCAGTGCCACGTATAAGTGTCATCATTGCCACGTATCAGTGCCATCTGTCATCAGTGTCACGTGTCATTGTCCTGGTGCTTCAAAAGTGTAATAAATAGTCAACAAGTTAGATGTGTAATTTATGTTCCTAGAACACGTGATGGCGCTACCTGCATGTTGGGCCTCTCTATGTGGCTGGGCTGTGAAAAAGTCTCACACATGTGGTATTGTAATACTCAGGAGGAGTAGCAGAATTTTTTGGGGGGTGTCATTTGTGGTATACACATGCCATGTGAGAGAAATAACCTATTACAATGACAATTTTGTGGAGAAAAAAAAAATGAATTGTGGGAAAAAAATGACAACATCAAAAAGCTCACTATGCCTCTTACTAAATACCTTGGAATGTCTACTTTCCAAAAAGGGGTGATTTGGGGGGTATTTGTACTTTCCTGACTTGTTCGGGTCACAAGAAGCGAGATAGTCCACCAGTAAATCAGATGTGATCAATTTTGTGCGATTCGCACCATAGCTTGTAGACTCTCTAACTTTCACAAAGACCAAATAATATCCACTAATTTGGGTTATTTTACCAAAGATATGTAGCAGTATAAATTGTGGCCAAAATTTATGAAGAAAAATTAATAATTTGCATAATTCTGTCACAGAAACAAAGAAATATGCGTTTTTTTTTCAAAACTTTTTTCATTTATAGCGCAAAAAATAAAAACCCCAGAGGTGATCAAATACCACCAAAAGAAAGCTCTATTTGTGGGAAAAAAAAGGACAAAAAATTAATTTGGGTACAGTGGTACATGACTCAGTAATTGTCATTCAAAGTGTGAGAGCACCAAAAGCTGAAAATTGGTCTGGGCAGGAAGGGTGTTTAAGTGCCCAGTAAGCAAGTGGATAATTTTGTATTGACACCTGTAGCAGTTTGCAAACAGTGTGATTTCAATACAGTGTGAGAAACACACACGCCACATCTGTGTGGACCTAGGCTAAAGCACAAAGGAAACCACCACAGTGGGGTAAACTAGGCTCATTGAAATACATTCATTGTTCTTGTATATGCATTCCTGCTGCATTTAATAAATGTGTTCAACTGCATCTGATGTAAGGGCCAGTTTACACTGGAACACACGCATGTGAACATGTGGTGTCCAACATTCTGGTTTTGACAGCGGCTTGCAAACGCACAGAACTACACAAAAAGTAGTGCAAGTGCTCTTTTTGCAAATCACACTGTCTGCTTTAACCCTTTGATCTCTACAGTAACGCACCACACCTGTGTACATTACACGCAGTTGCTGGGCGCTTGCAGAGTGGCCACTTTCACTTGAATGGGTCACGTACACCAGGCACTTCACCTTCTGAAAGAGACAGGTAGTATAATTCCTATTATGAACACAGAGCATTGCAGCCTTGACATGTGTACACCCCGAGCCACTATCTCTGTAGGTACAGTGGTTGTAAACCTTATGTATCTGTATGTGAAATAGCACTAGGAATGATAATATAAGGCAGCTAGCAAATGATAAGTATGCAAAACCCCAGAAACACAGTAAAAATCGAAATTACAGCGCCTGCATGTATCAATACTTACTAAAAAGGGTTATCAAAGAGCTATTAAAAAGATAATAGTAGTAAACTAGTCCACTAAAAACAAGTAGGTAATACAAGTCCTTTAGAAGTTTCCACCATCCAAATGTGCTTCCACCATCCGGAGATAAGAAAACGCCACCACTTGTGATTGAAGATAATAACCACACTCACCAGCTCACAAAGCTGACAGAGCAGCAAACTGCTCATGTTACACAACTAAGCATCCTTCTGTGGATATCACAGTTCCATCCATCCATCTATGGTCTTCTCATCACAGTTTTCACTCTGCACCACTAGGAAGAGTCTGAATCACAGCAACACTGCATGGGAAGAAGATTGCTCACCACATGGACACTGCAAAATGATGGCGTGAAGTCAGCTCGTAGCCCAGCCCAACGTGTTTTGTGCCGACGCACGTCTTCAGGAGACTAGCATCCCCTGAAGACGTGCATTGGCACAAAACATGTTGGGGCAGGACTACAAGCTGAAGCATTGGTGTGGTTCAATAGAAGGTTTGTGTAATTCAAAATAAAGAGCTCTGTCATACCCCCTCATAAAACCAACCCATCTGAATTGAATTATAAGATGGTAGGAAGTACAACAGCTCTCACATCCCAGCATCAGTTGTGATTTCCATTTAGGCCCTATTCACATTATTATTGAGTTTTAAATACATACATTTTCCTATGCAGCTTAAAACGTAATTAGAAGTTTGTTACCATAAACATGCTATATTTTAACATGCATCTTATTATACCCTAAAACCTAAAAGACAATGAACAGGAGGGCATGCTAGCTTTCTGGAGTTCTCGAGCACAAAAGAGCATTTTTGTCTGGCAAAAAAAGCTAAGCACCCCAAAATGTGTACATACGACTGAAAAACAGCAGCAAATAAACTCCACGCCACTTAATAAAATACTATGTGAAAAAAATATTAAATAATCAGTGATTCAATACTAGCTAAGTGAAACACTAATAGCTGCTCCCTAAAAACAAGAGAAAAAAACTTGTCGTGCTGAAAATATGGTAATAATAGGGGCGCTAAAATTTAAACATTAATTACAAACAAGTGTAAAACTTATTAATCATAAACAACTAGAGTGATAGACAACCTATCACCATACAATAATAATCATAAGACAATTGCAAAAAATTAATAAATAATAAAGTCCCAATTAGATGCTAGAGAACAACATATATCCACAGTCCATACAGTGATTCATTTAGTGATAAACTCCGTCTATATCCATTTGCCAAAAAAAGACTGAAATCTTCTAAAGAATTGTGAAACGTCCCTTCACCAAGATTTGGACACAGACAACACCCAAACCGTGAAGATATAGTTGTCTTCTTACCAGATGGTGTTGACTACTTTAATTAAAAAGATAGTCAGCTGAGCTTATGCAGGTGATTCCCTGCTCACATGGAATAAGATGGATCTCTTATGGAAAAAACCTTCCTCCTCATAGACTCAGACAGGTCATAAAAAAAGAGAGCAAACAATATCCATAGTCCTGAGGACGTGAAAACAAAACGTACGTCGAGGCGGTACCTGGTCACGTTCATATACGCACAGTTCCGGACGTTTTGGTTGTCGGCTGTTTTCGGTGGAACGCACGCCGTACACAACGAGGAACTACGAACCTACCACGAAACGATTGGTTTAAGCAAGCAGCCCCAGTGCCAGGTCGGGCACCGGGAAATGTAAGCAACCATTTGGCTTTATGTTTTACATTTTTTTAATTAAAACGGTGTTACACTATGGATATTGTTTGCTCTCTTTTTTTATGACCTGTCTGAGTCTATGAGGAGGAAGGTTTTTTCCATAAGAGATCCATCTTATTCCATGTGAGCAGGGAATCACCTGCATAAGCTCAGCTGACTATCTTTTTAATTAAAGTAGTCAACACCATCTGGTAAGAAGACAACTATATCTTCACGGTTTGGGTGTTGTCTGTTGTCTGTGTGTCAGACCCACGTACCTGACAGGTGAGCCCGAAATAGCAGGGGAAGGTCTCCCTTACGGGTCTGGTTCACAGCCCCTGATAGGATGGACAGGAGGCACGGGAGCGCAGACGGGTATGAGAGCCTGGCGGGTTAGTTGCTGAAGGAGGGATCCGACGGCAGGGTTCAGACAGGTAGACAGTCCCTCACGGCTAGATGCAGGAGCAGATGCAAGCAGAAGGTGGGAGCAGGTCCAGCCACAGGCACAGATGACAGCAGGCAGGTAGTGCAGAAAAGGGATAAGCAAGTTCGAGTCCGGGTCACAAGCAGGGTTGGCAACAGGCGGGCAGCGTGGTACAAGGAGCAGGCAGATGCAAGGTCAAAGGCAGGCAGCAGACAGGGAAATCCAAGGGACGAGCCGGGTAAACAGGAGTTCAGGAACACAAGCGAGGTCACAGGGCACAGGAAGCTGCAGATCGGACAGCACTGAGCACACCACGGGGGAACACTTAAGTAGGCCGATTGGCGCCAACGCGCACCGACGCACGCGCACCAGCGCGCACATGCGAACGTGCACGCGAACGCGCACCCGCGCTCGCACGCGCAGGCGCGCGCCCAGCAGCGCCAGCGCGCACCAGCACACACCGACGCCCCGCAGCGCGCCCAGTGACAAGTCCGCTACGGGCAACTCTCTGACAGTGCCCCCCCCCCCCTCAAGGGCAGCCTCCGGATGCCCATCCGGGCCAATCTATCCAAGTGGGCACTTTTAAAAGCACTGAGCAGTTCCTCCGCATGTAAATTGCTTTCAGGTTCCCAGGAGTTATCTTCCGGACCGTACCCCTTCCATTTGATTAAATACTGGATTTGGTTACCCCTCCTTCTACAGTCCAAAATCGCTTCCACTTCGAATTCCTCTTCATTATTAACGATTACGGGTTTAGGTGGGCCCGAGTTCCGGCCAGTGAAAGGATTAGGAGTAACAGGTTTTAACAAAGATACATGGAAGACTGGATGAATCTTTAGGGAACTGGGCAAGTCCAACTCATATGTAACATCGTTAATTTTCCTTCTGACTGCAAAGAGACCCAAAAACTTAGGACCCAGCTTCCTTGAGGGACAAGCCATCTTCAGATTAGCCGTAGAAAGCCAGACCTGATTGCCCGGTACAAGGATGAGTTCTCCTCGCTTCTTTCTGTCAAACATCCTCTTGTTATAATCCTGGGTCTTGGCCATAGCCTCCTGTAGCAGTTTGTTGTTGGTCATAAAAAAGTCAATTGTCTCTGAAACTGCAGGAATGGCACACTCAGGAACCGAACCGGGCAAGAAGGATGGATGGTAACCATAATTTGCAAAGAAAGGCGTCTGTTTGATAGCAGAATGCAATGAGTTATTATAGGCAAATTCGGCTAGAGGCAGAAGAGAGACCCAGTCGTCTTGTGAGAAGGCAGAAAAACAGCGGAGGTATTGTTCCAAGGTCTGATTAGTCCTCTCCGTCTGCCCATTCGTCTGGGGATGATAGGCAGAAGAAAACGCTAACTCAATCTCAAGGGAACTGCACAGAGCCTTCCAAAACTTGGAGGTAAATTGGACACCCCGGTCGGATACAATGCTTGAGGGAACTCCATGCAACCTCACCACTTCTTTAATGAACACCTTTGCAGTTTCCAAGGCCGAAGGTGTTCCTTTCATGGGCAGAAAATGGGCCATCTTAGACAGTCTGTCGACCACCACAAAGATGGTAGAGAAACCTTCCGCCAGGGGCAACTCCACGATGAAATCCATTGAAATCATCTTCCAAGGTCTTTCTGGAACTGGCAAGGGTCTTAGTAGACCCCAGGATCTTGTCTGGCTAGTCTTGTTCCGGGCACAGGTGGTGCAGGACTCTACGTACTTCCTGCAATCACTAGTTAGCTGCGGCCACCAGAATGCACGCTGTACCAAGTCCGCCGTCTTCAACGTGCCAAAGTGGCCGGCAAATTTGTGGTCATGGCAGAGCTCCAGAACAGCCATCCTCACATCATCCGGGACTAGGATTTTGTCCCTGTACCGGAACATGCCATCTTGTGACCTCACAACATTCTCAACTGGTGGGGACCACCCCACAGAAGCTTGTCTAATCTGGGACAGGAGATCCCCCTGAAGAAGCAGAAAACTTCCAGCAGGGAGGATGGTATCTGGAAGCAAGGTATCCTGGGAGTTATGAAACATGCGGGAGAGGGCATCTGGCTTGATGTTCTTGGAGCCGGGTCTGTACGTGATGTGGAAGTGGAATCTGGAGAAGAACAATGCCCACCTCGTCTGCCGTGGTTTCAATCTTTTAGCCGTTCTCAGATACTCCAGATTTTTATGGTCGGTATAGACCAGGATTGGATGTGCAGCACCCTCCAGTAAGTAAGGCCACTCCTCCAAAGCTGCCTTTATAGCCAGTAGTTCCAGGTCCCCCACATCGTAATTCCTCTCCGCTGCGGAAAGCTTGTGAGAGTAAAAGGCCACAGGGAAGAGAAGGGCCTTGGAACCTTGTCGCTGGGAGAGTACAGCCCCTACCGCGATTTCCGAAGCATCCACCTCAAGGACAAAAGGCAGGGCAGGATCCGGGTGCTTTAGGATGGAAGCAGAAGTAAAAAGTTCCTTCAGTTTCTGAAAAGCAACTTGGGCCTTAGGGGACCAACAGAAATGGTTTCCTTGCTTGGTTAATTCAGTGATGGGGGCTATTATAGCTGAGAAGCCCCTAACGAACTTCCGATAAAAGTTGGCAAAGCCAATAAAACGCTGGACACCCTTTTTATCGGTAGGAGCGGGCCAATCCAGAATAGCGGACACTTTCCGAGGGTCCATCCTGATGCCATCAACAGAGATAACCAGGCCAAGGAACTGTATGCTTTGGAGCTCAAATTCGCACTTTTCCAACTTGGCGTAAAGTCTATGATGCCTAAGGCAGTACAACACATTTCGGACGTGTCTGCGATGGTCAGAGACTGAGGAAGAGAAGATTAGGATGTCATCCAAGTAAACGATAACATATAAATCTAACAGGTCATGGAAGACGTCGTTTATAAAGTGTTGGAAAGTGGCAGGTGCATTACACAGACCAAAGGGCATAACGAGGTATTCGAAGTGCCCGAACCGCGTACGGAAGGCAGTCTTCCACTCGTCCCCCTCACGAATGCGAATCAAATTGTAGGCACCACGGAGGTCTAACTTGGTGAACACAACAGCGGATCCCAGTCTCTGGAAGAGTTCAGGCACTAAGGGTAGCAGGTAGCGATTTTTGATGGTAATTTTATTTAGCTCCCGATAATCAATACAAAGTCGAAGAGAGTGGTCTTTTTTTTCAACGAAAAAGATGCCGGCCCCAGCTGGGGAAGTAGATGGGCGAATGAAGCCTTTCTTGAGGTTTTCATCCAAATAGCCCTTCAGAGTTTCCAGCTCTTGCTCAGTTAGCGGAAAAATCCTTCCAAATGGGACCTCAGTTCCGGGTAAAAGCTCTATGGGGCAGTCGTAAGATCTGTGCGGGGGTAAGGTTTCTGCTCCTTTCTTGCTAAACACATCTGCAAAATCCCGATAGGGCTCAGGAATTGCTTGAGGGGACTCAGGATCAGAGTCCAGACTGAGAAGCTGAGGGGACGTGGAAGGGACTTCAAGAAGGCAGTGCTGTTGGCAGTAGCCGGAAAGAAACTCGACCCTCCCTGAGGCCCAGTCGATGTTGGGGTTGTGGGCTTGTAGCCAGGGCATTCCCAAGATAATGGGAAAAAGAGGGGAAGAAATGGCGTCCAAGCAAAGGAGTTCACGATGGTTAGGACCCATGGTGGCCAGCAAGGGGATGGTTTCCTGGGTGACAGGACCAGAACTTAGGATGGAGCCATCGGCAAGGTGCACCGCCAGGCTCTGGGACTTCGGTCGGAGGGGAATGCGGTGATTGGCAGCAAATGTCTGGTCAATAAAACAACTACAGGCTCCGGAATCAATTATGACTGGAACTGGGATATCCTTGTCGGGAAGCTGTAGAACAACAGAGAGAGCAAGGTGAGAAGTAGACTTAGGCAGATTAGGAGCATGCTTGAAAGGAATCGGAAGAGACTTACGTGTCTTGTTAGGACAAGATCTCACGTAGTGACCTGGTTCCCCACAGTACATACACAGGTTACTGGCTCTTCGACGTTGCCGTTCCTCCAGAGTGAGGGAAGGACGGATGAGACCCAGCTGCATGGGTTCAGGAGGTTCAGGTCCCGGAGCCGGAGGAGCTAGGGTGGACGGCCGAGAAAAGCTGGAAGCACTAGGAACCTTGGGGAGGACCCACGTAGGCCGAAACTGGCTGGAGGACCTCTCAGAACGACGTTCCCTAAGGCGTTGATCGATTTGGATGGAGAGGTTGATGAGCTCTTCCAGAGACTGAGGGACACCGACCCGTGCCAGTTCGTCCTTGAGTGAGTCAGACAAACCCATGCGGAACTGGTAGCGCAGGGCGGTGTCATTCCATTCAGTATCAGAACTCCAACGTCTAAAGTCCACCACATAGTCCTCAACCGCCCTACGCCCCTGCTGTAGGACATGCAAGGCAGCCTCCGCAGTTGCTCTCAGCTGGGGATCCTCATAGAGCTGGGACATTGTGGCGAAAAAGGTATCCAGACTGTCAAGAGAGGGCGACTTCTGCTCAAGCAGGCGATGGGCCCAGGACTGTGGTTCACCAGACAGAAGAGAAATCACGAAGCCCACTTTAGTGGCTTCCAGGGAGAAGGTGCGAGGTTGTAAAGCGAAGTAAAGCTCGCAAGCATTGCGGAAGGATCGGAACCTACCGCGGTCACCAGAGAATCTCTCTGGAGTAGGTACCCTGGGTTCGGGAGGCAGCATTACTACGGAGGGTGCTGGTCCGGCAGCGGAAGCTCCTGGTTGGTGTGCAGGAGATGACAGTACCTAGATTTGGCCTTCCAGTCTGGTGTAGCCTTCTTGCAGACTCTTCACGGCTTGAGTGAGACCCGCCAGGTGTCTGCACAATTCCTCCATGGGGGAGGCTCCCTGCTCAGGCTCAGACATGGCTGTCCGATACTGTCAGACCCACGTACCTGACAGGTGAGCCCGAAATAGCAGGGGAAGGTCTCCCTTATGGGTCTGGTTCACGGCCCCTGATAGGATGGACAGGAGGCACGGGAGCGCAGACGGGTATGAGAGCCTGGCGGGTTAGTTGCTGAAGGAGGGATCCGACGGCAGGGTTCAGACAGGTAGACAGTCCCTCACGGCTAGATGCAGGAGCAGATGCAAGCAGAAGGTGGGAGCAGGTCCAGCCACAGGCACAGATGACAGCAGGCAGGTAGTGCAGAAAAGGGATAAGCATGTTCGAGTCTGGGTCACAAGCAGGGTTGGCAACAGGCGGGCAGCGTGGTACAAGGAGCAGGCAGATGCAAGGTCAGAGACAGGCCGAGGTCAAAGGCAGGCAGCAGACAGGGAAATCCAAGGGACGAGCCGGGTAAACAGGAGTTCAGGAACACAAGCGAAGTCACAGGTCACAGGGCACAGGAAGCTGCAGATCGGACAGCACCGAGCACACCACGGGGGAACACTTAAGTAGGCCGATTGGCGCCAACGCGCACCGACGCGCACGCGCACCAGCGCGCACACGCGAACGCGCAACCACGCGCAGGCGCGCGCCAGCGCGCACCAGCACACACCGACGCCCCGCAGCGCGCCCAGTGACAAGTCCGCTACGGGCAACTCTCTGACACTGTGTCCAAATCTTGGTGAAGGGACGTTTCACAATTCTTTAGAAGATTTCAGTCTTTTTTTGGCAAATGGATATAGACGGAGTTTATCACTAAATGACTCACTGTATGGACTGTGGATATATGTTGTTCTCTAGCATCTAATTGGGACTTTATTATTTATTAATTTTTTGCAATTGTCTTATGATTATTATTGTATGGTGATAGGTTGTCTATCACTCTAGTTGTTTATGATTAATAAGTTTTACACTTGTTTGTAATTAATGTTTACATTTTAGCGCCCCTATTATTACCATATTTTAAGCACCCCAAAATGTCTGCTGTCGTGCCAAGAACACAGTTCTGATTGGTTGAAACTTTTTTAGCATGGTAATGGATCAATTTCATGTTTTGTATGGAGGCATCTAGCTTCATATACCTATTTTTTTTTTTTTTTAGACTATGGGCAATGCATCAATGAACAAAGCTCCACAGTGAGAGGGTCAAGTCAAGAAACTCATCAAGGACGACAATGTTGCTGGAAGACAGGGATTGCTGGTATCTGTGGATAAAAAAAGGTCTGGAATACAACAAGCCCTTTCACATGGTATATCTCTGTACAGGGGCTGCTTCTGTTTTCTGTACTGAGAACTCTGCACAAAGTAGTTGTTTAATTCATGTATTTCATGTTATGCAACCTTAAAATGTTTCTCTTCTCATTGTATAGCAGAGGCCAATGTGTAGAGGTATAGTACTTTAATACAGCCAGGGTCCCAGAAGAAATGTATTTCTGCTGTGTTACCCAGAATTGCTAAAAACATGTTAATACTATGCTGCAATTAGATATAAAAGATAAAAATAAATGCATCTAGTGTAAGTTCCGGAATACGACTTGATTCTAGCCCCTTGCATTTTCCCACACAGCAGTATTAGGGCTGGGAGAAGTAGGGGCAGGACTAGGAATCAGTCAGGTGTTCTGCATGCAAATGCAGTGACAAAAAACATTCTGATATGAGAAGAGAGCAGAGCAAGGACAGACATGACCTCATCAGTTACCTACAGTGCCTTGCGAAAGTATTCGGCCCCCTTGAACTTTTCAACCTTTGGCCACATTTCAGGCTTCAAACATAAAGATATAAAATTTTAATTTTTTGTGAAGAATCACCAACAAGTGGGACACAATTGTGAAGTGGAACGAAATCTATTGGATTTTTGAAACTTGTTTAACTAATAAAAAAATGAAAAGTGGGGCGTGCAAAATTATTCGGCCCCCTTGCGTTAATACTTTGTAGAGCCACCTTTTGCTGCGATTACAGCTGCAAGTCGCTTGGGGTATGTCTCTATCAGTTTTGCACATCGAGAGACTGAAATTCTTGCCCATTCTTCCTTGCAAAACAGCTCGAGCTCAGTGAGGTTGGATGGAGAGCATTTGTGAACAGCAGTTTTCAGCTCTTTCCACAGATTGTCGATTGGATTCAGGTCTGGACTTTGACTTGGCCATTCTAACACCTGGATACGTTTATTTGTGAACCATTCCTTTGTAGATTTTGCTGTATGTTTGGGATCATTGTCTTGTTGGAAGATAAATCTCTGTCCCAGTTTCAGGTCTTTTGCAGACTCCAACAGGTTTTCATCCAGAATGGTCCTGTATTTGGCTGCATCCATCTTCCCCTCAATTTTAACCATCTTCCCTGTCCCTGCTGAAGAAAAGCAGGCCCAAACCATGATGCTGCCACCACCATGTTTGACAGTGGGGATGGCGTGTTGAGGGTGATGAGCTGTGTTGCTTTTACGCCAAACATATCATTTTGCATTGTGGGCAAAAAGTTCGATTTTGGTTTCATCTGACCAGAGCACCTTCTTCCACATGTTTGGTGTGTCTCCCAGGTGGCTTGTGGCAAACTTTAGACGAGACTTTTTATGGATATCTTTGAGAAATGGCTTTCTTCTTGCCACTCTTCCATAAAGGCCAGATTTGTGCAGTGTACGGCTGATTGTTGTCCTATGGACAGACTCTCCCACCTCAGCTGTAGTTCTCTGCAGTTCATCCAGAGAGATCATGGGCCTCTTGGCTGCATGTCTGATCAGTCTTCTCCTTGTCTGAGCTGAAAGTTTAGAGGGACGGCCAGGTCTTGGTAGATTTGCAGTGGTCTGATACTCCTTCCATTTCAAAATGATCGCTTGCACAGTGCTCCTTGGGATGTTTAAAGCTTTTTGTATCCAAATCCGGCTTTAAACTTCTCCACAACAGTATTACGGACCTGCCTGGTGTGTTCCTTGGTCTTCATGATGCTCTCTGCGCTTTCAACAGAACCCTGAGACTATCACAGAGCAGGTGCATTTATACAGAGACTTGATTACACACAGGTGGATTCTATTTATCACCATCAGTCATTTAGGACAACATTGGATCATTCAGAGATCCTCGCTGAACTTCTGGAGTGAGTTTGCTGCACTGAAAGTAAAGGGGCCGAATAATTTTGCACGCACCACTTTTCAGTTTTTTATTTGCTAAAAAAGTTTAAAATATCCAATAGATTTCGTTCCACTTCACAATTGTGTCCCACTTGTTGGTGATTCTTCACAAAAAATTTAAATTTTATATCTTTATGTTTGAAGCCTGAAATGTGGCAAAAGGTTGAAAAGTTCAAGGGGGCCGAATACTTTCGTAAGGCAATGTACTGCTCCTTCGCTGTCCAATCAAGTTCAGGGTGGAGAGAAGTAACCACTGTATTCTTTCTACAGTCTGAAACTAAGGCCCCTTTCACAGGAATGGTCCGATCGGGTCCACAGTTCAGTTTTTCAGGCAGACCTGATTGGATGGTCCATTCACCTCTATGGATCGGTGGATGCAAACAGACTGGTGTCCGTTTAAACCCACCTACCTCTGGACTTATCCGGTCTGCTAAAAAAAGAAATAGAAGGGGACCCGCCTCCCCTGTCTAGGCTGATTGGTTTGGAGGGCAATCAGGTGTAAATAGATAGCGGAGTCCATTTACTCCTGGCTGCTCATAGAGAACAGACTCTGCCCATGTCTGCTCTGCAGAAACAGAGTGGACACGGATGTGTCATCTGCCTGCTCTGCTCTGATCAGCAGGAGATTAGCTAACAGAAAAGTGTCAATAAGAAGCTTAGGTGGAAAGACTTATAGTCAAGCTCCTGAGAGCTTACAAACTAAAGTGCAGGGCAAGTGATACAAAAGGTATTTACAGGAGAAGTATGGCCAAAGCTTTTTTGTCCAGCCCTATTCCTTTTTTGTCCAGCCCTGGACATTATTCCTCCCATTGACACCAACAAGGGGGGCACTATTCCTTCCACTGGTACCAACAGTGGGGAACCATTCCACTTACTGACACCAACAATGGGGCATTTTTCCTTCCACTGACACCAATGATAGGACACTATTCCTTCCACTGACACCAATGATAGGACACTATTCCATCCACTGACACCAGCAATGGGGCATAATTCCTTCCTCTAATACTAATGAAGGGGCACTATTCTTACTTCTACTGAGTACAGGAACTTTGTAATTATTTTACTCCCACAGACACTGGGACATTTTCTACTTCCACTGGCCTTTCCAGGACCCCTAAAGTCTGAACATTAGTAAACTGGCCCTTTGTTTAGAAAGTTTGGAGACCCGTGCCCTCGACTGTGTTATTAGAGTCAGTAAGAATGGACTGGTGCTTTTTCTGCAGTTTCTGTACTATTAGGAAAGAACCAGTTAACACCAGAGGCCCCCTCATGGATAGGGTTACAAATATATTACCATACATTTTTGATTTGGGGTTAAGGCAGCAGGATTTGGACAGTGACTGGATGTGGGGCTAATCTCATAAAATACACAGAGCTTGCAGTCTAACTATAGTCACCCCCTGTGGTAGAAGTTACATATTTGACAAGATAATTTGAAAGATCACATAAAAGAGCTGTAATTTTTCTGACTGCAGCATTGAAATGGATCTGCTGGTATTAGTGAATGTACACATTCCCATTTACAGTAGTTTTGGAAAGTGCTGGAAAGGCCTACATCGCTGTCTTTGGGAGAGACATGAGTGTGAGTGTGCTGAAAATGTAGCTAAAATCCTTGTATAATATATAGTTCACCTATAAATAGTTTTTTTTTAGCAACAAAACTGGACATTTTACAAATGCAGGAACGATCTTTAGATCGAAGGGTGAAATTAAGGACTTTAGACTTCTTTCTATGGTATACAGTATATCCCAAGCAATACTTTTTTAAAGTGCTGACTCCCACCTCCTCTGCTCTAGAGAATCCGTTATCAGCCATATATACACCTACATGGCTCAAAACTGATTGTAACCAAAGCAGCAATCCAGAGTAATCACGGGCCAGGAGTCCACACTTTTAAAAATGTATTTCTCTGGCTTCAGAACGCAAGGTGCACTGATCTTTTATTTAAAGTAACCCACCCTTCCCAGATACATAACTACCACCATTATGTAGCCTGCTGCAATATTTACATCCTTTGAGGTAAACCTTGTCTGCACTGGCTGCACCTGTGTAGAAAATTCTCATAGACTTCAGTGAAGCTGTCCCCTGAGGCTGGAGATGGTCAGAAGACATTCCCATGGGAGTCTGGTAATACTGTGTAGGTGTAACTAGTGCAGAGATTTTCCCTAAAGGAAGAAAACATTGTAGCTCAATGCAGAATATACTGTAAGTACCGATAAAGTATGAATCTGGGCAGGAGAAGAGGGCTGAAAGTGCACTTACCCTTTAAAGTAAACTTGTCCCCCCACCCCCCACAGCTGTAAAAACTTTCTGATTTCCCCCTGATGACCCGTTTGTCTAATGGAGAGAAGTGAAAACGTCCATTGTAGGTGCTAACCAATCTGGTTGAACCATGCGCAAGGCTAAGGACTCTCTCCCCACCTCCATGTGACAATCGTGGGGCCTTGTAATGTGGCACTTGGGTACTCAGTGCTGTTAAATGGAATTCCTGTACTCAGTGGGAAAATAATATACAAGTTGGATGTTAAAATAAATTTTGAAGCAGGCAGTTTATGGTGCAGGTAAATTCACTTATCTTGTTTTGATGCATCTATCAGACTTAGGGGGAAGAATGTCTTCGAAGATAAGAGAAACAGAATTATTTTGCTGTGTAACAAGACTGCATCTGTTGAGGGATCGTTAGAATACGGACACTCCTGGCAAGGTAGGCACATACAATATGCTGTGTAGTAAATGGAGGTATAAAAGGATCGGGCACAAAACTATAGCAGTGATGTCTGTGAGTAGTGTAGCACTACCCCCACAGGAGCTGCTTGGTAATTTGGCTTCTCTGTTCAGAGTCTCAACTCCAAGAACATCCTCAGCCCCTCTGACACACCTGGTTGAATGAAAGTAACTACAAGAACATATAAAAACACAAGTATAGATACCTTTAACTTGGCTGTGAATTAGCACTAGGAAATAGATACAAAAGCCAATTAGTGGTAAATGAACAAGACGTATTGGTTTGGGATGGAATAAATGGTGGTTCTTACTGCTCAGCAGCTCCCTTCTCTTGCTGATATAACTGTTCAGCACCGCAGGACAACGGCTACAGAGAGCAGCTTAGTCAGTGTTTCTGTCACTTTCAAATCTTAGTCAAGCACCGGGGTACACACGTGTAGGGCCGCTTGTTGAATCTGCACCCCACTGGTTGCCCAGCCATGCAAGTTCTCCAACAACTCTGACACTCTGGATTCAGACATTTTCAGTGATAATCAAAGAGTTAAAGACACATACACAGTTTGAGAAGAAGAAAGTTGAATTGTGTTTACTGAAAGACCATAAGCACTAATTCACACTGATACAAACTCAACCCTTGAGGAAGTTCACCAGGAGTAAAAGATAGCAATGATACACAACAGTGAAACAAAAGCAATAACTGTTTGCAGGATATAAAGAACTTTCAAACAACACTCTATTCAGTTGGAAACGTATGTGAACAGGCAGGAGGAGAGCAGAGGATGACCACTATTATGTCAAACCACTTCTGTGCTTTAACACCACAGGTCAGATCAGATAGATCAGCAAGTTACAACATTGTCCTTAAATTAATGAAACTGTTAACTCCTGAATACTTAACCCGCTCAGTCAACAAATAGAGTTCTGGGTGCAAGCACTTGTAATTATGGTACTAACTGATTAGTCCGTTAGTGAGGAGGAGGATATGTTGTAGTCTCTTGGAGAAGAAAGAAGCCTTTGGTCTTCAGCTAGCTCTTTAATGGAGTACTTGAGATATCCTGCTTATTGGGAGAAGGTGAATTTGCCTGGTGACACCTTAACTGGCAATGTGTAGCAAAAGGTATTTATGGTGTCCTGTGGAAGAGGAGCGCTGCTTCTGCTCCACAAAGAGTCAGTGTAGTACCAGGTCCTACAGGCTTGGGCAAAGTAACAAACAGTGATGTCTGCATGCAGTGTCTCTGTAGTAAAAGAATGGGCAAGTGCCCACACACCAGTTCCAATGGCTCTTGGTAATGGAAGTGCTGTGGGCCTCAGCAATAGGCCTTGGCGGAGCCCTGCTCAAAGGATACAATAGTCCAGTGACACACCGTGCTTCCGCCCAGCTGGATCTGGTGTGGACGTGCAAAGAGTGGCCTCCAGGCTGCCGCCGGTCAGTCAGCGGTAGCTTGCAATGGATGCCCCTGCACCCGCATGCGATGACCCTCTCTCTCTCACTGAAGTAGAGGCAGCAACTCAGCCACAGCACACACCAAAACAGAGTCACTTGCTAACAGCATCCCAAGGAGAAGATCGCGCCCACACACAGGCCTTTTGTCACCTCTCCCAGCATCCTGTTCTTCTTCTCCAGGAGGCTGGTATTTGTAGTTCAAAACAGTCCAGCTGAGTGCAAATCTTGACTCCATGGGCTACATGTCCCAAGATGCTTTGCTTTGCTCCTAGAAATCAGCCATTCTATTTTCAGGATATGACAACACAGAGTCCAGCTGAACACTAGGAGAATCAGCTCCACAGCAGCAATGATGCACAGTGTCTACTGACAATGCAGGCAGCATTAGCTCCTGACTACACACAGTTCAAGTTAGATAAGCTTTTATTGAAGCACCATGTACACACACATTGGGGAGGGGGTTCTGGGTCAGCTTACAAGCCAAAGGACTGCCAAACCTCCCCAAGATTGTATAGGTTTTGCAACTCTGTATTTCAAGATTTTTTCAAGATTAAGATCAAATGTTTTCTACTTAGGTTTTATCATACAGTATGCCTTGACTTAAAACAGAGTCATCCCTAAGATAACTAACATCGATATGAAATGAAGAGTAATGAGGTGATTCAGTTAGGATCCATCTAGAATTTCCTAACTTATCCCCCCCTTTGATCATTGCTGTCCACCTTTCTTTATGAATCCATCCAAATCACCTGGAACAATGCAGGTGTGAAAAAAATAGGAGGTTTCCCAAGATGTTTTCATTGATCCTTCATCGTGTGGAGACACTAGGGGTGTTTGTCCACCAATCCTACTCGCTTATGCCTTACCTACTGATCCTCCAAAGTAGATGGATGCACAAATATTTGTCCATTACTAACTTGCCTATTGAAAAATAGTATTCCTTCCTTATCTTTTCAGGAATTCATAGGAAAAATATGCTAATCTATTACCCCCAACCAGGAGGAAGAATTAATAGGCAACCCTCTACGCCAGTGTTTCTCAAGTGGAGAAGAATTAATAGGCAACCCTCTACGCCAGTGTTTCTCAACCTTCACTAGCTATAGCTGTGGCTTTTCCTTGCAGGTAGCCTTCCTTATCCATATGGGCCTGAACTTTGTCACTAGTATCCCCGATACATGTACAACATTCTTTACCTATGAATTCACAAAAAAAAACCTTGGATGCCAACAGATAATCATGGGCTATCTTTTAATAGAAGAGTCTTGAACTGCCATTGTTCCTGTGGGATCTTCCTTGCAGCTTCAACAGTTACATTGAACATTCCATCCACACAGGATGAGAAATTGTTCAATCGTTTCATAAGCTCAAGCCCCCACCCTCTACAAGCAGAAAACCATGCCCAGACCTGGTCGGGGTTGGTGAACAATTCCCTTATAGCTGTTCCTGCCATTCTTACCTTCTCTCGTGCCATCAGATCCTCTCGATCGGCTGCTACTTAAGATGCTGGGACGAGTTTCACCCAGACACATGAACCTCTTTCATTAGGGGGAATTACCGAAATAAGCTGTAGACCCGCATAAGCACCAAACTAAAGTTGAAGCACACTTGTGGGCTACCTAGTTGTCCAAATACCCAAACTGGCAAGAACCAGTGCTATTGTTAAAACTATAACTAATTTTACCCTCTAGAAATGCATCGTTAAGTTCTACTGACAACTGTCTGTTTGGAGGTTTTTTTTTTCAAATCTTTTATTTATTTCAAGAAACACAGAAAAAAAGAAAAAAGGAGAATAAGGAAGTAAAAAAACAAAAAGAACACACACCTTTCTTCTAACAACAATTCAGATATTTCAAATTAACATCATTCAACTTAATCATAACCTTCGGATTATCATGATATATATTACATAATTACCATTTCTACCCCTCTTAACGGACATCATAACTTACTGCATTATTTCTATATACTTCAGTATCTGTTCCGTCATATTATAACTGGTTGCCAACAAATTTTCTCAAACTAAGTAAAAAAAACAGTAACAAAAAAAAAAAACAAAAAAAAAAAAACAAGTAATAGTATTCTCTCCCCTCTCCCCCCCCCCCCCCCAACTCTCTATAAAGGAGATGACGTTAGCGAACACGCTCCCCCCTAGTTATTGTTCCTTCTGAACAAAATCTTTTATATCCTCCAACTTTCTTCCGAGCGATCCCTTATTGTTACTTTAATTTAATCTACCATATCTCTTTCAAATAGAGCCCTTCCCTCTTCAGAGAAGATATACAAATTAGTTATTTGATGACGGTTCCAATCAATCAGCCTAGTTAAGTGAATCGCCTGTTGATATTTCCATCAGGTACTCCCAGTCTACCATGGATTTTAGGGAGTGAGAGTTGTTGTCTATTCAATCTCGGGCGTTTGTGGGCCCAGATAAATGCAGCGAACATTGCTGCTACTTGGTCAAAGTATTTAGAATGAATGTATATTGGTAATGCCTGGAGAAGATATAAAAATTTAGGAAGAATACCCATCTTAATGATGTTGCACCTCCCAAACCAAGAATGTATCCCCGTTTGCCATTTTTTAAATAAGTCCTCTATTTTTTCTAATAATGGGGGGAAATTTCGTTCGAATACTTTAGATATACTGGGAAGAATAAATGTTCCTAAGTACCTCAGGTCTTTAGTTTTCCATTTAAATTTAAAATTGGTCTCAAGTAGGGATGAGCCGAACACCCCCCGGTTCGGTTCGCACCAGAACTTGCGAACGACCCCCGCGTTCGGCACGAACGTTAGAACCCCATTGAAGTCTATGGGACTCGAACGTTCGAATTGGAAAGTGCTAATTTTAACGGCTAATATGCAAGATAGTGTGCTAAAAAGGGTTTGGCGATCTGCCTCCTGCCTCAGGGGACATGGGTCACTGCAAAAAAAAGTTTTAAAAACTACCGTTTTGGCGGGAGCACTGATTTTAATGACGATTAAAGTGAAAAAAAAAAGTGAAATATTCCTTTAAATATGGTGCCTGGGGGGTGTCTATAGTATGCCTGTGAAGTGCCACGTGTTTCCCGTGTTTAGAACAGTCCCTGCACAAAATGACATTAAACGGAAATAACACCATTTAAAACTGCTTGCGGTTTTAATGTTATATCTGGTTCCTGTAATATGGTTGAAAATCATTCAGAAAAATGGCATGGGTAGCCCTCCCTGCCCATTACCAGCCTATTTGGGTCTTGTACGCATATTAAGGGGAACCCCGTACCCATATTAAAAAAAGGAAATGCGTGTGGCCCCCAGGCCCTATATACTCAGAACAGCAGTATACAGGCGGTGCAAACAAGACAGGGACTGTGTAGGTTTGTTGTGTTAAGTTGAATCTGTTTGTCATTTTCAAGCGGTACATTTTTAAAGTGTAGCTCCAGTCAAAAAAAATATCTTTAAGCTTTTTGGAAAACATAGGGAAGGGTTATCACCCCTGTATAATTTGTTTTGTCGTCCATCTTTTTTCATCTCACTTGCTGTTGTCTCCTTCCGTTTGCAAGTAGGAGATGTTTGTAAATTGGATGTTTGAAAGTAGGGGCCTGCCCTATATGCTCTGCAGAAATGGCGGAACAAGGTGTTGGTTTTGCAACAACATTGTAAGCCCTCAAAGTGACTCTTGGTGGCCGCTGGAGCGCCCTGCTGTGAACGATTATATCAAGAATTGTAATTACATGCCATTGTTGAACAGTGGTAGAAAAATTGACCTTTGGTGGTTGTGGTGCTGGTGCCACAACACTATAAGTCCTCACAGTTACTCTGGGTGGGCACAGGAAGGGGCCCTCCTGTGAAATATTATATCAAGAATTGTAATTACAAGTCCCTGTTAAACAGGGGCAGAAAAATTGGGCCTTAGGCACTGGTGCCATCACACTGCAACCTCTGCCATACACTCTAGTTTTATTGCAGGAATTAGCCCTGCTGCAAAGCATTGCATCAAAAATTGTACTTAAACGCCCCTGTTAAACAGGGGCAGAAAAATTGGGCCTTAGGCACTGGTGCCATCACACTGCAACCTCTGCCATACACTCTAGTTTTATTGCAGGAATTAGCCCTGCTGCAAAGCATTGCATCAAAAATTGTACTTAAACGCCCCTGTTAAACAGGGGCAGAAAAATTGGGCCTTAGGCACTGGTGCCATCACACTGCAACCTCTGCCATACACTCTAGTTTTATTGCAGGAATTAGCCCTGCTGCAAAGCATTGCATCAAAAATTGTACTTAAACGCCCCTGTTAAACAGGGGCAGAAAAATTGGGCCTTAGGCACTGGTGCCATCACACTGCAACCTCTGCCATACACTCTAGTTTTATTGCAGGAATTAGCCCTGCTGCAAAGCATTGCATCAAAAATTGTACTTAAACACCCCTGTTAAACAGGGGCAGAAAAATTGGGCTGCTGGCATCACCCAGAACCAAAAATGTTCTTCCAACATATCAGCGGAGGAGGAAGAGGATAGACAATCAACATAACAGGACAGTCACTCAGCATCAGCATAGGCAGTCTTGAAGGGATGTGGTATTTCAAAAAAAATTATTCGGTTACATCAGCTTCAGGTGCTTGGTAGCTGTGGGTGATCCAAGACTGATTCATCTTGATGAAGGTCAGTCGATCAACTGATTCGGTGGACAGGCGCACCCTGTGATCGGTAACGAAGCCACCAGCAGCACTGAAGGTGCGTTCCGAAAGAACGCTGGATGCAGGACAGGCCAGGAGCTCAATTGCATACTGTGCAAGCTCTGGCCAGTGATCCATCCTCAAGACCCAGTAAGCCAGAGGATTTTCAGTGGGAAAGGTGTCCAAGTCTGACCTTGCCCCTAGGTATTCCTGCACCATGTAAATTAGACGCTGGCGATGGGTGCTGGAACCAATCATACCTTGGGGCTGCGGACTAAAAAATTGTCTGAACGCATCAGTCAGACGGCCACCTTCTCCACCGCTCCTTCTGACTGATGCCTCAGCAACACGTTGTCCAGGACCAGGAGTTTGTGACCTCCCAGTCTCTGGGAACGCGTTGCACAGAGCTTTCTGCAAGGCCTCCCGGAGATGTCTCATCCTCTGCTCCCTCTGCGATGGCAAGATAAGGTCGGCAACCTTACCCTTGTACCGTGGATCAAGGAGAGTGGCCAGCCAGTAATGGTCCCTCTCCTTGATCCGAAGAATACGAGGATCCTTCCGCAGGCTTTGCAGGATCAGGGAGGCCATGCAGCGTAGGTTAGCTGAGGCATTCGGTCCGGAGTCCTCTGGGTCACTAAGGACAACATGATCCGCAGCTACCTCCTCCCAGCCACGTACAAGTCCACGTGTTTCTTGGGACTGTAAATCATCCCTATAAGACTGCTGCTGCTGATGCTGAGTGCCAGCCTCCACCTCCATGCTGACACAATCATCCTCCTCCTCCTCCTCTTCCTCCTCCTCACCCTCTTCCTGTGTGATGGGTGGCACAGCAGGAACACTGTCTGGATAAAGGGGGCCTTGAGAGGCAAGGAAGTCCTCCTCTTCCTGCCTCTGTTCTGCCTCAAGTGCCCTGTCCATTATTCCACGCAGCGTATGCTCCAAGAGGTGGACAAGAGGTATAGTGTCACTGATGCATGCACTGTCACTGCTCACCATCCTTGTGGCCTCCTCAAACGGTGACAGGACAGTGCATGCATCCCTGATCATGCCCCACTGGCGTGGTGAGAAAAAACCAAGCTCTCCTGACCCTGTCCTGGTGCCGTAGTCGCACAGGTACTCATTGATGGCCCTCTGCTGCGTGTGCAGCCGCTGCAGCATGGCCAATGTTGAGTTCCATCTGGTGGGCATGTCACATATAAGGCGGTTCTTGGGCAGGTTCAACTCCTTTTGGAGCTCAGCCAGCCGAGCACAGGCATTAAATGATCGGCGGAAATGCACACAGACTCTCCTGGCCTGTTTCAGGACATCCTGTAAGCCGGGGTACCTGCCCAAGAACCGCTGCACCACCAGGTTAAGGACGTGAGCTACACAGGGCACATGGGTCAGTTGTCCCTGTCGGAGGGCGGAGAGGAGGTTGGTGCCATTGTCGCAAACCACCATTCCTGGCTTAAGCTGGCGTGGCGTCAACCACCTCTCGGCCTGCCCCTGCAGAGCTGACAAAACATCCGCCCCAGTGTGGCTCCTGTCCCCCAAACAAACCAGCGCAAGCACGGCATGGCATCGTTTTGCCTGCGTACTTGCGTAGCCCCTGCAACGCCTACGGAGCACCGCTGGTTCTGAGGACAGAGCACTGGAAGAGGCCGTGGAGGAAGAAGAAGAGGAGGGGGTGGAGGAGAGAGGTGTGTCACAACCAATAGTAGCATTTTGGAGGCGTGGTGGCGGAACAACCTCCAACACTACTGCACCTTGTCCTGCATCCTTCCCAGCAGCCAGAAGAGTGACCCAATGGGCCGTGAAAGACAGGTAACGTCCCTGTCCATGCCTGCTGGACCATGAGTCAGCGGTAATATGCACCTTACCGCTGACCGCCCTGTCCAGCGAGGCAAGGACATTGCCTTCCACATGCCGGTAGAGAGCCGGAATTGCCTTCCGTGAGAAAAAGTGGCGTTTGGGGACCTGCCACTGAGGAACCGCACATTGTACAAACTCACGGAAGGGGGCCGAATCTACCAACTGAAAAGGCAGCAGTTGAAGTGCTAGCAATTTAGCCAAGCTAGCATTCAACCGCTGGGCATGTGGATGGCTGGGAGTAAATTTCTTCCGCCGGTCCAGCAGCTGGGGCAGGGACATTTGTCTGCTATAATCGGACGTGGATGTACCACTAGCAGAGTTCCCGGAAGCACTTGGCTGTGACACACCTAATTCTACACCTTCATTCCTCTCAGAGCAGGTTTCAGAGAGGACTGAAGGTCTAGTGGGGTTGGAGATGCCAGCTGATGAGGAGCAAGGAGAGGTCCGCTTTGTTCTTTGGTGTGGGTCTTTGAGGTATGCTTGCCAACGAGCTGCATGGCAGGTCAACATATGTCTGGTCAAGCATGTGGTGCCCAAGCGGCTGATGTTTTGGCCACGTGAGATACGCTTGAGACATATGTTGCAAATAGCAGCGGTGCGATCTGATGCACTCGTCTCAAAAAAGGCCCACACCAAAGAACTTTTAGAATAACGCGCAGAGGAAGCGCTCTGCGCAGAGGAAGCGCTCTGCGCAGGCGGAGCTCTGCGGTGTGATTCAGTCGGTGTGCTGCCCCTAAGCTGGCCCCCGGAGGGCATCCTGCCTCGTTGGACATGTGCCTCCTCCTCCTCCTCCTCCTCCTCCTCCTCCCTCCTTCCAGGCACCCATGTGGAGTCAGTGCCCTCATCATCCCCTCCCTCTTCATCGCTGTAGCAAACCTGGCAGTATGCTGCAGCTTGTGGAACATTACTGCCAGATTGCTGTCCTTCTTGAGCATCCCCTCTCTCTGTGCTCACGCTACTGCCTTCCTCTAGCTGAGTGTCATCATCAGAGCCCACCAAACACTGGGCATCCTCCTGGAGCATGTACCCAACACTGTGCTCAAAGAGTTCAGGAGACTCCTCAGGAGGACGTGGTGGGTCTAGGGAAGGAGTCACTGATGATGACATTGAGAGGAGGGACGACGATGTGTTGGCAGCTGCTTTTCTACTACCCTGAGACTGGGTGAGAGAGGATGAGGAGGATGAAGAGGGCTTGGTCATCCACTCTACCAAGTCGTTGGCATGTTGCGGTTCAACATGTCCAGCTGCAGAAAAGAAGGACAAGCATGTCCCATGGCCACGTGCTGATGACAATGCACCGTGTCCCCGACCAGCACTGTTGTCTCTAGACACAGAGCCTGCTTGCCCTCTTTTATCGGCTCGCGCCTGTCTGCCTCTCCTTGCTGGCCTTCCAGACATGGTAATGGCCTGAAGGGAGTTGGGTAAAACAGTAGTTGGGTAGTTTATATTGTGCTGGAGGCACACAACACCCACTAACTCCTGCAGATGCCTTTTTTATAGAACAGCAGAGTTAAAGGGGTATATACAGATGTATACTGTGCTGTGCTGGAAGCACACACAACTTCCAATAACTCCAGCAGATGCCAATCGGGCCCAAATACAGAACAGCTATGTAGGTGGATAATAGCGGTATGTACTGGGTACAGAGCAGGCACACAGCAGGCACTATCTCCTGAGTGACACTGCTGACTGCAAGCTCTATTGTTAAAGATGGACCACTAGCTATATAGGTGAGGTGAATATCACGGTGTATACTGCGGTCAGGGCACGCAGACAATAACAAGAAAACAGCAGAGTTAAAGGGGTATATACAGCTGTATACTGTGCTGTGCTGGAGGCACACACAACTTCCAATAACTCCAGCAGATGTCAATCGGGCCCAAATAGAGAACAGCTATGTAGGTGGATAATAGCGGTATGTACTGGGTACAGAGCAGGCACACAGCACGCACTATCTCCTGAGTGACACTGCTGACTGCAAGCTCTATTGTTAAAGATGGACCACTAGCTATATAGGTGAGGTGAATATCACGGTGTATACTGGGGTCAGGGCACGCAGACAATAACAAGAAAACAGCAGAGTTAAAGGGGCATATACAGCTGTATACTGTGCTGTGCTGGAGGCACACACAACTTCCAATAACTCCAGCAAATGACAATCGGGCTCAAATAGAGAACAGCTATGTAGGTGTATATAGTGGTATGTACTGGGTACAGAGCACGCAGACAGCACGCACTAACACTACTGACTGCAAGCTCTATTATTAAAGCTAGATCACTAGCTATATAGGTGAGGTGAATATAGTGGTGTATACTGCGGTCAGGGCACAGACAGTAACCACTACACAAGAGCAAAATAGTATATCAGCCAAAAACGATTGGTGTGTAACTGTGTTGAAGGTACACAGAACACCCACTGCTTCAGATGCTAACAAACACTACACGAGGCCGCCTGAAAGGCAGCTTTATATAGTGTGGGGCGTGCACTACACTGTCTGAGCTATGATTGGCCACAGGCAGGATGCCTGTGACCAACCATTGCTCTTCCCGCTACTGGCGCTGCGATTGGCCAAGCATGCGGGGTCACAGTGCATGCTTGGCCAATCGTGAGACAGCAATGCATTGCGCCATCGCAGTGCATTGTGGGCCACACGAATTTTGCCGCGAACGGCCCAAACGTTCGGAATTTGGCGAACGCACGAACGACCGATGTTCGAGTCGAACATGCGTTCGACTCGAACACGAAGCTCATCCCTAGTCTCAAGGTTCGTAAGCTGAGAATGCCTTATACCTACCCCCATCGCCTCCGACTTACTAAAATAGATTTTTAGGTTTGATAGTATACCATATCTCTGAAATTCACGAAGAAGGATCGGTAAGGAAATCATAGGGTTTGTCAATGAAAACAACATATCATGCGCATAGGCAGATACCTTCTGTTGGGTGTCCCCTATCTTCACACCACCTATATCCGGGTTTAATCGGACCATGCAGAGAAAAGGCTCTAATGGCAAAGCAAATAGGAGTGGCGATAGGGGACAGCCTTGTCTTTTAGCACCCCATTGACTCTCACTCGAGCTGTGGGTTCAGAGTATAATGTACATATGCGATTGAACATGGTGTCTCCAATCCCCACATACCTCAAGACCGCCTTCATAAACTGCCAATCGATCCTATCAAAGGCTTTTTCCGCATCGGTTCTTAAAAATATACACAGTGTATGTTCCTTATTTACCACGTGTAGGAGATTTAACACTTTAATTGTGTTGTCCCTGGCTTCACGGGTAATAACAAATCCGACCTTATCCAAATGGATCAAGGTCAGAAAAAGCTTTTGAATTCTGGTGGCTATAATTTTCGTGAATATTTTCCTTGTTTGGAGGTTTTTTACACATTTTTTCAAAATTCCTCATACCTCCATATATAGCATGTACCACTGTCATCGCTGGGGTACTAAATCTCGGTGGAGATTCAGAGTAGACCCAACAGCGGGTCCTGTTCGCTTTCTTAGCTAGTTGCAAAATACATGTAGCACTAACCCCCGAAGGAGCTGCTGGTTATTTTTGGGCTTACCATTACCTTCCGTTCTTTTTGTTGCACGTCTAGGGGATGTCCCGTGGTAGATGGCCCAGTAACTTGAGACTGACAATAGATCCACTTGAATGGATTTTATTTGCAAAACTCAAACCATTGAACAGTCTTTCAACTTGGGATCAGCGGGTTGGGAAAGGAAGTTCAGGTACTCTCAATGTCAAAGTCCAAAAAACGTTAAAGAACTTGCTTACATTGACTGCATCCAGAGAATAGCCATTCGCAGCTGGATGAACACTCAGGTTGGACAGTCCCTCTCTCACAAGGCCTAGCAGCCAACAAAGTGCTTACTCAGGAACAAAGTCTTTGTCACAGACGTTGTTGCAGAAACTTGTAGGGGAACTAAGCTTTAGAACACTTGTAGGATACCTGGATCTTTCAACCTGCTTGGCAATATCCACAAGACCGGATTCTCTTGGTTACTTCAGCCCTTCCAGGTTCTTGTTAAGAAAACCAACCCATACGTGGTGTTCTTCTAAAGAGTCCTCCCCTGGAATGCTTGAAGTACAATGGGTCTCTCCTGAACCGGAGACGGCACCCAACCACCTCAGAATCTTCCTTTAGTTTCCTTGCGAATCCGCACCCCAGGCCATAGCCTTCCTGGGGTCTGGTCAGGAGGACCAGGACCAAGTAGTCAGAACATCATACTGGACCGGAATCCCAAACCACGTGACGTCCACATCTTAAATACCCTCTCCCAGAGGGCACAGCGAGAGGGCCACTCCCACTGACCTGGCTCCGAGAGAGAGTAATTTAAGCACCTGACCAGACCATAGTTCCACTCCTGCCACCACAGACAGTGCCCCCTGTGGCCAGGCTGAACATCTCACAGTCCAGTCAGACAGATGTAGAGGTCAAATTTAGACAAATAAACCCAAACCAAACTGCAGTTTAGGTAAAGTTTAACTTTGAAAAACGCATAGCGCGTGCTCTTCAGGAGCCCACCGCTACATACACTTTAACCACTTAAGCCCTGGACCAATTTGCAGCCAAAGGACCAGGTCCCTTTTTGCGATTCGGCACTGCATCGCTTTAACTGACAATGGCGCGGTCGTGCGATGTGGCTCCCAAACAAAATTGGCGTCCTTTTTTTCCCACAAATAGAGCTTTATTTTGGTGGTATTTGATCACCTCTGCGGTTTTTATTTTTTGCGCTATAAACAAAAATAGAGCGCCAAATTAGAAAAAAAATATTTAATATTTTTTACTTTTTGCTATAATAAATATCCCCAAAAAATATATATAAACATTTTTTTCCCTCAGTTTAGGCCGATACGTATTCTTCTACATATTTTTGGTAAAAAAAAACGCAATTAGCGATTATTGATTGGTTTGCACAAAAATTATAGCGTTTACAAAATAGGGGATAGTTTTATAGCATTTTTGTTAATATTTTTTTTTACTAGTAATGGCGGCGATCAGCGATTTTTTTATTGTGACTGCGACATTATGGCGGACACATCGGACATTTTTGACACATTTTTGGGACCATTGTCAGATATACAGAAATCAATGCTATTTAAATGCATTGATTCCTGTGTAAATGACACTGGCAGTGAAGGAGTTAACCACTAGGGGGCAATGTAGTGTTATGTATGACGTTATGTGTTTTTTTTTATTGTAGGGGGGCGTGGCCTGGCATGTGACGTCACTGATCGTCCTTCCCTATAAAAGGGAAGAGACGATCGTGACAGCCACACAGGGAAGCACGGGGAGAGGTTTGTTTACACAGACCTCTCCTCGTTCTTCAGCTCTGTGACCCGATCGTGGGACACCAGTGGCGATCGGGTTCGCTGGTCCCGCGGCCATGGTCACGGAGCACAGGACCGGGTCGGGAGCGCGCTGCCGGCGGCGCGCTCCCGACCCACAGCTGGGCACTTAAAGAATCACCTACATCTACGTGATTGTGCCCAGCCGTGCCATTCTGCCGACGTACATTGGCATGAGGCAGTCCTTAAGTGGTTAAACAATAAGTTGGGATGCTTTTCATCATCTCCCTTGCTAAAATATACTAAACTAAAAAATATAAATAAACAAAGATGCTCCTGATTCTTTTCTATGATTGAACAGCTTCTTGCAGTGACTGCTGTGGATCCAGTTATCTCGACCCTCAAGCTAACAACCCAATCACCTGGTTGGAAAGAATGTAAACCGGTAATTGTCATTAGTTGAGAATGTCGACAGCTGCTGAGAAAAGTACAACCCTGTTTTTAGTTGATCTCCAAACAAACCTCTTATGGGGATAACCCAGACACGTGGGAACTCAATGAACCCTTTTTCACCGACTGGTCACTGATCCTGTCTATGACTTACCATCTGGGGTGTAATACCTGGAACCATTGACAAAATGGTTCACTGGACTGCTGGTTGCTGATTCAAATTCCATCAAAGAAAGACAGTCTTAGAACATGTCGTCCTATTAGGTCACAAACTTGGTTAGAATTAGAAAGGTTAGTATTGTTGGTTTGAAAATGGTCATTCTTATGCCCCGTACACACGAGCGGACTTTTCGACATCCAAACTCCGACGGACTGAGTCCGGCGGACTATCCGATCGTGTGTGGGCTGCAACGGACTTTAGCGAAGCTAAAGTCTGACGGACTTTAGAAATGAAGCATGCTTTAAATTTTCCCGACGGAACTCCGCCGGACCCGGTCCCCTTTGAAAAATCCGCTCGTGTGTGTGCTACTCCGACGGACTAAAACCGACGCTAGGGCAGCTATTGGCTACTGTCTAGGAACTTCCTACGTCGAATCCAGTCGTACGTCATCACGTTCGACTCCGTCGGAGTTTGGTGTGATGGTGTGTGGTCAAGTCCGTTCGGTCGAAAAGTCCGCCAGAACTCCGTCGGAACTCCGGCGGAACTCCGGCGGAACTCCTTTGGAGGTCTGTCAGACTTAATCCCTCTCGTGTGTACGGGGCATTACATTTATCTCCCCATTTTCTTCCTCACTACAAACCTGAGGAAGAGACGCAGGGTTTACAATGGTGCAGAAAAAAAACAATGAAACAGCCCAATATACTTTTACCCTCTTTTAGGCATGTGTATTTATCCAGGTGTACAGCTACATACACCTTCAGAAACTCACTGGACCTGAAAAAGATACTTATAAACAAAAGTTGTTACTCTATCCTTCATCTTTAAAGCGGGAGTCCGCCGTTTTTTTTTTTAAAAGCTAGCAGCTACAAATACTGCAGCTGCTGACTTTTAAAATAGTGACACTTACCCGCCCAGCGCGCCTGCGATGTCGTCACCCGAAGCCGATCTCTCGATCGTCTCTCGGGTGCTGCCGCCGCCATCTTGGGTATGGGAATCAGGAAGTGGAGCCTTTCGGCTTCATTTCCCAGTTCCCTACTGCGCATGCGCGAGTCGGATGGTCCCCGCTGTCTCTGGGATCCGTGTGTTTCCCAGCAGGCAGCGGAGAACTTTCGGAAAGGGGCGTAGATTCTGCGGAAAGGGGCATACCTTCTGCAGAATCTACGCCGGAAGTGGGTGCAGATACCTGTACTCCCCCCTGAAAGGTGCCAATTGTGGCGCCGGAGGGGGGGTGGGATTCCAATGAGCGGAAGGTCCACTTTAGGGTGGACCTCCGCTTTAACCTGCAAAGAAAGGCAAACAATACAATATTCCTGTACATTGTTAAATTATCACTGACATTCCCCAAAACTGTCAACAGTGAAATCCTCTGTAACTCTTAAGCCGCGTACACACGGGCGGACTGTCTGGCCTACTTAGTCCGCCGAAACACATTTCAGCGGACAGTCCGCTTGTGTGTGGGCTTCAGCGGACTTTTTCAGCGTGCAGTCTGGCGGACTAAGTATTTCGGAATTTCCGTAATACTGTCCGTCGGACTCGCATTTCCGCCCGTGTGTGTGCCAGTCCGCCGTACTTTTGAAATGAGCGGACTTTTCCCGCCCGGAGAAAAGTCCGCTCATTTCGAGCGGGTATCCAGGTAGGCGGGGCCCGCAAAGGAGACGTCGCTGGCCCCGCCGCCTGGTATGGACTTAAAGGGGAACCCCAACGCCGAAAAAAATCGGCGTGGGGGTCCCCCCCAAGTCCACAACAGACCCTTGTCCGAGCACGCTACCCGGCCGGCCAGGAAAGGGGGGCGAGCAAGTACCGTACCAGGCCACGTGCCCTCAACATGGGGGGGTGCCTTGGGGAAGGGGGGGCCGCGCGGCCCCCCCACCCCAAAGCACCTTGTCCCCATGTTGATGAGGACAAGGGCCTCTTCCCGACAACCCTGGCCGTTGGTTGTCGGGGTCTGCGGGCGGGGGGCTTATCGGAATTCGGGAGCCCCTTTAATAAGGGGGCCCCCGGATACCGGCCCCCCACCCTATGTGAATGAGTATGGGGTACAATGTACCCCTACCCATTCACCTGTAAAATAAAAGTACCAAAAAAAACACAACACACGAGATAAAATACTTTATTGCACAGCTCCGGGGGTCTTCCGTCTTCGGGGGTCTTCTCGCCTGACTCCTCCGCTATCTTCTTGTAGCTCTTTTGCTAGCGGAGGAGTCCAGCTTTCTTCCTCACCGCCGACCTCTTCTCCCGACTTCGGGGGTCTTGTCCCCCTCTTCGGTTCTTCTGCCGGGCCACCGCGCCTTCTTATAGCTCTTTTACAGGCGGTGGCCCGGTCTTCTGTCGCCGCGGCCTTCCGTTCTTCTTCTTCTTCTTCTTCTTCAGGAGATGTTGCCTCGACGATCTCTCCGGCCGGAATGCCAGGGACGCACTGCGCGGCCACTTATATAGGGACAAGGGGCGGTGTCACATGGCTTTATGTCACATGGGTTGGTCACATGGTGACCCCGCCCCCTTACGATGTCATAGTCCCCATGTGACATCAACCCATGTGACCAACCCATGTGACATAAAGCCATGTGACACCGCCCCTTGTCCCTATATAAGAAGACCCCCGAAGACGGAAGACCCCCGGAGCTGTACAATAAAGTATTTTATCTCGTGTGTTGTGTTTTTTTTGTACTTTTATTTTACAGGTGAATGGGTAGGGGTACATTGTACCCCATACTCATTCACATAGGGTGGGGGGCCGGTATCCGGGGGCCCCCTTATTAAAGGGGGCTCCCGGATTCCGATAAGGCCTGGTACGGCTCAGGAGGGGGGCCGCTCGCTCGCCCCCCTTTCCTGGCTGGCCGGGTAGCGTGCTCGGACAAGGGTCTGTTGTGGACTTGGGGGTGACCCCCACGCCGATTTTTTTCGGCGTTGGGGTTCCCCTTTAAGTCCATTCCAGGCGGCGGGGTCAGCGACGTCTCCTTCGCGGGCCCCGCCTACCTGGAGACGCGCTCGAAATGAGCCGACTTTCCTCCGCGTGTGTGGGCGAGTCCGTTCATTTCAAAAGTAGGGCGGATAGTATGGCGGACTTAGTACGCCGTATTAGTCTGCTCAAAAAGTGGTGTGTGTGGTCAAGTCCGTTCATTTGAAAGTATGACGGACTGTCCGTCGGATTGTCTGACGGACTAAGTTGGCCAGACAGTCCGCCCCGTGTGTACGCGGCTTTAGTTTCACGTTCTTACAAAAATACAACGGCCGTGACACGTAGGAGGGCCGTAGGTGGGCCACCGCGGTGGGTTCTAACATAACTCTACATACAAACAACTAGAAGATTAGGACATGAGACAAACATTTAGATATAAATGTGAGGGAGATATTTCATAGTTTCCAAAAAAAAACAAAAAACAACTAGACAGAATGCTGCCTTCACTCTTTTAACAAAAGAAAAAAATACAATGGTAAGACCACGAGAGCAGTTCAAAAACCTTGCATGGGCCAGCAAAAGTTGAAAAACAGGCGTGAGAATGTTAACCACACAAACATGTACTACACATCCATCAACCCACCCATCATTACAGATTTCTGAAGCCACAGCTGAGTTACTATACTTCCAAGGTATTTTTATTCTGGAGTCTCGTACCTCCAGACATCAAAAGCACCTTCCAAAAGGAATAAACCTTATTGTACCCTCTGACCATATATACCAATCTTTAAAGGGGTCTAATGACCTTAGCCCCATACCCAGATTTCATGTCCTATGCAGCTGTCTGACTGGGGTGCCTGGTTCCCACCCAGGCAGCTGTCTGACTGGGGTGCCTGGTTCCCACCCCTGCATGGATAGCCCATTGCCCATACGATTCAAACTGCTTTTTTGGCAGACTCTGTGTCCAGGGAACCTTGCACTTTACTTTTGAAGCAGTTATTGTTTGCGCCTTTATCACTATAATCGGCCCCCAGATTTCTGATTATTAAAAATGGCCTGGCCCGGGCTGTTAGAGTACTACTCCTCACATTTATACTAATATAATCGCGCACTGGAATTTCCGACTATTATACATGCCCCGACCAGTCCCACGATATACAGCCCTCTAAACGTGTTCATCAAACAACTGCAAAGCACTATTCAAAACAATATTATGGCTTCTGTCTGTATCTAGATGTTACGACAATAACATGGATGCCTCCTGTTTACTCTCTACCCCAAAACTGTATTATAGTATAAAACTTTGCAAAACAACTGGAATTAAAAAAAAAGTGATTTCTATCGTCCTTCCAAACACAAGTCCCTTTGTCCACATGCTTGTTTCATAAAACCTAAAGCCCCTCCCACCAACTTCCTGTTGATACATCACATCCTGCAAAGAACTTCCTGTTATATACATCACATCCTGCAAAGAACTTTCTGTTGTTTACTCAGCTATAACTGGTTTATTTACATATCAATGGACAGGAAGGGGGGGGGGGGGGGGGTGAGCCTGACTTCCATGAACTTCACAATGATCTATCAAGACACTAAAAAATCTATGGCTACCCCCTCTGGACTTTATAACATCATATTGGAAACTTCAACATTTTTAAAAAACTTTTGTCCAGGAAAGGGTGGGATAAAGCTCTCATATTGCAAATGGGAGGGAATCCCCCTCGTCTCCCATATCCCCTGGGCAGTCAGACCACAAGTTTTGAGACTGAAATACCACAAAACAACAATACAACTAAAGCCAAAAATTGAAAGTAGAGCAATTCCACCCAAAACCAAAACACAGCAGACACAAAATGGCAGTTGCAACAAACAAAGATCAGGCGACGAGAAAATGGTGGAAAAATCCGGACTACAGCAAAATGGCCGACAAAAGCCGGGCCACGACCCCATGGTAGATGAAATCTGGACTACAACAAAACGGCTGACGACAATTGGACCACGACAAAATGGACTTCAACAAAATGGCCTACCTTAACAAATAATTAAAAAAAGGCCCTGATCCCGCCAAAGCCAAACACAAACTGATATTTCTTTACTAGAAAACCAAAATTTCTCCCCACAAAAACTGACTACACAATTGAGACACCAAATGAACACTTAATCTTAGACAAACACTTTAGGCTACATCAGCTAGGGCCCATAGGAGGCCTAAAACACAGGCTGTGCAACCAAACAACACATTCAAAAATGCCAAAATTACATACTTTACTCTGGCATCAGCTTCCACAGAAACAAGACATTGAGAAATACAAACAGGGATAGTTGCATGCTTGATCTTTTTCATCTCAAAGCAATAGAGCTCCCCTATGTTATTGTCCAGAAACCTGAGACCATCCACAGGGCGTAACCCTTTCAACAAACAGCTCCTATTGTAAGTGATGTCCCAGCAATGCATGGCCGTCCTTCCCCCCTTAGCCACATGGACACTTGAATATGCTGCAGCCATTTTCAAACCAAAGCTTTCAAAACAACTTCACTACAAACCATCTATGTCTTGAGTCAGTTAAACAATCTACACGACTCATGCAATCTACTTGTCCCATACATAGGTAATCATTACAATTCATACATTTATATTTCTCATATACATCACAAACTTATTAAACAACATATAGTTAATTATCAGTCTGCTCAGTCATATACAACATACAGTTACTACTTTACATACTTTAGGTATGTATTAAATGTGACCTATAGAGGATTTAAATATAGGTGTCCTCCCAATTAATAAACCTACTTACAATGACAAAAATATAACTTACAATTAAAGTCCCACCATTTTACAGAAAGACAAAAAAAACAAAATGTTATTTTGCCTAGCAGAACTTACCCCATACAGCGGACAGGGAAATCAAGAGTAGAAAATGTTCAAAAGACTTAAAGTATGGTTGTCCTACTATAGGTCGTCCTTTGCTGATTGGTTCTAGATCCTCATTCCCCCTCGATTTCCGCTGGATAAGAAAGTTCTTTTGGCTCCAAAATCTCTGGCCCACCATATGTTGTGGATTAATTAAAGCTTCTCCTATAAGCAAATAATTCCTTGCGCTAATAAGCGCAATCATAGCTCTTTTGTATAATGCCGGGAAAGCACGCTTGTATATCTCCAAGTAACACAGATAGACGCTGATATCATGTCGAGCTTAGCAAAATCCTGACTACAATGATCTGCTGCTTTTATTCATACTGTAAACACGAATAATAAAGGAAGGTGGTGGCTTCAGAATCAGCCAGACACTTGTATTCCTTCAAAAGAACCAATCACACACATGCATATATTCAAATAGAATTCCAGTAGTGACGTGCAGATGGTCATGTGCAGAGCCATGCGTATGGTTATTCTGTGGTTCCCATTTACGCAGATCTGTTTGCTAGGAGTGTTAATTCAGTCGCCATGAGGCCGCCAGTCTCTTGGCGAGGCATAAACGAACATCCCTAAGAGAGCAAACAGATCTGCCGTGTCCATGGGAGGAAGGTTTCTGCAGCCAATGGTCTTCCACCAACGTCTGTATGTGTAAATACGCTCGCATGAGCATATTACAGCAAAACTGACACTGGGAGACATCTGACAACATACATTAATGAAAATGTCCACAACAGGGGGTTGTGCTAGAAGGGGCAATTTAGAGGGGGTTGTGCTAGGAGGGGAGATTTGTGTGGAAAGGGTGATTTGGGTGGGGGTTGTGCTAGGTGGGGGGATTTGGGAAGGTTTGAGGGGGGGGTGGGGGATTTGTACTAAGAGGGGGGATTTTGGGGGGAGGGGAGTACACGCTTGTTAACGCTAGGTGCAGTGCGATAACATGTGCTAAATCTTGTTTTTGTTTTTTTCCATACTGCACAAAAATGTGCAGCCTTTTGCAGACAGGCATAGATGCCATTCATTATTAATGACACCCCCATGCATCTAACAAATATGTATACCTTTAGCCTGATAACACACATGATACCATAGTACCATATTTTGGTGTTCTGCAATTTTAAAACATCATCACGCATAGAGCAGTTCATTAACAAAATGGGACATGCGTGAGTGTGTAGAAAGACGTGTGCGTTCAGATGCACCGCCTGGTGTGAATGAGCCCTCAGACTGGTGTCCTCGGAATTGTGTGCTATTCTAAAGGATGCCTTGACTAAAAAAAGGTAGAAAAACACTGCTCTATGGAATCGCTTTATTTATCACTTTCAAAAAAGTTCACACTCTAACTAAATAGTAAGCTGAATCCAGTGCCCCTAAGGTTGGCCCAGCTGGTGATATTTGGTTCTTGGTGGATTTCCAGGTTCAAACCACTCAGCCAGAATCAACTGGAAAGCCTCGTACACGAGATCGGATTTTCGGCAGGGAATTGTGTGATGACAGACTGTTTGCCTAAAATCTGACCGTTAGTACGCTCCATCAAACAATTGTTGTCCAACTTTTGGCCAACAAATGTTGGATAGCAGGCTAGTAAATTTTCGGCGGACAGTGGTCTGTTGTCAGATTTTCGTATCGTGTGTACACAAGTCCGTCACACAAAACTCCAAAGTACAAACATGCATGCTCGGAATCAATGCTCACCAAACAAGACATTAGCAGAAGGTGCCCAAAGGGTGGCACTCAAGAGCTGAAATTCCACGTAGTACATCACTACGTCTGTGTTTGTTGGCCGACAATTGTGTACCGCTTGAAGGAACAGTGGCTCCGAGGTGTGTAGCCTTCCTACAGCCTATGCACAGCCTTCCTCTTTGGATAAGCGCTCCCCGGAAACTGATCCCCAAAGTGATCGGATGACCTGTGACGTCACGTGCGCTCCACGTGCATTCCACCTGGCTCTAGCCTGGCCGGTAATCACCCCCTGCAACCCGGCATCCCTGCAGCATCACCGGATCAGGACTAGAGTGGCACACCGAGGACTACACATTAATACAGATGAGCCTTTTTATCTTTTTATTTTGTAAGTGCAACTTTACCTGGTGTCATTAAAAGCATTTGTTAATACTACACTCAGGTGGCGCTTCCTTCTCTACCCTTTTCTTGCCTACTACAGAGCCAGCTCTCTGAGGACAGCAGCCGCCATTTTTATTATCCAAACCCTTGAACTGCCAGTTACATGCTTAAATCTTGAACTGCCAGCCTGCCTATTATGGATTAATGTGCTGAGCCATTTACATACCCTGTATCGTATGTAACTGTGTATTTGTGCTTGTAGTTATCAATACCTTTTCAGTACGCTCCATCAGACAACTGTTGTCCAACTTTCGGCCAACAAATGTTGGATAGCAACGGTCTGTTGTCAGATTTTCATATCGTGTGTACACAAGTCCATCACACAAAAGTCCAAAGTACAAACACGCATGCTCGGAATCAATGCTCACCAAACACGACATTAGCAGAAGGTGGCCAAAGGGTGGCGCTCAAGAGCTGAAATTCCAAGTAGTATGTCACTACGTTCGTGTTTGTTGGCCGACAGTTGTGTACCAGTTGTATGCAAGACAAGTTCCTGGCACTCGTCCTTCGGACAAAAGTGTGACGCTCTGTTGGCCAATAGAGATGGACGAACTTCCGACGGGATGTTTCGCGAACGCGGCCAAAAGTTTGCGAACCGCAAAGTTTGCGGCGGGCCCCATTGACTTCAATGGCAGGCGAACCTTAAAAACCTACAGGTCATATTTTCAGCCACAAAATACTTACTAGCTGTGCACACATAGTCCCACCACATGGCCACTGACATAACACATGCATGAAGTGAATCTGGGATCGACAACTCAGGACTCAGGAGCGCATGAAGGCAATGGAGGAGAGGAAAGGTCAGGGTAGGCTATGACGAGGGTGCAGGAGATGATCACCACCAGTACCGAGATATAGAGCACTGACACCAGCACCGAGATATAGAGCACTGACACCAGCACCGTGATATAGAGCACTAACACCAGCACCATGATATAGAGCACTGACACCAGCACCATGATAGAGTGCACTGACACCAGCACCATGATAGACTGCACTGACACCACACCAGCACCGAGATAGAGAGAGAGCACTGACACCAGCACCGAGAGAGAGAGCACTGACAACAGCACTGGTACCAGCAACTCGCTGCTGGGCCCCAAAAATATGACACCGCTCAACCTCTTCAACCAGGAGGGTACGGGCATATAGTACGGTGTGCTATTTTTGTACAAGGAAGTGAGCCAAATGTAGAAAAAAGGTCTGTGTGCTCAATTAAATAAATCGTTTATAGAGATATACATGGTCTACTGGTCACATGTGTTGAATTCCTCCGAGATCCATGCCTCATTCATTTTTATAAATGTGAGGTAGTCAACACTGTCGTGAGCTAGGCGAGTGCGCTTATTGGTCACGATCCTCCCTGCTGCGCTGAACGTCCTTTTTGACAGGACACTGGACGAGGGGCAAGCCAACAGTTCCATTGCAAATTGGGCAAGCTCTGGCCAGAGGTCAAGCCTGCCCACCCAGTAGTCCAGGGGTTCATCACTCCTCAGAGCGTCCACAACGGCTGTTAACCCGATGTAGTCGGACACCTGTCGGTCTAGGCGTTCCCTGATGCTGGATCCGGTTGAGACCTGTCGATGGGTCGGCTGAAAGAATGACCTCATATCAGAAGTCAACAACACATCTTCAAACCGGCCTCTTCTTGCAGGCGCTGTTGGATTGGTATCCGCAACTCTTTCTCTGGGAGCGGAAATTCCTCCTCTGCCAGCGCACGCAAAAGCAGAATGCAGGATTTCTCGAAACAAGGCCTGGAAGTGCTCCATTCTGACAGCCCGCTGTGACGGTGGTAACATTTCCACCATTTTGTGTTTGTACCTGTGGTCTAAGTACGTTGGCACCCAGTACTGGTCCTTGACCCTTATGCTTTTTATACGGTGGTCCCTGTTAAAACACTGGAGCATGAAGGCCCCCATTTGCACTAAACTGGAAGCTGTGTGGTGGCCTGGCTCCTGCTCATCATTCAAGATAATGTCGTCCTCCTCGTTCTCCTCTCCCCATCCACGCACAACGACAGGAATCCCAGAAAGTTTTAAAGCATGCTCTTCTTGGTCCTCCTCATCCGCCCTGGCACCATCCTCCTCTGACTCCTCTTCAGACTCCTGTTGTTGACTTGTCTCAGATAGAGTAGCCACCCTGGGAATTCATCCAGCATTGCAACTTCCGCGTCTTCCTGCTCCTGCTCCTCTACGGCTTGATCAATGACACGATGCAATGCACGCTCCATAAAGAAGGCATAAGGTACCATGTCACTGATGGCGCCATGACTGCGACTGACCAGTTTGGTGATCTCATCAAATGGCCGCAGAAGTCTGCATGCGTCGCGCATGAGCAGCCACTGGCACGGTGAAAAAAAAACAAGCTCCCCAGAACTTGTTCTGCCGCAGAGTTCGTACAGGTAGACGTTAACTGCATGTTTCTGCTAGAGCAGCCTATCAAGCATATAGAAGGTTAAGTTCCATCGTGTCGGGCAATCGCAAATAAGACGTCTGACCGGCAGATTGTGCCACCGCTGAATGTCAGCAAGGCAAGCCATGGCCGTGTGAGATCTTCTGAAATGGGCCGAGATTTTCCTTGCCTGCCTCAAGATGTCCTGGATCCCAGGGTATTTGACAACGAATCGCTGCACGACCAAGTTTAAGACGTGTGCCATGCATGGCACGTGCGTAATTTTGCCCTGTTTCAATGCGCTAAGCAGATTGGCATCGTTGTCATACACCACTTTACCAACTGTCAAATTGAGCGGTGTTAGCCACTGATCTGCCTGTGAACGCAAAGCTGAAAGGAGTGCAGGGCCAGTGTGGCTTTTGGCTTCCAGGCACAACAGACGCAGCACAGCATGGCAACGTCTCACCTGGCATGTCGAATAGGTTCTGGGGAGCTTGGGCGGCGCAGCGGAAGAGACGCTAGCAGCGGAAAAGGAGTCAGCCAAGGAGGAGAGGGAGGAGGATGGAGTAGGAGGAGAAGAAGAGCCAGGCCTGCATGCAGTCCGTGGCGGTAAAACCAAATCTACACGGGTGCCACGGGTTACATGCTTGACGGCTGTCAGAAGGTTCAACCAGTGGGCAGTAAAAGTGATATACCTTCCCTGCCCGTGTTTGCTAGACCACGTGTCTGTGGTCAGATGTATCTTGGCACCGACACTGTGTGCCAGAGATACATTCACTTGCCGCTGAACATGGCCATATAGCTCTGGGATTCCCTTCTGTGAGAAATACTTCCTTCCTGGGACCTTCCATTGTGATGTTCCAATGGCTACAAATTTTCGAAAAGCCTCCGAGTCCACCAGTTTATATGGCAGTAGTTGGTGGGCTATCAGTTCTGACAAGCCAGCCGTCAACCGTTGGGCAAGAGGGTTATCCGGCGTCATCATTTTTTTACACTCAAACATTTGGCCCATGGAAGCATGCCTTTTTCCAGAAAAACATGAGGATGGTGTGATTGAAGGTGGAGTGGAGGACAATTGTGAGGAGAGAGGAGAAGGAGAAGTAGAAGACGAGGCTGGACGGTGAGAGCCTGGAGTGTGGCTTTGTGTGTTCCGTCGCTCCCACTGTGCTCGGTGATGGCAGCTCATGTGCCTTCTTAAGGCTGTCGTCCCTAGGTGAGTGTTGGACTTACCGCGACTTATGCGTTGACTGCAGAGATTACAGATGGCAACACTATTGTCAGCAGCAGACACGTTAAAAAAAGCCCACACTGCGGAGCCATGTGCCAGCGTCCTGGGAGCGCCAGATGTGACCGTACATGGTTGATGCCTCACTCCTGATACATTAGCAGTCTGCTTTGTCCCTCCTGTGCAATGTAAGTTCTTCCTGCTTCTCCTCCCTATCTGCTGGTCCATATCTCCCTCTGAACTCCCCTCCTCTTCCTTTCTTGTGGGCACCCACGTGACATCACTAGACACGTCATCATCGACATCACCTTCCCCACCACTATAATTAGAGATCTCGGAGTAGGCAGCAACAACGGGGACCAACCTCCTCCTTGGGCTGATCTGGGTACTGTTGTCAGACTGCTGAGTGGTGGTTGTTGCTACCTACTCTTCTTGATCCAATGCCAAGAGTGGCTGCGCATCGGAAATGTCTTGATATGGATCGGAAAATAATTCCTGTGACTCAAGCGGAAGGTATATGGTGGTGGTGGTGTTGGTGGTAGTGTCTTTGGGGATGCACACAGCAGAGAGTGAAGAAGAGGGTGCAGATGGAGAGGATGAGGAGGGTGCAGAAGAGTAAGGCTGATTGAGCCACTCAACCAAGTCTGGTGCGTCCTTTGACATAATCGCACGCACCTTCTGCAATTTGCCACTTTGGCTCAAGCCTGTTGCTCCTGCCCTACCCCTACCACCCCTGCGGAAGGGCCTGCCTCTTCCTCTGCCTGTCATTTTTTTAAATGACCCTGTGACAAAAGTCTCTAGAGAAGTGCAGTATGTATGTGGAAGAAGGTATATAACACCCCGCTTCAATCTGTCGTTTTTGGGGGCCACTGGTCTATCACACCAGTTATAATCCTTTTTTTTTTAATTGCGTTTGTCACTCTTTGTAGAACCGCTCAGCAGTCACAATGCTGCACAGTGGAAATGCACTATACTATGCTTTCTATATGTGCAAGTATTTTATATGTGTATTAGTGTATTACACACCTATATACTGCACACCAAATAGTACACCTATACCAGTCCTTAAAAGGACCTTTGTGGACATAGTAGCTAGTGATTTGGAGACTGTCCTTCAGTCCCTACACTGATAAAAGACTGCTGTAGAAACCAGCAGTAATCTGCAGCACAGCCCCTCACCAGCACCCTATATATTGTACACCTATACCAGTCCTTAAAAGGACCTTTGTGAACCTAATAGTAATAGCTAGCTAGTGATTAAACTGACTGTCCCTGCTCCACACAGCGTCCTGTCCCTACACTGACAAAAGACAGCTGCAATCACCAGCACAGCACTGAACACTATATACTGTACTACACCTATACCAGTCCTTAAAAGGACTTTTGTGGCCCTAATAGCTAGCGTTTTGTGTCACTACAATCTGTCCCTGCTCCACACAGCAACCTCTCCCTACACTGACATAAGACAGAATGTAAAATGGCCACCAGATCAGGTCTATTTATAAGGTAGGGGGTATGTCCAATTGTCCATGTGCTGAAATGTCTCAATTGGCTGTCCTGTACCCCATGATGGATGTGTCATCATGGGTAAAAGTTCTTTCACACTGTAAACACATATGTCCGCTGGGCGAACAGCGGCAATAGTCCGCCGGTTTGGCGAATCGCAAACACGCAAAATTCACTGAAAACCGACCGCCGGGCGAACAGTTCGGCCATCCCTATTGGCCAACAATCGGATCATGTGTGCGAGGCTTAAGTCTTCTTGTAGTAAAATCTGAGCGTGTTCAGGATTGCATACCTCCAGGATATCCCGTTGTTAAGAAGCCTAAGCAACAGTGAATAAATCTTAACAAACATGACCCCAGACAACATCTGCCCATTTCGACTTCTCCCTTTTGCAGCATTTGTTAGCTTCTTTCTTAGAAACAACAAAAAGAGTAAGAGTATCTGAGAACGTTTTATCAGAGTTGCTCATCTTCTCATAGATTGCTTTAAGGCAACATATACTTAGCGTCATACTAATTAACAGGCATACATGTACACCTATCATTCCAATAATATTAATCATCCCTATGGGAAATTTCTTAAAAACTTCTCCAATGCTTTTAAACCATGGTAACAGATTTAGCTACTACAAAACTCTTTAGTAACACCTTTAGTAGCACCTAGGTATTGTATATTCTGCCTTCCCAGGGCGTGTACTCCAGAATTCTGAGATGTCAGTGCATATTAATTATATATGATAATTGACCACATGTGCCATTAGCTGCAAAAAGTAGCCCCCCTTTAGGCCACACACAAAATAATGTAAAGCTTGTAAAATTCTTGTTTCGGTTATTTCAGTATAGTATTTATTGTTCTAGTAAAGATAAATACTAAATAATTGATTTGCTTGGCAACCCTTTAAACTTTGGCACATGTTTGGGAGTATCGATATTAAAATGAATATTAAGAACAACCTTTGAATCTTGTAATGCTCCATTCACACTTGTGCAACTTGTCATGTGACTTTGGATACATAAAGTCGCATGACTATTTGCAGTCCATGTATTTTAATGCAAACCATTTAAATCTTTGTAACCTAAAGTCACAGTGACTCTACACAGTTGGTCTGGTTCAAAAAAGACACATGTCAATCTGGTAAAAGACACATGTCAACCAATAAACCAATAAGATGTTAAAAAGGATCCTACAGTACTTTGATTCAACTGTCATGTGGGTCGAGTGCCATAGACTGCAATGTAAACTCTCAAAATTTGCATGAAAATCGCATCCTGGTGTTATCAATACCACAGTATTGCAACAGTCAAAGCCAAAGTCACATCCGAGTTGCACCCTTCCAAAGTTGCATAGTAGTACAAATGTAAATTGAGTCTTAGCCCTTGTACACACGGTCGGATAGTCCAACGGAAAATGTCCGATCGGACCATGTTGTCGGATAATCCGACTGTGTGTGGGCTCCATCGGACTGTTTCCATCGGAATATCCGACCGACTAAGTTTGAGAGCTGGCTATAAAATTTTCTGACAACATGATCCGATGCGTGTCAGTTCCGATCGTGTGTAGCCTAGTCCAACGGACAGGGTGCCACGCATGCTCAGAATAAATTACGAGACCAAAGCTATTGGCTACTAGCCGCAACGTAGTCCCATCGCAATGAACGAACGTCATAACGTTCCGAACGATCAGATTTTCCGACAACTTTGTCCAACCGTGTGTATGCAACACCAGTTTTAGACAAAATCCATCGGAAAAAAATCCAACGGATTTTGTTGTCGGAATGTCCGACCGTGTGTACAAGGGCTAATAGTAATAGTTTGCTATACCTACTCCCACTATACATTTTGAATCTTTTTTGCTATGATTCACCGTGATTCCTGTTCCCTTCCCTGCAATTCACTGGATTAGCAGAAAATCTTAATTCGTAGCTTTCTTGCTAAAGTACTGTTTACAGTATCATTAAAGTCAGCCATACATGGATCGAAATTTGGCCGGTGCAGCAGGGACTGGCCAAGATTTGATCCATGTAGAAGCATGCTGATTGTACCCAAGTCTATCCATTTGGATACAACCAGCCTGTCAGATTTTTATACATGCAGTAACTGCCGGTGGCTCTCAGGTAGAACACAATAGCACTGCGGGAGGCATTCCCCAATCAACACTGATGGGGGAATCAAGCGATTTTCTTTCCTTGCACCCATGGTGGAAAATCGAATCATCTATGGGTTGCCCAACTCAGTCACTGCTATGGCTATTATAGGCTTATGATGTACAGTGGGGTGCATAATAGTGCACACCCAACAGTCAGTTAAGTTTATCTGGGATCATCCGGTTCTGGTTGGTTTGGCTCCCCACAAGCACAGTTGAACAGGCTACACCAATCAAGTTGGTACCCCATTGGTTTATTGTTGTGGTCACTGGAAACACTCTTTTCCACCTTCTAGATTTAGTTTTCCTCCTTTGCCCACCCGAAAGTCTGGAAAGCATAAGTAGTACTGAGCAATGTCTTGCTGAAGATAGAAAGACACAAAGACCCATTAGGCAAATATCTTTGGTATTACTGCTCAGGACTCGACTGCAATATATACATTCATTTTACAATGTGATGGTTTTCCAGGTTAGATGTAGTGAGAGTAGTAAACAATAACAGGTGTAGCTCATCGTTCCAGTTTTCTCCACTTCCCCCTGTTTACCTACCTGAGGGAGTTGTACAGCCAGTCAGGGGCAGACTGACCATTTGGCACTGCCCGGGGGCCCCGGGCCACTAGGGGGCCCCATCAGGGTTGCCAGCCTCAGTAAAACCAGGGACAGTATGTAAAAATCTGTGGTTTTTTTTTTACATCTGTCTCTGAAATGTCCCTTACCGACATCCCTTTGGTCTAAAAATCGTGAGATTATAGCTGCCCCACCTATCCAGTACCTTCTCAGCCAATAGAAACATGTCTGTGTATACTGTGTGCACATGTATGTGCATACTGTGTGATTGTATACTGTGTGTGTGTATACTGTGTGGCCCCATAATCTCCTATTGCCCGGGGGCCCCATGAGTTGTCAGTCCACCCCTGCAGCCAGTGATATAAGTAATACATGTTTTATAGAAAACTTTGCTAGAGCCTGTATGGATTATGACTCCTTGGGATGGAGCCAAAGAACACTTGACACAGGAGGAAGCTTTCCCTCTCTAAGCATTCCCTCTTTCTATTTTTTATTTTTTTTGGGAGGCAGCTAACTGACAAAAATTTCACCTCCTGTATATGTTTCCAAGCTCCACCCTGATGCGCTTTGCCACCGACCACTTTGTCAAGAGCGCAAATTGCTTTGACAAAAGGTGGTTATACCGTATTTGGATGGAGGAATGATTATAAGAAATATATTGCTTTTGAATATATCTGGATGGAACATCTAAGCCCTTGTACACACGGTCGGACATTCCGATGGAAAATCGATCCGTGTTTTTGGATAATCCAACCGTCTGTGGGCTTCATCTGACTTTTTCCGTCAGAATGTCCGACCAACAAAGTTTGAGAGCTGGATATAAAAATTTTCCAACAACATGATCCGATCGGACTATGGACTTTCGGACAAAGTGCCACACATGCTCAAATCAAATTCCTAGACCAAAGCTATTGGCTACTAGCCTGAATGTAGTCCCGTCGTAACTAAACAACGTCATCACGTTTCGAACGATCGGATTTTCCGTCAACTTTGTCCGACCGTGTGTATGCAACACCAGTTTCGGATTTTGTTGTCGGAATGTCCAACCGTGTGTACAAGGTCTTAAATGAATGAATAGGAGGTAGTGCATCTAACCTGCAAACATATGGTCTAAAAAACACTATTTGCCTGTAATTAGAGAGGCAAAGGAAAGGATGGGAGTGGTTTCAATTAATTGTGAAGGAAATCACATTTTTTTATGGGTAGATTATGAGATTTTATGGGTAGAATTGAACATTGTTTGAAATAATTATTTTGGTGATAGAAGAATGATTCAATTTATAATGTTTTGGACTAGTAAAAGATTGTGTGTATATATATATATATATATATATATATATATATATACATAATCTCACAAAAGTGAGTACACCCCTCACATTTTTGTACATATTCTATTATATCTTTTCATATGACAACACTGTAGATATGACACTTTGCTACAATGTAAAGTAGTGAGTGTACAGCTTGTATAACAGTGTAAACTTGCTGTCCCTTCAAAATAAATCAACACATAGCCATTAATGTATTAATTGCTGGCAACAAAAGTGAGTACACCACTGAGTAAAAAATGTCCAAATTGGGCCAAAAGTGTCAATATTTTTATTTATGGCCACCATTATTTTCCAGCACTGCCTTAACCCTCTTGGGCATGGAGTTCACCAGAGCTTAACAGCTTGCCACTGGAGTCCTCTTCTACCTCCTCCATGACAACATTGCGGAGCTTGTGGATGTTAGAGACCTTGCGCTCCTCAACCGTCCATTTGAGTATGTCCCACAGATGCTCAATAGGGTTTAGGTCTGGAGACATGCTTGGCCAGTCCATCACCTTTGCTCTCAGCTTTTTAAGCAAGGCAGCGGCTGTCTTGAAGGTGTGTTTGGGGTCGTTATTATGTTGGAATACTACCCTACAGCCCAGTCTCCGAATGGAGGGGATCATACTCTGCTTCAGTATGTCACAGTACATGCTGGCATTCTAGGTTCCCTCAATGAACTGTAGCTCCCCAGTGCCATAACCACTCATTCAGCCCCAGACCATGCCACTCCCGTCATCATGTTTGACTGTAGGCAAGACACACTTGTCTTTGTACGCCTCACCTGGTTGCCACCACACATGCTTGACACCATTTGAACCAAATAAGTTTATCTTGGTCTCATCAGACCACAGGATATGGTTCCAGTAATCAATGTTCTTGGTCTGCTTGTCTTCAGCAAACTGTTTGCAGGCTTTCTTGTGCATCATCTTTACAAGAGGTTTCCTTCTGGGATGACAGCCATGCAGACCAATTTGATGCAGTGTGCGGCGTATGGTCTGAGCACTGACAGACTGACCCCCCCACTCCTTCAAGATCTGCAGCAATGCTGGCAGCACTCATGTCTATTTCCCAAAGACAACCTCTGGATGTCACGCTGAGCATGTGCAATCAACTTCTTTGGTTGACCATGGCAAGGCCTGTTCTGAGTGGAACATGTCCTGTTAAACTGCTGTAAGGTATTGGCCACCATGCTGCAGCTCAGTTTCAGGGTCTTGGCAATCTTTTTATAGCCTAAGCCAACTTTATGTAGAGAAACAATTCTTTTTTCAGATCCTCAGAGAGTTCTTTGCCATGAGGTGCCATTTTGAACTTCCAGTGACCAGTATGAGAGAGTGAGAGCGATAACACCAAATGTAATACACCTGCTTCGAGTCACATGCCACCTAGGAGGGAAAATGGCTAATTGGGCCCAATTTGGATATTTTTACTTAGGGATGTACTCACTTTTGTTGCCAGCTGTTTAGACATTAATGGCTGTGCGTTGAGTTATTTTGAGGGGACAGCAAACGGACACTGTTATATAAGCTGTACACTAACTTCTTTACATTGTAATTAAAGAAAAAAGGAGGAAAAAAGAGAAGAAAAAAAGAAAAGTAAGGAAAAGCAGATATGTCCACAAATAAAGGGTTAAGTCAAAAACTGCCCTTATTGAGTCTTTATTAAGGTATTAGTGCCATAACCCAATAGCATATACAAACAAGAAAGACGCAGTTAGATTAGCACGAACTGCAAAAGAGGTTACTTTTGACACCAAACAAAAATTCTTTACCTCCTACGAAAAGGTTAATTAGAAATATATAATTTATTTTAGATTTCAAATACCATATTTAACCATAATTTCATTAGTAAAAAACCCAAAGACCATTCGTAAAAAATGTCCATTCCCAAAGTAAACCCAACATAAATCATATAAAACAAACCACAAACAAGACATAAATAACACACACCACAAACACAAAAAATGACGCTGGTCTGGACCAATTGCTACCGATTGCCAAACAATAGTTATTATAAACAAATTAAACCTGTAAGAACACTTACAATATCAGTTAATATGTTTATCTGGCAATCAGCAGCAAGCATGAAAAAGAGACTAGTTTTAAAAGAAAACTATTGCTATCAGCCTAATTTCGCTAAATTCCTTTGTAACTGAGTGTCCATTCGATGATTATAAATATATATAGTCCATTCGTTAATGACAGTGTTCAATATTACCAATTTCGAATGTTATCAGTTTATATTTGTCAAATCGATTCGAGTTTTTTTCCTTCAAAAACAGCTGTTTGTTCACAAAAGCCACAAAAAAACTAATATAAAACGAGGCAATTCGTCCAAGATGAAGCTACACTAATAGCCATTTTTTATGATTTATGTTGGGTTTACTTTGGGAATGGACATTTTTTATGAATGGTCTTTGGGTTTTTTACTAATGAAATTATGGTTAAATATGGTATTTGAAATCTAAAATAAATTATATATTTCTAATTAACCTTTTCGTAGGAGGTAAAGAATTTTTGTTTGGTGTCAAAAGTAACCTCTTTTTGCAGTTCGTGCTAATCGAACTGCGTCTTTCTTGTTTGTATACTTTACATTGTAGCAAAGTGAAATGTCTTTAGTGTTGTCACATGAAAAGATATAATAAAATATTTACAAAAAATGTGAGGAGTGTACTCACTTTTGTGAGATACTGTATATATATTGTAGACATGTCACTGGAGAAGTGATCGAGGGGGTGTACATCTCACCTAGGTTGCTACACAGTGTGAGATGGTAAATCCAGGAGGGATCAGTTTCTCAGCAGCGATATGCTGCTGAGTTGTTATTTAATTTTGCCGGGCCTGGGTTTATATGGAATGGCAGGTAGGTTTGGTAGAGGGACCTGTCATTCCACATCCCCCGATCCAGTTCTGGGTTTGGGATCAGGTGAGCTTGGATCCTAATTAGCCTGGGAAGCTAAAGGCTCTGTAGGGTCTGCAGGTGTTCGCTCTCAGCCAGGGAATGAACAATCTGTGTGTTGAAGGAAGCTGCAAGCACAGCCACTGCTGGAGCTAAAACTCACCCTGCGATATCCAGGCGAAAGACGCTGTGTTTGTAAGTGTCAGATAGGTGAGCAGAACCTGTTAGTAAGCGCCCAGCCGGGCTAGGACTTTTATTTTTGTTGTACTTAGAAAGCACGGTGTTGCTGTATATTTTGTTTGCTGGACTGTTTGTACCACGAATAAACGCCAAGATCTGCTTTATAAATTCCAAGTCTGCTGTGAACTGTGTCCAAACACACCCTACCCCGGGAAGATCCCTTACAATTGGTGTTCGAATGCGGGCAAAGTCGGTTGCTAGGGGCAACGGTGTGGACAGACTTGGCTACAGCTGCTTATGTCTTGGGTGAAAGCTGCAATGACACTCCAGGAACAGTCCAGCAACATGGAGGAGATGCTGAAGCAGTTTATGCAAGTGAGTTTGCAACAACAGCAACGACATGAACAGTCCATGGCGGCACAACAGCAGATGCATAAGGAAGAGTTGCAAGCTTTGCGCCAAAGCCAACAACAACTTATCGAGCACCTGATAGTAAATCGTGAGGCGCCTGTGGTTACTAATCCACCCATAGTGATGGGAGCCGCTCCAGAGATTTTTTTTGGGAGAAGGACTGTGCAGAAAGCGCTGCAAAAGATGACTGCTGAGGACGATGTTGAGGCCTTTCTAACAGTATTTGAGCGCGTGGCTGAGCGAGAGAAGTTACCAGCCGCTGAGTGGGCAGAGGTAATTGCGCCCTATTTAACAGGTGAACCCCAAAAGGCCTACTATGACCTCAGTGAGCAAGAGGTTAAGGACTATACTCGGCTAAAAGAGGAGATACTTGCCCGACTAGGAGTTACTACTGCAGTCCGTGCCCGGAGAGTACGCAACTGGAGCTACAGTCTGGACAAATCAGCGAGGTCCCAGATGTATGACCTAATCCATTTGGCAAGAAAGTGGTTGGAGCCAGACACTTCTACTCCTGCACAAATCCTAGAGAAGGTCGTGATGGATCGCTACCTCCGAGTGCTTCCTACTGACCTGCAACGCTGGGTGGGACAAGGTGATCCTAAGAACGCAAACGAACTTGTCAACCTTGGGGAGAGGTTCCAGGCGACTGAGGACTACCTCCGTGATGTTCCTGCAGCATCTTCACCTCCCCGGAGCGCCAGATCTGTGCCGTCAGCTGGTAAGAGACTTCCATCTATTGGGGGAGTGTGGAGGGGTGCTGATGGGGGGAAAAGGGCTCAAGTGGTGTCTCAGGGACAAAAGACTGGTGATGGTCCCGGGTGGCTAAGGGGCTCTGAAAAGGACTCCTTGCCAAAGAGACCAGGCCCTATCCAGTGTTGGAGATGCCATGAGGCGGGACACGTGTCGGCCCATTGCCCTCTTACCTCTGAACCCATGGAATGTGACGCTAGCCGGCGTCAGTCGCTATTTGCGGAACCATCTTGTGCTGCAGTTCCTGGACTAGAGACTGAACCGCAAATCTGCGATATTACAATCAATGACTTTCCTGTTAAAGCGTTAATGGACTCAGGAAGCCTCGTAACCTTGGTGCATGCTAGCCTGGTGACTGGGGACTTAGAGTCTAAAAAGCATATGAGTGTTGTGTGCATACATGGTGATACAAAAGTGTACCCTATAGTGCTGGCTAAAGTCGGGACTGAACAAGGCACCGTACAATATGAAGTGGGTGTGGTTAAAAACCTCATGCATAATGTAATATTGGGGCGCGATTTTCCATTATTCTGGGCTCTCTGGGAAAAAAGAAAAATCCCCAAAAGGAGTGAGGATACCTCTAAGGGGGTTGCCTTGTCCACTGTGAATGATAAAAGTATGCAGGATGAAGATGATTGTTTTCCTTTACAGGTCCTGGCTGGGGAGGAGGAGGCTCCTCCCACTGAGCAAAATATACTAGACTTAGAGGTGTCTAGAGATAATTTTGGGGCTGCACAATTACAGGACCCCACTCTCAAAAATGCGAGAGAGCAGGTTGCTGTAATGAATGGGGTACCTCAGGAACCAGATGCTGAAAAAAGATTTCCACATTTTTCGGTGACTAATGATCTTTTCTATAGAGTCAATAAGATTAAGGATGAGATTGTGGAACAGTTTCTGGTACCTAAGCCGTACCGGCGTCAGGTGCTTGACATGGCACATAACCATGTTCTTGGGGGACACTTGGGGACTGACAAAACGCGAGAGAGGGTTCTCCAGAGGTTTTTTTGGCCGGCCATATATGATGACATTAAAAAATACTGTGAGTCGTGCCCCACATGTCAGGTTAGTGCCCCAGTGTCACATTTTCGCAGTCCTTTGGTTTCGCTCCCTATTATAGAGGTGCCTTTTGAGCGTATTGCCATGGATTTAGTGGGTCCCATTGTAAAGTCAGCTAGAGGACACCAGTATATTTTGGTAGTCCTGGATTATGCGACCCGCTATCCTGAGGCTGTACCCTTAAGAAACACTGCATCTAAAACAATTGCACGTGAGTTGTTTTATATGTTCTCTAGGACTGGGATCCCCAAAGAAATCCTAACTGACCAAGGTACGCCATTTATGTCGAAAGTAATGAAGGAATTATGCAGACTATTTAAAATCTCACACATCCGTACCTCTGTGTACCACCCCCAGACGGACGGATTGGTGGAGAGATTTAATAAAACTTTGAAACATATGTTGAAGAAAGTGGTGGCAAAAGATGGTCGTGACTGGGATCATTTATTACCCTACCTCATGTTTGCTATTAGGGAGGTGCCCCAAGCGTCCACAGGGTTCTCACCATTCGAGTTGGTCTATGGTCATCACCCTAGGGGTCTACTAGACATTGCAAAAGAGACATGGGAGAATGAGTCCACCCCATACAAGAGTGTTATTGAGCATGTAGCACAAATGCAGGACCGTATAGCCACTGTAATGCCCCTGGTAAGGGAACACCTCCAGAGAGCTCAAGAGGCCCAAAGTAGAATTTACAACCGGTCCGCAAGAATCAGGACATTCAACCCAGGCGATAGGGTCCTTATACTAGTCCCCACTGTTGAGAGTAAATTCTTGGCGAAGTGGCAAGGTCCTTATGAAATTGTTGAAAAGATCAGTGAGGTGAACTACAAGGTGCACCAACCAGGTAGAAGGAAGCCTTTTCAAGTTTATCACATAAACTTGATCAAGCCCTGGAAAGACAGGGAATCCTTGGGGGCGACAAATACTGTTAATAATTTGTCACAACCAATCCCTCCAGTCAAGGTAGGTGATACTCTATCAGTATCACAGAAACAGGAGGCTCAGGAATTTTTACAGAAAAACAAAAACAAGTTCTCTGACCTCCCAGGGCGTACACACCTCATCCATCATCACATTGAAACTGAGCCTAGAAGCAGAGTAAACCTTAAGCCCTATAGGATACCCGAGGCACGTAGGGAAGCCGTATCTGCCGAGGTAAAACGTATGCTTGCTCTGGGGGTAATTGAGGTGTCACAGAGTGAATGGTCCAGCCCAATTGTGCTAATCCCAAAGCCCAATGGAACTTGGAGGTTCTGTAACGATTTCAGAAAGTTGAATGAGATCTCCAAGTTCGATGCGTATCCTATGCCCAGGGTAGATGAGTTGATTGAGAAGTTGGGTAACGCCAGGTACATAACCACCCTCGATCTCACAAAGGGCTATTGGCAGATTCCACTTTCTGACGAGGCTAAAGAGAAAACTGCTTTCTCCACCCCTGATGGGCTATTCCAGTATGTAGTGATGCCGTTCGGGTTACATGGAGCGCCTGCAACTTTCCAGAGGTTGATGGACTTGATTCTGCGACCACATCGTGATTACTCAGCCGCCTACCTCGATGATGTGGTCATTTTTAGCCCTGATTGGGAAAGTCACCTCTGTAAGGTACAGGCCGTGTTGGATGCCATAAGTGATGCAGGGTTGACCATAAATGCCGAGAAGTGTGCTCTAGCCCTAGAAGAGGCCAAATATCTGGGCTACATTGTTGGAAGAGGATTGGTTAGGCCACAGCTAAATAAAATTGAGGCAATACAGAATTGGCCTAGACCCCTGACAAGGAAACAGGTTAGAGCTTTCCTGGGTATTACGGGTTATTACCGTAGATTTGTGCCGAACTTTGCCTCAGTTGCTGCTCCGCTAACTGACTTGACAAAGGGCGGAAAGACAGCAATGGTCACGTGGACCCCAGAGGCCGAGGAGGCTTTCCAAAGCCTTAAGTCTGCCTTGTGCCAACCACCTGTGTTAGTCACCCCCGATTTCAGGCGAGAATTTCTGGTCCAGACAGATGCCTCTAGCACAGGCTTAGGTGCAGTACTCTCACAAGTAGTGAATGGTGAGGAGCATCCGGTGACGTACTTGAGTAGAAAACTAACCCCGGCCGAGAAAAATTATGCCATTGTGGAGCGAGAATGTTTGGCAGTGAAGTGGGCCCTAGAATCTTTAAAGTATTACTTGCTAGGCAGGAAATTCAAGTTGGTGACAGACCATGCCCCCCTAACATGGATGAAGTTAAACAAGGAGAGAAATGCAAGAGTGACTAGATGGTTTCTCTCCCTACAAAACTTTAATTTCACTGTGGAACACAGGCCAGGGAAATTACAGGCAAATGCTGACGCATTGTCAAGGGTAAGTTGTCTGTGGGGACAAAAGGCTCAGCCCTCCGGTCTGAAAAAGAGGGGGGGGATATGTAGACATGTCACTGGAGAAGTGATCGAGGGGGTGTACATCTCACCTAGGTTGCTACACAGTGTGAGATGGTAAATCCAGGAGGGATCAGTTTCTCAGCAGCGATATGCTGCTGAGTTGTTATTTAATTTTGCCGGGCCTGGGTTTATATGGAATGGCAGGTAGGTTTGGTAGAGGGACCTGTCATTCCACATCCCCCGATCCAGTTCTGGGTTTGGGATCAGGTGAGCTTGGATCCTAATTAGCCTGGGAAGCTAAAGGCTCTGTAGGGTCTGCAGGTGTTCGCTCTCAGCCAGGGAATGAACAATCTGTGTGTTGAAGGAAGCTGCAAGCACAGCCACTGCTGGAGCTAAAACTCACCCTGCGATATCCAGGCGAAAGACGCTGTGTTTGTAAGTGTCAGATAGGTGAGCAGAACCTGTTAGTAAGCGCCCAGCCGGGCTAGGACTTTTATTTTTGTTGTACTTAGAAAGCACGGTGTTGCTGTATATTTTGTTTGCTGGACTGTTTGTACCACGAATAAATGCCAAGATCTGCTTTATAAATTCCAAGTCTGCTGTGAACTGTGTCCAAACACACCCTACCCCGGGAAGATCCCTTACAATATATATATATATATATATATATATATATATATATATATATATAAATTATATTCACATGGGGTGTGGTATCACTAAATGCATAGGGCAGCAACCCCTGCACACTTAGATAAGTTGCCAACTTTGGCCAGAGACCCAGAATAGGCTGAAACTCATCACAGCTTAAATGCAAGCAAAAAAAAAAAATATTACATACAAAAATGTCACTTTCAAACAGAAGACTTTCTAAAAATTACCTTAAATGATCCCCTTTTGTCAACACGTAAAGGGAGGCATGTCATGGTATATATCAAGAGGTAGCACACATAGCCTCTTATCCCTATGGAGCCAAACATTAGAAGTATTCCATGAATTGCTCAGTTGACTGGTCTTCGGTCCTCCCCTTGATGTGACATCACGTTTGGAAGGCTTCAGGACCCTGTGAGAACTTCAGTGAAGACCCCTATCTTTCTGACATATTCTTTTCCTCTGTATTCCTCTGCTACCCTTCATTAAAAAAAAACTGTCTTTGTCCAGTTGTCCTCTTCATCTCCTACAGTCCTTCTCTGAATTTAAATCCGTTGTCCTCCACTAATTCCTCTTGCCCCTCCAAAAATGTAGTAAAAAAATTGGGTGCCCACACACCGGACATATGCGTCACTGGGTGGCCGATGTTTCTGCACTCCCAACACGGAGTCCTAGCTGTCAACGAAAGCTCTCAGTCCCCACTCCCAATCATGTAACCACTATGAAAGTCCCCTTGATGTGACATCACGTTTGGAAGGCTTCAGGACCCTGTGATTGACAATTGGAGCAGCCATTGGATAGCGCCCCCTTCACCACCAAGAGACATGGGCACTGCGGACTGGACACTGACACACTACAGAGCATAATAAGGAATGCTTGGGGCCTCGTCTGACCCACTGTGTGTAATGGATATATACACATGATTGCTTTGTTGAATGCCAACATATCACACTATAAAAACATAGAGTGAGGGAGTGGCACTTTGTCTTTATTTTATCTTTATGACATATTCTTTACCTCTTTATTCCTCTTTATACCCTTCATTTAAAAAAAACTGTCTTTGTCCATTTTTCCTCTTCACCTATCTCCTACAGTCCTTCTCTGAATTTAAATAAGTTGTCCTTCACTAATTCCTCTTGCCCTGTCAAAAATATAGTAAAAAAATTGGGTGCCCACACACAGCACATTTGCGTGGCCGATGTTTCTGCTCTCCCAACACGGAGTCCTAGCTGTCAAAGAAAGCTCTCAGTCCGCACTCCCAATCATGTAACCACTATGACAGTCAACCACAGTGGTCACATGATAGCCAATCCTTCCCACCCCCTGGGCATATAGACTCTAATAAAGGGACGAAAGGGCTGGGTGGGAAGGGGTTAAGCTACCCAGAGACTTTAGGTAGCAGCCAAGGTCTTATGTCTGTAAAACCTGTGCACATTACTGAAACAAACAAACAAACAATCTTTCCAGCAAGTTAGCGCTTGAATTTATCTTTCATTAATAGGCGTTTACCTTTCCTCCTGCTTGACCAAGCTGAATTGTCACATTTTGTGTGCCAGGCAGCTCAGAGCAGTGTTTGAGGGTGGTCAGATCCTGTACTTATAGACATGCTCCTTAGACATGCTTTAAAAGTGGTAATTTTTAGAACCTTTAAAGATTTGATAAACAAGGCCAAACTCAGCTTACTGCTCATAGCAATAAAAAATGTGATTCATAGCAGGTGCTTAGAATTACTATCCAGACAAATATGTAGGTCATATATCCTTGACTATGTTTGATAACATTTAAGATCAAGTTTCAAAGTCACATTTACACTCATAGTAAAAAGTAAAAAGGAACGGTTGTTGATTACTATACATTGACAACCAGTGGTGGCTGGTGCTCAAAAGTTTTGGGGGGGCACAAACAAACTGTAAAAATTATGAAAAAAAAACAACATTGATTGCAGCTTCACTGTACCATCAATCGCAGCCACTGTGCCCATCAATTGCCCCCACTGTACCATCTATCACAGCCACTGTGCCCATCAATTGCCCCCACTGTACCATCAAACACAGCCACTGTGCCATCAAACGCAGCCACTGTGCCCATCAATTGCAGCCACCTCACCATCAAACACTGCTACTGTGCCCATCAAACGCAGCCAATGTGCCCATCAATTGCTGCCACTGTGCCCATCAATTGCTGCCCTTGTGCCCATCAAACGCAGCCACTGTGCCATATCAAATGCTACCACTGTGCCATCAAATGCTGTCACTGTGCCCCATCAAATACAGCAACTGTGCCCATCCTTTGCAGCCACTGTGCTCATCTTAAGCAGCCACTGTGCAGCATCGAATGCAGCCACTGTGACATCATATGCAGCCACTGTGCCCATCAAATATGCAGCCTCACTGTGCCCCATCAGATGCTCCCATTGTGCCCCATCAAACGCAGCCACGTGCCATATCAAATGCTGCCAGTGTTCCCCCCCGCCCGCAGTCTGTACTTTCCCTGTCTCGGTGGCGAAGGGACAGCTCCTCAATGTCTTCTCCCATCCTCTCTTCTTGTCCTCCACTATGATTGGAAGCCAGGCGTCCAATCACAGTGCCTATAATTTCAGCCAATCAGGTGATGGCTAACAGATCCGAGCACCTGATTGGCGGAGAGATGGTTTAGTGTTAGGAAAGCGAATATGCATCTAACATGGCCTTATGAATGCACCAACACTGTTGACAACTATACTATGACAATGAGTAAGGTATATATATATATCAGCTTAAAGTTCGCATTCAAAGCTTAGTGAATATTAATTGGTATGCTGAATGTTCACATTTGTTAAACATAAGACCTGCGGGTTGAATCTAGCTCAAGAGGCCATTTCATGTGGCCCTCACAGGGCTTTTTTTCAGCTGACAACCATATCCGCCCTGGGGGAAAGCAGCAGTTGCCAGCCATACCTGCCCTGGGGGACAACAGCAGCCACCAGCCATACCCATCTGGGGGACAGCAGCAGCCATCATACCCACATTTCACATGATCAGTCTGATCGGGTCCGCCTGTCTGTATTTCAGGTGGACCCAATCAGACTCTCCATTCACCTCTATGGAGCGGCAGATGTAAACAGATTTGTGTTTGTTTACACCCGCCTATCTCCAATCCTATCCACTGAAAAAAACAGAAGTGGATCCCTCCCCTTCCATCCAGGTGGATCACAGGGCCCATAGAGTAGAGCAGGCTGTGTCCGTGTTCATGCTGCATATGCAGAGTGGACATAGACCTGTCATCCGCCCACCCCGCTCATTGTGGCCCGCAAACAGTTACCACACTCATTTTCAAATTTACAACAGGCATGCAAAGGAACAATGGCACATCATAATCTTAGTTTGCTTTCAATGTTTGCACTCAAAGTTGTACTGTTAATGGCAACAATAATAATTAATGTATTTAACTTGCCATTATCAGTGCACACTAAAAATATATTCAACCCTAATGCATACATGTACTTCAGACCTCAAATTAGCTCCAATGAATGCACTTTGACCACAGATCAGCCAGTGCATGCACTTCAGACCGCAGATCCAGCTTAGATCATGCACTTTGACCACATTTCATCAAGTGCATGTGTGATGAACATGGGTGTCAGGTCCTCGCCCTCCTCGCTAACTTGCAACGAAGGACTGGCCAACCTCATACCACACTGTCACTTACGTAACAATGCCACTCTCAGCTGTACCCAGCACAAATATTTTCCAGCTTGCGGGACCACAATCTAGGTGCCAGCAGCCTGAGAGCGATTGTCATTGGGCTAATTATTCAATTTCCCCTTTAACTGCCACCACCCCCGTTTTAAACCTACCGAGCTGGGGGAGACTCGTAATTTTAGCAATGCCAATTATGATTTTAGAATAAGCGTCTGCAACACACACTGCCACCACAGACATGTCTGCTCAGAGGCCTTACTCTACAACAGAAGCGCTCTTCAAGAGGCAGGTTCGTTTATAGCTTGCATTAAGAGCTTTAGAGACAAGGTTAACATTTTTCAACATAAGGGTTTATTATGAAAAGGTCAAAGTTGTGCAAATAAAATATTACAGAAAAAAGATGTTTCAAAAAGATAAAGACAATATACAGCCACAAAGAAATAAGGTAGAATTGGGGAGGAAGAATACTTGCAATTAATGTCTGAGGGTTGATCAGAGTTTGATCGATGAGCTGGGTAATCGGTTCTCAAACTTGGCAGATGTTCATGCTTGGATGGTAAAAAGAGAACTGACCATTGTGTTGGCATCTCCTCTTTTCTGTCTTATCAAAGGGGTGTTGACAGCGACCAGTGACCAATCATCTGGTCATCTTGTTTAGGGGCTGGTTGCTGGGAGGTGTCTACACTCATGACCCTGTCCCAGGTACACTTTGTGATACATATTCATATCTCTACATCTCTACTGTTTACAGACTGCAATTATCCATATTATTGTTCAGTGTGAGATTTCCTTCAAAACAAATATAAACATGCCATGTCTTCAATGTCTAGTTTACCTAGGAGGGATTAGGGGTACCAGTGGTTTCTCATCTGATCTGACATAGGGGTGTCTGGACTTGAAATGTAACAAATCATCTGAGGAAACGAAATATGTCCATATTATGGCTGTGCTATTATTATTTTGGAAGTTATGAAACATGCTGAAATTTCATACTTATTCCACTGTTTATGCTTTATGCTAAGGTATTTACGACTGGTATCTGCTGGTTCTCTGAATTGAGAGGGTGACAGTTTTACGATAGGCCTGGACACCCTGCCAAGCCAACATTAGCTGTTTTTACAGAAAGCCTGGTTCTGCTTTCTCTGTTGAGATAACAGCTCCTTCAAAGGATAAAACCTATGAATTCCTGAATATAAGGGAGTAGGGAGTGTGTTCAGATTTTTACTGTAATTTTAAACTATTAGCCAAGCTGTCATGGTTGCCCTAAGGTTATCAAACAACATGGCCACTAGCTACAACTTTCCGTGTGTCCAGTAAGTGATATCGTTACAGCATGTACTTCAGATCAGACCCAGTGCCTGCACTACTGACCACAGATCAGATCTAGTGTATGCACTTCATCCCCCTGGATGAATTTTAGACCTCAGATCAGCCTCCGTGCATGCACTTCAGACCACAGATCAGCCTCAGTGCATGCACTTCAGACCATAGATCAGTCAGTCACTGTGGATGCACTTCAGACCTTAGATCAGCCCCAATGCATGCACTTCAGACCACAGATCAGCCGCAAACCCTGTAACTTCAGAAATGCAAGGTACAGCTTTAGGCATGCACCTGGGCTTCCTCTGCACAGCATAATGTCATTCTCAGCTCCCGGCAGCCTTTTTAGGGACATCGGGGAGGCGAGTGGGCCAGTGTACCATTGGAAGTGTCAATTAGTGGCTATATTTAGGAGATGAAGGTAGTCAGAGTGGTTGAGTAGTTTTGTAAAACAAACTGGGCAAGGCTAACACCATTGAAATTTTTATTTTGGGGGAGTGTTATATGTGATGCAATTTAGGCTGAGTGGGTGGTCTGCAAAGCATTTTGTGTAGAAAATGTGAACGCACGCGTACTCTAGATCACACACACATATGTAAACGGTGACTGCACCACACATGTGAGGTATCACCACAAACATCAGCGTGCAAGCAATAATTCTGGTGCCAGACCTCCTGTTTAAATCTCAACTGGTAACCTGTAAAGGCTTTTAAAGCCTTGTCTGGATGGATAATCTGTCACCACTCCACAGGCGTGCGCAATTTTAAAGCATGACATGTTGGGTATCTATTTACTCAGCGTAACATCATCTTCATCAGAGCTGGCCGTAAATGTGGTCTGGGCTGCGCATTTGCCGGGGGAAGATATATGTCAGAGACTTCTAGTGTAGCCCAGGGTACAAAAGGCTATTGCTCCTCTTACACACTTATTGTACATTTACAGACTTAGGCTCCATGCACACTGGCTTAAAAATTTTTGCTTCTACAGGAGTTTTATGTTCTGCCCAAAGAAGCAGCTCAATGGTATCCTGTGTGTCCATGCACATTAGGACGTTAAGAGGCATATTTTGAGTTTAACGCAGACATCTCAAGTCTCCCAGGAGGTGCGGGAATCTCCCATTTCTGCAGCGGCTCCACTTTCTTGCAAGTGCCTCGCAATCTCCCGGGAATGATCGGTGTGGCGAGAACACCGATCTCTGTTTGGTTTTTTAGCCGACAGCCGGTTCTCCTTCTCTCCCTCCCGCAGCTGTCAGCTAAAAGCTATACAGGGAGATCGGTGTTCACAGCTGTTCCCCGTCACACCGATCCTTCCCAGCTGTTCTGTGTGCTCCTCCCCCAACCCCCTCCGTGTCCTTTTCTGCCCCCCCCATCCTCCTCTGCCCTGCCTGTCCTCCTCCTCCGCCCCCCCTCTTCCCCCGCAGCCGGCTCCCCTCCTCTCCTGGCGGTTGCGGGGGGAACTGTCAGGAATTGGACACAGTGAGCGAGATCGCTCTTGTGTCCTGTGATAACTGAGCAGAGTAAATTGTATTTACTCTGCTAAGTTTATGAATGAACAGGAGCCACTGTCTCCTGTTCATTCATCTTTAGAGCTAAGAAAGGGACTGGGTAATGTGTCCTCAGTCCCTTTGTCTGTCTCAAAGGGGAGATGTCAGGGGTCTGTTAAGACCCTTGACATCTCACCAAAGCCCTCAAAAAATAAAAAATTCTAAAAAAATAAAAAATAAAAACTACTGACACCACTCTCCCCTGCCCTACCAACACTGTCCACTGCCCCAATCCCCTCCCCTCAAAAAGGATTGTGAAAAAAAATGAAAACAAAATAAAACTGTAAAAAAAATCTATTATTAAAATAAAAAAAATACTGATACCGCCCACTGCCACATGGCATGCCACCTCCCTGAAATAAGTTTACCACCTCCATGAAATTAGTTTTTGCAGGTTGGGATGTCTGTTAATCTTTAGAGGCAGGAAAAATAACCCTTTGGGTTCACGTTTCTGATTGGAGTTTGGAGGCAGAAGAAACGTGAAACTCTCCTAAATTCATCTAAACTTTGTACAAAAAATACTCTATATGATTGTTTTTTAATTCAATGAGAACAGACATATTTTTAAGCCCAGTGTGCATGGAGGCTTACACTGACAGACCAAGACCCAGTAATGCTATACTTTGAACACAGTTGTTAATGAGGTTCACAGAAACAACATGTAGTAAAGTTTAATATTTAAACTTTAATATGGCCTAAGACTATAAACACCATACACCTTCCAGGCAGCCACTCAATGTGTTCACACGCCACAGTACATAGTACATAAGCAGCACCGTATGCCAAGGTAGTCACAGGAGACAGCCTCCACTTATAGAAGAACCCATAGAAGGGTCCATACGGGACTGATTTAAGTGCAAGTGTTGTTCCCTTACAAGGCAGCATCTTGGATACTGGAGAATGGCAGAGATACAATGAGTTTCATAGACCTGTCTATTTCATATTGTGTGCTAAAAATTGTAATAAGCAGTTCTTCTTTTTTTCTTTCTGGTTTCACTCTTCAGCAACATTTCACTGGGCTGTAATTGGACTACATTTAAAGATTTCTAAAATTGTGCCATTTCTAATGAAATATCATGTGACAGCTCATATGAAGAGGTGTTGCAGAGGAAGTGGTCACTGAGCTTGAGAGTACCAGCTAGGCTAGAGCAAGGGAAAAGGAAATGCATTGCCTTTTCAATACAGCTTTAGACATACATATTAAGGAGTGCAGCCTGAGGTGCAAAATGTTACTGAAGTGTGTTCATGTTTTTTTTTTTTTACTTTCTATGCATAGTTTGATATAGATTTATATGGGCAGTTATATTTTGTGTTATATAAGCAGGCTCTATTTCATGGTTTTCCGTGTTACACATGGTTGTGCTTTACAGCTCTTTCTCTGAAAATAATCAGCTGATATTTTAAATGAACCTGCCCCTCTGTACTTTCACCTGCCAGGTCAAACATCATGTGGTATCAGTTTAAGAAGTGAGACAGCCTTGTACTTGAGATGCCCTTGAAAAAGTAAGAGAAAAATTGATATTTAAGGTATCTACATCATCTGGACATTTTTTTGATTTTATAAACAACCTGTGTATGCTGCCATTGTTGTCCTTTCCTTCTGAAAATACTAGTCATCCAGCTGCCATGCTAATCCACTGGCTATATCACTTTCTGAGTCGCTAACTAAGAATAGGCATGCAATTCAAAGTCAAGATTTAACTTGCATTGGGTTAGTGAGCTAAAAAATATTGAGGGCCCCCTTACACTATACTTTGCATTTGCATACCTCTGCTACTGCAATTGTTTTCTTTAGTTTCAATAATTTTTATTGGCATTTAAACAATACAAAAACATGAATACGGTCACATACAGACTCAGTGAAATAGTGGCTAGTAGTGTAAAAGATCATGCAATTGTTTTCTTTAAATACCCAATTATGTACTAGCAGAAAGTCTGCTTTTGCATGATTGGGTATTCAAAATGAACATAAGAGAACCACGGTCCTCTGGTCTTCTAGGATTATATGAGTTTAATAACATCTCAAATACAGTATATGCATTTATCAACCAACTCAAACTCCTCTATAAAATCATAACACTGCACAGCAATTCTGGCTTAGCTACAATTGCTCAAGTCAAAAGTTTACCAAATATATGAAAGTAATAATAGTTGCCTTCCATTTCTGGAATGGACACAACCATGTGAATAAAAAGGCACAACAAAAAAGGCGGCGGGATGAGCTTGCTGACATGTCTGTAGCCATCTAATGGGCACTTTCTTCTTCTTTTGTAGTTTCTGAAAGCCTTGAGGACATGCGAATCCCTTGCAAAAACGCCTATTTATCTGTCAGTGTTAAGTTTACAGAAAAACAAACAGGCAAGCAACACCATACATTTAAAAAAACAGCACACTACCTTACATACCTGGGATGCAACATTCTGATGCTGGTCGGCATTTTTTTTTTTCATGCATCTGCTTTCTCTAAATCATGTGATTATGTTAAAGCGGAACTCTGAGCATAAAAATGGTAATTCTAATTTCAAAATTTTCCTCAATAGCCACAAAAGAGAAAAATCTACTTTATGTGCACCAAATGCCTTTGCAAACCCAGTTATTATCTTAACAAATTAGTAGTGACATCATCACTGTACATGTTCTGTACAGAGGTCAGGGCAGTGCGAGGGACCCAGTAGGCCCACCCACTACAAGCAGCCTGCAGAAAAGTACAGAAGGGAGCGGACACAAGACCAGTCACTCTGCACAAGGAGAGGGAGCAATAGTGGCTGGTCTTTATTACAGGAAGCTCCCACAAAGTGGAACAAAGTTTACACTGAATGACTGCACAAATCTGAAAGACATGCACAAAGCACACCAATATTCAAGCGTGAATACACATTCTTCTATTTGCACATCAGTTGTTTATCCCAAAGTTCAGCTTTAAGATAGAAAATGAGATATGGAGAAACATAGTTTGTCATTTTTTTTAAAACTACAGAAAATAACAAGAATTCCAGCTCAACACTTAATTTATCTGGGAATGTCTATCTAAAGGTGGTCATACACATCAATTTGTGATTGATTTAAGTATGAGTGATTGTATGTGATTAATTGTAGAGTGAACCATGGAATAATACAACACGGATGATACCGAATGAAAATACAATCAGAAACAATCAGTTGCAAAGGATCATTTAAGCCGGCCATAGACCTATAGACGATTTGATTTGAACCATGTACAGGCAGGCTAAATGTACCCAGTTTGATCGATTAAATCGATCATCTTGGGTACAACCAGTCTGCCGTATTTTACATGTGAATATTGCTAGCCACGGTTATACCTGCTAGCAATAATCACTGTGCCCCCCGCCGCAAGAACACATTAGCTTGACGGGAGGGATTCCCCTCTCAGCACTGTCTGTGTGGTTGCATGAAAGAAATTTGCTGCATCTATAGTCAGCCTTAGCTAGTCAGTACTACGATTAGGTGTCACACTTGCAGATATTTCTTGGACTAATCAGAAGCAATCAATAAAATTCCACCACAGTCAATCAACTTGCCAATGTCATAAGCACTTGAAAGCTTACTTAATTGATTGAATGAAGGTTCTGTGATTTACAAATCTTATTCAATTCATTTTAGTTGCATTTAATAGTCAATTAAAGGAAAATATCGACGTGTAAGGCTACCTTAAACGAATGTTTAACTTTAAATGATCTGTTTCTTTGGGTTACTATCTGATATCAATGGGTAGACATAAGTCAAGTCACCATGGGGATTCCTGTACTTGTCTATGATTGCTGTTTCACATCATAGAAAAGTATAATTTATAAAGATAAGCCCATTATATTGCAAGCAATACACGCTGTGTATGACGGTGACAACTTCCTATAAATCGGTGTGCTAGTTTAACAAGAGCTATTCTTCAAGTCAACAGGAGTTATTAAAGAACATAAGCACATACTTTGTTTATCTGATCTCAAGTAAAAGTTAAAAATAAGTTCAACACCCCCTGCAGGAATAATAAATATTGCAATGTTTCTGTTTCCTATAAACCAGCCTGTTAGAGAAACTGAGTCAGTGAGAAATGCTACTGGTATCTCAGACTGTATTGTGTGCAGGGGCCACGTGTGTGCAATGCAAAACGTACTTCAAAACAGCACGTTTTTCATATTTCCCAGGGTTTCTGAGTGGTCACTTGTTTTATTCTGTACAATAGGTATCTTTTCATGTACAATTAATTGTAATGGTATTGACTACTTTATTAAATGCAAGGACTGATGGTTTATAGGAATTTATTTTATGCTGGTTAAAATAATAGTTAAATAGTACAAACAGCTCAACCATATAGGTCTCAATTAGTTATACTGAAGGGACAGCAGGATATTCCCAAAGAAAACAAGGTGATTAGCACTTGTAGTAGCATCCATTACAAATCTATAAAAACAGCAACATCCCTATTTTCAGATGTCAGAGGTGATAAAAGTAACATGGATATATAATGATGTTTAAAAAAAAATGTTTCACCGTAACAGTTTTTCAAATCAGAGTGTATCTATAGGGATAGCAAATATATTTTTTTAGTTTTGGATAGAATGGGGGAAGGTTAGAACCCTTGTCAAGTTGTACTGCTATCTGGAGCTCTGTTATGCCGCATACACACGACCGGACTTTCCAGCAGAAAAGGTCAGACGGTCTTCCCGACGGACTTTCGCAGAGTTACAACGGACTTCCAAATGAACGGACTCGCCCAGACATGAACGGACTAAAGTCCATTCCTTTAAAATGTGATGACGTACGACGGGACTAAAAAAGGAAGTTCAATAGCCAGTAGCCAATAGCTGCCCTTGCGTCATATTTGGTCCGTCGGACCAGCATACAGACAAATGGTTTTCCCGATAGGAATTGAGTCCATCGGACAGATTTGAAACATGTTCTATTTCTAGGTCCGTCTGAATTTTTTTAAGAAAAACGATCGGATTATTCCACACATGATCGGACGGAATGATCCTGTTGGACCTATTCTGCTGGAAAGTCCGGTTGTGTGTACGCGGCATTAGAGCCTTTTTCATCACTTTGTATTCTGGGAACAACCTTTTACCAGACAGGAAGTGAGGGAAAATTGGCAATAGAGAGACAGAGAATAATATAAAGCTGACAATGGAGGAGATTTACTAGCACTAGTGTGCAAAGAATCTGGTGTAGCTGTGCATGCTAACCAATCAGCTTTCACCCTTCCTTATGGTCAAACTTTCTCACCCATAGGTTTTTGTGAAAAAGGTGAACTTACACTTTATCTTAAAACGTAGGTTTATGTACTATTGCTTTCCACAATGAGAAGCTCCCTATGAATGGAGGACAGGCAGGCTAATAACAATCTTAGATAGCTTTTTGTTGCAGGAAGCAGACTTAATTTGGACTTATTAATGTTAAAATATTGTGATCAAGTATACTGCATAAAAAGGGGGCCTTGAAGTAATAGCCCCTTTTTTGAAGGAATTAGACATTGAATTACATGCATATAATCTATTTGTTCTGCAACTTCTTGAGTTCAACATGATCCATGATTCATTCATTTTAACTTCCAGATACAAGTAATGGCAATGACAACTACATGTGCCCCATCATATGCAAACCTGTACCTGGGAAGAGGGAACGCTGGTTGTTTGGATGATTTATCTGTGCCACATTTCTAAGTAGGTACATTTTTTTTTGTTTAATTCGTTTTTATTGAAAGAAATATAATTTGTCATACAGTTCTCAATATGCAGGTATCAAAACATACACATATCAAGTGTACAATTATCAAAACATACAAGTATCAAAATATGTAGGTATCAAAGCATACATTACATACATCAGGTACATCAGTATGAGGACCAGTATTTCCGAGACAGTAGTTTTGCTTCTGATAGACAGCAGGAGTTGTCAAGGAACTACCTGGTAGAAGGTAGGGGGTAGTAGGAGACAGATGTGCGTACCTCACATGGAATAAGGGGGGGGGGGGGGTAAGGGAGGGAACAGAAAGAAGGGAAAAGATAGAAGAGAGAGAAAAGAGAGAAGAGAGAGCCTAGAAGAGCCGTGAATACAATGTTACACTGTTACAGTACGGATCAAGTGTGAACATTATTTCAGCAGAGACTAGAAACCGGGACCATCATACACACTTCCAGGGACTATGACCCATTACTCTTTGTCATCCAGGCATTCCATAACTTCCAGTGTTGTTTGAAAGTCCGAGCATGTCCTTGTCTGCAAGCCAGTATGTGCTCAAATGTATAGTTATATTGCACCATATTAACCACTTGTTTTACATCTTCTAGTGATGAGTAATTTGGCTGCTAAGAGAATATGAGTAACTATTTTGCGACAATCAGGGGGAAATTGTTCTATGCCTAAGTAGGTACATTGATGATTTTTTTTGGTATATTTTTCAAAATTAATGAAGGTATATATTTCTACGCACCAAATGCCACTGGTATAAAACTTAACCTTTTTTAAAGAAATTGTATATAAACAACTGTGTATGTTTTTTACTTCAAGGGAAAGCTATGGCCTGTACACACGAGCCGAAAATCATTTAACAGATCATCCATTTTTTTTTTTTGCATGCTAGTCTCATATTGAAAATGAAAAGTTTACTAAAGTGATGAAAATTCTCGTAGGACAGAATAAAAATTCGTAAGTGATGTAAGGTATTGTAGGGTATTTGCATTGTATTTTTTTTTTTTTCAAATATGTTTATTGGAGTTTACATTTAAATACAATAGAGACAAGGCAGAAATCACATGCATAGTTTATATATACATATCTATAGAAATTTGTTAACAATAAGGTTACGAACCATTGCTTATACATATGACATTTTGAAGGTATAACCTGTAATGGAGAAGTTCTGGCTCTGTATCCCCACTGGTGGTGGTTGATTGCAGTTTCCCCATCACCCCTAACAGGATCATACTGTGATTGGGATATACTGATTTTAGGATACAGGTACCATAGTGCTCGGGTTTCCCAGTAATGTAATGTATTGTGATAAGCAAAATTATGCTTATTATTATAAAACAAAATTAGGATAAACTTAAAGCAACATAAATTGTAACAAAGGAGAAGGTAAAGAAAATTACAGTTACCAAAGTTTCATTCAGATACCACAGTATACAGTTCATATTTTAGGATGCCAAATATATAGCCATAAATTTGGTAATGTTATGGTTTAACCACTTGACAACTGGTCGCTTAAACCCCCTTCCTAATCAGACCAATTTTCAGTTTTCGGTGCTCTCACACTTTGAATGACAATTACTCAGTCTTGCAACACTCTACCCATATGAATTTTTTGCCCTTTTTATCACACAAATCGAGCTTTCTTTTGGTGGCATTTAATCACCGCTGGGTTTTTTTTTTTTTGCGCTATAAATGAAAAAATACTGAAAATTCAGTAAAAAATAATAATTTTTTCTTTGTTTCTGTTCATAAATTTTGGCCAAATTTTATACTGCTACATATCTTTGGTAAAAATAATCCAAATCAGTATATGGTCTGTGGGAAAGTTATATACAGTACACATACCGTTCCACAAACTATGGTGCCAATCACTGAAAATTGATCACACCTTAAGTACTGACTGCCTAGCTCATTTACTGAGACCCTAACAAGCCAGGACAGTACAAATACCCTCCCAAATTACCCCTTTTTGGAAAGTAGACATTCCAAAATATTTAGAAAGAGGCATGGGTTTTTTGAAGTTGTAATTTTTTTCCCACAACTCTTTGCAAAATGAAGATTTTTTCTTCTTTTTTCTTTTTTTTTCATAAAAGTGTCACATTATCAGATTATTTCTCACACACAGCATAGCCATACCACAAATTACACCCCAAAATCCATTCTACTACTCCTCCTTAGTATGGCGATACCACATGTGTGAGACTTTTACACAGCATGACCACATACAGAGGTTCAACATGCAGGGAGCACCATCAGGCGTTCTAGGAGCATAATTACACATATAATTTCATGACTACCTCTTGCACTTTTGAAGACCTTGGAGCACCAGGACAATGGAAATGCCCCAAAAAATGACCCAATTTTGGAAAGAAAACAACCCAACGTATAATTTATGAGGCATATCGAGTCTTTTGAATACGTCATTTTTTTTTTTACAAGTTTATGGAAAATGTGGAAAGAAAATGAAAACGCATTTTTTTTTTTTCACAAAGTTGTCCATTTATACAATATTTCTAATGCCACGTACACACGATCGGAATTCTCGTCGGAAAAAGTTCTGATGGTTTTCCCGACGGAATTCCGATGGAATTCGGCTCAAGCTGTCTTGCCTACACACGGTCACATCAAATTCCAATCGTTTATAACGCGGTGACGTACAACACGTACGACGGGACTAGAAAAGGGAAGTTCAATAGCCAGTAGTCAATAGCTTCTGTCTTGTAGTTGAATCTGAGCATGCGTGATTTTCGGCTTGTCGGAATTGCATACACATGATCGGAATTACTGATAGAAAGTTTTTCCATCTGAAAAATTGTGAACATGCTATCAATTTTTGGCTGGCGGAAATTCGGACAGCTAAATTCCGATGGAGCATACACACGGTCGCATTTTCCGATGAAAAGCTCTCATCTGTCTTTTTCTGGTCGGAATTCCGATCGCGTGTACGCGGTATAACACATAGCATGTACATACAAAAAATTACTCCCAAAGATAGATTCTCCTACTCCTCCTTAGTAGGACGATACCACATGTGGGAGGCTTTTACACAGCCTGGTCACATACAGAGGCCCAAAATGCAGGGAGCACTATCAGGCATTCTATGCAGGACCGTCTTTAGCGCAGGGCAAACGGGGCACCTGCCCTGAGCCCAATCTTTGTTGGGAGCCCCGCGCTACCCATGAATTGGGGCCCCAAATGATGGCATTGCAGAGTGCACAGAAGGCTGTATTCCTATGCTAGCCAGCAGAGAGGGGCGTTGCCGGGAGCTCCACTGACGCTCTGACCCCGCCCCATGCAGCCTGTGTGCCGAGAACAGAGCGGCTATAGTGAGAGCCAGTGATTGGAGTGGAAGCGTCAGTGGAGCTCCTGGCCCCGTCCCCTCCAGCAGAGAGGGGCTTGGCCGGGAGCTCCACTGACGCTCTGACCCCAGCCCCATGCAGCCTGTGTGCAGAGAACGGAGTGGCTGTAGTGAGAGCCAGTGATTGGAGTGGAATTGTCAGTGGAGCTCCCGTCCCCGCCCCCTCTATACTGGCTTTTAATGAAGACGAACTCTCATAGATGGCAGGTTGTCTCCCTTAAACACAGAAGATGGTCCTCGAAATACAGCAGCGTCCAATCAGAAATAGTGCTGAAGCAGACAGTATTCGCAAACTGCCTGTGACTTGGCTGGGAGGTGGGGTAGGTACACCCACCGGGCTGTCATTCTCCCAGTGAGGTTTTGTGTACATGGAGCACATGGTGTGAGCAAGGCTGCACTGACAATTCCACCAGGATAACAATCCTAATTATTTGAGGTACATATATAGTGCTGATAATTTACTCATATATTTTTATATATATATATATATATATATATATATATATATATATATATATAAATTCACATCATTTTTATTTGTAAGTTATGTTGTCAGCTCCAATGAGATTTTAAAACAACAGTCACATGACTGAATCAAAGATGTTAAAGGGTAAGTTCACCTTCCAGAAAAAAACAAATGGACATATTTTTTCAGGTAAAAAAAATGTGCTTTTTTTTTTTTAACTGCAACCTGTGCAGAGCATTGCACCTGCGATCTGCAGATTGAAGGTGCAATGTCAGGCTCCTGTCTTCCTCTTGCGATCTGCCTGTATACGCGTTTGTGCTTTCTATTATAAAACTAGAGGAAAACTGAATGAACTGTGTGCTGGGAGCATGATCGCAGTGGAAAACAGTACTTGTAGTTTTTTCATTAATGTTATTGATTTATATAGTGCCAACAGGTTGTGCAGCACTTTACAATCTAAAGGGAGAGAAACAGGGGATTGTGGGACTAGAAGGGTAGTTGCTGAGGCTAACCCTACAAATAATTCCTGCCCAGTTGGGTATGGTGGACTATCTCGGTACTGATACACAACAACATAAAACTTATATAAAATAAATTATTTATTACATAAAATTACATACAAAATATAATTTTTTTTTTAAAAGGGAGAAAGGATTGGATAATTATGTCATTGTATGAGTAATAAATAACTCTGATTGTCTCCTGCAGTATGTCCGCAGTCTCTGGTTGTCTCCTGCAGTATGTCCGCAGTCTCTGGTTGTCTCCTGCAGTATGTCCGCAGTCTCTGGTTGTCTCCTGTAGTATGTGTATTAATGTGCAGTTTTTTTTATTTGGGATTGCTCCACTGCTCAGTGAGTGGTAATGATGTGCATTAATCTGTAGCAATCAATCAGCGAACAGTAGTGATCTGCTTTAATCTCTAGCAACCAATCAGTAAGTGGTAATGATGTGCTGTAACCCCTAGCAACCAATCAGTGCGCAGTAATAATGTGCAGTCACCTCTAGCAACCAATCGGCAAGCAGAAATGATGTGTTGTAACCTCTAGCAACCAGCCAGTGAGCGGTAAGGATAGGCTGTAACCTCTGGAAAACAATTGCAATCGCTGCGTGTTCTGCTGCAGTAAACTGATTTTGAGTCTACCTGCTGTTTTTTTGTATGTCTCAGAATGGAGGGGGGCCCCAAGAAATTGTTTGCCCAGGGCCCAATCAAAATTGAGATTTTTTTGTGCTGATTTTCCAGTAAGGGTATTTCAGCAAGTAGGGTGGAGATGTGTAAGCTTCTCTTTTTCCTCTCTCTAGAGGCCATCTCTAGAGGCCATCTCTTGAGGCCATCAACACACCCCTAACGAAAGCCTTGTGGGTGCACCAGAGATTGAATACACTGCTGGAGGACCCCAAATTAAATAAAAATAGCTCATCCAGCTTTGTCCTCAACTCCATTATATATTCTGGGTGTGAGAGATGGGGCATGGTCGGACCATGCAAAATTAAAAAATGTTGCCCTAGTAACCCTCAGAAGAATATTTTTATCTGTAATAAAGCAATCAGTTCTTGAGTAGATATTGTGGGGATTAGAGAAGAATGTGTAGTCTCTCTCTGACATGTCCTGCGTTCCATGTGGGCTTCCTTTATGTGGTGTCCATTTCCAGGCCCATTTGGGATGTTGAAGTCTCCACACACTAATAGTTGGCCTTTTTGGACTAAGCAAGCTTTGGCCAAAGTCCTTCTGATGAACCTTCTTTGATGTCTGTTGGGGGCGTAGATATTTACTAGGGTGTAAAGGATTCCGTTTAGCTCCACAACTAGGATTACATATCTACCTTCTTCATCCACCAGTGAAGCATGTAATTTAAAGGATATTGAGTCTCTTATGGCTACCATAACGCCTCTTTTTTTTTATTATTATTATAATTGGCTTGGTAGATGTGTGGGAAGTGTTTGTGATTGCAACTGGGAAGTTGTGCAGCGAGTCTCCTGCACACATAACACGTCACAGCAGTGGTTTTCTGCTTCTTTCCATAGTGCCCTTCTCTTGTAGGGGCTATTGAGACCTTTGGTATTCAATGATAAGAACTTAAGTACCATTGAAGTGAATTAGATTGCGATTGAGTGATTTGTCTTCAAAATAAGCATGTTGTTTTGATGAGGAAAGGGCAAATGTGGTAACAGAAATAAAAAACAAATAAAAAAAGGAAGAAAAAACAGGATACATGCAGTGTTGTATTCCCATTCTTGCTGATGAAAGAGAACGTTTAGGGTTCAGGTGATCCCTATACACATATCCAATGGGGGAATATAAAGTACAACCGGACAGGATCTTAGTATTCAATATGGTGGTTTTCTTTATACCAGCAGAGCCATAAGGATTTAGGGCTGGAGCGTAGGTCTGATCTAGAGAGCTCAGGTGTTCTTCGTCAGGTCCGTGATATCCTCTTAATTTTGTGGGAGGAGTCCCCAAGATTTCATTAGCTCCAGACGTTTGTCTAGAGTGGTTACAATCGAGGTTTTGTTGTTTCTTTCAGTGGACAACTTAGTCGGAAATTTCCATTCATAGAGAATATTGTTGTTTCTCAGGATCTTTGTAATGGTGATGAGGTTTTTGCAGGCTTGTATGGTTGCTTGCGAGAGATCTATATATAGTGAAATTCCAGAATATGGTTCTGGTAAAGAGTTGCATTTGTGGGAGAAATGCATGAGTTGGTCCTTAATGTGGAATAGGGATGAGCTTCGAGCTTGTTCAGCGAACAGTGAACAATTTGGGCTGTTCGCTGCAAATTTGAAAAGCCGGAACACCCTATACAAGTCTATGTGAGAAATCTAAACTGCTAATTTTAAAGGCTAATATGCAAGTTACTGTCCTAAAACGTGTTTGGGGACCTGGGTCCTGCCCCAGGGGACATGGATCAATGCAAAAAAAGTTTTAAAAACTGCAGTTTTTTCAGGAGCAGTGATTTTAATAATGATTAAAGTGAAACAATAAAAGTGTAATATTCCTTTAAATTTTGTAGCTGGGGGGTGTCTATAGTATGCCTATGAAGGGGCGCATGTTTCCCGTGCTTAGAACTGTCCCTGCACAAAGTGTCATTTGTGCAGGAAAAAAAGAATTTTAAAATCACTTGCGGCTATATTGTCGGCTCCCGTAATATAGAGAACACTCAATGAGTGTTCTCTGTATTAGCCGACAATTAATTCATTCATTGATTTAAAAAAAAAAAAAAAAGCGTGGGGGTTCCCCTAAATTCAATTACCAGGCCCTTCAGGTCTGGTATGGATATTAAGGGGAACCCAGTGTCAAATAAAAAAAAAATGACGTGGGGGTCCCCCTAAATATCCATAAAAGACCCTTCAGGTCTGGTATGGATATTAAGGGGAACCCCCGCATCAAATGTAAAAAAAAATTTGACGTGGGGCCCCCCTAAAAATCCATACCAGACCCTTTATCCGAGCACGCAACCTGGCAGACCGCAGGAAAAGAGGGGGGGTGAGAGAGCGGCCCCCCCTCCTGAACCGTACCAGGCCACATGTCCTCAACATTGGGAGGATGCTTTGGGGGTCTGTGACCCCTCAAAGAACCTTGTCCACATGTTGATGGGGAGAAGGGCCTCATCCCCACAACCCTGAGCGGTGGTTGTGGGGGTCTGGATCCTGGCCCCCCTGTTTGAAATGGTAAGGGGGTACAAAAGTACCCCTACCATTTCACAAAGAAAGAGGGGGCGGGGTCAGGTGACGGGTGGCCCCGCCCTCCTAATATAAGAAACGTCAGCGCTGGGATCCCCGCAGTGTCTCCGCAGTGGAGACAGAAGATGGATGCATAGACAGCGCTGGACTGAGAGATGCCCCGTCGCTGGATATGATCATCCATCACTGGACCCCAGAGATCCGTCGTTGGATAGCAAGAGTGGATTAGCACTGCTGGAATCTTTTTTTTATTTTTAATAAAGGAATTTTTCAAAAGTGTGTTTGTCTTATTTAACCATTTTTACACTTTCTTTGTGAAATGGTAGGGGTACTTTTGTACCCCCTTACCATTTCAAACAGGGGGGGGGCGGGATCTGGGGGTCCTCTTGTTAAAGGGGGCTTCCAGATTCTGATAAGCCCCCCGCCCACAGACCCCCACAACCACCGCTCAGGGTTGTGGGGATGAGGCCCTTCTCCCCATCAACATGGGGACAAGGTGCTTTGAGGGGTCACAGACCCCCAAAGCATCCTCCCAATGTTGAGGACATGTGGCCTGGTATGGTTCAGGAGGGGGGGCACTCTCTTGTCCCCCCCTCTTTTCCTGCAGCCTGCCAGGTTGCGTGCTCGGATAAAGGGTCTGGTATGGATATTTAGGGGGACCCCACATCAATTTTTTTTTAATTTGATGCGGGGTTCCCCTTAATATAAATACCAGACCTGAAGGGCCTGGTAATTGAATTTAGGGGAACCCCCACACTTTTTTTTTTTTTAATTAATGAATGAATTGTCAGCTAATACAGAGAATTGAGTGTTCTCTGTATTACGGGAGCTGACAATATAGCCACAAGTGATTTTAAAATACTTTTTTTCCTGCACAAATGACACTTTGTGCAGGGACAGTTCTAAGCACGGGAAACATGCGCCCCCTCATAGGCATACTATAGACACCCCCCAGCTACAAAATTTAAAGGAATATTACACTTTTATTGTTTCACTTTAATCATAATTAAATCCACTGCTCCTGAAAAAACTGCAGAAAAAGAAAAACTTTTTTTTGCATTGATCCATGTCCCCTGGGGCAGGACCCAGGCCCCCAAACACTTTTTAGGACAGTAACTTGCATATTAGCCTTTAAAATCAGCTCTTTAGATTGTGAACGTTCAAGTCCCATAGACTTTAATAGGGTTCTAAAGTTCACATGAAGTTTAGGTCTGTTCGCAGGTTCTGGTGCGAACCGAACAGGGGGGTGTTCGGCTCATCCCTAATGTGGAAGTAATGGATCCTAGCTATCACATCTCTCGTGATCTGGTAGATAGGATGGTTTTGGGAGGCGGTGAGCCCTGTCTATCACCAATTCTTGGGTTTTTGTTGCTGGAAGCAGTTTGGCTATCATTTTCTGCAAATATAGACGGAGTTCTGCCGGGGAGACCATTTCCGGGATGCCTCTAAATTTTACATTGTTCTGGAATGGTCCTCGACCTTCACCATTTTGATTCTCATGTTGCGGATTTCTTCTGTTCGATCATAAAGGGTGTCTACTACCTCATTATGTGCTAGCGTGTTGTCGCTCATTTTATTCTCTAAGTCCACTCTGTCTCCTGTGGCTTCAATCCCTCTATTTGTTTGTCTCATGAAGTTTGACATGTCATGCTGCAGTGCTCCACGTAGTGTGATCTGCATATATTTAAGATCAGAGTCTAATTTGGGCTGACGGACCCACTGTAGGGAAAGCATCCAGCTTTTCACTGAAGCCATTTGTGTCAGTGAGAGTGTCAGTATAAAGGGAGGATTCACTCACTGTGTCACCGTCGGCTATTAGTTTCCTCCTTTGTTTCACTGGGCTATTGAATGTGGAGGGAGGAGAACGTTCTCCGCTGTCTTGAGCTGCATAGTGAGATTGCAGGGAGATTTTCTTTGAGGATGCAGCTGCCCCTGTTCTTCTCTGTGAGAATCAGGTGGTGCCGGCACCATCTTGTGAAGTCCATGTCTCAGTCAGCCTGTAGAAATAAGTGAGTCTGCGGGGCCTTTCACAAACCTTTCTCTTCCCCTTCATGCCGCTTCTACCTCTCTGGCTCTGAATCTGGTGACAGGTGATGTTTTGAGGCGTCTACTGTCGCTGTGTGTTGCCCGTTAGATCCCGTGGAGCCGGAGTTGGATCACAGTGCAGCCATCTCCTCAGGCTGCCGGCCACGCCCCTGTATTTGTATTGTATTTTTGAACAACTGTACTGACTAAATGAAAATCATACCATTTGGTATCGTACACATAGGCACACAACCCCCCCCCCCCCCTCCCAGTCACAGTGTCACTGATTGCAGTGATCATTTATTTACTGATCACTGCATTTAGTGTCAGTTGTGACAGTAAAAACTGTCAGGGCAGTTAGTGTTAGGTCCAGGGTAGCCCCCTACCCCCCCAATAAAGGTTTAACCCCCTGATTGCCCCTAGAGTTAACCCTTTCACCCCCTTTTGCCAGTGTCACTAAGCAATCGTTTATCTGATCGCTGCATTAGTGTCACTAGTGCCACTAGGTAGCTAGTTATTTTTTTAGGTTCACGCCAGGTATTTATAGCGCTAGGTACCCCGATATACTACCCAATAATGGTTTTAACCCCCTGATTGCCCCTAGTTAACCCTTTCACCCCCTTTTGCCAGTGTCACTAAGTAATCGTTTTTCTGATCGCTGCATTAGTGTCACTGATGGCGCTAGGTAACTAGTTATTTTTTTAGGTTCACCGCCAGGTTTTTATAGCGCTAGGTACCCCCATATACTACCCAATAATGGTTTTAACCCCATGATTGCCCCTAGTTAACCCTTTCACCAGCGATCACCGTATAAGTGCCACTGGTGACGCTGGTTAGCCAGTTAGTTATTTAGGTTAACCGTCAGGTTTTTATATAGCGCCAGGGACCCCCATATACTACCTAATAAAGGTTTTAACCCCCTGATTGCCCCTATTTAACCCTTTCACCAGTGATCACCATATAAGTGTTACGGGTGACTCTGGTTAGTTAGTTTGCTTTTTATAGCATCAGGGCACCCACCATTTATTACCCAATAAAGGTTTAACCCCCTGATCACCCGGCGGGTGATATCAATTAGGTTTTAGGGTCAGGGTCTGCGTCGCCCCAGGCAGCGCTAGGTTAGTGTCAGTACCGCTAACACCCACGCGCAAAGCATAAACATCCCGTAGTGGTATAGAATCTGAACAGATCAATATCTGATCTGATCAGATCTATACTAGCGTCCCCAGCAGTTTAGGGTTCCAAAAAAACGCATTGTTAGCGGGATCAGCCAAGATACCTGCTGGTACCTGCGTTTTGCCCCTCCGCTCAGCCCACCCAAGTGCAGTATCGATCGATCACTGTCACTTACAAAACACTAAACACATAACTGCAGCGTTCGCAGAGTCAGGCCTGATCCCTGCCATCGCTAACAGTTTTTTTTTTGTAGCGTTTTATATTTAAATCCTGAAGGCAGTGCTTGGTTTTCGGGTTCCCGTACGTGGCTAGACTCCCAAAAAGTCCCCCACATGTGGTATCCCCGTACTCGGGAGAAGCAGCAGAATTTATTTTGGGGTGTAATTTCACTTATGCCCATAGCATGTGTGAGCAATATATCATTTAGTGACAACTTTGTGCAAAAAAATAAAAAATTATAATATTCCTGCAACTTGTGGTGAAATATAAAATATTTCATGGACTCAACATGCCTCTCAGTAAATAGCTTGGGGTGTCTACTTTCCAAAATATCTTGCCCAATATATTTTGGGGTGCAATTCCACATATAACTATGGCATGTGTGAGCAATATATCATTTAGTGACAACTTTTTGTAAACTTTTTTTTTTTTGTGTCATTATTCAATCACTTGGGACAAAAAAAAATATTCAATGGGCTCAACATGCCCCTCAGCAATTTCCTTGGGGTGTCTACTTTCCAAAATGGGGTCATTTGGGGGGGTTTGTACTGCCCTGCCATTTTAGCACCTCAAGAAATGAGATGGGCAGTCATAAATTAAAAGCTGTGTAAATTCCAGAAAATGTACTCTAGTTTGTAGACGCTATAACTTTTGCGCAAATCAATAAATATACGCTTATTGACATTTTTTTTACTAAAGACGTGTGGTTGAATACATTTTGCCCTAAATGTATGACTAAAATTGAGTTTATTCGATTTTTCTTATAGCAAAAAGTAGAAAATATATTTTTTTTCTCGAAATTTTAGGTCTTTTTCCATTTATATCGCAAAAAATAAAAATCGCAGAGGCAATCAAATACCATCAAAAGAAAGCTCTATTTGTGAGAAGAAAAGGACGCAAATTTCGTTTGGGTACAACATTGCATGACCACGCAATTACCAGTTAAAGCAGTCCAGTGCGAAATTGTAAAAAGACCTCTGGTCCTTAGGCTGACAATTGGTCCGGGGCTGAAGTGGTTAAGTATGTAAACATTAAAAAAAGGAGGACAGACCACATTGGCCCCATAAAGAATGAGGAAGGACATCTGGTTACAAAGGATGGAGAGATGGCGAAGGTATTGAATTTATTCTTCTCCTCAGTCTTCACGAGGGAATCGGGGGGCTTCAGTAACCAAAACTGCAGTGTTTATCCTCATGACACATCACAGGAAGCACCTCCATGATTAACAGAGGACAGAATTAAAATTAGACTTGGGAAACTTAACATTAATAAATCACCAGGACCAGATATCTTGCACCCGAGGGTACTTAGAGAACTCAGTCAAGTAATTGCCAGACTATTGTTCCTAATTTTTACTGACAGTCTACTGACTGGAATGGTACCAGCTGATTGGGGAAAAGCCAATGTAGCACCAATATTTAAAAAGGGCCCAAAATACATCACTGGGAATTACAGACCAGTTAGCCTAACATCAATAGTATGTAAACTCTTGGAGGGGATGATAAGGGGCTGTATACAAGATTTTAGTAATGAGAACAGTATCATTAGCAGTAATCAGCATGGATTCATGAAGAATCGTTCTTGCCAAACCAATCTATTAACCTCCTATGAGGAGGTGAGTTGCCATCTAGATAAAGGAAGGCCTGTGGACACAGTTCCCCATAAACGATTACTGTACAAAATAAGGTCCGTTGGCATGGACCATAGGGTGAGTACATGGATTGAAACCTGGCTACAAGGGTGAGTTCAGAGGGTGGTGATAAATGGGGAGTACTCGGAATGGTCAGGAGTGGGTAGTGGGGTGACCCAGGGTTCTGTGCTGGGACCTATCATATTTAATGTGTTCATAAACGACCTGGAGGATGGAGTAAACAGTTCAATCTCTCTATTTGCAGATGATACTAAGCTAAGCAGGGCAATAACTTCTCCGTAGTATGTGGAAACCTTGCAAAAGGATCTGAACAAATTTTATTGGGGTGGGCAACTACATGGCAAATGAGGTTCAATGTAGAAAAATTTTAAATAATGCATTTGGGTGGCAAAAATATGAAGGCAATCTGTACACTGGGGGGAGAACCTCTGGGGGAATCTAGGATGGAAAAGGACCTGGGGGTCCTAGTAGATGATAGGCTCAACAATGGCATGCAATGCCAAGCTGCTGCTAACAAAGCAAACAGAATATTGGCATGCATTAAAAAGGGGATCAACTCCAGAGGTAAAATGATAATTCTCCCGCTCTACAAGACTCTGGTCTGGCCGCACCTAGAGTATGCTGTCCAGTTCTGGGCACCAGTCCTCTGGAAGGATGTACTGGAAATGGAGCGAGTACAAAGAAGGGCAACAAAGCTAATAAAGGGTCCTGAGGATATTAGTTATGAGGAAAAGTTGTGAGCACTGAACTTATTCTCTCTGGAGAAGAGATGCTTGAGAGGGGATATGATTTCAATATGCAAATACCATACTGGTGACCCCACAATAAGGATAAAACTTTTTCGCAGAAGGGAGATTAACAAGACACATGGCCACTCATTAAAATTAGAAGACAAGAGGTCTAACCTTAAACTGTCTAGAGGGTTCTTCACTGTAAGCCCTTGTACACACGGTCGGACATTCCGATGGACAATGTCCGATAGGACCGTGTTGTCGGATAATCCGACAGTGTGTGGGCTCCATCGGACTGTTTCCGTCGGAGTATCTGACGGACCAAGTTTTCCAGCTGGGCTATAAAGTTTTCCGACAACATGATCCGATCGGACTTTGTCCGATCATGTGTAGAGAATTCCGATTGGACAAAGTGCCACGCATGCTCAGATCAAATTCCTAGACCAAAGCTATTGGCTACTAGCCTAAACGTAGTCTCATCCTAATGAAATAACGTCATCACGTTAAGTACGATCAGATTTTTTTACAACTTTGTCCGACTGTGTGTATGCAACAGTTTCGGACAAAATCCGTCGGACAAAATCAGACGGATTTGGTTGTCGGAATGTCCGACCGTGTGTACAAGGGCTAAGAGCGGAAAAGATGTGGAATTCCCTTCCACAGGCGGTTTTCAAGAAACTATTATATAGGCACCTTAAGGACCACAACATACAGGGATATACAATGTAATACTGACTTATAATCACACACATGGGTTGGACTTGATGTACTTTTTTCAACCTCACCTACTATGTAACTATGTAACTAATGTCCTCTATAACAATTGAGTAGTGTGGGGACCAAAAGATTTGCAGTGAGTAAATGAGCTACTAAGCTCTACCCTGCTTCACTTGCTTCACCCTATCTAATCAATAGACAGTGGAAGTGGTTACTAAAACTTCCGAGGTTGCTGGATAAGTTGCTACATTCATCTCTGCCTGTACTATTTCTTCTCACTGACTGTTGATAGGCTATGAATAAATAACTGGCATACCTAGAACAATATTCCAGTATAGAGATCTTAATAATACTCCTATATAATGGTCTGTAAATTTGCCTGCCTATCAGGTAAACCCTCTCTTTCCAATAGGCTGGCTATACGTACCTATAGTACTCTGGAGTACCTCAATTCCCCTGTAATAGTCTCCAAACCTACCTTCCCATCAAATAAACTATCTCTATCCAATAGGCTAGTTCAAGGTACCTATTTTGCTTTGGAGTAAATAAATTGGTAAGTCTTGCTACCTCAAAAGCTACTAGAACTACTGACCATCAACTACCAAAACATAAATCAAACTTCCCTCCCCATAAAACCATGTGTAAGAAACCCCAAAAATAAACAAATGTGTCCCAAAAGCAAGAGAAACCCTATACGTTTATCTCAATTAAGAGCTTCATCAGGGATGTTAAAATAAAATGTGAAAGAAAAATAAAGGGGAATAAATTAATCCCACATGGTGAAAATGCCCCCCCCCCCCCGGCCTAATATTTTTCCAAGATGGACACCAATCTAGCTGCACATTTTTTTTTTGTATTATTGCCATCTTGTGGAGAGAAGAGCTGCCATCAGTGCCCATCACTGCTGTTGGTCAATGCCCTTCAGTGTTGCCCATCTGTGCCACCCATCAATGCCCATCAGCACCGCCTATGAGTGCCCACCAGTGCCGCATATCAGTGCCCACCAGTGCCGCCTATTAGTGCCCAGTGCCACCTAACAGTGCCCATCAGTGCTGCCTATCAGTGGAACATATCAGTGCCACCTATCAGTGCTCATAAGTGCAGCATATTAGTGCCTCCTCATCAGTGCCACCTAATCAGTGCAGCTTCATCAGTGCCCATAAGTGCCACCTCATCAATGCCCACCAGTTCAGCCTATCAGTGCCTATCAGTGCCCATCAGTGCCGCCTCATCGGCGCACATCAGTGAAGGAGAAAAATTACTTAGTTACAAAATTTACTGACAGAAACTAAGTAAAAAAAATATTTGTTTCAAAATTTTTGGTCTTTTTTTGTAAAAAATAAAAACCCAGCAGTGATTAAATACCACAAAAAGAAAGTTCTTGGTGGTATTTAATCACTCAGCGACAGCACTGAAAGCTGAAAAATGCATAGTTGCCAACATTGTAAAAAAAAAATTCGGGACACTTTTTTGGCAGTAGGCGGAGTTGTGTTATAATTAGGGGGTGGGGCGTGTGGTTATAGGTGTGGCCTAGGGAAAGGATAAAATGCGGCGTGCTAAGCGCCGCGGCTAAATATGGGCGTGGTTTACGTAAAATAGTGGGCGTGGCTTACATGGGGCTTGGCTCAAAGGGGTGTGGTTAGTGTCTGAGATGAATGCAGAGAGGGAAAGGGGGGAGGGGGAGGGTGGGGGAATGGAGGGACAGCAGCCCCCCGAATCTACACCACAATAGCAATGTGTTTTCCAGAGTTTGACAATCAGCAGATAACGATACTCCAAATACCTGGTGTTAGCGCTTCAATCATCCCGGCGCCATGATTGTTATGGTGTCAGGATGATTGAAGTGCATTATTTCTATTATTACATTGTAATATGAAATGAAATCATTCAACTCACCATAATGCAGAATCAGTGGGAGCCATGAGCGCATCACTAGCCACGTTGCCTGCCACCAGATGCCATCAGGTGCCCCCAGCAGAGCAGCCTTCCTCACATCCGATGTCCCATCAGAGCAGCCTTCCTCACATCCGATGCCCCATCAGAGCAGCCTTCCTCACATCCGGTGTCCATCAAAGCAGCCTTCCTCACATCCGGTGTCCATCAGAGCAGCCCTCCTCACATCCGGTGTCCATCAGAGCAGCCCTTCTCACATTCGGTGTCCATCAGAGCAGCCCTCCTCACATGCGGTGTCCATCAGAGCAGCCCTCCTCACATCCGGTGTCCATCAGAGCAGCCCTCCTCACATCTGGTGTCCATCAGAGCAGCCCTCCTCACATCCGGTGTCCCCATCAGCCCTCCTAACATCTGGTGCTCCTCTGACATCCAGACTCTGACTGCGCTCCTCTGACATCCAGACAGACTGGCTCCCCTGACATCCAGACAGACTGGCCCCCCGACATCCACAGACTGGCCCCCCGACATCCACAGACTGGCCCCCAACATCCACAGCCTGGCCCCCGACATCCACAGACTGGCCCCCGACATCCACAGACTGGCCCCTGACATCCACAGACTGGCCCCCGGCAAACAGACTAGCCCCCGACATCCACAGACTGGCCCCTGGCAAACAGACTGGCCCCCAGCAAACAGACTGGCCCCTGACATCCACAGCCTGGCCCCAGACATCCACAGACTGGCCCCCGACATCCACAGACTGGCCCCTGACATCCACAGCCTGGCCCCCGACATCCACAGACTGGCCCCCGGCAAACAGACTAGCCCCCGACATCCACAGACTGGCCCCAGCAAACAGACTGGCCCTCGACATCCACAGACTGGCCCCCAACATCCACAGACTGGCCCCTGACATCCACAGACTGGCCCCCGGCAAACAGACTAGCCCCCGACATCCACAGACTGGCCCCTGGCAAACAGACTGGCCCCCGACATCCACAGACTGGCCCCCGACATCCACAGCCTGGCCCCCCGGCTAACAGCCTGGCCCCCGACATCCACAGACTGGCCCCCGGCAAACAGACTGGCCCCTGACATCCACAGCCTGGCCCCCGACAAACAGACTGGCCCCCAACATCCACAGATTGGCCCCCGGCAAACAAACTGGCCCCCGACATCCACAGACTGGCTCCCGACATCCACAGACTGGCCCCCAACATCCACAGACTGGCCCCCGGCAAACAGACTGGCCCCCGACATCCACAGCCTGGCCCCCAACATCCACAGACTGGCCCCCGACATCCACAGACTGGCCCCCGGCAAACAGTCTGGCCCCTGACATGATCCACAGACTCACTGGCCCCCGACATGATCCTCCACAGACTCACTGGCCCCCGACATGATCCTCCACAGACTCACTGGCCCCCGACATCATCCTCCACAGACTCACTGGCCCCCGACATGATCCTCCACAGACTCACTGGCCCCCGACATGATCCTCCACAGACTCACTGGCCCCCGACATGATCCTCCACAGACTCACTGGCCCTCGTCATCCCGCGCGGGGACTTTGAACCAACATTGCCACAGCAATGCTAGTCTCTATTGAAGACCAGCTTCTGGTCTTCTTAAAAATGGCACATTGTCTCCGCCGTCCGCGGACCTCTAGCGGCCGGCGGCAAAAAGATCGGAAATTCAATTTCCCGGGACAAACCGAATTTCCCGGGACATTTCCCGGGACAAAATTAATTCAGGACAAATGTCCTAATCCCGGGAATGTCCTGGGAAATTCGGGACAGTTGGCAGCTATGAAAATGGCCTGGGCAGGAAGTGGGTCTAAGTGTTCTGTAGGCAAGTGGTTAATATGGGCAACTATTTCAAACAGGTAGGATGTTATGTTAGACTGTTAGTGTAATTAAAATATTAGAAGTGAATTCTTTCTGTCAGCCGGGAATGCAAATGAAAAATTTGTGTTATATTACTTCCTTTACAAATGTCTCTGGGCCTAGTAGAGAGCACACACCCACTGTTTTACCTCTGGCTCAAACACAGATATACAATAAATCTAGTGGTAGATTACTATAATAAGAATGATATGGATTGCTTGCTTCTAAATTTGTAGCTTCTGACAGTGGCGTAACTAGAACCTTCAGGGCCCCGATGCAAGAAACCATGGAGGGCCCCCCTGACCTCCAGCCAGGGCTCTTCTGACTGATCCCGGGGGCAGCAGGACCTGGATAGGAGGGGGAACAAATCCTCTCCATTTTCCTCCTGCAGTTACTTAATTCCTATCAGAGGGAGAGGAGGAGAAGCAGACTTTTAGTGGCTACAGGAGAAAAATTGAGGGGATGTGTTCCTCTAAATGCCCCCTCCCCCATCTAGGTGTTCAGGGGCAACATGTGCGCTATCACAATTGTGAACCCTGTAGTTACGCCCCTGGGATGAGTGCCAGTGGTGGGGGTGGGGGATGGGATTAGTGGCAGCAGTGGTGTTTGAGGAGGGATAGGATCAGTGGCATCGGTGGTGGGGGATGGGATGAGTGGCAGTGGTGAGGGAGAGATGGGATGAGTGGCAGCGGTGGGGAGGATGGGAAGAGTGGCAGCGGTGGGGAGGATGGGATCAGTGGCAGCAGTGGTGGGGAATGGGATGAGTGGCAGCATGAGTGGCAGCGGTGAGGGTGATGGGATCAGTGGCAAGGGTTGTGGTTGGGGGGTGGGATCAGTGATGGGGGGGGGGGTTGAATGGGATGAGTGGCAGATGTGGTGGTGGGAATGGGATCAGTGGCAAGGGTGATGGTTGGAGGGGGATGGGATGGGATGAGTGGCAGTGGTGGTGGGAAGATGGGATCCGTGGTGAGGGTGATGGTGGGGGGGGTGGGATGGGATGAGTGGTGGGAAGGGGAATGGTATCAGTGGCAAGGATGGTCGTTGCTGGATGGTCATGGTGGGGTGGATCAGTGGCAGCAGTGGTTGTGGTGGTGTGGGGGGTATAAATGGTAGTGGTGTGGGGGAGGGGGAATCAGTGGCAGTAGTGGTGGTGTGGTGGGTATCAGTGGCAGTAGTGGTGGTGTGTGGGGGTATCAGTGGCAGTAATGGTGGTGTGTGGGGGTATCAGTGGCAGTAATGGTGGTGTGTGGGTGGTATCAGTGGCAGTAATGGTGGTGTGTGGGTGGTATCAGTGGCAGTTGTGATGGTGTGTGGGTGGTATCAGTGGCAGTTGTGGGGGTGTGGGGGGTATCAGTGGCAGTTGTGGTGGTGTGCGGGGGTATCAGTGGCAGTTGTGGTGGTGTGCGGGGTATCAGTGGCAGTTGTGGTGGTGTGGGGGTATTAGTGACAGTAGTGCTGGTGTGGGGGGTATCAGTGGCAGTGTGCGGGGTATCAGCGGCAGTTGTGGTGGTGTGCAGGGGTATCAGTGGCAGTTGTGGTGGTGTGGGGGTATTAGTGACAGTAGTGCTGGTGTGGGGGGGTATCAGTGGCAGTTGTGGTGGTGTGGGGGGTATCAGTGGCAGTTGTGGTGGTGTGGGGGGGAAACAGTGGCAGTTGTAGCGGTGTGGGGGGTAACAGTGGCAGTTGTGGTGGTGTGGGGGGTATCAGTGGCAGCAGTGGTGTGGAGGGGGGATCAAGAGATGGGTGCCACTCACTTGTAGATCACTTGGTTCCCCCTGCTTGCTCGGTCTTGCTTGGGTGAGCAGGGAGGCTGGGCGGGGCCTGTGATTGAAGGTGTGGACGGAGACGATGGGCGGAGCAAGCGGGGACAGAGAATTTGGGCGGAGACTGCGGGCAGAGGGAATGGGCGGAGAGGATGGGCGAAGCGGGCGGGGACTGTCCCCGATGAGTGCGGGAGCAGAGGATGGGCGGGGAGGATGGGCGGGGCAGTCGGAAAGGATGGGCGGAGCTTACCGGGACTCCGCGTAAATGACTATCTCCCGGGTGGCGGCGGGCCCCCTTACAGTGGCGTTGCTCAAGGGCCCAGTCGCAAATGCGACTGGTGCGACCCTGATAATTCCGCCACTGGCTTCTGATTGGTGGCATATACAGTATATATAATCGTACAGTATAAAAAGATTGATGAAAACCATATATAAAGATTGATGACGGTTCTGGATCTATATTTTCTTATATACATTTTATAATTGCTGAATTCCAGGATATTATAAAAGACCCACATTAAGGCAGCTAATTTTTTGAATTTTTTTTTAATTGCAAGCAGTTTACCTGAATTTATTGAGATGAGTTGTGTCAAAGGGACCTTAAAACGGTAGTAAAGCTCACTTTGTAATTTTTATCTACAGGTAAGTCTATAATAAGACTTACCTATAGGTAAAATTAAAATCTTCTAAACATGCACCGTTTAGGAGATATTAACCCTGCATGCAGCCAGTGACATTATCAGTGCATGCGCTTTGAAGGTCCAGCATACCTTGCCGGAACTTCAGAGCTTTGTGTCAGAACCGAGGGATGAGCTTCATGCCTGAACATCATCGCGGCTCTGGACAATCACACAGCCGGAGTGTGCAAGCCCAGAAGAAGGACCGGGGGAAGATGTCAGCGCACAACGGGAGGGCTTTGTTCTAAGGTACAGTAACACACGATCAGCCAGACTTTCCGAATGAGTGGACCTGCCCACACACGACTGGACTTTTCCGGTGGGGAGTCCGCCGTACTTTTGAAATGAACGGACTTGCCGACACACGGAGGAAAGTCCATTCATTTTGAATGCGGCTCCAGGTAGCCGGGACTAGCAAAGAAAGTCAATGACGCCGCCTTTGGCGGCAAGATTGACACGTCGCTGGCCCCGTTGCCTGGTATGAACTTAAAGGGGAAGCCCTGCACCAAAAAAACGGCGTGGGTGTCCCCCCCAGGTCCATAAAAGACCCTTATCCGAGCACGCAGCCTAGCAAGCACCGCCTTCAGGCTTTCTAAGGGCGTTACAGTTTTGAAGGCCATAAAATGCCAAGATGGCACAAACCCCCCCCAAATGACCCCATTTTGGAAAGTAGACACCCCTAAATTTAGGGGTACACTAGTGAGACTAGGTAATAAATGGCGGGTGCCCTGAAACTATAAAAAAATAACTAACCAACCAGCGTCACCTGTAACAGTTATATGGTGATCACTGGTGAAAGGGTTAACTAGGGGGCAATTAGGGGGCTTTATGCGGTAGTATATGGGGGTCCCTGGCGCTATAAAAAGCTGCAGCGAACCTAAATACCTACCTGCCTAACTAGCGTCACCTGTGACACTAATACGGCGATCAGAAAAACGATCGCTTATTAGGCTGGGTTCACACTGGAGCGATGCGGGAACGCCACGAATGCGCGGCGGGTTCCCGCATCGCATGCCTCCCGGCGGCAGTTCACACTGCCCTATGCGAACTGCTGGGAGTGTCAGTGAAATGTTACTGACACCCCCAGATCAGTTCGCATATCGCAGTGCGATCTGCAAACTCGGATCGCATGGTGTGAACACCCATGCGATCCGATTCTGCTGCGGGCCAAAAAAAGGGTCCCGTGCGAATTTGCGCCGGGTGCGGCGAATGGCTGAACTCGAATCGCACAGAGATCGGATGTGATTTGCACTGCAGTGCGGTGCGAATCACATCCGTTCTCATAAACCGCTGCAATGTGAACCCAGCCTTAGTGACACTGGCGACGGGGGGTGATCACGGGGTTAAACCTTTATTGGGGGGGTTAGGGGGGTACCTTAGAACTAAAGGGGGCTAACCCTAACTGCCCTAACAGTTATTAGTCACAAATGACACCCGCCGGGTGATCAGGGGGTTAAACCTTTATTAGGTAATAAATGGCGGGTGCCCTGAAACTATAAAAAAATAACTAACCAACCAGCGTCACCTGTAACAGTTATATGGTGATCACTGGTGAAAGGGTTAACTAGGGGGCAATCAGGGGGCTTTATGCGGTAGTATATGGGGGTCCCTGGCGCTATAAAAAGCTGCGGCGAACCTAAATACCTACCTGCCTAACTAGCGTCACCTGTGACACTAATACGGCGATCAGAAAAATGATCGCTTATTAGGCTGGGTTCACACTGGAGCGATGCGGAAACGCCGCGAATCCGCGGCGGGTTCCCGCATCGCATGCCTCCCGGCGGCAGTTCACACTGCCCTATGCGAACTGCTGGGAGTGTCAGTGAAATGTTACTGACACCCCCAGATCAGTTCGCATATCGCAGTGCGATCTGCAAACTCGGATCGCATGGTGTGAACACCCATGCGATCCGATTCTGCTGCGGGCCAAAAAAAGGGTCCCGTGCGAATTTGCGGCGGGTGCGGCGGGTGTGGCGGGTGCGGCGAATGGCTGAACTCGAATCGCACAGAGATCGGATGTGATTTGCACTGCAGTGCGGTGCGAATCACATTCGTTCTCATAAACCGCTGCAATGTGAACCCAGCCTTAGTGACACTGGCGACGGGGGGTGATCACGGGGTTAAACCTTTATTGGGGGGGTTAGGGGGGTACATTAGAACTAAAGGGGGCTAACTCTAACTGCCCTAACAGTTATTACAGTCACAAATGACACCAATGCAAAAAAAAAAAAAAAAAAAAATGACATTGGTGTCACTGTGACTGGGGGGCAGGGGTAATTGGGGGGGTGATCGGGGGGTAAAGGGGGGGTGTGAGTGTGCCTGGCATGTTCTACTGTGTGTGTGAGTGTTGGTGCAACTTACTGATCCGCTCTCCTCCGTGTCGGAACGAAAAATACCGACACGGAGGAGAGAATACATCACTTCCTCTCCTGTGTTTACATTACAGGAGAGGAAGTGATGTCACCGGGGATTTCTATTCGTCGGGAGCGATCGCGAGGGGGTGGCCATGAATGAATGGCCGTCCCCTCGTCCGGGATCGCTCCCGTACGAATACCGACCGCCGCAGGCACCGGGCGGGGGCCCGATCGGGCCCCCGACCCGCGGGAGGCAAGGGACGTACATGTATGTCCTTATGCCTGCCCGTGCCATTGTACCGACGTACATCGGCGTGCGGCGGTCGGCAACTGGTTAATATATGGGTGTCTGGCTATTTGTTGATAGCTCAACACAGCACCTTGGATTTTCATTGAATGTATATTTTCTTTTTCAGCTGTTTTAAGTCGGTTGAATATATTTCTACCACTGCAGCTGCTTTGTCCATGGCGGACATTTACAGATTACATTGATTGATCGGTGGGATATTTTGAGACATATATCTAATTGAGGTATATATAAAATGATTTATATTTTTTTTTTTTTTTTTTTCTTGGCCATATGGATGCATTCGTATGTGAGTTGTTTTGAGTGTATGTAGGAGGGAGCATAGTTAGGGTTTTTTGTGGACATGTTTATGTGTGTGTGTTTTGTTTTTGGTGCGTTTTATATGTGTTGATATAGGTGGATATGGATTTGTTTGGTCATGTAAGGGTAGATGTGTTTGTGAGAGGAGATGGAGGTAAGGATATGGGAGTACATGGGTATGTACATATATATGGTTGGATAAGATTAATTGTGGGGTGTTTTTTTTTTTTTCAGAACATCTATTTGGCCCTTTCTGGCGGGTTGAGGTGGACCATTTGTGTGACCCTTGTTGGGGTTCATTGGCGTTCAGGGTCATAGGAATACCAGCTTGTCGGGGTCTCAAATAATCACATGTCACGTGGAATATCAGACAGATTCAAATTTTATTGGTAATGTAAAACAACTTGTATATGTCTCTCCATGCTTCTGACTATGATATATTTTGTTAAATGTAAGTAGTAAGTGAATTAATACATTAATATTTATATGTGTTTTTTATTAGTGGGCTCTGTATAAGGTTTTTGAAATCCCTGAAGAAGGGCAGGATCTGCCTGAAACGATCGTCGGGTTGGACGTGTGCTTGAGCCATTTTATGTATCATATTGTGCTGTTTGTGATGATGCATTCTTCTAATGCTTTATATGCATATTTAAAGATACTTTTTGAATTTAATAAAATATTGTAATAATATCTGTAACTCGTGTTTTCAGTCACTTATAAAGTCCCATTTTATTGGGGGTTTTTCTCCTTTTTGTACAAAATCTATTTGGGATGTGGTGACTGAGAATTTCCTGCGATTATTGGGATTCTTTTTTGCTTTTTTTTTTATCCTTTCTATCAAGTGTCCACCATAATGTCGCAGTCACGATAAAAATCGCTGATCACCACCATTACTAGTAAAAAAAAAATATTAATAAAAATGCCATAAAACTATCCCCTATTTTGTAGACACTATAACTTTTGCGCAAACCAATCAATAAACGCTTATTGTGTTTGTTTGTTTTTTACCAAAAATATGTAGAAGAATACGTATCGGCCTAAACTGAGAAAAAAATTTTTTTTTATATATTTTTGGGGGATATTTATTATAGCACAAAGTAAAAAATAATGAGTTTTTTTTCAAAATTGTCGCTCTTTTTTTTGTTTATAGCACAAAAAATTAAAACCGTAGAGGTGATCAAATACCACCAAAAGAAAACTCTATTTGTGGTAAAAAAAAGGACCTCAATTTTGTTTGGGAGCATGGCCACGCAATTGTCAGTTAAATTGACGCAGTGCCGAAAAAAAAAACGCTCTGGTCAGGAAGGGGGTAAATCCTTCCGGGGCTGAAGTGGTTAAACGGTACTCTCATTTTGTGGTCTTCACATCTACCGAAAATAAATATTAAAAAAGTAGCAAAATTGTGTCCATCACATAATTCATAGTGACCCATAAACACCACTCTGTCCCCTCCCATACCTCGCTGCCGTAATCTGCGTTTACTGAGCCGAGGGACCTGTCACAAGCACTCGTCAAGTGTTCTGACTATGCCTGTCCTTTTCACCCCCCTTCACCTTTCATAGAAGTTGTACTATATGAAATGAATGAATGAAAAGCTATGAATGAAAAGGAATGGAAGGGTTGGTGGATGAATGAAAGGTCTACTTCCTCCATTCATAAAGTGCTTTTGATTCATGGAAGCTTCTATGAATAGAGGAAGGAACAGAAGATCATGGCAGGTTGTGAGAGGGGGCCTGAGGATAGGAATTCAACTATGATAGTCAGCACCAGCACAGGGGAGACTTCAAACCAAACACACCACGCATGTTTGAGTCCCATTCATTCTTAATAGCACCTCAAGCGCATCACACAAAGCTGTTGCCCAGAAGAAGCTCCTGCTCCTTTTTGGGCGACGAGCTTTGCGCAATGCATTTTATCGCAATTTCCATGTGATTCTGTCATGCGACAATCTCAGCAAAATTGATCCACATTTTAGGCGCCAGTAAAACACACACATGGGGGTAATTTACTAAGATGAATGCTCTGCGCCGGTTCAGACCTTAATTTGTGCGCTAGATAAATGTATTAATTGAGCGTGTGAACTGGTGCACGCATAAGCTCAACAATATGCCATTGATAATAGCGCACACCGCATCATTAACAGTCCATTCACACATGGTCAACACGACTTCCAGCGCGACTTTGGGAGGCAAATTGGACATGACTTGAGTATGAATCACAGTGCGACTTGGGGCGACTTACAACACGACTTTAAGTCACCCCCAGGCCAGCCGACTTTATTAAAAAAAATTCAGGTCTGGTATGCATATTAAGGGAAACCCTGCTCCAAAAAAAATGGCATTGGGGCCCCCCTCAAAATCCACACCAGGCCCTTCAGGTCTGGTATTCATATTAAGGGGAACCCCGCGCCACAAAAAAGATTACGTGGGGTCCATCTCAAAATCCATACCAGACCCTTTTCCGAGCACACAACCTGGCAGGCCACAGGAAAAGAGGAGGGGAGGAGAGAGCGACCCCCCCCTGAACAGTACCAGGCCACATGCCCTCAACATTGGGAGGGTGCTTTGGGGTACCCCCCAAAGCACCTTGTGGCCATTGGTTGTGGGGGTCTGCGGGTGGGGGGCTTATCGGAATATGGAAGCCTCCTTTAAAAAGGGGACCCCCAGATCCCAGCCCCCCCCCCCTGTGTGAAATGGTAAGGAGTACAAAAGTACCCCTACCATTTCACCAAAAAAGTGACAAAAGTGTTAAAAATGACAAGAGACAGTTTTTGACAATTCCTTTATTAACGTCTTCTTCTTTCATCCTTCAGTTTCTTCCTCCATCTTCTTCTTCCTCCGATCCTCTGCTTCTTGCTCCGTTGTTCTCGTCTGGCATCTTCCTCCGCGGCGTCTCTTCTTCCTCGATTTGTTCTCGGACCGCTCCGCACAATGGGAGGTCCGTTATATAAGAAGTGTCAGAAGAAGAGAAGCGTCACACAATGGAAGCTTCCCATTGCGCAGAGCGGCCCGAGAAAGTGAGGAAGAAGAGACGCCGTGGAGGAAGATGCCGGACGAGAACACCGGAGCAAGAAGCAGAGGATTGGAGGAAGAAGAAGATGAAGGAAAGAAGACCCGAAGAAGATGGAAAGAAGAAGACTTTAATAAAGGAATTGTCAAAAACTGTCTCTTGCTATTTCAAGTGACCTTTGTCACTTTTTTGGGGGAAATGGTAGGGTACTTTTGTACCCCCTTATCATTTCACACAGGGGGGAGGCTGAGATCTGGGGGTCCACTTGTTAAAGGGGGCTTCCAGATTCTGATAAGACCCCCACAACCATCGGCCAATGTTGTGGGGATGAGGCCCTTGTCCTCATCACCATGGGGACAAGGTGCTTTGGGGTACCCCAAAGAGAGCACCCTCCCAATGTTGAGGGCATGTGGTCTGGTAAGGTTCAGGAGGGGGGGGGGGCGATCTCTCGTCCCCTCCTCTTTTTGTGTGGCCTTCCAGGACGCATGCTCAGATAAGGGTCTGGTATGGATTTTTTTTGCCGCGGGGTTCCCCTTAATATCCATACCAGACCTGAAGGGCCTGGTATGGAATTTCGGGGGACCCCCACACATTTTTTTTTCTTAATTTTTTTTTCTTAATGTTAACATGACCTGGCTTTAAATAGCCTTAAAAAACATAAAAGTGAACCAGCGTAAAAAAAAGGCAAGTTGGGAGGTGCGCCTGTTCAACTTATGCAAATGCATTTACGTGGCTTGACATTTACTAAGATTTTGCTGGCACAGTGAACCAAAGCACTTGAACGTACGCAAATGCCGCTTGCAATGCGCAGTGCATAAATTGACCTCACACAGTTCCAAGTGTATTTGCAGGCGCAGAAAGCTTGTTCAGAGAAAGTTACTTTTCCATTCTATTTTGGGCATATTTGTTACTTGGACAGTTATAACTATACTTCCTCACATCACCCCCATAATATTGGCACTTCCACCTTAATTCTGAGTTGAATAATGCGTGCGCCATGTCTATAGCGGTGCACCGATTGCCGCCTCCTGTGCGCCGGCATGATAATAGTAAATGAGGAATTGCGCAAGTGCTTTGTGAATACGAAAATGGCCATTGCGCATTGGCATGCGCCACAACTCATAGGGGAAAACCGTTTGTAAATCAGCCCCATGGTGTGTTTTGGCATGTTTGTAGTGCAGTCCTGCCCGTAATTCCAAATTGCGAAACTGAAATCTGGGGGGGAACATCCCCCTAGATCTGGCCATGCGGCACTTACTTGCCTGGCGCTACCTAGAGGAAGTCCCAGCATGTGCCGCCAGTGCTCCTGCAAACAAGGCATCTCTGGAATGCCTTCGGATGTTCCTGGACCCTGCTTATCTGTGCCGGCCATCAGCATTCCTCCAGACGAGAACATTCATAGCCACAAGATAACAATTTTGTGTTGAGCCGTATAAATAGCGCTCTTAGCCCCACATGCGGCCCATAGGCCATGGCTTGGACACCCCTGCCTTACATCTGGGAAAAGGAATAAAGATAAAGCTGCCCACTAAGGGTAAAAACAGACAAAAGATGGTAAGCTCTTCTCTGCTCACAGACCTATGAAATACAGTATTCTCCAGCCTACAGGTGTCTTCATCTAAATAAGCACCAGGGACACAATCCTTACATAACATTTACCAATGCTAAGTTTCCTCTGCCACCCAGGTGAATGGTGACCAGCCCCTTTACTAAAGCAAATGCACCTCCTAAATCCTCCACTATCACACCTGCTGATGACATCACTTCTGGTGGATGGGAACAGTCCTCCCTGTAAAACATGTGTTGTGCTATGGTGTCATGATGTCACCAAGGTCCCCACATAAACATTCACTGGTACATTCGGGCCAGGGCTACCCTCATGCCAGAAATATGAAAGGATAAGAAGCAACACAAAAGCAAAAACAAACTGAATCCCAAAAAACAAGACAACTAGAAAAACAAAAAGCTAAAAATAATGAATAAATGTAAAAAAGGGATAACTATAAGCCCCGGTTCACACTAGAATACCGTACAGGAAATCTGTGATCCATGCGCTTTTCCCGCACCCTTGCGGGTGTGAGTGTAATGTTAACAGCATCCCAAATGCAGGTCGCAAGCGCATGGAATCGTATGGTACAAAATGACCATGCAATCCTGTGCATTTCTAAAATTGGTGCGTGCGCTACTTGAGAAGTAGTATGATTTGAGCCAGTTCAAAATGAAGGGGCTCAAATCACACCACAGTGAATCACATGCAAATTGCACAGGAATGCGGTGTGATTCATAGTGTGAACCAGGGCTAAATCTCTCACAAATACAGCACACAAAGCTCAATTAAAACAAAACCAGATGGACCCCTTTCTTTGGAAGGTCTGCCGAAACAGACCCACCCAAGTACTAGGTGAGGCTCCCCCGAAGGGAGACCCCAAAAGAGAGAGGGTGAACTAAGCCAGAAGGCCATGTCCAACCCCTCCCCAGATTTTCAGGACAGGCTTGAGGACCTGCAACCCTACTCATCACACGTGCAGTGACAAACAAAAAACGTGACAACACACAAAAGAATAAAATTTAATAAAATGGGGAAGGGATAGTGAAGAGGAGAGTGAAAAGGTGGCCATTGTGTAAAACAATGAATAAAAAAATTCCTCTGGTCCCAGCCAAAAGGCCCGGCCCAAGAGGCAGGTGCTAAAAAGCATGCTATTGGTGCAATGACTGTGGTGCCCAAAATCAAAGTGACCCTCACTCATAGTAATTTTTTGGAACCCCTGGATTGCCACTCCAGGGGCATATACTCCAAAGGCTTTCAAGACTGCCCTGACCAACAGCCCAGACCACAGCAGCCCCCACTCCAGTCAGGTAGGCACAGAGTTCAGGAAGCCGGGGAGAGCCTGCCCATCCACAAGCTCAATCCCACTCCCATCACTCCCACCTAATTACAATCAGAGATACTAACCATTCCTCCAGTGTATACAAAGGAGGACCGGGGTTCTCTCTTGAAAGACTGTCTGGAGCTAGAGCTACCCCAATCTAGGCAAGAAGGCCAGAGACCCGACCCTCTGGGTTCAGACCGCATGCAGCACCCATCCGCACCAGGAGCACCCTTCCGGACAGCTCAGACTCAGGTCCCACTGGCACCAGCATGGATGCCCAGATGCTGACCCCTACCGAAACCGCCCTTCCAGGTGCAATGACACCATTGGATTTGCATCAGCCCTCCCCACACTCGGGAGTGACATCAGCGCCTCCTCTGGAGACTGATAAGAACAGATACTACACTTGGTCTTAGCCAAAAGGGAAGCTAGAAAATAAACAGTGTTGTTGCTTGTGCACCACTAGTGTTCAGAGATTAAATAACACCAAGAGTTCCACACCACCATCAGTGTGAATAAAACACAAAAAAAAAAAGTGAGAACCCCCCCTCTCAAAAAAAAAGAAAAGAAAATCTGGAATTTAAATAAAATCTAAAAGCAGGTATAGTTGAATCTAATTCCAAGAAACACCCGTTGAACCACTCCGGATGAACCAGATTTTGTAAATTCACTCCCTTCACCCATTGTTTGGAATCTCACTCACCAAAAATATTTGCATATCTTATTAAAGATTGGGTTGACAGGGCTTTTGTGTTTCCTTCTTCTGATGAGGAGAGACTCACATTGTCTATTACAATCACCACACTCTTGATTATACACCAATAAACTAAACTCACATTATAAAGTAAAATTACAGGCCCCAATTTCAGTATTTGTGGGAGATATATAGTTCTCCCCTTAGACATATTGACACTTTGAGTGAGTTTATTAGTAAACAGCTGCTATAAGTGAATTTCATGGTGAGGTTGTTATTTCAAACACAGTGCAGAAGGGTTAATTTAATAAATAAATATAGACATTTACAGAAATACATTCTGGACATAAAATATAAACAGTATATATTTGTAACTAATAAATTGTCTGTGATGACGCCCTGGAGGAGGGACGAAACGTGTCGACGTAATTTCCGGTCTACAGCCTAACCACTGACACCATTTCCTGCCTCCGTGGAACGCACGCCAGCTGAGTGGGGATCGCAGAAGTTTTTTCTTAATGTTCGTTTTTCCATTGCATCCTGTAAGTAGTGCTTAATGCGCAGCTCTATGAATGAAGTCTCACAATATTTCACCATATTTAGTTTCTTTTCTTATCGGTGGAACATTTATATGAGAATCCCCCTGTATACAGTGTATACCTGTTGCTTTTTGGAATCCCACTACACCAGTCTATGCATTTGCCTAATTAGCTCCGGTTGCCTGTTTGGTGAGTTCAGTCCAAGAAGGGGACATACTGTGTTGCACGCTTAGTATGCTGGACACTTTATTCATTTAATCAATTTTGATGGACACTATATCTTCATTATTTGTATATATTATATTTCTTTTGGGCACGTTTATGATGATACTTTAGGCACAATTACAGTGGTGTGAAAAAGTGTTTGCCCCCTTCCTCATTTCCTGTTCCTTTGCATGTTTGTCACACTTAAGTGTTTCGGAACATCAAACCAATTTAAACAATAGTCGAGGACAACACAAGTAAACACAAAATGCAATTTGTAAATGAAGGTGTTTATTAGGTGAAAAAAAATCCAAACCATCATGGCCCTGTGTGAAAAAGTGATTGCCCCCCTTGTTAAAACATACTATAACTGTGGTTGTCCACACCTGAGTTCAATTTCTCTAGCCACACCCAGGCCTGATTATTGCCACACCTGTTCACAATCAAGGCATCACTTAAATAGGAGCTGCTTGACACAGTAAGGTCCACCAGAAGATCCTTAAAAGCTACACATCATGCCGAGACCCAAAGAAATTCAGGAACAATTGAGAAAGAAAGTAATTGAGATCTATCAGTCTGGAAAGGGTTATAAAGCCATTTCCAAAGCTTTGGGAATCCAGCGAACCACAGTGAGAGCCGTTATCCACAAATGGCGAAGACATGGAACAGTGGTGAACCTTCCCAGGAGTGGCCGGCCGCCCAAAATTACCCCAAGAGCGCAGCGACGACTCATCCAAGAGGTCACAAAAGACCCCACAACAACGTCCAAGAAACTGCAGGCCTCACTTGCCTCAGTTAAGGTCAGCGTTCATGCCTCCACCATCAGGAAAAGACTGGGCAAAAATGGCCTGCATGGCAGAGTTCCAAGGAGAAAACCACTGCTGAGCAAAAAGAACATCAAAGCTCGTCTCAATTTCTCCACAACACATCTTGATGATCCCCAAGACTTTTGGGACAACATTCTGTGGACTGATGAGACAAAAGTGGAACTCTTTGGAAGGTGTGTGTCCAAGTATATCTGGCGTAGAAGGAACACTGCATTTCATAAAAAGAACATTATACCAACAGTAAAATATGGTGGTGGTAGTGTGATGGTCTGGGGCTGTTTTGCTGCTTCAGGACCTGGAAGACTTGCCGTGATAAAAGGAACTATGAATTCTGCTGTCTACCAAGAGATCCTGAAGGAGAATGTCCGACCATCTGTTCGTGTACTCAAGCTGAAACGAACTTGGGTTCTGCAGCAGGACAATGATCCTAAACACACCAGCAAGTCCACCACCGAATGGCTGAAGAAAAACAAAATGAAGACTTTGGAGTGGCCTAGCCAAAGTCCTGACCTGAATCCTATTGAGATGTTGTGGTATGACCTTAAAAAGGCCGTTCATGCTCGAAAACCCTCTAATGTAACTGAATTAGGACAATTCTGCAAAGATGAGTGGGCCAAAATTCCTCCAGGACGCTGTAAAAGCCTCATTGCACGTTATCGCAAACGCTTGGTTGCAGTTGTTGCTGCTAAGGGTGGCCCAACCAGTTATTAGGTTTAGGGGGCAATCACTTTTTCACACAGGGCCATGATGGTTTGGATTTTTTTTCATCTTTAATAATAAACACCTTCATTTACAAATTGCATTTTGTGTTTACTTGTGTTGTCCTTGACTATTGTTTAAATTGGTTTGATGTTCCGAAACACTTAAGTGTGACAAACATGCAAAGGAACAGGAAATGAGGAAGGGGGCAAACACTTTTTCACACCACTGTATGCTGGATATAAATTTTTTTCACTTTTGAGCATATTTATTTTGTCACTATTGCTAGTGCTGTTCTCACTGGTATACAGTGCTTTGCGAAAGTATTCGGCCCCCTTGAACTTTTCAACCTTTTGCCACATTTCAGGCTTCAAACATAAAGATATAAAATTAATTTTTTTTGTGAAGAATCACCAACAAGTGGGACACAATTGTGAAGTGTCTCTATCAGTTTTGCACATCGAGAGACTGAAATTCTTGCCCATTCTTCCTTGCAAAACAGCTCGAGCTCAGTGAGGTTGGATGGAGAGCATTTGTGAACAGCAGTTTTCAGCTCTTTCCACAGATTCTCGATTGGATTCAGGTCTGGACTGTGACTTGGCCATTCTAACACCTGGATACGTTTATTTGTGAACCATTCCTTTGTAGATTTTGCTGTATGTTTGGGATCATTGTCTTGTTGGAAGATAAATCTCCGTCCCAGTTTCAGGTCTTTTGCAGACTCCAATAGGTTTTCATCCAGAATGGTCTTGTATTTGGCTGCATCCATCTTCCCCTCAATTTTAACCATCTTCCCTGTCCCTGCTAAAGAAAAGCAGGCCCAAACCATGATGCTGCCACCACCATGTTTGACAGTGGGGATGGTGTGTTGAGGGTGATGAGCTGTGTTGCTTTTACACCAAACATATCGTTTTGCATTGTGGGCAAAAAGTTCGATTTTGGTTTCATCTGACAAGAGCACCTTCTTCCACATGTTTGGTGTGTCTCCCAGGTGGCTTGTGGCAAACTTTAGACAAGACTTTTTATGGATATCTTTGAGAAATGGCTTTCTTCTTGCCACTCTTCCATAAAGGCCAGATTTGTGCAGTGTACGACTGATTGTTGTCCTATGGACAGACTCTCCCACCTCAGCTGTAATTCTCTGCAGTTCATCCAGAGTGATCATGGGCCTCTTGGCTGCATCTCTGATCAGTCTTCTCCTTGTCTGAGCTGAAAGTTTAGAGGGACGGCCAAGTCTTGGTAGATTTGCAGTGGTCTGATACTCCTTCCATTTCAAAATGATCGCTTGCACAGTGTTCCTTGGGATGTTTAAAGCTTGGGAAATCTTTTTGTATCCAAATCCGGCTTTAAACTTCTCCACAACAGTATTATGGACCTGCCTGGTATGTTCCTTGGTCTTCATGATGCTCTCTGCGCTTTCAACAGAACCCTGAGACTATCACAGAGCAGGTGCATTTATACAGAGACTTGATTACACACAGGTGGATTCTATTTATCACCATCAGACATTTAGGACAACATTGGATCATTCAGAGATCCTCACTGAACTTCTGGAGTGAGTTTGCTGCACTGAAAGTAAAGGGGCCGAATAATTTTGCACGCACCACTTTTCAGTTTTTTATTTGCTAAAAAAGTTTAAAATATCCAATAGATTTCGTTCCACTTCACAATTGTGTCCCACTTGTTGGTGATTCTTCACAAAAAATTAAAATTTTATATCTTTATGTTTGAAGCCTGAAATGTGGCAAAAGGTTGAAAAGTTCAAGGGGGCCGAATACTTTCGCAAGGCACTGTAGTAATAAATAACCACTTCACCTCCCGAAGATTTACTCCCCTTCATGACAAGGCCATTTTTCGTGATATGACACTGCATCACCAATTGTGCGGTTGTGCGACACTGTACCCAAGTAAAATGTGTCCTTTTTTCCCACAATTTTTTTGGTGGTATGTGAAACCTCTGCGTTTTTTCTTTTTTTGCGCTATAAACAAAAAACGACTGACAATTTTGAAAAAAAAAAAAAATGTTACTTTCTGCTGTAAAACAATAAAAAAATGTAAAAAATCAATTTTCTTCATCAATTTAGGCTATTATGTATTGTGCTACATATTTTTGGTGAAAAAAAATTCCAATAAGCACATATATTTATTGGTTTGGGCAAAAGTTCTAGCATCTACAAACTATGGGATAGATTTATGGAATTTTTATTTTTTACTAGTAATTTTGGCGATCAGCAACTTATAGCGGGGCTGCAATATTGCGGCTGACAAATCAGACACCTAACTGACACTTTTTTCGGGGATCGGTAACATTATTACAATGATCAGTGCTAAAAATATGCACTGTTACTGTACTAATGACACTGGCTGGGACGGGGTTAACATCAGGGGTTAACATCAGGGGCGATCGAAAAGGTTAAATGTGTGCCTAGCTGGTCATTTAATGCAATATGGGAGGTGCTTTACAGGAACACAGGATTTATACCATCTAATGGCAGAATGGCAATCTGCATTGTTTACATAGGCAGACTGTCGTTCTGCCTGTGTATTGAACAGCGGGTGCTGGTGGACTTTGGGTCCGCGGGACCCACTGATCAGCTTCCACTGTGTAAAATCACAGTGGGAGCGAGCCGCCAGTGGCTCGGTCAGCAAGCAGATAATTTTTAGCCATTTGAAGATCAGGCCTTTTTCTGACACATTTTTTACATACATGTAAAAATCTGTATTTTTTGCTAGAAAATTACTTAGAACCCCAAATATATTTTTTTTAAGCAGCGGCCATAGAGAATGAAATGGTAGATGTTGCAATTTTTTATGTCACATGGAATTTTTGAAGTTGTTTTTCAAATGCTATTTTCTTGGAAAAAAATTCACTTTTATGAATTCTAATGCTCAAAAACACAATATAATACCCAATTGTTTGGAAATATATAAAAGATAATGCTACGCTGAGTAAATGGATGCCCAACATGTCACACTTTAAAATTGTGCATGCCCGTGAAACGGCAGCAAACTACGTAAATGATATTATCCATAGGCAAAGATTTAAAAGCCTTTACAGGTTGCCACTTTAGATTTACACAATTTGACATTCGCAATGATACCTCACATGTGCAGTGGGATTGCTGTTTACATACTACGCATGACTGATGCGCATGTTCATCTTTTGCACATGAGCACGGGGGAGACAAGCGGTACTTTACATTTTTCTTTCTTCTTATTTTTTTAAATTTTTATTTTTTTAAATCACTTTTATTGTTATCACAAGGAATGTAAACATCTATTAGAACGTAGATGTCTCCTCTGCCTTTAAAAGCTTCTGATCATACCAAGATCAGTATAATCCAATGCTTTTTACAAACTACTAATGGTTTGTTTACAACCGGCAAAACTGGAAGTGACCAAATACTAATCGCTTACACTTTCTTAGAGCATAGAGATGATTGAGCCGTTCTGGTCCCTGATCAGTTCTATAGTCAGTCTGCTACAATCCCGGTTTTCCCGGTGGGGCGTGAGAGCCTGGGAAGAGGGCAGACGGCCGGAATTCCCTTCCCTGCCACTTGTAAAAGCAATCCAGCGGCTATTTAGCTTGTAGGGTTGCCTTTAAAAGAAAGTGTCTCTGAAAAAACAACCACTCAAATTCGGGAGATTAAGGCCCCTTTCACACATGCGGATGATATGTCCGTATTTCATCCATCTGTTTGCGGATGAAATACGGGCATACATTCATCCCTATGGGATAGCGGGTGTCTGCGGATGTTTCCTCCGCCTCCGCAACAGTCCGATTCTGCAGACGGAGGAAAATCCTATTTTTCTATCCGTCTGCAGAGCGGATCGGATGAACACGGACACACGGTCTGTGCTCATCCGATCCCCATAGAGGAGAGCGGGGAGCTGACAGGGCGGTCCCCGCACAGTGTGCGGAGACCGCCCTGTCCGCAGCCGGCTCAGCAGGGACAACGAAGCGATCCCCGCTGAGCGAGCGGATCATCACGGGGCAGATCATTACTGATCCGCCCCGTGTGAAAGAGGCCTTACAGGTACATCAGGTGGGAAGTGGGTAACAAAATCAAACAAAAACAAAAACAATTCAAAACAAGGCAAGACAAAAACAATACAAGATAAAACAAAACAAGCAAAAGCAAAACAAAACAAAACCACACTATCCTGTTGGCACCACGTTGCTTGACAAACTTTGCTTGACAGACTGAAAATCCTTGTCTGAACAGTTATTGCAGACAATCATGCAGCCCAAAGAAAAACGACATAAAATTGCAAAGGATGACATTACAAAAGAATGGGACATGCTGCATATAGAACTCCTTACACAAAGATGAAAAGACCTAATTGCTGAGTTAGCCCAGGCTTTTGAATGGCCGTTAACTGATAAATCCATTTTGTTTTGACCTTCAATATTTTCCTATCAAAAATACATTCACACCGGCAATTTAGGCAGGTGTGAATTGCAGCGGCAGGAGTCAAAGGTTCTGAGCTGCTAGGTGTGGCGACTCACTATAATGACAGGTTGCCGGTGTCCACATTTATTTGTGGCTTTCTACACAGCCAGCATTTACCTGCCCGCTTTGTGTGCACCCAGCATTGATCACTGCAGGTAATTGCTGGTTGTGCAGACAGCAGCAAATAGCTGTGGCCACCAGTGACCTGTCATCATAGTGGTCAGGGCCAGCGTCCACATCTGGCCGCGCAGAACCGCAGCAAGATTCTCTGATTCCTGCCACTACAATTCGCACTGGTCTAAATCACCGGTGTGAATGTAGCTTAGTCTGACAGTTCACAAAGTGTTTGTCTCATTGTGTTTACATACATTGGATAAAATTACTATTTTTTGATTATTGACAATATGGACATAAACCACAGTTAAAAGTGCCACATGGCAACAACCTACAATGGTGAAACAATGGTTAGGGGGCAAATAGTTGTATATAGAAATTCTACATCTAAAAGAGTTACACCCACTTTTTTAAGTTCCCCCCCCCCCCCCTCCGCATTGGTGATGACATTTTGATTACTCATCGGAAGTTTATTTTTTTTCCAAGCTGTTACCTTATTTGTCAAACAGAACAGTCCCCTTCTACTGTACCTCAAGTACGTCATATCCGGTCATCCATTGGCTCCTGGGATATGAGTGTTATCAATCCCAGGAGGCAATAGGCAGCCTCCTCTTCTATTTCCATAGCTGTCCTTTGCACGCAATGCCCATGCACAAGATCAGGACTGGGTAGCCAGCAGCACCATATCCCGGAAGGAGCAACAAGTGGGCTTCAGATGCCCACACTGAATATTAGTAAAAAAACAGGAAAAAAGGCTGGAACTCCGCTTTAATAATTTGTTATGCATTAGGATGTGACAGTTTTACTGAAAAATGTTTTTTATTTGAGGTAGCCTGATTGTTATACTGTGTCATTATATGGACTCTGGCATACAGCCACCTGATTGCTTTAATGGCAGCAGGTACATTTAAAAAAATTCAAAAGATTGACATACCCGGACTAAAACAAAAAAACTATTCAGGCGTCGTGTCCTGGAGTATTTAAAGGACACACTGTTAAAGAGGAAGTAAACCCTGATGGGTTTACTTCCTCTTTCATTCCCTGCAAAGGCAAAGCATAATGGACTACTATGTATCGCATAGTAGTCCATTATGTGTCACTTACCTGACACAGGAGCCAGCGATGTCACCGCTGTCCCCTGTAGTCCGGCGCATATATCTTCTCGGTGGGGTCTCGCAGCTCCGTCACTGTCATTCGGCAAAGCCGCGATGACGTCACTCCCGCGCATGCGCACGGGAGCCGACATGCGCGGCATCTTCGTCGTTGACGATGCCGCACTCAGTGCGCCTGCACGCCCCTGTCTACGGCGCATGCGCTGTAGACAGCGGTGCTGGTCTTCGGGCAAATATCTCCTAAAGCATATAGGTTTTGGAGATATTTCTTTGACCTACAGGTAAGGCTTAATCTAGGCTTACCTGTAGGTGAAAGTGTGTTGTAAGGGTTTACAACCACTTTAAAGAAACCTCAACCTATAGCAAGACACATGTGGCAAACGCATGGAGGAAAATCAGATTGTTTTTTTGGGTCACTGAACAACTTCAACTTGGACAGAGAAAAGGATATTTAGATAAAATGCTGTTAAAAACTCAGGCAAGGTGGATATTTTGTCTCAACTCACGCTCTCCACATGGACTGAATGAGGGCTTTACATATCTGTCATTTTGCATGAGTAGTTTTGGTAGTGTGCGTCTGGACACCTCAAATATGTTTATATTATTTGATATATGCTGGTTGTGTAAATAACAGGAGGCAGAGATGGTGATGGGGAGTATGGGGCAGCCAACATGGTAATATAAAGGTTGGCAGACTAAAGGAGGACTTCTGTGGGTCACTGGAAGCATTTTAAGATGACAGGTCCTGTTCATAAATACTCTCATACAGTACATTCACCTTTTTCCATGTGGAGGGAAGAGAGAACAGCACTGATAGGTGGTACTGATAGCCAGCACTGACTGGCATCCCTAATGGGCACTGATTGGTGGCACTTGTGGGCAGTGATGGGCACTGATTGCTGCCACTGGTGGGCAATGGTAGGCATTGATTGGTGACACTGTTGGCACTATATTGTAATCAGGGCACTGATGATCAGTGCCCTGATTACATGTGTAGATGTCCCCCTGCGTGGAGATGCCGCTGATCAGTTCTCCTCGCCACACACTCTGTCAGTGTGAGGCAAGGAGCGCTGATTACCGGCATCTCCATGTTTACATATGACTGGCTGTGATTGGACACAGCCAATCACATGGTTAAAGAGCCGCGGACGCAGTTTTTTACAGAGATCGGGATCGCGCCATATCCTAGCAACCGGGCATTGCCGCAATCATCGTTCTGCATGCCCCGGCGCGAAAATGACCATTCTGGGGCACTGTCATATGACGACGTCCCAGATCGAGAGCCGCGCTGCCCAGTCATCATTTGGCGGCAATTAGTTATAGCGTATCTAAGCCCCCAAGATTGAATACATTGCAGCTTTCCAATCCTTGGATGTAATGGCAAGTTTTTTTTTTTTTTTTTTGGCCTTTTGTCCTTTATTTTTACCTGGTCTGGTGATCCTGCCAGCAACACTTTCTGTCTTAGGGTGGCTATCCTCACTGACTGCACTGTATCTGTGGAGAAGCAGTATATTCACCGTAAGACAGCAGCATTGTCAGCCTGTGGAGAGGCTTGTGTTATACCTAAAAGTACATTTAGATTTAGACTTAACATAAATGACTAACAAATTAAAGCTGAACTCCTGTTTTCAAGCATTTACAGCAACATTTTTTTTTCCTTTTGGGATAAAGGTTTTATCTAAATGAATAAAAGCCGATCTTTGTACCAATCAGTGGAAAATGGCTTGTCTCTACCTTTTAACTGGCACTTTTGCTGGACAGTTTGGTCTGTTAAAGCAAGCTGAGAAAAAATAGAATTACTAGCCAAATCCCTAGGCGATAAAACTTTGTTGAGGGAAGGAATGCTGACAGACTGCATCATATAAGTAATTTTCTTTTATTCATTCCCATACTGCAACTAAGTTACAGAACTACAAAGTCAGGTTTGAGTATCTGAGTATCTGTGTGATGTCATGTTCCCCCGCCCACCCCCCAGTGTGTTCTTTTAACCCGGGTTCACACTATAACACGCTGTGGAACGCACAGGAGCACTGTGCGTCCCTGTTCCCCGTTTCAGGGACGATTCAGGGCCGATTCTATGCCCCAATTCAGCCCTGAAACGGAGCCAAAGACGCACACGTTTTTTCTGCAGTGCGCTCCGTAGCCGCCCCGGAGATATGTGAACCATCTCCATAGGAAGCCAGTCACATTCTCCTACTATGCAAATTAGATGCGGGGAAACGCACATCTAATTCGCATAGGTGTGAATGGGGGCTTAGTCCTGAAGGTGTATCCTGGTGTGAGGACTGTTCTTGTGAGACTATCCATCGGAAGCCCTTACTATGTGATGAGCCTGATTTTAACTGTCAGATTGTGAATTGCAATTTGTCTTTTCACCACAATCTGTTAACCACTTTAGCCCCAGAAGATTTGGCTGCTCAATGACCAGGCCATTTTTTTGCGATATGGCACTGTGTTGCTTTAACTGACAATTGCGGGGTCATGCAATGCTGTACCCAAACATAATTTGTGTCCTTTGTTTCCCACAAATAAAGCTTTCTTTTGGTGGTATTTGATCACCTCTGCGGTTTTTATTTTTTGCGGTATAAACAAAAGAAGAATGACAATTTTTAGAAAAACGCAATATCTTCTACTTTTTGCTATGATAAATATCCCACATTAAAAAAAGATATATATATATTTTTTCCTCAGTTTAAGCTGATCCCTAATGACGTCAGAGCGTACTGATGAAACCGGTAGGGTATACCAAACGTAACACGTTACTTTTGCCTTAGCCTCATGGCTGAACTTCAGTGGCGTTCGTGCTTGTTAAAGACCGTCTGCACAAACGCATGCGGTTATTTCATTTTGTTTTTATTACGATCGGTTTACTACGATCTCTTGTATTACGATTTTTTAATACATTTTTGATATTTTTGACATACTTCACTATGGGAACATTCCTTTTTCCTCCCACTCTATGGCATTGATGGTCTAATGATCAATCTAGCATTGAGGTTTTAAACAAGTCCACTCAGTGTCCAGGCAGGCCACAGCATTTTCTATCTCCACAACATTTGGATCAAGCCGCAGCAGTGAGAGTCCAATCAGAATTTTCCATATAAGCATACTTGACTCTTGTAATGAGAGTCACTACTTTCTGGTGAGTAGACTGTGTGACCGGTGTTGGTTGTAGAAGATTAACCCTTGTGATATTTGTTGAATATTAGGAAGACCCTATCCAGAAATCATTCAGATTTTGTCTTGAACAAGCTTGAACAATATTTTATTAGAACACGTCAACATTTATATTTTGGACTTTAGTTTATTAAGCACTTATGGTGTTTGGAATTTTTTATTAGTTCTGTTGTGTTAACCATTTTGTTGTTTATGCACTTGTAAGAAAACATGGCTTAACTAACTTGTTAATTTTTTCCTATTGCAAAAGTTATAGCATCTACAAAATAGGGGATAGATTTATGGCATTTTTATTATTATTTTTTTTTTACTAGTAATGGCGGTGATCTGCGATTTTTATTGGGACCGCGATATTGCAGCTGACAAATTGGATACTTTTGACACATTTTTGAGACCATTGACAATTATACAGCGATCAGTGCTATAAAAATGCACGGATTACTGTATAAATGTCACTGGCAGGGAAGGGGTTAACACTGGGGGGCGATCAAGGGGTTAACTGTGTTCCTTGCATGTGCTCTAACTGTAGGGGGATGGGACCGACCAGGGGAGGAGAGAGATCGGTGTTCATACTTAGTATGAAAACACAACCTCTCTCCTCTCCTCTCCTCCGAGAGAACCGGATTTGTGTGTTTACACACACAGATCCTGGTTCTCGATTGAACTGTTATGAGCGATCGTGGGTGCCTGGCGGGTGCGACATGCTGCGGGCGTGCGCTTTATACAGCATCTTAAAGGGTCACAGCTACTGCGGCTCGCCCAGTATAACTGTGGTGGCCGGTCAGGAACCAGATAATATACTACACTCAGATTGCTGTTCTTCCTATCTTTTTTCCTAGAAATACTTCAGTCTCTTCGGAGCTGCTGCATCTTGTGTATTTAGGTCAGCTGGAAGTTACCCTGAACGCTCAAATATATATACCCTGGCTTTACTTGGGCCGGAAGACAAATAAGTCTATCCTTTACCAAGGAGAATACACCCCAAAACTCCATTTGTCTACACACTATAGAGTTGATTTGCTAAAACTGGAGAGTTCATTCATGACAGCTTGCTTACTATTGTGATGCTGTAATTGGCTACAGCTAATCACATGGTACAGGGTATTGTGATTGGTCCAGGTACCATGTGATAGCTGTGCGACAATCACAGCATCACAATATTAAGCAAGCTGTCATGCATGGCTTCAATATAAGCCTTATGCATATTGATGCTTCGTAGTTCCTGTGTGCTAAGGCGTAAAAGGAGAAAGCCTTAAAAAATACAAGGTTGTGAGATCATCCTCAGCATTCAGACTTTATAAACAATGCAACAAGAAATGTAAGGATGCAATAAGGATGACTAAGATAGAACATGAAGACACATAGCGGAGGAGAGCAAAAAAAAGTATGTAAACAGGAAAAAAGTGATGACAGACCATATTGGCCCCATAAAAAATGAGGAAGGACATCTGGTTACAAAGGATGGGGAGATGGAGAAGGTATTGAATTTATTCTTCTCAGTCTTCACAAGGGAATCGGGGGGCTTCAGTAACCAAAACTGCAGTGTTTATCCTAATGACACATCACAGGAAGCACCTCCATGGTTAACAGACGACAGAATAAAAATTAGACTTGGGAAACGTAACATTAATAAATCACCGGGACTAGATGGCTTGCACCCGAGAGTACTTAGGGAACTCAGTCAAGTAATTGCCAGACCATTGTTCCTAATTTTTACTGACGGTCTACTGACTGGAATAGTGCCAGCTGATTGAAAAAAAGCCAATGTAGCACCAATATTTAAAAAGGGCCCAAAATACATTCCTGGGAATTACAGATCAGTTAGCCTAACATCAATAGTATGTAAACTCCTGAAGGGGATGATAAGGGACTATATACAAGATTTTAGTAATGAGAACGGTATCCTTAGCAGCAATCAGCATGGATTCATGAAGAATCGTTCTTGCCAAACCAATCTATTACCTTCTATGAGGAGGTGAGTTGCCATCTAGATAAAGGAAGGCCCGTAGACGTGGTGTATCTGGATTTTGCAAAAACATTTGACACGGTTCCCCATAAACGTTTATGTAGGGTGAGTACATGGATTGAAAACTGGCTACAAGGGCGAGTTCAGAGGGCGGTAATAAATGGGGAGTGCTCGGAATGGTCAGGGGTGGGTAGTGGGGTTTCCCAGGGTTCTGTACTGTGACCAATCCTGTTTAATTTGTTCATAAATGACCTGGAGGATGGGGTAAACAGTTCAATCTCTGTATTTGCATACGATACTAAGCTAAGCAGGCCAATGACATCTCAGGATGTGGAAACCTTGCAAAAAGATCTGAACAAATTAATGGGATGGGCAACTACAATGAGGTTAAATGTAGAAAAATGTAAAATAATGCATTTGGGTGGCAAAAATATGAAGGCAATCTATACACTGGGGGGAGAACCTCTGGGTCCCTAGGGTTGGTGTCACCTGGTGTGGAAAACATTGGTGTCACCCCCCCCACCAACTATATTCCCCCCTCAGTACAGACCCCCCACTAAGTACAGACCCCCCTCCCTCAGTACAGACCCCCCTCCCACAGTATAGATCCCCCTCACTAAGAACAGACCCCCCTTCCTCAGTACTCAGTACAGACCACCCTCCATCAGTATAGACCTCCCCACTGAGTACAGACCCCCCTCCCTCAGTACAGACCACCCTCCATCAGTATAGACCCCCCCACTAAGTACAGACCACCCCTCCCTCAGTACAGACCACCCCTCCCTCAGTATAGACCCCCCACTAATTACAGACCACCCCTCCCTCAGTACAGACCACCCACCGTCAGTATAGACCCCCCCACTATGTTCAGACCCCCTTCCCTCAGTACAGACCACCCTCCATCAGTATAGACCCCCCACTAAGTACAGACCCCCCTTCCTCAGTACAGACCACCCACCATTAGTATAGACCCCCCTCAGTACAGACCTCCCCTCACTAAGTACTGACCCCCTCCCTCAGTACAGACACCCCCATCAGTGTAGAATCCCCTTTCTTAGTGCAGACACCCTCCTTTAGTGCAGACCCCCCATCAGTATAAAATCCCCCTTAGTGCAGACCCCCATCTGTATAGAATCCCCCTTAGTGCAGACCACCACAGTATAGACACTCCCCTTAGTGCAGACCCCCATCAGTATAGACACCCCCTTAATACAGACCCCCATCAGTATAGACACCCCCCTTAGTGCAAACCCCCGCAGTATGGACACCCCCCATTTAGTACAGACCACCCTCCATCAGTATAGACCCCCCCCACTAAGTACAGACCACCCCTCCCTCAGTATAGACCCCCCACTAATTACAGACCACTCCTCCCTCAGTACAGACCACCCTCCGTAAGTACAGACCCCCCTCCCTCAGTACAGACCACCCTCCATCAGTATAGACCCCCCCACTAAGTAGAGACCCCCCTCCCTCAGTACAGACCACCCTCCATCAGTATAGACCCCCCCACAAAGTACAGACCCCCCTCCCTCAGTACAGACCACCCTCCGTCAATATAGACCCCCCACTAAGTACAGACCTCCCTCCCTCAGTACAGACCACCCACTGTTAGTATAGACCCCCCCTCAGTACAGACCTCCCCTCACTAAGTACTGACCCCCTCCCTCAGTACAGACACCCCTATCAGTGTAGAATCCCCTTTCTTAGTGCAGACACCCCCCCTTTAGTGCAGACCCCCCATCAGTATAGAATCCCCCTTAGTGCAGAACCCCCATCTGTATAGAATCCCCCTTAGTGTAGACCCCCACAGTATAGACACTCCTCTTAGTGCAGACCCCCATCTGTATAGAATCCCCCTTAGTGTAGACCCCCACAGTATAGACACCCCCTTAGTGCAAACCCCTGCAGTATGGACACCCCCCATTTAGTGCAGACCCCCGCAGTATAGACACCCCCCTTAGTGCAGACCACCCCATCTGCATAGGCACCCCTCTCCTCTCCCATAGTGCCCCTGGCACATGTCCATCTACTTATAATAAAGTGTACAGTACAGACCTCAGAGCAGCGTGGCTGCGGACGTATACACACAGCAGTGTGTGTCCCTCCGGGCTCCTCATCCTCATTGGATGTAAACAGAGAGGAGGAGGCGCCGGCAGCTTTAGTCTGCTCCACTGACACACAGCGAGGCGCAGATCATCAGGGCAGCGGGCGGTGTTAGCGTTGCTGTAATCCATAGGTGTCAGCCCTCTGGCGGTGTCACCTGGCTGTGGCCCGCACCCCTGCCCCCACCTACCAACGCTACTGCTCTGGGGGACTCTAGGTTGAAAAAGGACCTGGGGGTCCTAGTAGATTATAGGCTTAGCAATGGCATGCAATGCCAAGCTGCTGCTAACAAAGCAAACAGAATATTGGCATGCATTAAGAAAGGGATTAAATCCAGAGATAATTAGATATTAAATAATAAGAAACGATAATTCTCCCGCTCTACAAGTCTCTGGTTCCGTCCGGCCGCACCTAGAGTATGCTGTCCAGTTCTGGGCACCAGTTCTCAGGAAGGATGTACTGAAAATGGAGAGAGTACAAAGAAGGGCAACAAAGCTAATAAAGGGTGTGGGGGATATTAGTTATGAGGAAAGGTTGTGAGCACTGAACTTATTCTCTCAGAAGAAGAGACGCTTGAGAGGGGATATGATTTCAATTTCTAAATACCGTACTAGTGACCCCACAATAGGGATAAAACTTTTTTGCAGAACGGAGTTTAACAAGACACGTGGCCATTCATTAAAATTAGAACAAAAGAGGTTTAACCTTAAACTACGTAGAGAGTTCTTTACTGTACCAATGCTTTCTAGCACTCAGGGAGCTGCATGTGTGTGTACAGCAACCAAAATAAGTGGTTGCGCAAACAAAAGCGATAGCTTCTGCATCAGTGGTTACTCATGCATGCATTCACAGCAATCCCACACTTTCTCTCGCTTTTCCATTTAGGGAGAAGTATTCTTCTTGCGCAGGTAAACTGCAATGCAGTAACCATTGCATTTCCGCAAGCACAGCTGCATACAGCCATTCACTTGTATCAGTGGCTGGGATTTTTTTTATGCCTCAGCAAACAGAAGCTGCTAACTGTTCGTGTGCATGAGACTACTGAACTATGTATTCTTGTATTATGCTTGTAGTTTTATTAGAATTTTATTGTGGGTGTGACGTTGTTTTAGACAAAAAAACTGTATATTTTGTTTGGTGAATTGTAAATATAGTATTTTTGTATGCTACTGTACATGTTCTGTTTTACATTTGGAAAACTTTTATTGAGCATATTTTTTTTTTTAATGTTCATGTTTTAATAAAGTACAATTTTCTCAGCATGTATATCTCTGTGCTTTCATCAGCACAATTGAAAAACTTAATTTGTGTCAATTCTATGCTTTATAGCAGTGGTGGTCAGCTCTGTTAACCACTTCAGCCCCGGAACCTCCTTAATGACCAGAGTATTTTTTGTGATACGGCGCTGCATCGCTTTAACTGACAATTACGCGGTCATGCGACATTGTACCCAAACAAATAGAGCATTCTTTTGGTGGTATTTGATCACCTCTGCGTTTTTTATTTTTTGTGCTATAAACAAAAAAACACTGACAATTTTGGAAAAAAGCTATATTTTTTCCTTTTTGCTATAATAAATATCTCCAAAAAATATATATAAAAAAAAAGAATTTCTTCCTAACTTTAGGCCAATATATATTTTGCTATATAGTTTTGGTTAAAAAAATCACAATAAGCGTATATTGATTCATTCTCATTCAGTCCAAACTCTCACAGGACCCTTTTTTCAGTCCGCAACAGAATTGGATCGCATGGGTGTTAAAGTGGTTGTAAACCCTTACAGACCACTTTGACCTACAGGTAAGCCTAGATTAAGGCTTACCTGTAGGTCCATGAAATATCTCCTAAACCTTCACGGTTTAGGAGATATTTGCAGACAGACAGGCACCGTAGACAGCGGCTCGCAGGCGCACTGAGCATGCCGCTGCTAACGGCGATATGCAGTTAGTGACAGCTCCCGTGCACATGCGCCGGAGTGACGTCATCGCTGCTCCAGCCACTCAAGGCGCAAGAGCAGCGATACATGGAAGAAGATGGACGATCCGTGCTACAGGGGACAGTGGTGACATCGCTGGCTCCTGTGTCAGGTAAGTGACACATAATGGGCTACTATGCAATGCATAGTAGCCCATTATGCTTTACCTTTGCAGGGAGACAAAGAGGAAGTAAACTCATCAGGGTTTACTTCCTCTTTAACACCCATGCAATCCGATTCCTGTCTCAACTGAGAGTTTGCACTATGATATGCAAATTGATTTGGGGGTGTCATTAACTTTCTATGGACACTCCCAGCAGTTTGTGTATGGCAGTGTGAAATTCCTGAGAGTCGTGTAGTGGATTCGCAAGGCTTCCACATTGCATCAGTGTGAACCCAGCCGAGCAATGTGAACCGATTCTGGTGCGCACCAAAAAAGGGGTCCTGTGCGAGTTTGGTCCGAATGCGATGCAAATTCAGCCATACTAGATGTATGGGTGAGTTTACATCGCACAGACATTGCATGTGATTTGCACTGCAGTGTGGTTTGAATCACATCAGATGTCGGACAGCGCACCAGTGTGAACCGAGCCTCAAACCTTTAGAATTATGTCTAATAATAGCGGATCAGACATGGCAGGACTTCCAATAAAGGAGATTTGTTTTGATAGCAGCTGGGCTACTGGGCCTTTTTAATAACACATTTTAGAATAGAATCATATAGACACCAAAATGATTGGTTTCCAAGGCCTACTTACTGTATCTAGCCATAATTCTTACATTTTCCATACAATCAGACAGATTTAATAATTCCCCAAATTCTTATATGTTTATTTAAAATTATTTATTCAAGTCATTATCTATTCCTCCATTTAATATAAATCCTCATCTGCAGAGAGCATGACTCCCAAAGTATCCATCATTAAATTATCCATATAATTTTTCTTGTTAAATCTTTTATTGAATTTCGAAAAGAAAGGTTACAAATCATAATAAGCATCAGAGCATGGGTATCGTAAATAAACAATATACTTATAATCAGGTATTGATCACACAAATTAGGTATGTTATAAGTTAAAGTTTAAGTAACATAGAGATTATATAGTATAATATAAGTGCTGACCTAAATTGGGATCAAACTATACGTGAGAATCAGTAAAATATGCCTCCAGACCACCTGTTCACCCCGAATGGGTTCAAGCTGTGAACAGGTGGGGGCAAGTATAGTCAGAGCCTGAAATTTTATTATTACTAATAAATATATTATGAGATACATAACATAAAGGTAAAACCCTTTCCCTGGTTAACATTAGCTTAGCACAACCAGTACTTAAAGAAAGTTATGAAGAACAAATCCTCAAAAAAAAGAGAAAATCTCTAAGCTGATGAGGAATAAATCAACTTTTGAAATAATTATGTAACCCATGTTTGTCTTTAGCATAGGAAGCAAAAAGGGGAGATAGAAATAAAAAATAAATAAAAAGAATAGATATACGAGTAGATAAAATCTTATTTGCATAGAATATCCGATAAGGAATATATTATATTACCTTACTTACAAAGTATGTCATGAAAGAAAAAAAAAAAAAGAAAAGGGGTAAGTAAAGCATAAAAAAGAGAAGAAGAGGAATAGAAAAAGAGGAAAAGAGAAAAGAAAAGAAATGAAATTAAATCTCTCGAGGTGATGACCCAGCTCATGACTTAAACAAATAATACAACAACGATACACAAGGATTTTATTGTGGTAACAACAATGACTGGTCCAAATCAGAAGTAAATAAGTGTGTAACCCATGGTTGCCAAATCATGCAGAATTTGTTAATATTATTATCTTCAATAGCTGTCATTTTATCAAAAATTAGAGCTTTGTTCAATCTGTGTTTGGCCTCTGCCACAATAAAATTTTTGGCTTTCCATGCCTTAGCTATGGTTTGTTTAGCTGCTGTATTAATATGAACAAGTAATTTGGGTTGTATCCAGGTGAGTGAATCTGGTATAAGATTTAAAAGTGCAATAGCTGGGTCTGGGGCAATATAGATATCTAAAGCTTTAGAGGCTATTGCAAATATGTTATTCCAAAATTCTTGCGCCACCGGACAATCCCACCATATGTGAAGATGTGTACCAGGAGAGGAGCAACCTCTAAAATAATTATTAGGGTAAGATGAAGAAAATTTTGCTATCCTTGCTGGTACTAAGTACCATCGTGCCAGAACTTTGAAGTTAGTTTCCAAAGCATAACAATTGGGAGATGATGATTTAGTAGCTAACCAAATGTTAGACCAGTCATTGTTATTAAATATTCGACCCAGATCCTGTGCCCACTTAACAGAATACGATGGAAGTACCTTGTTAGGGGTAGTAATGAGGGTCTGGTACACATATGAAATTAAATCTTTAACATGTGGGTCACTCATGCAAATGTGTTTGAATTTAGACATTTGACTGAGTGCTGCACCTGACCTAATGAGAGGCATATAGAAATTCTTCATTTGTAGATATCGAAATATCTCATTGCTTGAGAGCCCGTAGTACGTACATAACATAGGAAATGTTTGAATAGTATTTGAAGATAATAACTTATAGAATCTAGTCAAATTAGTAGAAGACCATGCTGAAAAAGATTTCGGAAAAGTCCAGGCAAGATAAAAGGCTGGATTCCCTAGAAAGGAAAGAAGTGGATTATGTACTGATTGGAATTTATATGAGCTACCAAATCTGTCCCAGATAACCAGTGAATGTTTCGTAATAGGGTTAGTCAGATGAGATCTGTCTTTTGGCGGAATCCTTAGTAGATTGGCCACTGATATGGGGTCACAATCAATGGCTTCAATAGATACCCATAAGGGTATGTCTTCTGTTGAATGATATTTAGTCAATATTGATATTTGATCTGCGTAGTAATAAGAGGCAAAGTTTGTTAGCCCCAAGCCTCCTCTAGATTTACTAAGATATAAAGTGGATTTAGGAATATGGGGTTTAATATTCTTCCAAATAAAAGACATAATTCTACGCTGTGTGAGCCGTAAAAAATATGAGGGTATGGAAATGGGAAGTACCCTGTATAAATATAAAAACTTCGGCAGTATTGAAATTTTTATTGCGTTTATCCGTTCCATCCATGATAATGGCAATGCGGACCATTGCTTTAATAAGCCTGTAACTTGTTTCAACAAAGGTAAATAGTTGGCTGCATAAAGATCAGAAAGTGAGGATGTGAGGTACACTCCTAAATATGGTATTTGGCGGTTGACCCAATTGAAAGGTAAAGAAGATTGAGCCTGTAAAAAGTCAGAGTGTTTTATAGAAATATTCAGTGCATTTAATTTGGTGGGGTTTACAAAGAGACCGGAAATATGTGAAAATTTATCCAATATACTAAGAAGAATTGGGGCAGAAATGTGGGGATGAGATAGATAAATAAGTATGTCACCAGCATTAAGACAAAGTTTATGATGATGTCCAACTAGTTCAATACCTGGGTTGGGTTGGATCTAATTAATTGTGCCAAAGGTTCTATAAGTAGGGCAAAAAGTAGCGGGAATAAGGTAAAACCCTGCCTTATGCCTCTTCTGATATCTATTGTTGCTGATTTGTAACCCGCGTATTTAACCCCCCTAGCGGTAATCCCGAGTCTGGCTCGGGGTAGGAATATACTGACAGGAGCGGTAACCCCGAGCCAGACTCGGGATGGCTTCGCTCGATGCAGGGGAGGACACAGGGAGCGTTACTCACCTTGTCCCCTGGATCCAGCGCTGTGCGATCGAGCTGTCCTCCGCTCGATTCACAGTGCCGAATGCCGCCGAGCTCCGTTCCCTGCGACGTTACGGCGCACGGGAGTGGAGAACGGCGGCAAATTCAAAAAAGTTAAAACACACTAAACACACACAGCACTGTAATCTTACAGATTACAGTGCTGTATTAAAAAATACACACCCCCTTTGTCCCTAGTGGTCTGTGCAATGCTCTGCATGCACTTTTATATTATAAATACTGTTTTTTACTGCCTGGAATTTGGAGATTGTCCATAGCAACCAAAAAGTGTAAATTTTTCAGTGTTTTAGGATTTTATTACATTATTGAATAATTTTTATTATTCTTTATTATATTATAAACTTTATCATACCCGGGATGTCTGCTAGACTCTGGTTTGAACAGATTTAAGAGCGTTATTCCTAAGAATTACAGGACTACAAAATAAAAGCCAGATTTCCGTGCAAAATAATTGTACCGCTTTCAGCACCTAATTCCAGACTGAATCATACCGCCAGGGAGGTTAATATACGCCCTGGGATTGTTATAGAGGGAAGAGACCCAAGTCAAGAAATGGTTACCAAAACCCCATTTTTGAAGAGTAAATTGCATATAAGGCCAGTTGACGAGTCAAAAGCCTTTCTGATATCCAAAGATAGAAGGCAAGTTGGGATACGTCTGTTTTTGGCGGCTTGAATAAGTAATAATGTTTGTCTAATATTATCTCCTGCCTGTCTCTTGGGTATAAAACCTGTTTGATCCTGGTGTATTAGGTGGCCTATAAAATTGTTCAAGCGAGACGCAAGGACCTTAGCTAGTATTTTAATGTCTAAATTAAGGAGAGAAATGGGACGGTAATTAGACCAGGTAGTTAAATCAGAGCGTGGTTTAGGTAGCATAACTATAATAGAAGATAATGACTCAGACTGAAATAAACAACCCGTCAGAAGAGAGTTGAAGGCTCTAGTTAAGACTAGGGTTAAAATATGCTCAAAGTTTTTATAGTACGATGCCGAATAACCATTAGGGCCAGGCCTTTTTTGTGATTTCAGGCCCTCTATAGCAGTCTGAACTTCATTAGCAGTAATAGGGCGCTCAAGTCTCTCTCATTGTTTAATATCAAGAGTAGGGAGTTTAATATTAGAAAATAGCTTATCTGCTAGTTTGGAACGAAACACCTCTAATATCTTAACTGGATTACTGGTATATGAATCACGGGACGTTTTCAATCTTATGGAGGACCTCATTTGATTTATTGATTTTAAACTTCTAGCCATGAGGGAGTCTGGTTTATTAGCTTTGAGGTATTGTGTATGTTGGCGTTTACGTAGGAGTTTATCTGCTGAATCTAAATCTAAATCTAGACAGGCTTTATCTAATTTAGCATTATTAATGCGTTCGGGGAAGATTGAAACATATCGTGACAGGAAGTGAAGTTAGCTTCCAGCTTTGCGAACATGAGTTTACGTTCTCTTTTAAGCTTCATTGCTAGTTGTATCAATCTTCCCCGAACGATGGCTTTATGGGCTGCCCACAACATTAGATCAGAAATATCGCCAGTATCATTAGATGAAAGATAGTCATTAATCTCTTTTTCTATCTCTAGGCAATGGAGAGGGTTACCTAATGTAGAGTCGTTGATACACCAAGTGGTGTCAAGTGATCTGGGTATTATAGAAGCAATAGTTGTGTATACGGCACAATGGTCAGACCATGTAAACGGGATAACGTTAGAGGATAAAATTTCAGGAATCATACTAGAAGGGACTAGAATATGGTTGATGCAGGAGAAAGATTTATGTGGGTAGGAGTAATATGTAAAATGTCTACTGGTTGGATTGGTTTTACGCCATGTATCGACCAGATTATGTTTGGCAAGTAAATGTTGAAGATTAAGCTTATTAGAGCCGGTGATAGGGACTGAGGGAGACTTATTTAGGAAAAGAAATATCGTCGTATTCGAGTCATCACATAGGACTACAGTTCCAAATTTGTGTGTCTCAACCACTTGGAAGAGATGGGATAAGAAAGATTCTGTTTTTTTATTCGGAGCATAGTATGATACTATGGTAATAGCTATGTCTGCTATATATCCAGTAAGAAGTACATATCTACCTTCAGGATCATTAAGTTGTGTTAAGAGGGTAAATGGCATGAAACCCAATAAGAGTTCCACATTGTTTAACCGTGGTAGAGGCGGTATAAAATTGTGGGTATGAGGAGGAAAGACATTTAGGAGCAGCTTTGTCAATGAAATGGGTTTCCTGCAAACAGATTATGTGTGCTTTCTTGGCCGAAAAGGATCTCATTGCTTTTGTTGGTTTGTGTGGAATATTAAATCCTTGTACATTGAGAGATAAAATATTTATGGGGGCCATAAAAAGTCTAAGTTAGCTAGCTCAAAATAAGAAATATGGCCTGAAATTAGAGTACAGGACAACACCTTGAGAGAAAAAAGAAGAAAAGAAAGAATAGAATAAAGGAGAACATCGCTTGGTTGAATAACCCTAATATGAAAAAACTTTGAATTTAAGCAATAAAAAAATCACTAGGGTATGGGAGCAACTCATGGAAGTGGACAAAGGACTCCCAGGGGCTCCAAAGCCATCATCAGAATCTCGCATAATAAAAGCAAGGGTCTGAAGATGGCAAAAGGGCAGCAAGTAGTTCCAAAAGGGACAAACCACGCTGGAGAACCCAGGAACTATACAATAAGCATCTATACTATTATAATAACAAATGTATATGTAAAAAAAGAAAAAAAAAAGGGGTGAAAAAACTATCAAAGCCATAACCTATGCAGGTTAACCGATATGAGAAAAAAAAAAAAAATATATATATATATATATATATAAAAGGGGACCATTAAAGAATTATAAGCCAGAAGGCCATAAAGTTGCAAAATTGGTAACTTAAAAATTAAGTTGTTTCAGACAATGTAGTATCCTGCGGATCTGAAAAGAGGAAATGAATCAAAAAGAAGAAAAAAAATATATATTAAACTCAGTCCATAGAGTCTTTGGTATTTGGTAAATCAACAGCGTTTATGCTGATTCTGGCAAAAAGAAGTAGATGATTTAGAGCTAGTTGTAGTATTTTGTTGAGGGGACCTGGAGGCTGATCTTTTGCGGGATTGGTCTTTAAATGTAGTTTGATCTGCAAGGCCCAATTCGACCAAGGCTGACTGTAAGTCCTCTGAAGAGCAACATACATATTTGGTCTCCAAATGTGTAAATTTGAGAGAGAAAGGAAACCCCCAATGATAAGTGATCTGGTGCTGTTGAAGTATTTGTAGCTGCGGTTTAGAGCTCGCCTTTTAGCCACTGTAATAGGAGATAAATCTGAAAAGAGTTGGTATACTTGTCCTTGGAACATAAGGGAGCCTTTTTCTCTCGCTGCTGCTAGCAATTGCTCTTTTATCTGAAAATATGCAGCTTGGCAATTATGTCCCTGGGAGGGTCATTTGGTTTGCGTGGCGCTAACCCTCTGTGCACTCTATCCATCTCTAATCTCTGCACAGGAATACCAGGGTGTAATTCCTGAAATAATGCAATCATAGTGGCATGCACATCCGTGACAGTCTCTGGAATTTCCCTGATCCTCAAATTGGCCCTTCGGTCCCTATTCTCCTGATCCTCTAAACGTGATTGTAATATGACATTCTCTTCTTTAAGATTATTAAATTCACAAATGTAGTGCTGAGTTTGGCTTTCAATATCATCTACACGTATCTCTAATTCAGCTGTTCTCAGACCCAGCTCTCTAATTTTCCTAGTCAGTTTGTCAGTGATATGGTCTGATGTCTGTTTTAGAGCCTTCTGTAAAATATGCTCAAATTTTTTAAATATGACAGATTGAGATTCTAATACTAAAGCACCAGAGTCAGAGTCCTCAATAGTTTCAGTGGTATTTGTACTGAATTTAAGAGGTTTAGCCTGTTGTGAGGAACAAGACTGTGAGAAGACTGCCGCCGCCATCTTGGAAGATGGCCGAGGCGGCTTCTCTTTGCTTATGCCGCTTTTAAGTTTTGCTTTTGTGCCCTTCAAAACCATTCTCATATATGCCTGAGGATTTGTGGTAGGTTTATCTGTCGTTTTATAAAAGATTAGGAACTTCTGAGACCTGTAGTCCTCCAGCGCAGCCGTCACATGAGCGAAGCTCTAAGCCGGCATTACCGTCCTCCTAGGCATCCACGCATGCGCCCCCCCCCCGTATCCATATAATTTGTATACACTGCGCTGCAGTGGTGTTCACTGTGAATACAAATGAATAAAAGTCCCTTTGTGATAATTCAAATAAGAACGCATGAAAAAAAAAAGCAAAAACTCCTTTCACAGCGCACACCTGCAATCTCAGTAGAACGTTGTCGCTGGTATGAAAGGGCCTAGTTCTGTTGCCTTTTAGGCTCCTTTCAAACTGAGGCTCTTTACAGGGGCTATATTGCTGCAAAGTGCCTGTAAACTGCCTCTCCTGTCACTCCAGTGTGAGTGCTTTCACAATGGGGCAGTGTGCTTGCGGGATGTTAAAAAAAGTCCTGGCAGCAGCATCTTTAAACCTTTCATGACTAAGCCTATTTTTGAAATTTGGTGTTTACAAGTTAAAATCCATATTTTTTGCAAGAAAATTATTTGGAACCCCCAAACATTATATATATTTTTTTAGCAGAGACTCTAGAGAATAAAACGGCGATTGTTGCAATATTTTATGTCACACGGTATTTGCGCAGCGGTGTTTTAAACGCAACTTTTTGGGAAAAGGGCCACTTTCATGAATTTAAAAAAACCAAAACAGTAAAAGTAGCCCAATTTTTTTGCGTAATGTGAAAGATAATGTTACGCCGAGTAAATAGATACCAAACATGTCACACTTTATAATTGCGCGCACTTGTGGATTGACGACAAAGTACGGTACCAAAAAATCTCAATAGGCGACGTTACCAGGTTAGCGTTACAGAGGAGGTCTAGTGCTAGAATTATTGCTCTCGCTCTGACAATCGCGGCAATACCTCACATGTGTGATTTGAACACCGTTTACATACGCGGGCGCGACTTCCGTATGCGTTTTCTTTGCTTCGCGAGCTGGCGGGGACGGCGGGCGCTTTAAAGATTTTTTTTTCATTTTTTTATTTATTTTAAATTGACTAAATTGTTTAAAAAAAAAAAAAAATTTGATCACTTTTATTGCTGTCACAAGGAATGTAAACATCCCTTGTGACAGTAATAGGTGGTGACAGGTACTCTTTATGGAGGGATCGGGGGTCTAAAAGACCCCCCACCCCTCCTTTACACTTCAATGTATTCAGATCGCCGAAAACAGCGATTCTGAATACCGTATATCTTTTTAAAACTGGCGCCATTGGCAGCCGAGTAAACGGGAAGTGACGTCATGACGTCGCTTCCGTGTTTACTATGAGGAGACTGGAACTAAGCCGATTACGGCTTTGTTCCAGTTCCTCCCCAGCAGCCGGAGGCAGCGGAATTTTAATTGGTGCTCCCGATCGAGCGGGAGCACCGGTAACAGCGGCGGGAGGGGGGGACGTCCCCTCCCGCTCCTCCGGCATAACAGCCGAGCGGCTTTTAGCCGCATCGGTTGTTATGCCTGGATAGCCAATCGCCTGCTGAAAAAACGGTACCAGGATGATGCCTGCAGGTGCGGACATCATCCTGGGATATACCCCCTGGAAGCTGAGTATGCACATCTGGGTACGCTCGGTGGGAAGGGGGAGCTGTAGGAGCAATGTATACACCGCTCCTACAGCACTCTTGCCCATCTAAATCAATGGGCAGCGCTGCTGAAGCGTCTGAAAAGTGCCGCGGCAGCGGTGCTTTGCGGGCGCTTTTAACTCTTTATTCTGCCACTAGCGGGGATTGAAAAAGCGTGTCTAAAACGATGGTAAAGCGCCGCTATAAATTGCGCCGTGCCTCAGTGTGAAGGTGCCCTTAGACTGCAAAGTCATGTCTCGGTGTTCAGTAAGGTTCGTCTTAGTGGTCTGTCTTAATAAATATCTATATATCGGTGACTTCAAATTAGCTTTTTGGGCACCATTATTTTTTTTGACACTCATTTAAACAAACACTATTCCTTTTTTATCATTGAAAAACGTTATGTAGTCACTATTTACTAAAAGTGATTTATAGCATGACATTACTTTCTTCAGCAAATGATCAGCACCTCAGTTAGTAAAAGGCATATTTTATTGACTTTATTCCTTGACTTTGGCTGCAAACTAGAAGCTTCATTTTTTGTAAGAGTACATTTTTTGATGTACACAGAAGATAATTTTACATTTTCCAAGTGCAAACACTAAGCAATATTTACTGAAACAGTAAAATTGCCTTATGGATTACTCATGCCGTAATTAAACCTTGGAAATAGACAGTATCTGTCAGGTACTTCCCACATTGCCCTAAAACTCGGGGGCATTCCAGGAAGTCAGTGCCTTCGGTAAAAGTAGGATTTCAACTTTTAAAAATGATTTCAGAATGTCTGCCATTGTGTTTTTACATTTTTGTATGAACAGGGCAAGATTTTAACATGATCTAAATTGTGATGAGCTACATGATCTAAATTAAGCTTTGACAAAGAAAAAAAAATGGAAGCTGATTGGCTGCCACGCACAGCTACATCAGATTTTGCACCCTTCAGTTTTAATAGAACAAACCCATAGTGTAAACATAGATAATTTGACATACTATATTTGAATATCACCCTGATGTATATATTTTAGTATAGTCGTGACTGACCATGTAGTAAATAACCCAGCATGTGGGCATCATGATCTTATGATCACACTGGTGACATTTTGCTGTTTTTTCTAATGCGTATCAAGGACTTCTGTTTGTTATTCCCTACACTCTCAGAAATAGAGCCTACTATTGAATTTTTATTTTAGGAAGAGTCAGTAGAAGGTTCCTCAACTTACAGAATACACAGTATATACAATGGCCTCCAGTTGTTTACCAAGGCACAGGAGGTTTTCCTGGTCAAAATGGGAAATTGACCAATATCCTGCTAATTACAAGCTCAGATAAGACTCTTGTTTTAACAATTCCTTTTTTTTATTATACAGTTGTGTGCATGAGTGAAGAGGAGATCCTAGTAGCAGAGGCTGACCAGAGGCACCTTCCCTACATGGCTAACATTTGTTAGCCCAATTTTCATTACAGGATTGATCTTCAGGGCAGATAAAATCTGTGAGAAGTCAGGGACAATGCTTTTGGGCCCAAAAAAAGTAGAATTCTACTCCTATCTGAGGCATATTGTATGCAGACATTCACCTCTTCCCACACAAAGTATTAGAGTTCAATAGTGATGAGTCGAATGTACCTGGGTTCAGTTCACGGGGCGTACACCGAACTGCCCCTAAGTTCAAAAGTCAATGGGAACTGCATCTTTACAATCTGGCCATTTTCAAGGCTAATAGGCAAGTGATTGTCAAGCAAAGGGCATTAGGAAGCTAGGCACTGCCCTGGGGGAAATGTGCCGACACAAATATTTTTTTTATTGTATTTAGTCTAGAGCAGCTCTTTTAAAAATGCAAATATTAACCACTTCAGCCCCAGAAGATTTTACCCCCTTAATGACCGGAGCATTTTTTGCGATTTGGCACTGCATCAATTTAACTGACAATTGCGCGGCCGTGCGACGCTGTACCCAAACAAAATTGGCGTACTTTCTTTCCCTCAAATAGAGCTTTCTTTTGGCGGTATTTGATCTCCTCTGCCTTTTTTTTTTTTTGCGCTATAAATAAAAAAATACTGACAATTTTGAAAAAAAAAGGCATATTTTTTACTTTTTGCTATAATAAATATCACCAAAAAATACATAAAAAAAACAAATTTCTTTCTCAGTTTAGGCCGATATGTATTCTATATATTTTGGTTAAAAAAAACGCAATAAGTGTATATTGATTGATATGCGCAAAAGTTACAGCGTCTTCAAAATAGGGGATAGATTTATGGAATTTTTATTATTATTATTTTTTTATTAGTAATCTGTGATCTTTTTATTGGGACTGCGACATTGCGGAGGACAGATCGGACACTTTTGACACAAATTTGGGACCAATGACATGTATATAGCGATTAGAGCTAAAAATAGCCACTGATTACTGTGTAAATGTCACTGGCAGGGAAAACTATGGGCGATCAAGGGGTCAAATGTGTTCCAACAGTGTGTTCTAACTGTAGGGGGGATGGGCTACCTAGGACATGACAGAGATCACTGCTCCCGATGACAGGGAACAGTAGATCTCTGTCATGTCACTGGACAGAACAGGGAAATGCCTTGTTTATAAGCAGTTCCCTGTTCTGCCTCTCCTCATCATGATCGTGGGCCACCAGCAGACATCGACTCCGCAGGATGCGCGGGCACGCTCCTGTGGCATTGCGGTGGGCTGGGATTAGGAAGGAACTTACAGGTACGTCCTTTTACGCACCTGTGCCATTGTGCCGACATACATCGGCGTGCGGCGGTCGGGAAGCAGATAAAAATTTTCAATATGTATGTCAAACAAACAACCCGCCCTATTTGCACATTTCTCTGAGCTTGTGGGTGAAATTAATAAATAAATAAACAAATAAAACTGGTCCAATAGTAGATTGAATCAATGCTATAAAATAGTTGAATCAAAAATTAGCTGCTGCTTTTGAGTAAAAATACCTGTAAAAAAGAATATACAAAAAATATTGTCCCAATAAAGAGTCCACTTTCTTATACATAGCAGCGCTTTATAATTTTCCTCTAGATGAGAAATAATAAACTTCTTTCTGAGTTTATAACAGCGGTGCTCAATGGTGTTTAAACAGATGCTATCATGGTTAAATGAAAAAACAACTTCCACCAAACGATTCACCCTTCGTGATTCACATGTACCCCTTATGGGGATGCACTCCAAAACGCCAGAAAAAAGAGAGCCTTCAGTATAACATCAGTCATAAGTGAACTCCTTCTTGGCCACTAGATGTCTCTATTATTGTGATGGGGCTCCGTACCATATGAAAGGAATAAAATATGCAACCATAGCGTAATTCCGTTTTATGCCCTTTATTTTTCCAATAGCCCCCCGATACAAAATATGTGTACCAAAAACAGTATGTAAAGACAGCTTTTTTTAAATATGTATGTACTGTGCCTTTATCCTGGTCCAAGATGGCCGGAAGCCTAGCAGGCGCTCACTGTGTACATCAGCGAGTTGCTTCCTGTTTTCCGGGCTCCTTGGAATGCAGAGATGAGGCGCAAACATCACTTCCGGTTGGTTACGTCCCTGGCGCGTTTCGTCATTTCCGACTTTGTCTGAGGGCGTAACCAACAAACCGGAAGCATCCCTTTATGTAAAACCAAATGTGTTTGGCGTCCAATCCACACCACACGCAGTATGACATGTCTAGTACGTTCTAGTTTGAAATGGTTAAAACAAGCTCACAGATGGGGTAACAACCTAGAAACTATCTGAGTGGCAGTATACCTTTTTGCAGAGCTGTAAGATGTGAAAAAGCAGGTAATCCTTAACCACCAAATAGTATTCCACAATACTACTGTGCTTAGGGGGAATCCTCCACCATTTTAGGATTATTAAAATTAAAAGAAAGCTGCATACAATTAGAATTAACAGAAAAAAAAAATGTTTTTTTTTTCCAGGAAGCGCTTTCACAAACATAGCGATAAGTGAAAGTAACAGTCTAGCTTTAGCCCTGGTTCGCATTAATGCGATTTGGCATGCAATCTGACATGTCAAATCGCAATTCCATATCTGTGGCAATTGCAAGCAATGGCACCATCCGAATCAGTGTGGTGCGGCACTAATTCCCAAAAGTAGTTTCTTTACGATTTCGGGGTGCGATTTCCATTGACATCTGCGCAGAATCCTGCACAGATGTCTTTGAAATTGCCTCCATAATTTCATTCCCTCAGTCAGTGTGAACCAGAGCTGATGGTGAAAAAAATACACAGGTGCATCTCATAAAATTAGAATATCATCAAAAAGTTAATTTTATTTCAGTAATTCAATTCAAAAAGTGAAACTCATATTTATATAGATGTGTTACACACAGAGTGATATATTTTCTTTCTTTATTTCTTTTAATGTTGATGATTATGGCTTAGGCCGCGTACACACGCGGGGACTGTTCGCCCAACTTTGTCCGCTGAACAGTGTTTCGGCGGACAGTCCGCCCGTGTGTGGGCTTTCAGCGGACAGTTTCAGCGAACAGTTTGCTGAACAAGGTTTTTCAGAATTTCCGAAAAACTGTCCGCTGAAACTTGGTTTCAGCGAACAGTCCCCTCGTGTGTAGGCTTGTTCGTCAAACTAAGTTCCGCGCATGCTCAGAAAGGATTTACACGCTGAAAGTTGTAATGCAGTGTATAGGACGTTGTATTTTCCGTCCCGTCGTACGTGCCGTTCACGTAATCGCGCACGGTTTCAGCAAACTGTTCGTTCGTCGTGTGTGGGCAAGTCCGTCCATGCTAATTTTGAGCGGACTGTTTGCTGAAACTGTTTGACGGACAAAGTTGAGCGAACAGTCCCCGCGTGTGTACGCGGCCTTACAGCTAATGAAAACACAAAATGTAGTATTTCAGATAATTTGAATATTACATAAGATCAATAAAAAAAAATATTTTTAATACAGAAATATTAGCTTACTGAAAAGTATGTCCATGTACAGTATAGGGCTCCTTTTGCATGAATTACTGCATCAATGGGGTGTGGCACAGAGGCGATCAGCCTGTGGCACAACTGAGGTGTTATGTTATGGAAGCCCAGGTTGCTTTGAGCCTTCAGCTCATCTGCATTGCTGAGCCTGATGTCTCTCATCTTCCCCTTGACAATACCCCAACATTCTCTATGGGGTTTAGGTCAGGCGAGTTTGTTGGCCAATCAAGCACAGTGATACCATGATCATTAAATAAGGTATTGGTACTTTTAGCAGTGTGGGCAGGTGCCAAGTCCTGCTGGAAAATGAAATCAGCATCTCTGTAAAGGTGGTCAAAGAGGGAAGCATGATGCGCTCTAGAATTTCCTGGTAGAGGGCTTTGCTGATTTTGGACTTGATAAAACACAGTAGACCAACACCAGCAGATGACATGGCTCCCCAAATGATCATGGAATGTGGAAAATGTTGCATTTTATTTGTAAATTAAGGTTCAGAGTCTGGAGGAAGAGTAGAGAGGCACAGAATTCAAGTTGCATGAGGTCCAGTGTGAAGTTTCCACAGTCATTGATGATTTGGGGACCATGTCATCTGTTGGTGTTGGTCCACTGTGTTTTATCAAGTCCAAAGTCAGTGCAGCCCGGACCAAGTATTGAGTGCATACTACACTGTACATGGACATACTTTTCAGTAAGCCAACATATCTGTATTAAAAATCTTTTTTTCATTGGTCTTATATTCAAATTTTCTGGGATACTGAATTAGGTTTTTTCACTAGCTATAAGTAGGGATGAGCTGAACATCCCCTGGTTCGGTTCACAGCAGAACATGCGCACAGGCAAAAAAATCTGTTCAAACGTGTGAACACTGTTAAAGTCTATGGGACACAAACGTGAAAAATCAAAGGTTCTCATTTTAAAGGCTTATATGCAAGTTATTGCCATAAAAAAATGTCTGGGGACCTGGGTCCTGCCCCAGGGGACATGTATTAATGCAATACATTTTTTTTATAATATTTTTTTTTCAGGAGCAGTGATTTTAATAAAACTTAAAGTGAAACAATCAAAATGAAATACTCCTTTAAATATTGTGCCTGGGGGGTGTGCTTAGTATGCCTGAAATGTGGCACATCGTGTCCCTCAAGGCTCTCCGTTGTCACCCGTTCTCTTCAACATTTACATTCGCCCACTCCTTCAAATCATCAGATGCTCAGATCTTTGCTTCCACTCTTACGCTGACGACACGCAACTTTATTTCCGGATCAATGGAAAAAAAGATCACCAACAACAACTTGAAAACTGCCTCAAATCAATAGAGAACTGGATGACCACCAACTCCCTCCAGCTGAACCAATCAAAGACAGAGCTTCTTATCTTACACCCAAATCATAAGCCCGCAACCAAAACCTCCTGGTCTCCACCAACCGTCTTTGGGCAGACTATCTCCCCAAAGACCAAAGTGAAGAGTCTCTGGGTTATTTTAGACGCACAAATGTCAATGGATGCGCAAATAGGATCTGTAGTCAGTCGATCTCACCATCTGCTGCGCATGCTTCGCAGACTTATCCCTTTTATCCCAAAGAATGACAAAGGAGTGGTAGTTGGAACAATCATTAATTCACGACTGGACTACGCAAACTCGCTTTACATAGGATTACCACAATATCAACTTGCGCGATTACAACTGATCCAAAACACGGCGGCAAGGCTGATAACAGGAAAAAAACCCTGGGAATCCATCTCTCCTTCACTGAGGAGCTTACATTGGCTAACCGTAAAAAATCGGATCACGTTCAAGACCCTGTGCCTCACCCACAAATGCGTGCATAGAGAAGCTCCGCAATACCTAATGGAGAAAATAAATCATTACACACCAAACTGCAGTCAAACTGCTCAAAGCCCGGTATAAATCCAAGGGTGATCGGAGATTCGCTGTACAAGGGCCTCGGCTATGGAATGCTCTACCAATCAACATCCGCCTGGAAGAAAATCACCTGTCTTTTAGGAAAAAACTCAAGACCTTCCTCTTTTAGCAGATGATCAAAGCTCGCCACAGCGCCTAGAGGCGATTCAGTTCGCATTGTGCGCTATACAAGTATTTCATTCATTCATTCATTCACATCTTTCTCATGTTTATAGCAGTGCCACAGAAAAATTACATTTCTAATGTAAAAAATGTCATTTAAAATTGCTTGTGGCTGTAATGTATTGTCGGATCCCGGCAATATAGATAAAAATACCCAAAAAAATGGCATGGATGTCACCCCCCAAAATCCATACCAGGCCTTTTAGGTCTGGTATGGATATTAAGAGGAACCCAATTTAAAAAAAAATGACATTGGGGTCCAGGCCCCCAGGCACAATATACTCTGAACAGCAGTATATATACTATACGGCCTGCCATATATGCCCTGCAGAAAATTGGGCCTTAGGTGTTAGTGGTACCAGAACACTATAAGCCCTCACAGTTACTCTAGTTGTATGCAGGAACGTGCCCTGTGTTGAAATATTATATCAAAAATTGTAATTACATGCCCCTGTTAAACAGGGGCAAAAAAATTGGGTCCTGGGTGGTGGTGGTGGTGCCACAACACTGTAACCCCTCACAGATACTCTTGTTGGGGGCAGGAAAGGGCCCTTGTCATGGCTGGCTTAGCCCTTCCTTCTCTGGGCTGGCTGCTCAGCTGTCGGCTAATTTCCAGCTCTCATCTCTCTCCACAGTTACCATCTGTTCCTGATCATGCTCGTCTGACCTGCCTACTTAAAGCTGTCCAGCTCACTTCACCTCTGCCTTCGCCTTGGTCACATCACAAGAAACCATCTCCTGCAGTTCTGTTTAAAGACTGGCTTGCTGACATCCCCTCTTGCTCCTTATCCTGCTTGCTGTTGCTCTACTTGGATCCCTGACTCTGGCCTGGCTGATAACACGTTCTGGTTATTGAACTCTGGCCTGGCTGACTACTCTATCCGGTTACTGGACTCTGGCTATGCTTTGACCATGCTTTTTCTATTTACCTTTTTATTTTTATTTAATAAACAAGTGTGATTTAATTGTACTTCTGTCTCGGTCTGATTCATGGTTTCTGACAGCCCTTCTGTGAAATATTAGATCAAAAAGTTTAATTACATGGCCCCGTTAAACAGGGGCAGAAAAATTGGGCTGTGGGTGGTGGTGGTTAATAGCTGCTGATCCAAGACTGATTCATTTTTATGAATGTGAGCCTATCAACGGAGTCTGTGGACAGGCACACTCTTTGATCTGTTGCAAACCCTCCAGCAGCACTGAATGTGTGTTCAGAAAGCAAGCTGAATGCAGGACAGGCCAGTAGCTAAATTGTATATTGAGCAAGTTCTGGCCAGTGGTCCATTCTGAAGACCCAGTAACCCAGTGGATGCTCTGTTGGAAAGGTCTCCAAGTCTGCTTTTGCCCCTAGATGTTCCTGCATCATATAATGCAGATGCTGGCGATGGCCAAAACATTACCTTCTACATGCCGGTAGAGAGCCGGAATAGCCATCCGTGAAAACAAAAAGGCATTTTGGAACCTGCCACTTAGGTACAAAACATTCTACAAATTCACAAAAGGGGGCAGAGTCTACTAGCTGAAAAGGCTCTGACTCTGAGCATGTGGATGGCTGGGACTGAATTTCTTTCTACAGTTCAGCAACTAGGGTAGGGAAATTTGCCTGCTAAAATCAGATGGTGGTGTACTGCTAGCAGATTGGCTGCAAGAACCTGGGGCACCTATTGCTATACCTTCACTCCTCTCAGTGCAGGTTTTTGAGAGTACTGGAGGTATAGTAGGGTTGGAGATCCCAGGGGAGGAGCAGGGAGAAGTCAGCCTTTTTCTTTGATGATGGTCTTTCAAGTACTGTTGCCAACGGACTGCATGGCAGGTCGTCATATGTCTGGTCAAGCATGTGATGCCCAAGTGGCTGCTGTTCTGACCACGCTTGATCTGCTTCAGACATAGGTTGCAATTAGCAATGGTGCAATCTGCTGCATACGTGTCGAAAAAGGCCCACACCAAGGAACTTTTAAAAGTCAGCACGGAGTCAGCAGAGCCCTGCACCTGAAGAGCTCTGCGGTGTGATACAAGAGGGTTGCTGCCCTTAAGCTACCCCCTAGAGGACATCCTGCCTCTTCCTCCTCTCTTCTCTCAGGTACCCAAGTACTTTGTTTACTATGGTAATAAACAATGGTGTTGCACTCCCAGCGTGAAAGTGTCACAGGTGATAAATAAATAACTAAAAAACAATAATTCATGTAATAAACAAAAGCAAAATCTCCAATATATGCTAAATTGTGCTATCTGAAAAAAAAGAGCTACTGTGCTAATGAGAGCCCCAATATATATTGTGCTAATGTGCTAGACTCATCACAGTGATCCACAAACATATAATCAATAAATATACATGAAGAAAAATTACAAAATCAATAAAAAGTGCTGATATATAAATGGCGTAAATTACATAAATACATAAATACCCATAAAAAACATAAATGATCAAAAAAAGTGCTAATATATAAATTGCATATAGCCCAATACAGTGAAACAGTGTCACTCAAGTGAAAGTCTATATAAATGGTGAATTAAATCCTCCAAACAGCAGTGAGAGAAACATCACACATATGTGGCAAATGGTGTCCAGCAATGGTAGTGATATCCAGGTGTCACCAAACCCGTGAGTGCACTAGGTAATTACCTTACTGCTGTAAGGTGAACAGCACAAACGTAAACTCCTCAACAGATGGAAAGAGGGAGGGGGGGCCTTCGGTATCACACTTTTCCTCCTGTCCAACCACTTCTTAATAGATGTATCGAGGGTAACTTTAAAAGATACTCAGAAAACAAAAACAGAGCCTGCCATAGTTTAGTAGTTTATACCGTGAAACGATTTATTAAAAATAAGGCTACTCACATTGTTTTCCAAAACAACTGCACAATATATAAGTAAGAGCGGTCCGCTCGTGTGTAAAACATCACTTCCGGTGTCTGTCTGCTATCCTACGCGTTACGTCACTGTCACGTGACTTCGACTGGGATCAGCTGTGGGCGTTTGAAGTGTGCTTATATAGGCTTGAGTTAACAACCCACCGCCTATTGATTACTTATCTATTACAATTATCAACACGTCTGGTGCAAAAGGGTGATATTAACCTTTATTAAAAACAGGGCAATTAAAAGGAATCTAAAAAAAAACAATGTTTAAAAACAAAATAGGGGGCAAGACATATGCAAAACCCGATCGCAGCCATTTCCCTGGAGGCCAATGGCGGTCGTGCTTAAACCTTCTGTGCAGTTATCAAATATGACACTTTTGAACTGATATAATTCTAGCACAGAGGATGGAAATCCTACACAAATTTAATCAGCGCGTTGATGCAAAATTCTCCTCTACATATAATGTGATTTATACCACAGACGTGGCCATTTTGTGGAAGACCAACAGAATTAGTGTTATCTAAATGTGGTGTCAGCAGAGGATGTAGCGCACACTCAAACATACAACCAAAGGCTATCTTCACATGGAAAAAAAATATATATATATAAAAAAAATTTAAATTATATAAAAATCTTGCCCCAGAGCAATCTTTATTACCGTAATATAAATAAAATAGTTATCATCATTAAAACAACCAAGTAGACGTAGTAGATTCTAAAATAAACCTATATAAAAAACACTACTACTCCTTATTTAAAATATATACTGCGGACTCCGGAAATGAGGTTCACATAACATATATATATATATATATATATATATATATATATATATTACATCCATAAAATAACGAAAGAGAAGAGAGAGAGAGAGAGAAAGAGAGGGACATGCCTAAAACCTAAAAATCACGAATAAAACAATTTAAATCGAACTCGACATTTAAACCCCTAGGGACAAAAGTATCAAGCGTAAAAATCCATTTTGATTAGATTTGGCTCAGGGTCCTAACTTTATGTCCCCCTCTCTAGTGTTTCGTATAGGGTACGATACCCCAAAACCTTAAATGTGTGGGGTCTTTTTTGTGGTGTGTAGTGAAATGCTTTGACACACTATGTTTATCGTACCCTTTCAAAATGTTTTGTACATGTTCCTTAATTCTCACCCTCAGGGGTCTTTTAGTACAGCCTACATATTGCAGGCAGCAGCTGCATTCTAATACATAGACCGTCCCCTGTTTACTATGCTTCCACTTGTGAGAGAACAGGTAGGCGCTCAGCACAGAGCACTTCCCATTCATTCACTGTCCAGTGCAGCTGAGGCTGCAGAGAAAACGCATGTGTGTTTGAGCTTTGGGGTGCACATCCTAATGCAATGGACTAGACACAGCTATGATGGTAATATCATTATGTTTGTGATAGCACTGCCTGCAGGAGATTTTTTTGGTTTTTGTTCCTTTAGCACCAAGTTGCTAGTTTTGTTAAAGGGACAATGCATTTATTTTTCATTTTTGGGGGACACTTGGGTTGCTGCACTTGGGTTGATATCAGAGAAAGACAGGTGGCCACTACATTTGAAACCCTCTACCTATGGAAATGCTGGTAATACTGCTGGAAGAATTAGTACTTTAATACTTTAGCATTTATTAATTGTAACACCTTGACACCGACGTAACACCAATATGTGGCCCTGCACTGGACTTTTTCCTGTGGAGCCACACAATGCGCTCCCAGCACTTAGATCGGGGTCTCACCAAGTACCCTGGGCCCGGTATTAACGATTGGGCTACCTTTGATTGGCTACCACGGTAATCAGTCACTGTGAAGTCCACCCATGTGTCTTTTTCTCTGCGAATGGAGAGCAAAGAAACATTGTATCCTTGTTTCTCCTTGCAGTGAGAGAAAACAAAAAGTGTGTATAATAATAATAATAAAATAAATAAATATTTAAAAATAAAATAAAGAAAAAAAAACTAGATCAGGGTTTAATCTATCTAGGTCAGTGCCAGGGTTAGTGTTTGAGTCAAGGTCAGGGTCAAAGGTCAAGATCAGGGTCAAAGGTCTAAAGGATTTTTTTTTTAATTAGTATCGGTGTCAGTGTGCTTTAGGTAGGACAAAAAAAAAAGAGAGCAAAATATGAACTATTGATTCTGGGCTGTACTACAGGCACAACCAGAAAATAACATACACATATGTGGTACCACTGTGATAGTCAGGAGCAAGATCATTTATTTTAGGTTGTTCTTTGGTGATAGGTTATGCTAGTAACAATAAATATACAGCTAAATAGAAAAAATATATATTTTTTACTATTTTAGGTCAGTTTCCTTTGATATTAAAAACAAATCAGTAGATATCCATAACCATTTATCACCAAATGAAAGCCCAATTTGTCCTGAGAAAAAAAAACAAGGTATAATTCACCTGAATGTGCAAAGTAGTTATGACGATAGGTACGGTTGACTAACACGTGTCAAAGTTGCAAAATTGTGCTTAGGCATTAAAGTGGAGTTCCGCCAACATTTTTTTTTTTAAGTCAGCAGCTACAAATACTGCAGCTGTTGACTTTTAAAATATGGACACTTACCTGTCCAGGGTGCCTGCTATGTCCTCACCCAAAGCCGATCTGTCCCTCGGCTCTCGGGTGGAGGTGTCGCCATCTTCGGTAAGGGAATCAGGAAGTGAAGCCTTGCGGCTTCACAGCCTGGTTCCCTACTGCGCATGCACGACCTCACTGGTCCCTGCTGTCTTCTGGGACCTGTATGCCCCCCAGAAGATAGCGTGGGGGACGGAGGAGGGGTCGGACATGCCATAGATCACCGCGGAGCCTGCTGTGATCTATGGCCGAAAGTGGGAGCAAATAACTGGATGAGACAGGTATCTGCTCCCCCCTGAAAGGTGCCAAATGTAACACCTAAGTGGGAGAGGAATCCGAAAAGTGGAAGTTCCATTTTTGGGTGGAACTCTTCTTTAAGATTTGTTTTACCCTTTGGCATGAATGGGGTTAATTTACTCATGCTCTCAAGATCTTTTACAGTATAATGCTACTAGAAGCCAGGAATGTATTACTGCTCTCTATTGAGGAAGGGTGGTAGTAAAGATATCTTAAAATGAAGATCCAATACATTTTCTCCATGGCTGGCTTGTGTATGCACTATGATGTATTTTTTCTCTGCATCAAAAATCCCTTCAGATGCCTTTGTCTCCATCTAGGACAAAAACTTTCTCCATTGCTCAAAACCCTGAATAGGCCATCTTTTTCTGAGTGTCCTGCAGTCTCCACCCAGCAACCTGTGTTTTCTAACAAACATTACAGAATATACAGAATCTTGTTTTGGTTGCCTAGTGGGGGCATCATCATCCCTGTTTACATACACATTTACCAGGAAATGGGGCTTTTTAGATGCCTACTCATACACAATTTACACAAAATTGTTAAAATACCAGCGGTTGACTCACCTCACCTCTTTTTTCTCTTTTCTTTTTCCGTGTACACACGAGCAGACTATCCGGCGGACTTAGTTCAGTGGACTTTGCAGCGGAGGTCCGCCGGACTTTCCGAACAAGCAGACTTGCCCACACATGACTGGACTTTTACAGCGGACAGTACGCCGGACTTTTCAAATGAACAGACTTGCCCACATACGAAGTAAAGTCCGTTAATTTTGAACACAACTCTAGGTAGATGGGACTAGCGAAGGAAGTCAATGTCGCCACCTCCATGAGCGAGATTGACACCTTGCTAGCCCTGTCGCCTGGTATGGATTTTAAGGGGAACCCCTACGCCGAAAAAATGGTGGGGGGTCCATTCATTTGAAAAGTCTGGCGTACTAGCACAAAGACGAGCGGATTGTCCACTGGACAGCTGAGTCTGGTAGACAATTTTGAGTCAAGACTTCTTTCTAAGTCCGCCAGATTTTTGGGAAGAAAAAGTCCGCCGGAGCCCACACATGGTTGAATTGTCCAGCGGACTTTGGTCCGCCGGACTAAGTCCACCAGATAGTCCAATCGTGTGTATGCGGCATTACTCCTCGTTTTTCCTTTCTCTCTATCCATCAGTAGTAGGGAATTATCAATGGGATGAGCATTTGAATCATATAACATATGCTAAAAGTTCTGTCATTCTGCAGATATCTTCATAGAGGTCACATATGTTTGATGATTTATATCTCATAGTCTAGGTATATTACAGGTGGACTCGATCAGCTGTCTTGACTTTCTTCCACTTCCAATGGCATTAAAAGGTAACATCTTTTTTGTGATAAAATAAATAAAAAGAAGATTTGAAAAACAAAACAAAAAAAAAACGAAAAAAAAAAAAAAAAGGTAACATTAAGAAGCTGTTCATCATATGTTTGATCTCCCTATTTATATGGGACTACAAGGGTCACTATGGTCAGTTCATCCTATTTGCTGTGGCCCTTTTATGTCCCCCCTTTATTCTTATGTATTATGTTGTTGAATGCACAAAACTTGGCGAAGATTGAAAATCAGAAAATATCCAATAAAAACAACTGAAACAGAAAATAGTTCAAATATGAATGTTTATTAAAACCATAACAGCATGAAAAAATGTACATTGTTACAAATAGCCTCGCAATTAAGGACATCCACACAGAAATATCTTCAATCTATGTATGATTTTCTGAGTAAATAGCAGTGTACACTGGATCTCAGGGCATAAAAGGCAAAGTGACAAAGTACAGGATTAAACACACAGTTTTTATGCTATATTGCTCATTACGTATTTGGTATCCTGTCTATTACATAGTGTCTACCTTATGCTCACTATTCTCTATCTCTGGGCACATATCCATGGGAAAGGGGGAAATTCTTATTATCTGAGATAACAGTATAAATGTCACATAAATGATTGTAAGCTCGAACGAACAGGGCCCTCTGATCTCTCCTGTATTAATTTGTATTGTAAGTGTACTGTCTGCCCTCATGTTGTAAAGCACTGCACAAACTGTTGGCGCTATATAAACCCTGTATAATAATAATAATAAATGGTGATAACTATGGATAAATGAGGATTGCATTCTAATTGATTTTTGTATATCAGCCAAAGCAATAATTGAAATAACATGAAATAAACCCCTAATATATAAGAAATAATCTTAGCCAAAGGTGCAAGGCCTTACGTCCTTTCCTTGCTTTCCTTGCTCTCCCCCCCCCCCCCCCCCCACAAAATGTATATACTTATTAACACTCTGCTTGCATAGTTTTATGCAGTTAATTCAATATTTCAATGATGGGGAGTCCCATGATATCTCGCACAATGCATTTCGTGGAAATCAAATCACTACTTTTTCAGGTGCTGCAAACCTATAAATCAGTATTCGATTTCAACATACAATTTTGCTGTGATTCACATAGCAAATAATGTGAATGAATACCTTTCTTAATTAATTACAGAACTACCCCTGGGAGGAGAACCTTACATGGGTAGGGAAAAAAAAGGGGAGAGGGGTGTTCTTCGTCAATTGGAACAAGATTTTTGCAGAACATTTAAACACAATGGAGGTGGGAACAGAGCCAAAAACCGTCAGCACCCCTTAAAAACTGTCAGTTAATGACATAATATAAAAAAATAATATAAAAGAACTTGTGTCTCAGAAACTCCTAAATAATGCAGTTGCTAGTGTGCCTATCCATTTAACAGCTGTAGATATTCCAATTTCAAATGCTTCACCATTGTGAATCACTACTGGAAAATACTTGACACAAGGAAAAATTAGCAAATAGAGTATACTTGTTTATGGAGAAAATAATGGTGGTTTTTAGAATAAGCAAATTACGGAGCAGATACCAAGGATGAATAAGAACAACCTGCAGGCAGATGTGCTACCCTAGGGAATTAGAAAAAAGTATTACATTGTTCAAAAACTAAAGCTTTGGATAACAAAAGATCAGCAGTACATGTGATAATAACATTACAAACATCACCACTCAATATATGTAACTTTTATAGTAAATATTTAATACATACTTCTAATACATTTTTGCATGCAATGTTTTACAATTTTCCTTGCCGAAAAGAAATGACTACTCATAAAACATAACTTTACAGGAATTTGATTGAAAGCAACATTGTTGTGTTGCTCCAACTGTCATTTTGAATTCACTTTGGGCAAGGGTACTGAGGAGACCCATAAGATTAGGTGAAGGAGTGCATCTATGTAAACCTATAAATAACAAAAATAAAAAAAAAGTGCATCTCCATAGGTCAGAAGGTATTACATTTAGAGCCCTTTCACACTGTGGCGCTTTGGCACTAAAAAGGCACCTGAAAAGCTGACAAAGACCTATTTCCACAAAAATCAATGAATGCTTTCACACGGGGTGGTGCACTGGTGGGAAGGTGAATAAACTCTTGCAAGCAACATCTTTGGAGCATGTTTGAAGCGCTAAAAAAATCGCCTGAAAAGTGCCCCTCTCCATGGAAATGAATAGCAAGCACCCTAAAATGCGTCTGAAAAGTGCACCAAAAGCACCTCAAAATGGTTCTTGAAGCAGTTTTTGAGTCATGTGACTTTCAAAAAAACCTTTAAAAACATTGAAAATTATCTCAAAAGCGACGTGGTCAGCATTTTATGGCGAATTTTCAAGCGCCTTAGTGCGAAAGGAATATTTTTTTTATCAACGACATAATTCACATTCCTTTCCTTCATAAACACTCGGGAAGCTGGTATCAGGTACCACATATTCAAAACTAAACAAGCTAAATAACATACCATTGCTAGCAAAAATTTTCTAGATTCTTGAATTGAGAGAAACAAATAACATGTATGACAGGAAAAATGTTTATGGTAACAATCTCAAGATCTCAATATGCAAACACTAACTAATACAAAATGCTCAAAAGACTGGGAGGAACTCCATATTAAACTAACCGTAAACCACTAAAATCAAATCTGTGTATTAACCATCTACCATGTCTGCATCGTTTAACCATCTCCTGTACCGTGTCCACAGCCGCTAACCATCTCCTGTACCATGTCTGCAGTCTCTGCCCATCTCCTGTTTCATGTCCGCAGCCTCAAACTATCTCCTGTATTGTGTCTGCAGCCCTAAACCATCTCTTGTATCATGTCCACAATCTCTAACCATCTCTTGTATTACATCTGCAGTCTCTGATCATCTCTTGTAACATGTCTACAGTCTCTGACTATCCCTTGTATCATATCTGCAGTTTTTGAGGGGAGCCTGGAGAGGAGTAAGGAACAGGAGTGTCGCCGGAACAGGGATCACGGGAGGAGTCAGATGTGTGTCTGTGGAGAGGAGAATATAGGATGAATACATATTCCCTAAGCTGGAGCTTGGAGAAGACCATCTGACTGAGCCCTGCATGGTGCACCTGAAAGGAGGTCAGTGACAGTGCCGCCAGGCCAGTCTCACGGGAAGGGGGTCACTGATGTAAGGAGGAAGTAAACAGAGTAAGGTAAAGGGGAACTGATATAAAGGTTCCCTCTTATATCAGTAACCCCACTTACCTTATTTGTATTCAAAAGGTGGTCTGTCGCAGCAGTTTCACTGGAACATGTGGTGAGGGGAAACCTGCATATGGGGACACCTGTTCCACTGAAAACTGCTGCAAGGTCATTTAGCATCAATGCATTAGCATTACTGTCTCTTTCGTAACTGCAATGTCAATTTTTAATGATGTCTCTGTGCTCCAGCTGGGGAGATTCACCCTCCAGTTGCCCTGTTTACCATTCCACCAAATTCTGAACAGAAATTAAGGAGACCTCTATTCTATTGATCCTGGTGGCTACATGGGATTTACCGCAAATTTCTGTGTTGGTTTCAAGTTTACTTTGGGGAAACAAAATTCCCAACCCAAAAATCGACTCTCTGAATCAAATTGTCTCTCAGTCTTACCAATTGTGGAAATTGTATAACCAAAAATTTAATCTTATCTCCAAAACCCCACCACACGCCTCCTTTATAGGAGACCCAAAACTCCACCACTACCTTCAAGACCCTGCAGATCTTACTTGGTGGATTAATAATAACCTTACATTTCTTTGTTGTTTCATTGAAGGCTCAAATTTCATTTCTTTCTCCTCCCTCAAGGCAAAACATCAAGTCCCAGAAACAATTATCTTAAGATATTTTATTAAACATTATCAAACCACGCATACTCAAGCTCCATCCTTCTACTGAAAACTTCTGCCTTAAATCACCTACAAAACGTGGCTTTATCTCGGAAGTATACTTTAACCTATCTAACACTACAAGCATAAATAAACTCCCATACATGATTAAATGGGAACAAGAATCAAATTTCTCGTACACTATGGTTAATTGGGATGTTTGTATAAATAATTTGCATAAATGTACAAAATCTATTGCCATTAAAGAAACGGCCTTAAAATTATTCACTAGATGGTATTACACCCCAATTAAACTCCACACCATCTTCCCTACCTCCTCCCCTACATGCTTTAGAGAATGCCATTCTATAGGATCTTTCTCACATATTTTCTGGGCCTGTGATAAGATCACCTATATTTGGAGGCAACTAGAAAAGTTTGCTTCCAAAATATCAGATAAAAATATAGTTTTATCATTACACAACTGCCTCCTCTTCTCCCCAATTACAGATCTCCCCACTCATAATATGAGATTAATCCATACTATATGTGTAGCAGTCCACTGGTTAATTGCATATCACTGGAAATCATCTACAGTCCCACTAAGACATCTTAAGACAAGGATGGTAAACATTAACTTAATGGAGAAAATATTTCATTCTGTTCAAAACACTATGCATATATACAATAAAAAATGGGATCCCTGGTTTGAACATAGTAATGAGTTTTTCAACCCTGAATAATGTCCACATTTATATTCAGTCTTTGAAACTTTAGTTGCCTACATATATAAAGTAAGTGTTACCCCCCAAAAAGAATTAAAAATATAAATACCCAAAAATATGACAGAATTCACCCTTTTTTCCTTTTTGTTTTTTACTGTCAAGGAATGTTATTTATACCACATATGATTATTATATGCTCAAATGTATATTGAACTCTCTTGTGATTTGTTTTATACTACTGTGTACTATATATTTTGTACCACCTTTTTTACCAAATACAAAAGTTTGTAAACAAAAAATTTCTGTGTTGGAGGCCATGTGTCTAAGGGACTGAAATTGAAGGAAAATGTCTCCAGCTGGATGCAGGTGACACAACTGCTGGGCTATATTAACCTGACCTTAATAGAAATGGAAACATATTGCTAATAGTCCTAGCTGTGTGTTTATAGCTTAAATACTGATATTTGCACTGCTTTGCACTTACATTTTATGTATTTTTTTAAAGTTCCAGCAAAAATGTGGCTCTGTCAGCAAATTTCACGATTTTTGGTACTGTTTGTAAATGTTGGGTGTACTGTCAATAAATTTCACTTTGGTGTGTTTGCAACACTGATGGTTAATCATTTCCCACCAGCCCACAGTACATTTACTGTGGGAGTGGGCGACATGGGTAGGCTGGATCATCATCTACAATGCCATTGGACACAGTGGATTGTGGCTCCTGGTACTGGGAAGCTATGTGATCAAATGATCACAACTGTTATGAATGAGCTTCATTTATAACAGCTGTGCTTAGTATTTGTGATGCTGTGATTGGTCCACAGCTATCGCATTGGTACCTGGGCCAATTACCACACTGTATCATGTGATAGCTGTGGGTCAATCACAGCACACAATAGTAAGCACAGCTGTTATGAATGTAACCCTTTCATGACAGTTCAAAACATTGCTGGTAAAGTGAACATCGGTGTAAAAAAACAAAAACAAATCCCTGATCAACCCCCCAGAGTAGTACCATGGTAACACTGAACTATTCTGATGGAAGTGTGCAAAAAATACAAAAAAAAAAATGTTTAATAAAAGGGTAAAAAAATTGAATAACATTTTTTCTTTTTCTTTTTACATACTGTCACCAATCAGTATCCCTGAACACCACCACACTAGTCATATGCTGGTGCTGTGCTTCACTGTAAAAAAAAAAGGGGGGGGGGCGGGAACAAAAAACTAATGTTATTTAATTTCTTAATTTTCCAAAAAATTGTGACAAAACATTACAGGCATACCCCACTTTTAAGTACACAATGGGGTTTATTTACTAAAGCTGAAAAGTGCAAAATCAGGCTCACTTCTGCATAGAATCCAATGAGCTTCTAACCCCAGCGTGTTCAATTAAGCTTTTGTAATAAAGCATGGAAGCTCATTGGTTTCTATGCAGAAGTGAGCCTGATATTGCACTTTTCAGCTTTAGTAAATAAACCCCATTGTGTACTTAAAAGTGGGGTATGCCTGTATAACTTCCAAAAACATGGTCATTTGGGGGTATTTGTACGGTCCTGGCATTTTAAGGGTCTCAAGAAATGAGTACATTGGGGTTGATCAATTTTCAAATATATACCATAGTTTGTAGCTGCTATAACTTTCACACAAACCAAAGACATGTAGCAGAATACATTTTAGCCTAAATTTATGGAAGAATTTAAATATTTTTTCATTTATATAGCAACAAATAAAAAACCCAGTGGTGATCAAATACCACCAAAAGAAAATTATATTTGTGTGGAAAAAATTATATAAATTTAATTTGCATATAATGTTGCATGACTGCGCAGTTGCCAAGTAGCACACTGCTGAATAGAAAAAAATGGCCTGGTCATGAAGGGGGAGATCTGTGTTTTAACAGAGCCGCTATTTGGTTGGCTCTACCTGAGCTTTTGCCTTTGCAGCCTTCACATCTTGTCGTCGCTCATCTCTTGTCGTCCTCAGATTGGGAACCAATGAGGTTTTGTAACACAAGGTCCTTTAATCAATTTATAAGCACTATAGAAAAGGATTTTCTCCTTTATAATGTGATGCCAGAGACCTGTATCAGTAGATGATTCTTTGTATGTAACTATGCAAAGCTTCTCTGTTCATAAAATGGGAGAGTGCACTGTACTTTCCATCCGAAATATTTTCTTCCACCATCTTCTGGAGGAGAGGCTTGCTCAGTAGCAAGCTTTTCCTTGTGGTGGAGAAACCCTAGTGTAGCAGTACCCCCGTAGGGACTGCTGAAATGTTGGTTTGTCTGTCACCCTGCCCAGCCCGGCATTCACTTCTCAAACACTCAGTGACATAGAACAGTCCACATGCTTTGTTTTTTTTTTTATTGAGGGGATTGAACTTGCATGGAAAAAGGGAAATATGGGATGCCCAGTAGAATTGGCAGAACTTACTTGAGACCACTATATACAGTCCAGTATATACATTCCGATTCTCCTCCTGAACATCACTTCCTCTCTAATCTTCAGGCACACCTAGCACAAAGTGATTAGGCCTGACACTGGCTCAGCCAGGCCTTTAGCAATTGCCCTTTACAGGCCGGGACAGCGGGCCCCTATGGTGTAGCAAAATAGAAAGTCTCTGGTGCTAGCTGTCTTACACGTGGCTACTGAGCCCAATAACCCATCTTCGGGCCCTGCTGGCAATATTGGTTGCAGCTGCCTCTCTCCACTGCCCCTTTCACCACAGTCCACTCTCCTGGTTCTGCACACATCTCAGACTGCATGCTCCCAGTCCCCTCAGGCGTGCCTTCCCAGTCTTCCTGACTGTACCTCACTCACCAGCTCTCTTGGCTGTGACCAGTTGTCCTCCCTGGACTCTCTCAGCAGTGTACTCTCCCACTGTCCTCTGTTTTTACGACGATTTTTAGTTGAAAAGCGCTTGATTTACTTCATAAATGTGAGTTTGTTACCATTATTTTTATTAAAACTGTTTTTTTAATGGAATTACACTATATGGCCCCATCTTCTTATTTCGTGTGCAATATTCTGAGCTGGACCATACAGTTGGAGAAAACCAATTATTATACATTATATGGCTTAAGTGATCGTTTTGATTTTTTCCTGGTGATTTAAACCTTGCGAATGTGAATTCCTATTGATACTACATAAGCCTGTGTGACCCTTCGAATATATATTCGTTTGGGTCAGATACATGCGGTAAGCCCGCATCCACAGTGGTGGTGGGATTGTCACGTGGTGTTCGCATGTCATTCCTATATAAATGAAGGTGGAATGTGAATCTGACTACACACGTGGGATTTGATTAGTCTTATCAATTAAAGAGACTTTACGGTTCTTTTTTTGGACTATTGAGCATTTTGGTTTATGAGCACAAAGCAATACAATTTTATGTGTGAACTGTTTTTATATACACAATACTAAGTGATAGATTGTTTCATTTAACATAATTTTGGTGTTTATCCAGATCAATGTTCTCATCATAAGGAACATTGTTGTAGCCCTGGGTGGTGGCACATGGGGTTATTTTATAAGTCTATGTAATTTTTGCACATTTTCTTGTTTTTTGTTTAGCGCTAGACTTTTTTATAGCTCCTGACTGCAGTATGGGGCACTGTGGTGCGCGATTTAACGCATCACACACTGTTCCCTTTTTTTTTGTTTAGGGCAAACTTTATTAGAAGTGATGCTGTACAGCAGCGCAATATGCTCCACTGCTCTACAGTGTGCTATGATAAAATGAATCATGTCTGCATTCTATCGCAGTACACTGCAGCACAGCTCCATGCTGCTTTACAGTGTGAATGGTACACACGAGAACAATTGTTTTCTGTGTGTCCTTGTGGTGACAGGCATTTTACAATACAATGTGTGACTTAGCTAAAACAAATGGTTGCTGTCATTGGTTATTCATCAGAGAGTTAGAAATGTGTCTTTGCTCAAGTTCCTCTGTCAACCTTTGGAGGAACCCTAGGAATCCATGTAACCCTGGTTTCGAATGGCTGGCCTAAGCTAAGTCTACTTCCTTTTTTGTTTTCACCTACTGATTTTGAAAGGGTGTAGAAACATGTCTGCTTTAAAATAGTTCGAAAGCCAAAACGTTTTATTTTTTCTTTATACAGTGGATAATATCAGTTTTTCTGTCTATAGCCCACTGGGATGATTTCCCTTTTCTTTCTGAGTAAACTGGAAGAGAGAGGGAATCCCTTATTATAAAGAGGTAGCTGTAAAAGGCTGGGCTCACAATCTACTGATGCATACAAGAGCGCTCAAACGTCACAATAAAAGTGCCATTCTGTGCAGCAAAGATGACGGGCCACCACCAATATCGGACAAGAGGAACCAGGCACATCATATTTTGTTATGTTACAGCCTTATTCCAAAATGTATTAAATTTAATATTTTCTTCAAAATTCTATACACAATACCCCATAATGACAATGTGAAAGATGTTTGTTTGAAATCTTTGCAAATTTATAAAAAAATATAACATGTACATAAGTATTCATAGCCTTTGCCATGACACTCAAAATTGAGTTCAGGTGCATCCTGTTTCCACTGATCATCCTTGAGATGTTTCTACAACTTGATTTCCCTTTTCTTTCTAACTAAACAGGAAGAGATACAGTGCCTTGCGAAAGTATTCGGCCCCCTTGAACTTTTCAACCTTTTGCCTCATTTCAGGCTTCAAACATAAAGATATAAAATTTTTGTTTTTTGTGAAGAATCACCAACAAGTGGGACACAATTGTGAAGTGGAACGAAATCTATTGGATTTTTGAAATTTTTTTAACTAATAAAAAAATGAAAAGTGGTGCGTGCAAAATTATTTGGCCCCCTTGCGTTAATACTTTGTAGAGCCACCTTTTGCTGTGATTACAGCTGCAAGTCGCTTGGGGTATGTCTCTATCAGTTTTGCACATCGAGAGACTGAAATTCTTGCCCATTCTTTCTTGCAAAACAGCTCGAGCTCAGTGAGGTTGGATGGAGAGCGTTTGTGTGGAAATCTTTCCACAGATTCTCGATTGGATTCAGGTCTGGACTTTGACTTGGCCATTCTAACACCTGGATACGTTTATTTGTGAACCATTCCTTTGTAGATTTTGCTGTATGTTTGGGATCATTGTCTTGTTGGAAGATAAATCTCCGTCCCAGTTTCAGGTCTTTTGCAGACTCCAACAGGTTTTCATCCAGAATGGTCCCCTCAATTTTAACCATCGTCCCTGTCCCTGCTGAAGAAAAGCAGGCCTAAACCATGATGCTGCCACCACCATGTTTGACAGTGGGGATGGTGTGTTGAGGGTGATGAGCTGTGTTGCTTTTACGCCAAACATATCGTTTTGCATTGTGGGCAAAAAGTTTTTGGTTTCATCTGACCAGAGCACCTTCTTCCACATGTTTGGTGTGTCTCCCAGGTGGCTTGTGGCAAACTTTAGACTTGACTTTTTATGGATATCTTTGAGAAATGGCTTTCTTCTTGCCACTCTTCCATAAAGGCCATATTTGTGCAGTGTACGACTGTTGTCCCATGGACAGACTCTCCCACCTCAGCTGTAGTTCTCTGCAGTTCATCCAGAGTGATCATGGGCCTCTTGGCTGCATCTCTGATCAGTCTTCTCCTTGTCTGAGCTGAAAGTTTAGAGGGACGGCCAGGTCTTGGTAGATTTGCAGTGGTCGGATACTCCTTCCATTTCAAAATGATCGCTTACACAGTGCTCCTTGGGATGTTTAAAGCTTGGAAAATCTTTTTGTATCCAAATCCAGCTTTAAACTTCTCCACAAAAGTATTACGGACCTGCCTGGTGTGTTCCTTGGTCTTCATGATGCTCTCTGCACTTTCAACAGAACCCTGAGACTATCACAGAGCAGGTGCATTTATACAGAGACTTGATTACACACAGGTGGATTCTATTTATCACCATCAGTCATTTAGGACAATATTGGATCATTCAGAGATCCTCGCTGAACTTCTGGAGTGAGTTTGCTGCACTGAAAGTAAAGGGGCCGGGTAATTTTGCACGCACCACTTTTCAGTTTTTTATTTGCTAAAAAAGTTTAAAATATCCAATAGATTTCGTTCCACTTCACAATTGTGTCCCACTTGTTGGTGATTCTTCACAAAAAATAAAAATGTTATATCTTTATGTTTGAAGCCTGAAATGTGGCAAAAGGTTGAAAAAGTCAAGGGGGCCGAATACTTTCGCAAGGCACTGTAGCACCACCTGTGATAAATTCAGTTGATTGGACATGAGTTTGAAAGGGACACACCTGTCTATATAAGGTCCCACAGTTAGGGTCCGGCTCACACTGAGGCAGCACGACTTGCAGCGCGACTGCCTCAAGCGACCTGGACACGACCGCTGTGGCGACTTGCAAAACGACTTCTGTATAGAAGTTAATGCAAGTCGCCCCCAAAGTCGTACAGGAACCTTTTTCTAAGTCGGAGCAGCTAAGTCACCTGACAAATCGTCCCAGTGTGAACCGACCCTAACAGTGCAAATTTAGAGCACAAAACAAGCCATGAAATCCAAGGAATTGTCTGTAGACCTCTGAGATAGGATTGTATTGAGGCACAGATCTGGGGATGGGGACAGAACAATTTCTGCAGCATTGAAGGTCCCAATGAGCACAGTGGCCTCCATCATCTGTAAATGGAAGACATTTTGAACCACCAGGATTCTTCCTAGAGCCCAGCCAAACTGAGCGATTGGCTAGGGAGATGACCAATAACCAATAGTCACTCTGACAGAGCTCCAGCATTTCTCTGTGAAGAGAGGAGAACCTTCCAGAAGAATAACCATCTCTGCAGCACTCCACCAATCTGGCCTGTATGGTAGAGTGGCCAGACAGAAGCCACTTCTCAGTAAAAGGCACACTGGAGTTTGCCAAAAGGCATTTGAAGGACTCTCAGATCATGAGAAACAGAATTCTCTGGGCTGATGAAATGGAGATGGAACTTTTTTGCCTAAATGGCAAGTGTGATGTCTGGAGGAAACCAGGTACCACTCATCACCTGCCCTATACCATCTCTACAGTGAAGCATGGTGGTGGCAGCATCATGCTGTGTGGATGTATTTCAGCGGCAGGAACTGGGAGACTAGTCAGGATAAAGGAAAAGATGAATGCAGCAATCTACAGAGACATCCTTGATGAAAACCTGCTCCAGAGCGCTCTGGACCTCAGACTGGGTTGAAGGTTCATCTTCCAACAAGACTACAACCCTAAACACACAGCCAAGATAACAAAGCCCAGACTTAAACCCAATTGAACATCTCTGGAGAGATCTGAAAATGGCTGTGCACCGATGCCCCCCATCCAACCTGATGGAGCTTGAGATGTCCTGCAAAGAAGAATGGGAGAAACTGCCCTAAATAGGTGCGCCTAGCTTGTAGCATAATTTTCAAAAAGACTTGAGGCTGTTATTGGTGCCAAAGGTGCTCCAACAAAGTATTGAGCAAAAGCTGTGAATACTTATGTACATGTGATGTCTTTTGTTTTTTATTTTTAGATAAATTTGCAAAGATTTTAAACAAACTTCTTTCACATTGTAATTATGGTGTACTGTTTGTAGAATTTTGAGGAAACAAATTAATTTAATCCATTTTGGAATAAGGCTGTAACATAACAAAATGTGGAAAAAATGAAGCGCTGTGAATACGTTCCAGATGCCCTGTAAGTATATTGTAAATGTATGTAACATTTTGTGCTATGAGGTCTTCTGGGGAGGGGGGGGGGGGGTTTAGAAACATGAAATTGGGCTTCAGTTTGCATATTTTGCCTTTTTGTTTGTTGCCCATCTCCCATTGGGTTGCCATGCATGACAATGGAAGTCACATTATTCTATGCGGTGGCAGTTCACATCAATGCAAAATGGTGCAGTGCAATTTTTAAAAGGGTGCATTTACTTCTTTTGGTGCTACACAATGCATTTTTTTCCAATACACATGTGTTTTGGCATGTTTGTGATGCAGTCTTCTGCTTACAATCCAGTCTCTTCTTCCTAGTAACAATGATGTCAGATATTGCTAGTATTTGGCCAAAACAAAAACACCAAAAAATGTGCATAAACATGCTACAGAAAGGCATGATCATGCCACAGCACTTGTGTGAACATAGGCTTAAGGGCTTGTTCACACCACAAAAACGCACTCTAGATCCGTTCTAGAAGCATTTCTGCATGCGTGTTTTTAGTGTTTTCGAAACATTTTACCGCATTCCATTACAGTCTGGTGCAGTAAAAATACAGCATGTTCTACTTTTTTTTCTGGAACTGGAATACCCTGAAAAACTGTCGTGAACTATGCCTTTGGAAACCATATAACCTACTTTCCATGCCTTTTTGATGCAGAAAAAAATGCATTGGACTGCATGTGGTGTGAACTGGCCCTAATCAAAAAGTAAAAAATAAATAAACACACATACTCACCTCATCTCCCACTGGCTCCAAGCCCGAGAACTGAGTGATCACACGACGGCTAATTGCTCAGTTCTCAGTCTTCTTGGAGCAGAGAGCGCTCTGCTCTGCTCCTCCAGCACTTACTGGAGTGCCGGGCTGGTGAAAGTGCAGGCTTAGCTGCACACTGAGAGCCAGCCAGAGCCAGCTGTCAGTCATGGAGCTGGGTGGAGCTCAATAATATGATCAGGATTAAGGATGAGCTCAGGCGTGTTCGCATACGCCACGTGCAGAGCCCGCCAGGAAGTCGGCGCAGCGCTGCGCTAATCACAGGCAGTAAGACATTTCCGATCTCTGAAGCCGCGCATCAGGGCAATGTCTCACTGCCTGTGATTGGCGCAGCACTGCGCTGACTTCCTGGCAGGCTCTGCACATGGCGTATGCAAACACGGCTGAGCTCATCCTTAGTCAGGATCCTTGCAGAGCCTCTGTGACATCAGCTGACATTGGCAAATAGTCAATTTTAAACTGAGTCTGGTTCACTGGAGTGCTAAGAAAGTGCACTCCTGCGACCCACAAGAGAAGTATGATCGAAATATCTTTGGCTATGCTTCTCTTAAAATTTGTCTCAGATCTCTGCAACATTGTCACTTTTGCCCTGTGATCGCTGGTGCAAAAATCACAAATACAAAAACAAACTTACTGTCATTGATTTACTAAATGACAGGCAGCTTGATGTACACTAGACAAGCACCTTGCTTAAAAATCGCCCGCCACAGTTGGTAATGTATGCTCTGTTAAATGCTTTTGTAGAAGATCTGACATTTCTCATAACATGATTCAGTTTCAAGAAACTGTGATGTTTATCTGTAATCATTTGCAAAAGCGCTTAAAGCTACGAGAAAGCCCCCGCAGAATAGTGACATGGCACAGTAAGCTCAATAGGATGTAGATTGCCTGGAGAAAAACAAGGCAGAGCTCTTTCTAATAAGTGTCTAGTTTCGGTTTCCTTCCATAGGAGTGAGCCTGAGAGCCGCCTATTTCCAAGAAGTTGCAATTTGTGTGATTGTCCTCTGGAGGCACTGCTGAACACGCCCTCCATCTGACCTCCATTCTCAGCAATGCAAGGCAATAGAAGTGGAGCTGTACAATACATGTCTTCATGTGTTATCTGAGATCCATCATTGTGGAGGGCAGCCTGTCTGAGATAGCACACATTGCTACATATTTAGTGCCTAATGTGTGAAGTAAAAGGAAATGCTGCAAGATACACCTGTGTTCACTGAAAACACCCAGTCCTGTGAAAAGCTCTATTGTTTTCCAGTTCCACTGCACATTATTGGATGCTTGACGTTAAAGGGTAACTCCGCTTTTGTGGAAAAAAAGTCTAGCAAATAAAAAAAAAACATATAGCACATATAATTGCTACACAAGTCATATTGTAATTGAATGTTACTAAAGATGACCTTTATCTTTTCAATCTGCAGCCACTGCAATTTTCTTCAGTGCAATATGGCCACCTGGAGGCGTTCTGTACACAGATCATGTACAGAATGCCCAAGAAAAAGTGTGCCCTGCTTCTCTCATTGGCTCACTCATTTTCTCAGAAGCCGGCACTAAGATACAAGTTAGGTATCCCTTGCAATATGAATTTTGGTCTTGTTGACATACTCCTCAAGGATTAAATTCCAGGATAAACCTGACTAGTCCTAAAAAATATAAAAAAATATCCCCCCCCCCCCCCCCCCACACCTATGTGGACTAACCTGAGTAAGAAAGATCTACGCACCTATTTTTAGGCTGCTCTGGTCTGGTCACATGATGCTACTTCCCCATGTCAGCCAGCAGCAGCTGCAGAGGAGGGAATGCCAACAACGGAGTGGACATAGGGGCCTTTTGGGTGATGTCACCTCTGCAGGCTCTACCAGCACTCTCCCCTGTTCCTTGCAGCTGCCACTGGCTGACATTGAGCTTCCTGGACTTCAGTAACTGCCCGCCTGTATTGGAGCCTGACATTACTGTACAGGACCTAAAAGAAAAAAAAAAATGCACATTTTTTTTACCTGCATTTTTTTTATAACATGAATTTAGCCTTTAACAGGGATGCAGACACTGCCGTTTTTTTTTTCTCAGAACAATGAAAGTGCACCAGGTGATTATAATAAACCAGTCTCTCTCATTCAGAATCAGCCTACAAAAAAAAAAAAAGTTAAACAAGCAGGTATTTCTTAAGAACAGCAAAAGATAGGACTCTGTAGAGTTTGTTAACATCCCTCCAATGTACATTGATCACCTAGAGGGGATTGATTTTGCTCCTGAAAAATAATCTGTGGTGGATCGCTTTTCAAGAGGTGGTGAAAAGGAGGTTTGTAGGCATTCAGGAGTTGATACTGTAGTCTCCTAATGCTTCTTTTTCTGTGTTTTTTTTAGCTTTTTACCTCTTATTGCTGGTTGGCATTTTTGCATTGCAAAAACTGCATGCCAATTGTCAAGCTTGTGGTTGCAGCACAGTCCCTTTCACTTCCATAGGAGGGTTCAACAGGCAACCTCTACCATTTCCAGAAAGTGGGATAGAGGTTCTGATCCCAACTGTGCTAAATAAAAAGTTTTGCCAGGATTTGGGCTTTAACTTCAAACATTCAATTATGTACAGAGGGAAAAACTAGAGCTGAAAATGTCCTTAGATAGAAGAGAGGCAGCAGATAAAACATATTTTCTCCTAGTAGAGCAGGAAAGGGTTAGTAGATGTTTACTGCTGTCTTTGTAACCGCTGGGGGTATTTCTTCCTGTGCAGGTTATGGGTGTCAAACAGAACAGGAAATGATCAGGGATGTCTTCAATGGGTATATAACTTCCGCTGTGAGATCAAAAAAAAAGCTATGCCGCACTGAGCCACTTTCTGCTCTGTTCTGTGACCTGTGCACTAGCACCTGCCCGCATGTCAAATTGTGACATGTGACATAATGCCTCCTCACCTCCTGTCTATTTCCCTCTGAGGAGCGATCCATCTTAAATTACTCTTCAGGGGACAACACCACCTGTGTAAATGAGCCCTTGTCAAAAAAATGTTCTTACCTGCGAGCAAATTCTTTTAAATCTGTACACTGACTACAGTGCATGTGCAGTACAGTGTACAGTCAGTGCCAGGAGCACCAGCAGGAGACCCCAGAAGAGGGTCCTTCTAGGGATTGGGGCTGCTCTGTGCCAAACTATTGCACAGAACTGGTAGGTATAACATGCTTTTTATTTTTTAAGAAAAAAAAAGGAAGCTTTACAATCACTTTTTTTGCCAATTGTCATGCACAGCTGCTCCAGTCCCCAGTAAATTCCAGTATGTGTTGGTTAAAGCAGAGTTCCACCCAAAAGTGGAACGTCTACTCATTGGTATCCTCTGCTCCTCCGGCACCACATTTGGCACCTTTCGGTATCCTGTCCTCACTTCCAGAAGACTGGTCCATTATGTCAGCAGCTCAGCTCCCTCTTCCTCCCTCCTCCTTCCCCCGCCGCTGGGCCAGTAGGAGAGTGCAGCGGTGCCTCGTGCATGCTCAGTAGGGATCCGGTGTGAAGCCGTAATGCTTCACTTCCGGGTTCCCTTACCGGCAATGGTGGTGGCAGCTCCCGAAAGCTGATGAAAACATCAGCTGCGCTGCCGACATCGCTGGACTCCAGGACAGGTAAGTGTCCTATTATTAAAAGTCAGCAGCTGCAGTATGTGTAGTTGCTGGCTTTTAATTTTTGCAGCGCTGGGCGGACCTCCACTTTATAGTTGGGTTGTAAAACCTGTACACTTCAATTCATGGTTTAATACAGGGGCCTCCAACCTTTCTAAACAAAGGGCCTATTTACTGTCCTTTAGGCCCCTTTCACACAGGGCTGTCCGTTTTCACTACTCCACTTACTCAGCGGGGATCGCGCCATTGATCCCCGCTGAGCCGGCGGATGACAAGTCCGTCTCTGCACTCTGTGTAAGGACCTGTCAGAGAGTCCGCTCTCCCCTATGGGGGGATTGGATGATTACATCTGATTCATTTTCATCTGATCCGCCAGACGGATATAAAATAGGACATCCATCCTTCTGGATTTTGTGGAGCGGATCGGGGTGGATCGGATGTCAGCGGACATGTCACTGCTGACATCCGACGCTCCATAGAGCTGTATGGAGCGACCATTCACTTCCGCCTTAAAAAACTGTCAGGTGGATCTGAACGGTCCGCGTGTGTGAAAGGGCCTTAGACTTTAAGGGAGCCGGAACGTAGGCCAGTGGAAGTAGAAAATGTCTGGTGTCAAAGGAAGTAATGTCCCATAATTGGTATTAGTGGGAGGAATAGCACCCCTTCAAAGGTGTAAGTGGGGGGGTGGGGGGGGGAATAGTGCCCCATCAATAATTTCACAGAAATGGTGCCCCATCATTGGTGTCAATAGGAAGAAGAATGGCTTGTAGCAGTGGGAGAAATAGTTCCCTAATGGTTTTAGGCTAAGTTTACACTGGCATTAAAAGCAGGCGTTTGACAGGAGTTAAAAACGCCCCTCAAATGCCTATACAAAGTGTTGTGTGATAGTGCTGTTCACACTGAAGTGCTAGGTGTCACTTCAAAATGAAAGCCTCATGACGAGTCAGAAGGTGTTTGAAGCCTTTCAACACCTCCCATTCAAGCCAATGGTAATGCTTTGCAAACACTCTGGAAGGCAGTTGCGGTGGGGTTGTTGGAGCACATTTAACACACCCTAAACACTTATCAAACGCTTCAAAACTGCCCATAGGGCGTTTGGGGAGCATTTTTAACACATCATTAACACTTGTAAAATGCCTGTCTAATGCCCATACTAAAGCTTATTAATGCCAGTTTAACGCCCATACGAAAGCTCATTAACGCGAGTCTAACGCCCATACTAAAGCTCATTAACGCCAGTCTAACGCCCATACTAAAGCTCATTAACGCCAGTTTAACGACCCATACGAAAGCTCTTTAACGCCAGTCTAACGCCCATACAAAAGCTCATTAACGCCAGTCTAACGCCCATACTAAAGCTCATTAACGCCAGTCTAATGCCCATACTAAAGCTCTTTAATGCCAATCTAACACCCATACTAAAGCTCATTAACGCCAGTCTAACGCCCATACTAAAGCTCATTAACGCCAGTTTAACGCCCATACGAAAGCTCATTAATGCCAGTCTAATGCCCATACTAAAGCTCATTAACGCCCATACGAAAGCTCATTAACGCCAGTCTAACACCCATACTAAAGCTCATTAACGCCAGTCTAACGCCCATACAAAAGCTCATTAACGCCAGTCTAACCCCCATACTAAAGCTCATTAACGCCAGTCTAACGCCCGTACTAAAGCTGATTAATGCCAGTCTAATACCCATACTAAAGCTCATTAATGCCAGTCTAACGCCCATACTAAAGCTCATTAACGCCAGTATAACCCAATACGGAAGCTCATTAGTGCCAGTTTAATGCCCATACTAACACTATTGGAGAGTTTGTTAAAGTGGAAGTAAACTACTGTGAATTGTTTTTACCTACAGGTAAGCCCAAAATAGAGCTTACCTATTGGTACTGTAAATATCTCCTAAAAATTCACTGTTTAGGAGATATTTACTGTAGATGTAGCCAATAATGTCATTGGCAGATGCGCTCATGCGTTTCTTCAGAGCCCTGTGCCGTGATAGGTGTGGGAATGACGTCACGCAGCTCCGGCCAGTCACACAGCCGGAATTGGCGGACCCAGAAGGAAGACGGGTGAAGATAGTTGTGGCCTCCAGTGGTAACAACGAGGGGCTTTGTTTGCAGGTTTCACATTATCTGCTAGTATGCGATGCATACTAGCACATTATACTTTTACTCTGCAGGTAAGAAAAAAACAAAACAAAGACAGCAGTCTAGTTCCTCTTTAAACATTAGAAATGTAGTCAAGTGTGAACAAGCCCTTCTAGTTTCAAGCAATGGGCGTTTTTGGAGACCACTATATCTCCCAACATTTTGAGATGGGAATGAGGGACACCTACTAGCAAGTGTATGTAGGCATAGGACACGCCCCTTAAAGGAAAATTAACCAAAAAAAAAAAGGTTCTTTAAATCCACAGGGGGCTTTTTTTTTTACCACTACTATTTCTTTTTATTGGCGTTTAAAATGTACAAATGCAGCAATTTAAAATTTGGATGAAAGGTTTAGCACTGGGCACTCTTTGAGAGATAGAAAAGTACTTTGTATATGCAACTATATAGATCAGAGTAAAATGAGGAGGAATAAGGGACATTGCTCCAAATCAGGGACAGTTGGGAGCTATGACATGAGACCCATCCATTCTTGAAGCACCGCCTGTTTGCACTCATCTAAATGACTATTTTAATGTTAAAGCAAAAGATGCATTTCAAAGGAGCAACGTGCAGCTCTCAAGGTGGCAGTACTGGACTCAGCATGCCGTTCCTTGGTGACTTCTACTTGAACTGCAGTCCAGCAGCAGAAGGGTTACCCTTTTAAGGCGAGTGACAACTGCTGATACGTGACTGGAGAAACGTCACCGAGGGGCGGGGCCAGCGGAGGGGGTTTCTCTCCCGGAATTTCCTACATTCCAGGTATGGGAAAACCCTGATAAGTCCCATCCGACAGGCCGAAAAGTCCAGGCGCCGTCACGTGACCTGGCAGCTGCGGGCGGTCCCCAGCTCGGCCTCTTTGTTTACTGTGGTGAGGGCTGGGCACTGGCTTCGCCCAGAAAATCCCCAGTGTTACCACAGATAAACAGCATGTGTGTAGAAGGGAGATTCCCGCATTCCTTCTCTATTACTATTTGGCCAGTTTGAATGAGGGCCATTATGACATATGATTATTGAGTGAATAGACTTATTGAGGGGAGATTTTTCGAAGAATCCAATGATACAAATAGTGTGAAGATACTGCGGGGTCATAGGAGAAGTGTGTGTAGTGATAATCACAGAACGTATGCTGTGTGCATCCATTCCCACTGACAGGCTTTTTACAGGCGTTTTAGCGCTAAAAGCGCCTCTCCTGTTACTCCAGTGTGAAAGCCCGAGTGCTTTCACATGAGCGGTGCGCTTGCAGGATGTTAAAAAAAGTCCCGCAAGCAGCATCTTGCACGCTTTAGGAGCGACGTATATACCGCTCCTAAAGCGCCCCTGCCCATTGAAATCAATATTAACCCCTTCATCGGCCGCTATCAGGGGTTAAAAGCGCCCCAGTATCGGCCAAAAAGCGCCACTAAAACAACGGTAAAGTGCCGCTAAAAACAGTGGCGCTTTACCGCCAACACCCCCACCGCCTCAATGTGAAAGTCCCCCTATTGGCAGTCATTGGAGAAGTGCATGGGTGCAGTGATGGCCCATGGAATAGTGCACAGGTACAGTGGTGGTCAGTGAAGAAGTGTGCACTGGTTTGGTGGCAACACACCCGGGTCCGATGGCAGTCTGGAGAAGTGTGCATGGGGCAGTGATGACCCGTGGAATAGTACTTAGGTTCAGTGCTGGTCAGTGGAGAAGTGTGCATGGGTTTCAAGGTAGTCACTAGAGAAGTGTGCATGCAGGACAGCCATCAGAAATGTTTGGGCTCCTTACACAACTTTAGGCCTGGGCCTCCCGGAGCCTGACCACCAGTGATGGGCTCAGGCGTGTTCGGATCGAGCCCGTCACTGCACACCGCCAATCATAGGCAGTGAGGCATTTCCTGACCTGCAGCTGCACAGACACAGGCTGCCTATGATTGGTGGTGTGCAGTGGCGGCTTTTTGGCGGGCTCAATCCGAACACGCCTCAGCCCATCACTACTGACCACCAACATTCCCCAGGGTCTGCCCATGGGCCATCCTGCTGAATCCACACACCGGCCACCCCACCTGTACGTACTCAGCCCGCACCCTCACACCTGTATATATGTCAGCCCATGCACATGCACCTGTATATATGTCAGTCCCCCACATCTGTATATATGTCAGCCTCTCACACCTGTATATATGTCAGCCTCTCACACCTGTATATATGTCAGCCCCCCCCCCACACCTTTATGTATATGTCAGCCCCTCACACCTGTATAAATGTCAGCCCCTGCACCTGTGTATATGTTAGCCTCTCACACCTGTATAAATGTCAGCCGCTCACACCTCTATATATGTTAGCCCCTCACACCTGTATATATGTCAGCCCTCCACACCTGTATACATGTCAGCCTCTCACACCTGTATAAATGTCAGCCCCCCGCACCTGTGTATATGTCAGCCCCTCACACCTGTATAAATGTCAGCCCCCCGCACCTGTGTATATGTCAGCCCCCGCACCTGTGTATATGCCAGCCTCTCACACCTGTATAAATGTCAGCCTCTCACACCTGTATATATGTCAGCCCCTCACACCTGTATATATGTCAGACCCCACACCCGTATATATGTCAGCCCCCCTCACACCTGTATATATGTCAGCCCGCCCCCCACACCTGTATATATGTCAGCCCCCCACACCCGTATATATGTCAGCCCCCCTCACACTTATATATATGTCAGCCCCCCACACCTGTATATATGTCAGCCCCCCTCACACCTGTATATATATCAGCCCCCCACACCTGTATATATGTCAGCCGCCGCAGCTGCGTATATGTCAGCCTCTCATACCTGTATAAATGTCAGCCTCTCACACCTGAGGGCAGCACAGTGGTGTAGTGGTTAGCAGTTAGAAGGGTCGCTGGTTTGAATACCAACCACGACACTACCTGCCTGGAGTTTGCATGTTCTCCCTGTGTATGCGTGGGTTTCCTCCGGGTACTCCAGTTTCCTCCCACACTCCAAAGACATGCAGGTAGGTTAATTGGCTTCTGTCCAAAATTGTCCCTAGTATATGAATGGGGACCTTGGATTGTGGGCTCCTTGAGGACAGGGACCAATGTGAGTGTGCAATGTACAGGTATAGGGACAATTGTAGACACTCAGGTTGAATTGGATGGACTGATGTCTTTATTCAACCTTACTAACTATGAAACCTGTGTATATGTCAGCCCCCACATCTGTATATATGTCAGCCCCCACACCCGTATATATGTCAGCCCCCCTCACACCTGTATATATGTCAGCCCCCACAGCTGCGTATATGTCAGCCTCTCATACCTGTATAAATGTCAGCCTCGCACACCTGTATATATGTCAGCCCCTCATACCTGTATATATGTCAGCCCCCACACCCGTATTTATGTCAGCCCCCCACACACCTGTATATATGTCAGCCCCCACACCTGTATATATGTCAGTCCCCGTACCTGTGTATATGTCAGCCCCCACACCCGTATAAGTGTCAGCCCCTCCCCCCACACCTTTATATATATATATGTCAGCCCCTCACACCTGTATAAATGTCAGCCCCCGCACCTGTATAAATGTCAGCCTCCACATCTTTGTATATGTCAGCCCCTCACTCCTGTATATATGTCAGCCCCCCACACCTGTATATATGTCAGCCTCTCACACCTGTATATATGTCAGCCCCCACACCTGTATATATGTCAGCCCCTCACTCCTGTATAAATGACAGCCCCCACATCTGTATATATGTCAGCCTCTCACACCTGTATATATGTCAGCCCCCTGCACCTGTATATATGTCAGCCCCCCTCACATCTGTATATATGTCAGCCCCCCTCACATCTGTATATATGTCAACCCCCCTCACACCTGTGTATATGTCAGCCTCTGCACACCTGTGTATTAGGGTTGCCACCTGTCCGGGATTCACCCGGACAGTACGGGTTTTGAAACATGTGCCCAGGTCTCTGACTTATTAATTTCTGCTCCTGTTTAGCTGTCTGAGACTCTGAGTACAGGACGGGAGTTGGGACACAGAGGCAAAGGCGGAACCTCCATGGTGCTCTCCTCCTATCCCCTGGCTGGCTGCAGAAGGGACAAGGAGGTGGGCGGAGCCTCCATGGTGCTCTCCTCCAATCCTCTGGCTGGCTGTAGAAGGGACAAGGAGGTGGGTGGAGCCTCCCCATTCCCTGCTGCTCTGGAATGTGTGCAGAGATCGCGCTGGGACTGCAGCCCAGCTTGTAAGGTACGTTTTTTCATTCTCAGGTTTTCAAAGTACTCTCACCTCTCCTCCCCCACCATACACCCCCCTCCCCCCACCATACATTATATATACACCCCTCCCCCCATCATACACTATACATACACCCCTCCCCCACCATACACCCCCTCCCCCCACCATACATTATACATACACCCCCCTCCCCCACCATACACCCCCCTCCCCCCACCATACATTATACATACACCCCCCTCCATACACTATACATACACCCCTCCCCCCACCATACACTATACATACACCCCTCCCCCACCATACACCCCCCTCCCCCACCATACAATATACATACACTCCCTCCCCCCACTATACATTATACATACACCCCCCTCCCCCACCATACACTATACACACACCCCTCTGCCCTACTGACACCGTCCTCTGCCCTACTGACACCGTCCTCTGCTCTACTGACACCGTCCACTGCCCTACTGACACAGTCCTCTGCCCTACTGACACCGTCCTCTGCTCTACTGACACCGTCCACTGCTCTACTGACACCATCCTCTGCCCTACTGACACCGTCCTCTGCCCTACTGACACCGTCCTCTGCTCTACTGACACCGTCCTCTGCCCTACTGACACCGTCCTCTGCCCTACTGACACCGTCCTCTGCTCTACTGACACCGTCCTCTACCCTACTGACACCGTCCTCTGCTCTACTGACACCGCTCTCTGCCCTACTGACACCGTCCTCTGCCCTACTGACACCGTCCTCTGTTCTACTGACACTGTCCTCTGCCCTACTGACACTGTCCTCTGCCCTACTGACACCGTCTTCTGCCCTACTGACACCGTCCTCTGTTCTACTGACACTGTCCTCTGCCCTACTGACACTGTCCTCTGCCCTACTGACACCGTCTTCTGCCCTACTGACACCGTCCTCTGCCCTACTGACACTGCCCTCTGCTCTACTGACACCGTCCACTGCCCTACTGACACCGTCCTCTGCTCTACTGACACTGTCCTCTGCCCTACTGACACCGTCCTCTGCCCTACTGAAACCATCCTCTGCTCTACTGACACTGTCCACTGCCCTACTGACACCGTCCTCTGCCCTACTGACACCGTCCTCTTCCCTACTGACACCGTCCTCTGCCCTACTGACACCATTTACTGCTCTACTGACACCATTTACTGCCCTACTGACACTGTTTACTGCCCTACTGACACCTTTTACTGCTCTACTGACACCACCCACTGCTCTACTGACACCATTTACACACACCCCTCCCCCTACCATACACCCCCCCCCCCACCATACACTATACATACACCCCCCTCCATACACTATCTATATATACAGTCCCCCCATATATACTGTTCTCCACTCCCCAGACAGCATCCATATATACAGTTCTCACCGGGTGACACCGTCCTCTGCACTACTGACACCGTCCTCTGCCCTATTGACACAATCCACTGCTCTACTGACACCGTCCTCTGCCCTACTGACACCGTCCTCTTCCCTACTGACACCGTCCTCTTCCCTACTGACACCGTCCTCTGCCCTACTGACACCGTCCACTGTCCTACTGACACCATTTACTGCTCTACTGACACCGTCCTCTGCCCTACTGACACCATCCACTGCTCTACTGACACCGTCCTCTGCCCTACTGACACCGTCCTCTTCCCTACTGACACTGTCCTCTGCCCTACTGACACCGTTCTCTTCCCTACTGATACCCTCCTCTGCCCTACTGACACCGTCCACTGTCCTACTGACACCATTTACTGCTCTACTGACACCGTCCTCTGGTCTACTGACACCATTTACTGCCATACTGACACCGTCCACTGCTCTACTGACACCATTTACTGCTCTACTGACACCATTTACTTCTCTACTGACACCGTCCACTGCTCTACTGACACTGTCCACTGCTCTACTGACACCGTTCTCTGCTCTACTGACACCGTTCTCTGCTCTACTGACACCGTCCTCTGCTCTACTGACACCATTTACTGCTCCACTGACACCATTTACTGCTCCACTGCTCTACTGACACCGTCCACTGCTCTACTGACACCATTTACTGCCCTACTGACACTGTCCACTGCTCTACTGACACCATTTACTGCCTTACTGACACTGTCTACTGCCTGCCCTACTGACACTGTCCACTGCCCTACTGACACTGTCCACTGCTCTACTGACACCATTTACTGCTCTATTGACACCGTCCACTGCTCTATTGACACCGTCCACTGCTCTACTGACACCATTTACTGCTCTACTGACACCGTCCACTGCTCTACTGACACCATTTACTGCCCTACTGGCACTGTCTACTGCCTGCCCTACTGACACTGTCCGCTGCTCTACTGACACTGCCCGCTGCTCTACTGACACCATTTACTGCTCTACTGACACCGTCCTCTGGTCTACTGACAGTTTTCTGCCCTACTGACACCATTTACTGCCTTACTGACACCGTTTACTGCTCTACTGACACCGTCCACTGCTCTACTGACACCATTTACTGCTCTACTGACACCGTCCTCTGGTCTACTGACACCATTTACTGCCCTACTGACACCATTTACTGCCCTACTGACACCGTTTACTGCTCTACTGACACCATTTACTGCTCTACTGACACCATTTACTTCTCTACTGACACCATCCACTGCTCTACTGACACCGTCCACTGCTCTACTGACACCATTTACTGCTCCACTGACACCATTTACTGCTCCACTGCTCTACTGACACCGTCCACTGCTCTACTGACACCATTTACTGCCCTACTGACACCGTTCACTGCTCTACTGACACCATTTACTGCCTTACTGACATTGTCTACTGCCTGCCCTACTGACACCATTTACTGCTCTACTGACACCGTCCACTGCTCTACTGAGACCATTTACTACTCTACTGACACCGTCCTCTGGTCTACTGACACCATTTACTGCCCTACTGACACCATTTACTGCTCTACTGACATCGTTTACTGCTCTACTGACACCATCCACTGCTCTACTGACACCATTTACTGCTCTACTGACACCATTTACTTCTCTACTGACACTGTCCACTGCTCTACTGACACAGTCCTCTGCTCTACTGACACCGTCCTCTGCTCTACTGACACCATTTACTGCTCCACCGACACCATTTACTGCTCTACTGACACCGTCCACTGCTCTACTGAAACCATTTACTGCCCTACTGACACCGTCCACTGCTCTACTGACACCATTTACTGCCCTACTGACACTGTCCACTGCCCTACTGACACTGTCCACTGCTCTACTGACACCATTTACTGCTCTATTGACACCGTCCACTGCTCTATTGACACCGTCCACTGCTCTACTGACACCATCCATTGCTCTACTGACACTGTCTACTGCCTGCCCTACTGACACTGTCTACTGCCTGCCCTACTGACACTACGCTGCTCTACTGACACTGTCTACTGCCTGCCCTATTGACACTGTCCACTGCCCTACTGACACCATTTACTGCTCTACTGACACTGCCCTACTGACACCATTTACTACCCTACTGACACCATTTACTGCCCTACTGACACTGTCCACTGCCCTACTGTCACTGTCCACTGCCCTACTGACACTGTCCACTGCTCTACTGACACTGTCCACTGTTCTACTGACACTGTCCACTGCTCTACTGACACCATTTACTGCCCTACTGACACCATTTACTGCCTTACTGACACCATTTACTGCCTTACTGACACTGTCCACTGCCCTACTGACACCATTTACTGCTCTACTGACACTGTCCACTGTTCTACTGACACCATTTACTGCTCTACTGACACTGTCCACTGTTCTACTGACACTGTCCACTGCCCTACTGACACCATTTACTGCTCTACTGACACTGTCCACTGTTCTACTTACACTGTCCACTGCCCTACTGACACCATTTACTGCTCTACTGACACTGTCCACTGTTCTACTGACGCTGTCCAGTGCCCTACTGACACCATTTACTGCTCTATTGACACCGTCCACTGCCCTACTGACACCGTCCACTGCTCTACTGGCTGCAAGTGTCCACTTTCAAGGTAGGCTATTTTCACTGACCTTTCTTTTATTAATTGAATCATATTTTATGGGTACACTAAATGCTTTTGTTTTATTTAATCATGCCCCTTTAAGTCCCCCCACTTTTAATGCAATTTGGCTATAGCAACTGTTCACTGTAGCACACTTCATTACTACTCTTTTTGGGTAAAGGTATTTTATAATCCTATAGCGTGTACTACAAAACAATTGCCATGCGCCGTGAAAATGTTCGGGTTTGGCTTCAAGAAAAGGTGGCAACCCTACTGTGTATATGTCAGCCTCCCACATACACACAAAGCTCTGGCCCCTCCCTGTACACAAACAGCCCCCTTCCCTTTCCTTCACTGCCCCTACTTGTAAATTAGGTCTTCCTACCTAGTCCCAGCTCTTGTTTCCACAAAGCTGAGACACAGAGAAGCTGCAGCCGATCACACTATATAACACAGTACAGGCAGCTCACAGGAGGAGTGCACATGCAGATAGTAGCCAGAGGCGGCAGTAAAGATCTCGATGTCTGAGCTCAATGACACAGGGCAGCAAATTATGCTGAGATCATTTCTATAGTGCACAACACGGCTCCCCTTCACCCGCACCTGTCTTCTCCTGGCCGTGCAAGTCCCCCCTAGCCCCTTACAGTTGTATTGGCTGTCCCCTCCCCCGATGCCGGCCATGTGTACATAGGTTCAGTGCTGGTCAGTGGAGAAGTGTCCAATGGTTCAGTTGCAGTCACTCAAGAAATGTGCACGAGTTCAATGGTGGTCAGTGAAGAATTGTGCACTGGTTTGGTGGCAGGCACCTGAGACAGGCACCTGGCTTCGGTGATGAATAGTGATGAATAGTGCATAGGTTCAGTGCTGGTCAGAGAAGTGTACATGGGTTCAGGGGCAATCACTAGAGAAGTCTACATGGTTTCAGTGCTGGTCAGTGAAGAAGTGTACATGGGTTTAGAGGCAGACACTAGAGAAGTGTACATGGGTTCAGGGGCAATCACTAGAGAAGCGTACATGGGTTCAGGGGCAATCACTAGAGAAGTGTACATGGGTTCAGAAGCAATCACTAGAGAAGTGCATATGGATTCAGGGGCAATCACTAGAGAATTGTACATGGATTCAGGGGCAATCACTAGAGAATTGTACATGGGTTCAGGGGCAATCACTAGAGACGTCTACATGGTTTCAGTGCTGGTCAGTGGAGAAGTGTACATGGGTTAAGGAGCAATCACTAGAGAAGTGTACTTGGATTCAGGGGCAATCACTAGAGAAGTGTACATGGGTTCAGGGGCAATCACTAGAGAAGTCTACATGGGTTCAGGGGCAATCACTAGAGAAGTCTACATGGTTTCAGTGCTGGTCAGTCAAGAAATGTACATGGGTTCAGGAGCAATCACTAGAGAAGTGCACATGGATTCAGGGGCAATCACTAGAGAATTATACATGGGTTCAGGGGCAATCATTAGAGAAGTGTACATGGCTTCAGGGGCAATCCCTAGAGAAGTCTACATGGCTTCAGGGACAATCACTAGAGAAGTCTACATGGTTCCAGTGCTGGTCCGTGAAGAAGTGTACATGGGTTCAGGAGCAATCACTAGAGGAGTGCACATGGATTCAGGGGCAATCACTAGAGAATTGTACATGGGTTCAGGGGCAATCACTAGAGAAGTCCACATGGTTTCAGTGCTGGTCAATGGAGAAGTGTACATGGGTTCCGGAGCAATCACTAGAGAAGTGTACTTGGATTCAGGGGCAATCACTATAGAAGTGTACATGGGTTCAGGGGCAATCACTAGAGAAGTCTACATGGGTTCAGGGGCAATCACTAGAGAAGTCTACATGGGTTCAGGGGCAATCACTAGAGAAGTCTACATGGTTTCAGTGCTGGTCAGTGGAGAAGTGTACATGGGTTCAGGAGCAATCACTAGAGAAGTGCACATGGATTCAGGGGCAATCACTAGAGAATTGTGCATGGGTTCAGGGGCAATCACTACAGAAGTGTACATGGCTCCAGGGGCAATCACTAGAGAAGTCTACATGGGTTCAGTGCTGGTCAGTGGAGAAGTGTCCAATGGTTCAGTTGCAGTCACTCAAGAAATGTGCACAAGTTTATGGGTGGACAGTGAAGAATTGCGTACTGGTTTGGTGATAGAACATGGCTCCAAAGTTCACCATCAAAATAATTTCTGGATGGGTGAGGAGGGGGTGAAAGCTTAAAACTTTAGGATGCCTTCACAGAGCCCCAGCAGGAAATAGAGGAGGAAACTATATTTTAGCTGCTGGCTGAAAAGGAGAATTGAAAATATTCATATGCAACATTTCATATTTATGTAAGAACATACATTTTTGAATATTGTTTAACTCTTAACCATCATAAAAATGAAAATAGAAATACAAATTCTAGTACTCAGCATAACTGATAAATAAAATGGGCACCCAGCAGTTTGTTTTATGTCACCCTAATTAAGAAGAAAGTAGGGTTATTTAATATGTCCATAAAAGCAGTATGCGACTTGTAGTTTGGCAGATGGGTAGGTCATGGGTGGCAGAAACCCATGAGAAGGAAGAAGAGTAGGAGAGTCAGCATGTCATGTAAAGATATTTCAAAAAATGTTTACAGGCACAACCACATATCAGACAAGACGAGTCACGTGTTGTCTGGCTACTAACAGACTTTAATCCATGGTAATTTTCTGACAGAAATTACGGTAGGCATATTATTTATTGATTTGAACAATGTCTTGCGGCCAATCACATCCTTCAACCTATGGCAATTTTTTATACCGAAATAATGGAGAAATATAATTTGTTGCTATGAACATATAGGTCAGTGATTTCCAGCCTTGGCACCCCAGATGTTTTGGAACTACATTTCCCATGATGCTTATGTACTTTGCAGTATAGATGAGCATCATGAGAAATGTAGTTCCAAAACATCTGGAGTGCCAAGGTTCACCATCACTGATATAGGTGAATGTCTTGCGGGCAGGAAATTCCACAACTGTGTATGACTAGAATTTAAGTTTTATATTTTTGGTTATGTATTTGTGTATATTGCTTTAATGTGGTACAAAATCAAAATAATTTATTGATTTCCATATTGTATTCCAATAATTTTTAGTTGATTCCTAATAATCTGAATGACCTTGAAGTTTGTAAGCTTATTTTATGAAGATTTCTACATGATTACTTCCTTGAATTCTGTGGCATGCATTCACTATACCCTGTGAGTAGGTATTGCTGTGTCACACATTTCACAGAGCCTGTCTTCTGAACTATAGAGGCGATGAGGGGAGGAGTTTCAGGAGGCGGGGTCAGTACAGGCATAGCTCCCAACTGTCCCTGATTTTGAGGGACTGTCCCTGATTTGGAGCAATGTCCCTCATTCCTCCTCATTTATCTCTCATGTTGGTCTGATCTGTACAGATGTATATAAAATGCCCTTTTTATCTATTAAAAAGTGTTTTCCAGCGCTAAACCTTCCTTCTGATTTCTAAATCGCTGCATTTGTAAATTCCAAACGCCAATATAAAGGAATAGTAGTAGTAAAAAAGCACTTGTGGGTTTAACCAATCTTGTTGTTTTGTACAATTCTCCTTTAACCACTTTCAGACCGGACCAATTTGCTGGTCAAAGACCAGACCACTTTTTGCGATTCGGCACTGCGTCGCTTTAACTGACAATTGCGCGGTCGTGCGACGTGGCTCCCAAACAAAATTAACGTCCTTTTTTTCCCACAAATAGAGCTTTCTTTTGGTGGTATTTGATCACCCCTGCGGTTTTTATTTTTTGCGCTATAAACAAAAATAGAGCGATAATTTTGAAAAAAACACATTATTTTTTACTTTTTGTAATAATAAATATCCCCCAAAAATATATAAAAAAACATTTTTTTCCCTCAGTTTAGGCCGATACGTATTCTTCTACATATTTTTGGTAAAAAAAATCGCAATAAGCGATTATTGATTGGTTTGCGCAAAAGTTATAGCGTTTACAAAATAGGGATAGTTTTATAGCATTTTTATTAATAATTTTTTATTATTTTTTTTTTTACTAGTAATGGCGGCGATCTGCGATTTTTATTGTGACTGCGACATTGTGGGGGACCCATCGTCCATTTTTGACACATTTTTGGGACCATTGTCATTTATACAGTAATCACTGCTATATAAATGCAGTGATTCCTGTGTAAATGACACTGGCAGTGAAAGGGTTAACCAGTGGGTGGCAGTGTAGGGGTTAAGTGTTCCTAGGGGTGTGTTACTAACTGTGGGGGGGTTGGGCTTTCATTTAGTGTACACTGATCTCTGCTCCAATCACATGGAGCAGAGATCAGCGTCACTAGTTGCTAGGCAGAATGGAAAAATGTTGTTTATACAGCATTTCCTCCATTCGGCCGCTCCGTGAGACGATCGCGGGGATGCCCGCGGCGATCAAGTCCGCGGGTCCCGCGACCGGACTCACGGGGGTCCCGACCAGCGCGGGAGCGCGCCGCCGGCGGCGCGCTCCCGATGGCACGGCGGCAACGAATATTGGACGTACATGTACGCCAATATGCCTGCCCGTGCCATTCTGTCGACGTACATCGTCGTGCGCTGGTCGGGAAGTGGTTAAGGGGGCGTGGCAAGGGGGTGTGTCCTATGTCTGCATACTTTTGCTGATAGGTGTCCCTCATTCCCATCTCAAAAAGTTGGGAGGTGTGGTACAGAATTCATGGGATATTTAGCCCTTAGAAACTGAAAGTAAACAGCATAGGAGAAGCTGCAAAGCATGCAGGTAATCCAAGAGGTTATGGAAAATGATGGCCAGCAGACAGGCAGAATTTACAACATGGAAGGGTATTTTTCAAGTAAGCTTCTATTGGATTGTCAAAAAAAAATATTGTTTGTGTTGCTATTACAATGCTGATGTTATAAAATGAAAGTGTATGCTGTGACCATAGATTAAACCACTTGCTCCACATGGACGTACCCATATGTCCTCTGGTTTAAGTTGTTCTACCAGGGTCATGGATCCAGCTGCAGTCATGACCCTGGTATCTTTTTTTATTTCAGCAGATGATGATGAATAATGTAAAAGTGATCCAAGTGGCTAAATAGCTGCTGGATAGTTTTTACTCGTAGAGGAAGGTGGTCCTCCTGCTGACGATTTGCTACACTTTCCTGGGCTCTCCCGTTTCACCGGAAAGTCCAGGACTGAAGCCAGCAGTTCCACTGGCTTACCATAGAGATGTTTCCTAATCATCTCCATGGTCTATGAAATTGGAAGCGATAGGCATTTTGTCACTTCCGGTTTTGGATTGTTGTTTACAAGCTGTTACTGGCCTGTGAAAACATCTGTTCAAACTTAAAGTGGAATTTTGCCCACCCCTCCAAAAATTAAAAGTCATCAGCTACACATACTGCAGCTGCTGACTCTTAGGGTCTTTTCACATGGACGATCCGTTCAGGTCCGCCTGTCAGTTTTTCAGACGCCTGAATGGATGCTCCATAGAGGTCTATGGAGCGTCGGATGTCAGCGGTGACATGTCTGCTGACATCCGAGCCGATCCAATCCGAAAAAGTGTGACGGAGGAAAAAGCTATTTTTCCATCCGTCATCGGAATCGGATGACGACGGACACTATGCATGCTCAAATCAAATTACGAGTCCAAAGCTATTGGCTACTAGCCTCAACATAGTTCCGGCGTAACGCACGAACGTCATCACGTTATGAACGATTGGATTTTCCGACAACTTTGTCCGACCATGTGTATGCAACACCAGTTTGGGACAAAATCCGTCTGAAAAAATCTGACAGATTTTGTGGTCGGAATGTCCGACCGTGTGTACGGGGGCTTATACAAGAATCTACAAGCCGCTGGGAAAAGCCCCGGTGATTAGGTCGCACAGTGCCACATGCTCCAATCTGCTGATCAAACAAATGACTAAACAGTGGCACGCTCGTGTAATAATTGTCCACGTACAAGTGATACCCCTTTCCGAATAAGGGTGACACCAAGTTCCACACTATCTTGCCAGCGCTCCCTATGTAGTCTCGGCAGTTCTCTGGCTCTACGTAACTATCTTTTCCCTCATAAACCGTAAAGCTCCATGTATAGCCTGTTGCCCTGTCACAGAACTTATAGAGCTTAACCCTGTATCTGGCACGCTTGCTGGGAAGGTACTGTTTGAAAGACAAGCGGCCAGAAAATTTAATCAGGGACTCATCAACACAGACAGCTTGATCAAGAGTATAAATTCGTTTGGTCCACAATAGATCTATAGAGATCTTCCGTGAAAAACAGCGAATAAAAATTAAGTGGCGTAAAATCAGCTGTTTCCACCTGAATACCGGGTTGGCCAGTGAATGGGGGAAGTACGGGTTCTGCAGAAGTGGTGGGCATCCAATCAGGATTGGCGAATTCTGCAGGAAGGACACTATGGGAACAACGGGCCTGCCTTTGTCTTCTTCTTGGTGGCAGCGGGACACTACTTGTGCTTGCCACCTCGCCAGCTTGAACTGCACTTATGGGACTTGCCACGTCACCAAGTGTTACTGCAGTGCTGGATGTACGTCCAGGGTGTACTAGGCCACTGGTGCTTGCCAGTTCACCAAAAGGATGAGCGTCGCTAGTACTGGCTCTCTGCTCCATACGAGGGTTCTTGCACCTTAACAACATCAGAAGATCGGGATCGGGTACGCCAGGAACCTCACCTTCGTCGGCAGAGATATCTGTCATGGAGCCGCTGTTGTATACAGGATCCTATTCTGAGCCTGAATCTGACAGATGAGTGACCTCCTCTTCACTATCTGTCATGCTCAGAAACGTGTAGGCCTCTTCACTAGTGTACCTTCGATTTGCCATTTTGGGCTCTAAATTTACTGGTACAACTAGTGAGATTCACAGGTAAAAAAGCACCTAGGCTGTCAGCAACTGTATAATACGCTACCAAAAAAAAACTGTTAGCGATCGCAGGGATCAGGCCAGGGCCGGATTGGCCTACCAGGATACCGGGAGATTTCCTGGTAGGCCGCCTGCCCTCGGGCCGCTTTTAGTTGCGGCTGCATTTGTGCTCTCGCCTATGGATCACACAGCGCTGGCTGTATGTCACCCTCCTAATCACAGAGCGCTGGCTGGCTCTGTGTTTCAGCGGCCGCTCTGCAACACGGCCTGCCCCCCCAGACCGGCTCATGTGATAGTAGAGTGAATCAACGCTCCGCCTATTACATGAGCCGGTCTGGGGGGGCGGGGCCGTGTTGCAGAGCGGCCGCTGAAACACAGAGCCAGCCAGTGCTCTGTGATCAGGAGGGTGACATGCAGCCCATACAGCCAGCCCTGTGTGCCTGGATAGGATGATCAGCAGGGGGGCTGCATATAGAGGAAATTAGCTTTCTAGGGAGAGGAGGAGAATCGAGCATTCAGTGGCTGCATGGAGGAATATAGAAAGCTTATTTCCTCTATATGCAGCCCCCCTGCTGATCCTCCAACCCTACTTCTTTTTACTGCTCCCCCCAGTTCACCTTGTGCTCCCTGCCCCCCCCCACAGTTCTCTCCACCCCTGTTCTTTCTGCCCCCCCCAACCCCAGCCTGCTCTCCAGTTCTCCCCATCCTTCTCTAGCCTCCATCCCAGTGCTATCCACTCCCCCCAGTGCTCTTCACCCCCCCCAGTGCTCTCCCCCGTGCTCTTCACCCCCCCCTCCCCAGTGCTCTGCTCCCCCCAGTGCTCTTCACCCCCTAGTGTTCCCCCCGTACTCTTCACCCCCCCCCCCTCCCCAGTGCTCTGCTCCCCCCAGTGCTCTTCACCCCCTCCCCCAGTGCTTTTCTCCCCCCAGTGCTCTTCTCCCCTCTGTCCCCCCCATGCTCTCCACTCCCCCCAGTGCTCTCCCCCTGTCCCCCCCCGTGCGCTCTGCTCCCCCAGTGCTCTCCCCCCAGTGCACTCCACTTCCCCCAAGTGCTCTCCCCCCTGTTCTCCCCCCGTGCTCTACCCCCTGTTCTCCCCCCCTCAGTACGCTCCACTCCCCTCCCCCCCAGTGCTCCTCTCCCCCCACAGTGCGCTCCACTCTTCCCAGTGCTCTACCCCCTGTTCTCCCCCCGCTCAGTGCGCTCCACTCCCCCCAGTGCTCCCCTCCCCCCGCAGTGCGCTCCACTCCCCCCAGTGCTCTCCCCCTTGTTCTCCCCCGTTCTCCCCCACTCCCCCAGTGTGCTCCACTCCCCCCAGTGCTCTCCTTCCTGTTCTTCCTCCCAGTGCTCTCCACTCCCCCCAGTGCTCTCCCCCCTGTTCTCCCCCCAGTGCACTCCACTCCCCCCAGTGCTCCCCCCGTTCTTCCCCCTCCAGTGCTCTCCACTCCCCCCTGTTCTCCCCCCCCAGTGCTCTCCACACCCCCCCAGTGCTCCCCCCTGTTCTTCCCCCCAATGCTCTCCACTCCCCCCAATGCTCTCCCCCCCGTTCTTTCCCCTCCAGTGCTCTTCACTCCCCCCAGTGCTCCCCCCCTGTTCTACCCCCTCAGTGCTCTCCACTCCCCCCAGTGCTCTCCGCCCTTGTTCTTCCCCTCCTTGTTCCTTCCCCCCCAGTGCTCTCCCCCCTGTTCTCCCCCACAGTGCTCTCCCCCTGTTCTTTTCCCCCGAGTGCTCTCCCCCCCTGTTCTTTCTCACCCTCCCGTGCTCTCCAGCTCTCCCCATCACTCTCCAGCCCCCACCCCAATGCTCTCCAGCCCTCCATTCTCCCCACCCCTGTTCTTTCTGGCCCCCTGGTGCTCTCAAGCTCCACCCATCACTCTCCAGCCCCCCGTGCTCTCTAACCCCACCCCCCTTGCTCTCCACTCCTGTTCTTTTTGGCTCCCCCCAGCACTCTCCACTCCCCACCCCTGTACTCTCCACTCCCCCCTGCATTTTTCCCCCACCCATGTGCTCTCCAACCCTGCCAATGCTCTCCACCTCCCATAACGCTCTCTAGTCCCCAGTGCTTTTCCCCCTGTTCTTTCTGGCCCCCACTGGTGCTCTTGAGCTCTCCACCCTACTCTTTGTATCCCCCCCAGTACTCTTCAGCCCCCGTGCTCTCCACGCTTGTTTTTTTGCCCCCCCCAGTGTTCTTCGCCACCCCACACTCACAGCCCCCTCAGTGCTCTCAGCCTACCATGCTCTCCACCACTGTTCTTTTTGACCCCCCCAGCGATCTGCTCCCCACCCCTGTGATCTCCACTACCCCCTGCTCTTTGCCCCCACCCATGTGTTCCCCAACCCTGCCAGTACTCTCTGCTTCCCCTTCTCTCCAGCTCCCACCCAGTGCTCTCCACTTCCCCAGGACCAGAGGACAGGCTGACTGGGGCCAGAAAATGGGAACGGCTGAAGGTGCAGGTGGCCAGGGACCACTCCATCTCACAGCAAACAGATCCTCTGGAAGGAGCACCGCCCCCATCCAAAACGAGAACAGACCCTGCCTGTTGCTGCCCGTCATGGATATCCTGCTGGCATGCAAGGTACCGTACCGAGCATCAACAACACACCTTCCCACAGACAGGGACTGCAGACTGGGACATGGGGCACAGGAGGGGCTGCATTCATGGGCACAGTGGGCTGCATTCACGGCACAGTAAAGCTGCATTTGATGGGCACAGTGAGGCCGCAATGGTGGGCACAGTGAGACTGCATTCATGGGCAGAGTAAAGCTGCATTTGGTGGGCACCCACCCCCCTTACCTTAGTGTATTCTTTCTGTGGAAGGTGGTCCCCTACGTTCTGAGTTCCAGGGGTCCCCCTTGATGATTGTCCACTAACCACTTTTAACTGGAATTTGCATATATACAGTACAGACCAAAAGTTTGGACACACCTTCTCATTCAAAGAGTTTTCTTTATTTTCATGACTATGAAAATTGTAGATTCACACTGAAGGCATCAAAACTATGAATTAACACATGTGGAATTATATACTGAACAAAAAAGTGTGAAACAACTGAAAATATGTCTTATATTCTAGGTTCTTCAAAGTAGCCACCTTTTGCTTTGATTACTGCTCTGCATACTCTTGGCATTCTGTTGATGATCTTCAAGAGGTAGTCGCCTGAAATGGCTTTCCAACAGTCTTGAAGGAGTTCCCAGAGATTCCTAGCACCTGTTGGCCCTTTTACCTTCACTCTGCGGTCCAGCTCACCCCAAACCATCTCGATTGGGTTCAGGTCCGGTAACTGTGGAGGCCAGGTCATCTGGCGCAGCACCCCATCACTCTGCTTCTTGGTTAAATAGCCCTTACACAGCCTGGAGGTGTGTTTGGGGTCATTGTTCTGTTGAAAAATAAATGATGGTCCAACTAAACACAAACCGGATGGAATAGCATGCCACTGCAAGATGCTGTGGTAGCCATGCTGGTTCAGTATGCCTTCAATTTTGAATAAATCCCCAACAGTGTCACCAGCAAAGCACCCCCACACCATCACACCTTCTCCTCCATGCTTCACGGTAGGAATCAGGCATGCAGAGTCCATCCGTTCACCTCTTCTGCGTCGCACAAAGACACGGTGGTTGGAACCAAAGATCTCAAACTTGGACTCATCAGACCAAAGCACAGATTTCCACTGGTCTAATGTCCATTCCTTGTGTTCTTTAGCCCAAACAAGTCTCTTCTGCTTGTTGCCTGTCCTCAGCGGTGGTTTCCTAGCAGCTATTTTACCATGAAGGCCTGATTCACACAGTCTCCTCTTAACAGTTGTTCTAGGGATGTGTCTGCTGCTAGAACTCTGTGTGGCATTGACCTGTTCACTAATCTGAGCTGCTGTTAACTTGCGATTTCTGAGGCTGGTGACTCGGATGAACTTATCGTCCGCAGCAGAGGTGACTCTTGGTCTTCCTTTCCTGGGGCGGTCCTCATGTGAGCTAGTTTCTTTGTAGTGCTTGATGGTTTTTGCCACTGCACTTGGGGACACTTTCAAATTTTTCCCAATTGTTCGGACTGACTGACCTTCATTTCTTAAAGTAATGATGGCCACTCGTTTTTCTTTACTTAGCTGCTTTTTTCTTGCCATAATACAAATTCTAACAGTCTATTCAGTAGGACTATCAGCTGTGTACTGTATCCACCTCCTGCACAACGCAACTGATGGTCCCAACCCCATTTATAAGGCTTGAAATCCCACTTATTATACCTGACAGGGCACACCTATGAAGTGAAAACCATTTCAGGCGACTACCTCTTGAAGCTCATCAACAGAATGCCAAGAGTGTGCGGAGCAGTAATCAAAGCAAAAGGTGGCTACTTTGAAGAACCGAGAATATAAGACATATTTTCAGGTGTTTCACACTTTTTTGTTCAGTATATAATTCCACATGTGTTAATTCATAGTTTTGATGCCTTCAGTGTGAATCTACAATTTTCATAGTCATAAAAATAAAGAAAACTCTTTGAATAAGAAGGTGTGTCCAAACCTTTGGTCTGTACTGTGTATATATATATATATATATATATATATATATATATCCCTATGTGATTTCATATCTATATATAATATGCTCTTCATCAAATGTGCTTTAAAATGTATGGTTTTCCCTTTCATGAACAAAAAAATAATGACGTTATGCTGTTGGGCTGGAATAATAATGCTGTGGGGCTGGTATGAATTGTTTTTATTCCCAGTCCGGCTCTGGATCAGGCCTGACTCTGAACGCTGCAGTTATGTGTGTTGTGATTTGTAAGTGACAGTGATCGATCGATACTGCACTTGGGTGGGCTGGGCGGAGGGGCAAAACGCAGGTGCTAGCAGATATCTGTGCTGATCCCGCTAACAATGCATTTTTTGGAACCCTAAACTGCTGGGGACGCTAGTATAAATCTGATCAGAGCAGACATTGATCTGTTCAGATACTATACCACTAAGGGAGGTGTATACTTTGCGAGTGGATGTTAGCGGTACTGGCACTAACCTGACACTGCCTGGGGCGACGCAGACCCTATCTCACCCTAAAACCTAATTGATATCACCCGCCGGGTGATCAGGGGGTTAAACCTTTATTGGGTAATAAATGGTGATGCTATAAAAAGCAAACTAACTAACCAGCGTCACCCGTAACACTTATACGGTGATCACTGGTGAAAGGGTTAACTAGGGGCAATCAGGGGGTTAAAACCTTTATTATTACATAGGATGCCTGTGGCCAATCATAGCTCAGGCTGTGTAGTACACGCCCCACACTATATAAGGCCGCCAGCGCGGCGGCCTTGTGTAGTGTGTTGGCGTCTGTAGCAGTTAGTGGGTGTTCTGTGTACCTTCAACACAGTATACACCGATCGTTATCGTCCGATTTTTCGTTCTTGCTCTTCTGTAGTGGTTGGTGTCTGCGTGCCCTGACCGCAGTATACACTGCTATATTCACCTATATAGCTAGCGATATATCTATCTTTTATAATAGAGCTTGCAGTCAGTGTTAGGAGATTGTGCGTGCTGTCTGCGTGCTCTGAACCCAGTATACACCGCTATATCCACTTATATAGCTAACTATCTTGCTCGTTTTAAATAGAGCTGTCAGTCAGTGTTAGGAGATTGTGCGTGCTGTCTGCGTGCTCTGAACGCAGTATACACCGCTATATCCACCTATATAGCTAACTATCTTGCTCGTTTTAAATAGAGCTTTCAGTCAGTGTTAGGAGATTGTGCGTGCTGTCTGCGTGCTCTGAACGCAGTATACACCGCTATATCCACCTATATAGCTAACTATCTTGCTCGTTTTAAATAGAGCTTGCAGTCAGTGGTAGGAGCTTGTGCGTGCTGTCTGCGTGCTCTGTGTGAGCTCCCAGACTTCCAGGAGGAGTGCAGCGTGATGACTTCTTCAAGCCCAGGTTCTGAGCTCCCTGCTGGGCCGGGTGAAGTGCGTGGGGCCCTCTGGCCCACGGAGCTGTCTGATGATGAGAGGATGTTTTTGGAGGACCAGGCAGGACTTCCTGACTGGGCTTTGAATCAGCCTGAAGAGAATAGGGCTCAGGCCCAGGAAAGAAGGAGTAAGGTGAAGGATGTGATGGCCAAGGCGGCAAAGATTTTCTGCACGAAAATGAAAATTTTGTCTGAACTAAGGACAAGGAGAGACAAGGTGAGCAGCAATAGAAGGCCTGATTTCAAGGCGGCCATTGATGTTATGAAGAGACAATGTAATCAAATTGGTATGCTGATGACAGTGCTCATTAACAATGGCTCTCTCGAGAAGGAATTCCTAGACGGAATAGAAAGAGTGATGAGAGTAGCACAGGAAGAGGGTGCTCAAGTGGTGATACGCCGTAAAGAGCAATGTTTATTACAATCAACGGTAACTGGAAGTAAGTTGGCAGAAGGACCATCAGAAGAAGTGTCAGCAAGAGAAGAGAGAGACTTGGAAACCTCAATTTCTGGGAAAGTGATTGCAGAAGGTACAGACTCTAACTTTAAGACTGTTGGTTTGGGGGATACCACGGAGGGTCCTAGTAAGCCGGGGGGTGCTCAACCTGTGAACAAGGCTGTAGCCCCAACAGCTATGGCTGACTCCAGTGATGTGGTAACAAACCTAGGCCAGAAAGCAAAGTGTGTCCCAGTGGTGCTATTGAAAAGACTGACAGCAAATGAAGAAAGAAAAGACTTACCATCCCAATCCCCGGTGAATCCGGCCGATGCTTCCAAGCAAGGTGTACCGTCAGAGATACTGTCGGCCGCCATTGCCGCAAGCCGGCCTCGGGATGAGGGGAATGCATCTAAGGACAGTATGGGGCATAGCCAAGCTACTGTTGTGCGGTGTGCAGTAGTGTCCAGTAGCAGGACTAACGATGGTGGAAAGATGGCGTTAGCGGGAGGTGGAACGCCGTCTTCCCGCGGGAGGGGCGGTCCTAGTTTGGCGGGAAAATCTGGCGCGAAATTTGTGGGTGGGGAAGCTGGTGGGAGGACTGGAGTCGCGCCGGAAGTGACATCGCCGCCGGAAACGGAAGTCAGCTTGGCGGGTCACTTCCGGGCGTCGGTTTCAAGGGCTTCCGGGGTAAATCATCAGGAAGTGGTTAACGGTGTTGGTAATGATATAGACATGGAAAAGTCTAACAGTCTACAACCTGGTCAAGTGGTAAAGTCGGGATGTTGTCCGAGGGAAAGTGAAAGGGAGGATGCTTCATTAATAAATTATATTAAATGTTTAGAAAACTCTCAGGAGGTCTCAGAGCGGGTGGTGATAAATTCCCATGAGGTGGGAGGGAGGTTAAATGATGCGGGCAACCCCATAAGAGACCAGACACTAACTGACTTAAATGAGAGTCCTCAGGTAGTTCAGCAGGTAGGTATGGAGGTGGAGGAAGATGTACAGAGAGGGGTGGGAGGCGTTTCTCCTTGTGACGCTAGGATGGAAACTTCTCATCCGGAGCCTGTTTTAAGAGGCTCGCCAGAAGCAAGGTTACTAAATGCGTTAAAAGAGAAGCGTTCGTATGCAAATGTGGTAGGGTCGTCTGTGCCCCTGGGGCATCTGTACGATCAATTCGGGGCTGGGAATTTTCAGGCCCCCCCGGCTGATCAGTCCTCGGGTGCCAATTCATGGTCCCGAGGTACGGGTGGACCAGTGCGCAGGCGACGCAATGCAGTTCAATTAAGATGGGAGGGGGAAGGACAAAGTCCTAGTAGAGGACAGGTAATTGACATGATGCTGGCATTAGGCATCAAAGTTGGTGAAATATTCGCGGTAATCCATCCTCCGGCATCCCGAGACTTTGATTTAAGTTTTATTAATATAGTTATTATGGAAATTTTTATTACATCTTTTGGATTAATCAGAGGGACAGAACCTTGGAGGAACTTTAGGATTATCCCACTAAGCAGGCAGGAAGATATCAAGAATTTGACTATTCTTGTAAGGAATGAGAGTTTGTTGCCTGAGGACATTGCGACATGGCTTGGTCGGTATGGCCAGTTACAGTGTCCTTTGCATAAAAATTTGGATGAGAGAGGAATTTGGACCGGGGCATGGAGCACCAAGATCCGGTTACGCAGAACAGGTAATACGGTTGCTCATGTCCCAGGCAGTGCGTTTTTGGGCCGTGACCGGATCTTGGTGTTCTATCCGGGACAGCCAAGAAGGTGCTTTAAATGTGGATGTCCAACCCATTTGAGCGCGGACTGTACGGTAACAAGATGTATCAAATGTTACAAATTTGGACACTCAAGCGAAACCTGTGGCCTCATATGCTGCAATTTATGTGGTCATATGGGTCATTCCTTTAATAGGTGTCCAAAAGCCTTTAGAGGGGAGGATGAACCTGAGAGGCAGGCAAATGATAATAGTGCCCCCTCTGAATCTAGACAAGAAGAGGTGGTAGTTGGGCGGAATGATGGGGGCGTGGTTGAAAGAGGTGCGGTTGGTGTTGCCAGTGCTTTTCCGGTTGAAGTAACACCTTGTGCAGTGGAGGAGAAGGGTCCAGAAAGCGTCAGTGTAGTTGTTGATCCTAAAGGGGTAAGACCTACAGTCGCCTCACCCAGTGATGTTGGGGGAGGGGTGTCTCGGAAGGGGTCAGATCTGGTGAGAGAGAGGAGGGAGAGAACGGCAAGGAGAAGTGGGCAGAAGTTGAGACGCACTAGCACTTCTCGCAGTAGAAGCCCTCTTAGGTCAGGGTCGATTTCACCTTCCCCGCAGCGGGGTTTGACAGGTCCAGGAGTAGTATCTACAGACTCTGAAATGTCAGAGGATGAATATAAAGGTGGGGAGGAAGTTGATGCGGAAGTTGGTATAGTTTGTGAAGATGTGGTGGGAGAAGAAGATGTTGGTAGAGGTGAAGCTCCAGCTTCTGGACGTGGTAATGAGTTTACTACTGTAGGGAAAAAGAAAAAAAAGAAGAAAGAGCGTAGAATGCCGGAAAAGAGTTGAGAATAAATGTAAATGACTAAGTTTATGTAATGTATAGTTAAAGTTGTGTTTGGTTTGATTTTGTTATGTAAAATATTTGTAATGTATGGTAGCAGTATGGAATAAAAAAAAATTTCCACCTATATAGCTAACTATCTTGCTCGTTTTAAATAGAGCTTTCAGTCAGTGTTAGGAGATTGTGCGTGCTGTCTGCGTGCTCTGAACGCAGTATACACCGCTATATCCACCTATATAGCTAACTATCTTGCTCGTTTTAAATAGAGCTTTCAGTCAGTGTTAGGAGATTGTGCGTGCTGTCTGCGTGCTCTGAACGCAGTATACACCGCTATATCCACCTATATAGCTAACTATCTTGCTCGTTTTAAATAGAGCTTTCAGTCAGTGGTAGGAGCTTGTGCGTGCTGGCTGCGTGCTCTGATCTCTGAGGACTTCCAGAGTGGTGGAGGAGGAGAGGGAGCTGATGGCGTCGGTCAGCCCAGGTCAGGAGCCTGTTCCTCGGCCTGAGGAAAAGCGTGGAGCCCTGAAGCTCCTGGAGTTCGTTGAGGAGGAGAGGCTGTACTTGGAAAACCAGCTTGACTTGGTTGACTGGTCTCTGAGACAGCCAGGAGAAGACGTGGAGAAATCTGCGGAGAGGAAAAGAAAAGCCAAGGGCTTAATGGTAAAGGCTTCTCGCTGTTACTGCGAAAAAATGAAAGTTTTGGCCGAGCTGAGGAATAGACGCGACAGATCAGGTATCAAGAAGAGAACAGAATTCAAGCCTGTCATAGATGGACTGAAAGAGCAGTGTAACATGCTTGGTGAGCTTTTATCAAATCTAATTGACAGTGCCTCAAGCGAAAAGGACTTTCTGTTGAGAATAGATAAAGTTATGAGAGTGGCGTGCGATGAGGGCTCCCAGGCGGTGAGGCGCCGCAAGCAACTTGTGTCCCAAAGCGCAAAGATGGAGGAGAAAGAGGAAAATCCCGCCATGGAAAGTGTCCAAGTGGTGAAGGAAAGTAAGCCTGTGGGTGAAGTATCAGAAGACCCGGTGCCAGTAAAGACCCTTGATGTAAGTGGGACTGTGACTGTGAAAGCTTACCCCAGAGAGACTGCTGTGATGGAAGAAAGTGCGGTGAAGGTTTTGCCTAAAGAGACTGGTGTGGGAAAAGGAGGTGTTGTGAAAGTAGTTTCTAAGGTTGCTGCTTCTGGTAGTGCTGCCGAGAGACCAGGTAAACCCAAGGGTGACCAACCTGTGAGTGAGGTTGTGTCCCCAGGTGGTGTTGTTGGTCTCGGTGAGGCAGAGGGAAAGCAGCAGCAAAGAAACAAGAAGGACTCTAAAAAAGAGAAGACGCCAGTGGTACAGTTAATAAGACTAAAGGACAAACAAACGGACTTACCTTGTGTATCCCCTGTGATCCCGTCCGGTTGTAAGCAGGGCAGGCCGTCAGCAGAGTTGTCGGCTGCCACTGCTGCAAGCCGGCTTCAGGGAGAGGGGAAAGGGGTTGGGGAGTGTAATGGGAATGTTAAAAGCCAAGCCAGCCAGGCCGCCGCTGTGGGGGGTGTTTCAGTGGCGTCCGGCGGCAAGGCTTCTGGTAATGTGGTAATGGCGGCTGTTGCTGACAGAACGCCGTCTCTTCGCGGGCAAAAGGGCGGAGTTGCTGGGCGGGAGCTTAGTGTAAAGTCATTGGGGGAAAATGGCGCGCTTCCGGTGGGTGGGTCGGCCTCTAGCAGGGTCGGCTCAGGGCCGGAAATGACGTCATCGGGAGCGGAAGTCGGCCGTAGTACGCATGTCCGGCCGGTGGTCAATGAAGCTTCCGGTCAAACAGTTCATGCAAACATTGGTGATAGTACTGATGATGTAGTATTGTCTGGTGGGTTAGAACCTGGTCAAAAGATTGAGTGGGGAGACTGTCCAATGGGCGATCTTGATGAGGGTGACCCAGTACTGGATTACATTAAAGGTTTAGAAGGTTCCCAACGGGAGGAGGTACAAAAAGTTTTAATAGACTCCTGTGGGGCCCACGCGGAGGTGGAATGGAGCGAGGCTTGGAAATCCCTTGTTTTTAGTTCAGAGGAAGGGGCTCCCCAGGGGGTGCATCCTACAGTGAGGGAGGTTGGGGATGGCGGCTCCTGTGTTGAGGGTGTGGAGGTGTTGCCCCCTGTCCCTCCTTCTCCCTCCGGGTCTGTAGCTCCTTCCCCGAGGCCTGTGCTGAGGGGGTCACCAGAGGTCAGGTTATTAAATGCTTTAAAAGAAAAACGATCGTACGCAAATGTAGCAGGTGCAAATGTAGCTTTGGATCATATTTACCACCGGTTTGGTGCGGGGAACTTTCGGGTACCTCCGGCTGACCAGCCCTCAGGGGCGGGTTCATGGTCGAGGGGGACGGGAGGTCCAGAACGTAAAAGAAGAAATGTGGTCCAGCTACATTGGGAAGGGATTGGTCAGTGCCCCACTAGGGGACAAGTGGTGGACATGGTGCTGTCTCTAGGCTTTAAAGTAGAAGAACTTTTCGCGGTAATTCACCCGTCTAGTTCCCCAGATTTTGATATTAGCTTCATGAGCATGGTGGCCATGGAGCGTTTTATCACCGCGTTCGAGATGATCTGGGGAACTGACCCTTGGAAAGGGTTTCGGGTGATCCCGCTAAGCCGGCAGGAAGATATTAAGGTTATTACCATACTGGTAAGAAACGAGAGTCTGCCCCCAGAGGACATTGCGACCTGGTTAGGGCGGTATGGCCAGTTACAGTGTCCTCTGGGTAAGTGTCGGGATGAAAAGGGGATATGGAATGGTGCCTGGAGTGCTAGGATTAAGCTCAAGAGGGCCAGTAATTCTGTCGCACATATCCCGGGCAGTGCCTTTTTGGGGAGGGATAGGATTTTGGTATTTTACCCGGGCCAGCCCCGCCGTTGCTTCAGATGCGGGTGCCCAACCCATCTGAGTGCTGATTGCACGGTAGTCCGTTGTGTTAAATGTAACGGGTTTGGGCATTCGGGGGAGGCATGCAATCTAATTTGTTGCAACCTTTGTGGCCAAATGGGGCATCCATTCAGCAGATGCCCTAGGGCCTACAAGGGAGAAGCAACGAGGGGTAGTAAAACAGGTAGTGGTGGTGCCCCTCCTCCTGCGGGACAGGGCCCTGGAAATAGGGAGGCCCGGCCCAGGCGGGAGGGTGGTGCTCCACGTAGTAATGTGGAAGAGCAGCCCGCTCCAGGTGGGGCGGCCCGGGGAACAACAGGTGGGGTGGCAGTTGGGGTGGTGGTTGCCCCCCCTCCTTCAGGGAATGATGGGGTAGCCCAAGCTTCGAAGCCTCAACCCTCTGCTCCTACTCCTCTCCCTCGGAGGATGCGGCTGAGAAATCGGCCAGTTGTGGCTACCACGTCCGACTCTTCGGCAGGTGAGAATCAAACGGGGGAGGAGGACATGGACGTCTCAACTAAAGGTGCTCAGAAACGTCCTAAGGAAGTATCTGATGAGGAGGGTGAGGTAAATTGGGTGTTAATTAAAAAGAAACATGGAAGGAAAAAGAAAAAGAAGGTCTTACCTGTTGAGGCTGAGCTGAGGCCACAGCCAGACGCACTTGCTCTCCTCTCTTCAGGGGAGGAATATAGTGATGAGGGTATGTAAAGTACATTTTTCCTTTTTCTTTTGTTTGAGTTGTTAAGTGTAAAGTGATTGTAAACTAATGTTTGTTTTTCTATTGTAAAGTTTGTTAAAGTTTGGTAGCAGTTTTACTGGAATAAAAATCTCCACCTATATAGCTAACTATCTTGCTCGTTTTAAATAGAGCTTGCAGCCAGCGGTAGGAGATTGTGCGTGCTGTCTGCATGCTCTGAACCCAGTTTACACCGCTATATCCACCTATATAGCTAACTATCTTGCTCGTTTTAAATAGAGCTTTCAGTCAGCGTTAGGAGATTGTGCGTGCTGTCTGCGTGCTCTGAACGCAGTATACACCGCTATATCCACCTATATAGCTAACTATCTTGCTCGTTTTAAATAGAGCTTGCAGTCAGCGGTAGGAGATTGTGCGTGCTGTCTGCGTGCTCTGAACCCAGTATACACCGCTATATCCACCTATATTGCTAACTATCTTGCTCGTTTTAAATAGAACTTGCAGTCAGCGGTAGGAGATTGTGCGTGCTGTCTGCGTGCTCTGAACGCAGTATACACCGCTATATCCACATATATAGCTAACTATCTTGCTCGTTTTAAATAGAGCTTTCAGTCAGTGTTAGGAGATTGTGCGTGCTGTCTGCGTGCTCTGAACGCAGTATACACCGCTATATCCACCTATATAGCTAACTATCTTACTCGTTTTAAATAGAGCTTGCAGTCAGCGGTAGGAGATTGTGTGTGCTGTCTGCATGCTCTGAACCCAGTATACACCGCTATTCCACCTATATAGCTAACTATCTTGCTCATTTTAAATAGAGCTTGCAGTCAGCGGTAGGAGATTGTGCGTGTTGTCTGCGTGCTCTGAACCCAGTATACACCGCTATATCCACCTACATAGCTCTTCTCTATTTGAGCCATCTGCCATCTGCAGAGTTAGTGGAAGTTGTGTGTGCCTCCAGCACAATATACACTACCCAATTGCTGGTGTTCCCAACTCCCTTTAGGCCATTACCATGTCTGGAAGGCCAGCAAGGAGAGGCAGACAGGCGCGAGTTGATAAAAGAGGGCAAGCAGGCTCTGTGTCTAGAGACAACGGTGCTGGCCGTGGACGCGGTGCATCGTCATCATCAGCACGTGGCCATGGGACACGCTTGTCCTTCTTTTCGGGAGCTGGACATGTTGAGCCGCAACATGCCAACAACTTGGTAGAGTGGATGACCAAGCCCTCTTCATCCTCCTCATCCTCTCTCACCCAGGCTCAGGGTACTAGCAAAGCAGCTGCCAATGCATCGTCTTCCCTCCTCTCAATGTCATCATCAGTGACTCCTTCCCTAGACCCACCACGTCCTCCTGAGGAGTCTCCTGAACTCTTTGAGCACAGTGTTGGGTACATGCTCCAGGAGGATGCCCAGTGTTTTTTAGGCTCTGATGATGGTACTCAGCTAGAGGAAGGCAGTAGCGTGAATGCAGAGAGAGGGGATGCTCAAGAAGGACAGCAATCTGGCAGTCATGTTCCACAAGCTGCAGCATACTGCCAGGTTTGCTCCAGCGATGAAGAGGGAGGGGATGATGAGGGCACTGACTCCACGTGGGTGCCTGGTAGGAGAGAGGAGGAGGAGGAGGAGGCACATGTCCCCCTCCGGAGGCCAGCTTAGGGGCAGCACACCGACTGAATCACACCGCAGAGCTCTGCCTGTGGAGGACGCTGCCTCTGCGCGTTATTCTAAAAGTTCTTTGGTGTGGGCCTTTTTTGAGACCAGTGCATCAGATCGCACCGCTGCTATTTGCAACATATGTCTCAAGCGTATCTCGCGTGGCCAAAACATCAGCCGCTTGGGCACCACATGCTTGACCAGACATATGTTGACCTGCCATGCAGCTCGTTGGCAAGCGTACCTCAAAGACCCACACCAAAGAACAAAGCGGACCTCTCCTTGCTCCTCATCAGCTGGGATCTCCAACCCCACTAGACCTTCAGTCCTCTCTGAAACCTGCTCTGAGAGGAATGAAGGTGTAGAATTAGGTGTGTCACAGCCAAGTGCTTCCGGGCACTCTGCTAGCAGTACACCCACGTCCGATTATAGCAGGCAAATGTCCCTGCCCCAGCTGCTGGACCGGCGAAAGAAGTTCACTCCCAGCCATCCACATGCCCAGCGGTTGAATGCTAGCTTGGCTAAATTGCTAGCACTTTAACTGCTGCCTTTTCAATTGGTAGACTTGGCCCCCTTCCGTGAGTTTGTACAATGGGCGGTTCCTCAGTGGCAGGTCCCCAAACGCCACTTTTCTCACAGAAGGCAATTCCGGCTCTCTACCCGCATGTGGAAGGCAATGTCCTTGCCTCGCTGGACAGGGCGTTCAGCGGTAAGGTGCATATTACCACTGACTCATGGTCCAGCAGGCATGGACAGGGACGTTACCTGTCTTTCACAGCCCATTGGGTCACTCTTCTGGCAGCGGCGAAGGATGCAGGACAAGGTGCAGTAGTGTTGGAGGTTGTTTCGCCACCACGCCTCCAAAATGCTACTATTGGTTGTGACACACCTCTCTCCTCCACCCCCTCCTCTTCTTCTTCCTCCATGGCCTCTTCCAGTGCTCTGTCCTCAGAACCAGCGGTGCTCCGTAGGCGTTCCAGGGGCTACGCAAGAACGCAGGCAAAACGATGCCATGTGGTGCTTGCGCTGGTTTGTTTGGGGGACAGGAGCCACACTGGGGCGGATGTTTTGTCAGCTCTGCAGGGGCAGGCCGAGAGGTGGTTGACGCCACGCCAGCTTAAGCCAGGAATGGTGGTTTGCGACAATGGCACCAACCTCCTCTCCGACCTCCGACAGGGAAAATTGACCCATGTGCCCTGTGTAGCTCACGTCCTTAACCTGGTGGTGCAGCGGTTCTTGAGCAGGTACCCGGGCTTACAGGATGTCCTGAAGCAGGCCAGGAAAGTCTGTGTGCATTTCCGCTGATCATTTAATGCCTGTGCTCGGCTGGCTGAGCTCCAAAAGGAGTTGAACCTGCCCACGAACCGCCTTATATGTGACATGCCCACCAGGTGGAACTCAACGTTGGCCATGCTGCAGCGGCTGCACACGCAGCAGAAGGCCATCAATGAGTACCTGTTCGACTACGGCACCAGGACAGGGTCAGGGGAGCTCGGTTTTTTCTCACCACGCCAGTGGGGCATGATCAGGGATGCATGCACTGTCCTGTCACCATTTGAGGAGGCCACAAGGATGGTGAGCAGTGACAGTGCATGCATTAGTGACACTGTACCTCTTGTCCACCTCTTGGAGCATACGCTGCGTGGAATAATGAACAGGGCACTTGAGGCAGAACAGAGGCAGGAAGAGGAGGACTTCCTTGCCTCTCAAGGCCCCCTTTATCCAGACAGTGTTCCCGCTGTGCCACCCATCACACAGGAAGAGGATGAGGAGGAGGAGGATGATTGTGTCAGCATGGAGGTGGAGGCTAGCACTCAGCATCAGCAGCAGCAGCAGTCTTGTAGGGATGATTCACAGTCCCAAGAAACCCGTGGACTTGTTCGTGGCTGGGAGGAGGTAGCTGCGGATCATGTTGTCCTTAGTGACCCAGAGGACTCCGGACTGAATGCCTCAGCTAACCTATGCTGCATGGCCTCCCTGATCCTGCAAAGCCTGCGGAAGGATCCTCGTTTTCTTCGGATCAAGGAGAGGGACCATTACTGGCTGGCCACTCTCCTTGATCCACGGTACAAGGGTAAGGTTGTCGACCTTATCTTGCCATCGCAGAGGGAGCAGAGGATGAGACATCTCCGGGAGGCCTTGCAGAAAGGTCTGTGCAACGCGTTTCCAGAGACTGGGAGGCTACAAACTCCTGGTCCTGGACAACGTGTTGCTGAGGCATCAGAAGGAGCGGTGGAGAAGGTGGCCGTCTGACCGATGCTTTCAGACAATTTTTTAGTCCGCAGCCCCAAGGTATTATCAGTTCCAGCAACCATCGCCATTGTCTGATTTACATGGTGCAGGAATACTTAGGGGCAAGGTCAGACTTGGACAGCTTTCCCACCGAAAATCCTCTGGCTTACTGGGTCTTGAGGATGGATCACTGGCCAGAGCTTGCACAGTATGCAATTGAGCTACTGGCCTGTCCTGCATCCAGCGTTCTTTCGGAACGCACCTTCAGCGCTGCTGGTGGCTTTGTTACCGATCACAGGGTGCGCCTGTCCACCGAATCAGTTGATCGACTGACCTTCATCAAGATGAATCAGTCTTGGATCACCCACAGCTACCAAGCACCTGAAGCTGATGTAACCGAATATTTTTTTTTGAAATATCACATCCCTTCAAGACTGCCTATGCTGATGCTGAGTGACTGTCCTGTTATGTTGATTGTCTATCCTCTTCCTCCTCCGCTGATATTTTGGAAGAACATTTCTGGTTCTGGGTGATGCCATCAGCCCAATTTTTCTGCCCCTGTTTAACAGGGGCGTTTAATTACAATTTTTTGTGCAATGCTTTGCAGCAGGGCTAATTCCTGCACTACAACTAGAGTATATGGGAGAGGTTGCAGTGTCGTGGCACCAGCACCAGTGCCTAAGGCCCAATTTTTCTGCCCCCGTTTAACAGGGGCGTTTAATTACAATTTTTGATGCAATGCTTTGCAGCAGGGCTAATTCCTGCACTAAAACTAGAGTATATGGGAGAGGTTGGAGTGTCGTGGCACCAGCACCAGTGCCCAAGGCCCAATTTTTCTGCTCCTGTTTAACAGGGGCGTTTAATTACAATTTTTGATGCAGTGCTTTGCAGCAGGGCTAATTCCTGCACTAAAACTAGAGTATATGGGAGAGGTTGCAGTGTCGTGGCACCAGCACCAGTGCCTAAGGCCCAATTTTTCTGCCCCTGTTTAACAGGGACATGTAATTACAATTCTTGATATAATATTTCACAGGAGGGCCCGTTCCTGTGCCCACCCAGAGTAACTGTGAGGACTTATAGTGTTGTGGCACCAGCACCACAACCACCAAAGGTCAATTTTTCTACCACTGTTCAACAATGGCATGTAATTACAATTCTTGATATAATCGTTCACAGCAGGGCGCTCCAGCGCCCACCAAGAGTCACTTTGAGGGCTTACAATGTTGTGGCAAAACCAACACCTTGTTCCACCATTTCTGCAGAGCATATAGGGCAGGCCCCCTACTTTCAAACATCCAACTTACAAACATCTCCTACTTGCAAACGGAAGGAGACAACAGCAAGTGAAATGAAAAAAGGCAGACTGCAAAACAAATTATACAGGGGTTATAACCCTTCCCTATGTTTTCCAAAAAGCTTAAAAATCGTTTTTTTGACTGGAGCTACACTTTAAAAATGTACCAGTTGAAAATTACAAACAGATTCAACTTAACACAACAAACCTACACAGTCCCTGTCTTGTTTGCACCGCCTGTATACTGCTGTTCTGAGAATATAGGGCCTGGGGGCCACACATATTTCCTTTTTTTAATATTGGTACGGGGTTCCCCTTAATATGCGTACAAGACCCAAAGGGGCTGGTAATGGGCAGGGAGGGCTACCCATGCCATTTTTCTCAATGATTTTCAACCATATTGCAGGAACCAGATATAACATTAAAACCGCAAGCAGTTTTAAATGACGTTATTTCCGTTAAAGCGGTTTTGTACAGAAAATTGCATGTTCTTCTTATCTAAATCGCTTTGGAACATAGATGCAGTTATGAACATTGAAATAAAATAATATGCAGTATTTACCTTGTATTTCTAATGTTTATGCCGACTTCCGGGCTCTCCTCCCGTGGGAGTAGGCGTGTTTATCGGCTTCGCAATGGTCCCTGGGAACTTTTTTAGCTATTTCCCAAGAATCCGTGGGGGACACAGTCATGCCGAAATCTTGTGAGATTTCGGAAGGAGGACGCCGGTCACGTGACGAGGTTACACGAGGAGACACTGCTATCAATGAGCATGCGCGAGATGGAGCGGTGGATGCTGGGAGCTCAGCGTCATCGCATCCAGGAAGTAAATGCCTGTGGGCTTCCAACGCCCACAGTGAAAATGGAAACCGCCGGACTGCTTTTTTAAAAGTTTTCCTTTGCAATGAAATCGTCACGCCGGGGGTTAAAAACACGCCGATCGTGACTGCTAAGACACCGTAGGAATCGCTCACCAGTGACACAGGTAAAAAAAAAAAAAAAAAACGCAGCGGAATCCCGCTTTAAATCTCTTTTTGTGCAGAGACTGTTCTAAACACGGATAACACGTGGCACTTCACAGGCATACTACAGACACCCCCCAGGCACGATATTTTAAGGAATATTTCACTTTTTTTTCACTTTAATCGTCCTTAAAATCAGTGCTCCCGCCAAAACGGCAGTTTTTAAAACTTTTTTTTGCATTAACCCATGTCCCCTGGGGTAGGAGCCAGGTCCCCAAACCCTTTTTAGGACAGTATCTTGCATATTAGCCATTAAAATTAGCACTTTTAATTTCGAACGTTCGAGTCCCATAGACTTCAATGGGGTTCTAACGTTCGTACGAATTTGGGGTCCGTTCAAAAGTTCTGGTGCGAACCGGGGTGTGTTCGGCTCATCCCTACCAGTGACACTTATACGGTGATCACTGGTGAAAGGGGCAATCAGGGGGTTAAAACCTTTATTAGGTTGTATATGGGGGTACCTAACACTATAAAAACCTGGCGGTGAACCTAAATAAATAACTAGCTACCTAGTAACTGGCACCAGTGACACTAATGCAGCGATTAGAAAAACGATTGCTTAGTGACACTGGCAAAAGGGGGTGAAAGGGTTACTTGGGGGCAATCAAGGGGTTAAACCTTTATTGGGGGAGGGGAGTAGAAGGCTACCCTGGACCTAAAGGGGCCTAAAGCTAACTGCACTGACACTTTTTACAGTCACAAATGACACTAAATGCAGTGATCAGTAAATAAATGATCACTGCAATCAGTGACACTGTGACTGGGGGACAGGGGGTGACTGGACTATATGGACTATGAATCCAGACAATATGAAATGTGTCTGCAAAGCATTGATTGTTACTGTGCCAGTCACATGATATAAAGAAGGCTTTTAGAACAGAGAATCAAAATAAATAATAGCAACAAAGTGTGTTAGGCTCCATGCAAACCAGCTTAAAAAACACTCCTAGCAGCAGCCTTTAAGTGTTTTTATTTTTTTATGCTTCTATAAGCAAATAGTGTTAGTGCCCGTTCACACTACCGCGACTTGGGACGCGACTTGTCAGACCGCAAGTCACCCCAAGCCGCTTGACATTAGAAATTACATTAAAGTGAATGAGAGCCGTCTTAATGAGCACTACTCAAGTCGGAGCGACTTCCCAAAAGGTTCCTGTACTACTTCAAGGCGACTTATAGGCGACTTGTACCCATAGATTTCAATACAAGTCGCCTACAAGTCGGATCATCGTCTATAAGCAAGCGACTTAACAGGAAGAAGAACACAATTATGGCAGCCCTCCCCTTCCCACACACAGATTACTTCCTGGCTAACCTTATCTCTAGGGAAGTGTGAAGTGAAGTGTGAAGGTGAAGTGAAGAAGTGAAGATAAGAAGTGAAGTGAAGAATTAAGATAAAGAGCCTGTTGTGTGTGTGCATCATGTCATCCCGAGGCCGCAGAGAAGTGCAGCACAGGGAGCCAGTGGATAATGAGTCTCTAATCAGACATGTGATATGTGCATATACAATAAGCAAGATCCCAACTACAAGGATCAATCCAAGAGGGATAGCGCTTGGCTGGAAATATGCCGACTAACCATTGAAGATTGGGAAACAATGCTGCCGACCGATCGTAGTGACAAATGTAAGTTTAACATTTTTATTAAATTTATGCTGTTATTTATTATGCATGTGTTCTGCACTGACATAGCTGAATAGGCATAATGATAATTGTAGTTGTAGATAGAGTTGAGCGGACACCGGGATGTTCGGGTTTGACGAGTTGCCACGTCACCTGCCACGCCACTTGCCGCGTCACCTGCCACGTCACCTGCCACGTCACTTACCACGTCACTTGCCACGTCACCTGCCACGTCACTTGCCACGTCACCTGCCACGTCACCTGCCACGTCACCTGCCACGTCACTTGCCACGTCACCTGCCACGTCACCTGCCACGTCACTTACCACGTCACTTGCCACGTCACCTGCCACGTCACTTGCCACGTCACCTGCCACGTCACTTGCCACGTCACCTGCCACGTCACCTGCCATGTCACCTGCCACGTCACCTGCCACGTCACTTGCCACTAGTTGTGGATTGTCCACTTGCAATTGCAATTGTTTAAAATATTTATCTAATGGCTTTTCATCATCATTTGCCATCATTACCGAACACCAAAACCGAACACGAACAAACAGTCAATTGTTCAGTTTCTGTTTCGGGACCCAAAAACAAAAAAATTATTTAGGAACCCTAACTTTACAGTTCCGGTTCACTTAACACTAGTTCTAGAACAACTGGAGGACCAGAATATGGTGAACCTTTGTGTATTCTTTCACTGATGTTAACTGCTAGTGTTAATAAATGTAAATAATGAATGATCAATATCCTTAATAATAGTGATTGCTTTTATTATCACAGTTTAGAAAAAATTTAACCAAAATATCATTTTTATTACATGAAGGAAAGATCGCAAAGCATGAAAACATTATAACCGTAATAACATCAGGCTTTATAGAACTTTAAAGAAAAAGAAACATTAGCAACTTCTAGATGTAAAGCAGTGAGCAATGCAGTTAGGAAATGGCATCCAATTGCCATTCTAATTCACCGGCCGGTGAAATAAAGTATGATGCAAACTTTTCACGAACAGTGGCACCATCGCAGGATCCCCTTGCAGCAGTGATGTGTGCACTTTCCAAGTCATGCATAAGGGAATCCTCAAAACGGTACCCGTCACGTACCCGGACAAAATTGTGCAGCACGCAAGCTGCTTTGACAGCTGAATTGCATTTTCAATGTTTAATGCAATAGGCGTATGTAACAAACGCCATTTATTGGCAAGAATTCCAAACGTGCACTCAACCACCCTTCTTGCCCTTGTCAGCCGGTAATTGAAGACTTTCTTAGGAGTTGTCAGATTTCTATTGGAGTAAGGTCTCATTAGGTGTTGCGACAATGCAAAAGCCTCATCTGCGACAAACACATAGGGTATTGGGGGTTCAGTCGTGCCAGGAAGAGGACAGTTCTCAGGAATATCTAGCCGATTAGATTGTAGCCTTTCACCAAAGGAGGAATTTGCAAAAATACGCGAATCGCAGCTACTTCCGTAGGATCATATATCGATATAGGTGAAGCAGTAGTTTGCATCGGCAACAGCAAGAAGTACAAATGAACACATTTTTTTGTAATTGTAGAACATACTTCCACTACCAACAGGCTTAACGACACGCACATGCTTCCCATCTATAGCTCCAATGCAAATTGGGAAATTGCACCGGCGCCAAAATATTTGTGCTAAATCACGCCAATTATCTTGTGTAGGCCGCTTCATAACCATGCTGTTAAGCACATCCCATAAGACTTGGCAGGTGTCTTCGATAATGTAGCTGATTGTTGATCTGCCCAACATGAACTCATAATGTAGACTAACTAGGGAATGACCGGTTGCCAGGTATCTGAAAGACAAAAGACATAAACCATTTTATGTTCCTATTTATGTTTTGCAGTATCCATATTACAAATCCAGTGGAAGGGTTTGCGCGACTGTTTTACTCGCTACATTCGCAAAACGAATGAGGCCAGGAGTGGGTCTGGAGGCAAACGAATTGTACCCTATGTGCATGCAGCTGAACTTGAGTTTCTGCGGCCTTTCCTGGATCTGAGAGAGTAAGATAACATCTTTCATATTTGTAAAGTGATACTATACAATTCTACTAAGAAGGGGGTGCCTAATGCCGCGTACACACGAGAGGACTTATGTCCGACAGACCTCCAAAGGAGTTCCGCCGGAGTTCCGACGGAGTTCTGGCGGAGTTCTGGCGGACTTTTCGACCGAACGGACTTGGACACACACCATCACACCAAACTCCGACGGAGTCGAACGTGATGACGTACGACTGGATTCGAATAAGGAAGTTCATAGCCAGTAGCCAATAGCTGCCCTAGCGTCGGTTTTAGTCCGTCGGAGTAGCATACACACGAGCGGATTTTTCGAAGGGGACCGGGTCCGGCGGAGTTCCGTCGGGAAAATTTGAAGCATGCTTCATTTCTAAAGTCCGTCAGACTTTGGCGAATCAAAAGTCCGTTGCAGCCCACACACGATCGAATAGTCTGACGGACTCAGTCCGTCGGAGTTTGGATGTTGAAAAGTCCGCTCGTGTGTACGGGGCATAACTGTTCTTTTATATGTTTATTGCAGAACACAATCCAGTTGGGAAGTTGCTGATGAAGGGCAGGATGCATCACAGGAGGCAGCATCACAAGAAGTGGGAGGCTCGCTGTCGCTGTCCTTGGATCATCCTTTGCTGTTGGAAGAACAGCAAGATGAAGAGCAAGACCGCAACCAGGGAGAGGCTTCCAATATTCAGCAGCCGGCTGAGCCTATCCGACTCCGAAGTCAAAGACGGAGTAGACCACCAAGGGGAAGTAACACCCAAAACATTGAGAGATTTGCCGAACTGGTCGATCGGATGAATCAAAAATTGGACGAACTACATTCCGAAGACCATGGTTTTGGACTCATGGTCGCCGGAATGTTTCAAAGAGTTCCGCAGGAGCGCAAAAATGAAGTAAAGAAGGCAGTGATGGATCTCATGGAAGCTAGCATTAGAAATAATCCAATTCCATCCTCTTCCATGTTTGGACCACCACCATCCGGACCCTACTAGAACTACTCAACCCCTCCACCACCCAGAACCCTTCCCTACTATCCCCCTCGCTTCCGTCCCTACTCCGATGAGTATGGAAATGCCCTGAATCCTGCCCATCCACCTATACCCTATCCATCTCCATCCCCAATGCCATCAGCAACTACCACAACACTGAACCAACCATACAGTGCTAATTTATCTAATTTTCCACCAACACCGTCCCCAAGGCCTTCCACCAGCTCTATAACATCACCATATGAGCCAGTTTACCATAATTTGTAAGATTTAAAAATAAAAAAATTTAAATAATTCTGTTTTGTAGATATATTGGTATATACTGTTAAAAATAATTAAAGTTTAAAAAAAAAATAAAATGGATGTTGGTGTGCTAAATTTTGCAATATTTCTTCAACGATATGTATATTTGGAAGAATCTTACGTACCTAGGTGGATGCAACATCACAGCAATGATACATCTGTCCACTGCTGTTTCTTCAACATATATCGTCTATGTCTCTGTTCTCTCCTCTCCCCAAGATGAGAGGTGCTGTCTCTCAGCTGCTCTGCTCCCCCACGCTCAATATGGAGGGGTGGATAGCAGCTTGCTGAGAGGCTGACACTGTCATCAGTCCAGCCAGCTGCTGGCAAATGAAGGATGATGCGCTGTCTCAACTAATCTTCGTGACATCTGCACAAAGTGGACTTCTGCTCACTCTGCACTGAAAAGGGGGCACAGGATTGCAAAATAATTGCACTCATATGACCCGTAGGAGAAGCCAAGACAAATGAGCTCAGGCTAGATTGTTGCAAATATAATAATAATGTGATAATAGTAATGTGCATCAAAAATATAGATAGTTTACCTTAGTGTAATAATCAATCTTTCAGTAGGTGAGATGCTCCTCCTATATGAGGTGTTCTGTCGCTTCAGATGGTTGTAAACTAGACGAAGCAATTCGTCAAAACTGTAAAATGAATAAAAAATTTAATTTGCTAAATTCTACATAAGAAATATCTGACATTTGTAGCTACACTATTACCGCTGTAATACCATATGCAAATATGATGCCTCTAAGTCCGCGTACACACGGGCGGACTGTTCGCCCAACTTAGTCCGCTTTCAGCGGACTGTCTGCTCATCGTGTGTGGTCAAGTCTGTTCATGCAAATTTTGAACGGACTGTCTGTCGGATTGTCTGACGAACTAAGTTGGGCGAACAGTCCGCCCGTGTGTACGCGGCCTAAAGGCCCCCTTTCACACTGGGGCGGTGCGGCCGTCGGCGGTAAAGCGCCGCTATTTTTAGCGGCGTTTTACCGTCGTTTTAGCGGTGGTCTGCGGGCGCTAGTGGGGTGGTTTTAACCCCCGCTAGCACCCGAAAAAGGGTTAAAACCGCCAGCAAAACGCCGATGCAGCGCTGTCCCATTGATTTCAGTGGGTAGGAGCGGTTTAGGAGTGGTGAATACACCGCTCCTTCACCGCTCCAAAGATGCGGCTAGCAGGACTTTTTTCACCGTCCTGCCAGCGCACCGCTTCAGTGTGAAAGCCCTCCGGCTTTCACACTGGAGTGAAAGGGGCCGGTTTTTTCAGGCGCTACACAGGCGCTATTTTTAGCGCTGTAACGCCTGAAAACCGCCCCAGTGTGAAAGGGGCCTAATTGAAGGGTTTCTGTCAGGGTGATGCATGCAAGCTTGCCGATCACCCCACACTAAACAGTTGATGTTTAGCATAGGTAGATGACAAACAATTCTAAATATCCATCTTCGCCATTTTATTCTCTAGGTTAAATGCTACAAAATATATCTTAAAAAAAAAAAAAAAAATGGGACAAAATAGTCTAGTTGATATGTGTAGCTCCACATATAGCATATGTACTTGCCTTGCCATTGACATCCGGGTATAGTTGTGAAACTTGTCCTCAAAAACACTGTCTCTATTTGAAATAATTGGATGGATTCAGTAGCGGCGTCTTCTTCTCATCCTCATCCTTCGCTTCCTCTCTTCCTCCTCTTCCATTAATACTGCCACACCAGCAGTTACTACAGCTGTCATCAAATAAGGCAATGACAACATTGTGGTGACAGGACACAGACACACAACAGGGAAGCAGGAAGAGAACAGGAACAACAATGATGTCACAAGAGCTGAGTAGCGCAGATTGGCCACAGGCAAAGTCGCCTGTGCTTGAGGCGACTTGTTGTCGCGTTGTAAGTCGTGCCGAAGTCGCGCTAAGTCGCGCCAAAGTCGCACCGAAGTCGCGTTAATAAGTCGCGCGCAAGTCATGTCGCGGTAGTGTGAACGGGCACTTATCCTATGTGTTCTTGCAGACTATTTTAGTCTAGAAGCATTTTTGAAGCTTCAGCTTCTAGGAGCAGAAAAACAAACAAACATTTAGGTGTCTTTGGGAGCCATTTGCCAGCTGAAAAAAAAAACGCTGACAGCTCCTACATGCTCCTAAACACTGCCAACCGCTGCTAGGCACTGGATTTCCAGCCTTTTGTCTTTCTCAGTGGGTGTCCGCTGGTGTCCTTAACCACTTCAGCCCTGGAAGAATTTACCCCCTTCCTGACCAGAGCACTTTTTGCGATTCGGCACTGCGTCACTTTAACTGAAAATTGCACGGTCATGCGACATTGTACCCAAACAAAATTTTCGGCCCTTATTCCCACAAATAGAGCTTTGTTTTGGTGGTATTTGATCGGCTCTCCGGTTTTTATTTTTTGCGCTATAAACAAAAAAATAGCAACAATTTTGGAAAAAAAACATTTTTTTTTACTTTTTGCTATAATAAATATTCCCCAAAAATATAAAAAAAGTTTTTTTTTGGAGTTTACGCCAATATGTATTCTTCTACATATTTTTGGTAAAAAAAAAATCACAATAAGCGTATATTGATTGGTTTGCGCAAAAGTTATAGTGTCTACAAAATAGAGGCTAGATTTATAGTATTTTTATTATTATTATTTTTTTTACTAGTAATGGCGGCGATCTGCAATTTTATCATGACTGCGACATTATGGCGGACACATCGGACAATTTTGACACATTTTTGGAACCATTGGCATTAATACAGCGATCATTGCGATTAAAAATGCATTGATTACTGTAAAAATGGCACTGGGAGTGAAGGGGTTAACACTAGAGGGTGGTGAAAGGGTTAACTATGTTCCCAGGGAGGTGATTCTAACTGAAGGGGGAACACACGATCTGTCACTCCTGTCAGAACAGAACGGTGAAGTGTGTGTTTACACACACTCATCCCTGTTCTGTGTCTCCTGGTCAGGATCGCTCATGGCTGGCGGTTATCTGCTATCCGGACCTCGCGAGATCACGTACAGTAACGTGACTTCGCACAGGGGAGCCAGGCTGCCGCAGTAAAACTGCAGCGGCTGGTCCAGTAGTGGTTAATTAACAGTGAATAGCTGTACCAGGAAAATCCGGCAATCTCGGAAACGCACCTAGCTGACACTACTGCTGTCAGAAATACCATCTTCAAGGTTAGAAAATATATAGAGCTAGTTGAATTTGGAAAAAAAAGGTGACTTCAGTACCAGTCAGTACCAGCGGAAGGTCCCATCTTGGAAACATGGAACAGATCGGGGGCTGAATCTTGATGGCCGCCTTGAGGAACCTGGTAACAAGCTGATCTTTAGCCCAAGGAATCTGAGTTAACACTGTCAGCACCGAGACTTGCACCTTAACCACATGCCGACCGGCTCCTGTAGATATACATCGGCAGAATGGCATGGCTGGGCAAATTAACGTACCCGTATGATACTTTGAATTTCCCGCCAAACGCGCACCTGCCGCAAGCTCTGTGACCGTGCCCACGATCGTGTCATGGAGCTGTGTTTACATTGGCATCTCCCCGTTCTGCCTAGTGACAGGACGCTTATCGTCTGCTCCCTGTCATCGGGAGCAGCGATCAGTGTCGTGTCCCTGCTAGCCCATCCCCCAGACAGTTAGAAAACCACCCCAGGACACACTTAACCCCTCCCCGCCCCCTAATGGTTCACTGCCAGTGACATTTTTACAGTAATCAATGCAATTTTATAGCATTGATCGCTGTATTAATGCCAATGGCCCCAAAAATGTGTCAAAATTGTCCGATGTGTCTGCCATAATGTCGCAGTCATCATAAAATTGCTGATCGCCACCATTACTAGTAGAAAAAAAAAATTATTAATAAAAATGCCATAAATCTATCCCGTATGTTGTAGACACTATAACTTTTGCGCAAACCAATCAATAAAACGCTTATTGTGATTTTTTTTTTACCAAAAATATGTCGAAGAATACGTATCGGCCTAAACTGAGGGAAAAAAAAAAGTTTTTTTATATATTTTTTGGGGATATTTATCATAGCAAAAAGTAAAAAATAATGTGTTTTTTTCAAAATGTTTGCTCTTTTCTTGTTTATAGTGCAAAAAAGAAAAACCGCAGGAGGTGATCAAATGCCACCAAAAGAAAGCTCTATTTGTGGGGGAAAAAAAAGGATGTCAATTTTGTTTGGGTACAACATCGCACAACCGCACAATTGTCAGTTAAAGTGATGAAGTGCTGAATCGCAAAAATGTGCTCTGGTCAGGAAGGGGGTAAATCCTTCTGGGGCTGAAGTGGTTAATGGTATTGTAGCTGAGACCTGCATCCAGGCCAGACTGAAGAAAAGATAGCATATTCGCCACCGAGGGGTTCTGGAATGAAAACCCCTGTTGGGTGGAAAAGGACTTGAATCTCCTCCAAACTCGGTGATAGGTGGCTTTAATAGAAAGTTTTCTTGCTGAAAGAAGAGTTGGCGCCACTGATTCTACCATGCAGGCAAGGCTAGGTGGGCTGGATTGGGGTGAAACTGGTCGTGCTGAAGGAGTAGGCCCCGATTCTGAGGCAATTTGACTGGTGGGCATGCTGCCAGGTAACAGAGGAGGGAGAACCATGGCATCCTCGGCCACAATGGAGCAATTACTATCACCAAGACTTTCCCCTCCATGATCTTCAGTAATGACCGGAGGATTAGAGCCGTCCGAGGGAATATGTATTCCATTCTTGGGAGAGAGCGTCCTGTGCCAGGGCCTGTTGACAGAAGAACCAAGGAACCTGACAATTGTCCAGAGATGCCATCAGGTCTTCCTTGGGTATCCCACACCGATCGAAAATCTCCATGAGATATTTCGGGTTCAATTTCCACTCTGTGTTGCTGGTGAAGTTGCGATATGGTTCTGCACCCCTGGGAGGTACACGGCTGTGAGATCTAGCAGTTGATCCTCAGAAAACCTGAAGATCTCTGATGCTATCTGGAGAAGACGTAGACTTCCTCCCTGTTTTATGACATAAGAAACAGCCGTCTTTTTGTCCATTAACAGTTGCCCTGAATGATGGGAAGAAAAACCTTTAGCCCTTGTACACACGGTCGGACATTCCGACGGAAAATGTCCGATCGGACCGTGTTGTCGGACAATCCGACTGTGTGTGGGCTCCATCGGACTGTTTCCGTCTGAATAGCCGACAGACACATTTTTACAGCTGGGCTATAAAACTTTCCGACAACATGATCCGATCGGACTTTGTCCGATTGTGTGTAGAGAATCCCGATCGGACAAAGTGCCACGCATGCTCAGATCAAATTCCTAGACCAAAGCTATTAGCTACTAGCCTGAACGTAGTCCCGTCGTAACGAAATAACATCATCACGTTACGTACGATCGGATTTTCCGACAACTTTGTCCGACCGTGTGTATGCAACACAAGTTTCGGATAAAATCCGTCGGACAAAATCCGGAGGATTTTGTTGTCGGAATGTCCGACCGTGTGTACAAGGGCTCAGAGCTTCCCTGGCCGCTGCGAGTTAAAGCAGGTTTGATAAACAAGGGGCCCGAGGAGGCCATCTGCCCTGAGCATGCCGTCCCTGGCAATGCGCCCCCCAACCCTTGCATCCGAGATTATTGTGATCCACCCCTCAGGGTTGATGGGCTTGCCCCCGGCTAGGTTGTCTTCTCTGCTCCACCACTGAGGATTGTTGCAAATAAAGGCTGAAATGTGTATCTTCTGGTGTAGCATACCACGACTCCATTGGCTGAAAAGACCAAATTGGAATCTCCTTGTGTGCCAGTGCACCCATGGAGCTGCCGGGATACAGGCTGTCAGGCTCCCCTGTGTACCGTAATCATAGGAGAGGCTGCCATCTCCAAGGCTTCTGCTGCAGCGTGGATTATCTTGTCCTGTGGAAGAAACATTTTGTATTTGAGCATATCAAAAGACATGCCCAAATAAACTAAGGTTTGGCATGGAGTGAGCTGGCTTTTTGCCCTGTTTATCATCCATCCAAACTGAGTTAAGGTGGTAAGAACTTGATCCCGGTACCGTAGCAAAAAGATCGTCGGAACAAGCAAGGATCAGGACATTGTCCAAGTAATGGAATATTCTTATTCCTCTTTGTCAAAGATAGGCAATTAACGTTACTAGAACTTTTGTAAAAGTCCTTGGTGCCGAGCTGAGCCCAAAGGGAAGGCATCTTTATTGAAAGTGGTTGCCCGCGTAGAAAAACCTTACATAGTGTTGATGAACCTCGGCCACTGGGATATGGAAATATGCGTTTGAGGTCTACTGAGACCATCTAGTCGCCCCGACGAATTACTGCTGAAATTGTCTTGAGCAACTCCATGCAGAATAACTGCGGCTTCAGAGAAGAATTCTGTTTTTTTAAATCTATGACAGGGTGCCATTTTCCTGATACTTTCTGGACGAGGAAGAGAGGGGAATATACTTCCCGACCCCACTCTTCTGACACCAGTGCAATAGCGTGAAGAGCTAGTAACTCTGTGATGTATGCCTCCATGATGCCCGCTTTTCTGCTGAAGTGGGAACTTCCGTAAATACAAAGAGTCTTCTTGGAAGAGAACTTTGGAACTGAAGATGAAGGCCATTCTGAACCACTTCCAAGACCCAGGAATCTATTATCCTCTCCACCCAGATACCACTGTAGATGGTCAGTCTTGCCACCACTGGCGGTCCCTGGGCGGGCCGCCATTCAAAAGGACTTTGCTGTGGATTTTGGATCTTGAGGGGCCTTTGACTTGGAGTTATCGGCAAAGGTGCTGCGAGATCGCCACCAAAAGTGCAAAAACTCTCTACCTGGCCGATAGGACCTGGCCTGCTTGAACTGATCCTGGGGTCTTCTATTCGTCCAAAATGACTGTGGGCCATGCTTCCAATCCTAGGGGAGAAGACCAGACTTCCCTCCAGTCACCCGGCGAATTGCCTCTTCTAGCATTTTACCAAAGAGTATTCCCCGAGAAAGGGATTTAACATAAAGCCTGTTTTGAGGCAGAATCTGCGGACCAATGTTTGAGCCAAAGAGCCCGCCTAGCCGTGACTGAATGGGCCATGATGTGGGAGGTGAATCTGACCAAGTCCACCACTGCTTCCGCTATGAATTCTGCTGACAACCTCAGGCCCTGAAGATTTGCTGAGAACAGTTCTTCTTGTGCCCAGGAACCCAACACGGACTCAACATCTGAAGCCCAGACCCTAACGGCCTTGGCAATTGAGGTCAGGGCTACCGCCGGCCTGCAGGCGGCCCCCACAGTGGTGAAGGTCTTCTTCAGTTCTGAGTCAGCCTTTTGTTCCATCGCATCCTTAAAAGACACAGTTTTCTCCAGCAATAGGGTGATATGCCTTGCAAGACGCTGTAAAGACACGTCCACTTTAGGGGGGGTATCCCACGGCTCCAGGTCCGAAGGTCGGAATGGGTACAATTTATTAATCCTATTCCGCAGTGCAGTTTTTTTTATCCGGCCTTGCCCACGCCTCCTCCATTAACTCTTTGATTTCCACTATAAAAGGACATTTTGGGAACTTTCTTTTTAAATCTGTGTAGTATTTTCTCTGCTCTTGCATGGCTGAAGATTCTTCCTCCCAATCGATGGCCTATTTGACCGCAGATATGAATGAAGGTACCAGAGAAAAACCAAACGAATATGTATCCAAGATATCTTGACCATATTCTGAGTACACCTCTGAGTGAGAACTAATGATTCCAGGTTTCGGAGAGTCCTCTTCCCTTCTCCTTAGACGATTACTCCCTCCCACCAAAGAATGGCCTGGTAACAAGGCCTTTACCCATTCTTCCACTGCTCTTTTAATGTGTCCCTTCATATCTTCGTTAACCATCTGGCCTTGGGAAGCCTCCTTGAAGCATAGCTTATAAAGGCGTTTGACCGATAATGGAACCGCACCGCACCACAAGCCCAACAGGTATTGTCGACCATATCCTCTGAAACAGCTGGTCCATGATTGGTGGACGGTCGCTAATGCCTAGAGGATGGGCTTGCAGAGTCTGCTGAAGCGATGCGCTGGATATGGTTGAGCTTTGACTTTGCCTTGGAGTAGGAAGCCAGAGAAGAAGGAGAACCATGATCACTGGAGGATGAAATTGCTCTTTTGCGGCTCCTGAGTGAAAGACCTCTCCCCCCTGCAATAAGGAGGAACCATTAGTAAAGCTTGAGTAAGGTACAGGTGCTAGAGGCAACTTCAAACCCTCTTGGCGTCCCTTACCTTTCCAAAGTTTTCAGTGCTTCTTGGATAGGGCAAGCTCATCCTGGGCTATGGGAAAGAGAGAAAAACGAAAACTCCTCTTCCTCCTTTACTTATGCTTTTTTTTATTAATGCATTTACTCTTTATGTTATATTGTTAAATTTTAAAGCATCCCCCACTTACCGGCTAGGAAAGGCTTGTAAAGGTAAGAGGTAATGTCTGGGGACTGTCAGCAGGCTACAGGAAAAAAATAGCAAGGCATTAAAACAGTGACGTAACGCGTAGGAGAGAGGCATACGGACACTGGAAGTGATGTCCAGACACGAGCTCGCTGCTCGTTTTTACATTGTGCTACCTGTTTTTATAAAATGTGAGTAAATACATGTTATTTATAAATAAACTCAAGTTGTGTTGGAAAATACTAGACCATAGTAGGCTCTATATTCCTCTTTTACCTGGTTACACTGAGTATTCAAGTGGTCCCTGTTATCCACCCCTAGGAAGGAAACAAAGTGACCTCCTGTGTAAAAACCCAGTCTGAATTGGGATAAATAGGAGAAACACGCAGGAATCAATCCACCCTGAGTATCTATCCTCCTTACTAGCAGTAAGGTAATTATTTAGTACACTTATGAGTGTTGTTAACACCAAAGGATAACCAGCTTTAAAGTCACAGTGTCACTAGATTTTTGAAAGACACTTTTTACACGCTGTTTCTTTAGAACATCCACCTAATCTGCACCCTGCACTTATGACCCAGAATATTGTCCAACTATTTAATTTTTTTTATATCTATTTTGGACTTTATTTATATTTTTTACTTTTTCATTTTGAACTTATATTTATTTATATCCACAGTTGATTTAATATCACAGTCACGGTTATTTGTATATGTGAGCCTTTCGCTCACTCACACCTGCATGTATTTATGTGTCTGCACATTTAACACGTTATATTGTGATGAATTTTATTTATTAGCACATCAGAACTTTATACTGTGATAAATTTTATTTGATCTCAAGTGTATAGTTTCCATATATTGATGAATTTTATTTGATCTCACATTGTATAGTTTCCATATATTGAGAATTTCTGTCACGGTATCGGACACATTTACTGCTGTTTATATTGAGAATCCTTTCACTATAGCAATAATTTGTGTATTCTCATAAATAATCTTATTAGGAGCGCAACACCAACCATCTTTACATATTTTAACATTGAGTATTGTTTGACTCATACTTCCATAGTCACAAATTTTTCAATACATCACCACCCTTTGTGAGTGCATTTTATCTTTTTGCTGGTCTCGCTGGTTGTTCGCTGTGTGGTACCCTCTTTGGAGGTATTGGCGGCACTGCTAAACCCTGGTTGGTTGTGGCTTTAACATGTGTCTGCATCTACTTGGGCAACATGTAAGTCTTCATATTTATATGCATATTTACCTTTGATGTTGTCGAACAGCAAATGGTGTTTACTTCATATATATTTTGTATGTTATTTATTTTTGTTTTTAAAGATAGAAGTAACCTGCTCTATTCACCTGTACACCCATGAAGAAAGAAGTTTCTGAAATGCGTCGGGTGTGGTCTGCATGTTCTGCCGTGGTGCTCTTCATCACGGTAGTCTTTGGACCATTTTAGAGTTACATGTTCCCATGTTTTCCCATGTTTTTATAGGCTTGATTAACATTATTATGAGCCACTTTTGACAAAATCTTTTATATGTATATAGTTCAAAAAACTTTGTACAAATTTTTCAAATTTTCTTTTGCATGCTCGGATAAGAGTCTGATATGGATTTGGGGGGGACCCCATGCCATTGTTTTGGCGTTGGGTTCCCCTTAAAATCTATACCAGACCCAAAGGGCCTTGAATGGATGGGGGGGGACCCATGCTATTATTTTTAATTTATTTTTATTTGCCAGCAATTCTTTTGTGTACATGCAGCTATCTTGGCCGGCTTGCTGGCCTGATCCTTAACAAACAGCTATTCACTGGTTGTTAAGGATGCAGGTGGCCACCTGCTCCTTAACAAAAATGCTATCACTCCTAAACACTGCTGAAAACATTACTCCTCCTCTACCACTTTTGTACGGTTTCTCTTGGGGGGGGGGGGGGGCAGGTAGCCCCCCTGTCTGCAACCTCCTGGGACAGAAGCAAACACGAGCATGTACAGTGGGTAGCCTTCTGTGAAGCTGGATGGAGTAAACATGCTGGGCTGGGGACCCAAAGAGCAGTGAAGAACTGGCTTGGGTGAGGACAGTGCTGGATCCTTGGATAATTAGGTAAATATCCTTTTACTAAAAGTCAGCAGCTACAGTATTTGTAGCTGCTGACTTTTATTTTTTATTTTCCTAGGATGCACTGCTAGCAACATTTCAGGATCTTGTAAGGCACTTCTGTAAAGATGCATATAGTGAAAATAAACTGTTTATTTGAGACTTGCTAAATGAGCAATAAATGACCCCATCACTGGTGACATCCACACTGAATTATTCTGTTACAGTGGGTATAGAAATTAACCAATTTTGTTGCTTTGCAGCTTGAAATGAAGACAGACAGTTTTTATTGTTATACAGCTGTATTTACTCAGTGCAACTTATAACATCCACAAAAGATATAACACCAACATGTCAGAAAAAAATAAAACAAATTCAAAAGCAGAATCACTAAGTTGAAAAAAGGATCATCCCCTTGTGTCAGTATTTTGTTGAACCACCTTTGCTTTAATTACAGCCTTTAGTCTGTTGGGATATGGGTCCACTAACTGCGCATATAGATTTTGCAATATTTGCCCACTCTTCTTTGCAGAACTGCTCAAGTTCAGTTAAATTTGATGGTGACCGTTTGTGGACTACAGTCTTCAAGTCATTCCACAGATTTCCAATGGGCTCTAACTAGGCCATGCAAGGACATACAGATTTTTCTCCTTCAACCACTGTTGTGGTAATTTTTGCTGTGTGCTTTGGGTCATTGTCATATTGGAAGGTAAACCTTTTTTCTATTGACAACTTTCTGCCAGAGGGCAGCAGAATTTGCGCAAGAATTTCATATTTTGCCCAATCCATTTTTCTTCTATCCTGACAAGTGCTCCAGTCCCTGCTAAAGAGAAACACCACCATAATTGGATATTACCACCTCCATGCTTTACTGTAGGATTGGTGTTATGTGGATTCTGAGCTGTATTGGAATTCCCCCAGAAATATTGTTTAGCGTTGAGGCCAAATTATTACATTTTAGTCACATCTGATCTAACACTTTTTTCCATGTCCCCTCCTCAGAATCTTCAAGGTGCATTTTGGCAAAGTTCAGCTGTGACTGCATGTGACCTTTCTTGAGAAGTAGATTTTTTTTCTTGCAACCCTCCCATACAAGCCACATTTGTGGACAATTTGTGATATTGTCACATGCAACGTCACAACAATGACCACTCTTTTTCATAAATTCCTGTAACTACTTCAGAGTTGCTGTAGGCCTCTTGGTAGCCTCTGACTAGTTTCCTCCAGTTTGGAGCAACGTCCTGATCCAGGGAGGATCTGTGTTAAGGGGTAGCTTTTTTCTTGCAACTCTCCCATACAAGCCATATTTGTGGACAATTTGTGATATTGTTGTCACTTGCACACAATGACCACTCTGTCATAAATTCCTGTGACTGCTTCAGAGTAGCTGTAGGCCTCTTGATAGCCTCTCTGACCAGTTTCCTCCTGGCTCTTTCATCTAGATTGGAGCGATGTCCTGATCCAGGAAGGATCTGTGTTGTACCAAATACCTTCCACTTCTTAATAATAGACTTCACTGTGCTACTAGGCATTGATAAAGTCTTTGACATTTTTTGGTTTTCATCTCCTGACTTGTACCTGTCCACAACTTTATCTCTGAGATCCCAGGGACAGTCCCTTGCCCCCCATAGTTGATTGTTTTCCTCAGTTGCACTACCATTACACATTATACACACACCATACATTGCTCCAGTAAAGCTCTTTTCATGCTGAGCTGTGTGGGCCCGGGCTGTCCATTAGGGGTGCATAGGCACCACCCCCCCATTCATGCGTCCGGCCCCCTGATCTACAAGTGGGGGGGTGTTGTTTCCCCCCCCCCCCCCAAATTATTGAGCATCAGCCGGGACAATGCAAGATGATCACAGTTGAAAGTCAAATGGCTTTGTGTGCCATTGAGAAGGTTATTAGCTACACCTGATTGAATTTACAAGTCCATTTTTAGGAGGGGGTGATCCATTTTCCAACTCAGTGATTCTGCCTTTGATTTTTTATTTGATTTTTAGATTTTCTGACATGTTGGTGTTATATATTTTACTTGGATATTATAAGTACAGCTGTTGTAAATACAGCTGGATAAAACAAAAACACTGTCTTAATTTAAGGATGCAAAGCAACAAACTCATTATTTTAAAGGGGTGATTCTCTTCTATACCCACTGTATAGTGCTGGATCAAACGTTTTATTTTGGTTTTATTTAGAGTGGTTGTTACATACCCTGTGACGTGATTGGTCTCAGCTGATAAACAGAGATGAAACAAATCCTCCTACATAAGTTGTGCCTGCTTATCTGCAGTCTTCTCTTCTATACATCCATTCGAAGTCCAGAATTTATATAGCTTATCTGAGCCTTTCAGAAAACAGGGGGCAGGAAACTGAAATTATACACTACAGAGCTCAGTGAGGAGTACTCTGACAGCTGGTTGGTGTCAGAGCACTTCTTCCACCCCCTCCTCCCCACCACCTATCGCACAGCAAACAGGAACAGAGCTGAGGTTGTCAATCACATTATAGAGGGGTATGATTTGTTCATATTTCAAGTCTGAGATTTACAACCACTGTAACCAATCCCTGTAGCACTGGCAGTTTCTGTTTTCAACTAAGTATAAGTACAAGACAACAGCCATTTTTCTCTGTGACAGTTTCCTTACTGATCCTTACTGATCCAGGCTGTGAATGCAAACTTATGCTTGGGCAGAGTAAAGGATTACACTGGTTCTTGGCAGTCACACAGTAACAACTGCTATTTACTGACATAAATAGTATATGAATTTATTGTATCTTTACAGCGGCTGGAGAAGAGGGGAAGGGACACTGGTAACATTTAATGTAAATATTATCTTTGGGGCCCATTCAAACTTGTCCATTATGCATTTTTTCACGTGTTGCTTTAAGGCAGCTAATATAAATGAACGGGCTGCCAAGATACCAAAACAGACTTAAAATGGTATATGCACCATTTTTCCTATGCAGCAGCTCAGCTATGCACTTGCATTGAAGGCCTGTTGGTTTAATGTACTATGGTGACATTGACCTTGAAATGCGTGTTTCAGAGGTGCTTTTCGGTTTTCACTTTTAATCCCCCGCTAGAGGCCGAATAAGGAGTTAAAAGCACCTGCATAGCGCCATTGCCAAGGTGTTTTGCAGGTGCTTCAGCAGCACTGCCCATTGATTTCAATGGGAAGGGGCCTTTTAGGAGCGGTGTATACACTGCTCCTAAAGTGCACCAAAGATGCTGCTTGCAGGACTTTTTTTATTGTCCTGCCAGCACCGCGCCCCAGTGGGAAAGCATTCAGGCTTTCACACTGGGACTGCAGGGGAGGCGTTTTTTAGGCACTTTACAGGCGCTATTTTTAGCGCTAACGTGCCTGAAAAATGCCTCCAGTGTGAAAGGGGTCTTAGTGGTCTTCAACCAAAATTCACCCAACTGTCAAACAAGATTTACTCATTTATCTAAAGGAGTCATATGTGAAAAACAAGTAAATACAGAGTGAAAACTGGGTGAATCGCGTGTGAAAACTTTGATAAAGAGACCATTTCAAATGTATTCCTTTTAGAGTTTTGTTAATGTTTTTAATGAAAGAAACAAGGAAAACAAGTTAATCGTGGGTGAAATCTGGGTGAATCTCGTTTGAAAACAATAATAAAGAGACCTTTTCAGGTTGTCCATTATGCATTTTTTCACGTGTTGCTTTAAGGCAGTTAATATAAATGAACGGGCTGCCAAGATACCAAAACAGACTTAAAATGGAATACGCACCATTTTTCCTATGCAGCAGCTCAGCTATGCACTTGCATTGAAGGCCTGTTGGTTTAATGTGCTATGGTGACATTGACCTTGAAATGCGTGTTTCAGAGGCGCTTTTCGGTTTTCACTTTTAATCCCCCGCTAAAGGCCGAATAAGGAGTTAAAAGCACCTGCATAGCGCCATTGCCAAGGTGTTTTGCAGGTGCTTCAGCAGCACTGCCCATTGATTTCAATGGGAAGGGGCCTTTTAGGAGCGGTGTATACACTGCTCCTAAAGTGCACCAAAGATGCTGCTTGCAGGACTTTTTTTATTGTCCTGCCAGCGCCGCGCCCCAGTGGGAAAGCATTCAGGCTTTCACACTGGGACTGCAGGGGAGGCGTTTTTTAGGCACTTTACAGGCGCTATTTTTAGCGCTAACGTGCCTGAAAAATGCCTCCAGTGTGAAAGGGGTCTTAGTGGTCTTCAACCAAAATTCACCCAACTGTCAAACAAGATTTACTCATTTATCTAAAGGAGTCATATGTGAAAAACAAGTAAATACAGAGTGAAAACTGGGTGAATCGTGTGTGAAAACTTTGATAAAGAGACCATTTCAAATGTATTCCTTTTAGAGTTTTGTTAATGTTTTTAATGAAAGAAACAAGGAAAACAAGTGAATCGTGGGTGAAAGCTGGGTGAATCTCGTTTGAAAACAATAATAAAGAGACCTTTTCAGGTTTAATCCCTATGGACTTTCATTTTTTTTTTCACTAAAGAAACCAGGAAAACATGTAATTTGCATTTTTACCCTACTCCTCATCTTGTGTACAGGGACTGTGTTCCGCAAAGGCTCTGCTCCTGTACTCTGTGCCAGCAGCTAATTTATGCAAGAAATGTGTGGATATGTTGTTTGCATATGAATGAGCTGGTGGTGCGATCTGCTTATGAATGGCCTGTATTGGAGGAATGGATCTGTAGTAATCTCTTTTGCTGGGGATAGAGGGCATCTGCACTTGTGGGGAGGGTGGAGATCTGAACTGTGGTGGGTCTGTACTAAGAAGAGGCTCAAAGGGGGTATGTGCTATGGGGGTGGTCTGTACTGAGAAGCGGCTGGAAAGGTGGTCTGTGGTGCCGGGTTATTAGGGCTGTGGGGGGAAATCTGTACCAGGTGGGGATTTGGAGCTTTGGGGGGATATCTGTACTGGAGGGATATGGGCTTTGGGGAGGGGAGTGTATTTTGTACTGGTAGGAAAGGGTAAATTTTCGTTATACTCTGTACACTGGACTGTGCGTTACGTACTTCTGACCTCTGTACTGTATACAATAACCACTCCTGAACCCTGTAATCTGTACAATAACCACTTCGGACTCCTACACTCTGTGTGTTATGCACTAATGACCCCTGCATTCTGTGCATTATGGACAACTGCATAAAGTGTCACATACTCCTATCCACTACACTCTTTGTGTTATGCACTCCTAATCCCTTCACTCTCTGCAATAACAACTCCTGACCCCTGTATTCTGTGCATTACACAAATCTGAGCTCTGTGCGATACGCATTCCTGAGGCCTTCACTCTGCATTATGCACTCCTGAGCCCTGCACTATAGACACTATGAAAGTTGGGTCACAGGAACTAATCCATAGACAAACAGCACTAGCAAAAACGAATATTAATTCACAGTGAAAAAAAACTAAGTGATATTATTTAGAATATTTATTATTATTATAAGTGCAAGTGAAGTCCAGTGATAATGAATTAGATGATTTCCTCAATCAGATATAAACATGCTCTTTATAGAAATGTCATACAATAGTGAACAAATGTTGATAGTGCTCCCAAATGATTCATAGAAAAAGGTGAAGGTCCCTACTCACCAAATGGAATTGACCCTCATTACCTTATGATAAGAGAGGTCAAATGCGCTGTGCAGTCTTAATGATCAGAGGTTGCAAGAACTGGCTGCCATCACTATCTTGTGATCTGCAATCCTGGGGAACAGCCCAAAGGAGGCAGCCCTCGCTCTTCCACACCGAACGAAATCCAGACTGTGATGCTGTCTCAACGATCCAAGGCTCCATGCGTGAGCTCTGACCAACAGCTCCTACTGCTATCTGTACTCCAGAGGGACAACTAAGTGATATTCAAAAGGAAAATGGGCTCCTCATAGCATAAACCAGTAGACTCTTTAATAAAACTTATTTTAAAAATGCAGTTCTCAAGCAGGTTGGTATAAAGACAGCTTGCTGTTGACACTTGATGCATCACATAGTCCTCACAGACTCTCCAATAAATCAGCTGTGCCTGTTGCATACCATCTAAAACTTGATCCAGCACACCATGCGTCCTAGCGTGACATGTTTCGTCATCACAAATGACGTCATCAGAAGACTATGTTGTACATTTCATACTCCTGACCAATGAACTCTGTATGCAGGGCTTTATATGACATATTTCTGACTACTACACTCTAAGTACATTACTCCTGAAGTTCATTTTTAAGATAAGCTGTGTGCAAAAAAAAAAGCATACAGTATGTAATGGAACCATTTACATTTTTTTAATTTGTGCTAAGGTTTTACGTGTCTGTTAGATTTTTACTTTTGGCATCATTTTTGTAGTATTTGAGGGGATCCATATAGCAATGTTATATATCCCTGGGAGACAGGGGAGGGTTTACACCGCTGTCAGTTTTTTGCTATCTGTGTCTTATTGGAGAGATTGCCCTTCACTTGTGTCTGTACAAATGTTTCCATTGGAAGATTTCCCATCTTTCTATTCCAGTGGCAATTTAAAAATTTCCCCTCACTTTCATACCTGAGTGGTGTTGGTAATCTGGGCAGTTTAGGAAAGTTAATCTCCCTAATGCTGCGTACACACGAGCGGAATGTCCGACGGAAGCTTTTCAGCATATATTTCGATCGTGTGTATGCCCCATCTGACTTTTTACGTCGAAAATTCTGATGGACCTAGAAATGGAACATGTTCTAAATATTTACGACAGAACCAATTCCTATTGGGAAAACCGCTCGTCTGTATGCTGTTGCGACGGACCAAAAAGGACGCATGCTCCGAAGCAAGTGCGACACGGAAGCGGTCGGTGTGGTAAAACTAGCATTCATAATGGAGCTAGCACATTTCTCACGCAGCAAATTCTGTGATCTTTTAATGCAGCACATTCTTTTCTTCTTTTAATGCTAGAAGAATGAAGTTGTTTTGCTGCTCATATTCACATAGAGTTCTCACAAACTTATTTCTTTATTATTTCTCCTGATCTCATGAATAATATTCTATTTTTTGAAGTATGATCTCTATAATAATGTTTACAATTAGTTTTTATAGTCATCTTTTTTTTTTTTTTATTTCATCAAGATCTCCTTTTTGTCTCCTGGCTGACACTTTCCAGACCCTCCTCCTGGCTGAGCTCATCCTGTGTATAAAAAAAGGACATAGTTTTAGTTTTTGCTTCATCAATCACACACAATTTTCAGCTCATGACTTGCAAATTGAATGTTAATAAATAGAAAAGCATTTTTCATTCTTGTCCCAAACAGTTTTGGCCACTACTGTCTATTGATATGTATACATCACTTTTTTTAAAATCATTAATTTGTTATCAATGATAACACCTAGTTAACATCATTAATATTAGGTCAATAAATATGTCTAAAAATAATATACCTGGCTCTAGCTGGGCACATCCAGCCCAGGTTGTTCCTTGTCAGCCTCTGCCGGGGTTGAGGGAAGGGTGGAGGGAAAGCTGCTGGGAAGGGTAGAAAAAGATTCCCTGCCTTCAGTCTGGTTGTCAAGAAACTGCAGTTTGTTGAAGTACCACAGCCTGGGGACATACACTTGTGCTGCTGATGCTCCTAATCGGAGTGATTTCTGGATCTTATTATGCTCCTTCTTATACATGTTCCTCAAGATCCCAATTTTATTTTCCAAGAACATGATGGTTGCATCGGGGACCCGAGTCTTCACAAATTCCAGAAGTTTCTCCAACGTTGACCTCCTAGCTTGTTTATTGTAATATAAGCTGTGTTTCACCTCCCACAAATTCCTCATCTCCCTGTACTTGTCAATGAAGCTGGCCATGAATTTTGGGTCCTTAAAGTGATTCATATTTTCTGTAAGACAATACACTAATGTCGGCCTAAACTCTCATAATTTTATCCCAATATGAGCCTCAATCTTGAAGCAGTATAGGCCACTGATGTAGCAAAGTTAAGATTTTACCTTCGTTACAACGTTCGTCCTCCTTCCTCAGCATACCAATCGTACGTACGACACACGCGTGTTACTTTATATACACTGGGTATGCGCTGCCCCTTCTTTCTAGTGTATTCCCTGCCCCTTCTCTTCGGCGCACAGTAGGAGCAACATGGCAGAGATACAGCAGGTGTGTGATTGGAGTAACGAGGAGGAGGAAAGCCCGGAGGCTGAAACGTCCCGATCCCAGAGGCGAAGATTTAAGGCTACACATATGTCCTTTCTTGAGATGGTGGACATTTTGAGGACGACCAACTATGATGGGAAGAATGGACCGTACCTAAACCCGAATGTGAGAACGGCCAAAATTATGGGGTACAACGAACAAAGGAGCAAATAAGGAAATGCTGGTCAGACCTGAAACTGAGGGAGCTGGATCAGTATAGAAGGATCAAGAGAGTGCTTAGAAAAAGTAAGTAGTTGTATAGTAGTGTGTTCCGATTCTTTATTATTGCTTGCATGCTACGCCATGTGATTTTCTTTACTGTCTGACATTTTAAAATGGCAAGTTTCAGGTTAGTGGGCACAGTAACCGGTCGTAGGAAACATTGGTCGCTGATTTAATACAATGTTTGGGCAGGTACCGATTAAATACATTTGGTCATGCCTAAATATCTGTGTGCTAAAGTATACCTTTTGTTTCATTCTCATAGGGGACCAAAGACTTGGAGGACACCAGGAACCCCCCACCTGACAAAGAAGGGGAACTCCCAAAAAAAAAAAACACACCACACCCGAGGATCTGGAGGAAGTGGTGTCCGACACCCCAGCTTCAGGTGATATATGTATGCCTGCATATTTATACTACATGTTTTTCCCAAAATTTTTTGGTGATTTTCTGGTTGTGGAAGAGCAAGCTGCAAAATTCGCAAGTGCACAACTCCTAATCCAGGACATCATGACATGGAATCGTGAAATCAACATCATAAGAAACAAACTACATTTTCTTGAACAACAAATGAAGAACATGATTGATGTGTTGGGGAGAATTTAAACGTTCTTGAAAATGCAAACATTTTCATTATTGTTCTAAACCAACTTTTTTTTGTAATTAGTAAAAGCCAAACTTTGAAGATGCACACAGTGTGTCAACATGTGCTATCTGCCATCAGGGGATTTCAGTGTACACGTTTTGTAGGTGCAACCCCTTCATCCCAAATGAAAATGGTGAGAGGAAGGGGTTGCACCCCCAAAACACGTCCATTGATCCCCCATGATGGCAGATAGCACATGTTGAATTACCCATTTTGACTCCCAAATTGTGTGCATCTTCAAAATTTGACTTTTACAGGGGTGACATCAGCCCATCTGATGAAGGCAATGCCTTATGGTTTTCTACGTTGAACTTTGTAAGTTCCAGAGTTTTGTATGTTATATGTTATTAAAAATGCCTATTTTGGCTGGCGCATGCGCGCGATCGCAGAGATGGCCGCTTGATCTCAGCGCTCCGCGCCACCGGCCGTTTTACGCCCGGCTAGCACAGCACCACTACGTGTCAGGCACCCGACGATCAGCGCCTCAGGCACCGGACACCGGCGGGCTCCCGCGAGAATGCACCGCTCGCAGAAGGGCAGGCAGAAAACCCCTAAACAACATAAGATGCTACCAGCTGCAGGGAAAGGCAAGATGGAGCCTCCCGAGCCAGATGATACCACGAGGCTCTCCGCAGCAGCACCTGCGTCGCCTACTGATAGTCTGCTACAGTATCCCTCGGATCTGGTAAGCCCTGATCAACAGACTTCAGAGGACATGCTAACCAGGTTCAGGTCCATAGTGAGAGATGAAATCTCCGTAGCCTCACGGAAACTTTCCTCTGACCTCATGCGAGGTCTTAAAGAGATAGGCCATCGCACCAACCAGCTTGAGCAGAGAATGGACTTAACCACAACAGTGCTAGAGGGCCATGAGGAGGAAATTGATAGACTGACTGGTGAGCTAGAGGGACTGCGGGATAAGCTGGAGGACTCTGAGAATAGAGCCCGCAGGGATAATTTGAGAATCCGTGGGATTCCTGAGGCCATCACAGATCTGCAAGGTACGGCCACGGCTTTTTTCCAAGAGTTGGCCCTGGAGATTCCTGTCGACCGGCTGGAGTTTGACCGCATTCATCGGTCCTTGGCCCCAAAACCTACAGAAGGCCCCCCCAGGGATGTCATTATTAAGTTGCATTACTATCGCACAAAAGAAAGGCTCCTGCAGGCAGCGAGAGAACGTCAAGACCTTAGTTTCCAGAATCTTTCCCTCCAGCTGTTTACGGACCTGTCTCCGGTTACAATTGCCAAAAGACGGGCTTTAAAACCTTACCTACTGATTCTGCAAAACCAAGGCATAAAGTATAGATGGGGATTCCCCTTTAAGTTGTCCTTTACATATCGAGGACACCAAGTTCACGCTTCCTCTGTGTCCGACCTGAAACGCCACTTCCAAGACTTACAGTTGGATCTCCCTCCATCTCAGAGTGACCCACCTGTATCGTCCTCCCGCACCCGACAGGGGCACCCCCCGCACTTCCTCACAGGCTTCTCTGCAGGGATCCCAGGCCCTGCGATCGCTTCAGGCCCAACGCTACCAGGATGTCCCTACAGGATGACGTTTGTTCTGCCTATGACCGGGTCATCCCTCTGCCTGGCACTGTGAACAGATTTTTTTTTTCTTTGTGTTTTTGTTGCATCGTAATTTAGTTCACTATTATTTTTCTCTACATTTTACCTCCAATTCAATTTGGAGATGCGGTTACTACCTATCTTGCCCTATGCTCCAGGAGCGATACTGTGAGGGCATGTTATGGGTACTGTACCCTTTGGCGAGGGGTAGACCCCTTCTATTTTAATTTCCTTTTTTTTTTGTGGGTGCGGTGCGGGCTTTCCCCGGGTTTCTCCGGGGCCCACTGGTTGCCATCATTTAGGTGCAAGGGACCACTTTACAGTTTATCAATGTAATACGACTGATGGATGCAGACTAGGGGTTGAGGTCACCTCCGTCTTCGGATGGCGGTCACCTCCCCGGGTTCCTATTGGTTCTCCTGACGGGTACATTGTCACGGGGTTCTTGTAATTACTACCGGAGTTCATGATTATTGCACTGTTTTATTTTTGTTTGCTAGGCTTGGTTTTAGTCTCAACTGTTTGTGCCTGACAAAATAACACGTCTTGTGATATTTTTTTTTTGGTGCTCATGTTTGTTTTATTCATAACTTTTTTTTTAGATATGCCGGGTGGGCCCGGTGGACCACTGCGCCCCCCTGCGTCGGTACTTGCGTGGGATCATGGTCCCGCCCAACCGCCGATCTTTAGGTGGTTCCACCGGTCCACGCTTAGTGGCATTATTGCTTCACTTTATATCTCTTTTCCGAGCTCCTCTCGGCTCTATCCTGTCTCTGTTTTCTCTCTTCTTCTATCGTTCCTTCTTGGCCCTCCTGGGCTTTCCTATTCCTGTTCTTTTTCCTCTTTCCCGAGAGTCCAGGGGGGTAGCGCACAGAGCATATAATAAGCCTCCTTTTCCATGCGTAAAATGACATTACATTGGCTGTCTCTGAATGTGCAAGGTATGAACTCACCACAGAAACGGGTTAAAATATTTAAATACCTTAGAAAACAACGTATTGACATAGCATGTTTGCAGGAAACTCACTTTTCCTCAACCTCCTGTCCTAAATATTTTGATTCCCAATATCCCCAAGTATTTCAGGCCAATGGTCAGACCAAGCAACAGGGAGTTTTGATTGCTTTTCGTAAGACAGTCCCGTTTCGCTGTGATAGACAGATAGCCGACCCCGCTGGTAGATACCTCCTGCTTTTGGGGAACATTCAGGACACTGAGGTTACTATTTTGACTTATTATGCCCCCAACTCTAACCCAGGCCCTTTCCTCTCCCATATCTGTGCTCTGTTGACATTGCACCAGAGAGGGACCCTATTGCTAGCGGGAGACTCCAATGTCGCCCTAAATCCAACCTTAGATAAATGTCCTTCGGACAAGCTGGCCCCCTCCTCGGCAGCTAAAGCGTTTTCCCGTTCTTTACGCTCCCATGATTTAGTAGACCTCTGGCGAGAATGCCATCCATCAAGCAGGGATTATACCTACTATTCCCATCCGCACCATTCACACTCCAGAATTGATCATGTCATCATGTATAGAAAACATCTTCCTTTAGTAGAGTCGGTGTCTATCTTAGCAGCTCCCTGGACAGACCATGATCCCCTGTTAGTAGTTTGTCGGTCTTTAATGCATAATCCGCAACCATCCCCCTGGGTCATGAATGACTCGTTATTATCCTTAAAAGATATTCAGGACAGCTTAACGGAAGCGTCAACTGAGTACTTTCGCCTTAATTCTGCCTCGGTTTCTTCCCCAGTGACCCTGTGGGAAGCCTACAAAACTGTCCTAAGGGGCCGTATTATCCAGTTAGCGTCGAAACGCAAAAGAGAGAGACAGAAGTTGCAGGGGCAATTGGAGTCCCGCCTGGACTCTGCTTCTGCTATTTTTAAAACTACCCCTTCTCGTGCTAACCGTAAGCTTCTGGACCAGGCTCGCATGGAATTAGACTTTTGTCTGACCGATCAAGCTGAACGCACCTTGCGCTGGTCTCGTCAGCGCTGGTACGCCAGAGCAAATAAACCCACTGCGATGCTGGCTAGGAGATTACGGACATTTGATTCTAAACCAGCTCCTATAGCTTTGCGCACTAGACATAACCAACTCACGAGTAACCCGGTACGTATACTGGATGAGTTCCGCCATAGACTTTCTGTTCTGTACTCCGCCCAGGACTCTGGATCGGAGCAAGATAGGACAGAATTTCTCCAGCGAATTACACTCCCCTCTTTAACAAATGCCCAGAAAGGCCTTATGGATCGTGATATTCGTGAATCCGAGGTTAGGCAATGTATTAAAGATCTAAAAATTGGGAAGCGCCCTGGCCCGGATGGCTTTACGGCCCTTTACTATAGGAAGCTAGTTGATGTGGTGGCAGCCCCATTGACGGCAATGTACAACTCCGTTAAGAATGGGCAGAACCTTTCCCAGGAATTGCTCACAGCCAATATAGTGATGTTACCGAAGCCTGATCGTGACCATACCTCCTGGGCGAACTTCCGTCCTATTTCCCTAATTAATATAGACATGAAAATTCTTACAAAAATATTAGCTAATCGTCTTAATTCTTTCCTTCCCCGCCTAATTAAAAAGGACCAAGTAGGCTTTGTTCCGATGCGACAGGCTGGGGACGCGATCCGGAGAATTATTCAACTGCAGCATATTGCCCATAGCCGATCATTACCTTCTATGCTTTTGTCGCTAGATGTGAACAAAGCTTTTGACACGCTATCCTGGCCGTATCTTATGACCGTGCTCCGCCATTATGGCTTTGGAGCTTCATTTCTGCGTTGGTTGGCAGCACTGTACGACGCCCCCCAAGCCAAAATTAAATACTATGGGTTTGAATCACCCAAATTCCCTATTCGAAGGGGCACTCGTCAGGGCTGCCCACTTTCGCCCCTACTATTTGTTTTGGCCATGGAACCCCTAGCGGAGTCGATCCGTTCACATCCTGACATCAAGGGCATCGAAGTGGCGGGTTTTCCACATAAAATTTCGCTATTTGCGGATGATATTCTGTTGACTTTGACTTCACCCAGACTTTCCCTACCTAACTTGTTTTCTCTCTTGGAGACTTTTGCGTCCCTTTCGGGTCTAAGAGTTAACCCTACTAAGTCCAAAGCTATGTCGGTAAATCTCTCATCTCTAGAATTATCCTCTATAAAAGCAAATTTTCCTTTTCAATGGCTTCCTTCATTGCCCTATCTGGGAATTCATATCACCCCTAAGTATGACGGTTTGTATCAGGCCAATTTTCCTTCTCTTTTCCGCAAACTAGATGCATTGCTGTCCTCTTGGTCCCACTGCCCGATCTCCTGGTTTGGCAGAATTACTGCGGTCCGTATGACCTATCTCCCTAAGTTACTATATTTTTTTAGGGTTCTGCCCATCCCAATTGCCCCCCACATACTGCGAATCTATCAGCGTAAGCTTCTGAAATTTATATGGGGGTCCTCTCGCCCTCGAATTAACAAACAGACATTATACGCCAGACGGATTGAGGGGGGCATGTCGGTCCCTAATCTTCGGGCGTATTATCTGGCGGTGAATATAGCCCCAATCACTCGCCTCCATGATAACTACCAAATGCCACTGTGGGCCACTATTGACCTGGTTGACTCACACCCTACACCCATCTCGTCCATACCATGGCTTCCTCCAGCGAAGCACCCGAAAGGGCTTGGACCGTGTATGGTCCATTCGCTACGCCTCTGGGACTCGATAAAATATTCAGCGAATCTTATATCCCCCCATTTGCCTTTACTACGTCTGGCGCACTGCCCAATGTTCCCCCCTAGTTGCGACAATCCGGGTCAGTTTTCCTGGTGGGCGGATAGGGGCTTCACAGATGTTCATTCACTGCTTACCCCCGTGAAAATGATCTCCTTTGAAACGCTTCGTTCCTCCCATGACATTCCTTTGCGGGAACATTATAGTTACCTACAAATTAAGCACTTTTTCCAGCAACTCCTTCGGGCCCAGCCTACTCCATACACTCTGACCTCCTTTGAAAAAATATGCAGGGCTACTCCTCACTCCCCGGGGACCATATCCCTATTATACTCTTCTATCATTTCTATCAGCAAACCCCCCGTAAGCAAATATTATCTCCAATGGGAGAAGGACCTGGCGAGGCGGCTGGACCCGGAGGACTGGCAGACTATGACATTAACTCTCATGAAAAGTTCAAGGAATGTCCTTATTCTTGAAAATGCATATAAAGTTTTTTATAGGTGGTATTATACGCCCGACAGACTAGCGAGATTTATCCCCTCTTATTCTCCTCATTGTTTTAGGGGCTGCCCGATAACAGGGTCTATGGCACATATTTGGTGGACATGCCCAAAAGTTTGTAGACTCTGGGTTAGGGTCTACGCGCTGCTACGAAATATGTTTCATACCGATCTGAAAAGAGATCCATATGAAGCCCTGCTTTGTAAACCTATCCAAGTACTTCTTTGCTCAGAGCGCCAATTAGCCCAACATCTTTTTAATGCAACAAAATTGACCATTGCCCGCTCTTGGAAAACTCCTGTACTCAGTTTTGATGCAGTTAAGAATCGCATGAATGACATCATGGTTAACGAGAAACTAACGTCTTTAACCTCTGACACACACAACAAATTTCTTAGAACCTGGAGTCCCTGGATATCTTGTAACCCGACCTCCAGGTTTGATAGTCGCTTGATGTCAATCTAAGGGCTCTGTGCGCGCCCCCCCCCCTCCCTTCGTGGAACGGACTCTCTCCCCTCTTTTTCTTTTGGTCTTTTCTACCCATCTTCTTTACTCTCCTTCTAACTTTTGCTTCTAACCTACTTCTTCTTTTCTCTTGTCTATATGTGCTCTCCTTCCTTTGACTTAGTTTGGGAAGGACCCACATTTGTCTTGCTGGTTATGATGGCTGGTAATAGTCAAACCCGACAGACTGCACTATATTTTCATTAACGTCCTTTTGATTTACTTATATGTGATTGTTCATTCTGGGTGCGTTTGTTTTGCATCGTTTTCTAGTACTCATGTTGCTGTACACCATGCTAAACATGTAATACTCCGCTGTTGGGAATTTTTATTTTTTTTTCTCTTTCCTCTCTTTTATGGATATCTATTGTAACCAGCAACCATTTGGATATTCTTGTTATGTTTTATTTGTTAATAAAACCTTTGTAAAAGAAAAATGCCTATTTTGAATAAAAAAAACTAAATGTAAAAAAAAAAATTTACCCAAAAGTTTGAAAATGCATGAATTTGCACAGAGTAAAAACGTTGCTCATCCACAATGTGTGGCTTCTTATTTCAGTGGTTAATACCAGTTTTTGAAGTAATTTTGTGTTTGTGACAATGGGGCTTTTTTACTAAAGGAAAATCCACTTGGCACTACAAGTGCACGAGGAAAACCTAGGAGACAGCCAAAAACAAACATAAGCAATAAAGAAAATTCAAGATTTTATCTGCTAATTTTTTTTTTTAATTAAACATTTTTTTTGACATTGTCTGGCATAGTAATGGCCCCCCACCCATAAAATAATCTAGATATTTCTGCCGAACTTCATGGGTGCTTTGGGGGGCCAAGCCAGTATGGCCAGTATCCAGGCCCATCAGGGGATTAATAGAAAGTCCGGCCTCAGGCATCTATCCGCTGGTGGACGCCAGTACTGCGGCCCAAAGATGACATAATACTATCAACAGGGAAAAGCTCCCCTGGCAGTTCCAGACTGCCAGGAGACACATGCTGGTGGTCCACAGTACTGCACTGCAAATATCAGGCAGTGTCACCAGCAGATGGAACCTTCCTGACAGCCACAATCTGCCATTCCTGTGGCGTTGAAGGGAACTGTGGAGTCAAAACAGAAAAAAAATATAAGTACTTTTGCACATAACATTGCAAGCAGATTAAACAAAAACATTCTTGGTCGACATCAGTATAACATTTTTTTAAAGGAGTATTTCCAGACAAAAATCTTAGCCCCTGTACACACGGTCGGAAATTCAGACCACAAAATCTGTCGGATTTTTTCCGAAGGATTTTGTCCGAAACTGGTGTTGCATACACACGGTCGGACAAAGTTGTCGGAAAATCCAATCGTTCTGAATGTGATAACGTTCGTTCGATATGATGGGACTACGTTCAGCCTAGTAGCCAATATCTTTGCTCTCGTTCTTTGATCTGAGCATGCGTGGCACTTTGTCCGATCGTAACTCCATCGGAAAACCTTCAGAGTTTATCCTGACGGGAAAACCGGTCGTGTGTACAGGGCATACGTCCCCTTTTTCACTACTGCTTCGATTATGTCCACCTGTCTGTTTTTCAGGTAGGCCCGATCGGAGGATCCATAGCTCTCTATGGAGCGGCCATACCCACCAGCATACGATCTGGGCTGCCAAAAACAGACAGATCCCTTCCCCATCCGTCTGGCTGATCGGATTACAGTCATATGGAAACAGACAGGCAGTTCATTTCAATCCAACCGTCCCATAAAGGAGAGCGGGCTGTATCCATGTCTGCTCTGCATAGCGAAGTGGACACAGACCTGTCATCTGCCTGATCAGTGGAGAGATCCCCCGCTGAGTAGGCAGATCCGCTGGACGGAGTCTGCCCTGCGTGAAAGGGGCCTAAGAGAGATGCAGACAGGAATAAAACTTGACAATAGAGCTGCGACTAACGATTAGTTTGTCTGTCGACTAATCTATCGATTCCTTTTTCGATTAGTCATCGACTATAAAGATTATTTATTTATTTTTTACTTAATCTAGTGTGTTCTTTTTGTGATTAGATAATTAATCCTTTGGATAACTTTACAAAAAATGATAAGTACAACTTCTAATATAATATTTCAACTTTTATTAAATTTTTTTCAAAAAAATACTTCAATGTGGTAAATTTTTTACAGTATAAAAAAGTGCCAAAAATAAAATGTAAACAACACTTTAGCATCAGGCACGAAAAATGGCATTGCCATTAATTCAGAGCCAGAAGCATTAAAAAATGCCATATAAAAGCAACAAAAGCACTGCTGCTCAACACTGTCACATGGCTTTATGTCACATGGGTTGGTCACATGGGTTGATGTCACATGGGGACTATGACATTGTAAGGGGGCGGGGTCACCATGTGACACCAACCCATGTGACATAAAGCCATGTGACACCGCCCCTTGTCCCTATATAAGTGGCCGCGCAGTGCGTCCCTGGCATTCCGGCCGGAGAGATCGTCGAGGCAACATCTCCTGGAGAAGAAGAAGAAGAAGAAGTAGAAGAAGAACGGAAGGCGGCGGGGACGGCGGCGACAGAAGACCGGGCCACCGCCTGTAAAAGAGCTATAAGAAGGAGCGGTGGCCGGCAGAAGAACCGAAGAGGGGGACAAGACCCCCGAAGTCGGGAGAAGAGGCCGGCGGCGAGGAAGAAAGCCGGACTCCTCCGCTAGCAAAAGAGCTACAAGAAGATAGCGGAGGAGTCCGGCGAGAAGACCCCCGAAGACGGAAGACCCTCGGAGCTGTGCAATAAAGTATTTTATCTCGTGTGTTGTGTTTTTTTTTGTACTTTTATTTTACAGGTGAATGGGTAGGGGTACATTGTACCCCATACTCATTCACATAAGGTGGGGGGCCGGTATCCGGGGGCCCCCTTATTAAAGGGGGCTCCCGGATTCCGATAAGCCCCCCGCCCGCAGACCCCGACAACCAACGGCCAGGGTTGTCGGGAAGAGGCCCTTGTCCTCATCAACATGGGGACAAGGTGCTTTGGGGTGGGGGGGCCACGCGGCCCCCCCTTCCCCAAGGCACCCCCCATGTTGAGGGCACGCGGCCTGGTACGGCTCAGGAGGGGGGGCGCTCGCTCGCCCCCCTTTCCTGGCCGGCCGGGTAGCGTGCTCGGACAAGGGTCTGTTGTGGACTTGGGGGGACCCCCACGCCGATTTTTTTCGGTGTTGGGGTTCCCCTTTAAGTCCATACCAGGCGGCGGGGCCAGCGACGTCTCCTTCGCGGGCCCCGCCTACCTGGATACCCGCTCGAAATGAGCGGACTTTTCTCCGGGCGGGAAAAGTCCGCTCATTTCAAAAGTACGGCGGACTGGCACACACGGGTGGATTGTCCGCCGAAATGCGAGTCCGACGGACAGTATTACGGAAATTCCGAAATACTTAGTCCGCCAGACTGCACGCTGAAAAAGTCCGCTGAAGCCCACACACGAGCGGACTGTCCGCTGAAATGTGTTTCGGTGGACTAAGTAGGCCAGACAGTCCGCCCGTGTGTACGCGGCTTAAGGTAACAGTTTTCAAGCAACCAAGCCCAACAAAAGCACTGCTCAACACTGTGCAAAAATAATGGTCAATACAATGCAAACTGAAGGCAGCCATCTCAACATAAATACAACCCAACAAGAACAGTGCATGAGTGCAAAAGGTTGGGGGCCTGTGTTACTTACTCCATTGCAATGCTATATTTTAGCATTGCAATGGAGAAAGGTTAACATATCGACATGCTCTGAAGTTAGGCTTGCTCTTTCTTTAGTCACAATGTTGCCAGCAACTGAGAAAAGCCTTTCAGATGGGGTTGATGTTGCAGGTACAGACAAGTAACTCTTTGCCAGCATAGCCAAGATGGGAAATCTCTTTTCGTTTTCCTTCCACCATTTTAGCAGATTTTCTTCCCTAGGAATAGCCTGCTCACTAAAATACATGTGTATTTCATTCCTCACAACTTCACTATGGGTTTCTTGATCATGGATGTGACCAGTGTCATCCTCGCCATTACTGTGGCGGTCATCTGAATCTGAAGAACTGAGCAAAGTGTCTAACAGAGACACTTGCCTCTTCTCAGAAAATGTCATGTCTGCACTGGCTGACTGTTGTTCCACATTGATGTTGCTTTTGTTCTTCCTCATATCTTCTTTTCACTTCAAGAGCAAGAGCTTGGACCTTGAGGTAAACTTTTAAACTGTCCTCTGCTGGCAGGAATTTTAGTTTGTGGAATCCGGGGTCCAGGGCTGCTGCAATAAGACATATATTTTCTCCACCATCATCTCAGAATTTAGTTTCCCGCTCCCATCTTGATGTCATCTCCTGTGCAGCAAGACTTTGGAAAGGCTTGACTGCTGCTGTCTCGCAAATTGTGCTCTGTATGGATTTCTGGAGGCCCTTTACCAGAGGAGGTAGAGCGGAACAGTCACATAGGACTCTCCACTCAAGAAAACAGTAGCACACTCAAAAGGCTTCAGGACTTGTTCCACTTCCTCAGGCTCGGTTCACACAGGGGCGACTGCGATCCGACTTGAGGTCGCCCCTAGTCGCCTCAGGTCGGACAACATTTAAAAATCAATGTAAGTGAATGAGAGCCGTCTTAATGCACGCTACTGAAGTCGCCTCCGACTTCAAAAGAAGTTCCTGTACTACTTCAATCCGACTTGTAGGCGACTTGTACCCATTGATTTCAATGGAGGTCGCCTCCAAGTCGGATCTCTGTCTATACGGAGGAGACTTTGACAGAATTACTAGCTCTGAAGGGGGAACTCCAAAAAAATTTGGCGTGGGTTCCCCCTCCGAGAGCATACCAGGCCCTTAGGTCTGGTATGGATTCCAAGGGGAACCCCCTACGCCGAAAAAACGGCGTGGGGGTCCCCCCAGATCCACACCAGACCCTTATCCGAGCACGCTACGCGTGCCCTCAACATGGGGGGGTGCCTTGGGGGAGGGGGGCGTGTGGCCCCCCACCCCAAAGCACCTTGTCCCCATGTTGATGAGGACAAGGGCCTCTTCCCGACAACCCTGGCCGTTGGTTGTCGGGGTCTGCGGGCGGGGGGCTTATCGGAATCCGGGAGCCCCCTTTAATAAGGGGGCCCCCGGATACCGGCCCCCCACCCTATGTGAATGAGTATGGGGCACAAAGTACCCCTACCCATTCACCTGTAAAATAAAAGTACAAAAAAAACACAACACACCAGATAAAACACTTTATTGCACAGCTCCGGGGGTCTTCCGTCTTCGGGGGTCTTCTCGCCGGACTCCTCCGCTATCTTCTTGTAGCTCTTTTGCTAGCGGAGGAGCCCGGCTTTCTTTCTCGCCGCCGGCCTCTTCTTCCGACTTCGGGGGTCTTGTCCCCCTCTTCGGTTCTTCTGCCGGGCCACCGCACCTTCTTATAGCTCTTTTACAGGCGGTGGCCCGGTCTTCTGTCACCGCCGTCGCCTTCCGTTCTTCTTCTCCAGGAGATGTTGACTCGACGCTCTCTCCGGCCGCAATGCCAGGGACGCGCTGCGCTGCCACTTATATAGGGACAAGGGGCAGTGTCACATGGGTTGATGTCACATGGGTTGGTCACATGGTTTGATGTCACATGGTGACCCCACCCCCTTACCATCATTCACATAGGGTGGGGGGCCGGTATCCGGGGGCCCCCTTATTAAAGGGGCTCCCGGATTCCGATAAGCCCACCGCCCGCAGACCCCGACAACCAACAGCCAGGGTTGTCGGGAAGAGGCCCTTGTCCTCATCAACATGGGGACAAGGTGCTTTGGGGTGGGGGGACCGCACACCCCCCCTCCCCCAAGGCACCCCCCCATGTTGAGGGCACGCGGCCTGGTACGGCTCAGGAGGGGGGGCGCCCGCTCGTCCCCACCCCCTTTCCTGGCCGGCCGGGTAGCGTGCTCGGATAAGGGTCTGGTGTGGATCTGGGGGGGACCCCCACGCCGTTTTTTCGGCGTAGGGGGTTCCCCTTGGAATCCATACCAGACCTAAGGGCCTGGTATGCTCTCGGAGGGGGAACCCACGCCAAATCAGAAATTTGGCGTGGAGTTCCCCCTTCAGAGCTCATTCTCTGATTGGCCACGGCAAAAGTCGCTTGTAAGTCGCCCCAAGTCGCGCTGTTAAGAAGTGCCAAGTCGCGCTGTTAATCATTCACAAGTCGTCTCCAAGTTGCCTTCCCAAAGTCGTGTCGCCCCTAGTCGCCCCTGTGTGAACCGAGCCTCAAGTAAGCTCCACTGATCATGTTTTAAATCCAGGAAGCGCTTCCCTCGTGGTGTGACATCAGGATCGGAAAGAGTTGTGGTCACAGGCCACCTCTGTTCAAGCAGGCGGTTGATCATGTGTAAAGTACTGTTCCATCTTACGGATACATCATTTATTAGTGCATGCTCAGGGGTACCCATTTGTTGCTGCTTTGCTTTAAGCTTTGTAGTGGCCAGCTCACTTTTTTTTAAATGTTCCACAAGGCACTTTGCAGCCCTCAGTGTCTTGCTAATCTGGGGATCCCTCAGGGCATGGTTGACAATTAACTGCAATGTATGACTAGCACACCTGAGAGAAGAGATGCCATGCTTTTCTTCCAAAATACGCAGAGCAGCGACATCATTTGCAGCGTTATCATGGACAACTACATTTACATTGGCCATGGATATCTCAAACTTCTCAGCTGCTTTTTCCACCCAGTTAGCAATGTTTTCAGCTGTGTGCCGATCTTCAAGTGGCATAATGGTCAGATTGTACGATGTAAGATTTCAGTCTTCATTAATGAAGTGGCATGTGACACCCAAGTATACCTCTGTGGCAATACTGGTCCATGCATCTGTGGTGAGAGCTATTTTTGATTTCACATCTTTGAGTGACACTTTCAATCTTTCAAAATTCTCCTCATATTTCTTCTCCATCAGCTTAGTGAAATGGGTCCTGGAGGGAATTGTGTATCCTGGGTAAAACGTGTTGATCATCTCACGAAATCCTTGACCGTCTACAATAGAAAGAGGTCTCATATCTTTTACAATCATATTGAGTATGCTATTGGTATATTATGCGACGGCCGTTTGGGGTGTGCAAACAGTGACATCCTTTTTATGAAAGAAGAACTCCTGTACACAGCCTTGCCTCTTCCTGAGAAAAAACAACAAAACACACAATAATTAATAACATTTAGGAACCAACCAAGTTTAACCAACATGAAATCAATCTATGAATGCTCAATGCTAATAATGTACTTGTACTGTATTTCAAAGAGGGTACGGATAGGGTAGTAAATCTGCAATAAATTAATATTATAAGCATTATCATTCATAATTAAACAACATAAACATAGTTATTAATCACATTCAGTTCATGTTTAATATTATGCAGATTCTGCATAATATTAAATATGAACTGAATGTGATTAATAACTATGTTTATGTTGTTTAATTATGAATGATGATTATAATATTAATTGTATTTCATCTATTTGAAAAAGTTTGAGATATGCAATCCATGGCCATATCCAAATGCAATGTTGTCGCTGCTCTGCGTATTTTGGAAGAAAAGCATGGCATCTCTTCTCTCAGGTGTGCTGGTCATATATTGCAGTTAGTTGTCAATGTCAACCATGCCCTGAGGGATCCCCAGATCAGCAAGACACTGAGAGCTGCAGTGCAAAGTGCCTTGTGAAACATTTAAAAAAGCGTGAGATGGCCACTACAAAAAAACAATTAGCAAAGCACAGCACACAGCACAGCAACAAATATGGGTACCCCTGAGCATGCACTAATAATGATATAGCCGTAATTATTTATTAGCATATATTAATTGACCACAACACAATTGTAATAATTACTCCCATAATTGTCTCCCAAAACTAAGAAGTACTACTTACAACTCACAGTAGTGCTGCCGTGGTACTCCATTTCGGTTTTGCAGAGGGAACAAAGGACCATTTTATCTGGCCTCTGTTTAAAGAATTCCCATACTTTTGAAAGTCGTGGTCTGGCTTTTCATGCTGCACCGGAACTTTCCCTATTCCCGGGAGCGGGAGGAGGAGCAGCAGCCGCCACCATTACCGCCATTTAAAAGCGAGTTGAGGTGAGATGAGACGAGCGTGACGCGTCACCGTCTTTCACGCACGTCAATGTATTTTCGTAGTGGACGTAGTCGATTACGTCAACGCATCGTGGCAGCTCTACTTGACAATGTTTCTAAACCCTCACCACTTTGCCCAAAAGCAAAAAAAATATGTTTGCCTTTACTTTTACTTTAAAGTAGACCGAAGTGCATGTCAGAAAAGAAATCCTGTGATAAAAAAAGAGCTGGACACTATGAGGAGCATGTCTATAAAACAGTGAATGTGACTTTCATCAAAGATTTGCCTAAAGAGAATGTTTGTTGAATGTCAGGTTCACGGCTTTATAAATACACTTTTAATGATATATTCATATATCTATTTCTTCAACATTGATATACTAAGGCTCGGTTCACACAGGGGCAACACGACTTTCAACATGACTTTTGGAGGCAACTTGGACGCGACTTGGACGCGACTTGGACGTGACTTGGACCTGACTTGGACAGACTTGGACACGACTTACAACACTACTTTAAGGGCCGGTTCACACAGCGGGCGATGCGAGGCGACACGACTCGCCTCGCCTCGCTCCCGCAAGTCGCCCCCGTTCTGTACAATGGAACCGTTTTGAGAGGAGCGACTCGAGTCGCTCCGACTCAGAAAAAAGGTTCCTGTACTACTTTCGGGCGACCTCGGGGCGACTTGCATTGACTTCTATACAGAAGTCATTTGCAAGTCGCCGCCGAGGCCGCTGCAGGTCGCGGCGAGGCAAGTCGGAGTCGCCTCGCCTCGCCTGCAGTGTGAACCGGCCCTAAGTCGCCCCAGGCCAGGCGACTTGCCGTGGCCAATCAGAGAATGAGCTCTCAGGGGGGAACTCCTTTTGAGAGCTGATAATTCTCTGAGAGTCGCCTCCGTATAGACGGAGATCCGACTTGGAGGCGACCTCCATTGAAATCAATGGGTACCAGTCGCCTACAAGTCGGATTGAAGTAGTACAGGAACCTTTTCTGAAGTCGGAGCGACTTCAGTAGTGTGCATTAAGACAGCTCTCATTCACTTACATTGATTTCTACATGTTGTGCGACTTGAGGTGACTTGGGGCGACTTGAAGTCGGATCTGAGTCGCCCCTGTGTGAACCGGCTCTCACTGTGATATATCCATGATATTCAGCTGATTTATCACAGCTAAATTCTGTCATCACTATTTAAAAATATGCTCTCAGTGTCATCTGACCTCAGGAAATCCCAGATGATGTAAGCATAGGAAAGACTGCTGTATGCTTTGCCAAGGCTTCCTGTTATTATTAGCATTTATACCAGCCGCATAATAATCCTTTAAAGACTGGGAATTTTATCTGTACTCATAACTATTACCTACTGCAAAAAAATACAGGGGCTGTTATTTAAGTCTGCTTTCTGAAAATGCTGGTTGCTTGTCTTCTTCTGATCCTGAATGCTGCAGCCAAGGCATGGATAACAACGTGCACAGTGCATGATGAAGCTAGTGTAATCTGTGGGGCATGGGGTCTGCAACCCCCTACTTTAGTTCCAGCTCTTCTGCCTGTATGTGGACCTGACCCTGCCTGATGTGCAAACTTACTTGGGGAAATGGACCTTTTAGATCAACAAAGCAACCAGTATTTTCAAAAGAAGTGGTAAGAGGTGCAAGGCTATCTTCTCAGAATAGATATCCAAGTTATGAATATAGTTTAAACTACTGTTTTTTTCAATATATTTTAATTTTCAACCCAAATAACCCCTTATATTGGTGGTGGTCAGTGTAGAATCTGTCCCAACTAAGTCTCCCGCCAAATGACAGCTCTGGTACCTCCCGCTGCTAAATAAACTAAGGGGCCGAGGCTACCCAGTGATGTCACTGGGTGACCCCACCCCCTGTGACATCACCTACCCAGCATTCCATGGTTGTTATGTCACAAGAGGGCCTGGTATAGATTGGGAGGGGGGATACCATGCTGTTTTTTCCCCTGATTTTTTAAATATTGTTGTTACATTCAGCTGTCAGCAGGGAACCTAGCTGACAGCTAGTGACGACTCATTGGTTTTTAAGGGCAGCCGCCCGTTCCTGAAAGACAACCTCTTTGCACCCAGAGCCCTCCTTTTACTTACCTGAACTCAATCGTTCCTGCGCCAGGGACAAGCACACCTGCTCCAGCCAGTGTCTCGGGTCCTGATTGGATAGATTGATAGCAGTCATTGGCTCCCACTGCTGTCAATCAAATCCAATGACACAGGAGCCAGGGGCGAAGCCGAGTCCTGCTGTCTATGAACGCAGCAGCAGGACACAGGTGCACACCCACGTGAGTGCCCCATGCACTCATGCAAAGGACCCCAGAAGAGGAGGAGCAGGGCCACTCTGTGCAAAATCATCTGCACAGAGAAGGTAAGTATGACATGCTTGTTTTTTGTTTGTTTTTTAGAACAAAAAAGGAATGTTTACATATCCTTTATAAACTATGATAGTTAATGGTTATCAAGGACGAAGGCAGCTGCCCACTTCTTAACAACCAGCTATGTACACTGTTTTTTAACTGCTAAAATACTGCATGAAAAACGCTGTGTGGTATCTTGCCACATACTCAGATGTGGAAAGATGCCGCTTTGTGAATGGAGCCTAGTATTCACTATGTAAATCCCTTTTTTTTTTAATTAACAATTTCTATTGAGTTTTTCCACAGAATAAAAGAGATAGAGTATCAGACAAGGGACATCATGTAAAATCCTTAATCAGTAGTCTAACAAAGACATGTAGCTGGAGGATATGCATAAGTCTCAATAACTAAATACCGTATTTATCAGCGTTTAACACGCACTTTTTTCCCCTTAAAATCAGGGGAAAATCGCGGGTGCGTGTTATACGCCAATCCTCCACTATTTTGGAGCCTCTGGGCGGCTTTAAGCTGCCTTCGGCTCTTCTCGGCGGCTTTTGGCCGCTCTCGGTGGCTTTCGGCTGCCTTCGGCCCTTCTCGTCGGCTTTTGGCCACCTTTGGCCCTTCTCGCCGGCTTTCGGCCGCCTTCGCCCCTTCTTAGCGGCCAAAAAGGGACGAAGGCGGCCCAAAGCCGACGAGAATGGTGAAGGCGGCTGACAACTACCGAGCACTGCCGAGATACACAGGACATCTCGGCGGCGCCATTTTTAAAAATAAAACCTGAAAATGAAACAGACAAGGCTGAAAATGACACTGACAAGGGGACAACGATGGACAAGGCTGCACGACAATGCTGCAATGATGAACAAGGTTGCAATGATAGGCTGCAATGATGGACAAGCTGCATATGACACTGACAAGGGTGCAATGATGGACAAGGCTGCATGACAAGGCTGCAAATGACACTGACAAGGCTTCAGATGGACACTGATAAGGCTGCATTGATGGGCATTTAAATGTAAGTTTCTTTTCCTTAAATTTCCCTCCTAAAAGTTTTTTTCCTTGAAATTCCCTTCTAAACTTAGGGTGCGTGTTATACGCCAATAAATACGGTACCTTTTTTTATTTCACATGTCTTTACTTATATATTTTTTCCACATTTGCCTTCAGGCCAAATTGTCCAACTAAAGTGACAGCTACAGGGTAAACCATATACTGCTGAAGATCCTTGTGACCTTTTGACCTTTGTGACCTTTTGTCACATGGTTTCTAACTTTTTTTCTTTCTTTCACACTGGGGTGCTAGCGGGGAGCATTTAACCACTGCTAATGGCCAAAAAAGAGTTAAAACCTGCAGCGGTGCTTTGGAGGCGGTTCTGTCCCGCTGCCCATTGAGTTCAAGGGGCAGGGGCAAAGATGCTGCTTGCAGGACTTTTTTGTACAGTCCTGCAAGCGCACCGCTCCAGTGTGAAAGCACTCAGGCTTTCACACTGGAGTGAGAGGAGAGGCTCTTTACAGGCACTATGCAGGCATTATTTTTAGCGCTATAGTGCCTATAAAGTGCAACAGTTTGAAAGCAGCCCTAAAAGAAAAATAAACTGTTGTTTTAACTGCTTTCGGACCAGCCGCCACAGTTTTACTGCGGCAGGTTGGCTCCCCTGTGCGAAACGATCTAACTGTACGTGGGTTCGTGGGGTCTGGGCGGGGGGGCGATGCTCGTGGCCGACAGTCGCAATGACTGCCCGCTACGAGTGATTGTGAACTGGAGACACAGAACAGGGACGAGTGTGTGTAAACACACACTTCTCTGTTCTGACAGGAGTGACAGATCTTGTGTTCCTATTAGCTAGGAAACACGATCCGTCACTTCCTGTAGTTAGTCCCTCCCCCTTCAGTTAGAATCACCTCCCAGGGATCACAGTTAACCCCTTCACAGGCCCCTAGTGTTAACCCCTTCACTGCCAGTGACATTTTTACAGTAATCAATACATTTTTAATCACACTGATCGCTGTATTAATGGTTCCAAAAATGTGTCGACATTTGTAGACATAACTTTTGCGTAATCCAATCAATATACGCTTATTGCGATTTTCTTTACCAAAAATATGTAGAAGAATACATAATACATATTGGCCTAAACTGAGAGAAAAAAAAATCGTTTTTTTTGGGGGGATATTTATTATAGCAAAAAGTAAAACATTTGTTTTTTTCAAAATTGTCGCTGTTATTTTTGTTTATAGCGCAAAAAATAAAAACCTTAGAGGCAATCAAATACCATCAAAAGAAAGCTCTATTTTTGGGGATAAAAGTACATCAATTTTGTTTGGGTACAACGTCGCACGACCGCGCAATTGTCAGTTAAAGCGATGCAGTGCCGAATTGTAAAAAGTGCTCTGGTCAGGAAGGGGGTAAATTCTTCCGGGGCTGAAGTGGTTAAAGCGGTTGTATTGTCTGCTTGCACATTTTTACATTCAGGTAAGCCTTTAACCACTTCGACCCCGGATCATTTGGATGGCTAAAGACCAGAGGACTTTTTACAATTTGGCACTGTGCTGCTTTAGCTGGTAATTGCGCGGTCAAGCAATGTTGTACCCAAACGAAATTTGCATCCTTTTGTTCACACAAATAGAGTGTTCTTTTGATAGTATTTGATTGGCTCTGCGATTTTTTTTGCGATATAAATGGAAAAATACAGAACATTTTGAAAAAATGATTTTCTACTTTTTGTTATAAGAAAAATCCAATAAACTCAATTTTAGTCATACATTTAGGCCAAAATGTATTCAGCCACATGTCTTTGGTAAAAAAGGTTAATAAGCGTATATTTATTGGTTTGCGCAAAAGTTATAGAGTCTACAAACTAGGGTACATTTTCTGGAATTTATGCAGCTTTTAGTTTATGACTATCTCATTTCTTGAGGTGCTAATATGGCAGGGCAGTACAAACCCCCCAAATGTCCCCATTTTGGAAAGTAGACACCCTAAGGAAATTGCTAAGAGGCATGTTGAGCCCATTAGATATTTAATTTTTTTGTCCCAAGTGATTGAGTAATGACAAAAAAAAATTTTTATTTTTTTTTACAAAAAAAAAGTTGTCACTAAATGATATTTCCTGAAGCCAACATGGCAGCATACTGGTGATAGAGCTCCGCCTCTTGACCACTCCCTCAGGACCAGTGAATAGCATAAATTAAGGTATGGTTAGCCACCACCCCATTCTTCCTTTTTTCCCTCATACCTCCACGCACCAGTGAAGAAGTAAGGAATTTTATGTCCCCCACCTTGCCGCTGAGCAGTAACTGGCTGAGTTCAAGCCTCTCCCCGTGCGTAGTCTCAGTGCTTGGGCTGCTAACATCTTGCTAATAAGACTTAGAGACCCTCGTCTGTGTGGTCTTGATGGGTCCCTTCCTCGAAATCTGCCATTCAGCGTGACTTGGTTCCGGAGCTTTGGGGGGACCAGCCTGTCATTTCCTTTTCTAGGGGCTTCCTTGTCCGTTAGGCTATGACTTTACCTGTTTTATTCAGTTCCTGCTCTTCTCCCATCTTTTTTGGCTTTAGGTAGGTTTCCGAGTGAGTGAGGAGCGGGCTGCACCATGCAGTAGGTGTCACGGTATCCCTATAGGCGTGAGGCGGCCACCCAGCACCATATTTATCAGCCTAGGGCACTCCCGATGATGTCATAGGGCTGCACCTGGTCCACACATAAGCACTGGCTGATGGAAGCTCTGGGCGCCATTTTGTTTCTGGGCAAAGTGATTAGTTTTGCTCATAACAACAGGAGGAGTCTGGGGGGCGGGCTCTGCCTGTCCCAAGATCACCTAAGAGCATCAGTGGGATGGGCAATATACAGCTTCCTGACTGTCTTCAGACTGTGAAGTTTGTTCCTGGATCCAGTCTCAGCAACCTTCTGTGTCGCCATCTGCTGGTAGGAAAGTTTTCTGTACTAAAAAAAAAAAAAAAAGGAAGGGTACTTTTTCATTGTTTCAGCTGTTTACTTTGTTGCAGTGCTCAGACTTTCATGTTAGAAGATTACTGGCAATCTCCATACTTCTGTTTCTCTTTTCAGCTATCTCTCTTTTTCCTCTGACTATCCCTTATTCTCTACTACCATGAGTCAGCCACCACTTATGCAAGACCCTCAATACTTAAGGTAGGGGGACCACCAGTTGGTAAGTTTTCAGGTGTCCCTAAAAGAGTGCCCTCTAATACGGTTTGCTTTGATATGTTTCAGCTCCGCATGCTCACGCTCTCAGAGTTAAAGAACAAGAGAGCACAGGCATTCTCCAAAGGAGCATAGCTCCAGATGTCGCAAAAGAGCACGTCACGCCTCCTGTTCTCCAGAGCAATACAGGCGTCCCAGCAAGAAATCATGCTCGGCTTGTGGCACAGTCCCCCATCCAATAAATAGGTGTGAAAAGACTGTTTAGAGGAGTCTGCAGTAGACAGGGAGCAGGACACTACGCAAGTCTCATCATTACTGAAGAAGGTAGCACGAGATTCCTTGTCAGAGTTTATCTCCGCCCAGCCACCCGCCCAAAGGGTCCCATTGGAGGATCAGCCGGGACTTCAGCAAGCAGTATGACCATGCTCAGTGTAAAAAAACAAAAATGGTGCTCCCATTCAGGAGAAAAGCTCCAAGGAAGATGTCTCTGCTCCTCTTCCCCAGAGCCAGCGCCCCAGCAACAGTCCTGCAGGGCCCGTGGCGCAGTATCTGTACCCAGGAGGCTGGTGAGTAGACACTGCCTGGAGAAGTATGCAGCTAATAGGTAATGCCAAATGTCTTTATTGTTGATAAGAGTGGCACAAGATTCTGTTTTGAACTCACCTTAATTACCTGAAGCAACTGTTACCCTTGTATTGGAAACTGTTGGAGACTGTTGCCGTAGGAGACAGCACTCTTATCCGTGCAGATGTGGCATCTTGCTGGATGCTTTTCCCTGCATAGCTGTCCTGTAGAAGTCTGGGAGTTTACTGGGTTAGCATTACACAGACACATTTGGGTGCCCCAAGGAGAGTGGTAATGTAGCGCTCAGATTGCACTAGTGGGTGTGGCCAAATTGCCCTTGCTGACATCATCAAAACAGCCGCCTATACAGATTTATGTATGACTATCTCGGTTTGATTTAATACCCAAACTGTCCGGCTGAATCCTGGACAGGTGGCACACCCTAGGTGTCTGGCACCCATGAATCTACTTTGCAGAGACTGCCTGCTTGTTAAGTGGTTATACTGTTGTGCCTGATTTACAGAGAAAAAAAGTATATGGTATCCTCATCCTTATATATTAACTACAGAAGAGATTTTTTTGGGGAGAGACAAAAGGAATTCATACATGGAACATCATAACCATGATTTGCCTTGAAGTCACCCAACAGAATGATGGACTGTCTTGATACCAAGTTTATATAAAAATACAAATATTTATTATTAATTATAAAAGATTTTTTTTCGAAAAAGGAAAATTTATACAAACATAAATAAATACATATTATAGCTATAACATAGACAAAATCTGTTACGACAGTATTATGTGTCCAATACGGTCTTTGGTTTCTCTACTAGTTTCGCGACTATTCTGTCGCTTCTTCAGGAGACCTTGTTTGTCTAAAACGAAATTTATCACAAATTACTTAACAAAAAGAACATATTTCAAGATATTTGATGTATTATTTTACAATCAGTTAGAGGGGGGAAAAGGGTAAAAACGCCAAGTATGCAGCTCACCACCATGCAGATATCACAAGGCATTTGGAATTCGGGTAGTCCCTGCCAAGCCAGGTTTTGACCACCCTTTGGGGCGGACACGGGAGGTTCAAAGTCAGCTACAAAACAATAATCAGAGATTTTTAAATAATGGATATATATATAACTAGTTTACACAGCTAAGGCATAACATTTATGTCACAGTGTGGGTATAAAAACCACATACCGGTATAACCAGATACTTTTAGGTGATGCAGCATGGGTAAAAGTGCAGCAATTCAATAAGGCCGAGGCCCAGGTACAAATATTGGTGTACCAAGAAAACCGGGAAAGGTGTACTTATATTAGATCTGGTACACGGTGGACATTGTGCCTATATCAGGTAAAGCAGGGGATCCAGATCTTTGCCCAGTCTATCGTAGATGTGCAGTGTTAGCCTAGTAAAGATATATATGATTCAATCAGCCAGATAAACATATATTGTATAGATATGACTCTAAGGTGCAGAGTATATAAGGGAGCTCATACCAATCGGCAATGTCCCTCCTGCAGCTCTTGAGTCCAAACGACAGTTCTGGCCTGGAGGCCCTACGTCCTTCGTTCTGCCTGCTGTGAAGGAGCGCCATAATGGCGCACCTTTAACCTCCAACCCGGCGGCGTCAGAGGCCCGGCGCAGGCGCCGAGCTATGACGTCACCGGGTCCGCCGCTCCTACTGTGCATACCATACGCCCAATACCTACGAACAAGAAGAAACTGTACCACAGACCAAAATTTTCTTTTTCAAGCAAAGAATTTACAGGAGCGTCTCCTCAATAGAGGTTACTCATGATCTAATTGAGAAAAGCATTCAACAAAGCCTACGGGCGCACACGAGAATCTCTACTTTATGGCCCCCCCAGCCAGCCCACCCCTCCACAGTTAAGATTATCACAAAATACTCTGCACATCAAAATACCCTTAGAAATATCTTATCGAAACATTGGCACCTCCTAACGGACCATCCCACTTCGAATAAGTATATTAGACAAACTCCGGAATTGGTTTTTAAAAGAGCGGCTACCCTTGGGGACAAACTCACCAGAAGCCATTATCAAACCCCCGTATCAAATCGGCAAGGTCCCCGTGGCACTCCCCTTGCGGTGGCTGCCCTCGGTGTCCCTGGGATTTCAGAGGGAACTACCTATAATCTCCCAAACGGAGATGTTTTCATTCCACCCTTTCATGCCAGTTGTGACACGAAAGGTGTTGTCTATATAATGGTGTGTACCTGCGGGGCATTTTACGTTAGGTAAAACCATTAGGGAGTTCCGCCAACGTATAGGAGACCACCTTAATTATTCATCGGGCGGCAAGCTCACTGCAGTTGGTCGCCATAAAGTATTCATCATCGGTACCAGCCCCAAGTGGTCAAATTCTTTGTCCTCGAAGTAATTCGCGAGGACACCCGCGGGGGGGATTGGGATAGAGAAATTTTAAAACGAGAAACCCTATGGATAGAACGTCTAGATGCCCTGGTTCCGCCAAGCTTGAATGAAACAAAAACATATAAGTACTTTCTCAAATGAAAAAAATCTATCATATGGGCATTTCTGTCTCTTCTTTCCCTTCCCCCCCTTTTTTCTCCCTCCCCCCCTTTTTTTCTCCCTTCCCCCCCTTTCCCCCCCTTTTTTCCCCCATCCCCCCTTTTTTTCCTCCTCCCTCCCTCTCCTTCCTTTTTTGTTCCCCTTGTAATTTCCCCCCCCCCCCCTTTTTTTCCCCCTTCTTTCTCCTCTTTTCTCCTCGTTCTCCTCCCCCCTCCCCTCCTCCTCCCTTTCCCCCCCCCTCTTTTTTCTCTTTCCCTTTTCCCCCCCTTTTTTTCTTCCTTTTCTTTTTCCTTCCCCCCCCCCCCCTATTTTCTTGTTCTTTTGTCTATCATTTGTTTCCCCTTATTTATCTTGGCCCTTCAGTCTGTCTGGTATCCTGAGATGCTCGACTCATTGCTTCCTTTCTCTGACACCACCGCGAATTTCTGGTGCTAGTCAACAATGTATCATATGGACAAATTGTCCGTTTTGTCTTAGCACCTTAATCTAGTCTATTTATTTAATTATGATTTTGTATTATCTCTTCACAGATAAGCTTTAACGTAATGGTGAGAATTGCATATATAACAATATGTAAAAATGTTGCCAATGTAATAGCTGCAAAGCTTTTCCTTTCTGTTTACCTTCTATATTTATTTATTTGTATTGCAAAACGAGGTGTGCGATACTCAAGCCATGTGATATTGAGGCATAGAATGGAGTATGGGAGGAGACTCCCAGGGGCGGGCACGCGCCTCTCCCGGCGGCCCTGTAAGGCCCCCACATGTGGGCGGCACCAGGTCCGCTTTAGCAATGAGTCACCGAGGGTTTCCATGGTGACTCTAGCTGATGCGCGTCGCCACGGTTTGGCGCATGCGCAGTAGGAGCGGCGGACCCAGCGACGTCATAGCTCGGGCCCTGCGCCGGGCCTCTGACGCCGCCGGGTTGGAGGTTAAAGGTGCGCCATTATGGCTCTCCTTCACAGCAGGCAGAACGAAGGACGTAGGGCCTCCAGGCCAGAACTGTCGTTTGGACTCAAGAGCTGCAGGAGGGACATTGCCGATTGGTATGAGCTCCCTTATATACTCTGCACCTTAGAGTCATATCTATACAATATATGTTTATCTGGCTGATTGAATCATATATCTTTACTAGGCTAACACTGCACATCTACGATAGACTGGGCAAAGATCTGGATCCCCTGCTTTACCTGATATAGGCACAATGTCCACCGTGTACCAGATCTAATATAAGTACACCTTTCCCGGTTTTCTTGGTACACCAATATTTGTACCTGGGCCTCGGCGTTATTGAATTGCTGCACTTTTACCCATGCTGCATCACCTAAAAGCATCTGGTTATACCGGTATGTGGTTTTTATACCCACACTGTGACATAAATGTTATGCCTTAGCTGTGTAAACTAGTTATATATATATCCATTATTTAAAAATCTCTGATTATTGTTTTGTAGTTGACTTTGAACCTCCCGTGTCCGCCCTAAAGGGTGGTCAAAACCTGGCTTGGCAGGGACTACCCGAATTCCAAATGCCTTGTGATATCTGCATGGTGGTGAGCTGCATACTTGGCGTTTTTACCCTTTTCCCCCCCTCTAACTGATTGTAAAATAATACATCAAATATCTTGAAATATGTTCTTTTTGTTAAGTAATTTGTGATAAATTTCGTTTTAGACAAACAAGGTCTCCTGAAGAAGCGACAGAATAGTCGCGAAACTAGTAGAGAAACCAAAGACCGTATTGGACACATAATACTGTCGTAACAGATTTTGTCTATGTTATAGCTATAATATGTATTTATTTATGTTTGTATAAATTTTCCTTTTTCGAAAAAAAATCTTTTATAATTAATAATTAATATTTGTATTTTTATATAAACTTGGTATCAAGACAGTCCATCATTCTGTTGGGTGACTTCAAGGCAAATCATGGTTATGATGTTCCATGTATGAATTCCTTTTGTCTCTCCCCAAAAAAAACTTCCCCAGACTGTTTGAGAGGCTGTCCCGAGGAAGGCAGCTATCTCCATATATTCTGGAGCTGCAAACATCTGGAGCCTATATGGCTTCCAGTGGTCAACAGACTTGAGAAATCCCTTAAAAAGAAGATCACTCCACAGATATGTCTCCTGTACGCCACAGTTCCGGATGTCCCCCCACCCTGCAACAGATTAATCCACTCACTGGTTAGCACTATTCAATGGATGATCACCTTTAATTGGAAATCACAAAGCCTACCATGGCCTCAGATAGAATCCAGAATGGAATTACTTAAATTATCGGAAAGAATCCATCATACATTGTTCGATAATATGCATACCTTCAATAATAAATGGATTTACTGGACTTCACCCACAGAATGTACCTCATAATGTTATAAGTTGATCCAGATGGCATTACCTCATATTACACTAACCACTCCTCCTGCTCAGAATGTACTATTATTTTATTACAACCCTTTACTCCTATCTGATATATAAATGCTCTTTCTGCTATATCTGTGTCTAATATACGGAATGATACCTCACCTTACAATGTTTATCATGTACTATGTCTATACACATTCCTTGCACTGTAACCCATATTTGCATATACCCTATACTGTTTGAAAATGTACAATCACCTGTCTTCCAAATAAAACGTGTTGTAAACAAAAAAAAATGCATTGATTACTGTGTAAATGTGACTGTCAGTGGTGTCGCTGTAGGGGTTAACTGTGTCCTAGGGAGTGATTCTAACTGTGGGGGGAGGGGCTGTGTGTGACACTACACTGATCACCGCTCCCGATTACAGGGAGCGGTGATCAGTGACAGTGTTATTAGGCAGAACGGGGAGATGCTTGTTTATATTAGCATCTCCCTGTTCTTCCTCACCGTGAGACGATCACGGGTATCCCCACGGACATCGAGTCCGAGGGACCAGCAATCATGGTCACGGAGCTTCCGGCAGGAGTTAATCTGCCTATACGTGCCCTTCTGCCACAGTATATCTACGTGAGGCAGTCGGGAAGCAGTTAATATTTCTTTAAAGAGGAGTTCCAGCCTGGGGGAAAAAAAATTAAAAGTCAGCAGCTACAAATACTGTAGATGCTGACTTTTAATATGACACCTGTCCAGGGAGCCTGTAAAGTCGGCACCGCAAGCAGATCCATCCATCGGCTCCAGGTGCAGGCACCGGCATCTTCACTAAGGAAAACAGGAAGTAAAGCCTTGTGGCTTCACAGCCTGATTCCTACTGCGCAAGCGTGAGTCGTGTTGCACATTTTGAATGATCCCACTGTGGCAGCGGGGTGCAGGGGAGGAGCTGAGGCCGGACGTTTCATAGATCGCTGCATCGTTGTGCAGCAATCTTACACGAAAGTGGGAGCGGATACCTGGTTTTGATAGATATCCGCTCCCCCCCTCCCCGAAAGGTACCAAATGTGGCAGTGGAGAGGGGATGACACAAACAAGCGGCGCTTCCCCTTTTGGGTGGAGCTTTAAGTTGAATTAAAGTCACATTATTTGAATAAGGTTTGGATAGAATGGGAGAATCAGACAAAGGGAATTTTCTTTAGAAGATTTTCACTTGTTTCCAGTTGAGACGTCATTCCAGTGAAGGTTTTAAAAATCCTTGTCACCTGACCGTTTAGTTTAGCAAAAACTTTCCTATAAAATGGTATGTGTATTTAACCACTTCCATACCAAACCTATTCTGGCACTCCTCTCCTACGTGTAAAAATCATAATTTTATTGATAGAAAATTACTCAGCACATCCAAACATTATATATGTTTTATTTAACAGAGACCCTAGGGGAATAAAATGGCAGTCGTTGCAACTTTTTGTCACATGGTATATTTGTGCAGCAATTATTAAAACTGTGTTTTTTTGGGGAAAAAATAAACAGTTTCATGAATTAAAACAAAACAATTATGTTAGCCCAATTTTTTTGTATAATGTGAAAGATGATGTTATGCCGAGTAAATAGATACCTAACATGTCAGACTTTAACACTTGTGGAATGGTGCCATACTTCGTTACTTAAAAATCACCATTGGCGATGCTTTAAATTTTTTTACAGGTTACCATTTCAGTTACGGAGGGGGTCTTGGGCTTGAATTGTTGCCCTCACTCTAACGTTCGCGACGATACCTCACATGTGTGGTTTGAATGCTGTTTACAAACGTGGGCACGATGTACGTATGCGTTCACTTCTGCGTGCGAGCACTCGGGGATGGGGGCGCTTTACTTTTTTTTTTTTTATTGTTTATTTTTATTTTTTTACACTTTCCCTTTAAAAAAAATGTTTTTGTTATTTTATTTCTATTACAAAGAATGTAAAAATCCCTTGTAATAGGAATAGGGCATGACAGGTCCTCTTTATGGAGAGATGTGGGGTCTACAAGTCCCTACATCTCTCCTCTTGGCTGGGATAAAAAAACAAAAACAAAGCGAACTCGGCTTTTCCAGCCAGTACACAGCAGTGTTTACATCTGCCACGCCGGACGTGATATCATAACGTCACGCCAGGGCCTCAGCGGCTACCTAATGGTTATGTGAGGAGGAGTGTGTGTGTGTGTGTGTGTGTGTGTGTGGGGGGGGGGGGGGGGGGTCTAATCTTGAGACAAAGCTTTAAAGGGCACAGACAGAACAAGTTGCTGTAATCTTCCTCCAAAGACAAGTTCTACAATAAGGCACTTATGTATATCAGTCTTAAAGAAGAACTTCCCTGCTCTGTGTCATGATTTGTCATACTTCCCTGCTTTGTGTAATGGGTTGTCATACTTCCCTGTACCGTGTAATGGATTGTTATGCTTCCCTGCTCTTTGTAATGGTTTGTCATACTTCCCTGCTCTGTGTAATGGGTTGTTATACTTCCCTGCTCTGTGTAATGGGTTGTTATACTTCCCTGCTCTGTGTAATGGTTTGTCATACTTCCCTGCTCTGTGTAATGGGTTGTCATACTTCCCTGCTCTGTGTAATGGGTTGTCGTACTTCCCTGCTCTGTGTCATGGTTTGTTATACTTCCCTGCTCTGTGTAATGGTTTTTCATCCTTCCCTGCTCTGTGTAATGGGTTGTCATCCTTCCCTGCTCTGTGTAATGGTTTGTCATACTTCCCTGCTCTGTGTAATGGTTTGTCATACTTCCCTCATCTGTGTCATGGTTTGTCATACTTCCCTGCTCTGTGTAATGGGTTGTTATACTTCCCTGCTCTGCGTAATGGGTTGTCATACTTCCCTGCTCTGTGTAATGGGTTGTCATACTTCCCTGCTCTGTGTAATGGGTTGTCATACTTCCCTGCTCTGTGTAATGGGTTTTCATACTTCCCTGCTCTGTGTAATGGTTTGTTAAACTTCCCTGCTCTGTGTAATGGGTTGTCATACTTCCCTGCTCTGTGTAATGGTTTGTTAAACTTCCCTGCTCTGTGTCATTGTTTGTTATACTTTCCTGCTCTGTGTAATGGTTTTTCATCCTTCCCTGCTCTGTGTAATGGGTTGTCATCCTTCCCTGCTCTGTGTAATGGTTTTTCATCCTTCCCTGCTCTGTGTAATGGGTTGTCATCCTTCCCTGCTCTGTGTAATGGTTTTTCATCCTTCCCTGCTCTGTGTAATGGGTTGTCATCCTTCCCTGCTCTGTGTAATGGTTTTTCATCCTTCCCTGTTCTGTGTAATGGGTTGTTGTACTTCCCTGCTCTGTGTAATGGTTTGTCATGCTTCCCTGCTCTGTGTAATGGGTTGTCATCCTTCCCTGCTCTGTGTAATGGTTTTTCATCCTTCCCTGCTCGGTGTAATGGGTTGTCGTACTTCCCTGTTCTGTGTAATGGGTTATCATACCTCCCTGCTGCTCTGTGTATCCATTCACACACAGGGCCGTGGATTGGCCCGTCCCCTGTCTCTCCTCATTGGCTGTCATTGGAGCCAATGGCACCCACTGCTTTCTCAGCCAATGAGGAGGGAGAGTCCCCAGAGAGCCGAGGCACTCGTGCACATTGCTGTATTGAGATGGGGCTCGGGTAAGTATTCGGGGGGGCTTGGGGCACTGCTGCACAGAGAAGGAATGAAATTCATGAAAGTAAAAACCTTTAGGGCTCCTTCAAACGGACATGTCCGTGTACTGAGCCCGCTCTACTCAGCGGGGGATCACTCCGTCGATCCCCGCTGAGCAGTCTGTGCACGGACGGACCTGTCAGAGCGCCGTTCTCCCCTATGGGGGATTGGATGAGGATGGACCATAGAGTCCGTCGTCATCCGATCCGCAGACTGATGGAAAAATAGTTTTTTCCTCCATCAAACTTTTTCGGGTTAGAGCGGGTCACCTGTCAGTTCAGGTCCGCCTAGAAAACTGACAGGCGGACCTGAACGGTCCGTCCATGTGAAAGAGGCCTTAGGCTTTAGAACCACTTTAAAATTCTATAGTTCCTGCTAATGATGAGGGTACAGGGAGAGATATATTGAACATTTCATTTCAATGTGTGTATAAAATAGCTAAAACATTACATTTTCTTTCTGCACTGGGCCATGCTACTGTCTTTATCCAATCTTCTAGATAAAACAGGAACTGGTATAATTGAAATAGATTTTCAAGTAAACATTAAAATCATTTACACATGTAAATCAAAAAGCTTGTCATGCGTTAGCTATTTTTTAAAAGAAAAATAAATGTGTAGCGCTATAATAAAGACAATAAATTAGAGGTATACAAATCACCATATAAATCATTCAAATAGGAAACAGGTTATTCGAAATGTTAATTAAACATCAGAATTAAACCCATATTTAAACATTAGGAAAACATCAAAGTGTACATAAGTGAAAAATATTCAATAATAAATATCAGAAATAAAGTGCTTCTGCCACATAAGTCCCAAGAATGTATAATATCCAGAGGTGAATTTGTAGAAAAAACAGTTTCTGCAAATGTTATTTTCAAAACCAATGCGTATTCTTCTACCATGCAACACCACCGCCACCGTGAAAATGGGGGAGGCTTACCAGAGAATTTGGACTTAGTGAGACGTACGTTACCCAAGTCGTATAAGCTTTATATGTGGGATCTATCCGGTAGATATAAATATTCCTTGGATTCAACTTGTACCGCAACGTCAAAGTGGATGAAAAAACTTTAATGTCCGATGCAAGATGGGATGATGGTCTCGTACATAAAACCATAAAAGCAGAGATCCGACATAGCTTAATATTGTCAAATAAAATTCTTTTAATGATTTAAAAAAGAAAGAAACTCACATTTTGCTGGTATCAAAAAGGCAATATGTACATCAATATAGGAATAGCAGTGTCTTGCAAAGAGGTCCATCCGACGCATTTAACTAACAAGTCGTCATCTGGGGTTTGCTATTTTTTATCAGAAGCACCATTCAGAAAATAAAATTTTCAGTCTCTAGGAGGAAATGAAAGTCTATGACAAAATGCTGCTTCCAGAGCTCAAAATAGCCATACAAACACATTAATAGTGATCTCCAGTTTACAAAATATGTTGTAGGTTAGAGGGAAGATTAGTAGTCTATGCATGCAGGTAAAATACCTTCAGTATGTAGCTCCCCCCACAGCCCCCCCTAACACTTATCCGAGCCTGATCACTCAAGAGTGTCTGCTCTCCCAGTCCTCTGCCTTCTCATTGGCTGAGAGACAGCAGTGGTAGCCATTGGCTCCTGTCAATCACAGCCAGTGAGGAGGAAGCTGCAGAGGCGCTGAGCCCCGTTCTCTGTGTTTTATGGTCACAGAGGGTGGCTCAGAATTCAGTACACATGAGTGTCCTTATATAGCAACTGGCTTACTGGGGGTGCTCAAAGAAGAGGAGGATCCAGGAGCGCTTGTAGGGGACCTGAAAAGAGGAGGATCCAGTCTGCTCTGTGCAAAACCACTGCACAGAGCAGGTAAGTATAATGTTTGTTATTTTTTTTATAATCTTTAATATGACTTTACTATTAAGTACACATTGGGTTTCATTTACTACAATTGGAGAGGGCAAAATCGGGTGCAGCTCTGCATAGCTCTGCAAAAAAATCAGCATCCAATTTTTTTTGGCAAAGCTTAATTGAACAAGCTGAAGTTAAAAGCTGATTGGCTACCATGTATAGCTGAACCAGATTTTGCACTCTCCAGTTTTAGTAAATCAACCTCATATTATACCTTTATTTTATGTAGGGAAAGAAGGAAGATAAATATTAAAGGAGAGGCAATGCGATTTGCTAATATACTCCTCTGACCCAAAGTCAGGCCACAAGGGCATAATGTCTGCCATCAGCTTATGGGGCATGGCGATTCCTGACAATATTGACTGGATCCCTAATTGACAATTGGCTCTGTCTCTCTGTGCACAACTGCAAGCCAGAGAAAGGTGTTGCCTACTCCCTCCCTGGTCTTGCAGATTGAAATATACTTACCTCTGCTGGGAGCAGAGACCAATAGCTGACTGATTGGTGGTAAAGGGATTGGTCAGCTCTTGGTCTCAGAGCCAGTGTGGGACAGCTGCAAGGTGACAAGGACAATAAAAGCATCAATGTTTATTATTTTATTCACCCCAAACGTTTTTAAGTGCAGCAGTATATTATGATTTCATCTAAGGAAAAAAGTTAAATATTAAGTGCATAAAATGGGGTTGATTTTCGTAAAGCGTATCTGCCCCCCCCCCCCCCCCGTGCCACATTTTGGCACCTTTCGGGGGGAAGGGGGGAACATGTACCTGGTTTTGACAGGTACCCAGTCCCCATTTCTGGGAGACCTCACTGCGACGACATCTCCCGCAGAGTTTCCCCCCCCCTCCTTCCCCCACCGTCGGGCCACAAGGCTTCACGGATGGCGGCAGCACTCGAGAGCTGATGGAAACATTGGCTAGGTTGCCATTATTGCTGGATTCCAGGACAGGTAAGTGTCCTAATATTAAAAGTCACCAGCTACAGTATTGGGGGGGGGGCTGGACCCCTTTAAGGCACGTGGGCTGTTCACTTTGCAGTAAAAGCTGTAGTTAGCAAGAGAATTTTCCCCAGAGCTTAGTGAATGTAGTGAAATTTTACTTTGCAAAGAATACGTAATCACGTGTAAGAACAGTTAAAATAAGAACCCCAAAAAAATCATAATTTTTGCTTGCTCACAATTGGATGAAGGAAGTCACCAGAACTTCACCTCATTCACTAAGCTCATAGGAATTTAATTTGGAAAGTGCAACTTCCCTTGCAAAGTGAACAGTTGTTTGTCTTCCACAATCAGCCACAATAAATCCTTATTTTATGTTAGCCAAGGGAAGCTGGGCTTTCTTTATTATATGTAATAATAAAAATGTCAAAGTGTTCAACCATACTCTTTTATTCACCAAAGCATGAGCATTAATTTCATAAACCAGAGGTTCTAGAAACAAGAAAAATGTCTCTCAGTGTTACAGTCTTATCTCTCATGTTTCGTGCACAAGTATCTCAGCAACAAACAGGAAAGGGTGTGAGTTTTTTATGCGTTATAAAAAAACGCAAAATAAAAGAAAGACCAACTGCCACAGCTGCTAAGACACAGAAAGAATATGTACTGCAAAGTTCATCACAGTTTATTCATAAATAGAGAGTACATCTATATTGTGGTATCTATCTACATATAGCTTTTTACATATAGCTTTTATTCTAGTGGTACAGACTAAAAAACTGAAGAAAATCTGCCACTCTTGAAATTAGATCACAAAATGCAACAGAACATTTTCAACCAATAAAGTTATCGTTTTTACACTTAAAAATATCAGTTACAGAGTAATAATGCTTCTACTAAACCCATTTTGAACCATGTGGCCAATAAACAGCGAACACAGAGACCCAATGGGGGCTGGTGTTTTTTTTATTTTATTTTTTTGGGGGGGGGGAGCAAACAACCACCCCCCCTCAGCGGCCGGTGGTGGCACTACTCCCTGCCTACGCTGTCCGCCAGCTGGCCTGGCGCTTACCCCATCTAGGTGGTGGGCTGTGGGCAGCAGCTCTGGTGTCCTCTGTGTCTCCTCTCTCCTCCTAGCTACTAGGTTTCAATAGGATCACGACCCGCTTCCTGATTGGCGGGAGGAGATTTAGTGTGAAAATAGCGAATATTCATTCGCTATTGTCACACAACTTTTTGTGCCCACCCTTTTTTGAAGCCTATGAAGCCTGTCCACCTAAACTGACAGGCAAGGAGAGCATTAATCAGAGAAGCAGCCAAGAGGCCCATGGTAACTCCGAAGATGCTGCAGAGAGCCACAGCTTAGGTGGGAGAATCTGTCCTCAGGACAACTATTATGCCCCGTACACATGGTCAGACTTTCTGACAACAAATGTTGGATGTGAGCTTGTTGGCGGAAAGTCCAACCGTGTGTATGCTCCATCGAACGTTTGTTGTCTGACTTTCCACCAACAATTGTTGGCTAGCAGGTTCTCAAATTTTCCCCAAACAAATGTTTGTTGTTGGACTTTCCGATTGTGTGTACACAAGTCCGGTCTTGTAAAACTAGCATTCATAATGGAGATATTACGTACGTTTTGTACGTCACTACGTTCGTAATTGTTGGCCAACATTTGTGTGACCATGTGTATGCAAGACAAGTTAGAGCAAACATCCCTCGAACAAGAATCCACGTTTTTGTTGTCGGAAAGTCCGATCGTGTGCACGGGGCATAAGTTGTGCACTCCACAAATCTGGCCTTTTGGAAGAGTGGCAAGAAGAAAGCCATCGTTGAAAGAAAGCCATAAGATGTCCCATTTGCACTTTGCGAGAAACCATATAGGGGACACAGCAAGCATATGGAAGAAGGTGCTCTGTTCAGATGAGACCAAAATTTTACTTTTTGGCCTAAAAACAAAATGCTATGTGTGGCGGAAAACTAATGCCATGTACAGACGACCGGATTTTGCATCAGAATAAACTATGACAGTCTTTCCGACAGGGTTCCGCTGAAACTGACTTGCCTACACCAAAGTCCATTAATTTAGAACGCAATGATGTACGACGGGACTAGAAAAAGGGAGTTCAATAGCCAGTAGCCAATAGCTGCCCTAGCGTCGTTTTTGGTCAGTCAGAATAGCATACAAACGGTTTTCCCGATAGGAATTGATTCCGTCGGAAAGATTTAAAACATGTTCTATTTCTAGGTCCATCCGAATTTTTGAAAACAAAAGTCAGATGAAGCCCACACATGATCGGAATATCCGATGAAATAATACTGTCTGACCTTTTCTGCCAGAAAGTCCGGTCGTGTGTACGTGTGCATTACACTGCACATCACCCCGAAACATGGTGGTGGCAGCATCATGTAGTGGGGAAGCTTTTCTTGAGCAGGAACAGGGAAGCTGGTCAGATTTGATGGGAAGATGGATGGAGCCAAATACAGGGCAATCTTATGCCACGTACACACGATCAGACTATCCGGCGGACTTAGTCTGGCAGACAAACCGCTGTAAAGTCCGCCGGACTGTCCGAACGAGCAGACCTGCCCACACACGGGACCTAGTCTGCTGAACTATCCGCCGTACTTTTGGAATGAACGGACTTGCCCACACACACGGAGGAAAGTCTGTTCATTTTGAGCGTGGCTCCAGGTAGCCGGGACTAGCGAAGGAAGTCAATGTCGCCGCCTTCGGCAGCGAGATTGACACTTCGCTGGGCCCGTCACCTGGTATGGACTTAAAGGGGAAGCCCTATGCCCAAAAAACTGCGTGGGGGTCCCCCCCCAGGTCCATATCAGGCCCTTATCCAAGCACGCTACCCGGCTGGTCAGGAAAGGGGGTGGGGACGAGCGAGCGCCCCCCCCCCCCCCCCCCCCCCAGCCATACCAGGCTGCGTGCCCTCAACATGGGGGGGTGCTTTGGGGAAGCACCCAGCACCTTGTCCCCATGTTGATGAGGACAAGGGCCTCTTCCTGACAACCCTGGCCGTTGGTTGTCTGGGTCTGCGGGCGGGGGGCTTATCGGAATCCGGGAGCCCCCTTTAATAAGGGGGTCCCCGGATCCTGGCCCCCCACCCTATGTGAATGAAAAAAATGGAAATAAAACACAACACACAAGGGTTAAAAATAATTTATTGCACAGCTCAGGGGTTTTCTTCCGTCTTGGGGGGTCTTCTCGCCGGAGTCCTCCGCTATCTTCTGCTAGGTCTTTTACTAGCGGAGGAGCCTGGCTTTCTTCTTCGCCGCCGTCCAGGGGTCTTCTTCCGACTTCGGGGGTCTTGTCCCCCTCTTCGGGGGTCTTATCCCCCTCTTTGGTTCCTCTTGTCTTCTGTCGCCGCTGTCTTCGCTGCCTTCTGTTCTTCTCTTCTTGAGATGTTGCGTCGTCGCTGTCTCTGGCCGCAATGACAGGGACGTGGCGTGTGCCGACTTATATAGGGACATCGCCCATTATGATGTCACAGTCCCAGCATCCTCTGGGATGATTTTTTCACAGGTGAATGGGTAGGGGTACATTGTACCCCATACTCATTCACATAGGGTGGCGGTCCAGGATCCGGGGGGCCCCCTTATTAAAGCCCCCCGCCCGCAGACCCCAACAACCAATGGCCAGGGTTGTTGGGAAGAGGCCCTTGTCCTCATCAACATGGGGACAAGGTGCTTTGGGGTGGGGGGGTCGCGTGGCCCCCCTTCCTCAAAGCACCCCCCCATGTTGAGGGCACGCGGCCTGGTACGGCTCAGGAGGTTGGGCGCTCACTCGTTCGTTCGACTGCGAGTCTTTGGGTAAAAAAAGTCCGCCACAGCCCACACGTGGGCCGGACTTTTCCGCCGGATTGTTTGATCCTGTGTACGCGGCATTAGAAGAAACTTGTTATGCCTCGTACACACGATTGGACTTTCCGCCAACAAAACTGTGGAATTTTGTCCAAAGGATGTTAGCTCAAACTTGTCTTGCATACACACGGTCACACAAATGTTGGCCAACAATTATGAACGTAGTGATGTACTAGACATACTAAGCGTTTTTCCAGGTCTTTAGCGTCACCCTTTGGGCACCTTCTGCTAATTTTGTGTTAGTAGAAGTTTGCTGAGTATTGATTCGCGCTTTTCAGTTTGTGCTTTTCAGTTTGTTTCTGAACGGCTGTTCGTCAGCCAGACATGTTGCGAAATCGGAGGAGATAATGTGTTATTTATTATTGGCCTTGGAATTATTGCTTTGACATTTTTATTTTGGTCTATATTTTTGCATGCATAGAATGCACTTTTTGGCTAAGTTCTATTGGCAGATAGCATTTTAATTTTTTTATGTACAATAAAAAAATTGTGGAGAAAAATACTTGTGTTTTACTTCAAATGACAATTTGGGGTAGGCAGTTACATTTAAAAAAATTAAATCTGTATCTGTATCTGTATCTTTGATCTATAGGATAATGGTGTTGTGGTAACTTGCACAAAAAAAAAACATATTAATATTCTTGATATCACTAGAAAGAAAAAGCCTTTGGAAATGTGTTTGCAATAACTCCATCAGTATCACCAGCAAAGCAGCTGCATTATTATCCCATTAAAGAAGAAGAGAATTGCGCACTGCCTTTGGAGATTTCATAATTTGCCACGTCACAAATGTTAATTCTCCATTACAAACGCTAGACCAACCACTTCTGTTTCTGAGCATGCGTGTTTGTACTTTGGACTTTTGTCCGACAGACTTGTGTACACACTGAAGTGACTGGCCTTAGGTGATACACAGAGATGAAACAAATCCCTCTACATAAATTGTACCTGGTAATCTGCAACCATTTCTTCTCTACATCTTTCTAAAACACACATTTGACACATTTGTGTCAGCTTAGAGTTATATCAGTGACTCATGCAGTTAGTAGGGGCAACGCTGTGTCCTGGGCTAGGCCGACAAGGCCCAGGCCTAGGGCAGCACTTTACAGGGGGGTAGCATGGAAAGAGTCAGTGCCAGCTTGCACCACACTGTTAGTGTAGCGTCAGTCTTATGGAGTGGACTGGGCTGAGAGGCAAATTAGCCTAGTGCCTGCTTCCAGTATGTGGGCGGCCATCATCCCGCAACTGTGGGGGGGGGGCTTCTAATTTTAACTGTCTTATTATCCTGGACCAGAAACCTTCCTCACTGTGCTATATGTTTTCTGTTGCACCATTGGCATGGTTATATATATATATATTTTTCATTTTGGATAGAGTAGGGGAGGGTTATAGACCCTGTCAGTTTATTTTTTACCATCCCTGTCCCATTGCAGAGATTTCCCTTCACTTCCTGCCCCATAGCCAAACAGGAAGTGAGAGGAAATCTATGCAAATTAAGGGAATCCATTGCTCCCCCCTCCCCAAGCCATCAGAACAAGTGTCCCTACTCGAAAAATATCAGAGCGGGTCTTAAACAGCAAGGGGTGTGGCCTTGACAGGAAGGGGTGGGTCATATTTAAATTAGGGGGTGCACGAGTTTAGTCAGGTCTAGGGCAGAACAAAATCGAAATACATTACTGAGTAGAGGGATCAAAAATGAAGGAAGAACCAGACTCTGTGCTTTGGACTCAGGCTAGTACACACTATGGAGGTATGTGCTTTGTTTATTTTTCATGTCTGAAGTTTACAACCACTTTAACCACCTCGCGCCCGCCCTATAGCCGAATGACGGCCGTAGAGCAGGCACTTTCGTCCGGGTGGCCATCCCTGGACGTCCTGTTGTTTACTTCCGCAATGCGCGCCGCCGCGGGCGCGCATTGGGGAAGTTCTGTGTTTGCCATGTCTCCCGGAGACAGGCAAACACAGATCGCTGTAAGCGGCCAATCACAGCGGCCGTTTACAGCGCGATCAGCGTGTCTAATGTGAGATGATCTCATATGTAAACATATGAGATCATCTCTCAGCACCGCTCTCCCTCCTCACACAGACAGCGTGTGAGAGGGAAGAGATGAACGGCTGCAGCGCTGTAAGTGTAAAAAAAAAAAATAAAAAAAAAAGTGCCATCCTCCCCCAGTACCATCCTATCCCAGTGCCATCCTGCCCCAGTGCTATCCTGCCCCAGTGCCATCCACCCCAGTGCCATCCTGCCCCAGTGCCATCCGCCCCAGTGCCATCCACCCCAGTGCCATCCCCCCAGTGCTACCTGCCCCCAGTGCCACCTGTTAGTGCTATCTGTCCCCAGTGCCACCTGTTGTCAGTGCCATTTGTCCCCAGTGCCATCTGTCATCAGTGCCATGTATAAGTGCCATCTGTCATCAGTACCACGTGTCATCAGTGCCACATAGTGCCATCTGTCATCAGGGCCACATATCAGTGCCATCTGTCATCAGTATCACGTGTCATTGTCCTGGTGCTCCAGGGCTTTCAAAAGTGTAATAAATAGTCAACAAGTTAGATGTGTAATTTACGCTCCTAGAACACGTGATGGCGCTCCCTGCATGTTGGGCCTCTCTATGTGGCCAGGCTGTGAAAAAGTCCCACACATGTGGTATTGTAATACTCAGGAGGAGTAGCAGAATTTTTTTGGGGGTGTCATTTGTGGTATACACATGCCATGTGAGAGAAATAACCTATTACAATGACAATTTTGTGGAAAAAAATAAAAAAAATTAAAAATCTTAATTTTGCAAAGAATTGTGGGGAAAAAATGACAACATCAAAAAGCTCACCATGCCTCTTACTAAATACCTTGGAATGTCCACTTTCCAAAAAGGGTTGATTTGGGGGGTATTTGTACTTTCCTGGCTTGTTCGGGTCACAAGAAGCGAGATAGGCCACCAGTACATCAGATGTGATCAATTTTGTGCGATTCGCACCACAGCTTGTAGACTCTCTAACTTTCACAAAGACCAAATAATATCCACTAATTTGGGTTATTTTTACCAAAGATATGTAGCAGTATAAATTGTGGCCCAAATTTATGAAGAAATGCATAATTTTGTCACAGAAACAAAGAAATATGCGTTTTTTTTTTTTTTTAAATCGGTCTTTTTTCATTTATAGCGCAAAAAATAAAAACCCCAGAGGTGATCAAATACCACCAAAAGAAAGCTCTATTTGTGGGGAAAAAAGGACAAAAAATTCATTTGGGTACAGTGTTGCATGACTGAGTAATTGTCATTCAAAGTGTGAGAGCACCGAAAGCTGAAAATTGGTTATTACTAAATCAACGGCCCTTTAGTGGAATTGTGAAAATTGCTCTAGTTCATCTTGCATGTCCTTATAGCCCATCATCCCCCTCCCCCTTCATAATCCCTCCCCTTTATCAACCTACCCTTCTACCTGTCCTTATTCCCCTTTTTTTTCCTTTTTAAATTTCTCTCTTTCCACGTTGTTCTCTCCTTCTCTCTTCCTTTTTCCCCAATTCCTTTTCTCACCTGCCATCTCCTCTTTTTTTCAATCTTTTTTTATCTTAACCTCCATATACACTGTGTGTGTCATGGTTATGCAGTAATCTTCCTCTGTCTGCTTACCTCTTCTCATGTGTTTAGACTAAGAGGCCAGTCACTTCTACCTGGTGGGTTTTATAACCTCTCCTCTAAGCATGGCTCCACCCCAGACCCTATCAGGGAACCCTATATTAACCTGTGCACTACAAGCCAGCGGTGCTGATCAACCATTGCGTATTCACTGTGTATTTGGCTTCCTGTTTCCTGCTTGCTGTGTGCTCTATGTTTGTTTCTGTTACCGACCTTGGTGTGTTCTCGACTATTCCTGCCTGCTCATGACCCTGACCTTTTGGCGTGTTTCCGACTATCCCTGTCTGCCTGTGACCCTGAACCTTTGGTGTGTACTCTGTTGCTCTGTTGTCTGCTATTTTCCCTAACCTCTGCCTTATCTCTTTACTATCCTTGTTGTTCCAGCTTGCTGCTTACTTCTCCTGTAGTCTACCGTGAGCATGAGCTGTTAGACCCTAGGGGCCGCGACCTGGAGCCAGACTGCAGCGCAGTCAATCCTCACCACTAGAGGCTCTGGTGAACACCTGCTGGCTCTTAGACTCCGTGCCCTGATGACCTGTAAAATCGCTCCCGAAGGAACAACCTGCGATTCGTGGGCTTCGCTGAACGCCCTGAAAAGTTCCTCTATAACTGGCTAAGGGACATTTTTGGGGCTGACGCACCATCCTTTTCCCATGTGATTGGGCGGGCACATCACACCCCTCTGCGCCCCCCACCCTCTGGAGCACCACCCTGCTCCATTATTGCCCGGTTCCTCAACTTTCAAGACATGGTTACCATTCTTCGCCTTGCCAGGGAGAAAGGCCCTTTAAAATTCAAACGGCAATACCATTTCAGTATACCCTGACTTTCCATGAGGTGTCCTGAGGCAGCGGATCTCCTTCGCAGCAGTAAAGGCTCGATTACGCACAGAGGGCCTCTCCTATGCCATGCTTTACCCTGCAAAGCTGCGCATCATTCATGATGGCAAGGCACAATTCTACACCAACCCCAAAGAGGCCATGGCATGGCTCAATGATCGATATGGAGTTCCACCAAGACGCAGAGCAGTTTAAAGCCTGAGGCTCCAACCCCTAAAATTCCCATCTACACTTGCCCTGAGCTGAACGTGGAGACACCTTTCTCCCTACACATGGGAGTTCCTCTACTATGCCCAGCAGACCATTTTGGTTTTCCATGAGCATATTCCACCCACCCCTACAGCAGAACTGTGAACTGTTATCCTGTCATCCTCCACCTTTACAGACCAGACCTTTTTCCTATCGTCAGATCTGAGTCCCCCTATACAGGCTACTGGCCTTTAACTATGCAAATTTTGCTAAAAGTATGTATTAGCGGGGCCCTGGGGAGACTGGGGACATGTTTGGCGACTGGCAATAAGGGGAGAAATCCCATGGGGACATATTGACTTTGTTCGGATGTATAAAACCTGCTGTGAGCTGTGAAAAAGGGGGGGGGGGGGGTGGTGGTGGTAGGGGAGATTTGGGTGGCAGATAGTGAGTTTTGACCATCTTAGTCAGTTAAGACTGGGCCCTGTGAGGCCACTGGTTTTGGGGCCATGTCACGTTGATATGGTCTAGATGTATGTGTGTTTAAACTGTAATCTTCTTTAAAAATAATAAAAAATAAATAAAATAAAACTATGCAATTTGTTCCATCTACTATTGAACTGCTACATCCCCCATATGCAGAACTGTTCGGGGGTCACTCTGGATTCCACTACAACCACGCACCAGTTGCTGGCGAGGCCACAGGACAGTTCTCCCCCAGTTTAAAGGGGACCCTTCGAGTTTCTTCAGTTTTGACCCCCCTTTTTATATTACTGATATGTTCCCCTATCCTTATATGTAATGCCCTTGAAGTGCGACCCACGTACTGCAACCCACAATCGCACTCCAGCATATAAACTACTCGATCAGACTATCTATCTTATATTGCTTTCCTGTCACTGTGGCAATAAATCTTTCAGTTTTTTTATATTTTTACTGACGTTCTTGCAGGTGGCACACCTTCCACAACCATAGAAACCAGACAGAAAGTTAAATAGCCTATTGTCCACCACTTTAGGTGGATCAACAACTCCTGGAGCCAAATGATCGCGACGTGTAGGTGCTTTACAATAAATAAATGCGGGTCGGTCAGGGAGTACAGGACCTAGGATGCGGTCAGACTTCAGGATCAGCAAATGCTTAGCCACAATTCTCTCAAATTTCTTGTGTTGGATACTGTAATCCAACACTATTTTAAATCCAGATGATGTATCAGAAACCTCAGTATTAGCAGTTTTGTCTGCCACAATAGACCTTCTATCCATAAGTCTGACTCTCTCAATTTCTGAGTTAATAGTAGAATGCACATATCCTTTTTGTTTAAAACGACGGCTAAAATTTGTGATTGTGATAAAAACTCATCCTCCGAAGTGCAGTTGCATTGAAGCCGAATTAACTGACCTCAACCTTACACAACCATGACCTAAGGTGACAACTGTTAAGTGGAATATAAGCATTACTGTCGGTAGCCTTAAAATGGTTTCTTGTATAAAAACGATCATCTTTTTTAAAAATTTCAAGATCTGGGAAGGTGATCTTCTGATGATCAATATTCCAAGTCAGCTGTATATTTTTTTGAGACCCATAAAGATGCAACTGAGTTTATACAGTTGTCAGTTGAATTAAAATTGAAACTTATTAAATGGGATAAAGAAATACAGGATGAAAAGAGGAAGAAATTCCTACATTATTTTAATGATTTTGATGTTAAACAGGTTTTTAAATGGCAATCACTTAATGTGGAGCAACCCAATAATCCTGATATAGTGTCTATGGATACTTTGGAAGTAGTACCAAACACGTCTACCCAAGGTGATTTTGAAGGACCTTGGGTTACTTCCATTCAAACCCAAAAAACGCCAGTTAGAAATAATACCACAAAACCTCGGGGTCGGGGTGCCCCGAGAGCTAGGGGTCGTGGCTATGGTAGGGGGAATAATCCCTCTTACCAAGCCCCTTGCACAACATCCCTCTAATTCTGAGAATTATTCGTGGAAACCTGTACCTGTCACAGTCACTTGGATCTGAGTGCGAGCTTTGTAAATGTTATTCTATTAAATCTTTTATTATTAAAACTACAATGCAGAGAGCACTAGATTGTGTCCTTTATTTTTGCATATGATATCATATTTTTGACGGATTTGGATCTGGATGCTGTGTTAAAAGAGTATCTGTGTGCTCAGCCATATATTTATTAGGGATGGCCGAACGGTTCGCCCGGCGGTCGTTTCGCGGCGAATTTCGGCTGTTCGCGGTCCGCCCGATCGGCGGACTATTGCCGCTGTTCACCCGGCAGACTTACGAGTTTACTGTGTAAAAGAACTTTGACCTATGATGACACATCCATCATGTGGTACAGGACAGCCAATTGAGACATTACAGCACATGGACACTTGGACATTCCCCCTAACTTATAAATAGACCCGATCCGGCGGCCATTTTACATTCTTTCGTATGTCACTATAGGGAGAGGTTGCTGTGTGGAGCAGGGAGAGACTGCAGTGACCCAAATCGCTAGCTATTAGGTCCACAAAAGTTATTTTAAGGACTGGTATGGTATAGGTGTAGTTCAGGATATAGGTTTGAGGCACTGCTATTCAAGTCATTGTTGCAGCAGCCTGTCTTTTGTCAGTGCTGAGAGAGGGACAGGACGCTGTGTGCAGCAGGGACAGTCAGTTTAATCAATAGCTGTTACTATTAGGTCCACAAAAGTCATTTTCAGGACTGGTATGGTAAAGTAGTACAGGATATAGTTTTGAGTGCTATTCAAGTTATTGTTGCAGCAGCCTATGTTTTGTCAGTTTAACCACTTCAATACAGGGCACTTAAACACCTTCCTGCCCAGACCAATTTTGAGCTTTCAGCGCTGTCGCACTTTGAATGACAATTGCGCGGTCATGCTACACTGTACCCAAATTAAATTTTTATCATTTTTTTCCCACAAATAGAGCTTTCTTTTGGTGGTATTTGATCACCTCTACGGTTTTTATTTTTTGCGCTACAAATAAAAAAATACCGAAAATTTTGAAAAAAAAAATGTTTTTTTTGTTTCAGTTTCAAAACTTTCTAAATAAGTAGGTTTTCTCCTTCACTGATGGGCACTGATGGGGCTACACTGATGGGCACTGATAAGGTGGCACTGATGGGCACCAATGAAGTGGCACTGATGAGGTGGCATTGATGGACACTGATAGGCGGCACTGATAGGCGGCACTGATAGGCGACACGGATGGGCGACACGGATGGACACTGATAGGTGGCATAAATTGGCACTGATAGCTGGCACGGATTGGCATGGATGGGCGGCAGAGATGGGCATGGATGGGCGGCAGAGATGGGCATGGATAGGCGGCACAGATGGGCATGGATAGGCGGCACAGATGGGCAAGGGTGGGCACTGATAGGCGGCACAGGTGGGCACTCATAGGCGGCACAGGTGGGCACTCATAGGCGGCACAGGTGGGCACTCACAGGCGGCATTGGTGTTATACTGTACTAATGGATGCCAATCAGTGCCAAACAATAATGCATGCCAATCAGTGATGCCCATTGTGGGCACTGATTGGCATCCATTATGGGCACTGATTGGCATCCATTGTGCTGACTGGCATCCCTGGTGGTCTAGGGAGGATTACCTTTTCCCTGGTGGTCTGGTGGCGTCCCTGGTGGTCCAGTGTGGGCATCCTCGGGGGGGCTGTGCTGATAATCAATCAGCACAGACCCCCCCTGTCAGAGGAGCAGCCGATCGGCTCTCCTCTACTCACGTCTGACAGACGCGAGTGAGGAAAAGCCAATCACCGGCTCTTCCCATTTACACTGTGATCAGCCGTGATTGGACACGGCTGATCACGTGGTAAAGAGTCTCCGTCGGAGACTCTTTACCGAGATCGTAGTTGCCGGGTGTCAGACTGACACCCCACAACAACGATCGCCGCGATGCGCGCCCCCGGGGGCGCGCAGCGGCTCATAATCCTGAGGACGTCATATGACGTCCGGTCAGGATTATGAAACCACTTTGCCACCGTCAATTTGTAATAGGGCGGGCGGCAAGTGGTTAAATAGGGACAGACAGGAAGCTGTGTGTGGCAGTGAGGGACAGTCAGTTTAATCAGGAGCTGTTACTATTAGGTCCACAAAGGTTCTTTTCAGGACTGGTATGGTAATAGGCTTGTACACGTATAATATTCTTTCTTCCAAATATAGAAAGAATATTATACTTGACTGCTGCCCTTCTGCTGCAGTAGTCCTTTATGAGTATAGGGACTGAGGTACAGTCTGCTAATCACAACCTACTAGTTGCACAAAGGTCCTTCTAAGGACTGGTAAGGTATAGCGTACTAGAGTATATAGGGTTGAGTGAGGTACAGTCTGCTAATCCTTAAGGACTGGTATAGGTCCACAATATATAGGGTTGAGGTGCACTACTGCTGACTGCTGCCCTAATCTGCAGCAGTCCTTTATCAGTATAGGGACTGAGGTACAGTCTGCTAATCACAACCTACTAGTTCCACAAAGGTCCTTATAAGGACTGGTAAGGTATAGTGTACTACAGTATATAGGGTTGAGTGAGGTACAGTCTGCTAATCCTTAAGGACTGGTATAGGTCCACAATATATAGGGTTGAGGTGCACTACTGCTGACTACTGCCCAATTCTGCAGAAGTCCTTTATCAGTATAGGGACTGAGGTACAGTCTGCTAATCACAACCTACTAGTTCCACAAAGGTCCTTATAAGGACTGGTAAGGTATAGTGTACTACAGTACATAGGGTTGAGTGAGGTACAGTCTGCTAATCCTTAAGGACTGGTATAGGTCCACAATATATAGGGTTGAGGTGCACTACTGCTGACTGCTGCCCTATTCTGCAGCAGTCCTTTATCAGTATAGGGACTGATGTACAGTCTGCTAATCACAACCTACTAGTTCCACAAAGGTCCTTCTAAGGACTGGTAAGGTATAGTGTACTACAGTATATAGGGTTGAGTGAGGTACAGTCTGCTAATCCCAACCTACTAGTTCCACAAAGGTCCTTCTAAGGACTGGTAAGGTATAGCATACTAGAGTATATAGGGTTGAGTGAGGTACAGTCTGTTAATCCTTAAGGACTGGTATAGGTCCACAATATATAGGGTGGAGGTGCACTACTGCTGACTGCTGCCCTATTCTGCAGCAGTCCTTTATCAGTATAGGGACTGAGGTACAGTCTGCTAATCACAACCTACTAGTTCCACAAAGGTCCTTCTAAGGACTGGTAAGGTATAGTGTTCTACAGTATATAGGGTTGAGTGAGGTACAGTCTGCTAATCCTTAAGGACTGGTATAGGTCCACAATATATAGAGTTGAGGTGCACTACTGCTGACTGCTGCCCTATTCTGCAGCAGTCCTTTATCAGTATAGGGACTGAGGTACAGTCTGCTAATCACAACCTACTAATTCCACAAAGGTCCTTCTAAGGACTGGTAAGGTATAGTGTACTACAGTATATAGGGTTGAGTGAGGTACAGTCTGCTAATCACAACCTACTAGTTCCACAAAGGTCCTTCTAAGGACTGGTAAGGTATAGCGTACTAGAGTATATAGGGTTGAGTGAGGTACAGTCTGCTAATGCTTAAGGACTGGTATAGGTCCACAATATATAGGGTTGAGGTGCACTACTGCTGAATGCTGCTCTATTCTGCAGCAGTCCTTTATCAGTATAGGGACTGAGAGTTTTGTCACAGGGTCATTTAAAAAATGACAGGCAGAGGAAGAGGCAGGCCCTTCCGCAGGGGTGATAGGGGTAGGGCAGGAGCAACAGGCTTGAGCCAAAGTGGGAAATTGCAGAAGGTGCGTGCGATTACGTCAAAGGAAGCACCAGAATTGTTTGACTGGCTCACTCAGCCTTACTCTTCTGCACCCTCCTCATCCTCTCGATCTGCAACCTCTTCTTCACTTGTTCACCCCCAAAGACACTACCACCAACAACACCACCACCACCACCACCACATACCTTCCGCTTGAGTCACAGGAATTATTTTCCGATCCATATCAAGACATTTCTGATGCGCAGCCACTCTTGGCATTGGATCAGGAAGAGGAGGTAGCAACAACCGCCACTCAGCAGTCTGACGACAGTACCCAGATCAACCCAAGGAGGAGGTTGGTCCCCGGTGTTGCTGCCTACTCCGAGATCTCTACTTATAGCGGTGGGGAAGGTGACGTCGATGATGACGTGTCTAGTGATGTCACGTGGGTGCCCACAAGAGAGGAAGAGGAGGGGAGTTCAGAGGGAGATATGGACCAGCAGATAGGGAGGAGAAGCAGGAATAACTTACATTGCACAGGAGGGACAAAGCAGACTGCTAATGTATCAGGAGCGAGTCATTGACCATGTACGGTCACATCTGGCGCTCCCAGGACGCCGGCACATGGCTCCGCAGTGTGGGCTTTTTTTAACGTGTCTGCTGCTGACAATAGTGTTGCCATCTGCAATCTTTGCAGTCAACGCATTAGTCGCGGTAAGCCCAACACTCACCTAGGGACGACCGCCTTAAGAAGGCACATGAGCTGCCATCACCGAGCCCAGTGGGAGCAACGGAACACACAAAGCCACACTCCAGGCTCTCATCGTCCAGCCTAGTCTTCTACTTCTCCTTCTCCTCTCTCCTCACAATTGTCCTCCACTCCACCTTCCATCACGCCAAGCTCACGTTTTTCTGCAAAAAGGCAGGCTTCCGTGGGCCTAATGTTCGAGCGTAAAAAAATTATGACGTCGGATAACCCTCTTGCCCAACGGTTGACGGCTGGCTTGTCAGAACTGATAGCCTGCCAACTACTGCCATATAAACTGGTGGACTCGGAGGCCTTTCGAAAATTTGTGGCCATTGGAACACCACAATGGAAGGTCCCAGGAAGGAAGTATTTCTCAGAGAAGGGCATCCCAGAGCTATATGGCCATGTTCAGCGGCAAGTGAATGTATCTCTGGCACACAGTGTTGGTGCCAAGATACATCTGACCACAGACACGTGGTCTAGCAAACATGGGCAGGGAAGGTATATCACTTTTACTGCCCACTAGGTGAACCTTCTGACGGCCGTCAAGCACGTGGCACCCGTGTAGATTTGGTTTTACCGCAATGGATTGCATGCAGGCCTGGCTCTTCTTCTCCTCCTCCTCCTACTCCATCCTCCTCCCTCTCCTCCTCGGCTGACTCCTCCTTTTCCACTGCTAGCGTTTCTTCCACTGCACCGCCAAAGCTCCCCAGAACCTATTCGACATGCCAGGTGAGACGTTGCCATGCCGTGCTGCGTCTGTTGTGCCTGGAAGCCAAGAGCCACACTGGCCCGGCACTCCTTTCAGCTTTGCATTCACAGGCAGATCAGTGGCTAACACCGCTCAATTTGACAGTTGGTAAAGTGGTGTGTGACAACGGTGCCAATCTGCTTAGCGCATTGAAACAGGGCAAAATTACGCACGTGCCATGCATGGCACACATCTTAAACTTGGTCGTGCAGCGATTCGTTGTCAAATACCCTGGGGTCCAGGACATCTTGCGGCAGGCAAGGAAAATCTCGGCCCATTTCAGAAGATCTTACACGGCCATGGCTCGCCTTGCTGACATTCAGCGGTGACACAATCTGCCGGTCAGACGTCTTATTTGCGATTGCCCGACGCGATGGAACTCAACCTTCTATATGCTTGATAGGCTGCTCCAGCAGAAATGTGCAGTTAACGTCAACCTGTATGAACTCTGCGGCAGAACAGGTTCTGGGGAGCTGGGGTTTTTTTCACCGCGCCAGTGGCTGCTCATGCACGACACATGCAGACTTCTGCGGCCATTTGAGGAGATCACCAAACTGGTCAGTCGCAGCCATGACGCCATCAGTGACATGGTACCTTATGCCTTCTTTATGTAGCGTGCATTGCGTTGTGTCAGTGATCAAGCTGTGGAGGAGCAGGAGCGGGAAGATGAGGAAGTCGCAATGCTGGATGAATTACCAGGGGGGGCTACTCTATCTGAGACAAGTGAACAACAGGACTCTGAAGAGGAGTCAGAGGAGGATGGTGCCGGGCGGATGAGAAGGAGCAAGAAGAGCATGCTTTAAACCTTTCTGGGATCCCTGTTGTTGTGCGTGGATGGGGAGAGGAGAATGAAGAGGACGACATTATCCTGGACGATGAGCAGGAGCCAGGCCACCACACCGCTTCCAGTTTAGTGCAAATGGGGGCCTTCATGCTCCAGTGTTTTAATAGGGACCCCCGTATAAAAAGCATAAGGGTCAAGGACCAGTACTGGGTGGCAACGTACTTAGACCCCCGGTACGAACACAAAATGGTGGAAATGTTACCGCCGTCACAGAGGGCTGTCAGAATGGAGCACTTCCAGGCCTTGCTTCGAGAAATGCTGCATACTGCTTTTGCGTGCGCTGGCAGAGGAGCAATTCCCACTCCCAGAGAAGGAGTTGCGGGTACCAATCCAACAGCGCCTGCAAGAAGAGGCCGGTTTGAAGATGTGTTGGTGACTTCTGATATGAGGTCATTCTTTCAGCCGACCCATCGACAGGTCTCATCCGGATCCAGCATCAGGGAATGCCTAGACCATCAGGTGTTCAACTACATCGGGTTAACGGCCGATGTGGACGCTCTGAGGAGTGATGAACCCCTGGACTACTGGGTGGGCAGGCTTAACCTCTGGCCAGAGCTTGCTCAATTTGCAATCGAACTGTTGGCTTGCCCCTCGTCCAGTGTCCTGTCCGAAAGGACGTTCAGCGCAGCAGGGGGGGATCGTGACCGATAAGCGTACTCGCCTAGCTCATGACAGTGTTAACTACCTCACATTTCTAAAAATGAATGAGGCATGGATCTCGGAGGAATTCAACACATGTGACCAGTAGACCATGTATATGTCTATAAACTATTTATTTAATCGAGCACACAGACCTTCTTTCTTCATTTGGCTCACTTCCTTGTACAAAAAAAGCACACCGTACTATATGCCCGTACCCTCCTGTTTGAAGAGGTTGAGCGCTGTCATATTTCTCCTGGGGCTGCTTATTATGAGGGGCTCCCACCATCCCTGTGCTGTGCTGACTTCCTCCTGGGGCTGTACCTCTGCTGTGCATATTATGAGGGGCTCCCACCATCCCTGTGATTTGCTCATTATGAGGGGCTCCCACCATCCCTGTGCTATGCTGACTTCCTCCTGGGGCTGCTTATTATGAAGGGCCCCCACCATCCCTGTGCTGTGCTGACTTCCTCCTGGGGCTGTACCTCTGATGTGCATATTATGAGGGGCTCCCACCATCCCTGTGCTATGCTCATTATGAGGGGCTCCCACCATCCCTGTGCTATGCTGACTTCCTCCTGGGGCTGCTTATTATGAGGGGCTCCCACCATCCCTGTGCTATGCTCATTATGAGGGGCTCCCACCATCCCTGTGCTATGCTCATTATGAGGGGCTCCCACCATCCCTGTGCTATGCACATTATGAGGGGCTCCCACCATCCCTGTGCTATGCTGACTTACTCCTGGGGCTGTACCTCTGCTGTGCATATTATGAGGGGCTCCCACCATCCCTGTGCTATGCTCATTATTATGAGGGGCTCCTACCATCCATGTGCTGTGCTCATTATGAGGGGCTCCCACCATCCCTGTGCTATGCTCATTATGAGGGGCTCCCACCATCCCTGTGCTATGCTGACTTACTCCTGGGGCTGCTTACGGTGCAGGTGTCAGTGCTGTATATCACGGTGCTGGTGTCAGTGCTTTATGTCACGCTGCTGATGTCAGTGCTCTCTATCACGGTGCTGGTGTCAGATCACTCTATCAGGGTGCAGGTGTCATTGCTGTATGTCACGCTGCTGGTGATCATCTCCTGCACCCTCTTCTTTGCCTACCCTGACCTTCCCTCTCCTCCATTGCCTTCATGCGCTACACAGTCCTGAATTGTCACTATTTCACATATAAAAAAAGAATGCTTGTAGTTGTCGATCCCAGATTCACCTCATACATGTGTTATGTCATTGGCCATGTAGTGGGACTATGTGTGCACAGCTAGTAATTATTTTGTGGCTGCAAATTTGACCTGTAGGTTTGCAAAGTTCACCTCCCATTGAAGTCAATGGGGCCCGCCGCAAACTTTATGGTTCGCGAACTATCGGCCGCGTTCGCGGTCCGCGTTCGCGAAGCGTCCCGGCAGAAGTTCGTCCATCACTAATCTTTATCGCTTAGTTACCTGTTTCAGGTCGAAGGCTGGAGGCGAGAGGCCATCTATATATGTGGTGGAGGGATCACGGAAATATCAGATCTATCAACTCATATTGTGTTCACCTTTCCACCTGCACTATTTCGGATCATTTATTTATGGGAATTTAATGTATTGCGCAGCACTGTTTACTTTTATGATTATCTGAGGGATTGATTGAATTTACCTTGAGTGTCTGCTGGCAGTTATACATATATCATAGGTGTGTTAGCGCTGAATATTGTATTCTTTTTGATTTGAGCACGGTAACAAAGCTGGACGTCTCTTGGCATACCTGACCAGACCTGATCACCCCCGCCATACCCATTCTGCGTATACTTATCACACAGGGCCAAATCAGCGACACCCCTGGGGACATCATGGAAACCTTTTTAAATTTCTACAAAGACCTATATACTGTACCTCCGGAGCTGACTACAACGAAGCCCAACTAACTGAATACTTAACCGACATACCTCCCCCCTCCCTCACCACTGAACAGAAAGATGAGCTAGAGGCACCTATCTCAGTTGAAGAAATCAGAGTAGCTATCTCACAAATGCCTGCTCATAAAACTCCCGGTTTGGATGGCTATCCAACTGAATGGTACACACAATTTAAAGACATAATATCCCCATTTCTTTTACACACATACAACAAGGCTTTAGATGTAAGGGTCCTCCCCCCCTACTATGCGCAAAGCCTTGATTATACTTTTACTAAAACCCTGCAAAGACCCACTTAAATGTGAATCATACCGCCCGATATCACTCATAAATGTGGATGTTAATTTCCTGGCCAAAGTGTTGGCAAATCGTTTAAACATTGTAGTGACGACCCTGGTACACAGTCACCAGGGGGGATTTATACCCGGAAGGTGCACCAGAATGAACATCCGTAGACTATTCCATAATCTGCAATACCCACACGACTGTCCTCCTTCAAGGGCCATAGTATCCCTAGATACATGTAAAGCGTTCGACAATGTGGAATGGCCGTACCTCTTTCAGGTTTGAATGTACGGCTTTGGCCCCAAAATGGTGGCATGGATAAAACTCCTTTATGCTTCCCTGATGGCCCATATTCGGGTTAACTCTACAGTTACTGAGTCCTTCTCAGTCAATAGGGGAACAAGACAGGGGTGTCCACTGCCCCCCTTTTTGTCCTGGCCATGGAGCCGCTAGCGGTACGTATCTGCTCCTCTTTATCAATAAAAGGTTTCCCCATTGCCACCATTGAGGAACCAATCTCGCTGTATGCGGATGACACTTTGGTGTACCTGGCACACACCAATGTGTCACTCCAAACATTGTTATCCGAGATCAATACATTTGGAGACTAGTCTGGATTCAGAGTGAATTGGGACAAATCCAGTCTTTTCCCCTTGAACCCAGACGCAACTTCTCATATTCACCCAGACTCTAATCTGCAGGTGGTGTCCTCCTTTAGGTATCTAGGGGTTCTGGTGCAGACACCTCTGTCCACTTACATTGTCAATAACTTAGATCCACTACTAACTCGCCCCTGGATCTCATGGGGAGGGCAAATACCCACAAAATGATCTATTTACCAAGACTGCTATACATCCTGGCCAACTCCCCATCCAAAATACCTAAATCTATTTTCAAACATATAGACACAATCTGTACAACGTTCCTGTGGAATGGCAGATCCGCCAGAGTGGCGCTTGAGACACTAAGGTTACCGACATACCTGGCAGGATTGGCATTCCCAAACTTCTTTCTATATTACCTAGCATCTCAACTAGTGCATATCCATGACTGGCTACACCCGATAGCAGCAAATGCATGTACTACCACTGAGGGGACCTTTGCGTCCTCCATGGAAACTCTTCACAATATTGTTTATAGGGGAAAGTCCCATCCTGGCACCTCTATGCTGGCCACATCCCTTTCATTGTTCAAATACATCACCACCAAAATAACACGGCACACATGGTTGGTATCCCCGAATAACTCTCTATGGTTCAATCCCACCTTGCAGGAATTTTACTCTTTATCTGACCCTAAAAGTTGGCACTCCAAAGGGATTAAATACCTTTGTCACCTATATACTGCACAAGGCTTTAAACCTTCCATCAGCAGTTTTACCACTATCAGCTCAGGCATGCTATCAGAGCACAGTTCAGCTCCTTAGATGACCCAACTAACCTACCACCACTAGAGAAACTGCTGAGACAACCTGACCCTACTAAACTTATATCTACTTATTACGCTGCCCTAATGACTGACTTTAACCCCAGATTTAGTAGGGCCCAGGAAAAATGGATCTCTATGGACATCTCCCTTGCAGAGGAGGACTGGACGGAGTTTAGTGACATGTACAAAACATCAGTTATTTAATCAAGAGACGGCATTATACAGGTAAAAATTTTCCATCAATCTCACCTCACCCCAACCAAGTTGAAAAAGATGGGTTTGTCACCCACGGCTGTGGCCTAGAAGCCTACTTCCTACCCTGTTTTTGGGCATGCCCAATGGTTCAGGACCTCTGGGCAGAGGTGGGCTCCCTTATCTCCACAGCCCTAGGCCTCCCTAACATTATTCACCCCAAGAATTGTCTGCTGGGCATCTTTGGTGACCTGCAAATATTGACGCCTGCCAAAAGGCTACTCCGCATTCTCTACTTTTATGTTAGAAAAGTTATATTGTTGTCATGGAAGGGAACACAGACATCTTTAAAAACCTTATGGTTGAAGCTAATCAACGATGCTATCCCAATGTACAAACTTACCTTTGAACTTTGGAAATGAAGCAAAACATTCCACAAAATATGGGACAGGTGGCTGACCAACCCCCCCGACCCTCCCCTCACAATAGAAATAGATTGCAGATTGCCTGTAGTTCTTGCCACTCTATAAACGACATATATAGAATTTTACTGGTGCTAAGTAACTGACACCTTGATTGTATTCTACATACGAATGTATGATGCTTAAACAATGTTTTATCATAAGTCTCCCAAATGCACAAGCCTAGTATTTGATGCTGTATACCTTTGACTGCCCAAGTTTTGTTCTTGTTTTTGTAAAGCATATTGTTTTTTTTTTTTTTTTTTTTTGGCTCGTCTGTTTGTCATAAAACTAATAAAAATATCTTTAAAAAAATATATATCCACTGCATTCTAGTCTAGCCAAGCCTATGTCTGATTGCAGGCCGTTCCTGGTGTACTTTTTCTAGTAAACTTCAGGCGGTGTTTTGCTAATAAATTGTACAGCATGTCTGGAAGGCCACCAAGGAGAGGCAGACACTCACAGGCCTCTAAAAGAGGGCAAGCAGGCTCTGTGTCTGCAGCCAACAGTGCTGGTCATGGACACGGTGCATCCTCAGCACGTGGCCGTGGGGCACGCTTGTCCTTTTTTTTTTTTTTGGCAGCTGGCCATGTTGATCCACAACATACAGAAGAGTTGGTCGAGTGGATAACTAAGCCATCCTTACCCTCCTCATCCTCTGTCACCAGGCTCAGAGCAATGAGACTGGTGACACCACAGTGACCACAGTGTCGGGTACATGCTGCAGGAGGATGCGCAGCGTTTTGAAGACTCTGATGATGGTACCCAGGTTGAGGAAGGCAGTAATGTGAGCCCAGAGAGAGGGGGTGCCCAAGAAGGACAAGAAACTGGCAGTCATTTTCCTCCAGCTGCAGCATTCTGCCAGGTTTGCTCCAGTGACGAGGAGGGAGGAGATGATGAGGTCACTGACTCTGCATGGGTGCCTGATAGAAGAGAGGAGGAGGAGGCAGATCTCCAACGAGGCAGGATGCTCTCCAGGGGCCAGCTTAAGGGAAGACACCCGACTGCATCACACCGCAGAGCTCCGCATGTGTCTGACTCCCCGCGTATTTTGAAAAGTTCTTTGGTGTAGGCCTTTTTTGATATGTGTGCAGCAGATCGCACCGTTGCTGTTTGCTTCATATCTCTGAAGCGTATCAATCATGGCCAAAACAGAAGTCGCTTGGGCACCACATGCTTGACCAGACATATGAGGACTTTCCATGTAGTCCGTAGGCAACAGTACAAAAAATTAATAAAATAGCATTTTCAGTTTGGGGTTCTAAGATAGAGTTACTGTAAGTTACACTTTAAAGCCTAAGTTTACCTACAAAACGAAATGCAAAGTAAGCAGAAGGGACATTACTTACCTTCAGTGTGATGTGCCCCTTGTGCTTCTGTCTTAGTTCAGTAGAAATATTCCTCCTCTGTTGCACTCGGTTGTGCCCACCCTTTTGACTCCCCGCTGCTGCACAGCCAGGTCACACGTAACGTCCACAATTTCACCAGACACAAAGAACCAGTCTTTCAGCTTTGTTTTTAGGTTTTATTAGGGGGTAATAACTTGGATGGGAATAGGAATTATGGGATGCCCAACTTGACAGCAACAAAACCAGCGACAACTTCATCCATATATACAGCTCCAAATGATTCCTCCTTCTTGGTCTGTACAGCTCTGATTGATTACTTTTTAGTAGCTAACAGTCTCTGTTAAATCAGCAACAGTCCTTTACAGGCTAGGAACTCAGTCCCTTAGAAAGTAGCACAATGTATTGTGAACTGCATCCTGGAGTACCTCAACTCCCTTGTAGACACTGGTCCCGGCTCTACCACTGCAGGAAATGCTAGCCCACCTGACCACTTCTCCACCAGCCAACATGGCTGCTTCTTCACCAGTCTACATGACTGACTCTTCATCAGTCTACCTGACTGACTCTCTGGAGATCTCCCAGGGCAAGGTTAGGGAAGATTTACACTGACACTGCTATCTTCCAGAGAGACCTACTACATGTGGCAGTCTCTCCACTTCTAAGTCCCTGCACCATACTGTAGTACTTGCACTGCTCTCAGGGAAGACATCTTCCAAGTTTTCCTGTTGTCAGGATCCTCTGGGCCTGAGACAGAGCATCCCCCTCACCCCAGACTAGGGGGTTCACCTCAAGGGCCACCCACAGTCCCCTCAGCACTGCATCTCCATCTTCCACCCAACTCCCCCTGCCATGACTCAACCATATTTAAGGGCTCAGTCCCCTGCAGGGCCAAAGTCTGGGGATTGGCTAAGCTCCTCTAAATATGCAGGACAACCCTCTTAGGCTCCACCCTCCAGCTTCTAGATTTTTTCACAATTTTTCAGAACCAAGAGGCACTTTTTCACACTGGAATATTGTACAGATCTGGAAGAAAGCACAAGATTCAAGACAGACATATGCACAGGGCTTTTTTTCAGTGGGAATGTGGGGGAACGCAGTTCCGGCACCCCCTGCACTGAATGTATGAAATGGCAAAGGGTGCTGGGGTGTACTGGGGGTTGGGAGATCTATAGTTGATGGCAGGAATATACTGTAGAGAGAAGGCTCTATTGTTTTTGGCTGCTGGAGGGTCTATCATTGCTAGTGGCCAATTATTGCTTGGATGGATCTATTGATGAGACAGGGGTTTATTGTTGCTGGCTGCTGGAGGGTCTATTGATGCTGGCTGTGGGGAGATCTGTTGTTGCTGGCAGGGGTCTATTGTTGCTGGGGTAGATCTGTTGTTACTAGGGTGGATCTTTTGCTACTGTAGGGTAATTTTGTTGTAGGGGGTCTATTGTTGAAAGGGAGGATCTATTGTTGAAAGAAGGGTGTAAATCTTAAGGCTTATTAATAAAATCTATACAAATTACTTAGCACCACAAAATGATACTTGGTTATGTATTCTCTAAAAAGGGCCGTACAGGAAGGTGGGTAGAGGATGAAACCAAGGGACGGTGCTCAGAGGTTGACAGAGGCAAAGACAAGGAGTGACTTGAAAAGGGGAGTTCCTTAACCTATTCTCTGAGAAAAAAAGCCCTGCATATGCATCTTGTATCTACTGTAGATGATATTTTCTTATCTTGGACTTTACCTTGAAGTCAGTTCAAATAATGTGATTATTGATTAGTTGCCACTGATGACAGTATTCTTTATACTATGCTCCCGAAGCTAGTAAAGACACTTTTAAAATGTTTAATACTGATGTTAAATACATATGACCTTGGCAATCCAAATACTCATTCTTTTACTTGTCTTCAAGGTGAACTTCAGGATAATTAAACATCATCTACTTAAATACAAAATAGTCACGCGTGTTAGGTATTTAGTTCACATTGTTTATAATAGGGAACATTTCCAAGTAATTTGACTTTCTCTACAGAAAGGGGAAGCTGTAGGTTTCTCAATAAAATGCACACTAAAGAAAACTAAAAATGCCACTTCAACATCCATACTACTTAAACTTCTTAAAGTTTAAAAAACCTTCAAGCACACCTAAATACACAGTTTAATTACATATATGTTTATTCAATGCCTACAACAGAATTTTTAGTTGTGTTCAGATGATGTTGTCATTTACATGGGATTGCAGACCCCACAACACCTATCCCCTAACATGTAAAGACATTAATAGAAAATAAAGAAACCACACATGAATAGTAGCCATGGGTTTAAATCAAATAAACTACCTCTCGATACTCACAGCAAATATACTGCAAGCGGACAGCAGGTACAGGCACAATCACATAGCTTCCAACTGTCACTGATTTCGAGGGACTGTCCCCGATTTGGAAAGTCCCTCTGTCCTTCTATCCCCCTCATGTGTCCCTCATTTTGGTGTGATCTATATAGTTGTATATAAAATCCACTTTTTATCTTTCAAAAAGTGTTTCCCAGTGCTAAACCTTTCATCCAATTTCTAAATTGCTACATTTGTAAATTTAACCACTTTCAGACTGGACCATTTTGCTGGTCAAAGACCAGACCACTTTTTGCGATTCGGCACTGCGTCGCTTTAACTGACAATTGCGCGGTCGCGCGACGTAGCTCCCAAACAAAATTGACGTCCTTTTTTCCCCACAAATAGAGCTTTCTTTTGGTGGTATTTGATCACCCCTGCGGTTTTTATTTTTTGCGCTATAAACAAAAATAGAGCGACAATTTTGAAAAAAACGCATTATTTTTAACTTTTTGTTATAATAAATATCCCCCAAAAATATATAAAAAAACATTTTTTTCCCTCAGTTTAGGCCGATACGTATTCTTCTACATATTTTTGGTAAAAAAATCGCAATAAGCGATTATTGATTGGTTTGCGCAAAAGTTATAGTGTTTACAAAATAGGGATAGTTTTATAGCATTTTTATTAATAATTTTTTATTATTTATTTTTTTACTAGTAATGGCGGCGATCAGCGATTTCTATTGTGACTGCGACATTGTGGGGGACCCATCGGACATTTTTGACACATTTTTGGGACCATTGTCATTTATACATTAATCACTGCTATATAAATGCAGTGATTCCTGTGTAAATGACACTGGCAGTGAAAGGGTTAACCAGTGGGTGGCATTGTAGGGGTTAAGTGTTCCTAGGCGTGCGTTACTAACTGTGGGGGGTTGGGCTTTCATTTAGTGAACACTGATCTCTGCTCCAATCACATGGAGCAGAGATCAGCGTCACTAGTTGCTAGGCAGAATGGAGAAATGCTGTTTACACGGCATTTCCTCCATTCAGCCGTCCCGTGAGACGGCGATCGAGTCCGCGGGTCCTGCGACCGGACTCACGGGGGTCCCGACCAGCGCGGGAGCGCGCCGGCGGCGGCGCGCTACCGATGGCAGGGCGGCATTGAAGATTGGACGTACATGTACGCCAATATGCCTGCCCGTGCCATTCTGTCGACGTACATCGTCGTGCGCTGGTCGGGAACTGGTTAAAAAGCCAGTATAAAGGAGTTGTAGTGGTAAAAAAAAAAAGCACTTGTGGGTTTAACTTATCTTTTTATTGCATATTTCTCCTTTAAGGAAATGTGACAGGGGGTTTGTTTTATGCCGCGTACACACGATCAAATTGTCCGGCGTACTTAGTCCGCCGGACCGCATTTCACCGGACAATCCGATCGTGTGTGGGCCTCAGCGGACTTTTTCAGCGTAAAGTCTGGCGGACTTAGAAAGTAGTTTTGCAGCCCAATCTTTCCGCCGGACTTGGGACAATACGTTCGTGAGTATGCTAGTCCGGCGGACTAAGAAAGTAGTTTTGACTTGGATTTCAGCGGACAATATGTTCGTGAGTATGCTAGTCCGGCTGACTAAGAATGACGCATGCTCAGAAGCAAGTACGAAAAGGAAGCTGGCTACTGGCTATTGAACTTCCTTTTTCTAGTTCCGTCGTACGTGCTGTACGTCATCACGCTAGCAATTGCCGAACTTTCCGTGTGTCCGTGTGTGGCCAAGTCCGGTCGGTAGAAAGTCCGCCGGACTATCCGCCGGATTAAGTACGCCGGAAAATTTGATCGTGTGTACGCGGCATTATGCTTACATATGTTTGCTAATAGGTGCCCTTTGTTCCCATTTCAAAAAGTTGGGACAATCACGTACATGTACATGACGGCCTTTCTTCCAAACCATGCTGTGATTGGACACAGCACAAGTTTGGCAGCAGATTTCAGCCAATGATTTTGGCAGAAATCAGCTGATCGGCTGTGTCCAATCACCAATCACACACAGAAAAAACAGCCAGATCAAAAGGTAAAAGCTGCACAAATTACACATATATAGGTACACAGGTAATCCCTTGATTGCTCCTAGATGTTAACCTCTTCCCAGCCAGTGTCAGTGTACAGTATTTTAACTGTATTAGTGTCACTAGTGACGTCAGTGTCAGTTAGTGAACCTCCCAGATAGTGTGTGTAGTGCAAGATTGTCGCCCTGTCACAATCGCACTATAAATCCCCGATCACTGCCATAACAGTATAGTGTCAATTACAGTACATATACCATAGTTTATAGACGCTATAACTTTCACACAAACCAATTAATATACTCTCATTGGGATTTTTTTTTTTACCAAAGACATGTAGCAGAATACATTTTGGTCTAAATTTATAAAGAAAATTATTTATTATAATATTATTATTATTGGATATGTTTTATAACAGACATTTTTTTTTCTCCAAAATTTCGGTCTTTACCACCAAAAGACCAAAAGACAGCTCTATCTGTGTGTTAAAAAAAAATTATTTAAATTTCATTTGCACACGGTGTTGCATGACGGAGCAATTGCCAGTTAAAGTAGCACAGTGCTGCTAATAGCAAATGCTCTATTCATGAAGGTGGTAAAACCTTCCGGAGGTTAAATCAGACAAATACACAACATTAACCAAAAGTCTTTAGCCGTATCCAGTCTTGGAATTGGGATAACTATTAACCAACAGCTCAGTGACCAAGATTCGAGCTTAACTGAAATATTTCGGAAATTGTACTTACCACACGTCCACCCACACATGTGGGTGACGATACCCCAAAATAAAGGATAACTGCAATAAAAAAGGGGGAGGGAGGGCTGGATAACTCATAATCTGACTGAAGATCCAGCTGCTGAAAAGAGTCCCAGAAGAAAAATATTAAAATGTAGGTCTAGAGTCTAGACCTTAATTGGGCAAAAGTTTTTTTCCACCAAGAAGTTGAGGACCAATCTCCTAGGACAGGTGACTTACAGATCTACCCGGCAACAGCTGTAGAGTTTCTTCCTCCCTAGTGACATCTGGATGGAAGGCCTGTAACAGACAAGGAAAGCCAGAAACTGTCCAAACATAAAAACCACCTAGTAAAAGACAATGCCCATGCTAATGAATAGCAAGGGAGGTTCACAACGCCATGGGGCCACTTCTTACTCTCCATGCACACTGGAGCTCATAAACTGCAGTTTATTGGAGTTTGGGCGTTTTTTATTTAAAAGCCCATAAACTCCACTCTATGTTAGCCTATGTGTTCATGCACACATGGACGTTTTTCAGCTTTAATGAGCAGTGGAGTTTATGGGCTTTTTTCTGAACGCCAGAAATTCGCGTTCAAAGTGCCGTTTTTCACCGCCAAAAAACGTCAAACGCTGATAAACGCTCATAAACGCGCGTTAATTAGTGTTCGGCATTCTATTTTTTTAATGCATTGTGGGAGTTTGGAATGTACTGTGGGATTTTTGGAGTGTCGTCTGTGTATTTTTATTGAAAATGCCCATAAACGCTAACGCTAATAAACGCTCATAAACGCTAGTACAAAACGCTGTTAAAAGCAAGTTTTTCAACCAGCGTTTTCTGCCAGGAATCTGGCGTCCAGAAAAAGCTTTTTTTAAGCTTTAGTGTGCATGGAGCCTAAAAGTGTTTTTAAACCCAGAGTGCCAACTTCAAATGGATCATCTTCATTTCAAATTGTTTATATATACATATACACTAGATTATCAAAAGTATTGGGACACCTGCATTTACACACACATGAACTTTAATGGCATCCCAGTCTTAGTCCGTAGGGTTCAATATTGAGTTGTTCCACCCTTTGCAGCCATAACCGCTTCAACTCTTCTGGGAATGCTGTCCACAAGGTTTAGGAGTGAGTCTATGGGAATGTTTCACCATTCTTCCAGAAGCGCATTTGTGAGGTCAGGCACTGATGTGAATGACAAAGGCCTGGCTCGCAGTCTCAGCTCTAATTCATCCCAAAGGTGTTCTATCACAAAGACTGAGGTCAGGAATCTGTGCAGGCCAGTCAAGTTCCTCCACTCTAAACTTGCTCACCCATGTCTTTATGGACCTTGCTTTGTGGACTGGTCCAGATCATTTGGTGGAGAGGGGATTATGGTGTGGGTTTGTTTTTAAGGGGTTGGGCTTGGACCATTAGTTCCACTGAAGGGTACTCTTAAGGCGTCAGCATGCCAAAACAATTTCATGCTCCCAACTTTGTGGAAACATTTTGGAGATGGTCCCTTCCTGTTTCAACACGACTGCACACCAGTGGCCAAAAATGGTCCATAAAGACATGGAGGAGCGAGTTTGGGTTGGAGAAACGTGACCGGCCTGCACAGAGCCCTGACCTCAACCCAATACAATACCTTTGGGATGAATTAGAATGGAGACTGCGAGCCAGGCCTTCTCAGCTAACATCAATGCCAGACCTCACAAATGCGCTTCTGAAAAAATGGTCAAACATTCTCATAGACACACTACTAAACCTTTTGGACAGCCGTCCCAGAAGATTTGAAGCTGTTATAGCTGCAAAGGGTGGAACAACTCAACAATGAACCCTACGGGCTAAGACTGGGATGTTATTAAATTTCATGATGTGTGTGGAAAAGCAGGTGTCCCAATACTTTTGGTAATATAGTGTATATCAATCATACAAAATAAGCCTTCTAAATACCTCTTTGGGCCAGTTCACATTGGGAGTCGGTACCCCATGGTTGAGCTGCGCTTTTAGTGCCCCCAACCGCTACCCCCTTTAGCTGCAGAGGCAGCTGCCAGGGGTGTACACATGTCATAGCCACAATGCTTCACTTTGCGACTGTGGCAGGAGTTATACCCCGCCCCCCCCCCCCACCATTTCAAGTGAATAGGAGCACTCTTCATGCTCCCTGCAACTGCATGCAATGCACGTGGTTGTGGCATGCTAGTGCAGGGTTCATTTTATGGGATTAAAGAGGAGGTGACACAATACCCCCTTGCTGCCTGACAGATGCTCTCTGAATAGTGATCCAAACATAGATAGCTCTTCACAGACCAAAGCACATGTGAACAATGCAGCTAGAAATTGTCCCTTGAGGAAAGGATTTTCCTGTGCCTGCACAGGGCGGATTTTTATTTTTATTTTTTAATAGAGGAGGGGACAGGGAGGCTGGAGCCGCCCATAAAGCTGGTGTAAATTGTCACATGGGACTGCTTGCAGAGGAAAACAAAGAAAGTCAACGGCTTTCTTTAAGGGTAACTGCTGAGCATGCACACTGGCAGTGGCAACATGACATTACCACTAACAATAAGGAAGTGAATGGAAATGACAGGATCGAGATATTTACTGCTGTAGACAACTTTCAAGATTAAGGCTGCATTCACACCTGAGCGTTTCAGACGCACGTTTTTGCCGCGATTTTGCCACGCTTTGACCGCGATTTTGCTGCATTTTTTACTGCCGTGATTTTGTTCAGGTCACCAATGTAAAGGGCAGAACGAGGAAAATGTTATACTTACCTAACAGTAATTTTCCTTTCCTGATGCAAGCATGACAGCATATATACGTATGGGTAGGCTCTGCCCCCTGCCCTATCACTGGACCAGTTATACTATAAGATTAGGTCTCCTCCCTGCCTGCAGTATTTTTGTAGTTTAATATCACTGCGAGGCCTTTCGTTTCTTTCTTTCATTTATATATATTTTTTTTTTTTTTTACGGGAGGGACCCCTATATGTTGTCATGCTTGCATCAGGAAAGGAAAATTACCATTAAGCAAGTATAAAATTTTCATGACATGACAGCATATACTTATGGAATGTACAAAATCACCAGATAGAAGAGTGAGTAATGCTGTACTATTTATTCTATAAACACATTTATATAGTTTTATTTGTTTATGTCAATTGCTCCAACACCAAGCGGCCAAACTGTACTGTGGTTAAAGCTGCAGGATCCACTTTATAATGGTTTAGAAAGGTATTGAAGGTTGCCCAAGTCGCTGCCCTGCAGATTAGTTCAGGGGTAACCCCTGGAAAATTCACCCATGAGGTCGTCATCCCCCTAAGCTCTGCTGGGGGATCAAGGTTTATTGCGGTATAAGCTTTCGGTATGACCTGCACTAACCATGATGCCAGTGTCCTTGCGGACCCTGCTAGCCCCTTTCTGCTCCCTTCTGTGATGATGAACAGATTTTCTGCCTTCCTGAACGATGCTGTCATTTCTATGCAGGTCTTTAAGACCCAACATCCAGATTGTGTGGTATGTCTGATGTCTCTGCCTGAAAGGTTGGTAGTATTACTTCCTGATTCCTATGGAATGGGGTATTCATTTTAGGTCTGTAGTGTGGTAGTGTTCTTAATATTACCCTGTCTGCGAGTATGGTGGCTTATAGCCTAAGGCTTGTATATCTGATACCCTCCTGCCTGAGGTGATTGCTGTAAGAAATGCTGCTTTTACAGATATGTTCCATAGAGATGTAGTCTGCCCTGACTCGAGGGGGCCCTGTGACAAAAAGTCCAAAACTATTTGGAGATCCCATGGAGGGACATATGATCATTCTGCTGGACGAATTCTCTCACTTGCTTTCAAAAATGGACGGATTAGACACCGTGATGCCCACTTCACTCCTCACAATGCTGTCAGGGCTGAGATTTGTACTCTGAGTGTACCGACACTGAAACCTTTGTCCAGACCTGTTTGGAGGAAGCTTAGAACCTGGGGTTCTGATGGTGCCTGGGGATCGAACTCTTGGTCTTCCGCAAAGGATATGAAGGATATGAATTTTTCCCATATGCAGGAGTAGGTCTGGTTAGTGGTGGTTGTTCTTGCCTTTAACAATGTTTCCACTACAGCTGCCGAACACCCTGTTTCTTCTTGCCTTTTCCTTTCAGCCTCCAAGCTGCTAAGTGTAGAACTCCTGGGTCTGCATGTACCACTTGACCTTGTAGTAGTTTCAGTATGTTCGGAAGGGGTATGCGCTATAAAGACTGCAACAATGGGAACCACGGTCTGCGTGACCACATTGGAATTATTGCTATCACTATCCCTGAGTGGGTCATTATTCTGTTGAGTAACCTGAAGATTAGTGCACTCAGAGGGAACACATAAGCTAGTCTGCAAACCCCTCTGGTATTGAGGGCATTTGTTGCTTCTGCTTGCTGACTACTGTCCTGTTGTCCATCTGGACGACCATGCTTGTTCCCTGAATCTGTGTGTGAAATGCCTTCAATGCACAGAGGGCTGCCCTCAACTCTATCACATATCACACTCTCTGTCTGTGTCTCTATCTGCCTTGTAGTGTGCACCCCATCCCGCTGCTGAGGCTGTTATCACTTGCGGGGGGTCTGGTACTAGTTGATGGTGTTTGTGTAGATTTACCAGATATTTCCACCATTCTAGGGACTTTCTTATCTTTGGGGTTAGTCGAATCCTTTGTTGGACTGAGTGTTTATTGCCATTGATCGAGGAAACCTTTCTGGGATATCCTCATCCTCCAATGAGCCCACCTGATCATTGAGATTGTCGCAGCTAATGTTCCCAGGAGACTGAGGCAACGTGATGCTGATAGGTCATCTTCGATATCTCTTCTACTTTGGTCAGGAGTGCTGCCATCTTTTCCTTGGGCAGCTCTATAGTGTTTCTGTGGGTTGTCGACTGCACCCAAGAATAACAGCCTTTGTGACGGTTCCAATTGGCTCTTCCTCCAATTGATAAGCCACCCGAACTCCTGTAACTTTTCTATCAGTATTTGACAATGGTTTAACAGTATCTGCGGGTTCTACTCCATCAACAGGATATCGTCTAAGTAGTGAAAGGCTTGTAAACCTTGTCTGCGTAGATTAGCTATTATTGGTAACAGAACTTTCGAGAAAGTTCTGGGCGAGGTAGACAGGCCAAACGGTAGGCACTCAAATTGGTAATGCTGATTTCTCTTATATCCACTGACCCACACAGCTCCTCTCTGTAACTAAATGGGTTGTATAGCCTGCCATTAGGAGAAACTAGGCAAAATTGTTACACAATACACAGAACTTTAATCCCGCCCCAGGGGGGCAGGCCCCGTGCTATCAACCCTTCCCACTGCTCCTAGCAGCTTCAGTTTTTATTATGCCTAGCAAGGAGAATGACCTAGGAAACCCTGCGGGCCTCTCGGTCCATGTTTTTGCTGCAAGTTTGCTGCTTTTTGCACAAGAGGAGAGATCCTGAGATCTTCTATCAACTGCTGGCTGGGTGACACGCTGGTTAATGAAATCCTTGTAGTCTCCCCAGTCCGGCCATCGAGCATGAGCAGGCCGCAGCTACGGCTCGGCAGGCCACGACCTACCTCATGCTCCAGAGGTGATCGGTGAGCTTCAATGCTCCGGGGTATACATATGACCTGGCTACTGATGTCTGGATCACAGTATACCGGGCCAGTAACCTTCCCTGTAACTGCACAGGAGTTGGCTACCACGGAATGTCTCCCAGCTCTTCAGGACTGGTAAGTACGACTCTCCCTGCTTCGGTGGGGGGAGCAGCTGGGCATTCCCTGGGGGGTCAATTCGGGGGCCACCTCACCTCCTTATCTTCTCTCCCAAGTCCCTATCACCCCTCCTTCCCCCCTCTGAGGGGGGTGACGGCATGCGCTGCGGGCAGTGTGTGTGTGTGTGTGTGTGTGTGACGCTGTTTCTCACCTGTGGGGCTCTGTGCAGTTGCTGTTCAGTCCTGGTCCAGGTGTGGGGGTCCAAAAAAGGCAGTTTTTGTGGAGGATGTCTGTGTGTCAGCAGGCAGTTCGTTTTTATTTTTTGCTTCTTTCACCTCATGGCGCTGTTCCGGCGGCCATCTTGGATTTGGGAAAGCTATAGACTCCCCTGGGGAGCTTCAGCAGCCTTTTCCCCTGGGATTCCTATGGATTACATTGGCAGCCATTTTGTGAAAGCCAAAATGCTTTCTTCACCCCTGGCCTTGCAATGTGCTTTCTCTTGTCACTTCCTGTATTCCCTGTGTGTGAGGGACACTGGGTGGCTCTGAGGCTGAAGCTGTTCTGCAGACCCTTTCACCACTGTTAGAGCTGCTGCTGCTGACACAGTTTTTTCTCCTCTCTGCATCTGGGAACCTCCTAGGGACTACAGGCACTGTTGTTGGCATTCACAGAACGCCCCAGGGTGGTGAGTCTAGTGCTAAGCACCCCCCACTCCCCCCATGCGGCTGCAGCAGGAGGGTGGGACCTTCACTGTCCTAAGTCCCCTTGCAGGTGGCAGACAGGATAGGGTCAGCATGGCTTCAGAAACTGGTGTTTCTTCCCCCCCAAAATCCAGGCTATAGCAACCGGGTCACCTGCAGTTAGTGCGGTGCACATGGACACCCTGACAGCGTTCCTGGACTCCTATGTTGCTAAGATAGAGGCGGCACGTAGCAGGAAAGGTGCACGTAAGAGGTCCCTGCCCACCCGTCCTCTGGGGAAAGCTCTGATGCAGACTCGGGCCCTGCTGTGGCTGGAGACCCCTGCTCTGACCTATCAGATGTGGCTGACCAGGACCGTTCGGACAGTGAAGACGATTCCCCGTCCGGGTCCGGGTGCGACAAGGCGCTTGTTGGAGCACTTATCACAGCTGTGCGTGATACCCTGAAGATACAGGAGCCAGCGGATACCTCTGCTGATGTACCGGTCCCTTTTGGGTCCCACAAGCCAGCACGTTCACCTAAGGTGTTCCCGTATTTGACTTATTTTGACAAATTCATCTACAGGGAATAGAGTCGCCCGCAACGGTCCCCAAAAACTTAGCGGTGCGCTACCCTTTTGAGAAAAGCCTTCTCAAAAAAGTGGTCGGCTCCTCCGGTTGTGGGCCCCCCCAGTGTCTAGGTTAAATAAAGTAACCACGATCCCGGTTGAGGGTACTCCTGCATTCAAGGATCCCACGGACAGGAAGGCCGAAGCAGTGGCTCGTTCCTTGTTTACGGTTGTGGGGTCAGCCGTGCGACCTTTACTGGCATCCGCACTGGTGTCGCAGACACTGACTGAGTGGGCAAAACTTTTGCACTGCGAATTGGGAGAGCAGAATGCCTCCCCTGTCTGCGTGGAGTTAGCAGACCAACTAGTGCATGGCCTTAAGTACGTTTGTGACGTGGCGCTGGATACTCTCCCTCTGTTATCAGCTGTGGTGCTGAGGCGCCTCATTTGGCTGAAATGCTGGTCCGCTGACCAGGCATCCAAGAAAGCCCTGACGGATCTTCCCTTCCTTGGCGACCGGCTCTTTGGAGCCTCGTTGGATGACATTATTAAAAATTGCACGGGTGGTAAGAGTACACTACTCCCACAGGCCAGGAAGGCTAAGGAGCCATACCGCAGGCAAGGGCCCTCCTTTTCCGCTCACAAGCGGCTTTTTCGTCCGCCTGGTGCTTTGACCCCAGCCCGACAGGACGCCCACGGACGGTCAGAAGCGTCTCTGGAACCACAAGCCTAACAAGCCTGAGAACAAAAGTGCTACCGCATGAAAGTCTGCCCCCACCCACCTCGGGTGGGGGATCTCCTTCGGGAGTTTGCAGCCCGTTGGACCTCCAGGTTATCTGACCAATGGGTCTGTGACCTGATTTCTACAGGCTACAAGATAGAGCTTCTCTCTTGGCCGCCAAACAGATTCTTCCCCTCCAGCATAACCGTGTCCCCGGTTCACCGGGAGGCCCTGTTAGGGGCAGTGAGGGACTTGCTGAATCAGGGGGTGATCGTACCAGTTCCGGAATCGGAACGCTGCCAGGAGTTCTACTCCAATCTGTTTGTGGTTTCCAAGAAGGAAGGGGTACGTCCAATCTTGGACTTGAAAGCCCTCAATCACTTTGTAAAAAAGCAGAGTTTCAGAATGGAATCAGTTTGCTCAGTAGCCACTGCACTCCATCAAGGGGACTTCCTGGCGTCCTTGGACATTCAGGATGCCTACTTGCACATACCCATATGCCTTCGGCATCAAAAGTTTCTGCGTTTGGCGCTCAGCCAGAGCTCCGTTGAGGCCTACTTACATCCACCGCAATCCGGACTCCTACCACCGCGGATCGGCTTTTCTTCGGGCTGCAGGCCCTGCTAACATCCCCCGCTGTCATCTGGAGATCGTTTGGCGCTTCCCCGGGCCTTCTGCGAGCTCCGGGCCGCCCCGGGCCTGCCGCACACACGTGAGGCGCTCCGCCGCCATCTTGCGGCCTACCTGGCTCCCGGAGCCGCTGGTCGTCCCTCGGCCCCGGAGGGGCTCCCATCCCTGGGCATCCACCTGGCGGTGCATCCCGGCCCGGATCCGGTGCACGACCGAGGCACTTTACTGGCGCATAGTGGTCTGAGGCCTAGCGTTCCGTTACTACAAACGGCGGCCATCTTGGTACACCCGGAGCAGGCCGCAACCCTCTGCCCTTACTTCTGACGCCGAAAACCGCTCATAGTGCTACACCCCTTTGGAATTCTGCTCTCCCAGGCGCAGTGGAGCAACCTTGGGGCCAAAAGGGGCCTCCCCAGCCCCCGCAGCAGGTATTATCCCTCGGACGGAGCGGTGTTGGAGCTACCTGGGCCTATTGTGGCTTCCCTGCCTTCGTTTTGCCTCACTTCTTCACCTGTACCATATACAGTTCGCAGGATTCCTTGCTACAAGTATTGCTCCTGTGACCCCTGGACTAGCGGTGAGTGCTGCACATCCCCCCCTGGATGTAGACTGTCTCCTGGCACCCGATCCCCCCCGTTGGTTGCCCATTCTGGGGGGTCCCCCCGCCTGCCGGCCGCTTTGGAGCCGGCTGCTGCCAGGCAGTTTTATAATTCAGGTGCACAGCAGCCCTCAGCTTTCCCAAGGACTGCCTAATGACATTGTGCTAATTCCTGCTGCTTCGCTGCACCGCAACCCTACACAGTAGCAGCGCACGCACCTAGTTTTCAAATGCTTCTCTAAGACCCCAGATTAGCTCCGCTCGGGACTTCAGTCTATCTCAGAGGTATTCCTGCACCACGTTTCTCTTCAGCCACGATTTTTCCTTTCCTCCTTACCTCATCTTTTAACCCGCTGAGCCTTAGTGTATGCCGTCTAAAAAAAAGAAGGCACGGAGCACCGCCCAAAAGACTCTCACACAATACCTTCTCCGCTCTCAAGAACATTCCAGCATGGAGCGTGAGGGATCGGTTGATGGGCGCCTCTCTCCGGACCCGGCCTCTCAGCCTCGCATATTGGGCCCTACCTCTTCTGCTCCTCTGTCGGATACAAGAACTTCCAGTGCCCTCTCAAAAGCTGACCTGGAGGACAGTCTGGACTCCATGTACAATAGACTGGCATCCAAGTTTCAGTCAGAACTTCAGAAAACTTCTCATGCTCTCTCACAGGAGATCTCGGCCCTTGGAGCAAGGACTGAAAGGCTAGAGACTAAACATGACGAGTTGGCAATAGCTCATAATGACCTCAGCCGGGAACACGAAGCCCTTTCCTCCACGGTCCAACTTCTACAGTCTCAAATAGAAGACCTCGACAACAGAAATAGACGTAATAATCTGCGTATCCGTGGCATCCCGGAGTCCGAATCTGAGCTTATTCCGGTAGTTATCAGGTTGTTTAAATCTTTGCTCCCTGAACATGAAGCCACTATGTTCAAATGTGATCGGATACACAGAGCTCTGCGCCCCAAACCCCCGGAGGACAAACCTCCCAGAGACATCATTCTCTGCATGAAAGACTTTCTGGTCAAGGAGGAGATTTTGAGAGCAGCTCGTAACAAACAGAGGATCACTCTCGATGACAAAGTTATCCAAATTTTCCCAGACATCGCACCTGCGACCTTGGAGCGTAGAAGGAACCTAAAGGAGATAACCACTGTCCTACAGTCGGCCCGCATCAGGTACCGCTGGGGGTTCCCGTTTCGTCTTGTGATTCCACATAATGGCTCGACATACTCTGCTACCTCGGTCCTGGAGGGTCAGGAGATCCTGGTGAAGCTGGGGCTTTTGGACGCCGCGGCGGTTCGCAGATTACCCTCCACCCCCAGAGCTACGCCTATTTGGCAAACCCCCCCGACCAGAAGAGACAGACGTAGAATCAGATACGGCGCAGATGATCGGGTGGATAATAGTCCTCGATGAGGTTGTTTTGCTCTTCTTTATTGGAAGGCTCAGACTGTGGTTTGTTATAAGTTCTCAATGGCTGTTTATATGCTGCTCGTGTTTATATGGTACAGGGTAGTGTATATTTAAGTTTCTGGTTTTATACTGTTTCCCCCCCTTAGCTCCCGCTTGCTCCACACCTCAGTCCTATCGGGCGATGGTGGAGCTTGTCGGAGTGGGGGCCTTATGTGTCCTAGGTTTTTCCTACCCAATCCTCCAGCCATTTACAAGTCCCTAGGAGCTGTTGTATGGCTCCCCCTCCCAGTGGTCGGTTGCTTCTTTGGTGGGCACCTCCTACCATTGCGCAACCCTACTGGACACGAGACCTTGTGGTCTCGATGTTTGATCGTTTTTTTGGTGTGGCTATGTTTCTCCACACGCTATTAAACTTAGCTTTAATGTCTTGCCCCTGGCCCTTCTTGGGCTTTGGGCCCTTTCCTTTTGACGCATATTCCCCTCTTTTATGTTTTTTGATTTTCTCCCTTTTAGGTCGATCATATTCCTTGTTCTATGCTCTTATATTCACTCAGATGCCTTTTATACTTAAGATTGGTACTTTCCCTATGCACTTGTGTCTTATTTTTCTATTGTCTTGCGGATGATATGAGGGCCCCCCTGTGTCTCTGGCACCTGTTGGACGAGTATTCCCCGAGAGTTTCCCCTTCTCCCCCTACCACCATTCATGACCTCTCCACTATAGTTGTCCTTTTTTATGTGCTATGGCAATAACTTGTGTTTCACATAATGTCAAGGGGTTTAATTCACCATCCAAAAGGCGTAAAGCCTTCTCCTTTTATAAAAGCCTTGGAGCTAAGATCCTTCTGCTCCAAGAAACGCATTTCTCCCGCTCCTCTCACCCTAAATTTTTCCATAAGGACTTCCCTCAAGCCTTTTACTCGCTCCACTCGTCCAAGACCAGGGGTGCCGCCATTCTCCTTCACTCCTCCCTCCCGATGGAGGTCAAGCATATATTTAAAGACCCTGAGAGCCGCTATGTTATTATTCAGGGTGTGGTCCACGACAGGGAACTTACTATTGCTAGTATTTACGCACCCAATGAGGGATCGGCCACGTTCTTCGGGTCACTTTTTGAGAAGATTGCTCAATACCACTCCCCTCACTTAATCGTAGGTGGTGATTTTAACTCAGTTGCCAACGCCACTCTCGACCGTTCATCTACACCGATCGCTTCTAGAGCTTTCCCGAAGTCGCTTTCCAGGGGCCTACGTGAACTGCAACTCACTGACACCTGGAGAGCTCACAACACAGGCTGCAGGGAGTACACTTTTTTCTCCCACCCACATAACAGTTATGCGAGGTTAGACTACATTTACTCCACTCCAATTATTCTTGCTAACTCGGTGGATGCCTCCATCCACCCCTGTGTTTGGTCCGATCATCAGGCAATTTCTTTTACCACAGAGTTCATTAGGCTCGCCCCCACGCCTCACTCCTGGAGATTGAATGAATCCCTTCTCTCGGACTCAAGTGTGGAAGCCCAGGTAGCTCAGTCTCTGGAGGAATATTTCTCCTTGAATGCTCGCCCGGACATGCAACCCGCGACCCTCTGGATGGCGCATAAAGCCGTCATCCGGGGACGACTTATTAGTCTCTCCGCGGCCCGGAATAGAGCTAACAGACTTAGGATAGTAGAACTGACCAGAGAATTGGATCACCTATACAAAGACGCATCCTCGTTGCACTTGGACTCATCCAGGCGCACCATAGATCAGAAGCGCCTGGAACTCGACTCCTTGTTGTCTTCCAAGGTTGAGAAGACGCTACGCTGGGCCAAGGCTCGCAGTTTGCTATTCAACAACTCTGCCTCGACCTCGTTTGCTAGGAAGTTGTCTAGCACACTTCGACCGCCTCACGTCTACCGTCTTTCTAATAATGAGGGGTTTGTATCGTCACATCCCAAGGAGGTCCTTAAGATCTTTGAGCAGTTCTACTCCAAACTCCTAGAAGCCCCCCATACACTTCCTTCTCTTGACGACCTGTCCTGGTTGCAAGACATCCCTCTCCCAACGCTCTCCTCCTCTCAAGCGGAGGCGTTGAATGCCCCTTTTACTGTTCCGGAAATCTTGGGGGTACTCAAGTCACTGAAGTTGGGTTCGGCCCCGGGTCCGGACGGCTTTTCAGCCCTCTATTACAAGAAATTCTCCATGATTTTAGCCCCCAGAATGATGCAACTTTTCAACACGATTCTATTAGGTGGTAGCTTCCCAGAGGAAATGCTGTTAGCTAACATGTCACTGATCCCTAAACCCAATAAGAATCATAATTTACCTCAAAACTTTAGGCCAATTTCCGTGATAAATAATGATATCAAAGTATTTAGCAGAATCTTAGCTGACAGGCTAGCAAAATTTATCCCTTCTCTAATTTCTCCCTTCCAGTCTGGGTTTATTCCACATCGTTTTATCACTGACAATATACGCCTTGCCTCCAATGTTATCCAGGATGCCAACTTGTTCTCACGTAAGCTCCTCCTGTTGAGTTTAGATATACAGAAGGCATTTGACAGTGTTACATGGAACTATTTAGACGCACTTTTGCCTCTCATGGGCTTTCAGGGCAGCTTTCTGGCAGGATTCCATGCCCTCTATAATAATCCTATGACTCGCATTAAGTTGCCCGGCTGTAACTCAGAATTTTTCCCCATAGGTAAAGGCACTAGACAGGGGTGTCCCCTTTCCCCGTTAATCTTTGCCTTAGCCCTGGAGCCCCTCGCAATTGCTCTCCTTAGACATCCTGATATCACTGGTTATACTAAGGGGTCCGAAACGTATAAATTTTGCATGTATGCAGATGATGTTTTGATGTTTATTACTAACCCTCATGTCTCTCTCCCTAATCTTTTCTTGACTCTGTCTCATTTTGAGAAAATCTCTGGCCTGTCCATTAATGTAACTAAATCTGTGGCCCTCCCTATAGGCTTTACACCCAATGATTTGGCCCTTATTAAACAAAACTACTCATTTACTTGGGCCTCCACCCACATTTCTTATCTGGGGGTTGGTCTCCCCGGGAATTTCAGGGACCTCTTTGGGGTCAATTATCCCCCACTGATTAGCAAACTTAAAAACACCCTGAGAAGTTGGCTTTCTTTACGTATCCCCTTTATAGGTCGTATCACTGCCCTCAAAATGGTCATCCTGCCCAGGTTGCTTTATCTTTTTCGTTCTTTACCGGTTAAGCTCCCTAAGAGCTTTCTCCTTGACCTGCAGTCTCATTTCAATAGGTTTATTTGGAACAGTAGACCCCCCAGGTTTGCGAGAGGGGTACTCTATAGATCTACGAAAAATGGAGGTCTAGGGGTGCCCCAGATTTGGTTGTACTACCTTGCCTGTAGATTTACTCAGCAGGCACAGTGGTCGATCCCTAATTCTAAGGTCCCCTGGGTGCGGTTTGAGGGTGACTCGATCACTCCATTCTATCTCCCCGGCCTTATGTGGTCTACCAATCATCCCCTCCTGACTCTAACCACACGCAATACTATAGTGGCGGATTGCCTCCAATTGTGGCACCGCTTCAGACAGAAATACGACATCACACTGGGGCGCTCTTTAGGGGCCTCCTTCCTAGGCGACCCTAGGTTCCCCCCGGCTTATCTCCATCCTGAATCTTTCGATATTTGGGTCCGTTGTGGTCTTACCCAGCTGAAAGACTTTGCGATGGGCCCCGACTTTGTTCAATTTTCGACTCTGCAGGCCCGGCACCAACTCCCGGACTCTGAATGCTATAGATACTTGCAGATACGCCACTTCTTCCTCTCCCGGTACGGACTCCGTCCTCGGGCACAGCTCACTGTCTTTGAGGACGTGTGTTTCAATTTCCCACGACAGAGGGGTTTGATCTCTCTGATGTATAGGGCCCTTGAGGGACAGTCGGAGTGCCAGTCCCTTCGATATAGAGCTCGCTGGGAGGAGGAACTGGCTTTGGAGACGGGAGTGGTGGACTGGGAGGAAGGTTGGAATAACATGCGCAAATGCACCAGATCCCTGACTTTTAGGGAGACGGCCATCAAGGTTCTCACTAGGTGGTACTATACCCCGGTACGCTTGCACCAGATTTACCCCCTTACATCCCCTAACTGTTTTAGAGGATGCAATCATCCCGGCACCTTTGTACACATTTTTTGGGATTGTGACTTAATTCGCCCTGTCTGGCAGGAGGTCTTAAGGCTGATGGATGGGTTCGCGGGCCGAACACTGTCCCTCTCCTTTCACCACTGCCTTCTATTCCAGACCCCCCCCGACACCCCTAAACATTTTATAAGACTAGTGCACTCTATCTGTGTTGCTGTGCTGTGGACTATCGCTCTTAACTGGAAATCCCCGTCTATACCTTTAGCACAGGTTCTCACTCGTATTGATCAGATTATGCTGTCTGAAAAGATCTTTCACACTCTACATGATACTGAACACATCTATGACCTTAAATGGAACCCATGGTTCCTGTTCCGTTTACAGAGATGATCGCACCTTAGGTTTTTCCTTTTTGCTTCTCTTTTCTGTCTACTTTTTCTCCTCTTTTCCCTTGTTTCGCTCTGCTCTCCCTCCCCCTTCTCCCTGTCATGATCTTTCTTTGATAATTGGGTTATGATGGTCAGCTCGTTACCTTGTCATTTTCGTTACTATTATGATTAATGGTTGGAATCCATGACCTATACAGGGTATCATTTATCTATGGTTGGCCTTGCAGGGCTCTGTCATGTGTTTATTACTTTTGATCACCTGGTCTTCCAACATTTTATGCCAATGTTGAAATATGATGCTTTTTGCTGACTTTGTATTTCTGTTAATAACTTTAATAAAACTCTTTTGAAAACAAAAAAAAAAGTTTCTGCGTTTGGTAGTCGGGGAAGCCCATTACCAGTTTGTGGCTCTTCCCTTTGGCCTAGCATCAGCCCCCCGAGTCTTTCCCAAAGTACTGGCTCCAGTGTTGGCGTTGTTGAGACAACACGGGATCGCGATCGTGGGTTACCTAGATGATCTCCTCCTGAGAGCTTCTTGTGCCTCAGAGTTAGAGGAGGATGTGGCGATCACCTTGCAGACCCTGCAATCGTTTGGGTGGCTGTTGAACCTAAAGAAGTCGGTGGTGGTACCGACTCAGCATCTGGAGTACCTGGGGTTACTATTGGACTCCAGGGAAGCAAGGGTTTTTCTCCCCTCAGACAAATTGCTGACTCTCAGATCTGCAGTCAAACTACTGTTGAACCGCAAGTGGTCATCACTTCGCTTTTGCATGCGGGTGCTGGGGCTCATGGTAGCTGCCTTAGAGGCAGTACCTTATGGCCAGTTCCACACCAGAGTCCTGCAGAAGGAGATCTTGACGAAATGGGACAAATCTCCATTGTCCCTGGATCGGCAGATCCAGGTGAGCCAGCCAGTCAGAGACTCCCTGATCTGGTGGTTGAGGTCCCCGGTGATTCAGGCCGGAAAATCGTTCCTTTCTCTGAAATGGACGTCACCACGGGCGCCAGTCTGTCCGGCTGGGGTGGAGTGATGGGTATTCAGTCGGCACAGGGCCTCTGGTCGACGGAGGAATCCAAGTTGCCGATCAGTCTGCTTGAATTGAGAGCGATCAGGCTGTTCCTCCACACATGGCCGGCGTGTCTTCGAGGGCGTCTGACCAGGATACAGTCAGACAATGCCACGGCTGTGGCGTACATAAATCACCAAGGGGGAACAAGAAGTTCAGCCGCTGCTCGGGAGGTCGCTCACATACGGTGGACAGAGCGACATGTTTCGGCCCTGTCGGCCATTTACATCCCGGGGGTGGAAAATTGTCAGGGGGAGTCAGGAGGGAGTCATCAGATGCTGGATCCAGGAGAATGGGCATTGCATCCGGAGATATTCAGGCGGCTGTGCCTGAAATGGGGCACACCAGATGTGGATCTATTGGCCTCCCGGCTCAATCGGAAGATGCCGAGTTTCATGTCCAGGACACGAGATCCGTGGGCAGAAGCATCAGACGCACTGGTGGCTCCGTGGGATCAGTACCAGCTGATCTACGCCTTTCCTCCGCTTAAACTGTTGCCACGTCTGCTTCGCAGAGTGGAAGACGAGGGGTTTCCAGTAATCCTAGTTGCCCCAGATTGGCCTCAGTGGGCCTGGTACGCAGACTTGGTGCACCTGGTGGCAGACGCTCCCTAGCGACTGCCGTTGAGAGAGGACCTCCTATCTCAATGTCCAATCCTTCACCCTGCTTTACCATCGATGGTTTTAATGGCCTGGCTGTGTCGATCAGTGAAAAAGAGAAAATAGGATTTTTGTACTCACCGTAAAATCCTTTTCTCTGTAATTCATCGACCGACACAGCCCCACCCCTCCTTTTTTCTACGTTATACTGCTTGTTGGCATACTGAAGCTGCTAGGAGCAGTGGGAAGGATTGATAGCACGAGGCCCGTGGGATTAAAGTTCTGTGTATTGTGTAACAATTTTGCCTAGTTTCTCCTAATGGCGAGCTATACAACCCATTTAGTGACTGAGAGGAGCTGTGTCGGTCAGTGAATTACAGAGAAAATGATTTTACGGTGAGTACAAAAAATCCTATTTTTATACTGCGAACCGTAGATACTCTGGAACTACGGATGTACTGGAACATCCAAGTATGCATATTTTAGGTCAAGGAACAACATCCAGTTGCCCTTTGAGAGGGCCTGCGCTATGGACTGCAATGACTCTATCTTGAAGCTCTGAACGAAGATTATTTTGTTCTGGTCTCTTAGATTCAGGACGGCCTTAAGTCGCCTGTCTTTTTCTGCACCAAGAAAAGTGGTGAATAGAAAACTTGCATTTGCTTCTGTACTGGTACTGGTTCTATTGCTCCCTTCTGTAATAGCGTCTGGATATATTTGAATATTATCTGCGCTCTCTGTTGATTGTGTGGTAATCATATGGGAGAGAAGTGGGGGTTTTGGGTAGGGATAGGAATTTCCAACGGTGTCCTGTTTGGACCACGTCTATGACCCAAGGTTCTTTGACTTGCTGCATCCAGACATGAGCATATCTGTTCAGCCTGGCTCCTATTGCCCCCATCTGGACTGGAAAACCATCAAAAGGGGTTCTGCTGCTGCAAAGTTTATCCTGTCTTTGGCATTCATGCCACTGTATTCTGAGTTGTTCTTCCAGCTTTTTTATACTCTTTAAGAGGTCTGAAAGATCTGAATTCACTCACCTTACTTGGATACTGCTTCCTCCCCTGGAAGTGTCTTTGTTTTGATTTCAAATCTTGCGGAAGCATACCCGACTTGCCTCCAGTGACTTTTGAAATCGCTGACTCCATTTTGTTACCAAACAGGGCAGTTCTGTTGAACGGAATGCGGCACCAGTTTACCTTTGATAATATATCTGCTGTCCACGATTTAAGGCACAGCGTCCTCCTTGCCATTACTGACGACTGCATGGCCCTGGCTGAGCAGCGCATGGCATCAATTGCTTCTTTGCTGCCAAAGTCACCTGAAAGTTTAATGTTGGTCAATAATTTGAGGGCTGTGGTCATATCTGTTTCTGATTTCAGATCTGATTCTACGCTTTCTGCCCAAGACGTAATAGCTTTGGCCAAAGAGGTAAGCACCAGGACAGGTCTACATGCATTGCCTGCTGCTATGTAGGCTCTTTTCATGTCCGCATCCATCCTTCTGTCTTAGACTGGGTTCACACTGCTGCGGCTAGGAGACCCGGATGTGATTCGCACCGCACTGCAGTGCAAATCACATCAGATCTCTGTGCGATGCGAGTTCAGCCATACAGATAGTATGGCTGAATTCGCATCGCACCCGCCCCAAACTCGCACAGGACCCTTTTTTTGGTCCGCAGCAGAATCGGATCGCATGGGTGTTCACACCATGCGTTCCGATTCCTGTCCGAGTTTGCAGATTGCACTGCGATATGCGAACTGATCTGGGTGTGTCATTAATGTTTCACTGACACTCCCAGCAGTTCGCATAGGGCAGTGTGAACTGCCGCCGGGAGGCATGCGATGCGGGAACCCGCCGCGGATTCGCGGCGTTCCCGCATCGCTTCAGTGTGAACCCAGCCTAAAGGCTCCTTAAAGGACACTGCATCGTCCATGGGCAGGGTTACATGGCGGGCGAGTCTCATAACTGCCACATCTACAAGAGATGGTGTTTCCAATGAGTGCATATCCTCCGCTTTGAACTGGTACATGTGGTTAAATCTGTTGACTGGCGATACTTTCCTGTCCACCTTCTCCCACTCTTCTTTAATAATGTCTTTCGTTCCCTATTATGGAAGAGGTGAGAGACTTGCTTTTCTCAACTGGGATTCTGCTTTAAATGTAGGCATATAATATAATTTTACATAAATGTATTGTGGGACTGTCCTCATTTCACTATGCTACAATTAAAGATTAGCAATGAATATCATGCACAATTGTCTTTTTTTAAGTATTGTTCACAGAAGGCATGATTTCATGTCTTTTTTTTCTTCAGCGGAAACAGAAACCTGTGCCTCCATCCTTCCTGCATGTGCTGAGGACTGCAGCAAGAGCAATTATATCCAGCAAAGTAAGAAGTCATCGAAACAGGCAGTCCACACACCGCAGGGGGACTCTTAACTTTCATCACAGGTACATAGGTAAGCCACAGTATGAAAAATGATCTAAAGTGCACATTATGTGAAATAATATAATGATAACGAATTGATAAAAATATGTTTATGAATATGTTGGGGAGAGATTTAAAGTCACCCTGTCAATTTGCCTTAAATAGGCAAGGTTACGGGATCTTTTACCCACGCATAATAATTAGATTGACATGATATTTATCATTTGGTATCTGAATGGTTTCTATTCTACAGCATTTTGAATAAAACTTATACTTATTGTAGCACCGGCACTGCTAATGAGTACGCACTGTGTTTAAATTTAGTTTTCGCTCAAAACTGTAGTAAGTTTTGGGGTTAATTGTACTAAATTGTACTTTGGCATCAGTTTGGCTGGGCTGTATAGAAGTTCTGCCTGGTCATAGGTAGGGTTGTACACCTGTGGGAGGCTTTAGAACGCAGTCTGGTTGGATGCATTGGGTACCAATCTCTATCTCTGAGCCAATCAGTGGGCGCGTTTGTCTCCCTGCGTAATCCGGGAAAGGGTACTTAAGGTACTGAAGTCACGTGGTTCTGAGTTCCGGTCCAGAGGTTGTTGCTGACTCAGAGGTCCTGATCCTCCTGACCAGCCCCCAGCAGCCCTCAAGGCCTGGGGTGCGCATCCATCCTTTTCCGAGCCTCCGGCGCAGTAACTGGAAGGAGGATTCTAAGATGTTCCGGTGCCGTCTCAGGTTTGGAGAGGCCCAGCACCTCTACATGCGACCAGGGGAGGACTCTTCAGTAAGAGAGCCATGCACAAGGCTAGCTGCTCGGTAAGAGCCTGGAAGCTGAGCTGCGATGGACATTGATTGAATCCACAATTCTTACAGTATCGCCGGACCGGCTGAAAGATTCTGGTACAGTAAGAAAGGTTCCTAATTCTACCCTTTAAGTTGTAACTAAGTTTCCAACCAAGTCTGTGTGAGAGACTTTGAAAAAGCTAGAATTAACTGTTGGCTGCTAAACCCAAACTAAAGGATTTATCCAACAGCGAGCCGGTGGAGGTAATCGGTAAGCCCAGAAAAATTCAGCAGCTCCTTCGGGGGTTAGTGCTACATTATTGTGTTCTGTGTTCCTTGATGAACCTGTGGAAGCTTTCCCTTCTGTATGCATCAATCATAATGAAGAAATAATGATGGTGGGCAGAAGCAAAATATTTCTCCGTCTGACTTCAAATTGTGGGGGTATCACAAACAACCTATAAAATTTTGTCAGATCACAGCACTGAAATTGGTAGTGCCCCTGTTTCATGTACATATCTACCCGGACATGCCTTCCTAAGTGCGCTCCTTCCCGTGGCCGCTGTGATAGTGACAATTACAAGCACATGGAGGAAGAAATTGTAGTTCCACAGACACTATTTAATCCAGGGATAGGGAACCTTAAAGAGGTGGAGATCTACCTGAACAACATGGGAGAAGTCAAAGGTCACCGGGCACGGTGTCGCCTCCCGACACCTGATTTAAACCTCTAATTGCCGTACTACTGTGTCGCAATCACGTGCATTGCACGGCAATCATGGGTTTAAATCAGGTGGTGAGTAGGCAACATATCTTCACCACCCTTCAACACACACTCGGATCGCTTTTCAGAGGAGCAGTACCTGCTGCACTTGTGAATGAGCCATTAGTTGCATTCGGCAGCGGCACCCTTAGGGCTCATTCACACGTAAAGTTGGGGGGTGGTAAAACTGCAGGATATAATAGAAGTCTAATGCTGCGTACACATGATCAGACATTCCGACAACAAAATCCATGTTTTTTTTCCGATGGATGTTGGCTCAAACTTCTCTTGCATACACACGGTCACACAAAGTTGGTCGGAAATTCCGAACGTCAAGAACGCAGAGATGTACAACACGTACGACGGTACTAGAAAGAGGAAGTTCAATACCAAGTGCGCCACCCTTTGGGCTCCTTCTGCTAATCTCGTGTAGCACTAACCCTGGAAGGAGCTGCTGGTTATTTTTGGGCTTACCGCTGCCTTCCGCTCTCCTTGTTGCACGTCTAGGGGATGTCCCATGGTAGATGGTAGACCCAGTAACTTGAGACTGACAATAGATCCACTTGAATGGATTTTATTTGCAAAAACTCAAACCATTGAACAGTCTTTCAACTTGGGATCAGAGGGTTGGAAAAGGAAGTTCAGGTACTCTCAATGTCAAAGTCCAAAAACGTTAAATAACTTGCTTACCTTGACTGCATCCAGAGAATAGCCATTCGCAGCTTGATGGACACTCAGGTTGGACTGTCCCTCTCTCACAAGGCCTAGCAGCCACCAAGGTGCTTACTCTGGAACAAAGTCTTTGTCACAGATGTTGTTGCAGAACACGTAGGGAAACTAAGCTGTAGAACACTTGTAGGATACTTGGATCTTTCAGCCTGCTTGGCGATATCCACAAGACCGGATTCTCTCAGTAACTTCAGCCCTTCCAGGCTCTTGTTAAGAAAACCAAGCCGTACGTGGTGTTCTTCTAAAGAGTCCTCCCCTGGAATGCTTGAAGCACACTGGGTCTCTCCCGAACCACAGACAGCACCCATCCACCTCAGAATCCTCCTCTAGTTTCCTTGCCTTGGCTAGCCAGCCCAGAGGCATTAAAGTCGGATGGATCCGCACACCAGGCCATAGCCTTCCTGGGGGCTGGTCAGGAGGACCAGGACCATGTAATCAGCACATCATACTTGACCGGAACCCCAAACCACGTGACGTCCGCATCTTAAATACCCTCTCCCAGAGGGCACAGCGAGAGGGCCACTCCCACTGACCTGGCTCCGAAAGAGAGTAACTTAAGTGCCTGAGCAGACCATAGTTCCACGCCTGCCACAAGAGACAGTGCCCCCCTGTGGCCAGGCTGAACATCTCACAGTCCAGTCAGACTGATACAGAAGTCAAATTTAGACAAATAAACCCAAACCAAACTGCAGTTTAGGCAAAGATTAATTTTGAAAAACGCATTGTGCATGCTCTTCAGGAGCCCGCCACTACACTTGTGTTAGTAGAAGTTTGGTGTCAGACGATTTGCACTTTTCAGCCTCCTGCTTTTCCGAACGTTACTGCTCTTCAGTTTTTGCTTGTGGGATCATATTTCTATTATGTATTTGATTTTCAGTGCTTTCTTGTCTGCTTGTTTCTGATTTTCAGCTCCGGCCTTTCTGTTTTTCAGTGCTTTTTGTTAGTCCGTTTTGAAGCCATTAGGACCTTCACCCCGGACCAGAGGGTTTGTAACTACCATCTGGCCAGAGCCAGGAAGAGTGGTGGAGAATGCTTTTCGGGTAATGGCCAGCCGGTTCTGCCTATTCCTTACGCCAATCAACATGGTGGAATATAAACGTAACTATATAATCCTTGCATGCTGCATTCTACATAACTATTTATGGAGAAATCCAATGAACTATGTGACCTCAGTTGGGCCTGAGGCCAGACATCAAGAAGAAACCCAGACCACGCTTGAAGCTGGCCATCCTGGCTTGCTCCCCCAAAACACCAGAGAAGTATGTTGAGTACTTTGCGGGTAGGGGGGCCATTGATATGCCAAAAACTGTTTAAAAAACATTTTATCAACAATTTTTGAACTTAAAATGAAAAAAGATTTCCTTTTATTTACTGCCTGGGTTTCTTTTAGCTGTCTCCTAGGTTTTCCAATGGGCTTTTCTTTTTGGACATTTTCTTCAATAGTGCAAATGTAATTTATTTGATATATGAGGTGACAATCTCTTCTTCAGCAAACTATTACAGGCATACCCCACTTTTAAGTACACAATGGGGTTTATTTACTAAAGCTGGAAAGTGTAAAATCAGGCTCACTTCTGCATAGAAACCAATCAGCTTCCAGGTTTTATTACCAAAGCTTAATTGAACAAGCTGGGGTTAGAAGTTCATTGGTTTCTGTGCAGAAGTGAGCCTGATTTTGCACTTTCCAGCTTTAGTAAATAAACCCCATTGTGTACAAAAAAATGGGGTATGCCTGTATTATGTTTTGGGTCTGCTACACACACCTTGTTTTTGTTGTATGTAATGCATTACTGACAAAAATATTAATCATTTTCAGCACCATGAATGCATTTTGTGGAGTCATGTAAATGGGATGATTGTGGCAAATTAGAAAGCACTGTGGGAGTTATTTACTAAAGGAAAATCCACTTTGCACTCCAAGTGCACTGCAAATTGCACTTGTAGTGCAAAGTGGATTTGCCTTTAGTAAATAACTCCTATTGTCACTGTAAACACCAACTTACTACAAAAATTGCTATTGAGCATTGAAATAAGAAGCCACACATTGTTGAGTAGAAAATATTTTACTCAAAGCACATTCACACGTGTGTTAGAAAGGGTTTTTGAAGAAACAAACATCTTTGGTGTCAATTTTTTTTCACATTGTAAATATACTTGTTTTAGTTAAACAGGCATGTTTCAAAGCATAACATACACAACTCAGGGACTTACAAAGTTAAACTTTGATAAAGTGAAGGCAATATCAGACATTAGTATGTCCAAACTGTGTTGATATTGCCTTCATAAGATGGGGTGATGTCACCCCTGTAAAAGCCAAATTTTGAAGATGCACACAAATTGGGATTCAAACTGGGGATTTCCCTCCTGATCCCATGCCTAATGTCAACATGTGCTAACTGCCATCACGGGTGATCAATGGATGTGTTGTGGGGGTGTAACCCCTTCCTCGCAACCTAATTAAGTTGCGAGGAAGGGATTGCACCCACAAAACGCGTACATTGGTATCCCATGATGGCAGATAGCACATGTTGACACACCCGTGTGCATCTTCAAAATGTGGCTTTTAACTGCTTGCCAACCGCCGGCTGTCATATGATATCCAGGCAGCGCGGCTCTCATTGCAGGAGGGCGTCATATGATGTTCTCCCATTTAAACAGGAAATGCGCGCGATTGTGTGCGTGCATCCCTGTTCCTTTGGTGGCGGCGTGTCATGGAGACACCACTCTCCACCGAAGGGGTGAACAGCCATTGGGCATGGCTGTTTACCATGTGATTGGCCATGATGAAATCACAGCCGATCACAGATGGTTTCCACCCCTCTGTGCACGGCGCATGCAGGCACGCGTGCACATCGGTGGCGGCGTGTTCCCGGGAACACTGCTCGTCACCAACGCTGGTAAACGGCCATTGGCCGGCTGTTTACCCACGTGATCGGCAGTGATCCTTTCACAGCCGATCAATAAATGTCAACAAACCGCGTAAACGAGATGTTACCGGGTTCTCCTCCTCACACACCAATCGTGTGTGAGGAGGAGATTGCGGTGACATCTAGTTACCGCTTACAGTACACACCAACACACATTGATTGCCCCCCCAATAAAGAGGACCTATCACCACCCATCATAGTACCTGTCACCAGCCATCAAAGTACCTGTCACTCACAGTTCATCTGACTACCTGTCACAGACCATCTGACTACCTGAGCACCTGTCACAGTCCATCTGAGTACCTGAGTACCTGTCACAGTCCATCTGAGTACTCAAGTACCTGTAACAGTCCATATGAGTACCTGAGTATGTGACACAGTTCATATGAGTACCTGTTACTGCCCTTCAGAGTACCTGAATACCAGTCACCAGGCCATCAGAGGACCCGAGTGCCTGTCACCAGGCCATCAGACTACCCGAGTACCTATCTGCAGCCCATGCCTCACAGAATATACATTGGGGTGTTTGCTTTCCAAAATGGGGTCATTTTGTGGGTAATTCCACTGTCCTGGTGCTCCAGGACCTTCAAAAGTGTGATGGGTAGGAATGAAATGAGGTGTGCAATTTATGCTCGTAGAACGCCTGACGGTACAATTTCAATGTTGGTCCTCTGTATGTGGCCAGGCTGTGTAAAAGTCTCACACATGTGGCATCGCCATACTCAGGAAGAGTAGCAGAATGTATTTTGGGGTGTAATTTTTGCTATATACATGCTATTTGTTAGAAATATCTTAAATATCTTATAAATGGACAACTTTGTGTAAAAAATAAATAAATTATACGTTTTCATTTTTTTTCCACATTTTCCAAAAATTTCTGGAAGAAAACAATCAAAAGACTCATGCCTCATATGTTGGGGTGTTTTCTTTCCAAAGTAGGGTAATTTTGTGAGCAATTCCATTATCCTGGTGCTCCAGGGCTTTCAAAACTGTTATAGGTGGTTGAGAAATTAGATCTGTCATTTATGCTTGTAGAATGACTGAAGTTCCTCTGTATGTGGTCAGGCTGTGTAAAAGTCTCACACATGTGGCATTGCCATACACGGGAAGAGTAGCAGAATGTATTTTGGGGTGTAATTTGTTGTATGTATATGGTGTGTGTGAGAAATAACCTGATAATATGACAATTTTGTAAAAAACAAAAATAAATAAAAATCTTAATTTTGCAAAGAATCGTGGGAAAAAATGACAACTTGGAGTGTCTAGTTTCTAAAAAGGGGTAATTTGGAGGGTATTTTTACTTTCTTGACTTGTTATGCCGGCCATACACGATGCGAATTCCGAACGAAAATCCGAGCGAAAGTAAAATCGACCGATTTTCGTATCGTTAGTGTGGTATGCGCGACATGCGATTTTCGTACGACAGGGCAAATTGACAAATCCAACATGTTGGTTTTTTTTTCAAAAATCGTCCAAAAATCGTATCGTTAATGGCAGAGTTGGACGATTTGACATAAGAAAATGAACTGCGCACGATCTCTGGAAAGTTTGAACCAGAAGGAAACCATATAAAACAACGAACGAATGGTCGAACGCAACACGGAAAAAAAAAAACCCGTTAAAACATAGTGTTTTAACGTACGATTTTCGTACTTAATTGATGGCACATTCGCATGTTGTTGTGAGTGCCGCTTTCGTTTATCGTTCGACGGGTCGTTCGGAATTCGCATCGTGTATGGCCGGCATTAGTGTCTCAAGAAATGAGATACACCTGATGTACTGAAGGCCTGATCAGATGTGATCAATTTTCAGTGATTGGCACCATAATTTGTAGACTCTATAACTTTCACAAAGACCAAATAATATACACTAATTTGGGTTATTTTTACCAAAGATATGTAGCACTATAAATTTTGGCTAAAATTTATGAAGAAAAATTACTAATTAGCAACATTTTATGACAGAAACAAAGAAAAAGGCATTTTGTTCACAAAATGTTTTTTGTTTATTTATAGCACAAAAAATTTAAAAAAACACTAGTGATTAAATACCATCAAAAGAAAGCTCTATTCGTGTTAAAAAAAAGGACACAAGTTTCATATGGGTACAGTGTTGCATGACTGAGTAATTGTCATTCAAACTGTGAGAGCGCTGAAAGCTGAAAATTGGTCTGGACAGGAAGGGGGTGTAAGTGCACTGTATTAAGGTGGTTAAAATATTTTAAAACCTTTTTTCATTGAAAAAAAACAAAAAAAAACACGAGAAAATGGTACAATTTGGTACAATGATGTTCTTCATTTAAAGTTGAACATCATTGATGTTTTCCTTTATATTTTCTAAATCACGATTGCACCCCATTCTCTCCCCGATGAGGATCTGGGCACTTTCACTAGTGAAATTAGATTCTTCTTCCACAACATCCACATCACCTTAAAAAAAATAAAATAAAAAATAAAAACACTGTTTATTATAAATATGCATGCGTACATCTATTACCTGAAGCTGTGGTATCAGACACACCTGTTGTGGTGACAATTTTGCGTAATTCATAAACCTCTCCTTCCTCCACATCTTCTGGTTGTGGTGTTGGGATTTGCTTTTCTTTCGGAGGTGGGGGGTCCCTGATGTCCTCTGATGTCCCGAGTCTTTTCTCCCCTATGTGAATAAAAAAAGATATGCTTAGCACACAGATATTTGAGGCCAGAAATAGTAATATGAAACATTGCTTGGAAGTCTTGTACAATTGTCTGTTTTGGCAGAGTTCCAAGCTGAAGAACATTGCATTTCCTTTATAAAGCCGCAATACTTCCCTTTTTTGTTAAAGTTTCCCACATAGAGACACTCCTAGTATCCACTGGAGCACCTAAGTAGGACACCCTAAAAAGTTTGTTCTGGTGTCCCACACTAGTGCTCCTGCATCCAGATGTGTAAACAGCTGCTGAGTGTCCTCTCCTTACACTGAATCAAGTTTACATTTCATTCTAATTACAAACCCATCAAGACAACAAACTTATTTTAATACAAATAGGCCTGAACAAATGTAGTTAACCTGTATCTGCCAAAAACATCTAATAAGTGGGCGAACAAATGATGTTTCCTACAACCTATTACTATGCCCATGAACATGAAATTTGCCATTTTAAAATGTACAACAGTAAAGAAAAGCACATGGAGCAGTATGCAAGTAATAATAATAGAAACACAGGACAAATACTTTTTAGAAGCAGTTTTCTGATCTTTCTGTACTGATCCTGCTGCCTCAATTTGAGGTCTGACCATCGTTTCCTCAGTTGATCCTTGGATTGCCATACCCCAAAATTCCTGTGCAGACTCTTTACAACTTTAGGCATGATCTTGACCTTTCTCACATTTGGGTTTGGGTAAGGCCCATACTTTCTGTGATAGTCGGCCCTCTTGAAGATGTCCACCGTCTCCATCATCTCTATAAAGGCCATAATTGAGGCCTTCAATCTCCTCCGGGATTGGGACGTTCGTGGCTCCGGCCTTTTCGTCATTGCTGCTCTCCTCTGCATGCACCTTTTGTCTCTCCGCCATGTGCTCTCCCACTGCGCCGAAAGAGAAGGGGCGGGGAATATACGAGAAAGAACGTTAGGAGCAGGCGTAGTTTTCGCATGCGCAAGTGGATACAAAACGGAACATGTGTGCATAGTACATACGATCTGTGAGCGGAGGACGAAGTAACGGAAGTGAAGATCGTTATAACAAAGGTACCATTTTAAGTTGGTGCATCAGTGGCCTATACTGCTTATAGATTGAGGCCTATATTGGGTCAAGATTAGGAGAGTTTCACCTGACATTATGGTTTGTCTTGTGTTTAGTCTTGCAGAGAAAATGGATCCCTTCAATGATAGGGAATTTCTAGGAATATTCATTGATAGGGTCAGGAAGCTGCCATGTCTGTGGTAGGTGAACCACCCGTTTTATAATAATCAAACAAAGAGACAGGTAGCGTTGGACAAACTGCTTGAATTTGTGAAGCCAATGATCCCCACGCAGACATCAATTATTTAACGTCCAAAATTGGTGGCATGAGGAGCACTTATAATAGGGAGCGCAAGAAGGTCCAGGATTCCCTGAGATCAGAAGCTGCAGCAGCTGACATTTATGTACCCAGGCTGTGGTACTATGACAGACTGCATTTTCTTGTCAAACCAGAGTGAACCCTCCGGTCTTCCTTCAAGGCTTCAGACGACCAACCTGGGCCTTTCAGGCAGCGACATGTGGAGGAGCCCAGCTTGAGTTAGGTATAGCATTCTTCAAAATATTTCTGTTTGTCAAATTAATGATGTTAAATATATGTTAGTTTTGATAACTAATTTCTGATTTCACAAAGTGGTTTACATATCAATAGACAGTAGGGATGAGCTTCGTGTTTGAGTCGAACGTACGTTCGACTCGAAAATTGGCCGTTCGTGCGTTCGGCGAATTCCGAACGTTTTGGCCGTTCGCGTCAAAATTCGAGTGACGCGCGCGCGGACCACAATGCACTGCGTTGGCGCAGTGCATTGCTGTCCGATGATTGGCCAAGCATGCACTGTGACCCCGCATGTTTGGCCAATCGCAGCGCCGGCAGCGAGGAGAGCCATGATTGGCCACAGGCATCCTGCCTGTGGCCAATCATAGCTCAGACTGTGTAGTGCACGCCCCACACTATATAAGGCCGCCTTTAAGGCGGCCTCCTGTAGTGTGTTACTTTGCATCTGAAGCAGTGGGTGTTCTGTGTACCTTCAACACAGTACACACCAATCGTTTTTGGCTGATTTCCTATCTTGCTGCTGTGTAGTGGTTGTTGTCTGTGCCCTGACTGCAGTATACACCACTATATTCACCTCACCTATATAGCTAGTGATCTAGCTTTAACCACTTAACAACTGCCCATTGCCGATTAACGGCTTCAGGGCGGTTGTTTAACTCAGAGAGGCCGTTAATTAACGGCCTCCCAGAATTCTGCTCTCGCGTGCCCCGAGGTGTGCGCACTCGAGAGCATCCGTGACCGCCGGGTCCATAGGACCCGGCGCATCACGGTAAACGGCCGCTCATAGCGGCCGTTTACCACGTGATTGCTCCGTCAAATGACGGAGTGATCACTTGGAAACAAACCGGCGTCATGTTATGACGCCTGTTCCTCCCTCCCCTTTCTGTACCGATCGGTACAGCGGAGGGGAAAGAGATCGGTGTCAGCAGCGATGTGGGCTGCATCTGCAGTGCCCACATCGCTCCTCACCGAATTGAACCCCTCAATTCCCTGCCAATACTCTGCAATACCAGTGCATACTCTGCAGTACCCTGCCATTACTCTGCAGTACCCCGCCATTACTCTGCAGTACCCCGCCATTACTCTGCAGTACCCCGCCATTACTCTGCAGTGCAGTACCCCGCCATTACTCTGCAGTGCAGTACCCTGCCATTACTCTGCAGTACCCCGCCATTACTCTGCAGTACCCCGCCATTACTCTGCAGTGCAGTACCCCGCCATTACTCTGCAGTACCCCGCCATTACTCTGCAGTGGAGTACCCCGCCATTACTCTGCAGTGCAGTACCCTGCCATTACTCTGCAGTACCCCGCCATTACTCTGCAGTACCCCGCCATTACTCTGCAGTGCAGTACCCCGCCATTACTCTGCAGTGCAGTACCCTGCCATTACTCTGCAGTACCCCGCCATTACTCTGCAGTACCCCGCCATTACTCTGCAGTGCAGTACCCCGCCATTACTCTGCAGTGCAGTACCCCGCCATTACTCTGCAGTGCAGTACCCTGCCATTACTCTGCAGTGCAGTACCCTGCCATTACTCTGCAGTGCAGTACCCTGCCATTACTCTGCAGTACCCTGCCATTACTCTTCAGTACCCCCCATTACTCTGCAGTAACCCCCATTACTCTGCAGTAACCCCCATTACTCTGCAGTACCCCCCAATACTCTGCAGTACCCCCCATTACTCTGCAGTACCCCCCAATACTCTGCAGTACCCTGCCATTACTCTGCAGTACCCGCCATTACTCTGCAGTACCCCCCAATACTCTGCAGTACCCCCCAATACTCTGCAGTACCCGCCATTACTCTGCAGTACCCCCAATACTCTGCAGTACCCTGCTATTACTCTGTAGTACCCCGCCAATACCCCGCCAATACTCTGTAATACCCTGCCATAAATTGCCATACCCAGCCATACTCAGAGATACCCAGCCATACTCGGTGATACCCTGAAGTACCCAGCCATAGACGCCCCCCACCCCTCACCGCCCTCTGGTGCTTCTACCAACTCGCCAGTACGATCAAAGCCAGAATCTTTTTTTTAATTTTTTATTTCAGGCTTCCCAGCCTAGAGGTGAGATGTGGGGTCATATTGACCCCCCAGATTTCACTGTAAAGAGGACCTGTCATCCCATATTCCTATTACAAGGGATGTTTACATTTCTTGTAATAGGAATAAAAGTGATCAAAAATATATTTTTGGGAAAAAAAATGTCAAACTAAAATAAAGTAAAATGAACAATAAAAAAATAAAATAAAAATTAAAGCGCCCATGTCCCCATGTGCTCGCATGTGCCACACATGTGAGGTATCGCCGAGAATGTTAGAGCGAGAGCAATAATTCTAGTCCTAGACCTCCTCTGCAACTCAAAACATGTAACCAGTAAAAAAATATTTAAAGCGTCGCCTATGGGGATTTTTTAAGTAGCGACGTTTGGCGCCATTCCACGGGCATGTGCAATTTTGAAGAGTGACATGTTTGATATCTATTTACTCAGCATAACTTCATCTTTCACTTTATGCAAACATTGGGCTAACAAGTGGTTAATAATAGAGCTAGTCTGCGTGCTCTGTACCCAGTATATACCGCTATAATATAGGGCAGGCCCCTACTTTCAAACATCCAACTTACAAACATCTCCTACTTGCAAACGCAAGGAGACAGCAGCAAGTGAGATGAAAAAAGATGGACGACAAAACAAATTATACAGGGGTGATAACCCTTCCCTATGTTTTCCAAAAAGCTTAAAGATATTTTTTTTGACTGGAGCTACACTTTAAAAATGTACCGGTTGAAAATGACAAACAGATTCAACTTAACACAACAAACCTACACAGTCCCTGTCTTGTTTGCACCGCCTGTATACTGCTGTTCTGAGTATATAGGGCCTGGGGGCCACACGCATTTCCTTTTTTTAATATGGGTACGGGGTTCCCCTTAATATGTGTACAAGACCCAAATAGGCTGGTAATGGGCAGGGAGGGCTACCCATGCCATTTTTCTGAATGATTTTCAACCATATTGCAGGAACCAGATATAACATTAAAACCGCAAGCAGTTTTAAATGGTGTTATTTCCGTTTAATGTCATTTTGTGCAGGGACTGTTCTAAACACGGGAAACACGTGGCACTTCACAGGCATACTATAGACACCCCCCAGGCACCATATTTAAAGGAATATTTCACTTTTTTTTTTCACTTTAATCGTCATTAAAATCACTGCTCCCGCCAAAACGGTAGTTTTTAAAACTTTTTTTTGCAGTGACCCATGTCCCCTGAGGCAGGAGGCAGGTCGCCAAACCCTTTTTAGGACACTATCTTGCATATTAGCCGTTAAAATTAGCACTTTCCAATTCGAACGTTCGAGTCCCATAGACTTCAATGGGGTTCTAACGTTCGTACCGAACGCGGGGGTCGTTCGCAAGTTCTGGTGCGAACCGAACCGGGGGGTGTTCGGCTCATCCCTAATAGACAGTAGTAGCCACAAATCATTGGGACAAGAATGAAAAATGCTGGGGTCAAAATGATAGTCTTTTCTATTTATTAACATTCAATTTGCAACAGTCATGAGCTGACAATTGTGTGATTAATGAACCAAAAAATAAAACTATGTCCTTTTTTCAGACACAGGAAAGTCTCAGCCAGGAGGAGGCTGTGGAAAGTGACAGCCAGGAGGTGGCCGGGCCCAGTAGCTTGCCCAAATCCCAGGTCCGTCCCCTTGGCCTTCTACAAAAAAGTTCCAGGAAGAGGAAAAACATGGAAGAGGCAGCACTTGGCCTATTTCTGAAGGCTACTGTAGCCCTCAGAAACCCCCCAGTCTTCAAGAGGACTATGTGACAGCCTGCAAAATGCTGGAAATGGAGGAGGGCCAATAGTGATGGACGAACGTTTCGCCCGGCGGTCGTTTCGCGGCGAATTTCCGACATTCGCGGTCCGCACGTTCGAACGCCTTTTTCCGTCGTTCGCCGCGGCGGACTTACGTGTTTAATGTATACAAGAACTTTAACCTTTGGTGACACGTTTATCATGTGATACAGGACAGCCAATTGAGACATGACAGCACATGGACACTTGGACATTCCCCCTAACCTATAAATACACCCGATCCGGTGGCCATTTTACATTCTTTCTTCTGTTACGATAGGGACAGGTTCCTGTGTGGAGTAGGGAGAGATAAACCACTAGCTATTTGGTACACAAAAGTTCTTTTCAGGACTGGTATAGGTGTTAGGTGTTGATAGGTTTGCTGTGCTGCTGATTCTTGCAGCAGCCTGAGTGTCTTTTGTTAGTTTAGAGAAAGGGAAAGGACGGTGTATGCTACAGGGACAGCCAGATTAGTCTTTCATCATCATCATCATCATCATCATCATTAGCTGTTACTATCAAGGTCCACAAAAGAGCTGTTCCAGTAACCACTAATCGTTCTCTTTTTTTGCCAATTTGTATAGGGACAGGAAGGAAGCAGTGTTGTCAGGCAGTGAGGGTAATTTTAAAGACTTGCTGTTATTATTAGTTCCACAAAGGTTCTTTTCAGGACTGGTATCAGTGGTACAGTAATAGGCTTGTACATGTATAATATTCTTTCTTCCAAATATAGAAAGGATATTATACTTGACTGCTGCCCTTCTGCTGCAGTCTGCTAAACATTCACAACTCACTTGTTCCACAAAAGTTCTTATAAGGACTGGTAACTTGGTATAGGGTGCTACGGTACATAGGCTTGAGTGCGGTACAGTCTGCTGTTCTGTAAGGACCGCTATCGGTCCACAATAGATAGGGTTGACGTGCACCACTGCTGACCGCTGCCCTATACTGCAGCAGTCCTTCAGCGGTATAGGGACTGACGTACAGTCTGCTAATCACTAACACACAACCTGCTTGTTCCACAAAAGTTCTTATAAGGACTGGTAACTTGGTATAGGGTGCTACGGTACATAGGCTTGAGTGCGGTACAGTCTGCTGTTCTGTAAGGACCGCTATCGGTCCACAATAGATAGGGTTGACGTGCACCACTGCTGACCGCTGCCCTATACTGCAGCAGTCCTTCAGCGGTATAGGGACTGACGTACAGTCTGCTAAACACTAATACACAACCTGCTTGGTCCACAAAAGTTCTTATAAGGACTGGTAACTTGGTATAGGGTGCTACGGTACATAGGCTTGAGTGCGGTACAGTCTGCTGTTCTGTAAGGACCGCTATCGGTCCACAATAGATAGGGTTGACGTGCACCACTGCTGACCGCTGCCCTATACTGCAGCAGTCCTTCAGCGGTATAGGGACTGACGTACAGTCTGCTAAACACTAATACACAACCTGCTTGGTCCACAAAAGTTCTTATAAGGACTGGTAACTTGGTATAGGGTGCTACGGTACATAGGCTTGAGTGCGGTACAGTCTGCTGTTCTGTAAGGACCGCTATCGGTCCACAATAGATAGGGTTGACGTGCACCACTGCTGACCGCTGCCCTATACTGCAGCAGTCCTTCAGCGGTATAGGGACTGACGTACAGTCTGCTAAACACTAATACACAACCTGCTTGGTCCACAAAAGTTCTTATAAGGACTGGTAACTTGGTATAGGGTGCTACGGTACATAGGCTTGAGTGCGGTACAGTCTGCTGTTCTGTAAGGACCGCTATCGGTCCACAATAGATAGGGTTGACGTGCACCACTGCTGACCGCTGCCCTATACTGCAGCAGTCCTTCAGCGGTATAGGGACTGACGTACAGTCTGCTAAACACTAATACACAACCTGCTTGGTCCACAAAAGTTCTTATAAGGACTGGTAACTTGGTATAGGGTGCTACGGTACATAGGCTTGAGTGCGGTACAGTCTGCTGTTCTGTAAGGACCGCTATCGGTCCACAATAGATAGGGTTGACGTGCACCACTGCTGACCGCTGCCCTATACTGCAGCAGTCCTTCAGCGGTATAGGGACTGACGTACAGTCTGCTAAACACTAATACACAACCTGCTTGGTCCACAAAAGTTCTTATAAGGACTGGTAACTTGGTATAGGGTGCTACGGTACATAGGCTTGAGTGCGGTACAGTCTGCTGTTCTGTAAGGACCGCTATCGGTCCACAATAGATAGGGTTGACGTGCACCACTGCTGACCGCTGCCCTATACTGCAGCAGTCCTTCAGCGGTATAGGGACTGACGTACAGTCTGCTAAACACTAATACACAACCTGCTTGGTCCACAAAAGTTCTTATAAGGACTGGTAACTTGGTATAGGGTGCTACGGTACATAGGCTTGAGTGCGGTACAGTCTGCTGTTCTGTAAGGACCGCTATCGGTCCACAATAGATAGGGTTGACGTGCACCACTGCTGACCGCTGCCCTATACTGCAGCAGTCCTTCAGCGGTATAGGGACTGACGTACAGTCTGCTAAACACTAATACACAACCTGCTTGGTCCACAAAAGTTCTTATAAGGACTGGTAACTTGGTATAGGGTGCTACGGTACATAGGCTTGAGTGCGGTACAGTCTGCTGTTCTGTAAGGACCGCTATAGGTCCACAATAGATAGGGTTGACGTGCACCACTGCTGACCGCTGCCCTATACTGCAGCAGTCCTTCAGCGGTATAGGGACTGACGTACAGTCTGCTAAACACTAATACACAACCTGCTTGGTCCACAAAAGTTCTTATAAGGACTGGTAACTTGGTATAGGGTGCTACGGTACATAGGCTTGAGTGCGGTACAGTCTGCTGTTCTGTAAGGACCGCTATCGGTCCACAATAGATAGGGTTGACGTGCACCACTGCTGACCGCTGCCCTATACTGCAGCAGTCCTTCAGCGGTATAGGGACTGACGTACAGTCTGCTAAACACTAATACACAACCTGCTTGGTCCACAAAAGTTCTTATAAGGACTGGTAACTTGGTATAGGGTGCTACGGTACATAGGCTTGAGTGCGGTACAGTCTGCTGTTCTGTAAGGACCGCTATCGGTCCACAATAGATAGGGTTGACGTGCACCACTGCTGACCGCTGCCCTATACTGCAGCAGTCCTTCAGCGGTATAGGGACTGACGTACAGTCTGCTAAACACTAATACACAACCTGCTTGGTCCACAAAAGTTCTTATAAGGACTGGTAACTTGGTATAGGGTGCTACGGTACATAGGCTTGAGTGCGGTACAGTCTGCTGTTCTGTAAGGACCGCTATCGGTCCACAATAGATAGGGTTGACGTGCACCACTGCTGACCGCTGCCCTATACTGCAGCAGTCCTTCAGCGGTATAGGGACTGACGTACAGTCTGCTAAACACTAATACACAACCTGCTTGGTCCACAAAAGTTCTTATAAGGACTGGTAACTTGGTATAGGGTGCTACGGTACATAGGCTTGAGTGCGGTACAGTCTGCTGTTCTGTAAGGACCGCTATCGGTCCACAATAGATAGGGTTGACGTGCACCACTGCTGACCGCTGCCCTATACTGCAGCAGTCCTTCAGCGGTATAGGGACTGACGTACAGTCTGCTAAACACTAATACACAACCTGCTTGGTCCACAAAAGTTCTTATAAGGACTGGTAACTTGGTATAGGGTGCTACGGTACATAGGCTTGAGTGCGGTACAGTCTGCTGTTCTGTAAGGACCGCTATAGGTCCACAATAGATAGGGTTGACGTGCACCACTGCTGACCGCTGCCCTATACTGCAGCAGTCCTTCAGCGGTATAGGGACTGACGTACAGTCTGCTCACTTCCTTGACCCAAAAAAGCACACCGTACTATATGCCCCTACCCTCCTCTTTGAAGAGGTTGAGCGGTGTCATATTTCTACTGGGGCTGCTTATGATATCCCTGTGCTGTGCTGACTTCCTCCTGGGGGTTCTTATTATGAAGGGATCACACTATCCCTGTGCTGTGCTGACTTCCTCCTGGGGGTTCTTATTATGAGGGGATCACACCATCCCTGTGCTGTGCTGACTTCCTCCTGGGGCTGCTTACGGTGCTGCTGTCAGCGCTGTATGTCACGGTGCTGCTGTCAGCGCTGTATGTCACGGTGCTGCTGTCAGCGCTGTATGTCACGGTGCTGCTGTCAGCGCTGTATGTCACGGTGCTGCTGTCAGCGCTGTATGTCACGGTGCTGCTGTCAGCGCTGTATGTCACGGTGCTGCTGTCAGCGCTGTATGTCACGGTGCTGCTGTCAGCGCTGTATGTCACGGTGCTGCTGTCAGTGCTCTGTATTACGGTGCTGCTGTCAGATGCCTCTATCACGGTGCATGTGTCATTCCGGTATGTCACGCTGCTGGTGATCATCTCCTGCACCCTCTTCTTTGCCTACCCTGGTCCCTGACCTTCCCTCTCCTCCATTGCCTTCATTAGCTCCATAGTCCTGAATTGTTAGAACAATTTCCCAAATAAAATAAAAATGCTTGTAGTTATCGATCCCAAATTCACCTCATACATGTATTATGTCATTGTCCAGATGGTGGGACTACGTTTTACCCCCTAATAATTACCACGTGGCCGCAAATTCGACATGAAGGTTTGCAAAGTTCGCCTCCCATTGAAGTCAATGGGGCCCGCGGCGAACGTTCGGTTTCGCGAACGTTTGGGTCCGTTCGCATTTCGCTTTCGCGAAACGTCCCGTCGGAAGTTCGTCCATCACTAAGGGCCAACGCCTCTTATGTGAGGAAGTTATATTACAAGCACTAAATAAGTGGTTGAGGGGTGAACTCACAAGCCAAAGCCAAGTTTGTGAGTTGAACCATGGTCCTCCTCCTCCAAGTCCTTTCAAGTCCCTCCAAGTCCTTCTACTCCTCCACCTCCTGCCACAAGTCCAACATCAGAGCCACAGCCTGGAATGAAGCGTGTAAGGAAGACAAGAGAGAGATAAACATTATTATGGCGATCTGATGAAAACCAAAATTAATATTACTCATGAGATCATGAGAAATAATAAAGAAATCGGTTTGTTAGAACTCTGTGTGAATATCAACTGATGGGTACTAGTTTCTCCATCAGGCTCTGATCACCCAGGCCATATTTGGGTAATGACATCACTACTATCACCAGCTACTTTAGTTACATTTAGCTTTTAGCCAGAGAATCTCCTGACCCACAGCTGAATAGGACAGGAGAAAGGTCCCTGTGCAGGAAGCTTCCTACTCTAAGCACTTGCGTCTCTCTCAGGTCCGTCTTTAATATAGATTGGACCCCGGGCAAAAATTTTCTTGGGGCCCCCCCATGCAATTTCCCTCTCCACCTGCTCTGAGAAATACAATAAATAGAAACTAGACTTAAAATCAGTTTACTGTATCAGATCAGGCAGCAATTGTCATTACTGCTTACTGACTGGTTGCTAGAGGTTACAGCACACATTACGGCTCACTGATTAGTTGCTAGAGGTTACAGCACATCATCTCCTCACAGCAGGGGAGCATGATACACATATGAATGCCGCCTTTATTTACATACCAATGCAGTCGGCCGCAGCTATTTACTTAGTATTGTCGCCGCTATTTACATATGAATGCCGGTTATTTACATGTAAACACAGGGTCTGCAGGTAATTTATCTGTACACAACAATAGGGCAGAGCTGGGCAGCATTAGTAGCAGCACTTCACACTGAGATATTGGGACACAGCACAGGAATAAAACTTCTAGGGACGAGGGAATTTAAACCTGGATAGTTGGCAAGTATGAGGCAGCTGTTATGGGCCCCACAACAATGACAGGGCCCAGGGCAGCTGCCCCTTTTGTCCTGCCTTAAAGACGGCCCACTCTCTCTGTATGCCAGTTTAGAACAACTAAACTCATGGATTTGACAGTTTGCCAAAAAAGTTATATTCAAGGCATGCTGTGAATGTTAACTGTCTCCGTTGCTTGTTCTCTCAACTGGACTGTTAATCCATCAAATTGCTGGTGTCATAACTGATCACATGTGTAACACCATTCCAACTGCAGATCAAAAAGGGTCTAAGATGGCAACTTACTTGACTGAAAATGCTATGAGGAAGGCTTTGCCCGAAACACATTAGCATTTAAGATGTTGGACTGCTGTAAGTGCCACAATAAAGGCTCATAAGAAGAAGCATTTATGTTGCCGGATTTTTTTGACTACATACTTGACTGCAAGCCCTGGTTCACACTGATGCGGTATGAATGGGGTGCGAATTTAAAGCATTACACGGTGAGTATTCTGCTTAGCATGTGCAGTTTCCATGCTAATTGAATGCGAATTTGTGAGGGAAGTGGTCACATCTGCAATTGGATTTTCTATAAAATCTAGGCAAATAAAAAATTTGCAGTGAAGTTAACACTGGACTGCGATTTCAATCTGGTCCCATAGTTGTCTATGGAGCTGCAATTTGCACCACACTAAACTCGCACAGGACCCTTTTTTGAACCGGATCAAATTTTCACTGCATATATGTGAACAGCCTTGATTGGAAATAATGCTTTTTACATGATATGCGAATCGATGCTTTTCGAATTGCGTCTGATCCGCATAGAATTTGCATAAGTGTGAAACGTAGCTTAAGAATAGGAGGTTTTATTCCTGCTTTATTATATCACTTGAGCTCCTCCAATCTTCACAGTGGTAACTTTCTCAAGCGTCACCTTTGCTTCTCTAGTGGGTCCCTAGCTTGGCACTCTAAATGTCTCTCAAGCTTCAACCCCACTGGCCTGCTCGGTCCCTGGCTTGACACACAAGGCTCCTCTGCAATCATCACCTCCGCTGGCTGGGTCCCTGGCTTGATTCCCACTGAAGTTTCCTGATTCTTCACCGTCCCCGGTTGATAAGAATACTGCTGCGGTACTTGGTTCAGTTACTCACTGTGGTCCCTGGTAATAAGGCGGATAGTCCCTTACTGGCGACACCTTCCCCTCTACCCCTGACTATGACAGGTTCTCCTGTCGGCATAACCGTCACTTTTGGTTGGACTGCAAGCTGCAGTCCCAACCCTGCGCTGCTCTCTTGCTTCTGGATAGGCCCTCAGACAGCCTAGCAGCCAGCTGTGCCCGGCATAGGCCCCATCTATGGCCTAGCAACCCAAGCAATACCACACACGTCCACCCAGACAGCTGTCCAGGTGGCAAAGAACAGAGTTCACCTGACACCACCCAAATATATAGGCTCTCCCAGCAGGCCAAGGGATCCAAGAAAACCCCTGCCCATTTGCTGCAATACCCCATATACCCATAACCTGACCTTGCATTGCCCTTCTCATAGTACCACCAAGTACCTGGCCACCTAGTGACCACCAAGTACCCAGCCACCTAGTGGTAGAAGAGAAAAGTGCAACAAGGCCAAACATAGGGAGAAATCAATAGACCTCTAGCAATCAACCAGGATAACTACTCCTGGCAAGTAAATTTGTGAGGAGAAACCCTGCCTAAATTCCAGGGTGCTTAGCATTGTGGATGGTGGCCCTCAGTGCTCCACAGAATGATTGTCATGTTGTGACATGAGAACGCCATTCTGTTCAACAGTGTACTGTTAGCCCAGGCTGTGTGACAAAACAAGCCCAGGGAATGTCATAAATGGCCCGGGCTCACAGGAAGGGCAGTGCCCAATCTCGATCCAGCAATGTGCACGAGAGCAGCTGCTGTCCGATCTCTCTGTCATTGGCTCCCACTGCTGTCAATCACAGCCCATGAGGAGGGAGGGGGTGGGGCCAAGCCCCATTCTGTGTGCTTTATAGACACACAGAGCAGGGCCCAGGAGCAAGTATACACGCATGCTCCCTCAGCAAGCTGTTTTTGGGGACACTTGGCAGGGGGAGGAGCCCAGATTGCCGCCAGGGGACCTGAGAAGTGGAGGATCATGGCTGCTCTGCGCAAAACCCTTGCACAGGGCAGGTAAGTATAACATGTTTATTTTACAAAAATGTAAGCCTTTAGTATAATATGGTACTGCAATTACTAGATCTGTGGCCTGCATCTGCAATAGAGCAGCGTCTTTTTGTGTGGTGCGAGAAAACACACGATTTTGCATGCATTCTGGCACAATTGATCGGGCGGCACAGTAGTGTAGTGGTTAGCACTCTTACCTAGCAGTAAAAAGGGTCCCTGGTTTAAATCCAAACCATGACACTACCTACCTGGAGTTTGCATGTTCTTCCTGTGCCTGCGTCGGCTTCCTCCGGGTACTCCGGTTTCCTCCCACACTCCAAAGACTTTCAGGTAGGTTAATTGGCTTCTGTCCAAAATTGGCCCTAGTGTATGAATGGGGACCTTGGATTGTGGGCTCCTTGAGGGTAGGGACCGATGTGAGTGTGCAATGTATAGGGATGGGGACAATTGTAGACTCTCACTCAGGATGGACTGGTGTCTTTATTCAACCTAACTATGTAAAAAAATTTGTGAACAAGCCCTTATGCCGCATACACAGGACCGGACTTTGCGGCAGACTAGGTCCGACGGAATCACTCCGTCAGACAATCCGATCGTGTGTGGGCTAATCTGATCGTTTTTCATTTAAAAAATCAGACGGACCTAGAAATAGAACATGTTTCAAATCTGTCCGACGGACTCAATTCCTATTGGGAAAACCGTTCGTCTGTATGCTGGTCCGTCGGACCAAATATGATGCAAGGGCAACTATTGGCTACTGGCTATTGAACTTCCTTTTTTAGTCCCGTCTTACATTATCGCGTTCCAAACGAACAGACTTTCGAAAATACCTAGGCTGCTTTCACACTGGGGCGGGAGCAGCGTCGGCGGTAAAGCGCTGCTATTTTTAGCGGCGCTTTACCGTCGTTTTAGCGGCAGTGTGCGGGCGCTAGCGGGGTGGTTTTAACCCCCGCTAGCAGCCGAAAAGGGGTTAAACCCGCCCGCAAAGCGCCGCTCCAGCGGCGCTTTGCCGGCTGTATTGCCGCGGTGTCCCATTGATTTCAATGGGTAGGAGCGGTATAGGAGCGGTGAATACACCACTCCTTCACCGCTGCAAAGATGCGGCTAGCAGGACTTTTTTCACCGTCCTGCCAGCGCATCGCTCCAGTGTGAAAGCCCTCCGGCTTTCACACTGGAGTTAAAGGGGCCGGTTTTTTTCAGGCGTTACACAGGCGCTATTTTTAGCGCTGTAACGCCTGAATACCGCCCCAGTGTGAAAGCAGCCTTAGTCCACTCATGTGTGGCCAAGTCCGTTTGTTCAGAAAGTCAATCGGAACTCTGCCAAAAGTCTGTCAGGAAGACCATCGGACCTAGTCTGCCGGAAAGTCCAGTCGTGTGTACGTGGCATCATTCTATTGAGGTGATTAACCTCTTGAGATCCGCGCTATAGCCGAATGACAGCTACAGTGCAGACCTGCTTTGCCGGGACGACGTCTATTGACATCGTCCCGTGCACGAGCGGCCTGCGCGCCCCCTGAGTGCCATCAGTGCCCACCAGTGCAGCCTATCAGTGTCCACCAGTGCCGCCTCATCAGCGCATTTCAATGAGAAAAATGACCTGTTTGCAAAATTTTATAACAAGCTATTAAACATGATTTTACATTTTTTTTTATTTTGCATCTTTTTTTATTTGTTTAGCAAAAAATAAAACTCCCAGCTGTAATGAAATACCACCAAAAGAAAGCTCTATTTGTGGGAAAAAAATGATAAAAATTTCATTTGGGTACAGTGTTGTATGGCCGCGCAATTCTCATTGAAAATGCATCAGCGCTGAAAGCTGAAAATTGGTCTGGGCAGGAGGGGGGTTTAAGTGCCCAGTAAGCAAGTGGTTAAAATGATATCCAGTTAAATTAATCACTTGGCGTCTGGCCACTTTATATAATTGGACGGCTGCTTCCTGGAGGTGGGAGAGTGTGTTAAAATATTCTACCACTTTTGCTGCTTGTGCACGTCCTCTAGGGTGTGCAATGGTGCGCTCTGTGATTGCTCTGTCCTTTGGACACACCAGATCACAGATGATCATACAGGGCCAAACAAATTGTTCCTGTACCATGTGAGGACTGTAACCAATAACAGCTATCACACTTGTAATTAAAGGCAGTATGTTGCAGAGTTTGATCTGTTTCCTTTCATAGTGATTAACGGTGAGAGAAAACAGAGTGTTTCCTACGGTGCTCAGCACTGTAGTAAATACTCAAAGTACAAAAAAAAAAAAAGTTACCCTAGCAGTCTAATGTCACTATCATAGTGTGTTAGTGTAGCCGCATGACGGCTGTCTCCCGAGATCTGCCTGCTGGGATGCTGTGAAATGCTGAGTGTGTAGCCCGGGCTGCTTGTGAAACAGTATCACATTGAACAGATAGTGAGGCTTGCCAGAGCCGCTCAGTGTGTGAAACTGACAGGTAATGTAACTGCTTGCAGGGAGAAAGCCAGTTGTCAAAACTCAGCGGTGATGTCGAAACCAAACAGCTATCAAACACCAGCCACTGGGATGGGGTCTGGGTGGGCAGCTATGTGTATGTGGCTCTGCCACCCCTTTCTTAAGCAGCCCAATAATTGGCTGCTGTTTGATAGCTACTCGGTCCCACTCATCCCCGACATCGCAGCTGAGTTTTGACAGCTGATCTCCCTTCAAAAAGTTACATTACCTGACAGTTTCACACAAGAGTGGCTCTTGCAAGCTATCTGCTGCATGTGAAACTCCCCCTCTCCCCTGTTGGTGCCTCTTGGTGCTGCCTATCAGTGTATATCAGTGCCACCTATCATTGCCAACCAATGTCACCTATCACTGCCAACCAGTGCCCATCAGTGCTTCCATGCAGTGCCAATCAGTGCCATCTATCAGAGCCAATCAGTGCTTCCAATCAGTGCCACCTGTCAGTGCCTATCAGTGCTGCCATTTAGTGCCACCTATCAATGCCAACCAATTCTAACTATTAGTGCAAACCAATGCCACCTATCAGTGCCCATTGATGCTTCCAATCAGTGCCACCTATCAGTGCCAATCAGTGCTGCTTGTCAGTGTCAATCAGTGCTTCCAGTCAATGCCACCTATCAGTGCCCATCAGTACTGCCTATTAGTGCCCATCAGCGCTGCCTATCATTGCCACCTATCAGTGCCCATCAGTGCTGCCTATTAGTGCCCATCAGTGCTGCCTATCATTGCCACCTATCAGTGCCCATCAGTGCTGCCAATCAGTGCCACCTATCAATGCCAACCAATGCTAGCTATTAGTGCAAACCAATGCCACCTATCAGTGCCCATCGATGCTTCCAATCAGTACCACCTATCAGTGCCAATCAGTGCTTCCAGTTAGTGCCACCAATCAGTGCTCATCGGTGCTGCCTATCAGTTCCCATCAGCATTGCCTATCAGTGCCCCATAACAGTGCCCATCAGTGCTGACAATCAGTTCCAATCAGTACCCATCATTGCTGCCTTTCAGTGCCGCTAAACAGTGCTGCCAATTAGTGCCCATCAGTGCTGCCAATCAGTACCACTAAATGCTGCCTATCAGTGTCAATCAGTGCTACCTATCAGTACCAATCAGTGCTGCCAGTCAGTGCCAATCATTGCTGTCTATCAGTGCCACCAATCAGTGTCTATCAGTGCTGCAAATCAGTGCTGCCAATCAGTGGTCATCAGTGCTGCCACTCAGTGGTGCCTATCAGTGCCAATCAGTGGCACCTATCATTGCTAGCTATCAGTGCCCATCAGTGCTGCCTATCAGTGCTACATATCAGTGCCCATCAGTGCACTGAGTGCAAGTATGGGGAGATTAACTCAGCAGCCAGGCACATTGTCCATGGGAGGGGAAGGGGCGGCCTGCTGGGTACAACTAAAATCTTTAAGCCCTTACTAATTGGGTGCTTGTTTTGTTTTTTATCATCATGCTATGTTCTTATGTATTTTATTTCCCCTCTTGGGAAATACTTTTATATTATGAGATGAATAAACTTTGTTATATTTTATACTTTGTTAAATTTTATACCTTGTATTACTTTTTCACACTCCCCTTACCTGCCCATAAAGTCAACGCTGGGGCAATTTCTTTCTTAATTGCATTTGGGATGTTGGCAGGTGTCTTGGGGTTTATACAGTGGTTCATTAGCTCCTCCCTCTTCATACTCAGGTGGAGTAGCAGAATATGTTTTTCGTTGGAATTCTAAGTATGCCTATGCTGTGTATGAGAAATATATTAATGCATTGACAACTTTGTGTAAAAAATACATTTTAATTTTTTTCCACATATTCCAAAAACTTGTGGCAATAAAAGGAAGTCTTCAAATGTCTCACTATGCCTCTTAAAAAATACCTTGGACTTGTTCTTTGTATATCAACAGTCTTGAAGGTAATCAATCATGCATCAAACCTTTTATCTTTCTGCATATTTACAGTTATAACAGGCACAAAGTGAAATGCATGCTCAATTCAGGTTGAAATCAGGTGATTGACTCGGCCATTGCAGAATATTAGACTCACGGTATTTTCCTTCAAAAGCTCCTGGGTTGCTTTTGCAGTGTGTTTTGGATTATTGTCCATCTGTACTGTGACGCGCCGTCCAATCAACTTTGCTGCATTTGGTTGAATCTGGGCTGACAGTATATCTCTAAACACTGCAGAATTCATCCGGCTGCTTCTGTCTTCTGTCACATCATCAATAAACACCAATGACCCAGTGCCACTGGAAGCCATGCGTACCCATGCCATCACACTGCCTCCACCTTGTTTTATAGATGACATTGTGTGCTTTGGATCATGAGCTGTTCCCAGCCTTCTCCACACTTTTTTCTTCCAGTCATTCTGGTGCAGATTAATTTTATTATCCATCCAAAGAATGATTTTCCAGAACCGGTCTGGCATTTTTAGATTTTTTTGACAAAGTCTAATCTGTCTTTTTTATTCTTTAGGCTTATGAATGGTTTGCACCTTGTGGTGAACCCTCTGTAGTTGCTCTTCTGAAGTCCTTGATTGTAGACTTTGACAATGATATGCCCACCTCCTGGAAAGTGTCCTTCACTTGTAGAGATAAGCTCAGTGTTCGCCTGTTCGCCAAATAGCGAACAATTTGGGGTGTGTGCAGCAAATTCGAATGATACGGAACACCCTTTTAAAGCCTATGGGAGAAATCAAAAGTGCTCATTTTAAAGGCTTATATGCATGGTATTGTCATAAAAAGTGTTTGGGGACCCGGGTCCTGCCCCAGGGGACATTAATCAATGCAAAAGAAAGTTTTAAAAATGGCAGTTTTTTCGGGAGCAGTGATTTTAATAATGCTTAAAGTGAAACAATAAAAGTGAAATATTCATTTATATTTCGTACCTGAGGGTTGTCTATAGTATGCCTGTAAAGTGGCGCATTTTTACTGTGTTTAGAACTGTCCCTACACAAAATGACATTTCTAAAGGAAAAAAGCCATATAAAAGTACTCACGGCTATAATGAATTGTCGGGTCCTGGCAATACAGATAAAAGTCATGGTGATGTAACCTTGTGACCCCGCCCCCTCTGACGCACAGGGATTTTCCAATGGCTTCCCTGTGGCGTCAGAATGGGAGGGACCACCCGTCCACCCCAAAGCACCCTCCCCATGTTGTAGGCATGTGGCCTGGTACAGTTCAGGGGGGCGCTGTTTCGTCCCCCCTCTTTTCTTGCAGCCTGCCAGGTTGCATACTCAGATAAGGGTCTGATTTGGATTTTTGGGGGACCTCCATGCCATTTTTTTTAATTTTGACAAGGGGTTCCCCTTAAAACCCATACCAGACTGGCCTGGTATGGAGGGGGGGGGGGCACGCAATTTTTTTAAAAATTTTGGTTCAGGGTTCCCCTTAATTTTTATATCAGACCCAAAGGGCCTGGTAATGGACTGGAGGGGATCTCATGCCGTTTTTTCAATGGCTTTTATCTGTATTGCCGAGACCCGACAATTCATTATAGCCACAAGTACTTTAAAATGACTTTTTTTCCTTTAGAAATGTAATTTTGTGCAGGGACTGTTCTAAACACAGGAAAAATGTGCCACTTTACAGGCATAATATAAACACCCCCAGGTACAAAATTTAAAGGAATATTTAACTTTTAGTGTTTCACTTTAAGCATTATTATAAGCACTGCTCCAGATTAAAACTTTTTTTTGCATTGATACATGTCCCCCGGGGCAGGACCTAGGTCCCCAAACACTTTTTTTGACAATACCATTCATAAAAGCCTTTAAAATTATCACTTTTGATTATTCCCATAGACAATTCATTGAAGCCGTGAGTACTTTTTAATGACTTTTTTTCCTTTAGAAATCTCATTTTGTGCAGGGACTGTTCTAAACATGAAAAAAATGTGCCATTTACAGGTATACTATAGACACCCCCCCAGGTACGAAATGTAAAGGAATATTTCACTTTAATTGTTTCAGTTTTAAAATCACTGCTCCCGAAAAAAAACAGCTATTTTTAAAACTTTATTTTGCATTAATATATGTCCTCTGGGGCAGAACCCAGGCTAACTTGCATATTAACCCTTAAAATTAGAACTTTTGATTTTTCACGTTCGTGTCCCATAGACTTTAACGGTGTTTGTGTGTTTGAACTAATTTTTTGCCTGTTCGCATGTTCTGCTGTGAACCGAACTGGGGGGTGCTTGACTTATCCCTATTTACTTGTCTGGATGTTGTGAATGGGTTTTTCTTTATGATAGAGAGGATCCTGTAATCATCCACCACAGTTGTCTTCCATGGACGTCCAGGCCTTTTTAAGTTGCAGAGCTCACCAGTGTATTCTTTCCTCAGAATGTACCAAACTGTTAATTTGGCCACTTCTAATGTTGCTGCTATCTAGCATGGACATCCCCCTTGAACGCATGATGTAGGTTCACAGCAATAGGTTCCAAATGCAAATACAGCTCTTAGAATCAACTCCAGACCTTTTACCTGCTTAATTGATGAAGAAATAACAAAAGAGTAGCCCACACCTGGCCATGAAACAGCTTTTTATTCAATTGTCCAATTACTTTTGGCTCCTTGAAAAGGGGGGATGGCTGTTCTTTAGAGCTATGATTCCTAAACCCTTTCTCCGATTTGGATGTACATACCCTCAAATTAAACCTGAGAGTGTGTACTTTCAGCTCATATCCATTATATAACTATAGCTTGAATATGTTTAGGTAAATACCTGAACAAAAAATAAAGCTGTGTCCAAATATATATGGACCTAAATGTATATTCATTGCTACTACTGATTAGCAAGTCACCTGTAAGATGATACTTTTTCCTCTCAGTCATTTGTTTTGCACACTTTAACAAAACATTGAAATATATAAAGTACACTGGAGTGTTTACTCTCCAAAATGTGGTCATTTTGTGTGTGTTTCTACTGTCCTGGCACTCCAGGGCCTCCAAAAATGGGACAGGTAGTCAGGAGATTAGATATGTAATTTATGCCCCTTGCAGGCTGGTTCCCTCTAAGCAGCTATGTTCCTGAAAAAAATCTCCCACATTTGGCATCACAATACTCAAAAGTGTAGCAGAATGGTATTTTGGGGTGTAATTTTATGTATGCCTATGCTTCTGTGTGGTAGAAGTATCTTATTAATTTACGACTTTATGCAAAAAACTAATTTTCCTTTTTTTCTGCAATAAAAGCTTTCAGCAGAAAAATGTGATATTCAAAAGACTTACAATATTATACCCTAGGCTAGGGTGTTTGCTGTCCAAAATGTGGTAATTTTGTGGTAGTTTTTACTGTATTGGCACTCCAAGGCCTCTAAACACATTATAGGTAGTCAGGAAATGAGATGCCTAATTTATTTACCTTGAAAGCTTGAAGGTGCTTCTTGGATTTTAGGCCCCGTTATCTGGCTAGACCGCAAAAAGTCTCACATATGTTTTGGGGTGTTTCCGTGTGTGTGGGAAATATTGTATTACCTGACAGCTCATTTTACAAAAATTGTTGCAAAAAATATGGCCTTCAAAAGCCTCACCATGCATCCAATGAAATAGGTTGGAGGTTCTACTTTGCAAAATGTGGTAATTTTGCGGGTGTTTCTTCACTCCTGGCACTTCAGTGCCTCAAGAAATGTGATGGGTAGTCAGGAAATCAGATGCCTTGAAAGCATGAAGGTGCTCCATAGATTTTTGGCCCCTCTATGCATCTAGGCAGCAAAAATGTCTCACACATGTGGAGCAGAAGAATGTGTTTTGGGTGTAATTGTAAGTATCCCCATGCTGTGTGTGAGAAATATATGAACTTTTAGAAATAAACTGTCAATTTTGTGAAAGAAAATCAAATATTTTTTAGTTCCTTAATTTTCCAAAAAAATGTGTCAAAACCAACTGCAAGCTAATAAATCTCACCATTCCTCTTACTTAATACCTTGCAGTGTCTACTTTGCAAAAATTGGACATTTTGGGGTTGTTTTACTGTCCTGGAATTAAATGGTCTTGTGAGACAGGCAGTCAGTACATCAAGTTGATACATTTTACATATATTGTATATAACACAGTTTTTCTTTTACCAAAGAAATGTATTTTGGCCTTTATTTATGAAGTAATATTCATTATTTGCAAAGTTAACAGAAACTAAGAAAAAAAACAGTAATTAAAAAAAAAAATCTATCTTGTTCCTTTTTATAGTAAAGATAAAAAAACTGAGAAGTGATTAAATACCACCAAAAGGAAGCTCATTTAAGTACAGTGTTTAATGACCAATTCATTGACATTCAAAGTATGGTGTGCTGAAGACTGAAAAATGGTCTGGACATGTTAACATGTCTGTCATCGAGTGGTTAAAGTCAGATACCGCACTGCCCTTGCTCTTCTTGTTCTGATAGTCCTATTATGCAAAACTGCACTCTTCCTCTTATTTTACATATTTCCTCTTTGTCTCTTAGTAACAAATTGTGTGATAGTCTCCACTTTTATGCAAGACACCGTGGTGTCACTGATTTTCTAAAATTTTACAAGATGACTCAGCACAAACTTGGAATATTTTGGTTAGATATCAGTTGGTTGAATCACTTATCAGCTTCTTTCTTTATTGGGTGATCCAAGGGCTAGATTTTCTGACCCTGCCTTCCAAAACATGGGCATTATAAAATGAACAGGTTGTCAGTTTTCATTTGATAGATTTTCTATGTAAAATAAATGAATTGCTATGAAAGTAGTAGTGGACTGGAGCTGTCAACTATAGTTTATCTTGACACATAAGTCTTCAAGCGATATAAGAAGCTGGTGAGTTATTATTCCCACTTGTCTTTCTAGTACTGAAATAAATGTTTTCAGTAAGCGCATCATTTGAACTAGATGTGCTTGCATCTATTTCCAGCCTATGTAACGATGTACCTATATGTACTATGTTCATTAAGCTGAACTTCAGGAATCCATTCAATTTCTCAAATGTGCCGATTACTCTGGTCTAAGTCCAACAAAGTGTATGTCACCTCATGGAGTTACCTCTTTAATTTATAATTCCTTTTTCCTGAGCACGAGGAGTACAGCTTTCACTATACTTTCTACACTTCATGGCTGGACCTTTTGGTCTCAGCTCCAGCATCTGCTGAGTCGTAAGTGAACCTATTTACAAAATACAAAGCGTTCTGCGAATAGACAGCAAAAGGGAGAGATTGGCCAAGCTGCTTCTGCATGAGAGAACAGCATCTCTTCTATCAGAGCTCTGGGAGAGTAGTGATAGCTCTCTTCCTGATACTCCATAAAGCTGTTACAACAACAGTTGTAAATAAAAGCGATAAGTCCACGAGGTTTCATGTACCTCATTGGACTTGACCCACTATAAACCTGCAGATTTTAGAAAGTGACTCTATTGCCAGAGTTCAACTTTAAAGTGTCAGGCTGAGGATGAAATCAGGCCTAAGCTACAAAGACAGATTGTATTTATAATTTCCAAAGTCATTCAGCAAATGGAGAAAAATTTGATTCTGATAGTCAAGATTCAAAAATGTGTGCAGGAACAATTCACCATCCACAATCATACAGCTACAGGGCCATACCGTATATATTGGTAGCTACCATATTTCACAGTTAGTACTCTTGAAAATTTCTCATATCTTTCTGGGACTCCCTTGGTGAGATCTTGGTGCTTTAGTTCCTGGGTCTACATACATGCTGGGGGTTCCCATTGTTTGATTTGGATTTTCAACTTATTTTAAATGATGGCAACTGCAGTAGGGGGTACTGAAATAGGCAAAGGGGGCAGTAACACACAGTCAAAAGGAATAATGCTATAAATAATTTGAGATATCATGGTTGGGTTACACAAGACATATACAGTAAGTAGTATGAGCTCAATAAGGTGCAATGTTCCACATATAATTATACATATATATCTTTTGAGTGGAACAGCACTTTAATTGTGACTAAATACAGTCTTGTAGCTTGCACTTTTTATTGTTTTATTGCCTTTTGACTGGTCAAGAAAATTCCACAGTCAAGCTGAATAGCTAATAATGCACAGCAAAAAATACAAAAAGCATCAGCTTACAGCTCAAGCGAAGAAAGCTGAAATCTGATGCCATCATTTACTAAGCATTATTTTGGTTTTATACAAGTACACTTATGTAGCTTACTTATATTGTTAAACAGGATGTAATATCAGAGTTCTGTAATATTTTTAAACTGTTTGACTGTTTGTTCAACTGTTTTGTTCTGATTTCAGAAATCGTTATAGTGTGCAGTGGCGTGATAACTGTCATGGACCTTATTTTTTCTAAGTCACATGACTGCAAGTAAAGCGAGCATAACAGCCTTCACACTATTCAGACTGACTCCTTTAAAAATGGAGAATGGTTGCCCTCTAGTGGCCCAGTTAAGAAAAAAAAAAAGGGTCAGCATTTATTTATTTATTTATTTATACATTAATTTTCCTGCAGTATTTTGCGTACAGTGGATTTCATATTTTATTCTCCAATATAGTTATTTTTCCAGGTGACTCTTACAAAATTGTTAGGGCCCATATACACTTCTGCGTTGTGGTAACAATTGCATTACATTGGGGTTGGTTTACTAAAACTGCAAAATCTGATGCAGCTGTGCATAGTAACCAATCATCTTCCATTTTGTTTTTTAAATCTTAATTGAACAAGCTGAAGTTATAAGCTGATTGGCAACCATGCAGAGCTGCACCGAATTTTGCACTTTCCAGTTTTAGCAAATCGACCGCAGTGTATAATACTACAAAATGCAATAACACATGTAACATGTGTAGCACTTACCCCCGAAGGAGCTGCTGGTAATTATTTAGGCTTGTACTCTGCTCTTGCTCCCCCTTACCTGAGCTCCTCTTGCTGTAAAGATAGGAAACAATCTCAAACCAATCGTGCTTTAACCAACTGGTAATTTTACTGGAAACTGAGTTCAAAATCATAAACACAGGAAGAATGGTGATATACAATGTAGTACAATGTAGTACAATACTAATGGTGATAAGCAAGATCAGAACATGTAATAACAATAAGACAGTCAAACATTCAGACCCAAGGATATACTAAATAGTGTGTGCGGGCGTGTCTCCAAGTGGGACTGGGTTGATCAGGGTGGCAAAACCATAACACTGGGCACTTTCCCACTTCCAGTACAGCCACGCAAACCCACACAACTCGTAGTCTGCTATACCACACTGAATATCAGTATGTTATGGTATATATGCTCAAGGGATCCCCCTAGATTGCAATACCTCCCCCTGTGCACACTGCAGGATAAAAGGCCTTATACTGGATGATAAGTCTCTTGTCTTCTTTCTTCAGCTAGCTCAGTTAACAGCAGTGTTTGTAATCCGATGTGTAAGCAGAGGGCAAAATAAAATAAGAATGATGAGTAGCTGAAAACTTGGTCAGGTAACACACTTGTACTTTTCCTCTCATATGGCAGGTTAACTGGAGCCGTCACTCAATAGTTAAAGAAAGGCAGGCTTTGGGCCTAGTTAAGCACAGTCTATCTATGTGAGGCCACTTTGTGGAACTGCAAATCTCAGCAACACTCTGATGTAGTCTGTAACGTGTGGTTTAAGTGTTATATGAATCTTGGGCAACAGCCCTCTCACCACTCCAGGCCTGAGTAGTTTGTTGACTCTGCTCTGATTCTCTCCGGCCTGCTGTCAGCCAGTACTGTCACGCTGTACCGCTCCGCAAAATGACCGGGGACCCTTTGTTGGCTCCGTCTAACGTTCTGGATCCTGCTGTCCGGTCACGCTGCTGCTCCAGCACGCTGTGATAAAACACTGGCTCGAATCTCGTTCCCCACAGGTCCCTGCAGGCAGGTCTCACGCCCCAGGTAGATGAGACAGAAAATGGACATACTGGGCCTTTTATCTCCTACCCAGCATGCAGTTCTGTCACTTAGCCTCATGGGTAGATAAGTGAGCACTGTGGGGTGAGGCTTTTTCACAAATAAAACTTTAAGTCCCAAGAAGCATAAATATTCTGGCCACTGGAGGGAGCCGAATACTAATCTAATAGCATTACATGGCAAAAATTCCAGCGCTACATATGCATTGCTGCTCCGCAGTAGCATTCATTTTGAATAGCACCCCAACACATTAAGGCAACGTACCTGCTTTGTAGAGCACTGCAACTGCTGTGTTGCATTATCAAAAAAGGGTCATGAGCAATTTTTAGCACATTGGAGTGTGTGTGGGAGCCCATTTATTTTGAATGCATTGCCTTAGTACAACATGGTTTAATGCACATGCATTAGCACCTCACTAAGAAGTCAATGGGTTGCTAACCAGTTCCGGACCAGCCACCGCAGTTATACTGCGGCAGGTTGGCCCGGCTGGGTGAAGCGTCTGAATCGCTTAAGAACCAATCAGTCTCCAGGCCCAGTCCAATGATTTCTGCCCTGGACCTGCTGATTTGTCCCGGCAAAGAAATCCTTCCCCCGCCTGTTTAAGTGTAAACACAGACAGGGGAAGTGATGTCATCTCTCGTGGAATCTTTTTCGTTCCAGAGAGAGGAGTGAAGACATCTCAGAGTAAGTGCACCAACACTACACTGACACCAGTACCATGTATGTACACTTATCACCCCCCAATTGCCCCCCCCCAGTTAACCCCTTCACCCCCTGTCACTGTGTCACCCAGTGCAGTGTTCAAATTTTTCTGATCACTATAAAGGTGAGGTGGCTAGCACAACTAGTGTCCCACAGCCACCAAGAAGAAGACAAACACAGGCCCGTCGAGCCCATAGTGCCCTTCCTGCTGCATTTGCCAATCCGAATTGGGAACCCACCACTTGAGCAACACATGCACTTCCCTTATGCACTGGCCAACCTGGAATTCAGGTGGAAACAGTTGATTTTATGTCACTTGATTTTTTTAGCCAATGTTTTTCATGGAAGATCTCTATAGATCTATTGTGGCCCACCAAAGCAATTTGTATGCTGATCAATTCATCACCGCTAATCCCCAGTTGACCCTTACCAGAGATTGGAAACCTGTTGCGGTTTCCGAATTTAAGACCTTCCTGGGCCTATCCCTTCTCATGGGCATAACTAAAAAAAGTCAATTGCGGTCATATTGGTCCACTGACCCAATTCACCATATGCCCGTGTTCTCTGTCTCCATGACCAGGACATGAAACGAGCTTATCTTGTGGTTCATGCATTTCAATGACAATGAACTCTGTCATTCTCAGGATAACCCTGGATACGATCAGCTCCACAAAATTCGGCCCCTCGTAAACCACTTCATCCATCAGTTTCCAGCCTTGTTTACTCCCGATCAAGTTGTCTGCATTGATGAGTCCCTTATTATGTTTTCTGGCCGCTTGTCTATCAAACAGTATCTTCACAGAAAGCGTGCCAGATATGGGGTCAAGATGTATAAGCTCTGTGATAGGGCAACAGGCTATACATATAGTTTTTATGGTTTACAAGGGAAGAGATAGTCACGTGGAGCCAGAGAACTGCCCAGACTACATAGGGAGCACTGGTAAAATTGTGTGGGACATGGTGTCACCCTTATTCAGAAATGGGTACCACTTGTACATGGACATTATTACACAATTATTACACAAGCGTGCCACTTACTCACCTTTTTGATTGTGGAACTGGCGCATGTGGCACCGTGCAATCTAATTGCTGGGGCTTCTCCCAATGGCTTGTAGAGTCCCGACTTAGACGGTGGGGAGAGCCTGCTTGAAATGTAATAATTTGTTAGCAGTAATGTGGAGGGATTCCCAGAATGTTTTCGTTCTGTCCTCCCTTTCACACAGATACGACAGTCCAAATTCCTATGGCGACTGGTGTTCTGGAGAAACCCCTCTGTGTCCACGAATACATGTTTAACATGGGAGGGGTGGACCTCAATGACCAGTTGTTGGTGCCATACCGAATTGCCCATACGGACAGACGCTGGTATAAATATGTGTCTGTATATTTATTCCAATTGGCTCTCCTGAATGCTTTTGGGCTATACAAAACTTCAGGACGAACTGGATCCTTCCTAAAATGCCAGGAAGAAATGGTCACAGCCCTTCTGTTTCCAACTCAAATGCAGTGAGCCAGATGCATGAGAGGCTATTTCCGTATGTCCTCCCTGGTACTCCTGCCCACAGAACACCCCAAAGAAGATATTGGTGTCTGCAGAAAATGCAGATTTAGGCATGACACCCGCTTTTATTGTCCCTCCTGTCCTGACCAACCTGGTCTCTGCATCGGTGACTGTTTCAAATGCTACCACTAGGGATGAGCCGAACACCCCCCCAGTTCGGTTCGCACCAGAACTTTCGAACGGACCCCAAATTCGAACAAACTTTAGAACCCCATTGACGTCTATGGGACTCGAACGTTCGAAATTAAAAGTGCTAATTGTAACGGCTAATATGCAAGATACTGTCCTAAAAAGGGTTTGGGGACCTGGCTCCTGCCCCAGGGGACATGGGTCAATGCCTAAAATGTTTTTAAAAATGGCCGTTTTGGCGGGAGCACTGATTTTAATGATGATTGAAGTGGAAAAAAAAGTGAAATATTCCTTTAAATATGGTGCCTGGGGGGTGTCTGTAGTATGCCTGTGAAGTGCCATGTGTTTCCCATGTTTAGAACAGTCCCTGCACAAAATGACATTAAACAGAAATAACATCATTGAAAACTGCTTGCGGTTTTAATGTTATATCTGGTTCCTGCAATATGGTTGAAAACCATTGAGAAAAATGGCATGGGTAGCCCTCCCTGCCCATTACCAGCCCCTTTGGGTCTTGTACACATATCAAGGGGAACCCTGTACCCATATTAAAAAAAGGAAATGCGTGTGGCCCCCAGGCCTTATATACTCAGAACAGCAATATACAGGCGGTGCAAACAAGACAGGGACTGTGTAGGTTTGTTGTGTTAAGTTGAATCTGTTTGTAATTTTCAACTGGTACATTTTTAAAGTGTAGCTCCAGTCAAAAAAACTATTTTTAAGCTTTTTGGAAAACATAGGGAAGGGTTATCACCCCTGTATAATTTGTTTTATCGTCCATCTTTTTTCATCTCACTTGCTGTTGTCTCCTTCCGTTTGCAAGTAGGAGATGTTTGTAAGTTGGATGTTTGAAAGTAGGGGCCTGCCCTATATGCTCTGAAGAAATGGCGGAACAAGGTGTTGGTTTTGCCACAACATTGTAAGCCCTCAAAGTGACTCTTGCTGGGCGCTGGAGCGCCCTGCTGTGAACGATTATATTAAGAATTGTAATTACATGCCATTATTGAACAGTGGTAGAAAAATTGACCTTTGGTGGTTGTGGTGCTGGTGCCACAACACTATAAGTCCTCACAGTTACTCTGGGTGGGCACAGGAACGGGTCCTCCTGTGAAATATTATATCAAGAATTGTAATTACATTTCCCTGTTAAACAGGGGCAGAAAAAATGGGCCTTAGGCACTGGTGCTGGTGCCACGACACTGCAACCTCTCCCATATACTCTAGTTTTATTGCAGGAATTAGCCCTGCTGCAAAGCATTGCATCAAAAATTGTACTTAAACGCCCCTGTTAAACAGGGGCAGAAAAATTGGGCCTTAGGCACTGGTGCTGGTGCCACCACACTGCAACCTCTCCCATATACTCTAGTTTTATTGCAGGAATTAGCCCTGCTGCAAAGCATTGCATCAAAAATTGTACTTAAACGCCCATGTTAAACAGGGGCAGAAAAATTGGGCCTTAGGCACTGGTGCTGGTGCCACCACACTGCAACCTCTCCCATATACTCTAGTTTTATTGCAGGAATTAGCCCTGCTGCAAAGCATTGCATCAAAAATTGTACTTAAACGCCCCTGTTAAACAGGGGCAGACAAATTGGGCCTTAGGCACTGGTGCTGGTGCCACCACACTGCAACCTCTCCCATATACTCTAGTTTTATTGCAGGAATTAGCCCTGCTGCAAAGCATTGCATCAAAAATTGTACTTAAATGCCCCTGTTAAACAGGGGCAGAAAAATTGGGCTGATGGCATCACCCAGAACCAGAAATGTTCTTCCAACATATCAGCGGAGGAGGAAGAGGATAGACAATCAACATAACAGGACAGTCACTCAGCATCAGCATCAGCATCAGCATAGGCAGTCTTGAAGGGATGTGATATTTCAAAAATAATTATTCGGTTACATCAGCTTCAGGTGCTTGGTAGCTGTGGGTGATCCAAGACTGATTCATCTTGATGAAGGTCAGTCAATCAACTGATTCGGTGGACAGGCGCACCCTGTGATCGGTAACAAAGCCACCAGCAGCACTGAAGGTGCGTTCCGAAAGAACGCTGGATGCAGGACAGACCAGTAGCTCAATTGCATACTGTGCAAGCTCTGGCCAGTGATCCATCCTCAAGACCCAGTAAGCCAGAGGATTTTCGGTGGGAAAGGTGTCCAAGTCTGACCTTGCCCCTAGGTATTCCTGCACCATGTAAATCAGACGCTGGCGATGGTTGCTGGAACCGATCATACCTTGGGGCTGCGGACTAAAAAATTGTCTGAAAGCATCGGTCAGACGGCCACCTTCTCCACCGCTCCTTCTGACCGATGCCTCAGCAACACGTTGTCCAGGACCAGGAGTTTGTAACCTCCCAGTCTCTGGGAACGCGTTGCACAGACCTTTCTGCAAGGCCTCTCGGAGATGTCTCATCCTCTGCTCCCTCTGCGATGGCAAGATAAGGTCGGCAACCTTACCCTTGTACCGTGGATCAAGGAGAGTGGCCAGCCAGTAATGGTCCCTCTCCTTGATCCGAAGAATACGAGGATCCTTCCGCAGGCTTTGCAGGATCAGGGAGGCCATGCAGCGTAGGTTAGCTGAGGCATTCGGTCCGGAGTCCTCTGGGTCACTAAGGGCAACATGATCCGCAGCTACCTTCTCCCAGCCACGTACAAGTCCACGTGTTTCTTGGGACTGTAAATCATCCCTACAAGACTGCTACTGCTGCTGCTGCTGATGCTGAGTGCCAGCCTCCACCTCCATGCTGACACAATCATCCTCCTCCTCCTCTTCCTCCTCCTCATCCTCTTCCTGTGTGATGGGTGGCACAGCAGGAACACTGTCTGGATAAAGGGGGCCTTGAGAGGCAAGGAAGTCCTCCTCTTCCTGCCTCTGTTCTGCCTCAAGTGCCCTGTCCATTATTCCACGCAGCGTATGCTCCAAGAGGTGGACAAGAGGTACAGTGTCACTGATGCATGCACTGTCACTGCTCACCATCCTTGTGGCCTCCTCAAACGGTGACATGACAGTGCATGCATCCCTGATCATGCCCCACTGGCGTGGTGAGAAAAAACCGAGCTCCCCTGACCCTGTCCTGGTGCCGTACTCGCACAGGTACTCATTGATGGCCCTCTGCTGCGTGTGCAGCCGCTGCAGCATGGCCAATGTTGAGTTCCACCTGGTGGGCATGTCACATATAAGGCGGTTCTTGGGCAGGTTCAACTCCTTTTGGAGCTCAGCCAGCCGAGCAGAGGCATTAAATGATCGGCGGAAATGCACACAGACTTTCCTGGCCTGCTTCAGGACATCCTGTAAGCCGGGGTACCTGCCCAAGAACTGCTGCACCACCAGGTTAAGGACGTGAGCTACACAGGGCACATGGGTCAGTTGTCCCTGTCGGAGGGCGGAGAGGAGGTTGGTGCCATTGTCACAAACCACCATTCCTGGCTTAAGCTGGCGTGGCGTCAACCACCTCTCGGCCTGCCCCTGCAGAGCTGACAAAACATCCGCCCCACTGTGGCTCCTGTCCCCCAAACAAACCAGCGCAAGCACGGCATGGCATCGTTTTGCCTGCGTACTTGCGTAGCCCCTGGAACGCCTACGGAGCACCGCTGGTTATGAGGACAGAGCACTGGAAGAGGCCATGGAGGAAGAAGAAGAGGAGGGGGTGGAGGAGAGAGGTGTGTCACAACCAATAGTAGCATTTTGGAGGCGTGGTGGCGGAACAACCTCCAACACTACTGCACCTTGTCCTGCATCCTTTCCAGCTGCCAGAAGAGTGACCCAATGGGCCGTGAAAGACCGGTAACGTCCCTGTCCATGCGTGCTGGACCATGAGTCAGCGGTAATATGCACCTTACCACTGACCGCCCTGTCCAGCGAGGCAAGGACATTGCCTTCCACATGGCGGTAGAGAGCCAGAATCGCCTTCCGTGAGAAAAAGTGGCGTTTGGGGACCTGCCACTGAGGAACCGCACATTGTACAAACTCACGGAAGGGGGCCGAGTCTACCAACTGAAAAGGCAGCAGTTGAAGTGCAAGCAATTTAGCCAAGCTAGCATTCAACCGCTGGGCATGTGGATGGCTGGGAGTGAACTTCTTTCGCCGGTCCAGCAGCTGGGGCAGGGACATTTGCCTGCTATAATCGGACGTGGGTGTACCGCTAGCAGAGTTCCCAGAAGCACTTGGCTGTGACACACCTAATTCTACACCTTCATTCCTCTCCGAGCAGGTTTCAGAGAGGACTGAAGGTCTAGTGGGTTTGGAGAAGCCAGCTGATGAGCAGCAAGGAGAGGTCCGCTTTGTTCTTTGGTGTGGGTCTTTGAGGTACGCTTGCCAATGAGCTGCATGGCAGGTCAACATATGTCTGGTCAAGCATGTGGTGCCCAAGCGGCTGATGTTTTGGCCACACGAGATACGCTTGAGACATATGTTGCAAATAGCAGCGGTGCGATCTGATGCACTCGTCTCAAAAAAGGCCCACACCAAAGAACTTTTAGAATAACGCGCACAGGCGGAGTTCTGCGGTGTGATTCAGTCGGTGTGCTGCCCCTAAGCTGGCCCCCGGAGGGCATCCTGCCTCGTTGGACATGTGCCTCCTCCTCCTCATCCTCCTCCTCCTCCTCTCTCCTAACAGGCACCCACGTGGAGTCAGTGCCCTCATCATCCCCTCCCTCTTCATCGCTGTAGCAAACCTGGCAGTATGCTGCAGCTTGTGGAACATGACTGCCAGATTGCTGTCCTTCTTGAGCATCCCCTCTCTCTGCGCTCACGCTACTGCCTTCCTCTAGCTGAGTGTCATCATCAGAGCCCACAAAACACTGGGCATCCTCCTGGAGCATGTACCCAACACTGTGCTCAAAGAGTTCAGGAGACTCCTCAGGAGAACGTGGTGGGTCTAGGGAAGGAGTCACTGATGATGACATTGAGAGGAGGGAAGACGATGCGTTGGAAGCTGCTTTGCTAGTACCCTGAGACTGGGTGAGAGAGGATGAGGAGGATGAAGAGGGCTTGGTCATCCACTCTACCAAGTCGTTGGCATGTTGCGGTTCAACATGTCCAGCTGTCGAAAAGAAGGACAAGCGTGTCCCATGGCCACATGCTGATGACAATGCACAGCGTCCACGACCAGCACTGTTGTCTCTAGACACAGAGCCTGCTTGCCCTCTTTTATCGGCTCACGCCTGTCTGCCTCTCCTTGCTGGCCTTCCAGACATGGTAATGGCCTGAAGGGAGTTGGGTAAAACAGCAGTGTAATGGAGTCACACAACACCCACTAAGCCCTGCAGATGGCTCTATTAGAGAACAGCAATAAACGGTAGATACAGGTGTATATTGTGCTGGAGTCACACAACACCCACTAACTCCTGCAGATGCCTTTATTATAGAACACCAGAGATAAAGGGGTATACTGTAATTGAGTCACACAACACCCACTAAGCCCTGCAGATGCCTCTATTAGAGAACAGCAATAAAGGGTAGATACAGGTGTATATTGTGCTGGAGGCACAAAAAACCCACTAACTCCTGCAGATGCCTTTATTATAGAACACCAGAGATAAAGGGGTATATACAGATGTATACTGTGCTGTGCTGGAGGCACACACAACTTCCAATAACTCCTGCAGATGGCAAGTGGGCTCAAATAGAGAAGAGCTATGTAGGTGGATATAGCGGTGTGTACTGGGTACAGAGCATGCAGACAGCACGCACAAGCTCCTAACACTACTGACTGCAAGCTCTATTATAAAAGATAGATCACTAGCTATATAGGTGAGGTGAATATAGCGGTGTATACTGCGGTCAGGGCACACAGACAACAACCACTACAGAAGAGGAATATCGAAAATCGGCCGATAACGATCGGTGTGTACTGGCCTTTTATAGTGTTGGGCGTGTACTACACAGCATCCTGCCTGTGGCCAATCATGGCTCTCCTCGCTGCTGGCGCTGTGATTGGCCAAGCATGCGGGGTCACAGTGCATGCTTGGCCAATCATGAGCCAGCAATGCACTGCGATGACGCAGTGCATTGTGGGCCGTGAGCGCCACACGAATTTGGCGCGAACGGTCCATAACGTTCGGAATTCGCCGAACGGGCGAACAGCCTATGTTCGAGTCGAACGTATGTTCTACTTGAACACGAAGCTCATCCCTAGCTACCACACACTAGAGGAGTATTAGCATAGGGTACAGCACTACACAGTCCTAGGGCACACTTACACAGGGTCTCGAAAGATGAGATGGCCATCACATTTTGAGAGACCCTAATCTGGAACGTTTACTGTTTATATAAAAGTGCAAAAAAAAAACCACAAAAATAAAATAAAATAAAAAAGCCAAAAATAGTTGTGGTTTTATTTTTCTTCTCTCTCTATTGTTCTTTCTCTTATGCTCACTCTCTATTGTCCGCTCATTGTTCAATCTCTATTGTTCTATATCTATTGTTTTCCCTCTATTGTTCCTGTATTTTAGAACTGTAACTTATTTTTACTATGTTTTATTGTATTTGCTTTGCAGGTATGGTATGTCTTAGGCCGCGTACACACGGGCGGACTGTTCGCCCAACCTTGCCTGCTGAACAGTGTTTGGGCGGACAGTCCGCTCGTGTGTGGGCTTTCAGCGGACAGTTTCAGCGGACAGTTGGACGGACAAAGTCTTTCGGAAATTCCGAAAAACTGTCCGCTGAAACTGTGTTTGAGCGAACAGTCCGCCCGTGTGTGGGCCTGTCCGCTGTACTTTCGAAATGAGCGGACTGTTCCCGCTCGGAAAGTCCGCCCATTTCGAGCGCGTGTACAGGTAGGCGGGGCCCGCGAAGGAAACGTCGCGGGCTCCGCCGCCTGGAATGGGCTTAAAGGGGAACCCCAACGCCGAAAAAAATCGGCGTGGGGGTTCCCCCAAAGTCCACACCAGACCCTTGTCCGAGCACGCTACCCGGCCGGCCAGGAAAGGGGGGCGAGCGAGCGCGCCCCCCCTCCTGAGCCGTACCAGGCCGCGTGCCCTCAACATGGGGGGGTGCCTTGGGGAAGGGGGGCCGCGCGGCCCCCCCACCCCAAAGCACCTTGTCCCCATGTTGATGAGGACAAGGGCCTCTTCCCGACAACCCTGGCCGTTGGTTGTCGGGGTCTGCGGGCGGGGGGCTTATCGGAATCCGGGAGCCCCCTTTAAGAAGGGGGCCCCCGGATACCGGCCCCCCACCCTATGTGAATGAGTATGGGGTACAATGTACCCCTACACATTCACCTGTGAAATAAAATACAAAAAAAAAACACAACACAGGGGAAAAAATATTTTATTGCACAGCTCCGGGGGTCTTCCGTCTTCGGGGGTCTTCTCGCCGGACTCCTCCGCTATGTGTGTGTAGCTCTTTTACTAGCGGAGGAGCCCGGCTTTCTTCCTCCCCGCCGCCGGCCTCTTCTCCCGACTTCGGGGGTCTTGTCCCCCTCTTCGGTTCTTCTGCCGGGCCACCGCGCCTTCTTGTAGCTCTTTTACAGGCGGTGGCCCGATCTTCTGTCGCCTCTGCCTTCCGTTCTTCTGTCGCCACCTTCGGTTCTTCTGCCGGGCCACCGCGCCTTCTTGTAGCTCTTTTACAGGCGGTGGCCCGGTCTTCTGTCGCCGCTGTCGTCGCCGCCGCCTTCCGTTCTTGTTCTTCTTCTTGTTCTTCTTCTTCTTTTCCTGGAAATGTTGACTCGACGAGCTCTCCGGGCCGGAATGCCAGGGACACGCTCCGCTGCCACTTATATAGTGACAATGGGGCGGTGTCACATGGTATATGTCACATGGGTTGGTCACATGGTGACCCCGCCCCCTTACGATGTCATAGTCCCCATGTGACATCAACCCATGTGACCAACCCATGTGACATATACCATGTGACACCGCCCCATTGTCACTATATAAGTGGCAGCGGAGCGTGTCCCTGGCATTCCGGCCGGAGAGCTCGTCGAGTCAACATCTCCAGGAGAAGAAGAAGAACAAGAAGAAGAACAAGAACGGAAGGCGGCGGCGACGACAGCGGCGACAGAAGACCGGGCCACCGCCTGTAAAAGAGCTACAAGAAGGCGCGGTGGCCCGGCAGAAGAACCGAAGGCGGCGACAGAAGAACGGAAGGCAGCGGCGACAGAAGACCGGGCCACCGCCTGCAAAAGAGCTACAAGAAGGTGCGGTGGCCCGGCAGAAGAACCGAAGAGGGGGACAAGACCCCCGAAGTCGGGAGAAGAGGCCGGCGGCGGGGAGGAACTAGTAAAAGAGCTACACACACATAGCGGAGGAGTCCGGCGAGAAGACCCCCGAAGACGGAAGACCCCCGGAGCTGTGCAATAAAATATTTTTTCCCCTGTGTTGTGTTTTTTTTTTGTACTTTATTTCACAGGTGAATGGGTAGGGGTACATTGTACCCCATACTCATTCACATAGGGTGGGGGGCCGGTATCCGGGGGCCCCCTTCTTAAAGGGGGCTCCCGGATTCCGATAAGCCCCCCGCCCGCAGACCCCGACAACCAACGGCCAGGGTTGTCGGGAAGAGGCCCTTGTCCTCATCAACATGGGGACAAGGTGCTTTGGGGTGGGGGGGGCGCGCGCCCCCCCTTCCCCAAGGCACCCCCCCATGTTGAGGGCACGCGGCCTGGTACGGCTCAGGAGGGGGGGCGCGCTCGCTCGCCCCCCCTTCCTGGCCGGCCGGGTAGCGTGCTCGGACAAGGGTCTGGTGTGGACTTTGGGGGAACCCCCACGCCGATTTTTTTCGGCGTTGGGTTTCCCCTTTAAGCCCATTCCAGGCGGCGGAGCCCGCGACGTCTCCTTCGCGGGCCCCGCCTACCTGTACACGCGCTCGAAATGGGCGGATTTGCCTCCTCCTTACGTGGGCGAGTCCGTTCATTTCAAAAGTTGAGCGAACTGTTTGGCAAACAGTTCGCTGAAACAGTCCGCTCGTGTGTGGGCAAGTCCGCTCATGCAAATTTTGAGCGGACTGTTTGACGAAACTGTTTGACGAACAAGGTTGGGCAAACAGTCCGCGCGTGTGTACGCGGCCTCACTGTTATACTGTAATGTTACTTTGTTTTAGTGTTAACCGTCTTTTGCTTAGCAGGTACACCATTCAGCTGCAGCACAGGTTTATTTATTCTGATAGCAACAGCGTTTGCTTCCACGATATGTAAAGCCATGACTCCAGCGCTGTATGAGGTGATTTCACCACCACAGTTGAAAAAAAGAGAATATATGCCGAAGCATGGGGGCAGGGGTGAAGGAGTGATTTGTTCCTAACATTAGGGGTGGATTGCCCCCATGCTTTTGCATATATGTTTTAGGCACAGATTGCGTTTAAAAAAAAAATTTTTTACTATGTTTAATTGTATTTGCTTTGCAAGTATGAGTGCGGCCGAAAATAGCCGAGTGCGGCTGAAAATAGCCGAGAATGGCCGAAGATAGCCGAGAACAGCCGAAGATAGCCGAAAATACCTGGAAGCCGCAGAGAGCGGCAGAAAGGGATAGAAACCGCGGGGGATCAGTGTATAACACGCACCCCCAATTTCCTCCTGATTTTAGGGGGGGAAAAAGTGCGTGTTTTACGCCGATAAATACGGTACGCTTATTGACATTTTTTTTTTTACCAAAGATGTGTGGCTGAATACATTTTGGGCTAAATGTATGACTAAAATTGAATTTATTGGATTTTTTATATAACAAAAAGTAGAAAATATCTTTTTTTTTCAAACTTTTTGGTCTTTTTCTGTTTTATATTGCAAAAAATAAAAATCGCAGAGGCAATCAAATACCATCAAAAGAAAGCTCTAAAAGAAAGCTCTATTTGTAGGAAAAAAGGACGCATTCAGCGGGCAGCACCACTCATCAAAAGCATGTACCCCGCAACCATTTATGCAGTGGTGCACTATTAGAGGTTACACAGGCACTAAGGCAGGGACATAGAGCCTCCTCACCACCTGTCAAATGTGTCCTTTGCAAAGCAATCTACCACTAGTATAGATTAGCCCTTTAAGAGTTTTGTGTTTGGCTGCAGAAAACTACCCACATTTCTAATTATCTACTGAAAACTTTCCATATGTATCCAAGAACAAACTATAACTTTATTGCCATATATCTGTCCTTTTTGAAGTGCAATCAGGGCCATCTTAATAACATCATGGGCCCCTGGGCAAAGTAATGTACTAGGGCCCTGACCGGGGAGATGGTGTCCTGTGGCACGCTATGTGAGTGGTGGCAAGGATAGGGTGTGGCTAAATAATGCTACATATTGGGTGTGGCTTTTAAGTCTGATCAGAAACAAAAAATACACACAACCAGGGAATTATCCCAAATTAAATTTGCCCCCTATACACACTGTCCCACCTTCTCTACACACTGCACACAACTGCCCCCCCCCCCCCACCCCATATACACTGATCCTCTGTATACACTGACTCTTTTTCCCTGTACACACTGCTCCAACTCCTTTTTGAAACTATAAATGCCTCTCCCAGCCTATCAGCTGCCTGTATTTATGTATGACTGTACTCAGTACACGGGGGGGGGGGGGGGGGCAGGAGGGCACAGTACAGAGGGGTTGGGGGACACAGTAAGGGGAAGGTCAGGAGGGTACAGTATAGGGTGTAGTAATGTATAGTGTCAGGTTTGGGTAGTATAGGGTGGTAGAGTGGCAGCTTTGGGTAGTATAGGTGGTATAGTGGAAGGTTTGGGTAGTATAGGGTTGTATACTGGAAGGTTTCGGTAGTATAGGTGGCATAGTGGCAGGTTCGGGTAGTATAGGGTGGTATAGTAAAAGGTTTGGATAGTATAGGGTCGTATAGTGGCAGATGTGAGTAGTATAGGGTGGTATAGTGGCAGATGTGAGTAGTATAGGGTGGTAGAGTGGCAGCTTTGGGTAGTATAGGTGGTATAGTGGAAGGTATGGGTAGTATAGGGTGATATAGTGGAATGTTTAGGTAGGATAGGTGGCATAGTGGCAGGTTTGGGTAGTATAGGGTGGTATAGTAAAAGGTTTGGATAGTATAGGGTGGTATAGTGGTAGATGTGAGTAGTATAGGGTGATATAGTGGCAGATGTGAGTAGTATAGGGTGGTATAGTGGCAGCTTTGGGTAGTATAGGTGGTATAGTGGAAGGTATGGGTAGTATAGGGTGATATAGTGGAATGTTTGGGTAGGATAGGTGGCATAGTGGCAGGTTTGGGTAGTATAGGGTGGTATAGTAAAAGGTTTGGATAGTATAGGGTGGTATAGTGGTAGATGTGAGTAGTATAGGGTGATATAGTGGCAGATGTGAGTAGTATAGGGTGGTATAGTGGCATAGTGGCAAATGTGAGTAGTATAGGGTGGTATAGTGGCAGATGTGAGTAGTATAGGATGGTATAGTGGCTGTAGCTCAGCTGAGTGTTTTTACTGCCGCACCCCCCCCCCCCCCCCCCCCCGAAAGACAAGCGGAGCCATGTAGCATCTCACAGTGCCTTGTGATCTTTAGGCCTCATGCACACTGGTGTTTTTTTTACTGCTTCCTAAACATTTAAAACAGGGGTCTCAAACTGGCGGCCCTCCAGCTGTTGCGAAACTACAAGTCCCATGAGGCATTGCAAGGCTGACAGTTACAAGCATGACTCCCACCCACAGGCAGAGGCATGATGGGACTTGTAGTTTTGCAACAGCTGGAGGGCCGCCAGTTTGAGACCCCTGATTTAGAATCTTTAAAAAAAAAATACTTGACACATGTAAATGTGGTGCTTGAAAAATGCTTCCAATGCTTTTACAAGCGTTTAGGCACGTTTACAGGCGTTTATTCATTTCAATGACCAGAATACATTATGTGATAGTGGCTGGCCAATGAAATGAATTAACGCCCACGTATTTGATGCCTGTAAAAGCATTGGACACTTTTACAAGTGTCAGGCTTTTTTTCTGCCATGAGGCTACTGCCAAAAGGAGGAGCATTTTTTAAACATCCCGTGTGCATTAGGTCTTATAGCTTTAGGATAATCATCCACACAGGACACAGGAAACAGGTTCTCTTTGACTTTGTCAAAGTTTGTCACATGGCTCTCGGGTGCTGACTTTGTTCATTTATAGCTGTCCTGTGTGTTACAAATTGTACTCCACAGTACATCCACAGCAAATTCAGCACCAGCCATGTGACACACTTTGACAAAGCCATACCCCTGCTGTCCTGTGTGGATGATTATCCTAAAGCTAAAAGATGTTAAAAGGCACTGTGACAACGGGTGTGACACCTCACACCGCACAACACAGCACATTACATGGTGGGCAGAACACAGCACATGCACACGGTGAGCACATCACCTTATATGGTGGGCACATCACTTGAGATGGCAGGCACAGCTGAGCACATTACCTGGTGGGCACTGCACAGCGCATTATATGGTGGGCGCAGCATATTATATAGTGGGTACTGCACATGATATGGTGTTCACTGCACGACACCACATGACATGGTGGGCACTGCATGGCACAGCACGTGACATGATGGGCACTGCACTTGACATGGTGGGCACAGCACGACACAGCACATCACACTAAATGGTGGACACAGCACATTCCATTGTGGGTACTGCATGGCACATGACATGGTGTGTACAGCATATTACATGGTAGGCACTGAATGGCGCAGCACATGACATGGTGGGCACTGCACGACATTGTGGGCACTGCATAGCTCGGGGTGTGAGAGGGATAGGAAATCTGTAGAAGGAGAGTGGGGAGGACAAGATGGGGGGGTAGGAGAGGGATAGGAAATCTGTAGAAGGAGAGTGGGGGATGCAGTGGGGGGTATGAGGGGTGCACAGGATGAGGGGGATAGAAAATCTGTAGAAGGAGAGTGGAGGGGGACGCGGTGGGGGTATGAGGGGGTGCACAAGATGAGGGGGGATAGGTAATCTGTAGAAGGAGAGTTGGGGGGGACAAGGTGGGGGTATGAGGGGGTGCACAGGGTGAGGGGGATAGAAAATCTGTACAAGGAGAGTGGAGGGGGACGCGGTGGGGGGTATGAGGGGGTGCACAAGATGAGGGGGGATAGGAAATCTTTAGGAGGAGAGTGGGAGGGACAAGGTTGGGGGTATGAGGGGGTGCACAGGATAAGGGGGTAGTAAACCTGTAGAAGGAGAGTGTGGGGACAGGGTGGTGGGTATGAGTGTGTGCATATATGGGTGCACAAAGTTAGGAGGGATAGGAAATCTGTAGAAGGAGAGTGAGGGGGACAAGGTGGGGGGTATGAAGGGGTGCACAGGATGAGGGGGGTAGGAAATCTGTAGAAGGAGAGTGGGGGGGGCAAGGTGGGGGTATGTGGGGGTGCACAGGATGAGGGGGTAGGAAATCTGTAGAAGGAGAGTGTGTGGACAAGGTGGGGGTATGAGGGGTGAACAAGATGAGGGGGTAGGAAATCTGTAGAAGGAGAGTGTGGGGACAAGGTGGGGGGTATGAGGGGGTGCACAGGATAAGGGGGTAGGAAATCTGTAGGAGAGTGTGGGGACAGGGTGGGGGTATGAGGGGGTGCACAAAATGAGGCCGGATAGGAAATCTGTAGAAGGAGAGTGAAGGGGACAAGGTGGGGGGTATGAAGAGGTGCACAGGATGAGGGGGTAGGAAATCTGTAGAAGGAGAGTGGGGGAAACAAGGGGATGGGGGTGTCACTTGGTTTCGGGGTCATTGTGGGAGATGCCCAAGGTGGATAAGAAGATTAAGTTAGGACTATAACTGCTGTGACATGTTATCAGGTGCCAACTTCTAGACAGGTACCCTTCAGTGGTAGGAAAGGGTTCCATTAGATGTTTAATGGTTATTGTTGGAGATAGACAGGGTGGTGTTTTAGATGTGGTCTGTTGCCAATTTAAATTCAGGTGCCACCCTATAGGGTACCACTGGGAATAATGTTCTGGTTGGTTTCAGAGTCATTATGGTAAATGAATGAGGTAGGTGAGGAGGGCATGGAGGATGGCATGCGGTCAGGCACCTAATTAAAGTCAGAAAGGGTATCACTGGGAAGCGTGTGTTCCTTGGTGTCAGGGTCATTGTGGGAAATGAATGCAAAATGTAAGCAAGAAGATAAAGCCTCGTACACACAATCAAACAATCCGGTGGAAAAGTCCAGCAAACTCAAGTCCGCCGGACAGTACGGCCATGTGTGTGCTAGTCCGCCATACTTATGAAATGAGCAGACTTTTCCCGCACGGAGAAAAGTCCGCTCATTTTGAGCGCGTCTCCAGGTAGTCGGGGCCAGCAAAGGAGGTGTCGCTGGCCCCGTCACCTGGTATGGACTTAAAGGGGAACCCCTACGCCGAAAAATCGGCGTGGGGGTCCCCTCCTAGGTCCATATCAGACCCTTTGTTCGAGCACGCTACCCGGCCGGCCAGGAAAGGGGGTGGGGACGAGCGAGCGCCCCCCCCTCCTGAGCCGTGCCAGGCCGCGTGCCCTCAACATGGGGGGGTGCATTGGGGAAGGGGGGCCGCGCGGCCCCCCCACCCCAAAGCACCTTGTCCCCATGTTGATGAGGACAAGGGCCTCTTCCCGACAACCCTGGCCGTTGGTTGTTGGGGTCTGCGGGCGGGGGGCTTATCGGAATCTGGGAGCCCCATTAAATAAGGGGGCCCCCGGATACCGGCCCCCCACCCTATGTGAATGAGTATGAGGTACAATGTACCCCTACCCATTCACCTGTAAAAAAAAGTAAAAAAAAAAAACCACAACACACAAGGGTTGAAATAGTTTATTGCACAGCTCCGGGGGTCTTCTGTCCGTCTTCGAGGCTCTTTTGCTAGCGGAGGAGCCGGCTTTCTTCTTCGCCGCCGCCCTCTTCTTCCGACTTCGGGGGTCTTGTCCCCCTCTTCGGGGGTCTTGTCCCCCTCTTCGGTTCTTCTTGCTGGGCCACCGCGCCTTCTTCTAGCTCTTTTACAAGCGGTGGCCCGGTCTTCTGTCGCTGCTGTCCCCATCTTCTATTCTTCTCTTCTTCTCTTTTCTTCAGATGTTGCCTCGTCGCTGCCTCCGCTCACAATGGCAGGGACGCGCGCGCGGCGACTTATATAGGGCCATTGCCGGATGATGTTCCCGCCCATTATGATGTCACAGTCCCACAGGATGCTGGGACTGTGACATCCTAATGAGCGGGGACCTCATCCGGCGATGTCCCTATATAAGTCGCCGTGCGCCGTGTCCCTGCCATTGTGAGCGGAGGCAGCGACGAGGCAACATCTGAAGAGAAGAGAAGAACAGAAGACGGCGACAGCGGCGACAGAAGACCGGGTCACCGCTTGTAAAAGAGCTAGAAGAAGGCGCGGTGGCCCGGCAAGAAGAACCGAATAGGGGAACAAGACCCCCGAAGAGGGGGACAAGACCCCCGAAGTCGGAAGAAGAGGGCGGCGGCGAATAAGAAAGCCGGGCTCCTCCGCTAGCAAAAGAGCTAGCAGAAGATAGCGGAGGAGTCCGGCGAGAAGACCCCTGAAGACAGACAGAAGACCCCCGGAGCTGTGCAATAAACTATTTTAACACTTGTGTGTTGTGTTTTTTTTAACTTTTTTTTACAGGTGAATGGGTAGGGGTACATTGTACCCCATACTCATTCACATAGGGTGGGGGGCCGGTATCCGGGGGCCCCCTTATTAAAGGGGGCTCCCGGATTCCGATAAGCCTGCAGACCCAGACAACCAACGGCCAGGGTTGTCGGGAAGAGGCTCTTGTCCTCATCAACATGGGGACAAGGTGCTTTGGGGTGGGGGGGCCACGCGGCCCCCCCTTCCCCAATGCACCCCCCATGTTGAGGGCAAGCGGCCTGGTACGGCTCAGGAGGGGGGGCGCTCACTCGTCCCCACCCCCTTTCCTGGCCGGTCGGGTAGCGTGCTCGGACAAGGGTCTGATATGGACCTAGGAGGGGACCCCCACGCCGATTTTTCGGTCGTAGGGGTTCCCCTTTAAGTCCATACCAGGTGACGGGGCCAGCGACGCCTCCTTCGCTGGCCCAGGCTACCTGGAGACGCGTTCAAAATGAGCGGACTTTCCTCCACGTGTGTGGGCGAGTCCGTTCATTTCAAAAGTACAGCGGATAGTCCGGTGGACTTAGTACGCCGTATTAGTCCGCTGAAAAAGTGCTGTGTGTGGGCAAGTAGCTCATTCGGAAAGTCCGGCGGGAAGTCCGCCAGACTAAGTCCGCCGGATAGTTGGCTACGTGTGTACGCGGCATAAGACTACAACTGCTGTGAGATGCTATCAGGTACAAGCAGGGTCCCCAAGGCTGCTTAGGCAGCTGCCTAAGGCCCCTTTACACAGGCTTTCCGGTCAGGTCAGTCTGTCAGTCTGTCAGTTTTTGTTTATGCTCCATTCACCCCTATGAAGCAGCTGAGGTCAGTGGTGACATGTCCAGTGACACCCACTGCTATCAGTGAAATCCTTTCTGTGAAATCCAGACGGATGGTGGATCAGATCAGATGAAAGTGGAGGCTATCCATTTTCATCTGGAGAGGAGAGACCGCTCATCTGTTCCTACTTGCTAGGAACAGAGATCTGGCTTCTCCTCTAGTCAGTCCAATACAGTTAGAAACACACAGGAGGGAACACATTTACCACTTGAGCACCCCCTAATGTTACCCCTTCCTTACCAGTGACATTTAACCACTTTCAGACCAGACCATTTTGCTGGTTTAAGACCAGATCACTTTTTGCGATTTGGCACTGCGTCGCTTTAACTGACAGGTGTGCTGTCGTGCAACATTGCTTCCAAACAAATTTTTTTCCCCACAAATAGAGCTTTCTTTTGGTGGGATTTTATTTTTTGCGCTATAAACAAAAAAAGAGTGACAATTTTGAAAAAAGCGCATTATTTTTTACTTTTTGCTATAATAAATATCCCCCAAAAATATATAAAAAAAAAAACTATACGTATTCGTCTACATATTTTTGGTAAAAAAAAATTGCAATAAATGATTATTGATTGGTTTGCGCAACATTTATAGTGTTTACAAAATAGGGGAGAGTTTTATGACACTTTTATTAATAATTGTTTTTTTTAACTAGTAATGGTAGCGATCAGCATTTTTTATTGTGACTGCGACATTATGGGGGACACATTATGGGGTCTGTCTGTATGTGAGAAATAATCTCAAAGCGAGTGAGAAAGAGGACCTGGTGGGCGGAGAGTGTGATGAGTCTGAGGCATTATGGGTAGAACTGCATACAGATGCGCGTAGTTCAAAGTTAATCATTGGAGTTTGTTATAGACCACCCAATGTTAATGAGGAGGTGGAGACTCAGCTCCTTGCACAGATAGAAAGGGCTGCAAGGGCTGGGACAGTGATAATAATGGGGGATTTTAACTACCCAGAAATTGACTGGGGTAATGGCACTGCTGGGACAGTTAAAGGGCAAAAATTTGTAAACCTATTACAGGACAATTTTATGGTACAATTTATTGAGGCCCCAACTAGGAATGATGCTCTGTTGGACCTGGTAATCTCAAACCATGCAGAATGTATTACTAATGTTCAGATAAAGGAACATCTGGGTAGCAGTGACCATAACATGATTTAATTTGATGTTAGCTGTAAGCAAAAATCACATACGGGAAAGATAAAAACACTTAATTTCAAGAGAGCTAATTTTCCAAGGATGAGGGCTGCTCTCCAGGACTTAGACTGGGAGAGAATATTGGCACCAATGGGCACAGAACAGAAATGGGAATTCTTCAAAAAGCTTGTTTGTGATCTCACGGCAAAGTATATTCCCATGGGCAATACGTTTAAAAGGTTAAAAATAAAGCCGATGTGGCTCACGGCCAAAGTTAAAAAAGCTATAAACTATAAAAAAAGAGCTTTCAAAAAATATAAAAATTAAGGAACACTAGTGTCATTTAAATGTTACAAGGAATTTAACAGAATATGTAAAAAGGAAATCAAGGATGCAAAAATTAAAAATGAAAGACAAATTGCAAAAGACAGTAGGACAAACCCCAAAAAATTCTTCAAATATATTAATAGTAAAAAGGTTAAGTCTGAGCATGTAGGCCCTTTGCAAAATAATCTGGAGTGGGTGACTGGGGACAAAGAGAAGGCTAACTTATTAAATACTTTCTTCAGCTCTGTGTATACAAAGGAGCATGGGGGAGCTCATGTCCACAATGGGGGTGGTACTGACGCAGCCCCTATAACACAATGGCTCATAAGTGATATGGTCCAGAAATATTTGGACAGAATAAAGGTGGAGAAAGCACCTGGACCCGATGGCATCCACCCACGGATCCTAAAAGAATTGAGCTCTGTAATTTCAAAGCCATTGTATCCAATTTTTAGGGACTCATTAATGACAGGAATAGTACCACTGGATTGGCACAGGGCCAATGTGGTGCCTATATTTAAAAAGGGAACAAAGTCTTTACCAAGTAATTATAGACCCGTTAGTTTAACTTCTATAGTTGGGAAGATACTGGAGGGATTAATAAAAGACCACATAGATGAGTTCTTGCAGGAAAAAAATATTTTGAGCAACAGACAGCATGGATTCATGAAAGACAGGAGTTGTCAGACAAACCTGATTTCTTTTTATGAGGTGGTAAGTAAAACCTTGGACAGAGGGGTGGCGGTGGACGTGATATATTTGGATTTTGCAAAAGCGTTCGATACTGTTCCGCACACACGGCTCATGTGTAAGGTAAAGTCTACAGGTTTGGAAACATCAGTTTGTAGATGGATAGAAAACTGGCTAAAAGACAGAATTCAGAGAGTAGTGGTTAATGATTCTTACTCTGAATGGTCTAAGGTTATGAGTGGTGTACCCCAAGGTTCAGTGCTGGGACCTTTACTTTTTAATATCTTTATAAATGATATTGGGTCTGGGATCAAGAGTAACATTTCCGTCTTTGCAGATGACACCAAGCTATGTGGTGCAATAACGTCCTTACAGGATGTCACCAATTTACAAGCAGACCTCAATGCTCTGTCTAATTGGGCGACTATGTGGCAGATGAGGTTTAATGTTGAGAAATGTAAGGTTATGCACTTGGGGGCTAAGAATATGCATGCATCATATATGCTAGGGGGAGTACAACTGGGGGAATCCATAGTGGAGAAGGATCTGGGGGTTTTGGTAGATCATAAGCTCAATAATAGCATGCAATGCCAAGCTGCGGTTTCCAAAGCGAGCAAAGTCCTTTCCTGTATTAAGAGAGGTATGTACTCCAGAGAGAGAGATATAATTTTGCCCCTGTTCAAATCATTAGTAAGACCTCATCTGGAATATGCCGTTCAGTTTTGGGCACCAGTTCTCAAAAAGGATATCGGGGAACTGGAGAAAGTGCAGAGAAGGGCAACCAAACTGATAAGAGGCATGGAGCAACTCAGCTATGAGGAAAGATTAGAGGAACTGAATTTATTCACTCTTGATAAGAGGAGATTAAGGGGGGATTTGATCAACATGTACAAATATATAAGGGGTCCATATAGGGAACTTGGTGTCGAGTTATTCACTTTAAAGTCAACAAAGAGGACAAGGGGGCACTCTTTACGTCTAGAGGAGAAGAGATTTCATCTCCAAATACGGAAAGGTTTCTTCACAGTAAGAGCTGTGAAAATGTGGAATAGACTCCCTGCAGAGGTGGTTATGGCCAGCTCAGTGGATTGCTTTAAGAAAGGCCTGGATTATTTCCTAAGTGTACGTAATATAACTGGGTACTAAAATTTATAGGTAAAGTTGATCCGGGGAAAATCCGATTGCCTCTCGGGGGATCAGGAAGGAATTTTTTCCCCTGCTTTAGCAAATTGGATCATGCTCTGCTGGGGTTTTTTGCCTTCCTCTGGATCAACTGTGGGTATAGAATTGGGTATATGGGCTGGTATATGTATATGTGTATGTATGTGTGTGTATGTGTATGTGTATATGTATATATATATATATATATATATATATATATATATATATATATATATATATATATATATATATATATATAGTATATTTTATTTTTATTTTTTTAATTTATTTTTTGGGTTGAACTGGATGGACTTGTGTCTTTTTTCAACCTGACTAACTATCTAACATCGGACATTTTTGACACATTTTTGGGACCATTGTCATTTATACAGCAATCAGTGCTATACAAATGCACTGATTCCTGTGTAAATGACACTGGCAGTGAAGGGGTTAACCAGGGGTTGGCAGTGTAGGGGTTAAATGTGTCCTAGGGGCGTGTTACTAACTGTGGGGGGCTGGGCTATGTCTTAGTGAACACTTATCTCTGCTCCAATCACAGGGAGCAGTGATCAGTGTCACTTGTTGCTAGACAGAACGGGGGAGATGCTGTTTACGTCCGCATCTCCCCGTTCAGCTCCCCCATGAGACGATTGCGGGTATGCCCGCGGTGATCGAGTCCGCAGGACCCGCGACCGGACTCACGGGAGTCCCGACCTGCGCACGCAATGGCACAGTGCCATTCTTAAAGGGATGTACCTGTACACCCATATGCCTGTCTGTGCCATTCTGCCGACGCACATCGCCGTGCGCCGGTCGGGAAGTGGTTAAACAGTAATCAGTGCATTTTTATAGCACTGATTGCTGTATAAATGTCAATGGTCCAAAACTGTGTCAAAAGTATCCAATCTGCCCCAATGTCGCAATTCCGCTAAAAAATTGCACATTGCCACTAGGGATGAGCATATCGGCTGTTCGCTCGTTCGGCGAATTCTGAACGTTATGGGCCGTTCGCGCCAAATTCGTGTGGCGCTCACGGCCCACAATGCACTGCGTCATCGCAGTGCATTGCTGGCTCATGATTGGCCAAGCATGCACTGTGACCCCGCTTGCTTGGCCAATCACAGCGCCAGCAGCGAGGAGAGCCATGATTGGCCACAGGCAGGATGCCTGTGGCCAATCATAGCTCAGGCTGTGTAGTACACGCCCCACACTATATAAGGCCGCCAGCGCGGCGGCCTTGTGTAGTGTGTTGGCGTCTGAAGCAGTTAGTGGGTGTTCTCTGTACCTTCAACACAGTACACACCGATCATTATCGGCCGATTTTCGATCTTGCTCTTCTGTAGTGGTTGCTGTCTGTGTGCCCTGACCGCAGTATACACCGCTATATTCACCTCACCTATATAGCTAGTGATCTATCTTTTATAATAGAGCTTGCAGTCAGTAGTGTTAGGAGCTTGTGCGTGCTTTCTGCGTGCTCTGTACCCAGTACACACCGCTATATCCACCTACATAGCTCTTCTCTATTTGAGCCCACTTGCCATCTGCAGGAGTTATTGGAAGTTGTGTGTGCCTCCAGCACACAGCACAGTATACATCTGTATATACCCCTTTATCTCTGGTGTTCTATAATAAAGGCATCTGCAGGAGTTAGTGGGTTTTTTGTGCCTCCAGCACAATATACACCTGTATCTACCCTTTATTGCTGTTCTCTAATAGAGGCATCTGCAGGGCTTAGTGGGTGTTGTGTGACTCAATTACAGTATACCCCTTTATCTCTGGTGTTCTATAATAAAGTCATCTGCAGGAGTTAGTGGGTGTTGTGTGCCTCCAGCACAATATACACTACCCAACTGCTGTTTTACCCAACTCCCTTCAGGCCATTACCATGTCTGGAAGGCCAGCAAGGAGAGGCAGACAGGCGCGAGCCGATAAAAGAGGGCAAGCAGGCTCTGTGTCTAGAGACAACAGTGATGATCGTGGACGCGGTGCATTGTCATCAGCACGTGGCCATGGGACACGCTTGTCCTTCTTTTCGGCAGCTGGACATGTTGAACCGCAACATGCCAACAACTTGGTAGAGTGGATGACCAAGCCCTCTTCATCCTCCTCATCCTCTCTCACCCAGTCTCAGGGTACTAGCAAAGCAGCTGCCAACGCATCGTCTTCCCTCCTCTCAATGTCATCATCAGTGACTCCTTCCCTAGACCCACCACGTCCTCCTGAGGAGTCTCCTGAACTCTTTGAGCACAGTGTTGGGTACATGCTCCAGGAGGATGCCCAGTGTTTTGTAGGCTCTGATGATGACACTCAGCTAGAGGAAGGCAGTAGCGTGAATGCAGAGAGAGCGGATGCTCAAGAAGGACAGCAATCTGGCAGTCATGTTCCACAAGCTGCAGCATATTGCCAGGTTTGCTACAGCTATGAAGAGGGAGGGGATGATGAGGGCACTGACTCCACGTGGGTGCCTGGTAGGAGAGAGGAGGAGGAGGAGGAGGAGGAGGCACATGTCCAACGAGGCAGGATGCCCTCCGGGGGCCAGCTTAGGGGCAGCACACCGACTGAATCACACCGCAGAGCTCCGCCTGTGCAGGGCGCTGCCTCTGCGCGTTATTCTAAAAGTTCTTTGGTGTGGGCCTTTTTTGAGACGAGTGCATCAGATCGCACCGCTGCTATTTGCAACATATGTCTCAAGCGTATCTGGCGTGGCCAAAACATCAGCCGCTTGGGCACCACATGCTTGACCAGACATATGTTGACCTGCCATGCAGCTCGTTGGCAAGCGTACCTCAAAGACCCACACCAAAGAACAAAGCGGACCTCTCCTTGCTCCTCATCAGCTGGCATCTCCAACCCCACTAGACCTTCATTCCTCTCTGAAACCTGCTCTGAGAGGAATGAAGGTGTAGAATTCGGTGTGTCACAGCCAAGTGCTTCCGGGCACTCTGCTAGCAGTACACCCACGTCCGATTATAGCAGGCAAATGTCCCTGCCCCAGCTGCTGGACCGGCGAAAGAAGTTCACTCCCAGCCATCCACATGCCCAGCGGTTGAATGCTAACTTGGCTAAATTGCTAGCACTTCAACTGCTGCCTTTTCAGTTGGTAGACTCGGCCCCCTTCCGTGAGTTTGTACAATGTGTGGTTCCTCAGTGGCAGGTCCTCAAACGCCACTTTTTCTCACGGAAGGCGATTCCGGCTCTCTACCGGCATGTGGAAGGCAATGTCCTTGCCTCGCTGGCCAGGGCGGTCAGCGGTAAGGTGCATATTACCGCTGACTCATGGTCCAGCAGGCATGGACAGGGACGTTACCTGTCTTTCACTTCCCATTGGGTCACTCTTCTGGCAGCTGGGAAGGATGCAGGACAAGGTGCAGTAGTGTTGGAGGTTGTTCCGCCACCACACCTCCAAAATGCTACTATTGGTTGTGACACACCTCTCTCCTCCACCCCCTCCTCTTCTTCTTCCTCCGTGGCCTCTTCCAGTGCTCTGTCCTCAGAACCAGCGGTGCTCCGTAGGCGTTCCAGGGGCTACGCAAGTACGCAGGCAAAACAATGCCATGCCGTGCTTGCGCTGGTTTGTTTGGGGGACAGGAGCCACACTGGGGCGGATGTTTTGTCAGCTCTGCAGGGGCAGGCCGAGAGGTGGTTGACGCCATGCCAGCTTAAGCCAGGAATGGTGGTTAGTGACAATGGCACCAACCTCCTCTCCGCCCTCCGACAGGGACAACTGACCCATGTGCCCTGTGTAGCTCCTTGTGTAGCAAGATTGACACGTCGCTAGCCCCATCGCCTGGTATGGATTTAAAGGGGAACCCCTACGCCGAAAAAATGAAAGGGGGTGGGGACGAGCGAGCACCCCCCAAGCTGTACCAGGCCACGTGCCCTCAACATGGGGGGTGCTTTGGGGAAGGGGGGGCTTCCACCATCCGGGGGTCTTCTTACAATGTTGGGTTCTTCTTCCGCACTTCGGTTCTTCTTGCCGGGCCTCCACTTTCTTCTTCCAGCTCTTTTACTAGCGTTGGCCCGGTCTGGTCGCTGTTGCGGCCACCTTCTTCTTCTTCTCCTCCATCTTCTCCTTCTCTTCTTCTTCTTTCTTTCCGATTATTGACACAACGCTCTTTCCGGCCGCAATGACAGGGACGCGTGGTGCGGCGACTTAGATAGGGATAAGGGTGGGGTCACTGGGGGATGTCACATGGTGACCCCACCCCTTATGATGTCACATCCCCGCAGGATGCTGTTACTGTGACATCATAAGGGGTGTGGTTACCATGCAACATCACCCGGTGACCCTGCCCCTTATCCCTATATAAGTTGCCGCACAATGCATCCCTGTCATTGCGGCCGAAGAGAGCATTGTGTCAACATTGGAAGGAAGAAGAAGAGAAGGAGAAGAAGGAGAAGAAGATCGGCGGCAACATCGACAAGACCGGCCCAACGTTAGTAAAAGAGCTGGAAAAAGAAAGACAAGACCCCCAAAGTCAGGGGGCTCCTGGATTCCGATAAGCCCCCTGCCCACAGACCCCGACAACCAAAGGCCAGGGTTGTCGGGAAGAGGCCCTTGTCTTCATCAACATGGGGACAAGGTGCTTTAGGGTGGGGGGGCTGCAGGGTCCCCCCTTCCCCAAAGCACCCCCCCATGTTGAGGGCACGCGGCCTGGTACAGCTCAGGGGTGGCGCTCGCTCGTCCCCATCCCCTTTCCTGACCGGTCGGGTTGCGTGCTTGGAAGAGGGTCTTATATGGACCTCCGCGCTGTTTTTTCGACGTCCCCTTTAAGTCCATACCAGGTGACGGGGCCAGCGACATGTCAATCTTTGACCTCCTGCGCTAGTCCTGGCTACCTGGAGCCGCGTTCAAAATGAACAGACTTTTCTCCTTTCGGGAAAGTCCGTTCATTTCAAAAATCTATTTTTGAGTCAAAACTACTTTCTAGGTCCGCCGGACTTTAGGGGAAAAAAGTCCTCCGGAGCCCACACACGGGCGGATTGTCTGGCGGACTCTGGTCCGCCGGATAGTCTGATCGTGTGTACGTGGCATTAAGGGTGCTACACTCACCCCCCTAACATCCAGCTAGTCCCTTAGCTTAGAAATTTACAAAAACTAGCTCCTCGGCCCGGGAGCAAGTGCATCTTATAACTATACAATGGGATTGGGAAAAGGGAACAAACTGGGACAGGGCTATACACAAATGAATACATACAAAAATAGAAGATATTTGGTAAGTACTGTATGTACATCATATACATCTCACTACAAACCTAACTACAGATCCCTGTAGATAACAGCAACACATCAACTTTGTATAGTCAGGTCAGAGTATTTTCCGCTTAGGGCAAAATACTCTGACTTCAGGATTCTTGACTCCAGACGGAGATGGATGAACAGCCGTCCCATCCAAAGGAAAACCTGTGAAAACAGAGCACAACAACATCCTACGCTAATGACTACACACTTCACAACACTTTCTGTCGGGAGGGGGTTAGCAGCCTGCCAACAGAAATAAATTGACACAACAGAGCACATCATCATTAGTTCCCATATCAGGTTCTGTCAGCAGGGGATTACTGTCCTGCTGGCAGAAAAGCAAAATGAAATGTGATCAGTTCACTTTGGAGTTTCTGATGGGAGAACCCCTCCCCGAACTGACAGGCTCCTTAAAAGAGTTAAAGTGGGAATCAGACCCAGCATCCATTGATAGGAAAGTCCATCCATCAGGCAAAACACAGGGTGGCAGGCCGGTCTGATCCTGCAAGCATCAGGGAGAAAGGAGCATACACTCGGCAACCTTCATAGCAGTCCATGTCGACATTTCAGTGGTGAGCTGTACACCCCAACAGTCCTTCACATGTAGAAATGTGGGTCAGCCAGTCTCTTTCTACCTCCCCCTTCCTCCCTCATGGAGACAGAGTGACTCCTTGCAGGCCGTTATGCCTTTACGATCATCACCCCGTCCTTATAGATTGCTCTCCCCAGCCATCATTCCCTCCAAATGTCCTCAAAGAGGGCTTGGGGATATGCAAGTACTCCCACACTTGCTCATCCTTTCACTCTCCCTGGGAGTTCTCTACAATGTCTATAGTGTCAGGATTGACTAGATATGACTAGAGAGGTAAAATTACCAGAAATTTTGAAGCTTGAAAAAAACAATTTTTTTCCCATTTTTTGGGGGGAAAAAATGAAATTTCTCAGAAAAATGTAAAAAAATGCTACATTAGCACTTTTTTGTCTTTTTAAGATTGAAAGTCATTCTGTTATGCAGCGTACACATGATCGGACTATCTGGCGGACTTGGTCCGGCGGACCAGAGTCCGGTGGACAATCCGCCCGTGTGTGGGCTCCAGCGGACTTTTTCTTTCTAAAAGTCCGGCGGACTTAGAAAGAAGTCCGGCCGTCTGTGTGCTAGTCCACCGGACTTTTGAAATGAACGGACTTGCCCACACACAGAGAAAAGTCAGTTCATTTTGAACGCGGCTCCAGGTAGACGGGACTAGCGAAGGAAGTCAATGTCGCCGCCTCCATCGGCGAGATTGACACCTTGCTAGCCCCGTCACCTGGTATGGACTTAAAGGGGAAGCCCTACGCCGAAAAAACAGCGTGGGGGTCCCCTCCAGGGTCCATATCAGACCCTTATCTGAGCACGCAGCCCGGCCAGTCAGGAAAATGGGTGGGGACGAGCGAGCGGCCCCCCTCCTGAGCCGTACCAGGTCGCATGCCCTCAACATGGGGGGTGCTTTTGGGGAAGGGAGCCCTGCGGCCCCCCACCCCAGAGCACCTTGTCCCCATGTTGATGAGAACAAGGGCCTCTTCCCAACAACCCTGGCAATTGGTTGTCGGGGTCCCCAGATACCTGCCCCCCACTCTATGTGAATGAGTATTGGGGTACCATGTACCCCTACCCATTCACTTGGTGAAAAAAGTGTAAAGAAAAAAACACAACACTTGTTTTTAAAATAATTTATTGCACAGCTCCGGTTGTCTTTTCCTCTTGGGGGGTCTTCTCGCCGGACTCCTCCTCTATCTTCTGCTAGCTTTTTTACTAGCAGAGGCTTTCTTCTTCATCATTGCTGCCGCCGTCCAGGGGTTTTCTTCCGACATCGGGGGTCTTGTCCCCCTCCTTGGTTCTTCTTGCCGAGCCTCTGCTTTCTTCTTCCAGCTCTTAGCTCTTTTACTAGCGGTGGCCCGGTCTTCTGTCGCTGCCGCCACTACTTCTTCCGACTTCAGGGGGCTTATCCCCCTTTTCGGTTCTTCTTGCCGGGTCCGCTCTCTTCCAGCTCTTAGCTCTTTTAATAGTGGTGGCCTGGTCTTCTGTCCAGGGAGAAGACCCCCCAAGACGGAAGACCACCGGAGCTGCGCAATAAATTTATTTTAAAAGCATGTGTTGTGTTTTTTTCTTTACAGTTTTTTTCACCAGGTGAATGGGTAGGGGTACCGGGTCAGTGCTGGGAACCTCTCTCCCCCATCTTGCTCCTCCGCCTTGTGATGTCTGCCATCAGGGAACGATGGATCTCCTCTGGGGTGTGACAGCACTCACTTGCTTCCAGACAGGCTGGCGTCTGCGAAACTGATAGGCAGGCACCTCCTCAGAGCAGATGGCCCCTGACTTTGGCGGTAGCAGCAATAAAGTTTGTAGCCCATGCTTCATTGAAGGGAACACATCTAGCACAGTCCCACCGCAGGCTGACCTCCATCAACCCGGGCAACAGTAGACATTTCCAGGCACACTTTACTGTAATATGCAAGAGTTTGAAGCAAAAGTTCAAGTTGTTCAGCAATTGCAGAACTCTGGACATATTTGTAATCCAATGGCACGATCGCCCGCCGTGGTTGCCACGGGTGACAGCACATAGTAGAAAGTTACTAAACTGCAGATTTAGCGCAAGTGTTCATCCCAGCTGCAGTTGGATGACTGGGTAAACATGGCAGCAATAACTTGACAAGCGGTTGCTGCTGGTTGCTATGGACAACAGCACTCGATACTGTAGTACTAAAGGCTACAGGCAGAGCACATAAATCCTTTTCCTGGGTTAAATTCCTCAATTGGTGGAACAAAGTGCAGTTCCCCGGCTCGTTCAACTTTGGATGCTAGGGGCAACGGCTGTCAGGTTACCTATGAACAGACGTCCTGGACGAGACCCTAAAAGTAACGGTACCCCCATAGGGGCTGCTGAGTGTAGTAGTCTGTCACCCTGCCCAGCCAGGCACACACTTTTCCAGTAACATGAAAGGAGTCCTTGCACTTGTTTTTTATATATTTTATTGAGGGGAATTTAACTTGGATAGGGATAGGAAACTTATAAGATGCCCAGATAATTAACTGTGAAAAATGGGACCAACTATATACACCACAGTATATACTATCTCCTCCTGCACTTCCTTGCTTGCAGACTATCATTCCTTACTCCTCCAGCCCATTATTTGCTTGCACTTCCCGTACCAGCTAGCACTATAAGCCTGACACTGGCTCAGCCAGGCCTAAAGCAGCTGCCCTTTGTAGGCAGGGACCATGGGCCCCTATGGTATAGCAAAAATATAAAATCCCAGTGATAGTTGTCCCTGTGGCTACTTCTCCCAGTACCACCTCTTTGGGCACTGCCAGCCCTCCTGGCTGCAGCTGCCCCTTTCCAATGCCTGCGCTACCACAATTCTCCAGACTGGCTCTGCACCCATCCCAGACTGCTGCATCTCAGGCGGCTCAGGCATGCTTCCCATTTCTCCTGACTGTGTGAACACTCACCAGCCCTCCTGGCTGTCTCTGTGGAACTCCTGGAGACTTGCCCGGCAGTGTTCTCCTGCTGTCCTTTCTTGCTCCTTCTCTGCCTCCTGGTCAGGACACCTCTGTGGGTTGTAAGAGGGTCCCGTCTGCACCTGAGCCCAGGCCCAAGATCACCCCCCAGACTGGGGAGTTCCCTCAAGCCCCCAACAGCCTAACACTCCATCTTCCACCCGATCAACTCCTCCCCAGCTGGGCTGACCCAGGGTATTTAAGGAGGCCTGCCCCCTGCCAATGCAGATTGGGGATTGGTCAGTGCTCCTCAGAATACACCAGGTGGCCCCACCTCCCCTCTCCACCTCCCTTTCCAGAAAACACCAGAAGATTCTGGAAAGAAGTGGGAGGTCCTAGTGACACCACCTATGAGTCACCCAGCTCTATTCTGAGTTACTCCCTTCTCAGATCACAAAAACACTCCCAGGCTTGGCTCTCAGCCAAGTCTGGAAATTTGTGTACTCTCAACAAAAAGGCACTATCAATCCTAGCACATTAGAGGGTGCTACACTTTGAAAACTATAAATAAACAAAATACTTACATGACAAAACAGTTCTGTGGTACACTAGTTCTGTGGTAGTACTGGGATGTTTGGCTGGAGATCTTTAAAGGAGAATAAAGAAAAGCCTAATATTATCAGCTGTTTGTGTTATGGCCCATTTCTACTTGTTTAATGCCTTTGTACTGGACTGGGCAGAGTTTAGAAACAAAAAGCTGACTTTATTTATTTGTTGTTTGTAAATTGTTTTAATCTAATTAAATGTAGTTATCCATATTATTTTTGCAGGGTTACATTCTACATATTCTACAAAGTCTAAGTGTAAAAGCAGAACTTTTTTTTATGGCAACACTCTTATGCCCCGTACACACGGTCGGACTTTCCAATGTAAAATGTGCAATCGGAGCTTGTTGTCAGAAATTCTGATCATGTGCAGGCTCCATCGGACAGTTTCCATCGGAATTTCCGTCACACAAAATTTGAGATCTGGTTCTCAAATTTTCCTACAGCAAAATCAGTTTGCGCAAATTCCGATCGTGTGTACACAATTCCGACACACAATGTGCCACGCATGCTTAGAACAAATTACAGGACAGAAGCACTCGGTCTGGTAAAACTAGTGTTTGTAATGGACATAGTACATTCATCACGCAAATTTTGAAATCTTTTAAAGCAGCACATTCTCTTCTTCGTTAGAATGCTAGAAGAATGAATTTGTTTTGCTGCTCATATTCACACAGAGTTCTCACAAACGTCTTTCATTATAATTTCTCCTGATCTCATGAATAATATTTTTTTTTTGCCAGATCTCCATAATACTACTTTTTTTTTTCTAGTGCTCTCCATAATATTATTTCTTGTTTTATGTGTCAAGTTACCACAACACCATTATTATCTCGGATTTTTTTACCTCAAGGAGGTTGGTTGGTGTCCGTTGTTAATTTGACCTTGTATTTTTTAAATGTACCTGCCTACTCACAAACAAACTGTCCTATTTGAAGTAAAACCCATAGGCAAGTATTTATGAAAAAGAAATCTCCATTTATTCTGGGTCATAACAAAATTAAGATGAAGGCAACACTGGAGAAACTGATGAAATTTGCGAAGCCTTTGTACCCCAGGGCACACATCTATTATTTTACAGTCAAAATTGGTGCCCTGAGGAGTCCATATAATAATGAGCACAATCCGGTCCAGGACTATGAGAGATCAGGAACAGCAGCAGATGACATATCTGTCCCCCGGCTGTGGTCATACCACAGCCTGCATCTTTTGCCAGACCAGACTGAACCCAGGCCATCACTCTCTGGTCTTCCTTACATGCTTCCTTCCAGGCCGTGGCTCTGGTGTTGGGGGTGTGGCAGGAGGAGGAGGACCTGGAGGAGGAGGAGGAGGACCATGGTTTAACTCACAAATGTGGCTTTGGCTTATAAGTTCGCCCCTCCACCCCTTATTTAGGGCTTGCAAGATCACTTCTTCGCATAAGAGGCGATGGCCCTCCTCCATTTACAGCATTTTGCAGGCTGTCATGTAGGCATACTACTCTTGAACACTGGGAGGGGGTTTCCGAGGGCCACAGTAGCCTTCAGAAATAGGCCAATTGCTGCCTCCTTCAGGTTACTCCTCTTTCTGGCACTTTTTTGTGAAAGGTCAAGCGGAGTGACCTGGGATTCAGGCAGGTTACTGGGCCCTGCCACCTCCTGGCTGCCACTTTCCACAGCCTCCTCCTGGCTCAGGCTTTCCTGTGTATGAAAAAGGGACATAGTTTTAGTTTTTGGTTCATCAATCACACACGATTTTCAGATCATAACTGTTGCAAATTGAATGCTAATAAATAGAAAAGACTATCATTTTGACCCCAGCATTTTTTATTCTTGTCCCAATCATTTGTGGCCACTACTGTCTATTAATATGTAAAACACTTTGGTATATCAGAAATGAGTTATCAAAACTAACATACATTTAACATCATTCATTTGAAAACCATAAATATTTTAAAGAATGCTACACCTGTTTTAAGCTGGATTCCTCCACATGTTGCTGTCTGGAATGCCCAGTTTGGTTGTTGGAAGCCTCAGCTCGGGGGGAAGGAAGCCTTGAAGGAAGACTGGAGAGTGCTGGCCTGGGTTAGTCTGGCCTGCCAGAAAATACAGTCTGTCATAGTACCACAGCCTGGGTACATAAATGTCATCTGCTGCAGTTCCTGATCTCAAGGAATCCTGGACCTTTTTGAGCTCCCTAACAAAGTGCTCCTAATACCACCAATTAGGGCCTTCAAATAGGGGATGTCTGCTGTGGGGATAACCAGCTTTACAAATTCCAGAAATTGATCCAGCGCTGCCTTCCTCTTTGGTTTATTGTTATAAAAGGGGTGGTTTACCTGCCACAGACAGGGCAGGGCAGTTCCCTGTACATATCAATGAATATAGGGATAAAGTCCTCATCGTTTAATAGATCCATTTTCTCTGCAAGACACACCACAAGACAAACCCTAATGTCAGGCAAAACTCTCCTAATCTTGACCCAATATAGGCCTCAATCTATAAGCAGTATAGGCCACTGATGCACCAACTTAAAATTGTACCTTCGTTATAACGATTGTCGCTTCTGTTACTTCATCCCCCACTCACAGATCGTACGTACGACGCATGCGTGTTCTGCTTTATATACGCTGTGCATGCATGAAACTCTGCCCGCCCCTGACATTCCTTCTAGTCTATTCCCCGCTCCTTGTCTTTCAGCGCAGTGGGAGAGCACATGGCGGAGAGAAAACAGCTGCATGCAGAGGAGAGCAGCAAAGACAAAAGGCCGGAGCCCCGAACCTCCCGATCCCGGAGGAGATTGAAGGCCTCAATTATGGCCTTTATAGAGATGGTGGAGACGGTGGACATCTTCAAGAGGGCCAACTATGACGGGAAGCATGGAACTTACCCAAATCCAAATGTGAAAAAGGCCAAGATCATGACTAAAGTTGTGAAGAGTCTGCAGAGGGATTTTGGGGTACAGCAATCTAAGGATCAACTGAGGAAACGATGGTTAGACCTCAAATTGAGGGAGCAGGATCAGTACAGAAGAATCAAGAGAGTGCTGCAAAAAAGTAAGTATTTTGTTGTGTGTTCCTATTCTTATTCTTAACGTTTGTGCTGCTCCATGTGCTTTTCTTTACTGCTGTACATTTTAAAACTTTCATGTTCATACGCACAGTAATCGGTCGTAGGAAACATCGTTTAGTTCGCCCAGTTATAAGATGTTTTAGGCAGATACAGGTTAACTACATTTGTTCATGCCTATTTGTATTAAAATAAGTTTGTTGTCTAGATGGATTTGTAACTAGAATGAAATGCAAACTTGATTCAGTGTAGGGAGAGGACACTCAGCTGTTTACACATCTGGACGCAGGAGCACTAGTGTGGGACACCAGAATCAAACTTTTTAAGGTGTCGCACACAGGTGCTCCAGTGGGTTCTATAGGGGTATCTCCATGTGTGATAATTTAACAAAAATGGGAAGTATTCCAGCTTTGAAAATGAAATAAAATGCCTTCAGCTTGGAACTCTGCCAAAACAGACAATTTTACGACACTTCCAAGCAATGTTTTATATTATTATTTCTGCCCTCCAATATCTGTGTGCTAAGTATACCTTTTTTTATTCACATATGGGAGAAAAAACTTGGGACGTCTGAGGACACCAGGGACCCCCCCACCTCCAAAAGAAGGGGAAGTCACCAAGACACAAGCAGAGGATGAGGAGGGAGACGTTTTGGAAGTGTGCAAAATTGTCACCACAACAGGTGAGTGTCTGAGACCACAGCTTCAGGTAAGATATCTGTTCCTGCATATTTATAATACATGGTGTGGGTTTTTTTTGTTTTTTTTAGGTGATGTGGATGTTGTGGAAGAAGAATCTCATTTCACCAGTGAAAGTGCCCAGATCCTCATTGGGGAGAGAAGGGGTGCAATCGCAATTTAGGAAATCTAAATCAAAACATCAGTGATGTTCAACAAAAAATTAAGAACATCATTGATGTTTTAGGGAGAATCAAAAACACACAAAATGTTACTCTTTTTTTCCCTGTATTTTTGGTTTTAAGAAAAAGTTTTAAAGTATTTTAAAAGCCAAATTTTGAAGATGCACACAGTGTGTCAACATGTGCTATCTGCCATCAGGGGATATCAATGTATGCCTTTTGTGGGTACAACCCCTTCCTCGCTACTAAAGTGGCTCAGAGGAAGGGGTTGCACTCCCAAAACACGTCCATTGATCCACCATGATGGGAGCTAGCACATTTTGACATTAGGCATGGGATCAGGAGGGAAATCCTCATTTTGAATCCCAATTTGTGTGCATCTTCAAAATTTGGCCTTTACAGGGGTGACATCACCCCATCTGATGAAGGCAATATCAACACAGTTTGGACATACTCATGTCTGATATTGCCTTCACATTGTCAAAGTTGAACTTTGTAAGTTCCTGAGTTCTGTATGTTATGTTTTGAAACATGCCTGTTTAACCAAAAAAGGCTATTTCTAATTAATGTGACAAAAAATAATGTTGTACACCAAAGATGTTGGTTTGTTCAAAAACACTTTTCTAAATGCACATGTGAATGTGCTTTGAGTAAAAATGTTTCTACTCAACAATGTGTGGCTTCTTCTTTCAATGATCAAAAGCAGTTTTTGGAGGAGTAAAAGTTGGCGTTTACAGTGACAATGGGGGTTATTTACTAAAGGCAACTCCACTTTTCCTTTAGTAAATAACACCCACAGTGCTTTCTAATTTGCCTCAATCATGCCATTTTCATGACTCCACAAAATTCATTCATGGTGTTGAAAATTATGAATATTTTTGTCAATAATGCATACATTAACAACAAAAACAAGGTGTGTGTAGCAGACCCACAACATAATAATATTTCACTGAAGAAGAGATTGTCACCTCATGTATGAAATAAATTACATTTGCACTTTTGAAGAGAATGTCCAAAAAGAAAAAGCCCATTGGAGAACCTAGGAGACAGCTAAAAGATACCCAGGCAGTAAATCAAAGGAAATTTTCTTTCAGTTTAACCAGTTGCCGACCGCCGCACGCCGATGTACGTCGGCAGAATGGCACGGGCAGGCATAAGGGCTTACATGTACGTCCCTTGCCTCCCGCGGGTCGGGGGCCCGATCGGGCCCCGGCCCGGTGCCTGCGGCGGTCGGTTTTCGTCCGGGAGCGATCCGGGACGAGGGGGCGGCCATTCATTCATGGCCACCCCCTCGCGATCGCTCCCGACGAATAGAAATCCCCCGTGACATCACTTCCTCTCCTGTAATGTAAACACAGGAGAGGAAGTGATGTATTCTCTCCTCCGTGTCGGTATTTTTCGTTCCGACACGGAGGAGAGCGGATCGGTGAGTTGCACCAACACTCTACACACACAGTAGAACATGCCAGGCACACTCACACTCCCCCTTTACCCCCCGATCACCCCCCCAATTACCCCTGCCCCCCAGTCACAGTGACACCAATGTCATTTTTTTTTTTTTTTTTTTTTGCATTGGTGTCATTTGTGACTGTAATAACTGTTAGGGCAGCCCCCTTTAGTTCTAATGTACCCCCCTAACCCCCCCAATAAAGGTTTAACCCCGTGATCACCCCCCGTTGCCAGTGTCACTAAGGCTGGGTTCACATTGCAGCGGTTTATGAGAACGAATGTGATTCGCACCGCACTGCAGTGCAAATCACATCCGATCTCTGTGCAATTCGAGTTCAGCCATTCGCCGCACCCGCCGCACCCGCCACACCCGCCGCACCCGCCGCACCCGCCGCAAATTCGCACGGGACCCTTTTTTTGGCCCGCAGCAGAATCGGATCGCATGGGTGTTCACACCATGCGATCCGAGTTTGCAGATCGCACTGCGATATGTGAACTGATCTGGGGGTGTCAGTAACATTTCACTGACACTCCCAACAGTTCGCATAGGGCAGTGTGAACTGCCGCCGGGAGGCATGCGATGCGGGAACCCGCCGCGGATTCGCGGCGTTTCCGCATCGCTCCAGTGTGAACCCAGCCTAATAAGCGATCATTTTTCTGATCGCCGTATTAGTGTCACAGGTGACGCTAGTTAGGCAGGTAGGTATTTAGGTTCGCCGCAGCTTTTTATAGCACCAGGGACCCCCATATACTACCGCATAAAGCCCCCTGATTGCCCCCTAGTTAACCCTTTCACCAGTGATCACCATATAACTGTTACAGGTGACGCTGGTTGGTTAGTTATTTTTTTATAGTTTCAGGGCACCCGCCATTTATTACCTAATAAAGGTTTAACCCCCTGATCACCCGGCGGGTGTCATTTGTGACTAATAACTGTTAGGGCAGTTAGGGTTAGCCCCCTTTAGTTCTAAGGTACCCCCCTAACCCCCCCAATAAAGGTTTAACCCCGTGATCACCCCCCGTCGCCAGTGTCACTAAGGCTGGGTTCACATTGCAGCGGTTTATGAGAACGGATGTGATTCGCACCGCACTGCAGTGCAAATCACATCCGATCTCTGTGCGATTCGAGTTCAGCCATTCGCCGCACCCGCCGCACCCGCCACACCCGCCGCACCCGCCGCAAATTCGCACGGGACCCTTTTTTTGGCCCGCAGCAGAATCGGATCGCATGGGTGTTCACACCATGCGATCCGAGTTTGCAGATCGCACTGCGATATGCGAACTGATCTGGGGGTGTCAGTAACATTTCACTGACACTCCCAGCAGTTCGCATAGGGCAGTGTGAACTGCCGCCGGGAGGCATGCGATGCGGGAACCCGCCGCGCATTCGTGGCGTTCCCGCATCGCTCCAGTGTGAACCCAGCCTAATAAGCGATCGTTTTTCTGATCGCTGTATTAGTGTCACAGGTGACGCTAGTTAGGCAGGTAGGTATTTAGGTTCGCTGCAGCTTTTTATAGCGCCAGGGACCCCCATACACTACCGCATAAAGCCCCCTGATTGCCCCCTAGTTAACCCTTTCACCAGTGATCACCATATAACTGTTACAGGTGACGCTGGTTGGTTAGTTATTTTTTTATAGTTTCAGGGCACCCGCCATTTATTACCTAGTCTCACTAGTGTACCCCTAAATTTAGGGGTGTCTACTTTCCAAAATGGGGTCATTTGGGGGGGGGGTTTGTGCCATCTTGGCATTTTATGGCCTTCAAAACTGTAACGCCCTTAGAAAGCCTGAAGGCGGTGCTTGGTTTTCGGGGCCCCCGTACGCGGCTAGGCTCCCAAAAAGTCCCACATATGTGGTATCCCCGTACTCAGGAGAAGCAGCAGAATTTATTTTGGGGTGTCATTTCACATATGCCCATGGCATGCGTGAGCAATATATCATTTAGTGACAACTTTGTGAAAAAAAAAAAAAAAAAAAAAAAGTTTGTAATTTTCCCGCAACTTGTGGCAAAATATAAAATATTCCATGAACTCAACATGCCTCTCAGCAAATAGCTTGGGGTGTCTACTTTCTAAAATGGGGTCATTTGTGGGGGTTTTGTGCCATCTTGGCATTTTATGGCCTTCAAAACTGTAATAGGTAGTGAAAAGTGAACTCAAAAATTTACGCCCTTAGAAAGCCTGAAGGCGGTGCTTGGTTTTCGGGGCCCCGTACGCGGCTAGGCTCCCAAAAAGTCCCACATATGTGGTATCCCCGTACTCAGGAGAAGCAGCAAAATTTATTTTGGGGTGTCATTTCACATACGCCCATAGCATGTGTGAGCAATATATCATTTAGTGACAACTTTGTGTAAAAAAAAAATAAAAAAATTTTTTTTGTCATTATTCAATCGCTTGAGGCAAAAAAATAAAATATTCAATGGGCTCAACATGCCTCTTATCAATTTCCTTAGGGGGTCTACTTTCCAAAATGGGGTCATTTGGGGGGGTTTTGTACTGCCCTGCCATTTTAGCACCTCAAGAAATGAGATAGGCAGTCGTAAACTAAAAGCTGCGTAAATTCCAGAAAACGTACCTTAGTTTGTAGATGTGACAACTTTTGCGCAAACCAATAAATATACAATTATTGACTTTTTTTTTACCAAAGACATGTGGCTGAATACATTTTGGCCTAAATGTATGACTAAAATTGAGTTTATTGGATTTTTCTAATAACAAAAAGTAGAAAATATCATTTTTTTTCAAAATTTGCGGTCTTTTTACGTTTATATCGCAAAAAATAAAAATCGCAGAGGCAATCAAATACCATCAAAAGAAAGCTCTATTTGTGGGAAAAAAAGGACGCAAATTTTGTTTGGGTACAACATTGCATGACCGCGCAATTACCAGTTAAAGCAGCGCAGTGCCAAAGTGTAAAAAGACCTCTGGTCATTTACCAGCAAAATGGTCCGGTCTGAAAGTGGTTAAAGAGTTGTGTAGAATGCAACATGCAAGGATTATATGGTTAGGTTTATATTCCGCCATGTTGATTGGCGTAAGGAATAGGCGGAACCGGCTGACCACTATCCCAAAAGCGTTCTCCACCACTCTTCTGGCTCTAGCCAGATGGTAGTTATAAAGCCTCTGGTCTGTGGTGAGGGTCCTCATGGCTTCAAAGCGGTCGGCTGGTCAGAACGAACGAACGAACAAAAAGCACTGAAAAACAGAAAGGCCAGAGATGAAAATCAGATACCAGCAGACAAGAACGCACTGAAAATCAAATACGTAATAGAAATACAAACCCACAAGCACAAACTGAAGAGCAGTAACGATCGTAAAAGCAGGAGGCTGAAAAGTGCAAATCGTCTGTCACCAAACTTCTACTAACACAAGATCGGAATTTCCGTCGATGGATTTTGTTGTCGGAAAATTTGAGTGCCAACTAATGTCTGATGGAGCCTACACACGATCGGAATTTCCAACAACAAGTTCACATCGAACATTTGTTGTTGGAAATTCCGACCATGTGTACGCGGCATTACTCTTACAGTATGTCAGATGGGGGGGGGGGGGGGGCAGAGACAAATTGCTTGTGGCATGGTTCACTAAAAAGGCCCCCTATCTGTCCCTATGGTATCTTAGATGCAGTGAGATGTAGCTGGACCAAATTCTGCTGAATTGCAATCGCTTAACGATGGAAGCAACATCTTGCTGGCCCAGCTACAGTGGGAGCCAGCCCCTTAGCCCTTGTACACATGGTTGGACATTCCGACGGAAGGTGTCCGATCGGACCGTGTTGTCGGATAATCCGACTGTGTGTGGTCTCCATCAGACTGTTTCCGTCGGAGTATCCGACGGACCAAGTTTTCCAACTTGTCTATAAAATTTGCCGACAACATAGTCCGATCATGTGTAGCCTACTCCGACGGACAAGGTGCCACGCATGCTCACAATCAAATTCGGACACGGAAGTGCTCGCTAAGGTAAAACTACCGCTCGTAATCGATATAGCACATTCGTCATGCTGCAATGTTAAAAATTCTTTCATGAAGCGCATTCTCTTGTTCTTTACAATGCTGCAAGAATGAACTTCTTTTGATGCTCATAGTCACACACACTTCTCCCGAACGTATTTCTTGAGTCTTTTTAGTCATTTCAGCAATACAATATTTTAATTCATCACATCTACACAATCTTTTTATTTTTTATATTTTTTTGGGAATTTTGTGGTTTGTTTTATTCATCAACATCTCCTTTTTTGACAGTTTGCTCATCTTTGCATTTTTTGGGGGTGTGTTTTGGGTTTCAACTTACCACAACACCATTATTATCTTTTTTGTATTTTCTTTTTCTTTTTTAATCTACAGGAGGTTGTTTAGTGTTGGTGCCCCTTGTTATTCATTTCACTTTGTATTTTTGAAATATACCTGCCTGCTCACAAATAAACTGTCCTTATTGAAGTAAAACACATACGCAAGTATTTCTTCAAACCAAAAAAAAACTTTATTTAGGTGTCAAACAACTAAAGAGGAAGGCAGCGCTGGAGAAACTTGTCAATTTGGCGAAGCTTTTGGCCCCCAGGGCAGACATGAACTAATTCGAAATTGCTAAATTGGTGGCCTGAGGAGTACATATCTCAGGGAGAGAAGTCTGGTCCAGAAGTCCTAGAGTCCAGGAAGAGCAGATGCCATCTATGTCCCCAGGATGTGGTTCTACAAGAGGCTGCATCTTCTGTCAGACCAGACTGAACCCAGGCCATCACTCTCTCATCTTCCTTGGGCACTTCCATCCAGGCTTCCTTCCAGGCTGTGGCTGGGCTCCTGTAGTTGTGGCAGGAGGAGGAGAAGGAGGGCGATGGTCGACCTTCCAGCTGCCACTTGCCACAGCCTCCCCCCGGCTGAGGTCTTCCTGTGTATGAAAATGGGACATAGTTTTAGTTTTTTGCTCATCAATTACACCATTTTTTGCTTATGACTGTTGCAAATTGAATATTACCAAATAGAACAGACTATCATTCTGAGCCCAGCATTTTTCATTCTTGTCCCAATCATTTTTGCTCACTACTGTCTATTGATATATAAACCACTTTGTTAAATCACAACTTACTGATCAATAATAACATCTAGTTAACCTCCCTAGCGGTAATCCCGAGTCTGGCTCGGGTTGGGATTTCAGCACCACGAGCGATAACCCCGAGCCAGACTCGGGATCGCATCACTGGATGCAGGGAGGACACAGGGAGAGTTACTTACCTTGTCCCCAGGATCCAGCGATGTCCTCCGCGCTGTGTGATCGAGTTGTCCTCGATTCACAGTGCCGAATGCCGCCGAGCTCCATTCCCTGCGACGTTACGACGCACGGGAGCGGAGATCCGCGCCAAATTCAAAAAAGTAAAAGTACACAAAACACATGCAGTACTGTAATCTTACAAATTACAGTACTGTATAAAAAAATTACACACCCCCTTTGTCCCTAGTGGTCTGTGCAGTGCCCTGCATGCACTTTTATATTATAAATACTGTTTTTTCTGCCTGGAATTTGGAGATTGTCCATAGCAACCAGAAAGTGTCCCTTTTTTCAGTGTTTTAGGATTTGATTACATTATTGAATAATTTTTATTATTATTTATTATATTATAAACTTTATCATACCCGGGATGTCTGCTAGACTCTGGTTTGAACAGATTTAAGAGATTTATTCCTAAGAATTACAGGACTACAATATACAACGCCAAATTTCCATGCAAAATAATTGTACCTCTTTCAGCACCTAAAACCAGAACGAATCATACCGCCATTAAATGTACAACAAGAAATATGTTCAACAATGCTATACCTGTCTCAAGCTGGGCCCCTCCACATGTTGTTTCCTGGATGGCCCAGGTTGGACATCGGAAGCCTCAGCTGGGGGTGAAGGAAGCCTTGAAGGAAGACTGGAGAGTGGTGGCGTGGGTTCCCCCTGGTCTGCCATAAAATGCAGCCTCTCATAACACATCATCCTGGGGTAATAAATGTCATCTGGATCTCCTGATCTCAGGGAATTCTGGTGCTTCTTTCGCTCCCTGAGATATATACACCTCAGGGAACCAACTTTGCCCTTCGCATAGGTCATGTCTGCCGTGGGGACCATGATCCGCACCAAAGCAAGAAGTTTCTCCAGCGCTGCCTTCCTCTTTCTTTGGTCATTATAAAATGGGTTGTTCTTCTGCCACAGGCAGGGCAGCTCCCTCAGCAGATCAAGGAATAGCCCTATAAAATGGGAGCTTTTGAAGGGATCCATCTTGTCTGCAAGACACAACACAAGACAAACCCTAAAATACTAATAATGCTATGCTAAACCCTCCTAATCTTGTCCCAACATAGGCCTATATAGAAGCAGTCTAGTCTAGGGATGTACCAAGTTAAAAATTATACCTTCGTTTGCACGATCGGTGCGTCAGCTGCTCACTGTTGACAGATCGTACGTACGACACACGCGTGTTGCGTTTTATATACAGTGCGCATGCGTGAAACTCCGCCTGCCCCTGATGTTCTTTCTAGACTATTCCCCGTCCCTTCTCTTTCGGCACAGTGGGGAGAGCACATGGCGGAGAGAACACAGGTGCGCAATCAGAGTTCCACTAATGAGGAGGAGGGTGAGGAAAGCCCGGAGCCTGAAACGTCCCAATCCCGGAGGAGAAAATTTAAGGCCTCAAATATGTCTTTTGGAGAGATGTTAGAGATGGTGGACATATTGAAGAGGACCGACTATGATGGGAAGTATGGAACTTACCCAAACCCAAATATCAGAAAGGCCAAGATCATGACTAAAGTTGTGAAGAGTCTTCAGAAGAATTTTGGGGTACGACGATCCAAGGATCAACTAAGAAAACGCTGGTCGGACCTGAAACTGAGGGAGCACGATCATTACAGAAGGATCAAGCGTGTTCTTCAAAAGTAAGTAGTTGTCGTGTGTTCATATGATTATTCTTGCTTGCATAATGCTCCATGTGCTTAGATGTTATGTTTAAAATGGCCACTTTCATGTTCATGGGTTCAATCGTTCATAAGAAACTTCGTTCGTTAGCCCACTCCCAAAACTAGGTTTTCACAAATTACACTTCACTACATTTCTTCACACTGCAGGTAAGTATTCCAGCTTAACAAAGTGTCCAAAATAATGTTCTCACCTTTGAACTCGGCCAAAAAACACAATTGTACCACACTTCCAAGCAATGTTTCATATTCCTATTTCTGCCCTCTGTGTGCTAAGTATTCCTTTTTTACATTCTCATAGGGGAGAGAAGATTTGGGAAGTCTGAGGACACCAGGGACCCCCACACCTCCCAAAGAAGGCGAAATTCCAACACCAGAAGCAGAGGAGCAGGAGGAGGAAAGAGAGATCGTTGAAGTTGGACAAATTGTCACCACAACAGGTGAGTGTCTAAGACCACAGCTTCCGGTAAGCTCATCAATGTATGTCGTCATATTTATAATGCATGGTGGTTTTTTTTGCTTTTTTGTAGGTGATGTGGAAGAAGAATCACATTTTACCAGTGAAAGTGCCCAGATCATGATTGGGGAGATAATGGGGTGCAATCGGGATTTAGAAAATACACAGCAAAACATAAATGATGTTCAAAATAAAATGAAGAACATCATTGATGTTTTGGGGATAGTGTGAAACACCCCAAACTAGCTAGGGTTTTATTTTTGTGTTTTGAAACAACAACTTTTGTATTTTACAAAAAAACTAAATTGGAAGATGCACACAGTGTCTCACACATTCCCTATCTCCCATCATGGGGGATCAATGTACGTGTTTTGTGGTAAGTGGCTGAGATGAAGGGGTTGCAGCCCCAAAACATGTACATTGATCCCCCATGATGGGAGATAGCACATGTTGACACACTGTGTGCATCTTACAAATTTTGACTTTTCCAGGGGTGACACCCCATTGATGGAGGCTATATCAGCCCAGTTTGTACATACTCATGTCTGATATTGTCTTCTCTTTTCAAAGTTGAACTTTGTAAGTTCCTGTGTTCTGTATGTTACGCTTTGATACATGCCTGTTTAAAAAAAAACGCCAAGTTACAAAAAAATTACCTAAAATAATGTTTTTGATACACCCAATATGTTGGTTTGTTGTAAGACCCTTTTCTAAACGCACATGTGAATGTGCTTTGATTAAAAAGTTAAATTATCAAAAATGTGTGGCTTCCTTTTTCAATGCGCAAAAGCAGTATTTGGAGTAAAATTGTTGTTTTAGGTGACAATGGGTGTTATTTACTAAAGGCAACTCCACTTTGCACTCCAAGTGCAGTTTCAGGTGCACGTGTGCAGTTTCAGGTGCACGTTTGCAGTGCACTTGTAGTGCATCGTGGATGTGCCTTTAGTAAATAACACCCACAGTGATGTGTACATTTTGCCAATCATGCCATTTTCCTGACCCCACATATTTCTGCCATGGTGCGGAAAATTAGCAAGATTTTGGTCAGTAATGCACTACATACATTAGTTAACAAAAACAAGGTGTGTGTGTAGCAGACCCACAACATAATAAGATTATCTGAAGAAGAGACTGTCCCCTCATCTCGCTCAGAACTTGGGTTTGCACTGTTGTAGAAAAAGGCACAACAACAAAAATAAATAATTTGCCTAGGAGACACCTAAAACCAAGCCAAGCAGTAAATGAAAACAAAGATTATTGTAGTTTTAATCATTCCATCCGGGGCTCCCCTGAGGATCTGAGGATCTCTGCTCTCTGCCTCCTGTTACGAGCACCCCCGCTGCTCCCTTTGGGGTTTCTCCTGGTCCCCGCTGATTCCTCCGGAACCGCCCCGCCGCGTGGATGGTCAAACAGCTATCGGCATCGGCCGCCGGCTTCCGCCCATGTACCGATGCCCTCGCCGGACCTCCTCCACCTCTTCGGCTCGGCTACGCCTCGTTCCGTGGCGCTCCACAGGCTGGCTCCACGAGCTCCAAAGGCAGGTTCCGGTCCTCTTGCTCCGCTCCGCCAGAGTCCGCACGATCCCCCACAGGAAGACACAAACATCCACTGCAGGTCTACAGGTATGACAGCATTCGAATAGCTCTTTCTCTTATCGAGGCATGCTAGGGTAGCGTCCTTTTTATCCAGCCATACACGCCAAGCTTAAACAGCAGCAGCAGCAGCATGAGGTCCACTCTACGGAACAGCCATCTCCACCAGCAGCTCCGCCCCTCCTCCCGCGCCAGAGAGATCAGAGGACAAAGTAAAGCACAGTAAAGCACAGTAAGGCAAGTAACAGCAAGGAAAAGAAAAAAAAAAAGGAAAAGAGAAAACAGCAAGGAAGAATACAAGAGGGAATTAAGATTTAATGCTTGTAATAAATATATTAAAGATCATTATAAAAAAAAAAAAAAAGGCAAAGGCAAAAGCTAACTCGAATTAAGTAAGGACTGTGAGCTTTAAAAAAAAAAAAAAAAGATTCTGGTCTCAAGGATTAAAGAACTGTATGTATATTAGATAATAATAGAAAAAAGAGAAAAGACCCTGGGAAAGTTCTAGGAAAAAAAAAAAATAATAAAAAAGGGAAGAGTGCATTCAAATATAAAAGTGACTGAAATCAAGGATGGCTGTTTGCTGTTAAGGCTAATGGTTTAGCTATGGGAGTTCAATTAATTGATTAACCCAAAACTAAAAAAAAAAAAAGCTAAGTATACAAAAATATAAAGGACTTGATTAATTTAGGTATGACCCATAACGGAATGTTTAACTAGATATGCACACAAGAGGATTATATCTAAAACGTTATTGAGATACACTGGATCATTGACAGTCTATTTAAGATTATTACTGACAAGCACTGCAAGGAACAGGGGAGAAAAAAGATTTTTTTTTTATTTTTTTATTTTTTTTAAGGACTCTAACGGTGTCTAGAAAAAGGTTGAAATCCCCACAGAAAAACCCAACAGAAAAACTAAAGGACGAGATATGGCACCAAAGAGGGGTAGTAAAACACCACAAAGTCAAATAAACAAAAAGGACAAAAAAGAAGGAATAAATAAAGGCACCACAGGGGCCCAAGCCACTCAAACCACTGATATTAAGGAGTTTTTTCAGCAAATGCATCCACAGAAAGAGATACAGGGTCAATCTCAATCTCATTCGCCTCAGCAAACATCACATATAGGGCATACGCTACAAATATCACAGGAATTATTAGAAATGACAGAAACAGAAACATCAGCGTCTTTGGGGACACTAGGAGAGGAAACAACGAGTCAACCCAGGAACAGCTCACCGATAGAGATAACGGGATTACTAACAGAACAAAGGGAAGGAGATAATGAAAGTTGGGACATAAGGACATATATTCGCTCCCTCCCTACTAGGGCGGACATGGATCAATATATACATAGATTGGAGGATACCTATAAAACTGAAATTGAAGAGATTAAAACATCTACCCAAAAAACACAGGAGACAATAGGCAGGCTGGATGTAAGAATGACAAATATGGAGCAAGAGATGTCTTAACTAAAAGAGAGACTACATGAACAGGAAAATGAATTAGTACAAGCTAGAACTGCTTTAGATGAACAGGAAAATAGAAGCAGAAGAAACAATATAAGAATTAGAGGTCTGGATGAAAATGTGATCTCAAGGGACTTGATTTCGGTGTTACAGGGGATCTTCCAAGGGTTGGATGAGGATTTGTCCATAGATGATCTGCTGATCGATCGGGTGCATAGAATAGCTGGAGTGAGAAGGGTAAAATCTGGTGAAACTAGAGACGTTATCTGTAAATTGCACTATGCACGAATAAAAGATAAAATAATGACTGCAATAAGACATAAAGAGAATATAGAATATGACGGGAAACAACTGACATTTTTTCAGGATCTATCCAAATATACTTTGGACAAAAGAAGAGCATTAAAACCGCTGTTGGAGCAACTTAGAAAAAGGAACTTACAGTATAGATGGAAATTTCCATTTCAATTACAAGTTCATTATGAAGGCTTGACAGTAGTTTACAGGAATCTAGAAGACTTACCGGAATTTGTAAAGACTCTTGGTCTCTCACTTGTAGACTTACCAGAATGGCCAAAACCTTACAGAAAATCAGTAAAAGGCTTATAGGGATTTGAGGAACTGGATGGGGGAGGGGGAATTTAAGGATGGGGGGCTAGTTTGTGATTTATGGTCATTAAGAGTTTTTTTTTTTGTTTTTTTTATTCACTATAAATAAGGGGTTAAAAGGGTGAGTAGGTTTTAATATGTTTAATTATTGTCAATTTTTTTTTCCACTTAGGGGCAAAAGGGGTGAGTAGGTTTTTCATATGCTGAAGTATTGTCAATTTGAGGGGAATTAGGGGTAATAGTGGTGAGTAGGTTTTTGATATACTGAAATAGTGTCAACTAAAAATCTTTTTTTTTTTCTTTCTTTTCTTTTCTCTCCACTTTAAATAAGGGTAAAATGGGGGTGCAGGTTTTTGACATGTCTAATTATTGTCAATTTATGTTTTTTTTTTTGTTTTTTTTTCTCTCACTATAAATAAGGGTTAAAATGGGTGAGCAGGTTTTTGTCATGTTTAATTATGGTAATTTTTTTTTCTTCTCACAATTAGGGGTAAAAGGGATGAGTAGGTTTTGATATACTGAAGTACTGTCAATTTTTTTTTCTCTTTCTTTTTCTTTCACAGTCAAATGATTAAATAAAGGGAGGTAGGTGTGATCTAAAGAGTAACTGAAGTTGATATAAAACATGATTAATAAAAGTAATAAGATGTACATATATGTATATATGGGTATACACACAGATATAAAATTTAATTGCCTTTTTTTTTTTTTTTCCTCTCACAGTCAAAAGATGAAATAAAGGGAGGTGGGTGTGATCTAAAGAGCAACTGAAGTTGATATAAAACACGATTAATAAAAGTAATAATATGTATGTAATATAATATGTTTATATATGCATATATGGGTATACACACAGATAAAAAAAAAAGAGAGGATTTTTTTTTTTTCTTTCCCCCTCTTCTTTCTCTCTCCCTCGCCCCATCCTTGTGCCATCCGTTCCCAGATTATAACTGTGGTCCCTTTTTTTTTTTTCTATGGAGTTCAAGGGTAAGAGGAGAGAGAAGGGAGAGGCTTAGGGATATAAAATAAGGGATAAGTCGAATAGCAACAGAAGCCATAAGTATGGAGCTAGATGTGAATAGATAAGTGGCATAAGTGGCATGGGAAAAACTGACGGACGGCTAATCTAAACCAGTGGTTCCGATATTTCCCCTCCTAATAGGGACCTTACTTGTTAAGTAAGTTAGACTTATTGAAGTCGTTAGTTATAGAGTAGTGAATGAGAAGGGGTGAGTGGGGTGGGGAGTGAGTGGAGAAGAGATAAGTGGGGGTGGGGAGGAAATTAGGGATAAGGGGTGTTAGGTTTAAGTGCGTTTTTTTTTTTCTTTCTTTTTCTTTTTCTCTCTCTCCTTCTTCCTACTCTTCGGATACTAGGTAGGATCCCCCGGGGAATAGTACACCCCCCCCTTGAAATTCAAAATGGAGGGGTTGAAAAATTGCTCTTTCAATGCAAGAGGCCTTAACTCTCCCTCAAAAAGAAATCAAATTTTAAACTTTTTCCATAAACAAAAGGTAAAAATAGTCCTATTACAGGAAACGCATTTTCGTTCTGACCACATTCCGAAATTAACTAATAAGAACTATGTTAACTGGATTCATGATACATTCCCATACTCCAAATCAAGAGGGGTATCAATTGCGTTCCATAGAGATATGTTATATCAAATAGTTCAGGAATATAAGGGGAAAGATGGAAGGTCTGTAGTTGTAAAGGTTAAACTGTTTGAGAGGATGGTTACAATTATTAATCTTTATTTACCAAATTACGAACAAATTAAGACTGGGATAAAAATCCTGAGGAACGCATTGGACAGTGCAGAAGGAATAATAATAATTGGGGGAGACCTGAATTTTATAATGGATATGAAAAGGGACACCACTAATACCAACTCTCAAAGAAAAAATAAACAACTAAAAGAATTTAAAGAACTATTAGATAAATATCAACTGATTGATATATGGAGAACACAACATCAAAAGGAAAAGAACTACACATACTACTCAAATATTCATGACGCTTATCATAGGATAGATTTTTTTTTTTTTAATCAAACTGGGCTATTGATGAATCCAACAACAAGCATAGGAGGATTTTTGTGGTCAGATCACGCACCGATATATCTAGAATTAGAAATAACGGAATATAAAAAAACAAGAGGAAGGTGGAGTCTGAATGATAATCTGCTTAAAGATAAAAAAATGTGAGGAGGATATTCAGCGAGCGATAAAGGAATTTCAGTTAATTCATCATAAAGACGATACCTCACTCCCCATGCAGTGGGAAACTTTAAAATGCGTGTTAAGGGGACTGTTCGTCAAGCACGGATGTAGGTTAAAAAGGGAAAAAGAGCAAAGGAAAACTCAACTGTTGCTGGAAATTGGGAGATTGGAAGGTAAACACAAACAGAACCTGAAGTCAGAGGATAATATACTCTTAAAAGACAAAAGAATTGAGCTGCAAGCCGTGCTTGACGAAGAGTCTCTTCGTATAAGGGACAAGAACAGAACACAATGGTACCAATACGGAAATAAAACGGGGAAATTATTAGCAAAAACACTGAGTGAAAAATAGCCCACAACATCAGTAAAGATTTTAAAAACAAATGGGGAAATAACATACGATCCAACTGAAATTATAAAAACATTGCAAAACTATTATGAAAAATTATATAATATAGAAACACAACAGGAAAATAAAAAGAGGAAAAGGCTGAAGAGATTGGAAAATATGTTAACGAAACAGCTTTGCCCAGATTCCCTAGAGAAGTAATTGAGGAAATAGAAGAAGACATTTCAACGGAGGAGATACAACAGGCAATAGCCGAAATGGCCCTGGGAAAGAGCCCAGGACCAGACGGCTACACAGCAAGGTTTTATAAACAATTTCAAGACCTAATTATACCTTTACTTAAAAAAACATATAATTCCATAACTAAAATGCAAACTATTGTACCACAGAGTACGGAAGCTCATATTATACTTATCCCAAAACCAGAAAAAGACCATACATTAAGTAAAAACTTTCGTCCTATTTCATTAACAAATATTGATATTAGATTATATTCAAAAATTATCTCTAATAGATTAACTCCAAGAATGCCGGAAAATATAAAGCTAGATCAAACAGGGTTAATAAAGGGGCGAGAAACCAGGGATAACATAATAAAGACATGCACGCTGATGGAGCATGCTCAGAGGGCCGCCATCCCAGCCTGTTTACCAACTATAGATGCTGAGAAAGCTTTCGATAGGGTGGGATGGCGGTTCTTAGAGGAGGCATTATTACAGATAGGACTGGGCCCTAGAATGCTAGGCAGGATTATGGCATTATATGCCAATTCAAGAGCCAAAGTAAGAATAAACGGGATGTTCTCAGAGTATATAAAAGTATCAAACGGGACCCGTCAAGGGTGCCCCCTATCCCCTTTATTATATATAATAGTAATGGAACATCTAAATAATGCAATAAGGAAAAATAAAGATATACAAGTAATTAAAATTAAGGACAAGGAATACAAGCTAATATAACAAACCCTATTATAACAATCCCTAATATAATAAAAGAACTTGATAGATTCGGGGGAATTAAGCAATTTCAAGGTAAATTACGATAAATCATAAATGATGAATATTACTTTAGAAGAAGAAATGCAACTACTTTTACAAAAAGATTTCCCGTTTAAATGGCAGAAAGAGGCAATTAAATACTTGGGCATTATGATTCCGAAGGATTTGAAGCAGATACAGGAATTAAATCATAATGTGGTTATACGCAAAGTAATAAAACAATTGCAAAAATACGAAAAAATAACATACTCATGGTTAGGGAGAATAAATATAGTAAAAATTGAATTATTGCCAAAGATTTTATATGCATTCCAAACGTTGCACATCGCTCCACTTAAAAGGATAATGATAGAGCTAAGGAAGGCCATAAGTAGTTTTATATGGGCAAAAAAAACCTCCCGAATAAAAAGAGAAACATTAATTAGAACGAAAAAAAATGGAGGTTTGGCAGTACCTGATTTTTTTAAATATATGCAAGCGGCATCATTGGTTAGAATTATAAACTGGCAACATGATAGTAAAAATAAACAATGGGTAATGTTGGAAGAGGATATCGCGGGGACACAGCTAAAATTCTTGCCGTGGATAAAACCTGAATTAAGGGGAAAAAAAAGGAACTGCCAATCTTTGCGAGAGCTACTTTAAAAATATGGGAATGCGGTGCTGAAAAAAGGTAAGCTATCCTCCAGGACTGGACCCTCGTCTCCATTGATGTCCAACCCGGAATTTAAGCTAGCATTGGAAAGCGTTAGCTATTTGAAATGGAACAAGATGCAGAATATAAGATTGGTCCAGATCCTGGTGGATGGAAATATGCCTAGTTTAATTGACCTCGGATTACAAGTAAAAAAACACTGGTTAAAATATCATCAACTAGAAACATTTATTGAAACAAACAACATTTTTATAAATAGACCATTAACTAAAGCAGATAATATTAAAGGAGCAGAATCATAAGAATAAACTATCTAAATTATATGTATCGCTGTTACCCACAGGAGATATTAGAGATTTAATAGGAAATGGAATAAGAAAGTGGGAAGAAGAACTAGGAGAGATAATTACAGAAGAAGAATGGAATTTTTTTTTAGGAATAATACATAAAACCTCAACGGCGTTAAAACATCAAGAACGAAACTATAAAGTGACAATGAGGTGGTACTGGAGTCCAGTGGCATTAAAAATAATTAATAGAGGAAATACAGAGAAATGCTGGAGGTGTGGGATAGAAAAAGGGACAATGGAACATACCTGGTTCAGTTGTAAGAAAGTAAGAAACTTATTCTCTCTTACGTCAGATACAGTGGATAGTATGAAAAATGGGATAATACAACATATGACAACAGCAGCTAGAACAATAATAGCACGTAAATGGAAAGAAACAGCTAGTCCAACAGTGTGGGAATGGATATGTGAAATAAACAAAATATGCTTCATGGAAAAACAAATAAGAGAAGAAGGATATATAAATAATAAGTTACCAATTGTATGGAAACAATGGGAAGAGTTTAGCTTCTCAAATGGACTGAAAGAATATTTATAATTTAAAAGAAGGGGAGAGGGAAGAAGAGAGACAGGGTTAAAGAGGTGTAACATGGATACTAGGGGGGAGGGAAGATAGGCGAGGAGGGGGAAAATGTAAGAAAGGGAATGAGTGGGTTTTTTTTTTTCTCTGTGTGTTTGGTGGTATGTTGGACGTTAATAAATGTGGAATATATTGAGTGGGTTTTATGTATGATGTTGTAAATGAACCAGTATGTATTATGGTTATTTTTTTTTTAAAAAATAATAAAAAGAAGATTTGAAACAAAGATTATTGTAGTTTCCAAGAAAAATGTATTACAAAAATGCCTCTCAGACATTGTCTGGCATATCAATGGCCCCCCTACCCACAAAGTACTCCATGTATTGGGTTCAGACATGGCGGGCGCTTTGGGGGGGCAAGCCAGGACGAGCAGCTTCAAGGGCCGTGAGGTTATCATTTTCTGGCAAGTCTGCATCTGGGCCGACTGTGACCACATAGTTTGCTGAATGTCTTTTCAGGAAATTGTGCAGAACACAGCAGGCAAGCACTATGTGATTGATTTTATATTCAGCCATGTGGATTGGCGTTAAAAAAAGGCGGAACCGGCTGGCCAGTATTCCAAAAGTGCTTTCCACAACTCTTCGGGCTCTGGCCAGCCGGAAATTAACCAGTTGCCGACCGCCGCACGCCGATGTACGTCGGCAGAATGGCACGGGCAGGCATAAGGGCTTACATGTACGTCCCTTGCCTCCCGCGGGTCGGGGGCCCGATCGGGCCCCCGCCCGGTGCCTGCGGCGGTCGGTTTTTGTCCGGGAGCGATCCGGGACGAGGAGGCGGCCATTCATTCATGGCCACCCCCTCGCGATCGCTCCCGACGAATAGAAATCCCCCGTGACATCACTTCCTCTCCTGTAATGTAAACACAGGAGAGGAAGTGATGTATTCTCTCCTCCGTGTCGGTATTTTTCGTTCCGACACGGAGGAGTTGCACCAACACTCTACACACACAGTAGAACATGCCAGGCACACTCACACCCCCCCTTTACCCCCCGATCACCCCCCCAATTACCCCTGTCACAGTGACACCAATGTCATTTTTTTTTTTTTTTTGCATTGGTGTCATTTGTGACTGTAATAACTGTTAGGGCAGTTAGAGTTAGCCCCCTTTAGTTCTAATGTACCCCCCTAACCCCCCCAATAAAGGTTTAACCCCGTGATCACCCCCCGTCGCCAGTGTCACTAAGGCTGGGTTCACATTGCAGCGGTTTATGAGAACGAATGTGATTCGCACCGCACTGCAGTGCAAATCACATCCGATCTCTGTGCGATTCGAGTTCAGCCATTCGCCGCACCCGCCGCACCCGCCGCACCCGCCGCAAATTCGCACGGGACCCTTTTTTTGGCCCGCAGCAGAATCGGATCGCATGGGTGTTCACACCATGCGATCCGAGTTTGCAGATCGCACTGCGATATGCGAACTGATCTGGGGGTGTCAGTAACATTTCACTGACACTCCCAGCAGTTCGCATAGGGCAGTGTGAACTGCCGCCGGGAGGCATGCGATGCGGGAACCCGCCGCGGATTCGCGGCGTTTCCGCATCGCTCCAGTGTGAACCCAGCCTAATAAGCGATCATTTTTCTGATCGCCGTATTAGTGTCACAGGTGACGCTAGTTAGGCAGGTAGGTATTTAGGTTCGCCGCAGTTTTTTATAGCGCCAGGGACCCCCATATACTACCGCATAAAGCCCCCTGATTGCCCCCTAGTTAACCCTTTCACCAGTGATCACCATATAACTGTTACAGGTGACGCTGGTTGGTTAGTTATTTTTTTATAGTTTCAGGGCACCCGCCATTTATTACCTAATAAAGGTTTAACCCCCTGATCACCCGGCGGGTGTCATTTGTGACTAATAACTGTTAGGGCAGTTAGGGTTAGCCCCCTTTAGTTCTAAGGTACCCCCTAACCCCCCCAATAAAGGTTTAACCCCGTGATCACCCCCCGTCGCCAGTGTCACTAAGGCTGGGTTCACATTGCAGCGGTTTATGAGAACGGATGTGATTCGCACCGCACTGCAGTGCAAATCACATCCGATCTCTGTGCGATTCGAGTTCAGCCATTCGCCGCACCCGCCACACCCGCCGCAAATTCGCACGGGACCCTTTTTTTGGCCCGCAGCAGAATCGGATCGCATGGGTGTTCACACCATGCGATCCGAGTTTGCAGATCGCACTGCGATATGCGAACTGATCTGGGGGTGTCAGTAACATTTCACTGACACTCCCAGCAGTTCGCATAGGGCAGTGTGAACTGCCGCCGGGAGGCATGCGATGCGGGAACCCGCCGCGCATTCGTGGCGTTCCCGCATCGCTCCAGTGTGAACCCAGCCTAATAAGCGATCGTTTTTCTGATCGCTGTATTAGTGTCACAGGTGACGCTAGTTAGGCAGGTAGGTATTTAGGTTCGCCGCAGCTTTTTAAAGCCCCCTGATTGCCCCCTAGTTAACCCTTTCACCAGTGATCACCATATAACTGTTACAGGTGACGCTGGTTGGTTAGTTATTTTTTTATAGTTTCAGGGCACCCGCCATTTATTACCTAGTCTCACTAGTGTACCCCTAAATTTAGGGGTGTCTACTTTCCAAAATGGGGTCATTTGGGGGGGGTTTGTGCCATCTTGGCATTTTATGGCCTTCAAAACTGTAACGCCCTTAGAAAGCCTGAAGGCGGTGCTTGGTTTTCGGGGCCCCGTAAGCGGCTAGGCTCCCAAAAAGTCCCACATATGTGGTATCCCCGTACTCAGGAGAAGCAGCAGAATTTATTTTGGGGTGTCATTTCACATATGCCCATGGCATGCGTGAGCAATATATCATTTAGTGACAACTTTGTGAAAAAAAAAAAAAAAAAAAAAGTTTGTAATTTTCCCGCAACTTGTGGCAAAATATAAAATATTCCATGGACTCAACATGCCTCTCAGCAAATAGCTTGGGGTGTCTACTTTCTAAAATGGGGTCATTTGTGGGGGTTTTGTGCCATCTTGGCATTTTATGGCCTTCAAAACTGTAATAGGTAGTGAGAAGTGAACTCAAAAATTTACGCCCTTAGAAAGCCTGAAGGCGGTGCTTGGTTTTCGGGGCCCCGTACGCGGCTAGGCTCCCAAAAAGTCCCACATATGTGGTATCCCCGTACTCAGGAGAAGCAGCAGAATTTATTTTGGGGTGTCATTTCACATATGCCCATGGCATGCATGAGCAATATATCATTTAGTGACAACTTTGTGAAAAAAAAAAAAAAAAAAAAGTTTGTAATTTTCCCGCAACTTGTGGCAAAATATAAAATATTCCATGAACTCAACATGCCTCTCAGCAAATAGCTTGGGGTGTCTACTTTCTAAAATGGGGTCATTTGTGGGGGTTTTGTGCCATCTTGGCATTTTATGGCCTTCAAAACTGTAATAGGTAGTGAGAAGTGAACTCAAAAATTTACGCCCTTAGAAAGCCTGAAGGCGGTGCTTGGTTTTCGGGGCCCCGTACGCGGCTAGGCTCCCAAAAAGTCCCACATATGTGGTATCCCCGTACTCAGGAGAAGCAGCAGAATTTATTTTGGGGTGTCATTTCACATACGCCCATAGCATGTGTGAGCAATATATCATTTAGTGACAACTTTTCGCTTGAGGCAAAAAAATAAAATATTCAATGGGCTCAACATGCCTCTTATCAATTTCCTTAGGGGGTCTACTTTCCAAAATGGTGTCATTTGGGGGGGTTTTGTACTGCCCTGCCATTTTAGCACCTCAAGAAATGAGATAGGCAGTCGTAAACTAAAAGCTGCGTAAATTCCAGAAAACGTACCTTAGTTTGTAGATGTGACAACTTTTGCGCAAACCAATAAATATACAATTATTGACTTTTTTTTTACCAAAGACATGTGGCTGAATACATTTTAGCCTAAATGTATGACAAAAATTGAGTTTATTGGATTTTTCTAATAACAAAAAGTAGAAAATATCATTTTTTTTCAAAATTTGCGGTCTTTTTTCGTTTATATCGCAAAAAATAAAAATCGCAGAGGCAATCAAATACCATCAAAAGAAAGCTCTATTTGTGAGAAGAAAAGGACGCAAATTTTGTTTGGGTACAACATTGCATGACCGCGCAATTACCAGTTAAAGCAGCGCAGTGCCAAAGTGTAAAAAGACCTCTGGTCATTTACCAGCAAAATGGTCCGGTCTGAAAGTGGTTAAAGATCCTCTGATCTGGGGTGAGGGGCCTCATCGGGAAAGGCCGCATCAGATGGTGTGCCAGGGCAAACGCCTCATCCACAATGAATACAAATGAGTCCTTCCTGATTCTCCTCTGGGGGTGGCAAGCCCAGACTGCCACTCTGGAGACGCCAGTAGAATTCCCCCTATGAGAACACTTCACCATTCGACATCTTGCCCCACGTCCAAATAGAGGAAGTCATAGGTCGCTGACACCCCCGCCAACATCACGATACTATTAAACCCCTTGTAATTATAATAGTAGGACCCCGAGTTGGGGGGTGGGACGATGCGGACATCAATTGCACCTCCACAATTGGGAAAGTCCCAACGGCTAGCAAAGTGAGAGGCCACAGTCTGCCATTCCTGTGGCGTTGAAGGAAACTGTGGAGTGAAACAAGACAAACAAATTTGTAATTTTGCACATCAACATTGCAAGCAGATTAGACACCAACATTTTTGGCCAAGATCAGTATAACATTTTGGTAAATTAGTATTTAAAGCCTAAAGTATAAGGTCCCCTTATCAGAGTCATCACCCCCCCCATCTGATGGGCCCTTGAAAAAAATGAGGGGGGGGGATGTTTTGGACAGGTAACCCTCTCCACTTGATTGAGAGCTAAATGCCTAAATAATGTGTGATACTTTGGGAAGCCCCTCCTTACTTACACTATTGGCAGCCCACCGGACAGGTAAGAAGTGTCATAATACCAAAAATAAAACAAAATGGAAGCACATTTTGACATTCTGCTATTACCTATCAAGATAATAATAGGAGAAAAAAAAAATATATAGCATTTGAAAGTATTGAGGCAGGCCCTTGCACTACATGCTTTGGTGAATTCGTCCATAAATGTGACCATCAAAAAGGTAGGTAGAGTGTGTATTGGGTTTGGTAAAGTCAGCAGATAGAGGATTGCCATCAGCTGACCTAGCAGTTGGGGGGGGGGGGGTCCTAATGAGTTTGGCTCAACCAAAAAAAAAAGTCACTCTGCATGAATTAAAGCACACACATAACATTTTTAGACATTTTAGGGGGTGTTTAGGGGAAAGCAATACTATGGAGCTGACAAAAGACATTGGTAAGTGACTAGACTATAGTTTTATGGGCCCAGAAGAGCATGGTGGGGAAGTTAGTGAGGCAAATATGCATGAAGGTCAAAAAAGGAACTTGAAAAGCTTCCAGCATGCATGGGGACAAAGGGGCAGAGCATATGAATTAGAGCATATTGCAATCACGGTAATTAGGCAATGAGTAAAGAAATGCAATACATTAGCAATCATTAAATACATAGAATGTGATGTTAAAGGATAAAACTTACCTTTATATAGTCCTTCTGCAGGACCTGAATGATGGCAGAACAGGTCTCTGTAATAACGATCCCCAGAGCCTGGGGGGAGATGCCTGTGGAGAACTTGAGGTCCTGAAGGCTTCTCCCTGTCGCCAAGTAGCGCAACGTGGCAATGAGCCTCTGCTCCGGAGTGATGGCTTGTCGCATGCATGTATCCTGCCTGGTGATATAAGGGGACAGCAAAGCCAGCAGACGGTGAAAAACGGGGTCTGTCATCCGGAGATAATTCCTGAAATCATCAGGATAATTCTCCTGGATCTCACGGAGCAAAGGCATGTGCGAGAACTGGTCACGCTGGCGCAACCAATTCTTGGTCCACAAACGCCTCCTCTCCCTGTTCATGCACTGGGCTTGTGTGAAAGCTAAAAGCCCAACACCAAGCCCCTGCACAGCACAAACTCTACGACGAGTACGTACACGAAACATGGTTTAAAACGGTCGGCTTGTCAGAACGGACAACAGAAAGCACCGATAAACAGCAATGCCTGAAAGAACGACCTGAAAAGCAGAAGCAAACAGATACGCAAAGACAAGCAGAAACGGAAGAGCAGTACCGAACTGAAGCACAAATCTGAAAAGTGCGAATCGTCTCTCACCAAACTTCTACTAACACGCGATAAACACGAGATCAGCAGAAGGAGCCCAAAGGGTGCCGGACGTGGTGCTGAACTTCCTTTTTCTAGTCCCGTCGTATGTGGCCTACGTCACCGCGTTCTTGGCAACCGGAACTTCCGACAACTTAACGACTGAATGTCCGACCGTGTGTACGGGGGCTTAGAGATGTTGAGTTGCTCGGCCTTAAATTTTCAAGTTAAAAAAAGTACATGCATGCACTTGCAAAATTATCAGGGGGATTTAATAAAACATTAGTATCAATTTTCTCATGATACAGCCCTTTAAAATTGCCAGTGCCCGATTCAAAAAGCATGGCTGCCAGTTTCAGTAGCTGCAGCAGATTCAGGTAGTTCTTAATGGTGACGCTATGTCTTCTTGGCTATGGCTTCCTGGCTATGACTATGGCTGCACCAAATTCAAAAATAATTAAATCCAATTTGTAGATAACAAATCTGGAGATGGTTAAGACCAACTGTAAGTTGGCATACAGAGACAAGCACTGTGTAGCAGAGAGGACTGTTTGCTGCCGCTAGTCCATTCCCTTCCTACAAATTTTTAAAGCATTTGTAAAAGTATTTTTCTTTATTAAAACAAACTTGTTCTATTTACTTGCTAGCTGCCCCACACCTCTTCTTCTGGGGTCCCCCACTGGCACTCTTGGCTCCTCCTCTTCTTATGGTGGCACGCTTGCGGGCTCGATCCAGAGCCGGTCTGTGTGCATCGATTGACACACACAGTGTGGCTGAGCCCATCCTCCCCCCTACACTCTCTGTTCACAGGATTTGATTGACAACAGTGGGAGCAGACGGGCACAGCACTGGATTGAGATAGGACTCAGGTAAGTATAAAAGGGGGTGATGCAAACACTCGGAATTCAATAAGGTAAAAATGTCCAGTCTTTAGAACCACTTTAAGGGTGTTCTTGTGTAATTCCTGTGCAATTTAATGCAGTGCAATTTTCAGCCCATTTAGTTGAAAAGGCTGAAATTGTGCTGGATTGCAAAAGAAGTGCATGCACTACTTTTAACCAATTAAGGGCCGCTGCATGTAGTTATACGTCGACACAATGGCACGGGCAGGCACAAGCACATACCCGTACGTGCCTGCCTTCCAGCGGGTGAGGGATTCGATCGGACCCCCTCCCGCTGACTGCGGCGGTCCATTTCGCTTCAGGAGCGATCCGGGATGAGGGGACTGCCATTGGTTTCTGGCCATTCCCTCGCGATCGCTCATGGCGAATGAGAAGCTTCCCCTGCCTGTGTAGTGTAAACACAGGCAGGAGGAAGTGATGGCACTCTCCTCGTGGCGGTCTTTTTGACCGGACGGCGTGGAGAGAAGACATCACAGTAAGTGCACCAACAGTCCACTGACACGTAGGTACACATAGGCACACTTTTTATAGCATCAGGGCACCCGCCATTTATTACCTAATAAAGGTTTAACCCCCTGAACACCTGGCGAGTGATATCAATTAGGTTTTAGGGTCAGATAGGGTCCGCGTCACCCCAGGCAGCGCTAGGTTAGTGCCAGTACTGCTAACACCCACGCGCAAAGCATAAACCTCCCTTAGTGGTATAGTATCTGAACAGATCAATATCTGATCTGATCAGATCTATACTAGCGTCCCCAGCAGTTTAGGGTTCAAAAAAACGCATTGTTAGCGGGATCAATCCAGATACCTGCTAGCACCTGCGTTTTGCCCCTCCACCCAGCCCAGTCCACCCAAGTCCAGTATAGATCGATCACTGTCACTTACAAAACACTAAACATAACTGCAGCTTTTGCAGAGTCAGGCCTGATCCCTGCGATCGCTAACAGTTTTTTTGGTAGCATTTTATACAGTCGCTGACTAGATGCTTTTTTACCTGTGAATCTCACTAGTTGTACCACTAAATTTAGAGCCCAAAATGGCAAAGTGAAGGTACACTAGTGAAGAGTTCTACACGTTTCTGAGCATGACAGATAGTGAAGAGGAAGTCACTCATCTGTCAGATTCAGGCTCCGTAAAATAAAAAATGAATGCCCTTAGAAATCCTGAAGGCGGTGCTTGGATTTTGGGGTCCTGTATGCGGCTAGGCTCCCAAAAAGTCCCACACATGTGGTATCCTCGTACTCAGGAGAAGCAGCAAAATGTGTTTTGGGGTGCAATTCCACATATAACCATGGCATGTGTGAGCAATATATCATTTAGTGACAACTTTTTGTAAAAAAAAAAAAAAAAATTTTTTGTTGTTGTCATTATTCAATCACTTGGGACAAAAAAAAAATATTCAATGGGCTCAACATGCCTCTCAGCAAATAGCTTGGGGTGTCTACTTTCCAAAATGGGGTCATTTGGGGGGGGGGGGGGGGGGGGTGTGCCATCTTGGCATTTTATGGCCTTCAAAACTGTGATAGGTAGTGAGGAGTGAAATAAAAAATGAATGCCCTTAGAAATCCTGAAGGCGGTGCTTGGTTTTCGGGGTCCCATATGCAGCTAGGCTCCCAAAAAGTCCCACACATGTGCTATCCCCATACTCAGGAGAAGCAGCAAAATTAATTTTGGGGTGCAATTCCACATATAACTATGGCATATGTGAGCAATATATCCTTCAGTGACAACTTTTTGTAAACATTTTTTTTTTGTCATTATTCAATCACTGTAAAAAGACCTCTGGTCCTTAGGCTGACAATTGGTCCAGGGCTTAAGTGGTTAAAGACACACTGCAATTAGATCAGGAATACATTAACACCTGCATAAGATCGCACATCCAATGCAATTTTGAATGGCTTTACTGCACGTGTAGTTTTGTGAATGGGCCCTAAATACATGTAAGATCAGGCAGGCATCCTAGTTTTTGGATGAGCTACCTATCAGGACTTTACTGACCTCAGATTTTACTTGCTGATGAGTAAACCCAAGTGCTTTCAAAATCTAGAATCTACTTTGGAGGAACTGAGGGTAAAACCCCAGTCTAACCCCTGCTTCATTAATGGCCTGAAGGAACGTTTGACTTTTTTTAACCACTTAAGGACCGCCGTATTGCCATTGTACGTCATTACAATAGCACAGGCAGGCACAAGCACGTACATGTACGTGCCTGCCTTCCAGCGGGTGGGGGGTCCGATCGGACCCCCTCCCACTGGATACGGCGGTCCGGTTTGCTGCAGGAGCGATCCGTAATGAGGGGATGGCCGTTGGTTTCTGCCCATCCCCTCTCGATCGCTCCTGGCCAATGACAAGCTTCCTCCCACTGTGTATTGTATACACAGGAAGGAGGAAGTGATGTCATTCTCCTCGGGGCGGTCTTTTTGACCGGACTACGAGGAGAAGACAAAAAGTAAGTGTGCACCAACACTACACTGACATGTAGGTACACACAGGCACACAAACCCCCCCCGATCCCCCCCGATCGCCCCCGCCCCCCCCCCCCCCCCAGTCACAGTGTCACTGATTGCATTGATCATTTATATACTGATCACTGCATTCAGTGTCAGTTGTAAAAGTAAAAACTGTCAGGGCAGTTAGTGTTAGGTCCAGGGTAGCCCCCTATCACCCCCCAATAAAGATTTAACCCCCTGATTGCCCCTAGAGTTAACCCTTTCACCCCCTTTTGCCAGTGTCACTAAGCGATCTTTTTTCTGATCGCTGCATTAGTGTCGCTATTGTCGCTAGGTAGCTAGTTTTTTTTTAGGTTCACCGCCAAGTTTTTTATAGCGCTAGGTACCCCGATATACTACCCAATAATGGTTTTAACCCCCTGATTGCCCCTAGAGTTAACCCTTTCACCCCCTTTTTCCAGTGTCACTAAGCGATCATTTTTCTGATCGCTGCATTAGTGTCGCCATTGTCGCTAGGTAGCTAGTTATTTTTTTAGGTTCACCGCCAGGTTTTTATAGCGCTAGGTACCCCGATATACTACCCAATAATGGTTTTAACCCCCTGATTGCCCCTAGTTAACTCTTTCACCAGCGATCACAGTATAAGTGTCACTGGTGACGCTGGTTAGCCAGTTAGTTATTTAGGTTCCCCGTCAGGTTTTTATATAGCGCCAGGGACCCCCATATACTACCTAATAAAAATTTGAACCCCCTGATTGCCCCTAGTTAACCCTTTCACCAGTGATCACCGTATAAGTGTTATGGTGACTCTGGTTAGTTTGCTTTTTATAGCATCAGGGCACCCACCATTTATTACCCAATAAAGGTTTAACCCCCTGATCACCCGGCGGGTGATATCAATTAGGTTTTAGGGTCAGGGTCTGCGTCGCCCCAGGCAGCGCTAGGTTAGTGCCAGTACCGCTAACACCCACACGCAAAGCATAAACCTCCCGTAGTGGTATAGAATCTGAACAGATCAATATCTGATCTGATCAGATCTATACTAGCGTCCCCAGCAGTTTAGGGTTCCAAAAAAACGCATTGTTAGCAGGATCAGCCCAGATACCTGCTGGCACCTGCGTTTTGCCCCTCCGCCCAGCCCACCCAAGTGCAGTATCGATTGATCACTGTCACTTACAAAACACTAAACACATAACTGCAGCGATCGCAGAGTCAGGCCTGATCCCTGCGATCGCTACGTTTTTTTTGGTAGCATTTTATATTTAAATCCGGAAGGCAGTGCTTGGGTTATCAGCTGAAGCTGATAAGACTCACACAGGCAAACATTAGACAATCGGCACAAGTAAATAATATGAAATAAAACAAGTCAGCTATGAACAGGGATGCAGGGTTGCCATAGAAATGTTGGATTGAGAAGGAGGCTTGGTTAACAGTACAGGAAGTGCTCAATGTAAGGGTGGAAATACACTCCACTGTGGACGCAGGAAACAATACTTAAGATGGCGCTGCCTAACCCCTGGAAACAAGTTTTTTTAAAGTTTCTTTAAACAGTAAGTAATATGCAATTTGGTCTGGATTACAGTGGCTATAGTTTGATAATTACTTATTATAATGGACTAAATGAAAAGAAGCATCAGAGTGGGAGAGTTTACTTCCTTGTAAAGGTTATAACACCCTCCTTTAAAGGTTATGAACTGTAACCATGTCAACACGTACATCAGATTAGTAAACAATGTAGAGTATTGTTTGGTATGCATGCTTTGCCTTCAGCAGCTCTCTATGTACATATTTCTGTAAATGCTTCACCTGCTTCCAGACAATCATGTGACTACAAATAATGTTTACAAACCAGGATCTGCCCATCTGACCATGCACTGATAAAGACAAGAAATCACATGATTTTTTACTACGCTCATTATAAAACAAATAGCTGAACAGCATATATATTTCCTTTGTTAAACCGAATTATGTGTGAGACAGTTACAGGAAGTAATACACTGAGGCTTTGCTCTGCATTCATAAAATGTTTGCCGGGGGCCCACGGAATGACAGAACGGGGAGATGCCTATGTAAACAAGGCATTTTCCTTTTCTGCCTAGCAACATGACAGAGATCTCGGGAGCAGTGATCGCTGTCATGTTCTAGTGAGGCAATCCCCCCCCACAGTTAGAATCACTCCCTAGGACACACTTAACCCCTTGATCACCCCCTAGTGTTTAACCCCTGCCCTGCCGGTGTCATTTACACAGTAATCAGTGCATTTTTATAGCACTGATCGCTGTATAAATGACAATGATCCCAAAATAGTGTCAAAAGTGTCCGATGTGTCTGCCATAATGTCACAGTCATGATAAAAATTGCAGATCGCTGCCATTACTAATAAAAAAAAATAATAATAAAAATGCCATAAATCTATCCCCTATTTTGTAGACGCAATAACCTTTGTGCAAACCAATCAATATACGCTTATTGCGATTTTTCTTTACCAAAAATACATAGAAGAATACATATCGCATAAACTGAGAAAGAAATTAGATTTTTTATATATTTTTGGGGGATAGTTATTATAGCAAAAAGTAAAAAATTTAGCTTTTGTCACTCTTTGTTTGTTAAAAATAAAAACCCCAGAGGTGATCAAATACCACCAAAAGAAAGCTCTATTTGTGGGAAAAAAGGATGTCAGTTTTTATGATTACTTACCCTACTGGTCATAGCCATGGCCGTAGTGGGAAGAGAAAACAAAGTAGGTGCAACAGTGCTCAGTGCCGAATTAGAAACCAGTGCATGTGTAGTGGACACATGTTTAGGAGAACAGTGAATAGAAGTAGATAAACGTGGAGTGATTTGTTTAGAGCAAACAGGTTGTGGTCGAGGAGTCGCAGTGGACCCGAAAGTCGTCAAAGTGATTCCGTTGAAGTAGTATCAGATTCTCCCTTTGGTTTCTTAGGGAGTCTATCCTCTGATAGATCCTGATAGACTTGTGATTGGCTAGATGGTACAAAGGAAGCAGAATATGTATTAGGTACATCATTGTCCAATTTAGCTTCTCCATAAGTGTTCGGTCTATTAATTTGCCTATTATATACAGTTTGATTTCATTTGTAGGTATAGCCATTCTCATGCGCTAACTTATCTCAGAGAAATTTACCTTCCTTTACATTAATAATACCCAATGTATATTCTTCAATATATTCATGTAACTCATAATTTTTTACAAACATAGGAGAAGTTGTTATTGCAAAATGATCTTGATATCACATCTGGGTTTGAGCATCCAGATTTGTGATCTCCGTTTCATATTGGTTACATAGGATTGTAATTATCTCTAATGAACAAATCTGTAGATTTTGTTCCAAGACATTCTTCAAGGAGTCATTCATTTTCCTAAGATTAGCGGAAATTTGAATCCTAAGACCCCAAGGTACAATTTTGTTATCAGAGTATTTATCTAAATATTTTTTGTGGCAAAAGATTCTTACTTTTTTTCCCAATAAATGTTCTAGTCTCATAGTCTCATAAAGGATTTGTCTAAGTCAGCCTCAATGATATTTGAGGCATTCTGAGACAAATTGATTTTGGTCATAAGCCCCTCTCATGCCTTTCCACAAAATTCTGCCTTATTTGACTAGCACCACTGCACAATATTAGCAAAGAATAAAAAATTATGAATCAGCAATACAATAGTTGCATTTTTGACAACACAATAATTACATGTAAATAAATTTATAATGTCTCCAGGATAGGGATAGAGTCACCCAAGAATAGAAAAAGTGGTATTCAAACACCTATTTATGTAATAGTTCAAGTGATAGGTAACACTAAGATATCCGGCACCTGGGGCATGTCCGGATGCGATAGGAGATAGACATGCTGCTGTGGAGCTCCGCCAACTCTGCTGGAATCCACTGCCCTCCTGGGCCAGCACTTCCACAGGAGGCCTCCAATGAACCCATCCTTAACCCCTTAACCCTGGGCATCCCATGGGCAGAACGGTACCTTTATTGGGTGTTCCGAATGGCTGTTCGCTCTGTTGTCCAGCTCTCGGCCAGCTCCATCCGCGGGTATACCGCTGCCATCTTCCGTGGTCGAGTGCCGTGTCCCGCGGGATGAGTAGCAGCCCTGTCCTAGTGCACCTCCGACAGGTCCACTGGCCCTGGAGGACGGTGTATGGGCTGTCGGACGGCCGCTGGAGGAGACCTACAGTGATCAGCGCTTCAGGGACACAGGTGAGAGGCTGCCATCTTGCTACACCTCTAGCTCACTAGTTGCCTCCTCATCCTCCCGCTCCAGATTCAAGCCCCACAGAGCTTCAGAGGCACCTTACTCACTAGGGGGAGACCCAGACCGGGGAATAGAGGGACTTCCATCCCAGTAACAGCCCTGATGGCGGCCGAGGCCTTGTTTTCACATCCAAGTGTAGCAGCCATCTTGCTACACGCAGCAGCAGTGTGGCTGGGACTGCTTGGATCCTCATAGGCCTGACTTGCAATCTGCAGGGTCGCTCTATATGCCTGCCCGTTTAGACTGCACATCATGGTCCTGATCTGAAGTCCCCCTCCCTGCCTCAGGAGGTGCTACACTCTGCATCAAACTCAGGAGCAACCATTTTACTACACCTCATAAACTTGTTCTTCCAAATTTCAAATTCCTAGGTGATTGATCCCTCCCCCAACTTTACCCCAAACTCTCCTCACCAGGCAGCATATAGTTCCACAGAAGAATTGGAGTGAGATATTAACCTGAGTTTAAAGAAAAAAGATGAAACAAGGACACAACCACAACTAAGTGGGGACACATGTGAGACGCGATGCAGATCACCATCTTTATCACCATCTGTAAGGAATAATCGCCTTAAATAGCTTTTTTTTTTGCATCTCTGCTGTTCACACTAGGGCATGCTGTCGGGCAAGAAGGCGTACAATCGCTGTGTGCAACAGCACTCATTGATCACATATCCACTGCTCAATAAAGAGCAGAAGAAAATGGCTCCAAAAGGAGCTGATTCACCGAATGTACAGTACCCTATAGCTGCCAGTGGCCCTCCGCAGGAGTCTGCATCCGCACAATATAACAGGGAGTTCTCCTCTCAGTTCACAAAAGCTGATTTGGACTCCAGCTTAACCATGATTTATGAAAAAATTGTTGAAAAATTACAATATGAACTCCAAAAAACAACAAACACACTCACACAAAAAATAGCAACCCTGGAAGGATGCACAGACATTCTAGAAACCAAACATGATGAGCTATCACTTGCGCACAACTATCTTAGAAAGGACTTTAAACTTTTAGCTAAAAACCACTCATACTAACAATCACAAGTGGAAGATTTGGACACAATCTTCTTCCAGAAAGATGCATAACATTGAATTGGATGGCACAAAAATTCAAATTTTTCCAGACATCTCGCAAGCTACCTTGGAAAGGAAACGCAAAATGAAGGCGATTACTTCAGTACTACAATCAGCTCATATTAGATACAGGTGGGGTTTTCCATTTAAATTAACAGTACCACATAATGGCACCACCTATACAGTCTTCAACATCTCGGAAGGTAAAGATCTCCTTGTGAAATTGGGTCCCCTAGATCCGGTTTCAGTTGCAAGACCTCCTACCACTCCTCATGCTTCACCTATCTGGACCACCCCAGCCATGCATCGTGATCAAAGAAGATGGCGACCATCATTCAGAAATTTGGATACCTGAAGATAAAGCTGACGCTTACCTGCGGCTGAAAGTTTACCCTTCTGTTGGGGGTGGAGAGAGGCGAGGGAATTTTTTTCTCTCTCTCTCTTTTCTTCTCTCTTTTTCGAAGGGTTCAAAGAACAATTTTTACAGTTCTAGAAATTTGCAAGTTTTATAGTTTGATTGACTGTGTAGAGTAAACATCTGTTCTACACCTTTAAAATGTATTGGGTTGGTATATCACAGTTCCTTCTATACAAACTTATACATTTAACTTTTTTCATTTTCTTTTTTTATGTTGTTTTTTTCTACAAATTTTTTCAACATATATTACAGCATGCACTTATATTTTTGTTTATAGAATCCTCGCTAAGGCTGATTGGCTCCGCCTCTGCTAGTTTGGCCCCTACTCACAAAGGACCCCAAAAGCATGGTTTAACTAGTGGAAACTCTTCTGCGACTGATTCTGCTATCCATTATTTTAATGATGGAGGCTCCATTTGTGAGTAATGGACAGTATTGTCCACAACACTATTATTTTTGGTCAGGAGGTGCTTCTCACCCTGACCCCCAAGCTATAATTAATATTTCTCATAATTATACTAAATATATTTTATATATGAAGATATTGATGGCAACACAGTGAGTAACCAAATTCCTCTATCTCAGTTAATTTTTAATTTCTTATGTTAATGGTGATAACCATATTACTAATACCACACCGACTTTGCTATATCCTCAACCCTGGGCCCTGTGATCCATTACCTCTACCTCATAACCATCATCGCTTTTTAAAACCAACACAATGGGTCTTAGGGTGATTTCTCACAATGCCCAGGGCATTAATTCGCCTCACAAGAGAAAAAAGGCTTTTCGCCACTACAAAAGATTAGGAGCTGATATAATATTAATGCAAGAAACTAATTTTGCAACAGAAAAACTTCCTAAATTATTTGATAAAAGTTACAGCCAATTTTATTGCACTACTTACAACACAAAATCTAGGGCTGCTGCTATATTTATTAGGAACTCAGTGGTTTTTGAGGTTCAGAATGTCTTTAAAGACCCAGACAGTCGTCAATTCACACTGATAACCATTATGATAGTATGATATTTCCATCTTTTATACATTTAATTTGCTATTGGAGTCTATTATAACCCACCACTGCCATCTTGTGTCCCTTATTGGTACTACAGCCCCCATGGTAATTACATAAGCTCTGGAAATTTTCTGTTTGCATCGTGGTTGCCGTTGAGGTACATACGCCTATACAGCAGCACCACTTAAAGCAATAGATACTCCACTTTTTTTATTCTTTACCTTTTTTTTTTTTTTGTATCGTATCTTCTCTCCTTTGTATTTGTTTGGCTTAAGGTTTATTGGTTATCTCTATCTCAAGGTTGGTTACTAATAAGCCATATACAATGAGTGATATTTCATGAAGACCAAATTATACTTGATTTCTCCGTTAAAAATTACATAAATCCATTATGATTGCCCCTATCCCAAGTGGAATTTATTCAGCTCCACTGGATGTATACTAATACATCTTATTAAGCCATTAATCTGTTTAATCTTTTCCTATCACAGACAAAAGCACTGATTCATTCGCAGCTCCCCATCATCTAAAGATATACATAATCTGCACAGATATACACATTCAAATCAATTGTCATAGCTATCCGCCCTTTGCCTTCATGATTTTTCCCCAGTCAGTTACTATATACCCTCTTACCAGAGGGATCTTTCACGTTCTATTTAAATGTGAATATAAAGCTTTTTTTATTGGTTTTCTTATGCTATTCTTTGTTAAACTCATAAACCTTGATTGCAAGTTACTAAGACTGAGTTTTAGACCAGCTGGTCTAATTAAGTTTCACTGTCGGTTGGGAAATCAACATTTTCCCAACCCCATACTATTTTTTTTTTTCATTATAGTTATTTGTTAGACCAAAGTATTGTTGAACTAAATTCATTTTTTACAAGCAAATATAAATGTGGTACAATCCTTCTACTATGCCTAGAACTGCATATGATAGGAGAAAAGTTCATTTTTATTAAATCCTTGTACACCTGGTTGACCTCAACTACACATGGAAAATTCAGATATAGATATTATACTCACCCTTCACTGTATCTATTGACCTCACATCCTAATGATTCCCCGAAATATGAAATGACACCATGTCCATCACGGTTTTATCACATAATGTTCAGGGTTTCAACGCCCGGAACAAAAGGAAAAAAAGCCTTCCTACAATATAAAAAAACTAAATGCAAAAATAGTAATGTTGCAAGAAACACCATGAAAGACAGTGACCCTACGTTCTTCCACAAAGCATTTAATCAATCCTTTTACACCACTGCTTCCTCTAAGACCAAAGGAGTGGCTCTCTTAATTCATCAATCTTTTCCTTTACAGGTTCAGCTGGTTTACAAGGACCAAGATAGTCAGTTCATTATTATTAAAGGCACACTGTCGGGTAGAGATATTACAATTGTCAATATATACGCACCAAATGAGACACAAACCACCTTCTTCATACAATTTTTTAATAAGCTACAACAATTTAATTCCTCACATATCATTTTTGGCGGAGACTATAACTCTGTACTCCAGCCTAACCTCGACCGTAGCAAACAAAACCAGAATTCAAAAACTTTCTCTAAAACAACTATTTCACACATAAATGATTTCGAATTGATAGACTCCTGGAGAGCATTAAATGTGGATGCACGCGAGTATGAGTCATGTGGGCGTGAGTAGAAGGTTACTCACGCCCACATGACTCATTCACACATTCACGCATAGATCATATATTTTGCACCCCAATAATCTTAGCAAACACACAGGATGCCGCAATACACCCTTGTTCTTGGTCAGATCATCATATACAGTTAGGGCCATAAATATTTGGACAGTGACACAATTTTCGCAAGTTGGGCTCTGCATGCCACCGCATTGGATTTGAAATGAAACCTCTACAACAGAATTCAAGTGCAGATTGTAACGTTTAATTTGAAGGGTTGAACAAAAATACCTGATAGAAAATGTAGGAATTGTACACATTTCTTTACAAACACTCCACATTTTAGGAGCTCAAAAGTAATTGGACAAATAAACATAACCCAAACAAAATATTTATTTATTCAATATTTTGTTGTAAATCCATTGGAGGCAATCACTGCCTTAAGTCTGGAACCCATGGACATCACCAAACGCTGGGTTTCCTCCTTCTTAATGCTTTGCCAGGCCTTTCCAGCCGCAGCCTTCAGGTCTTGCTTGTTTGTGGGTCTTTCCGTCTTAAGTCTGGATTTGAGCAAGTGAAATGCATGCTCAATTGGGTTAAGATCTGGTGATTGACTTGGCCATTGCAGAATGTTCCACTTTTTTGCACTCATGAACTCCTGGGTAGCTTTGGCTGTATGCTTGGGGTCATTGTCCATCTGTACTATGAAGCGCCGTCCGATCAACTTTGCACCATTTGGCTGAATCTGGGCTGAAAGTATATCCCGGTACACTTCAGAATTCATCCGGCTACTCTTGTCTGCTGTTATGTCATCAATAAACACAAGTGACCCAGTGCCATTGAAAGCCATGCATGCCCATGCCATCACGTTGCCTCCACCATGTTTTACAGAGGATGTGGTGTGCCTTGGATCATGTGCCGTTCCCTTTCTTCTCCAAACTTTTTTCTTCCCATCATTCTGGTACAGGTTGATCTTTGTCTCATCTGTCCATAGAATACTTTTCCAGAACTGAGCTGGCTTCTTAAGGTGTTTTTGGGCAAATTTAACTCTGGCCTGTCTATTTTTGGAATTGATGAATGGTTTGCATCTACATGTGAACCCTTTGTATTTACTTTCATGGAGTCTTCTCTTTACTGTTGACTTAGAGACAGATACACCTACTTCCCTGAGAGTGTTCTGGACTTCAGTTGATGTTGTGAAAGGGTTCTTCTTCACCAAAGAAAGTATGCGGCGATCATCCACCACTGTTGTCTTCCGTGGACGCCCAGCCCTTTTTGAGTTCCCAAGCTCACCAGTCAATTCCTTTTTTCTCAGAATGTACCCGACTGTTGATTTTGCTACTCCAAGCATGTCTGCTATCTCTCTGATGGATTTTTTCTTTTTTTTCAGCCTCAGGATGTTCTGCTTCACCTCAATTGAGAGTTCCTTTGACCGCATGTTGTCTGGTCACAGCAACAGCTTCCAAATGCAAAACCACACACCTGGAATCAACCCCAGACCTTTTAACTACTTCATTGATTACAGGTTAACGAGGGAGACGCCTTCAGAGTTAATTGCAGCCCTTAGAGTCCATTGTCCAATTACTTTTGGTCCCTTGAAAAAGAGGAGGCTATGCATTACAGAGCTATGATTCCTAAACCCTTTCTCCGATTTGGATGTGGAAACTCTCATATTGCAGCTGGGAGTGTGCACTTTCAGCCCATATTATATATATAATTGTTTTTCTGAACATGTTTTTGTAAACAGCTAAAATAACAAAACTTGTGTCACTGTCCAAATATTTATGGCCCTAACTGTAGTTACTCTTAGTACACAATTTATTGGCTTTTCCTCCACTCCATACTCATGGAGAATTAATGAGTCATTAGTAACAGACCCCACCCACCAACAAGAGATCACATCAGAAATAAAAGAATATTTTTCATTAAACTCAACCCCAGATATTTCCCCATCTACACTATGGTTAGCCCATAAAGCAGTATTAAGAGGCCACCTCATCAAACGGGCAGCACAATGTAATAGATTGAAATGGGAAAAAATACATTCTCTTACTAAGGACCTCCATAATCTATACAAACTTCATACAAATACACACGACCCAGACATCTTTAAAACAATTTCCCAAAAGCGAAACGAATTAGACTCATGTCTCACATACAAAGCTGAAAAAGCACTTAGATGGTCAAAAGCTATTTTTTTTTTTATCTAGCAATACTTATTCCACAATGTTTGCATGCAAACTTAATCAATCAATTAAACCCACCCACGTCTATAAACGTAAGAATAACTCCAATCAAATAATCACTCACCCCCAAGAAACACTGTCTATTTTCAAGAATTTCTACTAAAATCTACTCTCAGCGCCTTCCTTGTCGATTCCTCCCTCAGTACTCTCCTGGCTAGATAAAATTCCATTTAAGCTAACTCAAACACAAATAGACAAATCAAATGACCCATGCACAGAAGATAAACTACTCCTAATAATTAAATCTCTTAAGAAAAATTCAGCTCCTGGCCTAGACGGATTCTCCTCCTTCTATTACAAGCAATATCACCAACTTCTAATACCAAACTTAGCAAAATTATACAACAGCATTCTAAAAGGAAATCAATTCCCCGAAGAAATGTTACTTGCCAATATGTCCCTCATCCCAAAACCAAACAAAGATCACAGATTACCCCAAAACTATAGCCCGATCTCAGTAATAAATAACGACCTTAAGATATTTAGTAGACTCTTGGCAAATAGATTAGCCTCAATAATCCCCTCCCTGATTTCCCCCTATCAATCAGGATTCATACCAGGTAGTCAAATTACAGACAAAATAAGGCTAGTTACAAACATAATTCAAGAAGCAAATATTAACTCCAAATCAGTTCTATTACTAAGTTTAGATATCAACAAAGCTTTTGACAGTGTTTCCTGGAACTTCCTAGATATAGTACTAAATAAATACGTTTTAAAGGAGAATTTACCCACACCTTTCATGCTCTTTATCACAGCCCATCCACCAGGATAAGACTACCAGGCTGTAACTCTGACTTTTTCAGAGTGGGCAGGGGCACACGACAAGACTGCTCCCTCTCCCCATTACTTTCCGCTCTAGCGATTGAACCTTTAGCAACAGCAATCCTATTAAACCCAGATATCAAGGGCTGTTCAACAAATAACGACACCTATAAATTAAGCATGTATGCAGACATCATGATCCTTTTCCTCATACAACCAAATATTGCTTTACCGAACCTTTTACATACCCTTAATACTTTTGCATCTTTATCAGGACTGACTGTAAATGTTTCCAAATTTATTGGTATGCCAATAAATATTCCACCATCCCATTTAAATTCCCTCTTTCAATTTCTCCTGGTCACTAGAATCGCTTCCATACTTGGGTATCTTCCTCACTCCTAATATCAAAGATTTATCATCAAAAAACTGCATACCCTTAATACAAAACTTAAGATTGCCATTAAAAATGTGCAAATCCTTCAAAATATAATTTTTAGGCTGAATCACATCAGTTAAAATGACTATCCTACCAAAAATATTATACCTATTCAGAGCACCCCCAATTAGACTAAACAAAATAATGATCACTAAATTCCAAACAGAAATGAATAAATTCATATGGCTAGACTCTCACCCACGTTTATCAAGATAGGTGTTATAAAATCCACAAAGATGTGGAGGTCTGGGCCTCCCAGACTTTTGGCTGTACTACTTATCTTCCAGATGGTCTCAAATGGCACAATGGCATATTCTCAATACCAAGATACCCTGGGTTAGATTACAGAGAGATTCCATCCAACCATTTTCCATCTCAGGCATATTGTGGGGAAACAAAATGTCAAACCACACCATTGACACCCTTAATCAAATAGTTTCACAATCATACCAACTATGGAAATTATACAATAAAAATTAAACCGTATATCTCCCCCACATACCTCCTTCATAGCTGACCCAAAATTTTTCCAAAATACTAATGATGTGTGTGACTTCTCATGGTGGACTAACAATAACCTGATTTCTCTCATTAATTTTATAGAAAACAATAACTTCTCCTCATTCTCTTCCTTAAAAACCAAACACTAAATTCCCAATATATTTACCTTATTGTATACTATTTTTCTAATTTTCCATATGTACAATTTGCTATTGTAAATATTCTGGCATAGATTATGCATTTTTGTACCACCTTTTGTACCAAATAAAAATAGTTTGTAAACAAAGACGCAGACAGTCATTATTTGATTTTGAAAGGCTCAATTAAAGGATGTTCTGTCACTATTGCCTCAGTATATGCTCCCAATGAAGACCATTCAAACTTTTTCAACAAATTTTTTGACACTCTAGACAAGTATCATTCTGCACATCTGATAGTGGGTGGTGACTTTAATTTAGCTGCTCATTCAGCTCTAGACAGAAACAAAGTTGTCCCATCCTCTAAAGCTTTTCCCAAATCTTTGAACAGATCACTATATAACTTTCAATTAGTAGACACCCTACACATTCTTCTCTAACAGTTTCGCCCTTCTTGATTACAACTTCTGCACCCCATCCTACTTGCCAATTCCTCTAGGGCAGATATCCATGCATGTCCTTGGTCTGATCACCACATAGTCTCCTTTAACACTTCACACATAGGTTTAGCTAACACAACACACTCATGGCGAATAAACAATTCCTTGCTCACAGACCCATCAAGCAACCAACAAATTCTATGTCACCTTGAGGAATACTTTGCACATAACGTAACACCAGATATGTCTCCTACAAATACAGTGGGGATGGAAAGTATTCAGACTCCCTTAAATTTTTCACTCTTTGTTATATTGCAGCCATTTTCTAAAATCATTTAAGTTCATTTTTTTCCTCATTAATGTACACACAGCATCCCTTATTGACAGAAAAACACAGAATTGTTGACATTTTTGCAGATTTATTAAAAAAGAAAAACTGAAATATCACATGATCCGAAGTATTCAGACCCTTTGCTGGGCCACTCATATATTTAACTCAGGTGCTGTTCATTTCTTCTGATCATCCTTGAGATGGTTCTATACCTTCATTTGAGTCCAGCTGTGTTTGATTATACTGATTGGACTTGATTAGGAAAGCCACACACCTGTCTATATAAGACCTTACAGCTCACAGTGCATGTCAGAGCAAATGAGAATCATGAGGTCAAAAGAACTGCCTGAAGAGCTCAGAGACAGAATTGTGCAAGGCACAGATCTGGCCAAGGTTACCAAAACATTTCTACTGCACTTAAGGTTCCTAAGAGCACAGTGGCCTCCATAATCCTTAAATGGAAGACGCTTGGGACGACCAGAACACTTACTAGAGCTGGCCATCCAGCCAAACTCAGCTATCGGGGGGAGAAGAGCCTTGGTGAGAGAGGTAAAGAAGAACCCAAAGATCACTGTGGCTGAGCTCCAGAGATGCAGTTGGGAGATGGGAGAAAGTTGTAGAAAGTCAACCATCACTGCAGTCCGCCACCAGTCAGGGCATTATGGCAGAGTGGCCAGACAAAAGCCTTTCCTCAGTGCAAGACACATGAAAGCCTGCATGGAGTTTGCTAAAAAAACACCTGAGGGACTCCAAGATGGTGAGAAATAAGATTCTCTGGTCTGATGAGAGCTTTTTGGCCTTAATTCTAAGCGGTATGTGTGGAGAAAAACAGGCACTGCTCATCACCTGTCCAATACAGTCACAACAGTGAAGCATGGTGGTGGCAGCATCATGCTGTGGGGGTGTTTTTCAGCTGCAGGGACAGGGCGACTGGTTGCAATCAAGGGAAAGATGAATGCGGCCAAGTACAGGGATATCCTGGACAAAAACCTTCTCCAGAGTGCTCAGGACCTCAGACTGGGCTGAAGGTTTACCTTCCAACAAGACAATGACCCTAAGCACACAGCTAAAATAACGAAGGAGTGGCTTCACAACAACTCCATGACTGTTCTTGAATGGCCCAGCCAGAGCCCTGACTTAAACCCAATTGAGCATCTCTGGAGAGACCTAAAAATGGCTGTCCACCAATGTTTACCATCCAACTTGATAGAATTGGAGAGTCTCTGCAAGGAGGAATGCAGAGGATCCCCAAATTCAGGTGTAAAAAACATGTTGCATCTTTCCCAAAAAGATTCATGGCTGTATTAGATCAAAAGGGTGCCTCTACTAAATACCGAGCAATGGGTCTGAATACTTAGGACCATGTGATATTTCAGTTTTTCTTTTTTTTTTATAAATCTGCAAAAATGTCAACAATTCTGTTTTTCTGTCAATATGGGGTGCTGTGTGTACATTAATGAGGGGGAAAAAAGGAACTTAAATTATTTTAGCAAATGGCTGCAATATAACAAAGAGTGAAAAATGTAAGGGGGTCTGAATACTTTCCGTCCCCACTGTATATGGATGGTGCATAAAGCGGTAATGAGAGACCATTTGATAAATATCGCCTCAATTAAAAACAAATCCAAACTTGAATTGGCCTCCCAGACATCTCCAAATATCAATGGGCCTGCCAACTATCCAGAATAATAGACTGGAATGTCCATTCCCACACAAAGGTAAATATCGAAAATCCTTTCACCCCAATACCTATTCACCAAATCCCCTGGATCGCTTCGAACAGGACCCCTCAGACCTGCAAACAACACCCTCTAATAGGAAGCAACCTACAAACCTTTCAAAATTCATGCCAAACTCACCATATCTGTTCCACACATAGTCCATTGACCCCAATAAGACATAATCCAGAATTCCCATCAGGGCTCTCTGATGCGTTTCTTAGAGATATCTGGCCCAACCCTGAGGTGCGTGCAGAACAATTCTTCTCAAGAGACACATTCCTTCCCTTGAACAATCTGCCCACACATGTATCAGGACGTCCATTCCCACAATGGATATACTTTCAAATTCGACTTTCCGGAACCAACCCCTCCACCGCACTGAATACTCCAGAGCTCACACACCATTTGAAAATGCCTGCACCAGATCAGAACCACAAAGACACATGATGAGAATTAGTTATCAACCTATCTGAAAAGGATTGGGAAAATAATTACACTTACATTCACAAGGGCTCGATCATCATGTCGACACAGGAGAACGGCTTCAAAGTATTCTCCAAGTGGTACAAAACACCAGTTAGACTACACAAATTTTCCCCATCCATACCCTCAACCTGCTGGAGATGCAATGATGGAGAAGGCTCTCTACTCCACATTTGATGGTCTTGCCCTCAAATTCAACCATTTTGGAAGGAGGTCCACCGTATTACCACAAACATTACCACCTTACAATTAGAATTCACCCCGGCACAAATGTTACTTCACTACTCTTCGATCCCAAAAAGACTCTATCATCATTCGCTTGCCCTACACCTAATAAACGCAGCAAAGATGTGCATCCCAACTCTGTGGAAATCCACTAATCCACCAACCACGGCCGACTGGCTCAAACGCCTTAACAAAATATCAGAATTAGAGGAACTGATCCAACAATCCAAGGATATACCAACTAAATACAGGGAAGTCTGGTCCAGCTGGCAACACTTCCAGACTACCGATTAATATAGAAGTCTCTGCGTATAAGCCCTCACCCCTACTCCCTCCCTTGTTCCTAAACTTTCTCTTCCCAAAACTCCCCCACAATAGAGCCAACGATCAAATCATATCAGACAGGATTTCCTTGGACTAGATGAAACCTCTACCACACCCTCTTCGCTATGGCCCCTCTCTAATCTTACTACTCAGCCTTACCTTTTTCAGGTACTCCATCCCTAAGAACATAGCCACATTTATACAAATTCCAATCAGAACTACCCCTCTTAGGAAATTTCAGAGGTACAGCAACCACCCCCCCCCCCCCCCCATGATATCAAGATAGTATAAAATGTAATGATAACACCCGCACCTATCACGCTAAAATCTTAGCTGTAGAAGGCCCAAAGACCCTCATCCACACACCAATAACATTCTCTGAATCCTATTCTGCCCCCCAACATGAAGATATAGCACCACAAAATTGGCGGGTCAGATCTGGGACAAAGAACCAAGTGCCTCAGGAGACACCCAGGTACCCACACAAAAACATACCAAAATGTAGAATGCCTGTACACTTAGACTTCATTTGGGGAAAGGGGCCGAGATAATTCCTATGTCCCATCATTTAAACATCACATACCCCAGATAAGGCAAGGTCCTTGTTCATATCTCTCAATATCCCTCAAAAGGACGATTATAACACTACAGCTGATCATCAGATAATAAATATGATAAAAAAATAAGCGCAGTAAATACGAAAGAGACCGGCAAGATGATAGATCAAAATCAGTTAAGGTGTGCCTCCCACTAATGCACAGTTAGAGCCTGATAGGGGTGCAAGAATGGCAAGGCCGCAGATCCGGTCCCGCAAGGAAAACCTGCAGCAATACACTACGCAGAGCTCCTGAAGAGACGCTCGAGTACCTGGTCAACTCTTTGACCAGATTCAACCCTATAGTAGTTATAGATAAAAAGGTTTATGATCCTTATATTCATCTTTGTTCTCTTTTCGCTTGATTAAATTATACCGATGACAACAAATTGTGTCTTTACTGTATCTTTATACTGTACGGTTACTCAGTTTCTTATACCATTGTATGTAATGCAATTATCAATAAAAGCTTATCTTGGAAAAAAACTAAACAAATCCAAACTTGCAAATATTAGGTCCCTCACAAAAGATCTAGACCATTTATATCACAGAAACAACCAAAACCCATCTAGTGACCTTCTTAAACAGATGCACTACCTTAGACACATTATTAACATCGTACACTGAAAAAGCCCTCAGATGGTGTAAAGCTAGATTCTTACTCAACAGTAATTCATATTCCACCATGTTCGCTAGAAAACTAAATCAATCTACGAAACAACCCCACACCTACAAATTAAGGAACTCATCTGGATATATAGTGTCCCATCCCAAAGAAGTCATGAAATTGTTCTTAGACTTCTATACAAATCTTCTTTCCACACCACAATAATCTCCCAAGCAATCCTCCCTGGACTGGCTTAACAACATTACATTACCTACTCTTACTAGGGATGAAATTTAATCTCATAATGCCCCCTGTACAGAGACAGAATCATTGGAACATTAAAGTTATCCACAGCCCCAGGCCCTGACGGCTATTCTACATCTTACTATAAAAAAATTGCCTCTACCATTACCCCACACCTTACTAAACTGTATAATAATATCTTACAAGGCGGCCGACTGAGATGCTTTTAGCTAACATGTCCCTTTTTCCTTAACCAAATAAAGACCACTCCACCCCTCAAAACTACTGCCCAATATCAGTTATTGACAACGACTTAAAAATATTTGGCCGTATTTTAGCAGACAGATTATCTGCTGTTATCTCCCCATTACTTGATCCTGATCAAACAGGCTTCATTCCTAACAGACAAATAACAGACAACATACGACTGACCACAAATATCATTCAAGACTCTAACATACATTCCAAATCCACACTACTACTTAGTCTTGATATACGCAAAGCTTTTGACAGCGTTTTCTGGTCATATCTTGACAGTCTCCCAGGCAACAACTCTGACTTTTCCCCCCTGACTAAAGGTACCAGACAGGGTTGTCCCCTCTTCCCTCTACTCTTCGCCCTCGCAATAGAACCCCTTGCCTGCGCTATCAAAAATAACACAGACATTAAAGGATATTTTAAAGGATCCAAAGAATACAAGATGAGTCTCTACACGGATTATGTCCTTCTGTTTATAACTCACCTCCTTATCTCCCTACCCAATCTAACTAAAACCTTTTACATCTTCCACGACCTGACAGGTCTGGGTGTAAATCTATCTAAGTGCTCCGCTTTACCAATCAATATTCCCCCAGCCTTAATATCTTCACTTAAAGACAAATTCTCATTCAACTGGCACGCGGATTTGTTTAGATATCTAGGTATTCAGATTACACCTTCGTATAAAACGTTATACCAAGCAAACTACCCTCCCTTATTTAACAGTATTAAAAATCTACTTAAACTTTGGTCATCATACCAGATTTCATTCTCGGGCAGAATAGTGGCCGTAAAAATTATATTACCCAAACTTTTATTTTAATTTTTTAGAGCCCTTCCTCCTATTCTACCTAAAAAATATTAGAATCTTTACAGAGAGAGACCAACAAATTCATTTGGCAAAACAAGAAACCCAGATTTAGTTATTGCCTTATGTTTAGACCCCAAATAAAAGGAGGCCTAAGCATTCCCAACCTTTGGCTTTATTATCTATCGGCCAGATTCACTCAATTAGCCCAGTGGTATGCCCTTTCACTCCAAATCCCTTGGCTCTGGTTCGAAGAAGAATCTATCCTACCCTACAATTTACAAGGACTTCTCTGGTCCAAGGCTATCCCACCACAAAAAATAAGAGCCTTAAACCTTATAGTCACTCACACCCTCCAACTATGGAACAGACAAGTCTCATAATTGAAGTTGTTGTGGAAAATTTTATGATGTCTTTTAAAGAGGAAGTAAACCCTGATGAGTTTACTTCCTCTTTCATACCCTGCAAAGGTAAAGCATAATGGACTACTATGCATCGCATAGTAGTCCATTATGTGTCACTTACCTGACACAGGAGCTAGCGAAGTCACCACTGTCCCCTGTAGTCCGGCGCATCCATCTTTTCGGTGGATCTCGCCACTCCGCCGCTGTCATTCGGCGAAGCCGCAATGACATCACTCCCGCGCATGCACACGGGAGCCAACACTCGCTGCATATAGCCGTTGACCGCATGAGCCGTAGACAGCAGTGCCTGTCTTTCGGCAGATATTTCTTGGACCTACAGGTAAGCCTTAATCTAGGCTTACTTGTAGGTCAAAGTGTGTTGTAAGGGTTTACAACCACTTTAATATGTATTGTCATAAGAGTCCTCCCAGTTTTTGTTCTCCCCCTGCCTGCTCTAAAGAGCTGACTGGGGCAGACTGACGCTGGTTGAGACCTGTTGGGTAGTAGTAAACTTCCTGTTGTTTGGAGAGAGATGTTTGCAGAGTGGGGGTATGTCCGCCAGCGAAGGGCCCCTGTGCAATGCAAGGAACAATCGTCTGGGGGGGATTTGTTCACCCTGCAAACACATTTATCGGTTTTAGTGGATGTGCGCTCTTGTCACTGCTGTATGCCTGATCAACATATTTGGGGTGCCATGATGTACATCTGCAGATAATCTCCCATCCACGAGGAACTGTAGTCATTAGTCATTGGTTATTGAATTGTTTAGTCAGTTTGCTAGTCTATTTGAATGTATACATGTCTGTGATTGGTTCTTTTGAAGGAATACAAATGTCTGATTGGCTGTCTGCGAAGACACCACCTTCTTCTGTATTGTATTGCATTATATTGTATTGCTTTGGTCATGTCCTTATAGGGTCATTCACATCCGGTGTTGCTCCTGTGAGGTCACAAGCTTTGTAAGAGGCGTTTAGCTGTTGGAGGCAAACCCTCCAGGGTGTGGCTTCCTGTTTATGGGTATGGGTTGTGTCCACTGTGTTGGTGGAATTGCTATTTTGGTTTATAGAGGCACAGTTTAAGGCATCATTTCCTTTCCTGTGTTTGTACTTTTTACATACTTTTCAGTGGAACTGTTCCTAAACTGTGTGTCTATGTTTAAGTGTGCATTTTCAAATGTGTAGTCAGTTCTGTGGGGAGATGTTTTGGCAGGAAAATGTGCCATTTTGTCGTAACCTAGCTTTTGTTATAATCACCACGAGGTCATGGTCGGCGGCTATTTTAAGAGGTGCAGTTTTAAGGATTTTGTGCTTTTCAGCTTGTAAATCATGTAAAGTGGAAACTGCTCCAATTCCTTTGTGTGTGTAGCCATGTGGTCTGGGCCATCACCTTCTCTCCAGGCACCATTTCCTTTTAAATGAATTCTATTTTTGTACTTTTTACATACTTTTCAGTAAAGCTATTGCGTTTTCTGTATTGAATTTTTGTTTTGCGTGAAAATCTCTACTTTGTACTGGGTTTCAGTGGATAGTGACACTAGCTTTAACCAAAGCCTGGTATAAATGCAAGGGGGATCGGAGATTCGCTGTCCAAGGGCCTCGGCTATGGAATGCTCTACCAATCAACATCCGCCTGGAAGAAAATCACCTGGCTTTTAGGAAAAAACTCAAGACCTTCCTCTTTTAGCAGATGATCAAAGCTCACCACAGCACCTAGAGGCAATTCAGTTTGCATTGTGCACTATACAAGTATTTCATTCATTCATTCAACTGAGTTTTTGTGCAAAGCAGTGTGTGTTATTTCTAGTTTACAAATGTATGGGATTTTCTCAGAGAGCAATTCATGGTCTTTTAGGCTTGTATTGTATAGCCTGCATATGGGGTTAGGCTCCCCCCCCCCCCTCCCTTGTCCTGTTACATTGATATGTAAATAAACTAGTTTGATGGGTTCATGCTTTACAACATTTTGATGTATCCACAGGAAGTTGGTGGGAGGAGCTGGGGGTCTTCTGACTCGTGTTTGGAAGGACAGTGGGAAAGCACTGATGTTTGAAAGAGTGTTTTAAATTTAATTCCAGTTGTCTTTTTAGTTTTATACTGTAATAGAGTTTTGGGTAGGGAGCCAACAGGAGGCATCCAAGTTATTGTTGTAATATCTAGGTACAGATAGAAGCCATTAGATTTGTTTTGAATAGTGGAGGATTTCATGGTGCTTTGTAGTTCGTCTGATAACCACGTTTAGAGCATAAACGTGAGGAGTAGTACATTAACAGCCCCGCTCAGGCCATGTATGATAATCGGGATGCGGGAGTCGATTATGGTGATAAAGGCGCAAAGCATAATCGCTCCGAAAAATAAAGCGCAGGTTTCTCTGGATGCAGAATTCCCCAAAAAAAGCGATTCAAATTGTCATGGGCAAATGTGCCATCCATGCAGTGGAGGATGGCTCCACACCAGTCAGACAGCTGCACTAACACATGAGATCTGGGTTTGGGGCTCCGGACATGAGACCCCTTAAAGTTTGGTATATGGTCAGAGGGTACAATAAGGTGTATTCCTTTGGAAGGTATTTTTGATGTCTGGAGGTACGAGACCCCAGAATAAAAAATTGTTTTGGAAGTAGTTCAGCTGTGGCTTCAGAAATCTGAAATGGTGAGTGCGTTGATGGATGTGCAGTACATGCTCGTGTGATTCTCAGAGGAGGAACTGTGGTTAAAATTCTCATGCCCTGTTTTTGGAGATTCCGAGATGTTCTCGTCTTTCTCCCATTGTATTAAATTTTTTTCTATTGCTAAGAGTGAAGGCAGAATTCCATTTGGTTGTTTTTAATTTTTTTAATTTTTAATTTTAGTTTTGGGAACTATGAAATATCTCTCCCACATTTGTATCTAAATGTTTGTCTCATGCCTGTATGTGGTAACATGAATATGTTTGAAGCTACCGTGGCAGCACTCTTGCGTGTTGTATTTTAGTAAGAACGTAAAAGTAAGGGTTACAGAGGGTCTAGTTATTATCAGTTTTGAGGAATGTCATTGATAATTTACCAATGTACACAAATGTTGTATTGTTTACCATTCTTTGCAGGTTAAATATGAAGGACAGAGTAATAATTTTTGTTTATAAGTATCTTTTCAGGTCCAAGGAGTTTCTGAAAGTGTATGTACAGGTGTATAAGAAGATAAAAGTATTATAGGCTCTGCACCATTCTAAACCCTGCGTGTCTTCCTCCACTTTGTAATGAGGAGGAAAAAAGGGGGGGACGAGAGTGGTGAGAATGACAATTTTTCAAACCAATAATACTAACTACTCTAATTCTAGCCAAGTTTGTGACAGGTGACTGGGTTGTTGTAAAGAAGATTGAAGAACGAGACAACAAGGATGAGAAGTATCTTTATTTATATTTTTAAAATGTATTTTCCAACTAGCTAAGAAAGCGAACAGGACACATGGTTGGGTCTACTCTGAGTCTCCACTGAGCTCTAAGTGCCCCAGCAAGGACAGCGGTGTATGATATATAGGCGTACTGGTGTGAGGAGTTTTGACAAACTAGTAAAATCCAAACAGACACTTGTCAATATAATTTAACAATACATTTCTAGAGGGTAAAATGAATTATAATTTTAACAATAGCTCTGGTTCTTGACAGTTTTTGGAATTGGGATAACTAGGTAGCCCACAAGTGTGCTTCAACTTTAGTTTGGTATTAATGTGGATCTACAGCTTATAAGATAATTCCCCCTAATGCAAGAGGTTAATGTGTGCTGGTGAATCTCATCCCAGTATCTTATGTCGCGGCTGATTATGAGGATCTGATGGCGCGATAGAAAGTAAGAATGGCAGAGAAAGCTGGAAGGGAATTGCTTGTACACGGTGGGGGCTTGAGCTTATGAAACGATTGAACAATTTCTCACCCATTGAGGATGGGATGTTTTCATGTAACTGTTGAAGCTACAAGGAAGTTCACACAATCCAAGGGGGGTTCCTGGGAATTCATAATTTAAGATTGTTATACCTGGATCGGAGATATCAGTGACAAAGTTCAGGCCCATATGGATAAGGTTTAGATCCCTGCAATGCAAAGCCAGAACTATAGCTAGTGAAATTTGGAACCCTCCTAAGGGTCTGGGAATCTGTGGGGATTTGATTTTTTTATTTTTGCAACGGATCATAGTTGAAGGAAGTAGGGGTATATTTACTCATGTTTTTTTTGTTTCTATTCCTTCTATATGCTGTGATGAGGTGCTCCTGTTGCCTGATTGGACGCGTGACCAGAGCCCAAGCAGATGACCACATCTTCCTCAATGAGACGCCCAAGAAGCCCAACCCACGTACAAGTCACAGAGGATCCCAGACTGACTGGCGATTACTACAGCTCACCATGTCATCTCTCCCAAAGAACAGAGTCTACATGTCAAGCCGTGTTTTCCTTTTTATGGACTGTAAGAAGATCAAGTTTCATCGAGGGACGCATGGGATCATATGACAAAGAGGAGTTACTGTTGTGGAAAATTGTATGATGTATTTTTATATGTATTGTCATAAGAGTCCCCCCAGTTTTCATTCTCCCCCAGCCCACTCTAAAGAGCAGACTGACGCTGGTTGAGACCTGTTAGGTAGTGGTAAACTTCCTGTTGTTTGGAGAGAGGTTTTTGCAAAGTGGGGGTATGTCCGCTAGCGAAGGGCCCCTGTGCGATGCACGGAATGATCGTCTGGGGGGGATTTGTTCACCCTGCAAACACATTTATCGGTTTTAGTGGATGTGCGCTCTTGTCACCGCTGTATGCCTGATCAACATATTTGGGGTGCCATGATGTACACCTGCAGATAATCTCCCATCCACAAGGAACTGTAGTCATTGGTTATTGAATCATTTAGTCGGTTTGCACATGTCGGTTTATTAGTCTATTTGAATGTCTACATGTCTGTGATTGGTTCTTTTGAAGGAATACAAATGTCTGATTGGCTGTTTGAGGCTGTCTGGAACTGAGAACATGAGAATGTGGTAATGTCTGTTTACTGGGTAATGGGGAACCAGGGGATACATATGATTAGAAGGAAAGGCACATTATATCATTAGATTGAAGAGCGATTATTTAGCGCAAGAGTGTGGTGGAATATCCACGATAAAGTTATCCTCTAACATTCCCCCCTGGCTTCCTTCCTAGGTGATCCTCGTTTCCCCTCCCCCAGATAGAGCTCAAGATCAAAACTTTCTAATGAATTGGAAGTCGCATAACCTAACACATTTAAAATCCCTCTCCCACAACAATTCATTCCTCAACTTCACCAGACTACAAACAAAATATGATCTCTCACCTACTGAACTAGAGAACTATACAAAAATAAGACAATTCTATTAGTAATATTACTCACTTACACTCTGCCCCCCTCCCTCATACACAATTTGAGCAAATGTATATCTCCTCCCCTTGTGATAGAGGTTTAATCTCCAGAATATTTAAAAACCTAAATGAGACCAACATGCCTGAGAAATCACATCTCATGATGCTACAATGGGACTAATATTAAATGGCCTCCTATCAATAAATCAAAATTATACAACAACAATGTGCACCCTCATCCCAAGTAATTGAGTTGAGAAGTTAAACGAGATCTCTGGTCTCCAAACAGAGATATCGGGGAAATGTGAGCCAGGGGACTATTACGGGGCACAGATAGATAATACAACCAAAATTTCCATAAAAATACAATTTATTAAAATATCAAAACATTACAGTTGCAGGTATATGTCACAATTTTGTGGGAAAGGTGAGGTATTTCGACTAGTTTCGCTTTTCAGCTTCATCAGGAAATCACCTACATCTAAAAAACATTAATTTATTTATTTATGAATATACAGGATTATCGTAGAATAACAATAATTTAAAAAAAATTCAATCAGGGAGACAATGTTGCAATACATGATGAGAACGAAGTCTTACCTATCTGCCCTTGCCCCTGAGTAGGCCGATAACCCGGAAGAGGGGAAAAAAGGTCTTACCCGGCGACTGGGAGGGGGATAAACCCCAACAGCCGATCTACATCTAGGTAAAAATAATTGTTCAATTATGTTACGGAATAGCACTCTTGCAACCTCGGAATGGAGGAGGAGACTGGCGTCCCTGCTCGGTGGCTCGGCTGTGTGGCGGATGGCTTCAAGAGACCTCAGGGGGACTTTGGAAGTCCTCGGATTTCTCCGGCTTCCTTCGGTCCCTTCAGCACCCTGTAATTGATACCTGCTGTTACAGCTAAGGACACGGAAGGTACTGCCTTGATCGATGAGACTCGGTAATATTCGGAAAGCATCCTGGAGGATCGTGGAGGATCGAAGACAGCGATAATCTCTGGTAAAATCCAGAGATTTGGGTAACAGATTACAAGTATGTAGCCCCTAGTATTTGCTTTAATCTGCCTATATGAGGACATAGGATCAAAGCAGCAAATTAAAAATATAAAATGAAGTCCGGAGGAAAGTTGTCATATAAAGTATATGGACAAAAAATAAGATATCTAACTTTATCCTGTATAAAAAAGACCCTATATCTAAAAGAGTGACTGGGGAAAGAAAAAAAAAAGAAAAAAGGAAACCCCTATTAGAGTTCTATTGTGCTATAATTAATCTCTTATGAACGATTTGATTGTAGGGAACTGTGTTTGAACGTGCCTGGTGCATTGATCTCTGTTTTTTTGATCATGGCACCGAAAAAGCCAAAAAACCCTCAATCTCAAAAGAAAGATAATAAAGGAACAAGTGGTGAAATAAATAAAAACACTACAGGGGCAAAGTCAACCCACACTACTGATATAAAGGAATATTTTCAACAACTACAACCATCACAGGGTCTATCTAACAAAATGGAGACATTCACAACCTCTGGTACAACAGAGGAATTCTATCTATTCAGGAACAGCTCTTCAATCAATACAATATGATCAATAGCAGAAACAAAGGAAATGGAGAAAGAAAACTGGGATATAAAAGCATATATTTGCTCTCTTCCCACAAGGGAAGATATGGATCAATATGTATATAGGTTGGAATCTGTATATAAAACAGAAATGCAAGATCTTAAAATATCTGTACAAAACATGCAGGAAAAGATGGAAACAGCAGATACTAGATTGGCGATTATCAAACAAAAAATGGCACAAACAGAGGTTAAAATACAGGAACAAGATCAATGCTTAAAATTTTTTATAAATACTATGGGTGATCTAGAAAACAGAAATAAAAGAAACAATATAAGTCAGAGGCCTTCCAGTAAGTGTGAATCTAGTTTAATACCAACATTACCAGAATATATTTAACATTCTGCTGCAAAATCCACCGACAATGGACATTTTATTTGATCATGCCCATAGAGCAGCAGGGCCTAAGAAAATCCATCCTAAAAGACCAAGAGACGTATTCTGTAGGATTCACTATTATCAGATAAAAGAAAAGATCATGTTGGCTGCGAGACAAGGGAAGAACAAAGAGTTTGAAGGAGCACATATAACAATGTATCAAGATCTTTCTAGGCATACCTTAACTTTGAGAAGAGCATTAAAACCTCTCTTGGAGATTCTTCAAAAGTGATATATTCATTATAGATGGAAATTTCTATTTCAGCTCCAGATGTAATATAAGGGCTCAATAGCAATCTATTGAGATATAGAAGATCTACCTGGATTTTTTAAGATACTCCAACTCCCAGAGATAGAACTACCAAAATGGCCTATAACTTTTTTTGAACTAAGGACAAGGCCCAGAAGAAATGACTAAAATCACATCAATAATTAGAATATCAAAATTAGAAGATCAGGACAATAAAAGTGGGGGTGGAGAGGGGAGGGGGGGGGGGGGTGGGAGGTCTGGTGGGGAGGTGGAAGGGGAGGGTAGTGGGGCTTGAGTAATAAGGGTTAAAATGTAACACATCTACATTTATCAAAAAGTTCAGTGTAGCGCTTGAAGGTTAATATTAATCAATACAAACAAAAGTTCATATATAGTGTTTTGCAGAAGAATCTTAACAGTTAAAGGAATTCATCTGTGCTCTTCAAAGAGATGAGAGAAGGAGACCATCACCAGCACCCAATCACACTGACTCTTACCATCAGTGCATTAACCATGCACATAAATCAAAACCACATATGTTCAGGTTCCGGGTTTTCTCCCACTCCTTAGACCAACTCATCAATCCAGCAGAGTACGCATGTAGACCTCAGCCCAACCATATCTCAACAGATGCGCTCCAAAATGAATAGCGTTGTGATCATATGTAGGAATGAAAGAAATATTCTCATTGCGCAGACATCGTAAAAATCACAAATGTATTCCATAAACCCAATGCATATAAACTCACATTTAAAAATTATGATACAGGCATATAGATAAAAAAGCGACCAGCGCTTCCTACCGACAAGATGAAGGCCACTCCTGAACTCCTGAGCTCACTCCTAGCACATCACTAGTCCCTCGATCAACCCAACGTTTCGTCACTAGTGTGCATCTTCAGGGGCGTGGCCATGACGTGTAGCTCTATCTTTATATAGGGAGTGAAATTAGATAAGTGGCTGGAAATTGTGTGGGCAATCCAAATAGTGGAAACAAACGTCCGCATGAACCGCAATCCACGGACCCCGCATGCGTTCCAATCAGCAGAAGTGATAACCACCACCGAAAAGCACTTCCGGAGAGCAGATAGAGTGTCCGGAAGGGATTCTCTCCGTACGTCACATCCGCCGGAATTGACGCATAACGGAGAGATCACCACCCAGCTCGCCGCAATACCGGAAAGTGGAACATGCAATGTAATCTGTTCCACGGGCCGGAAATACCAGCCATATCAGGAAACAATCCTCTTCAATAAGAACCAGAGAAAAGCCAAAACTAACCACCTCATTATAGATTCAAACAAGGGGCAAAAGAAATATGAAATGGGTTTAACCCTTGCATACCCTTAATAACTCAACACTAATGAATATTAAATACCAAGCTCCTAAACCCAAAAGAGCATGATATAATGAGTGGGGGGAAGGACTAAGAGTGCATATGGACATCGGGAGCGGCGTCCCCTTGTGGCCAAATGCCAAAATACACATAATAAAATCCACAATATTTGTTTATATAAAACACACTTCTACAATCTCAAAAGTGCGCTATAAATAAGCACACAAATGAAAAAAAAAAAAAGAAATTTTTATAAATGTATTTAAGACAGTTCTTTAACCATTCTTAATGAAAGCATTGGTCCTGCCAATATATTGCTTCGAGCACAGACATTTTAACACATACACCACATACTTGGTGGTGCATGTGATAAAAGGTTTGATTTGAAAAAAATCCTGAGTAGAAGTTGACTGAAAATAATCTGTTCTTCTATTTCTATTCGCATTTAATTTACAAATCAAATACTTTCTATAAGGGTAGAAACCCCCCATGCTCTGAAAAAAGGAAATTTGTTTCGGTGGATTTACAATATTAGGAGCCACCTGTAATTTTAAAGGAGGGCCCCCTCGGTACACAACTCGAGGCCATTCCAGTAAGATCGAGCCTAAGACTCTATTCCCTTTAAGAACTTTCCAGTGTTTTTCCATTATTTTCTTTATATCATAATATCGATTAGAATAACCAGTGATAAAGGAGAATTTAAAAGACTCATCTGCTCTCTCGACCTAACCACCAATAAATCATTTCTATTTCTATCCAAGGCCATATGAAGTGCTTTATCAAGTTCCTCAGCCTTATATCCCTTTTCTAGGAAACGTCCTCTCAAAATTGCTGCTTCCTTACCAAAATCATCCAAGTTGTTGTAATTACGCCTCAACCTTAAAAATTTACTTTTGGGAATCGATTCCAGCCAGGCCTTATGGTGGCAGCTTTTAATATCAATAAAACCATTACGGTCAGTTTCCTTTAAGTAGGTTGATGTAACCACCTTACCATCTATGACTTTAATCCTCAAATCAAGAAAGTGAATTTCCACATTACTGGCCTCATGAGTAAGAAGAATACCCCTATCATTCACATTTAAATCCTGAATGAAATTATTTAAGTATTCCAAGCTGCCATCCCACAGGAGGAGGATGTTGTCGATGTACTGCCTCCAGAGTACCATCTCTGACCTGGACAAATTTAGCCCCCATGGCAACCCCCCTTTCCGTCATTCCAAAACTAATTTTGCTCCATAGCATAGTCAAGAAGTCTCATAATAAATGATCTCTGTTGAGAATGTAGAGTATCTTTTTGTAAAAAATACTCCACAGCCTCCCTCCCATGTTGATGGGAAATTATGGTATACGAATATACGAAGATGAAACGTCAGCGGTTGCAAGTATAAAGGTGTCTTTCCATTCAAGATGTTCAAATAAATTAATAACTTGCATAGAGCCCCTTAAATATGAGGGAGTTCGTACAACAAGGGGTTGTAGAAAATGATCAATATATCTGCCCACCCTGGAAGTAACCAAATCAATGCCACTGACGATTGGTCTTCCAGCGGGACAAATAGGATCCTTATGTACCTTTGGTAGGTAATAAATCACTGGCATCCTAGGTTCCACTGAAACCAAAAAAAACCTTCTCTTTTTTAGAGATGATCTTCCTTTGAAAGCCAACCTCGACTATCTCAATAAGTTCCTTCTTGTAATTAGTGGTGGGGTTCCCCCTTAGGGGTAAATATGTAGTTTGATCTGACAAAAGTCGCCTCATTTCTGTATTATAGGCCTCCTTGTCAAGAATAACTACCCCCCCTTCCTTATCAGCAGGACTAACTACAATGTCGTCTCTATTTTTAAGCAGTTCCAAACCTTTCTTAAATGTATATTCCCTCCTATTCTTTTTAATTTGTAACAACTGCAAGTTCTTAGTAACTAGATCCTTAAAAACTGTAATGGCTGGTGCCACAGAACCAGGGGGATTAAATAATGATGCATTAGCCAACCTTGAATTCCTCATATCAACTGAGGTTGCAACACTATAGTGATAGAGATTTCGTGTCACATGTCGCTGAATGATAATTATTCTAATGAACTTTTGAACGTCTATAAAAGTCTTAGACGGGGCAAACTTAAGGCCGTGATTAACCACTTGCTTACTGGGCACTTAAACCCCCCTCCTGCCCAGACCAATTTTCAGCTGATGCACTTTGAATGACAATTGCGCGGTCATACAACACCGTACCCAAATTACATTTTTATCATTTTTTCCCACAAATAGAGCTTTGTGGTAGTTTGTAGAGTGGTATTTAATTACAGCTGGGAGTTTTATTTTTTGCTAAACAAAAAAAGATGCAAAATAAAAAATAAAAAAAAATCATGTTTAATAGTTTGTTATAAAATTTTGCAAACAGGTCATTTTTCTCCTTCATTGAAATGCGCTGATGAGGCGGCACTGGTAGGGACTGATAGGCTGCACTGGTGGGCACTGATAGGCTGCACTGGTGGGCACTGATAGGCACGGTTAAGGTGGCACCGATAGGCACAGATAAGGCGGTACTGATCGGCACAGATAAGGCAGCACTGATGGGCACAGATAAGGCGGCACTGATGGGCAAAGATGGGCACAGATAAGATGGCATAGATGGGTGGCACAGATGGGTGGCACGGATGGGTGGCACGGATGGGCACGAATAGGTACCACTGATAGATGGGACTGATGGGCACTGATAGGTGGCACTGATAGGTGGCTCTGATAGGTGGCACTGCTGGGCACTGATGGACGGCACTGCTGGGCACTGCTGGGCACTGCTGGGCACTGGTAGATGACACTGATGGGCACGGATATGTGGCATATGAGGTGCAGCACTGTTGTTGAGGCAGATTGTGGGCACTGATAGGTGGCACTATGGGCACTGATGGGTGGCACTATGGGCACTGATGGGTGGCACTATGGGCACTAAGGGGTGGTACTGATGGGTGGCACTTTTACTTTATTTAGGTGGCACTGGCAGGGGGCAGGTGGGCACTGATGACTTGGCCGTGATTGGGACTGAAGTCCCTCTCACGGCCGCCGGTGATCGGCTTTTTTTTTTCTCCTCGCGCTGTCAGAGCGAGGAGGAAAATAGCCGATTACCGGCTCTGTTGTGATCACATGATCAGCTGTCATTGGCTGACATCTGATCACGTGGTAAGGGGTTGGGATCGACCCCTTGCTTTGATCCGTGATCAGGCGAGTCTCATAGACACGCTGATCACAGAGCGCGCAGGCCGCTCGTGCATGGGATGACGTCAATAGACGTAGTCCCAGCAAAGTAGGTCCGCGCTGTAGCCGTCATTCAGCTATAGCGCGGATCCCTAGTGGTTAAGAACATGTTTCTCTTCATTTGTTAAAATGGCCTTACTAAGGTTAAAGAGGCCTGAATCTTTCAAACCCACCTCCTTTTTTGTGCGGATTCTCCTCCCCCTTTGGCACTCCTTTTTGATCTATGCTTCTTTTGAAATTTTGTGCCCTGGGAATAAAAACCCTACTGGTCTAATTTTATAGAGATGACACAATCACAGATATATACTACATAATTGAGAGATTTTGTTTATTTATTTAGAACACTGATAATGAATAGGGGAAAAGGGAAGAATAAGGAAAAAAGAAATACATTTTTTTCACACATAATTGACACAAGTTTAATATACACATATACAGTAAGTACACTTATTAGGTGCAAGAGGAAGAGGGGGTAAACATGATGAATTTAGTAGCTCCCCTTCCTTCTAAATTTTTCACATACATTATTAATAAATGGAGGTGTGGGGGATAGGGTTTTTTTAATTTCCCTCCCTCTCAGTCCTCCCCCTCCTTTCTGTTTCCCATATGGATCTTTAACCCTAGGGCCTGGATATGTAATAAGATTAGGAATCAGATTAAATGGGTATTCGTATAGTAGTGTCCTTTGATAAAGGGACATATAAGACAAATGAAATAGATATGAATGAGAGATTTGAGGGAAAAATCCCTCTCAGTGAATTAGATATATATTATATTATTGTGGCTAGCTGGACAGTGATGTGTGGCAGATCTGGTGGTAGTGGCCCCTAGCCCCCCTCAATAGAGACCTTACCTTACCTTAGTAAGATAGACTAAAGAAGTCAGATAGAGGTTAACGTGTGAGATTTATTCAGGGTTTTTCTTTTTTTTTGGTGGAGGGTTGGTATGGTAAAATGATGCTCCTTTAATGCTAGAGGTCTTAACTCTCCCAATAAAAGAGCACAAGTCCTAAACTCATTTCACAAACAGAAAATTGAAATTATACTGCTCCAAGAAACACATTTTCGGAAGGATCACATTCCCAATATACAACATATAGACTATCCAACATGGATTCATGATGCATTTCCATACTCTAAATCACGAGGTGTTTCCATTGCAATCCATAGGACTTTACCCCATCACATTTTTCAAGTTTGGAAAGGAGGAGATGGTAGATCTATAATCCTGAAAATCGTGATATATGAAAAATATACACAATTATTAATCTCTAGCTCCCAAATTATGATCGAATTAAGATGGGAATACAAAATTCTGTCGGAGGCAATAGGAAAAACAGAAGGAGTGGTAATTATTGGATGAGATTTTAATTTTATAATGGATTTGAAACTGGATAGAACATCAAATAGAATATATAGGAACAGTGGTAAATGAAAGGAATTCAAACAATTATTAGAGGAACATCAAATTATAGACATAGGGAGGGTCCAACATCAGACAGAGAAAAATTATTCATATTATTCAAACATACATAATACATATCATAGAATAGATTATTTCCTATTTACAGGTGGGACCCATGTGTATATTGCCTAATGGAAAATCTTTGAAAGCAACACACTTCGCCAATTGTAAAACAAAAGGGGTGATATACTTACTTTCATGCGAGTGTAATTCCTTTTACGTAGGAAAAAACGAAATCGGAACTGCGATCACAGATATCCAAACATATATGGAGCATGAAAAAAGCTATCCCGGATCTACCCCTGGGAAGGCACGTTATCTCTTTACATGGGGGTGTCTTTCCCAGGGTTAGATTTAAGGTGTTGGACAGAATACACCCCAATAAAAGAGGGGGGATTGGAATAAGGTCCTATTGCAAAGAGAATTAAAATGGATCTTCCAATTACAAGCTATAACCTTCCCTGGCCTTAATGAGGCAGTAAATTATAGATCCTTTTTGGAAGGTTTTGTATCAGGAGGTATGGAGAAATAGATATGCAAATATGCAACAGGTTCCCCTTTTCCCTTTTTTTTTCTGGCTTCCACCTGCGTGTTCCTTTTTCCTTGATGAGAGGGGCCCTCCCTTTGTTTTCCAGGTGGGGTCTGCTTTGGGTGGGATCCCAGCATGCATAGGCCACTATGGATGGGAGGATGCTGTTTTGAGTCCTTGTCAATCGGCGTACACTGTCTTGTCCTGGTGGCCTGTTATTCGCAGTCATGTTCATTTTTAAACAGCGGAGGGTGGGTGTTATGTCACCCTATCCTCCCGCTGTTCCTGTTTTTACCATGTCCCTCATTTTGGCATCTCGGTCGGATGTGCAGATGGATACGCTGACACATCTGACACGAAGACGCAATTGTCAGCCTGGGCTGCTGGTGCTGTGTACTCTGGGGGATATAGTCTATCCAACTCTTTTCGTTCCATCTATCGGCTGTATAGGAAGGGACTGTGCATGCGTGTCGGTGGGAACGTGACGCATGACGTCACTCCTCCCACAGCGCCATCTTAGATGTGGGTATGGGGTGACACTGTGCGCCGCACACTCAGGGGACCGCTCAGGTGTGTAGGAGTTGATGCAGGTGATTGACACCACCTTCACCTGCAAGGGGAGGTAAGGAGACGGAGTTTTGGGATATATAAATGAGCAACGATTTTTTTGTGCTCAGTCTGTGATGGTCAGTGAGGAGGCTTCTCTTTAGATGATACAGCTGAAGGTAACAAATTTAATTGTCTATGCTGCTTTCCATGCTTTTCTGCTTGGCAACAAATGGGGACTAATGTATTTAATGCCCTTTTTTAGGTCTGACTTGGTTTATATGCCCCACGTCAAACCTTCAATATAGTGCTACAGATGGAAGCTATTAATTGATTATTAGGCGCTGCGGCAGTCTTGAAAGCTTTGTATCATTTGAGTAGGTGAATGAACTACTCTCTATATCGAAGATTGTGAACAATAATTTTGGAAATTTACCTTTAAATGACATGCTCCGACCACGATGACCTCACTCTGTTCTGGACATATGAGATTATTTAAAAGACACTTCTGTCACAGGACCAGCCAAAAGGTATTTTGGTATATTTGGTTCATTTTATTTTTACTACTTTTTTCTATATATATCTCTCTCTATGGTTGCCCTTCTTAGGGTCAACAATTGGAAGTGATTCGGAGGGGGAAATAAAATCTTCTTACCTATAAGTTTTGGATTAAAAAATTATGAGTATTCGATTATTTAAACAATGGCATGTGTAATTTCATGCATCCATTCCACTCTCATGTTTCCTCCCCTACAGTTAACCTACCATTGCGGTCCATCGAGAGAGGTGACCCCCTTGGGTCCACTTCTGCGTCTTGGAGGGAGGAATATAGAGGTGGTGCGTTTTTCCCTTTTTTTTTTTTTCTTTTCCCATTGAGAATGTATACATATATTTTTTTCTTATGTTTTGTAGATTCTTCTTCCTTTTTTCAAAGTAAATGTGCAAAAAAGAATTATCCCCGAAGAAGGAGCTTAAGACTCCGTAACGCATAGGCTACATTGGATGCACAGTATTTATTTTGTTCAATTGTTTTACATTTTCCGAACGCACATGTGTATAATGATACATTGTGACAACAGTATGCCTTTGGAAAAATAAGTATAAAACATATACAATGTTTTATTAATATGATTATATGAAGGAATTAACGTCCTGTTTTTCTTCTTTAATATTGAAAATTAATGTGTTTCTTTCTTTTCTTTTTTTGTTTCAATAAAAGTATTTTATATATTCTTTACAAAATTATTGTAGGTGTTACAATTTATGCCTCAAAAGTCCCACCTTTCCTGAGGGGAAAACTTCCATATTGTTCAATTTTGGGATGTTGGCTATCAAAACCGGATTATATTATATACCTTTCAAACATTGATTTCTAGTCAGTCAAATAGGATTAATGATGACACCTTCGTCAGACATAGGTAATTTTTTATGGTCAGACCATGCTCCAATATTTTTGGAACTGGTAGCGACCCAACATAAGAAACTTCAAGGATCTTGGAGATTAAATTATAACCTCATTAAAGATTATAAATGTGAAAAGGAGGTTCGGCAGACAATAAAAGAATTCCTGCAAACCCATGAAATAGATAATACATCAATCCCTATACAGTGGGAAAAATGTAAATGTGTATTGTGGGGATTGTTCATTAAACATGGAGCTGGATTGAAAAAGGAGAGAGAATCTAAAATAACGCAATTGATTGGAGAGATTTTTGTATTGGAAAATGTACAATCCCTGCGGATAAGGGATAGAAATAGAACTTTTGTATATCAACAAACCAGGGAAAATATTAGCAAGAAATTTAAAAAAACAGAAACCCTTGACCCCTATAATTAAAATTTGAAAGATGTCGGGGGAAATAACATATGATCCTGAGGAAATTGCCAAAACATTCCATACATACTACTTTAAGCTTTATAATCTTACGAAGCAGCAAGAAAGAAAAGGTGAAAAAGATAATTTAGAAGAAATACATTTAATTCCATATCTGATATTCAAGGGTTTACACCACAGAGTATGGAAGCCCATATTGTATTGATTCCCAAACAAGAAAAGGATCATACGATATGTGGCAATTTCCGACCAATCATCCCTTACAAATGTAGACTTACATCTATATTCTAAGATTATTGCAAATAGATTAACAACTATTCTACTTGCACATATCAATTTAGATAAAACTGGCTTCATAATGGTCAGGGAGGTAAGGGATAATACAATGAAAACATTTATATTAGTGGAATATGCCCAAAAAACAGCTATTCCAGCATGCCTTCTATCGGTCGTTGCTGAGAAGGCATTTGACCGGGTAGAATAGAGAGTTCTGAAAGAAGCTTTAATCCAACTGGGGATAGGACCTAAGATGCTACATAGGATTATGGCATTGTATTCTAACCCTAGAGCCAAAATAAGAACGAATGGGACTATCTCTTAAAATATCAAATGGTACCCGGCAAGGATGCTCTTTATCACCCCTGTTATATACTATAGTTATGGAGCATTTGACAACAGCTATCCGAAATAATGGGGATAATCAAGGGATAAGAGTTAAAGGAAAGGATTACAAAATGTCAGTATTTGTGGATGATTTATTATCTATGTTACCAACCAAAAAATTACTATACCAAACCTTGTGAAGGAATTTAAGTCATTTATGATAAGTCAGAGATGCTAAATATATCACTGCCAAATAAAGGTCACAAATTTTTTCAGAAAAAATGTCCCTTTTAAATGGCAAAAAGTGGCAATTAAATATCTTGGGATATATATACCAACTGATATGACTTACAGCAATTGAATTACTCCCCAATGATACATAAGATTTTAAAATTACTTACAAAATATGATAAACCGGTCTATTCATAGATGGGGAGAATAAACACAGTGAAAAAATACAGTGAAAAAAATACACCAAAATTACTGTATTTGTTCCAAGCTATAACTCTGATACCCCCGATTAATTTAATGGCGCAGCTACGTAAGGCTATTGGAAGTTTTATCTCCATAAATAAGAAGGGATGTATTAATTAGGCCAAAAAAGAATGGAGGAGGCTTCGCTCTACCTGATTTTACAAAATAGCTACAAGCTGCATCAATAAACAGGGTTATAAACTGGTAACGTAATATGGAGCATAAACAATGGGTTATTTTGGAAGAAGATATTGTTGGACTGCAGCTTAAATCTCTCCCATGGGTTAAACCCCAGTTTAAACCGGAGAAAAAAGATTTAACTCTATTTACAGTAGCTACTTTAACCACTTCAGCCCCGTGGGAATTTACCCCCTTCCTGACCAGAGCACTTTTTGCGATTCAGCACTGCGTTGTTTTAACCGACAATTGTGCGGTCGTGCGACATGGCTCCCAAACAAAATTGATGCTGTTTTTCCCCCCACAAATAGAGCTTTCTTTTGGTCATATTTGATCACCTCTGCGTTTTTTATTTTTTGCACTATAAACAAAAAAAAGGCAACAATTTCGAAAAAAACGCATTATTTTTTACTTTTTGCTTTAACAAATATCAATGAATACAAAGGAAATTATTGCGCTAAACTAAAAAAGTGAATCAAGCAGCTACACACGAATGTGACAAAATTCATATATATATACAAGGAAAACTATAATGTAGTGCTAAAAAAATAAAAATGATTGAAAAAAATAGGGACACTATAAAGTCCAGACAATAGGAATGAATAAGTCCTTGGAACCCACATGGAATTCAGATATGGTATTTCACACAATATGGAGGCCACGGGGTAATCACAGAGATATTCACAGCAATGACATCCAGATGAAATGGAAAAAGGCAAAAGGGTGGGTACTCTTACCGGAGACATGGGACCTGTGTGGGTACACTAGGTCATATGAACATATATAGATGGATTCTCCACTCTATAGGGGCTGTACGACAGATCCCAACCGGTCAATCAGCCAATGGGGGGGCTGTGGGTCTTCTAATCGATGGAGAAGTACCGTCTCAGAAGTTCCCCTCTTCTTTGCAGGAGATTCCAACAAATGGAAAGGAAGAAAACTCCAACCAAGAGATTCCACAGTGGGGAAAGCCAAGCTCATGAAGAGTATCATATGTAAAATAAAAAGGAATAGCGGCTTCCCATAGTGTAGATTGAAAAAAATAGAAACTGCTGTTTATTGACATAAAACCAGCATCTACAATGAAGCAAATATTTAAAAATGTGATCACATAATAAAAAAAGGCAATATAGGGATTGTGATAACCTTGCTCTACCCATTTCGTCCCAAAGGACTTCTACAGGCATGCCCTTGGCACTTGGCGCCAATCAGCCTATTAAGATTGTCCCTGCACTGTGCTCGGTTCTGTCCGATCTGCAGCTCCCTTTATCTTAGCACCCGTTACCTTGCCTGAGCATCTGATCTACTGACTACCCGACTTGACCTTTGGATTATCCTGTCTTCGGCCTGCCTCCAACCCTGGCATGTCTTTGACCTTGAACCTGCCTGCTTCTCTGTACCACGCTGCCCGCCTGTTGCCAACCCTGCCTGTGATCTGGACTTTGAACTTGCCTGACCCCTTGTACTGCACTGCCTGTCTGTTGCCGACTGTGCCTGTGATTGGACTTGCCTGCTCAGCTCCTGCTCTGCATCCACTGCCAGCATCCAGCTGCCTTTGTGATCACCAACCCACCTGCATCGAGACCTTTAGGCCTTTCCTCCTGCAGTAACCTCTCATACCAGTCTGCGCTCCCGTGCCTCCTGTTTATAGAAAAATGAATGCTATGATTAACCACTTCAATACAGGGCATTTATACACCTTCCTTACCAGACCAATTTTTAGCTTTCAGCGCTCTCACACTTTGAATGCCAGTTACTCAGTCATGCAACACTGTACCCAAACAAAATTTTTATAATTTTTTTCATGCAAATAGAGCTTTCTTTTGGTGGTATTTAATCACCACTGGGTTTTTTATTCTTTGCGACATAAGTGAAAAAAGAGTGAAAATTTTGAAAAAAAAACACGTTTTTTTAGTTTCTATGATAACATTTTGCAATTAAGTCATTTTTGTTCATAAATTTGGGCCAAAATTTATACGGCTACATCTCTTTGGTAAAAATAAACCAAATTAGTGGATATTATTTAGTATCTTTGAAAGTTATAGAGTCTACAAGCTATGGTGCAAATCATTGAAAATTAATCACATTTGATCACACCTGATGTACTGACGGTCTATCTCATTTCTTGAGGCTCTGAAATGTCAGGAAAGTACAAATACCCTCCAAAATCTCAGAGGACATCGTTAATAAATTCCTGGAAAACTGCCGGGTGTTACAAAGGCCAAAAGGCATTACCAGGTATTCATAATAGCCTGTTCTGGTATTAAACGCTGTTTTCCACTCGTCGCCCTCCTTAATGCGCATGAGATTGTATGCCCCTCTCAAGTCAAGCGTCGTGAAAACCGTTGCTCCCTTGAGGTGGTCAAATAACTCTGTAATCAATGGAATCGGGTAGGCATTCTTAATCGTGACACGATTGAGACCCCTATAATCTATACAAGGTCTCAGTTCACTGCTCTTCTTTTTCACAAAGAAGAAACCAGCACCAGCAGGAGACGAGGATTTGCGGATGAAATCTCGAGAAAGTGCGTCAGCAACATACTCTTTCATGGCTTTATCCTCCAAGACCGGCAAAGGATAAACCCGGCCACGAGGAGGTATGGCACCAGGTTGAAGGTCAATTGCGCAATCATAAGACCGGTGTGGAGGCAAACTACTGGCTTGACCTTTATCAAAGACTTCGCTAAAATCACGGTACTCCTCCGCAAGGGAGGGTAGTGAAGAGGTGCACAGGACCTTGGATACCTTCAGGAAGCATGTCTCACTGCATTGTGGTGACCAGGAGAGAACATCAGCACAGAGCTAATCAAAAGAGGGGTTGTGCCTCTGTAACCAAGGATAACCAATAACCAGCAGAACCCTGGGTGAGGAAATAACTTGGAATTGGATTATCTCATGGTGAAGAGCCCCTATGGCCATGGACAACGGAACCGTCTCATGAGTCACATGGGCAGGCTGTAAAGGTCTCCCATCAAGAGCCTCAATGGCAAGTGGAGTGTCACGCAGCTGCAGCAGAATCGAGTGCTGCGAAACAAATGCAGCATCACTGAACAGCAGCCCCAGACTCGATTAGAGCCTGTATCTCGATGGAAGACTCAGCCCAAGAAAGGGTGACCAAAACCAGGGGCTTATCCTTCTGGATAACTGGGGATGAAACAACGCCACCTAAGGTCTGTCCATGGCAGGACCTCAAGGTTTGGGCGTTCCCTGGATGGGTAGGACAAGACTTCAAAAAGTGACCTGCCTGGCCACAATAAAGGCACAATTTCTCCCTCCTCCTAAAGGCTCTCTCATCTGCAGAGAGACGCATGAAGCCCAGGTGCATGGGTTCATCTTCACTGACCAACTCGGTACCAGGAGGCATGGAAGGTGAGGGAGGCATGGGTGGGACTACAAAGCTCGGAGGCAAACGTACAGGAGGCTTCCGCAAGCACTCCTTAAGAGAAAGTCTTTCTCTGAGTCTGGAGTCAATGAGGATCTCAAACGAGATCAAGCTCTCCAGCTCTGTGGGTATATCTCGGGCTGCTATCTCATCCTTGATGGAATCCGAGAGACCATGAGAAAAAGCAGCCACGAGGGCCTCATTGTTCCAAGTAACCTCTGCTACCAGAGTACGGAATTCAATGGCGTAGTCTGCAACAGTTCTCGTACTCTGTTTAAGGGACATGAGGCACTTGGCAGCAGAAGTGGAGCATGCGGGAACATCAAATACCCTTTTAGAGGAGGCCGCAAACTGAGAGTAACTCAAGACAACAGGTTTTTTTATCTCCCATAGAGGGTTAGCCCAGGCCAAGGCTCTCTCAGAAAGTAAAGATATTACAAAACCTACTTTGCTTCTATCCGTGGGAAATGCCTGGGGCAGTATCTCGAACTATATCTCAACCTGATTGAGAAACCCTCTGGATTGAACTGGATCGCCTCCAAATCGCTGGGGAAGCGGAGCAGAACCAGACATACCTCTTATCGAGGTAATACTCAAGACGGGTGCCTGCACAGAGACTGGCGCAGCAGCAGGGACGGCCTGCGACTCAGGTTGTACCGGAGCATCCACCTAGGGGGATTCCTGGTGAGCCGTGCGATTCAGGAGCATTTGTAATGCTATGGCAAACTGATCCATGCGGTGATCTTGCTCATTCAATCTGGAAAAAAATATTACCAACAAGTGGATTGACTGTATCTTCTGAATTCATGGCCTTCGCCTACTGTCAGAAACCATATTAGTCCTTAGGCTGATACAAAGCTTACTACCTAAGGTTGCCATATAATTTCGTATGAACTGGGAGGTCATTCTCCCAATCTTTCCAACGCATACAGCTGATGATGGGTGGAGTAGGTTAGACATGGGCTCTGCGGTTTCAACCTACCTGAAATGGACTAAAAGCAGATCAGCTGTAGTTTTTCCCAATGGGGCCTAAAAGGGTATGCAGGCAACATCCAGAGTTGTCATACATACTGTACATACATATTGCATACAAACTCTGGGCCTTCCTCCTCCTTCAGAGATCAAAGCACATTTGATGAGGAGTATGGCAGCATCCTGGGCAGCATACGCAAAGGTTGCCCCTGAGGTAGTTTGCAGAGCAGCAGGCTGGAGCGCGCCCAACATCTTTTATTAGGCATTACAGGCTTAATTTGGCTTGTCCGCCTGAGGAAACATTTGGCACTATGATAATTACGGTGGCTGTCGCCCATTAAACATTTGAGTAGCATTGCATTGAGGGTTTGGCGTATTTTTTGTCTTCCCTCCCTTTTTAATATTGCTTGGTACATCCCATAATAGGCTGACATGGGGAGGTCCAGGAATAAGCAAAATTGTTATCCATACTTACCGTAATTTTCCTTTCCTGGATCCTCCCCATGTCAGCCTGAGGATTCCCACCCAGTTTATCCGTCGCGAGGCGTGTATTTTTTTGAACACTGATGTGGGCAGACAGCCTGGAGGGGTCAGAGGGGGGCGGAGCGGTCACATAGTAGGCTGACATGGGGAGGATCCAGGAAAGGAAAATTACGGTAAGTATGGATAACAATTTTCCTTATTCATCTCCTGTAATTTGTAAATGTTCAGAATCTACAAACTGTAAACAATCTTGTGTTAGAAACAAAATATCAGTTTTGGATCCTCCCACAGAAGAAGAATGTACCTTACCACTAGTTACATCACCAGTCCAAGTTGTAGACTCATTTCCTTTTAAAACTATAACCCAGAATACCATATTTGTTAAATTACACTCATCTGTACCAGTCTTATTATTGTGTACATATGATCCTTGCATTTTTATAAACTTTGTCTTGGATTCTATTCTAGCGTATATTTCAATAGTGTTACTATGGAAAAAATAAAAATCCATACAAGTAACCTCATATCCTATACAAGCGTATCCATATATGTTATTGCTTGTGTCAAAATCACTGTCTTATTTCTGGATAGTTGCAAGTCTCTTTTATGCAGAGTCTCAGTCTTGTTTTCTTCTGCTGCGCTGAAAAAAGCCAAATAAGTTTTTATGAAGAAAAATTTCGTTAATGGAAAAAGGTGTCCCGAGATGACGAATTTTCTCCCTTTTATGTATTTTCTTTCTTTCCGATTTTCTGATGTTTTCTTAATTTCTTCTTGGAGCTTCTTGTTCCTCCATGTTTGATTATCAGATGCCATATCTGCAAAAGAAAAGCAGTATCATTATCTCGGCATAAACAATTTGCATTGATCAGTATGAACCCATATTTTTTGTTGTTTCTGTGCATTTTTTACAGAATTGAGAGGTCTTCGGACTTGTATCATTACACCTAGAGTATCCAAAATCTCATAAGGACCTTCCCAATTACTTTGCCATGGTCCAATTTTTCGAAAAGGTTTTAATCATGACTTGTCCACCTTTCTTAAATTTTGAGGTGTGTGGAAGAATAATTTTCTGCATGCGAGAAGCTGCATGTGGCAAAATGGTGTTCAGATTGTCTTGCAACATCTGTAACCATTTGGTTTTCTCAATTAGTTGTTTTTGTGGAGTAGACAAAAAAAGGTTCATGTTGAAACACAAGAGGCATTTTTCTACCTGTCATTAGTTCAAATGGACTATATTGAGTAGATGAGTATGTTGTACTTCGTATGCTCATCAGAACAACAGGTACAGCATCTACCCATGTACTTCCTTTGTCTAGTAACATTTTTGCAATCCTGGATTTGATAGTCCTGTTCATTCTTTCAACAATACCTGCAGATTGTGGATGGTATGGAACATGAAATCTTTGTTGGATACCCAGAATCTTGCACTTTGCTTGCATTACTTTACCTGTAAAATCTGTTCCTCGATCCAAACTGAGGTCCATTGGGATCCCCCAAGTTGGAAAAACATGATTAACCAACATTCTTACAGTTGTCAGTGCATCATCTCTGCGGGTAGGTAAGATTTCAGCCCACTTTGAAAAGATGTCTAGGACAATGAGTGCAAACCTGAACCAATTTTTTCCTGCAGGCAATGGTCCTAATAAGTCAATTTGTAATGTAGACCATGGGCCATTAGCTGGAGAAATTCTTTGTAAGAGAGTTTTTTGTCCCTTTGGTCTGGGATTCACTTGGGCAAAAATAAGACAAGATTGAATTACATTGTCTACAGTTTCTTCCATTTTTTCCCAGTAAAACTTCTCTAGCAATCTCTGCTTTCCTACATGGCCTAAGCTTTCATGATTAGATTTTGTGAACTCTCCTTGTAAATGTTTTGATATTACAGGATGCAGAAGCCCATTTATTTTTTATTTATTTATTTATTTTTATTCTTTTTTTTTCATCTTTATTTATCAAATTTAAAAAAAAAAAAAAAAATTATTTTTATTTTTATTACAGACAGGGGAAGGAAAACAGCTATATCAGAAATATATTTGCAACATAAAACCACCCTCTTTCTTTACTTTCCATTAATCTGTCCTCCCCCTCTCTACCCTCCCCATCCACTTCCAAAAATGAGTGGATGGGACCTCCTCCCCTAAAGTCTATAAGCCTCGCTATATTTCCTTGTTCACTTAAATATCTTCCATGCCTCCCACTTCCTCTGGGATTTCCTACCTAGGTCCTCGTCTTTTGCTCTAATGTCTTCCATTCTGTAGATTTCATCTATTTTCTCTAACCATTCCCTTACTTTAGGGGCTTCTACTTCATTCCATTTTTTTGGGATCAGGCTCTTTGCCGCATTCATCAGATGAATTGTAAGAGAGTTTCTATATTCTTTTATTGGAGAATCAGTACAATGGAAAAGACAGGTCCAGGGGTTTTCAGGTATTTGGCTTTTATTTATCATCTTTATATACCCTAATATTTCCCTCCAGTATTTTTAATCTTTGGGCAGTTCCACCATATATGTGCCATGTTCCCCAATTGTCCGCACCCCCTCCAACATTTCCCAGATTGCCCTACTTGATATTTTGCCACTATATCCGTGTCCTATACCACCTAACTAAACATTGATAGTTTGCTTCTATCATCCTAATATTTATTGAAGATCCATGCACCAGTTTAAATATTTTCTCTATATTCTGCTTATCACCTCTAGACCTATTTACTTTTCCCATTTTTTTTATATATGTCAGTACCTCCACCTCGCCATCCCATACTAAGATCTTATATATCTGCAAAATCCCTGACCGGGCTGTTTTTCCCTTGCATATCGGTTCAAAAGCTGTCAGATTTTCTCCATCTCTCAGTGGTCGTGGTAATACTGAGACAAAATGCCTGAGCTGGAGGTACCGCCATTCATTTAAATCAAACAAATCTTTTTTTTTCCTTTAATGTTTCTAGTGTGTTTATTTCCCCCCCTTTTAATATGTGTCTCAATTGCATATTTTCTTTTTTTATCCAATTCCCTCCAAGAGTGCTTTTCCCTGGTGGAAAGAAATCATTCTCTTTCAAGTGCATTAATGGGGAATTATATTTCCATTTGTTGTGTTTGTGCACTCCATCCCAAACTCTAATCACATTCTTTGTCAGTGTAAGTGTTGTTCCCCCCAGTGTTCTATATTGTGATGGTATCCAGATATTTCTCCCTAAGTTTGTGTTTACCGAACTGTGCTCTATTTCTACCCATCTTTTTTACTCTCTAACTTTGTCCATTCTACTTCCCGTGTTAATACTGCTGCTTCATAGTATTTTTTAAAGTCTGGTACACTTAGTCCTCCCTGGTCTTGTTCCAATTGCAAGATCCTTAGAGATATTCTAGGTTTCTTATTTTGCCATATAAGTTTTGTAATTAAAGTTTTATTGATTCTAAAGTATGCCGGAGGGATATAAAAATCGGGAGCATCTGGAATTTATACAATATTTTAGGCAGTATAATCATTTTTAAGGCATTTATCCTTCCCATCCAGGACATCTCCTAATTTCCCATCTCATAATTTCTTCTTTTAATTCATCCAAAAAAGGTATATAATTAGCCTGATAGATTTTATCGATTGATGATTTCAGTTTTATCCCCAAGTACTTAATTTCCATCTTCCATAAGAAGGGAAATTCCTTCTGAATACTCTGCTCTTCTTTTTGGGTAATATTAACATTTCTCCTTACTGTCTCCAGCAATGGTTCCAGTGCCAACACGAATAATAGTGGTGACAGCGGGCACCCTTGCCTGGTTCCTTCCGTTGTATATCCTAAAGGAGGGGATAATATTCCGTTCACTCTTATAGCATCAGTTGGACTGCTATAGAGTACTTCTATCCAACTCAGAATCCTAGAGCCGAAGCCCATCCCCTCCAGAGTACCCATCATGAATCCCCAGTCTACTCGATCGAAGGCTTTTTCAGCATCAATCGATAAGAGTAGACTGGGGATTCCACTCGCCCGCATTTTCTGGAGCAGCAACAGTGTTTTTACACCATTATCTTTTCTTTCCCTCCCTACTACAAATCTCACTTGATCTGGATGGACTAGCCTGGGCATTAACTTTTTTATCCTGGAAGCTAACACTTTAGCAAACAGCTTGATATCAGTATTCAATAATGAGATCGGTCTATAGTTAGAGCAGATTGACCTCTCTTTCCCTTCTTTCAATACAGTGGTAATTGTAGCTATCGAGCTCAGTCCAAATTTACTTCCCAGACCATTAAAGTATGAGCAAAGTCTTGGGGCTAATATTTCTCGAATTTTTTTTAAATATTCCAAAACCCGTCAGGCCCAGGACTTTTCCCTCCTCACGGACTCTTTAATTACCTGATCTATTTCTTCTACTGAGCTAGTTCCTCTGATAATCTAGGGACATTTGCTTGTAATATATAATTTGGATGGCAGGCCTGGTTTTGGGTTTGGCGGCCCTCTAGATTTGGGGTTTCAGGTTTAATTGCATTCCTTGATATTTGTTTGGGATGCCCTAGGCTAATCCCTGGGGAATACGCGAGTTAGTAAGGTATTTGAAATACATGTTTATAGTAGCCCCAGTTCTTAATTGAATCTGATGGACATATAAATACATCAAGAAACGCATAATTTTTGGTGTATCTCTATACCAATTTGTGATATTTTACTTCATTTTATTTTTGTTTTATTTTATTACAATTTATTATTATTCTTCATTTTATTGATTTTTCATTTTAGTTTACCCTCCTTTTTGACCTACACTATGCCCTGTTTCTGGACATAGGAAGGGTATTTTTAAAATGAGGGCATTTGCCACGTCTTTCTTCCAATAGGGTTATTACCTGGAAGTGAGGCTTGGTTTATGACCATTTGACGCTCGTATGGAAACGAGGTATGGTCCACAATCATAGGACGTTCGTTGCGGATACGCACATCTGACGTTCGTGATTGATAGTGAGGCTTGGCCTATGGTCATTGATTCCTAATGCTTAAGTGATATCTAAGATGGCCGCTGACCCAAAGCGAGGCTTGGTTAAGTTGATGGTCATAAAAGGGGTGACGTCGCACGCCGCCCGTGCCCCTGGACGACGTAAATTATTACGAAACGCGTAGGGCGGTGCGAACGTGTCGACGTCACCCCAGTCGTGTTCGTTCTTTTTGGACCAGGAAGGACGGGTCGGTCTCTGCGTTGGCGTGCATCCGGCCGGTGCACGCTTCTGTTTTGAACCTGCTTTTAAAGTCTTTTATGTAAGTGTATACGTTCGTTTTTGCAAATTAAAGTCATTTGGTTTTACACTATCTGGAGCCTATGTTTTTCCCTATGTAATACCACGTTGAGTTGGGAGTGATATGTGGAATAACAGCCATAACCCTATCGCGTGAAAGATTCGGGATCGCCTGAGGAGGAATCGCTATCCGGATATCCTTTTGACTATTGTCGCCTGTGGTGACCCTCTGTAACGGGGGGGTCGCTTGGATCTGGTAAGGAGCCAATTCACTCATTCAGTGATGGGAAAAGCACATTACATCTTTGGAGAAGATTTTTAATTTGTGTACTTATAACTCAGCTGTTTGAAGTTTGTTCCTCACTGCTGTACTCCACTTGAAGTTTTACTTCACTGGTGTTCGTTTACTATATGGACATTCTATTAATATTTTTTGATATATGACTATATGGACATTATATAGAGTGTCTCTAAATACAATCTTTTTTTTCGATAGTTCATTTATGTAAAAAATTGCAAACACTTTTTCATATTCTATTGTTTATTTTTTAGGGGTATATACACTGAGTTTGATATACTCATATTGTGTTTGGGGAATTCACATCATTGACACGTATTTATGGTTTGTTTTTGTATTTAATTGCACTTATTTGTATATGGTTTGCACCATATTTTGGAGGTGGTCTCAGAGACATTAAGATACTAAGACCCATATTGTGGGTCTGGCACATATACATACCCTACTCACTTTGGGTATTCGTGGTTAGCGCAGTTCTTTCTTTTTTCTGTAATATATAATACTTGATTTTTTCTTTTCCATTGATCTCTTGTTGTCCTGTCTGTCTACACTTAGCTGAATATAACTGCTTATAAAACTCCCTAAAAACTCCTGCCATATCCTTAGTATTATGTACCAGCTCCCTTTTCTTATTTAATATTTTCTCAATATAATTTATAGATCTTTTTTTCCTTAGTATCCTAGATAAATACCGTATATACTCGAGTATAAGCCGAGATTTATACTCAAGTCACCGCCGTCTGCCTACCTGATCAGGCATGTCATGTAGACAGACGGTGGCCAGCGTGTCATAAAAACATACAGCGGCCATTCCAGTATTTAAAAGCCGCGCCTCCTCCTCGTCTGATAGGCAGAACACTCAATTTCCCAGCAGGCTGTTTTCAGCCTATCACGGACATCCCCTCATCCTCATACCTCAGACGAGGATGAGGGGATGTCCGTGATAGGCTGAAAACTGACTGCTGGGAAATTGAGTGTTCTGCCTATCACAGACGAAGAGGAGGCGTGGCTTTTGAATACTGGAATGGCCGCCGTATGTTTTTATGACACGCTGATTGGTGGCTGCAGATGGGCACACAGAGGCATGCACAGGACACAAAGGATGAAGATTAGCACAGGTAGGCTGCAATGGACACAGGGAGGTATACACAGGACACAGTGAGGTAGGCAGATCTGCACAGGACACAGGGAGGCATACACAGGACACAGTGAGGTAGGCAGATCTGCACAGGACACAGGGAGGCATACACAGGACACAGTGAGGTAGGCAGATCTGCACAGGACACAGGGAGGCATACACAGGACACAGTGAGGTAGGCAGATCTGCACAGGACACAGGGAGGCATGCAATAGACACAGTGAGACATGCAGCTGCATATGGGCATTGTTGACCCTCTTTGCCACTTAGACCCCTTTCACACCAGGGCGTTTTGCAGGCGCTATAGCGTTAGAAATAGCGCCTGCAAAACGCCCTAAAGAAGCTGCACCATTGTTTCTAGTGTGAAAGCCCAGAGGGCTTTCACACTACAGCGGTGCGCTGGCAGGACGTCAGAAAAAAGTCCTGCCAGCAGCTTCTTTGGAGCGGTGAAGGAGCGGTGTGTTTACCGCTCCTCCACCGCTGCTCCCCATTGAAATCAATGGGGCAGCGCTGTAATCCCGCTGGCAAAACGCCGCTATTGCGGCGTATTGCCGGCGGTTTTAACCCTTTCGCGGCCGCTAGCGGGGGGTAAAAGCGCACCGCTAGCGGCCGAAATGCGCCGCAAATCCTGCGGTAAAGCGCCGCTAAAAATACCGGCGTTTTACCGCCCACGCTATCAGCGGTGTGGTGTGAAAGGGGTCTTACAGTAACTGCTGCATTTCCCACCCCCGGCTTATACTCGAGTCAATAAGTTTTCCCAGTTTTTTGTGGTAAATTAGGGGCCTCGGCTTATATTCGGATCGACCTATACTCGAGTATATACGGTACTTACAATTTTTATTTCCCCCTATGTATCTCTCTTTTACTATCCTGTTATATATTGTCCTCATTTCTTGCTCCATTAATTCCTTTAACTCCTCCCTTCTTACTGTTAATTTGTGCTGTAAATCGGGATCCTGTTCCCCTTTCTCTACTTTTCTCTTTTTTATGGGATTGTTCTAGTCTATAAATCTCCTCACTTAGTGATCTTCTCTTGTTATTTCTTTCTTTCTTTCTTTCTTTCTTTTTACCCCTAGTGAGATATATATTCCTCTAATATACCGTATATACTCGAGTATAGGCCGACCCGAATATAAGCCGAGGCCCCCAATTTACCCCCAAAAAACTGGAAAACTTATTGACTCGTGTATAAGCCGAGGGTGAGACATGGCTGTCCATCCCTGTGTGTCCGTCCATCCCTGTGTGTGTGTCCGTCCATCCATCCCTGTGTGTGTGTCCATCCATCCATCCATCCCTGTGTGTGTGTCCGTCCATCCATCCCTGTGTGTGTGTCCATCCATCCATCCATCCCTGTGTGTGTGTGTGTGTGTGTGTGTATCCATCCATCCATCCCTGTGTGTGTGTGTGTGTGTGTGTGTGTGTGTGTGTGTGTATCCATCCATCCATCCATCCCTGTGTGTGTGTGTGTGTGTGTGTGTGTGTGTATCCATCCATCCATCCATCCATCCCTGTGTGTGTGTGTGTGTGTGTGTGTGTGTGTCCATCCATCCATCCCTGTGTGTGTGTCCGTGCAGCCTTGTGTGTGTGTCCAGCCTACCTGTGTCCCGAGCCTCCGTCCCGAGCCTCCTCCGTCCCGAGCCTCCTCCGTCCCGTGCCTCCTCCGTCCCGTGCCTCCTCCGTCCCGTGCCTCCTCCGTCCCGTGTCGTGCCGATGGATCGCCGCTCTTCTCGGCGGCCATTCTACAATTCAAAAGCCGCGCCTCCGCCTCCGCCTGTGATAGGCGGAACACTCAATTTCCCAGCAGCCTGTGTTCCGCCTATCACGGACATCCTCTCATCGTCGTCCGTAGTATGAGAATGAGCGGATGTCCGTGATAGGCGGAACACTGACTGCTGGGAAATTCAGTGTTCCGCCTATCACAGGCGGAGGCGGAGAAGGAGGCGCGGCTTTTGAATTTTAATGTCCGCCGTCTGTCTGCTCGATACGCTGATCGAGCAGTCAGACAGCGGTGACTCGAGTATAAGCCGAGGGGGCACTTTCAGCCTCAAAAAAGAGGCTGAAAATCTCGGCTTATACTCGAGTATATACGGTAGGCCTTGTGGGCCTCCCAAATAATATTCTCTGCAGTCTCACCACCAGTTTCATTAGTAAGCAAGAAGAGCTCTAACTCCCTTCTTATTATTTCTTCTCCTTCTACATCTAATAATTCCTTATTGAGTTTCCAAGAAAATAATGGTTTCTGGAAGCTGGGAATTCTGACCTTCATGATTATTGGAGCCTGGTCTGACACTGATCTTATTTCTATGTTTGTGGATATGACACAGTCTAATACCCTGTGTTCCACCAACCAATAATCAATCCTCGTGTATGTCCCATGCACAGGGGAGAAGAATGTAAAGTCCCGTATCTTCGGATGCTGTCATCTCAATGCATCAATCAGCTGGTACTGATAGAGCAGATGCTTTATTGCTCTCAGCTGTATGTTTCCTATCCCCTGTGCATAGGATGTACTGTCCAATTCCGGATTCATGCAAAAGTTCAGGTCTCTGGCCATAATCACCATCCCACTCTTAAACTCCCATAATTTTTCAAGGGTTTTCTGAAGAAAAATCGTTGGACCTCTATTGGGGCAGTATATTTTGGCTAAGGTATACTTTACTCCCCATAACTTTCCCTTTAGGAATAGGAACCTTCCCTCTGGGTCCCATAACCTATCCTCCAAGGAAAACCTATCCTTCCCATACCTATAGCCACCCTCTTTGAATTACTAGACATTGAATCCCCATAGTACCACACTGGATATCTGAAGAAATATAAGCTGACCTTACTTTCATGTGATATATGGGTTTCCTGTAAGAAGACAATCCCTGCATTATACTGCTCAATCTCTTTCAGTACTTTGTACCGTTTTGCAGGAGTGTTTAAGCCTCTGACATTATACATCAGGAAGTTAACTGTAGACATATTTTGTATGAAATACCTTCTGTTTTCTTCTACATTTAATCAATCCCAGATTGGGGGGCCATATTCTCAAGGTTCTAGCCTTTAGGTTCTTCCCCCCCCCCTTGGCCGAAACTCTGCCTCTGTACCGCAGACCAGGATACATCCCCGTCCTAGCCACGTACCGCACCGCATGGGGTGAAACTCTGACCGCAATCCCCTGTGTCCCACCTCTCCCCTCCCCCAAAAAAGAGAGGGAGGGGGAGACAGGAGCAGGCACTGAAAAGGAGGCCCGGTGCCCCCACCCCCCACCCCTAGCCAATTTTAACCATACTCAAATATATCGGGCAGACATTAATCTGCAAATTCCCCTACCTCCCTCCCCCATCCATATACTCCCAAGCATCAGTTCCAAGATCCTCCCCCCCCCCCCAGTCCCAATCACTCTTCATTTTACTCTCTGCCATCTTCCTTCTTCTCTGACCGTTCCTTCTTTGTCTTGTCTTCCAAGGAGGTTTGGGGCTAGAATCCCTAATTTTTTTTGCAAAAGTCCTCCATCTCTTCCATGTATTTTAATCTCAACCTTCTTCCTTCTTTGTGGACTATTAGGGCTGCTGGGAACCCCCAACTATATTTGATATTAGATCCCCTTAATTGTTCCAATAAGGGTTTAAGTTGTCTTCTTCGTGCTAGTGTCCCTGCTGATAAATCTGCAAACACCTGGAGTGCCACTTGTTCGTATTGCAGAGGAGGCCTTCCTCTTAAATTACTCCATATCCTTGCTTTATCTGTATACTGATGAAATAACAATGACGTCTCGGGGTACTTCCTCCTTCAAGCCAGGAGGTTTCCTTATCCTGTACTCTCTAGCAATCTTTAACTCCTCCCCCTCTCCTCGGCCCAGTAAAGGATTGAATATTCTTCAAATTTTTTCCTCTAAATTTTCTCCATTCTGTTCTGGAAGGGCTCTTATTCTTAAATTCTGACGTCTGTTTTGATTTTCTTGTTCTTCAAGTTTATAGTGGAAGTCCCTCTGATTTATTTGTAGTTCCTTTACTTGTGTTTTTAATTCTATAATCTCTTGTGCTTGCTTTTCCTTTTTCTCTTCTGCCTTCTCTACTCTACTCAACAAATGTCCCACATCCATCCTTACGTTTGTAATCTTACTTTTAATCAAATTTTCCATCCTCTCGAACATTGCTCTCATCTCCATTTTTGTAGGCATTTGGGATATATTTCTCTGCTTTTCACCTTCCATTATATCTATCTCCCTCTCCATTTCCGTCTCCTCTCTCATTTTATCTCCTTGTGCCCCCTTTTGTTTACCTGTCTCTTTCTAAGTACTTTTTGTACTCTGCACTCTTTTTTCCATTCCTGGACTTTTAGGATTTCCCTCTTTAGTTGTCAAGTATTTCTGGATTGAACTTGCATTTACACTAGAATTTAGGCTCTCCCTTGGGGTTTATGCTCTGTTGACCTCTCATATTTAATTCTTATTTCTGCCTCCTTCCCCAACCAGGGGAGCAATTCAGTTGGAAGAAGAGAGAAAGACTGGGAAATTTAGCTTCTGGGGCCCTTCAACCTGGAATAGTTCTCCCCGGGGGGGGGGGGTGGACGTTTCCTTTCCTTTCCTTGTTTATATTCCCTGAATCCCACTACCCCTGTCAGTGTATCACTCTTTTCAGTTATTTATTCAGAGAATTTTTTTCTTATAACAGAGTTATAAGAAATCCTCAAAGTTAATTTCCACAGAACCATTCAGAAACTGAAATCATTTATTTTACCAGGCCTAACTCACTTCCATTAAGCAGTTTATTGTTCACAGAGTTAAGTGAGGCTTTTTACCTGATGGGGGCGGGGGTTTCCAGGAGATGAAATAAATAAACAAATTCCTTGGCCCAAGTTGTCTTCCCCTCGGTTGTCTTCCCTTCAGGAAAGATTAACCACTTCAATTCAGGGCATTTATACAGCTTCCTTACCAGACCAATTTTTAGCTTTCACCGCTCTCACACTTTGGGCGGCACAGTGGTGTAGTGGTTAGCACTCTCACCTAGCAGTAAGGGCTGCTGGTTCAAATCCCAACCCTGACACTACCTGCCTGAAGTTTGCATGTTCTCCCTGTGCGTGCGTGGGTTTCCTCCGGGCACTCCGGTTTCCTCCCACAATCCAAAGACATGCAGGTAGGTTAATTGGCTTCTGTCCAAAATTGGCCCTAGTATATGAATGGGGACCTTGGATTGTGGGCGCCTTGAGGGTAGGGACCAATGTGAGTGTGCAATGTACAGGGATAGGGTCTATTGTGGACACTCACTCAGGTTGAACTGGATGGACTGGTGTCTTTATTCAACCTTACTAACTATGAAACTTTGAATGCCAGTTACTCAGTCATGCAACACTGTACCCAAACAAAATTTTTATCATTTATATATATATATATAATTTTCACACAAACTCAATCTAGCTAACTAATTAAATAACTATATCAAATAACTAACTATATTATGGATAATCTATGATTTTCCTTTTAAAAGATCTCTACAAGTACCCGCGGACCCCAAAGCACCCTCCCCGTGTTGAGGGCAAGCAGCCTGGTATGGTTCAGGAGGGGGGATTCTCACTCGTCACCTCCCTATCCTGGTCTGCCATGCTCAGATAAGGGTCTGGTATGGATTTTGGGGGGACCCCAAGCCATTAAAAAAATGGGGAACTTAGATGAGGTATAGGAAGTATGGGATGCCCAATGGAATTTTGCAGAACTGGCTGTGACAACTATATCCACTCAGGTATATACACTCTCCCTACACATCGCTTCCTTTCTAATGTTCACACCTCTAACCCTCCTGCACATCACTTTCTCTCTAATGTTCAGTCCTCTCTCCTCTTGCACATCCCTTCCTCTCTAATGTTCCCTCCTCTCTCCTCCTGCACATCGCTTCCTCTCGAATGTTCACTCCTCTCTCCTTCTGCACATCGCTTCCTCTCTAATGCTCAGGGACAGCTAGCTCAAAGTGGATAAGCCTGACACTGGCTCCACCAGGCCTTAGCAATTGCCCTTTACAGGCAGGGGCCGCGGGCCCTTATAGTGTAGCAAGATAGAAGGTCTCTGGTGCTAGCTGTCCTACATGTGGCTACTGCGCCTAGTCAGCCATCTTCAGGCCCTGCCAGCCATCCTGGCTGCAGCTGCCCTTCTCCACTGCCCATGACACCACAGTCCATTCCTCTGGCTCTGCACCCATATCAGACTGCATCCTCCCAGTCCTCTCAGGCATGTTTTTCCAGTTCTCTCAGGTCTGTGCATGTCATTCAAAAGCCCTCCTGGCTGCGACCAGTTGTTCCTCTCCCTGGAGACTTGTCTGGCAGTGCTCTTATCAGGAACAGTGTTATTGCTTGGATCACCTGCTGGTGTCACTGTTTCTTTCGGCATCAAAGGGTGCAGTTCTGGTGGCCACCAGCGGGTGTCTCCCAGCAAATGGACATTCTAGTGATCAAGTTGCACCTGATGTGGAATTGCTGGGAGTATATAAGCCCACCCTTCACCTAGGCTCAGTGCTTCAGAATTCCTTCCTGCAAGCCTTGTCCCTGCCTGATCTGATCTGTTACCAGAAACCTGTTCCTGATCTGCTTCCTGCCCTGTCCTGGACTCTGTTTCCTGTACCTGGTTCCTGAGACTTGTTCCCTGATTCCTGCCTTGGCTCCCCTTGCTTCTGCTTCCTCCACCTGGCCTCCTGTTCCCCTTGTCTCTCATCCCTGCCTTGTTGATATATATGTGTTCCCTTTCCGTGTGTATATATAGTTAGTTAGTTAGTTAGTTAGTTAGTTAGTTAGTTAGTTAGTTAGTTAGTTAGGTTAGGGTTTTGGGGTTGCTGTGTATTATTTGCATTCTTGTTTGTTCATGGTCTGCTGTGTTTGGTTTGCACGTGTGTCTTTATCCTTAATAAATAAATATATATATATATATATATATATATATATATATTCATTACCTTTGAGCCTGATTCCTTTAGTGCAGCCCATTGATCTGTTTACTCTGTGCTGGATGCCTGTGTTAGGCATCCCTCCCATGACAGAATTCTGAAGCCATACTAACAGATCGGCTGCACTTGGGAATAGGGTCTGGACACATGCTATTGCCAAGAAAAATGCATCTGGAAGATATTCTGTATCTTTCGCTTCTGGCAACAGATGACAGAGATTTTTGTCATCAGACATTAGGTGAATACACTAGAGAGCAACTGTTGGAATGTATCCGTATAGCCCATGTTTTCGTTGATCAGGGCAGTTTTCTGTTTGAGGACATTCAGCCATTGATTCGGATCTGTACAGAGATGGACCTGTCTGATGCCTCTAGTGGAGGTGATGACTATACACCCCTTTTAGTGCAGCTCAGGTAGAGTCTTTGGCGTGGCTGTTGGAAGATGACTCGGATTTTTTCTTTGAGCAATACTCAGCTTGTCCTCAACAGGTGCTTGCAGCATGTATTGACTCAGTGCAGTCTCTGGTCAGACAGTGTGCAAACCTGATTTTGTGCAACCATTATTACAGGCCTGGTCAAGCTTGTTGTACTCAGCTTCTGTCAGCTCCCAACCACCCATTTCTGTGTCCAGATACCAGCCTGCTGGGATATCTTCCTCTCTATTACCCCCAACAACCACAATTTCCGACCAATACACCCTGATACCAATGAAGTACCAGTACCCTGCTGTACCTACCCAGCCTTTAACCCCTCTGCTACTTATCGGCTGCCTCCATCAGTTCCACTAAATCTCCCCTCAAAATCTGCTCCCTCTGTTTTACCATCCTTCCGCTCTTCACTCTTACCAGCTGCATCCACTGCCTACAGCCCTGTACCCACATACAAATCTTCAGTTGCTAAAACCAAAAAGAAACGGAAGTTTTTTCCAACCCATACCATTCTGTCATCACCCACTCCTGCCTCCACGCCTGATGTTCCAATGCCTGCTGTTCAGCCTGTTGTGCCAGTGTGTCTGCCTGTTGTCCAGTCTGATGCCTTCCAGTCTGATGTGCCAGCTTTCCAGTCCGATGTCCCGGCTTTCCAGTTTGATGTCCCGGCTTTCCAGTTTGATGTCCCGGCCTTCCAGTCTGATGTTCCGGCCTTCCAGTCTGATATTCCACTGCCGGCTTTCCAGTCTGATGTCCCGGCTTTCCAGCCTGATGTCCCGGCCTTCCAGCCTGATGTCCCGGCCTTCCAGCCTGATGTCCCGGCCTTCCAGCCTGATGTCCCTGCCTTCCAGCCTGATGTCCCTGCCTTCCAGCCTGATGTCCCGCTGCCAGCTTTCCAGTCTGATGTCCTGGCCTTCCAGTCTGACGCCTTCCAGTCTGATGTCCCGGCCTTCCAGTCTGATGCCTTCAAGTCTGATGTCCCGGCCTTCCAGTCTGATGCCTTCAAGTCTGATGTCCCGGCCTTCCAGTCTGACGCCTTCCAGGCTGATGTCCCGGCCTTCCAGTCCGATGCCTTCCAGTCTGATGTCCCGGCATTCCAGTCTGATGCCTTCCAATCTGATGTCCCGGCATTCCAGTCCGATGCCTTCCAGTCTGATGTCCCGGCATTCCAGTCCGATGCCTTCCAGTCTGATGTCCCGGCATTCCAGTCTGATGCCTTCCAGTCTGATGTGCCGGCCTTCCAGTCCGATGCCTTCCAGTCTGATGTCCCGGCCTTCCAGTCTGATGTCCCGGCCTTCCAGTCTAAGGCCTTCCAATCTGATGTGCCTAATGTCCCAGTGCCTGCTTTCCAGCCTGACGTCCCAGTGCCTGCTGTCCAGCGTGACGTGCCTACCTTCCAGCCTGACATGCTGCTGCCTGCCTTCCGGTCTGATGTGCCAGCTTCCCAGCCTGATGTGCCAGCTTGCCAGCCTGATGTGTCTGTGCCAGCTTCCAAGCCTGATGTGTCTGTGCCAGCTTCCAAGCCTGATGTGTCTGTGCCAGCTTCCCAGCCTGATGTGCCAGCTTCCCAGCCTGATGTGCCAGCTTCCCAGCCTGATGTGCCAGCTTCCCAGCTTGATGTGCCAGCTTCCCAGCCTGATGTGCCGCTGCCAGCTTCCCAGCGTGATGTGCCTCTGCCAGCTTCCCAGCCTGATGACCCGGAGCTCGCTGCCCAGCCTGATGACCCGGAGCTCGCTGCCCAGCCTGATGACCCGAAGCTCGCTGCCCAGCCTGATGACCCGGAGCTCGCTGCCCTGCCAGATGGCCCGAAGCACGTTGCCCTGCCTGTTTTTATTTCCAGATCTAAACTTCCAGACCCTGGTGGTGAGATACATGTCCCATTGTCGGACTTGGGTGGCACACCTCCCAGCAGGTTAAGAGACCCTGGCCAGAGAGCGTAAAGAAGTCCGCAGTCACAAGGGAGACTTTTCGGGACTTTTTCATATTTACATGCACTGCCAGGTCAAGGGCAGAATGGAGTGTGACACCTTCCAGGCTGATGTCTCGGCCTTCCAGTCCGATGCCTTCCAGTCTGATGTCCCGGCATTCCAGTCCGATGCCTTCCAGTCTGATGTCTCGGCATTCCAGTCTGATGCCTTCCAGTCTGATGTCTCGGCATTCCAGTCTGATGCCTTCCAGTCTGATGTCCCGGCATTCCAGTCTGATGCCTTCCAGTCTGATGTCCCGGAATTCCAGTCTGATGCCTTCCAGTCTGATGTGCCAGCCTTCCAGTCCGATGCCTTCCAGTCTGATGTGCCAGCCTTCCAGTCCGATGCCTTCCAGTCTGATGTCCCAGCCTTCCAGTCTGATGTCTCGGCCTTCCAGTCTAAGGCCTTCCAATCTGATGTGCCTAATGTCCCAGTGCCTGCTTTCCAGCCTGACGTCCCAGTGCCTGCTGTCCAGCGTGACGTGCCTGCCTTCCAGCCTGACATGCTGCTGCCTGCCTTCCGGTCTGATGTGCCAGCTTCCCAGCCTGATGTGCCAGCTTCCAAGCCTGATGTGTCTGTGCCAGCTTCCAAGCCTGATGTGTCTGTGCCAGCTTCCAAGCCTGATGTGTCTGTGCCAGCTTCCCAGCCTGATGTGCCAGCTTCCCAGCCTGATGTGCCAGCTTCCCAGCCTGATGTGCCAGCTTCCCAGCCTGATGTGCCTCTGCCAGCTTCCCAGCCTGATGTGCCTCTGCCAGCTTCCCAGCCTAATGTGCCTCTGCCAGCTTCCCAGCGTGATGTGCCTCTGCCAGCTTTCCTACGTGATGTGCCTCTGCCAGCTTCCCAGCGTGATGTGCCTCTGCCAGCTTCCCAGCGTGATGACCCGGAGCTCGCTGCCCAGCCTGATGACCCGGAGCTCGCTGCCCAGCCTGATGACCCGAACCTCGCTGCCCAGCCTGATGACCCGAACCTCGCTGCCCAGCCTGATGACCCGGAGCTCGCTGCCCTGCCAGATGGCCCTAAGCACGTTGCCCTGCCTGTTTTTATTTCCAGATCTAAACTTCCAGACCCTGGTGGTGAGATACATGTCCCATTGTCGGACTTGGGTGGCACGCCTCCCAGCAGGTTAAGAGACCCTGGCCAGAGAGCGTAAAGAAGTCTGCAGTCACAAGGGAGACTTTTCGGGACTTTTTCATATTTACATGCACTGCCAGGTCAAGGGCAGAATGGAGTGTCCGGAGGCCACTCCTTGGGGGGGGGGAACTGTCAGGAACAGTGTTATTGCTTGGATCGCCTGCTGGTGTCACTGTTTCTTTCGGCATCAAAGGGTGCAGTTCTGGTGGCCACCAGCGGGTGTCTCCCAGCAAATGGACATTCTAGTGATCAAGTTGCACCTGATGTGGAATTTCTGGTATATAAGTCCGCCCTTCACTGAGGCTCAGTGCTTCAGAATTCCTTCCTGCAAGCATTGTCCCTGCCTGATCTGATGCCAGAAACCTGTTCCTGATCTGCTTCCTGCCCTGGACTCTGTTTCCTGTACCTGGTTCCTGAGACTTGTCCCCTGATTCCTGCCTTGGCTCCCCTTGCTTCTACTTCCTCCACCTGGCCTTCTGTTCCCCTTGTCTCTCATCATATACACTTACCTTTGAGCCTGATTCCTCCTGTGTTGGTGCTACCTGAACACTGTAACCCCTCATGGGTACTCTTGCTGGGCACAGGAACGGGCCCTGCTGTTAAAAATTTGTAAAAAAAAAAAAAAATGAAATTACATGCCCCTGACAAACAGGTGCAGACAAATTGGGCCTTGGGTGTTGGTGATGCCTAAACACTGTAACCCCTCACAGTTACTCCTGTTGGGTGCAAGAATACCCATTCACATAGGGGGAGGTTACATAGTTACATAGTTAGTACAGAGACACCAGTCCATCCAGTTCAACCTGAGTGAATGTCTACAATTGTCCCTATCCCTGTACATTGTACATTTCACACTCACAGCAGTCCCTACCCTCAAGGAGCCCCCAATCCAAGGTCCCCATTCATATACTAGGGCCAATTTTGCACAGAAGCCAATTAACCTACCAGCATGTCTTTGGAGTCTTTGGAGTATGGGAAGAAACCGGAGTACCCGGAGGAAGCCCACGCAGGCACAGGGAGAACATGCAAACTGCAGGCAGGTAGTGTCATGGCAGTGCTAACAATTTATCCAAGCTAGCATTTAGACGCTGAGCATGTGGATGGCTGGGACAGTATTTTTTTTACGGTTCAGCAACTGGGGTAGCGAAATTTGCCTGTTGAAATCAACAGGTGGTGTACTGCTAGCAGACTAGGTGCAAGTACTTGTGGCACCTATTGCTGTATCTTCATTCCTCTCAGTGCAGGTATTGAGAGGACTTGAGGTATAGTAGGGGATGAGATCCCAGATGAGGAGCAAGGAGAAGTCTGCAATTTTTTATGATATGGGTCTTTCAGGTGCTGTTGCCAATGGACTGCATGGCAGGACGTCATATGTCTTGTCAAGCATATGGTGTTCTGGCAATGCTTGATCAGCTTCAGACAGAGATTGCAAACAGCAACACTGCGGTCTGCTGCCCATGTGTTCAAAAAAGCCTACACCAATGAATTTTTGGAAGTCAGCAGGGAATCAGAAGTGCCCTGCACTTGTGGAGCTCTGTGGTGAGATGCAGTAGGGTGGCTGCCCTTAGGCCGGGTTCACACCGCTGCGATGCGGGAACGCCGCGAATCTGCGGCGTTTTCCCGCATCGCATTACTCCCGCCGGCAGTTCACACTGCCCTATGCGGACGGCTGGGAGTGTCAATGATATGTTAATGACACCCCCAGATCCGTCCGCATATCGCAGTGCGATCTGCCGACTCGCACAGGAATCGGATCGCATGGTGTGAACCCCCATGCGATCCGATTCTGTTGCGGACCAAAAAAAGGGTCCCGTGCGAGTTTGCTGCGGGACCGATGCGAATTCAGCCATACTATCTGTATGGCTGAACTCGCATCGCTACGGAGATCGGATGTGATTTGCGGTGCGAATCACATCCGGATCTCCCCCCGCAGCAGTGTGAACCCAGCCTTAAGGGGGGAGTTCACCTTTGTACACTTTTTTTTTTCTCAAAATTCAAGTTCCCCTATGCACCAATATAGCATTCATGTACTTGTTTTGCAAAAATATCAAAGCTTTCCATTAAATCTACAGTCACTTACTTTTCTTGTCCTAATCCACTTTTCCAGACGTTTCCATTAGTAATGTCTTCCTTCCTGATCAGACTTTAGGTCATTACACAGGAAGGAGTTGACCAGCTGACCCCATTAGCACACACTTTGCAACATTCACCCTCCCATTCCCAGGTGCACGTTTTTTAAATGAAATGCAATCAATCAGTGATCACCCTTCTCACTAAATACACAATATACAATCATATTGCATAGTGTATGGCCATGTTTATACACCTAAAATTACTAGTTGCGCTTTCAGTGCCATTAATTGTTAATGGAACACCAAACACAGAAGCAAACATTTTGCCATGTGAAACAACGAGGGTCAAATGCTGCAAAGTAAAAGCACACAACCCACAAAACACCAAAATGTCTCATTAAGCACATGTAGCGCAGCCAATTTAAATCAACAGGCTGCCCTATGTGTGTCACAGAAAAACAAACAAACCAGAAAACATTTCTCGAGGAGCTGCTTATTGTATCCTATGGGCACAAGGCCTTCTCACAGACCTTTGTGGTGGAGCATGCACACCGGATGCCTGCTAAGAAACCACCTTAGGGAGTGCTGCTCTGGGTCTTTATTGCAAAATTCCTTTATTACAAAAAGGCTACAACGCTATCCTCCACCAGGTCAGAGAGAAGGGTAACATACCCCTACATAACCATCAGTTCATGGCATTCCCAGACTTCTCAGGGAAGGTCCAGAGGCAATGCAGCCAGTTTACAGACATAAAAAAATGCCTGTGAGTCCGCCAGTTGAAGTAGGCAATGTTGTTCCCTGCTTACCTCCATGCAGTTGGTGAAGATCGTGTCCACTTCTTTGAGGAGCCTGAGGCTGCCGCTGCCTGGCTAGATCAGCTGAACCCTGATTGAGCTGTGAGTACTGTGTGGGCCCTTGTTTGGATACTGTCTCCTCTACATTTAAATATTCTGCCCACCATCCTATTTTGATTATTACTTTAACTATAGGTTTTGTAGAGAGCTGTGCACTCATGTTATGACCATTTATTCCAGCACATGTTCAGTTATCTTGCTTGGTTAATGCACCCCTCTCTTTATTGCCATTGGGCAGTCTGATACCCGGGATACAATCCATACCTATTATGGAACTACATTGTGCCATATTGCTGCCTGCAGACTTGGAGCAACTTTATGTTAAATTTTTCCATATCCACTATTGACATCGGAAGGTGTACTGCCGGAGTCCTGCTACCCACAGTACTATTCAAAGGATTTTCATCCCCCCGGAGGCTAAGTTGAAAGATATAACTTTTTTATTTTTTCTATCTCAAGTCTGCTGCCCCAGGTGGTGGACTATCCGTTTTGGGCACCATACTGGTGTTTACTATGGTTCTGTACTATTTGGGGTTTTATTCTTGGAACTAATGCTTGCACAAGTTGTGTAATATGTAGAGCTGGGAGGGTTAGAGTGTTAGTATTTTTTCTGGTGATTGATTTTTATGTTTACTCTTTAAGTATGTTGCTATCCATTTACATGCTGCTTGTATGGTATACTTCTATATGCACTTCATCAAAACTGTTTTATATCCGATCAACTAACCAAAACCGCCTCCTCATCCCCAAATCCTGCTACAAATCAATGGAATAACGAAGATTTGTAGTCCAAGGACCACGGCTATGGAACGCTCTACCCATGAACATCCACATGGAAGAAAACCATTGGGCCTTCAGAAAAAACCTCAAGACCCACCTCTTCTAAGCCCTTGTACACACGGTCGGAGATTCTGACAACCAAATCCGTCGGATTTTGTCCGACGGATCTTGTCCGAAACTGTTGCATACACATGGTCGGACAAAGTTGTCGGAAAATCCAATTGTTCAGAACGTGATGACTTTATTTCATTACGATGGGACTACGTTCAGGCTAGTAGCCAATAGCTTTGATGTAGGAATTTGATCTGAGCATGTGTGGCACTTGGTCTGATCGGAATTCTCTACACATGATCGGAGTATGTCCGATCGGACCAGTTTGTCGGAAAATATTTCCAGCAAGTTGGAAAATTTGGTCCGACGGATATTCCAACGGAAACAGTCCTATGCATACCACACACAGCCGGATTATTAGACAAAACGGTCCGATAGGACACATTCCGACGGATTCTCAGACCGTGTGTACAAGGGCTAAGAAGCAGGACAACACAGGACGGACCAATGACTTGAGGCGATTCAGTTCGCATTTGCAGCGCTATACAAAGCATTTATTCACTTATTCATTCTAAGGCCGCGTACACACGGGCGGATTGTCTGCCCAACTAAGTTCGTCAGACAATCCGACAGACAGTCCGTTCAAAATTTGAATGAACGGACTTGACCACACACGATGAGCAGACAGTCCGCTGAAAGCGTGCGTGATGACATGTACAGCACGTACGACGGGACTAGAAAAACGACGTCCTATACACTGCAATGCAACCTTCGGCCGTGTAAATCCTTTCTGAGCATGCGCCATACTTAGTCCGTCCAACTTGTCTACACACGAGCGGACTGTCCACTGAAACCAAGTTTGGACGGACAAAACCAAGTTTGAACGGACAAAATTACGGAAATTCCGTAAGACTTTGTTCGTCAGACAGTCCGCTGAAAAAGTCCGCTGAAGCCCACACACGAGCGGATTGTCCGCTGAAACACGGTTCAGCGGACTAAGTTGGACAGACAATCCGCCCGTGTGTACGCGGCCTAAGGGTTTCCAGTATCTCTAGGCCTCTCCATTGTTCTGTGGTCTCCCTATGGCTAGGCCGAAATTTCTAACATGGAATGTTCGTGGCAAAAAAAAGAAAAAACGCAAAAACTCCACTCTAAAAAAAAGTTCTGAAGTTTCTTTGGGGCAATTACCATGTGTAGGGCAGCCCATTCAGGTGGATAGGCTGCCCTATGTGCGATGAGTGAAAAAGCTCCAAAACTCCTCCCCCCCACAAAAAAATAGAAAAATGCATGTGGGAATGTGAGTTCCCGCTATGCAGAGCTGTGAATGGGGCTTGACAGCTGAGGCCGCGTACACACGCGGGGACTGTTCGCTCAACTTTGTCCGTCAAACAGTTTCAGTGGACAGTCCGCTCAAAATTAGCATGGACGGACTTGGCCACACACGACGAACGAACAGTCCGCTGAAACCGTGCGCGATGACGTGAACGGCACCTACGACGGGACTAGAAAACGACGTCCTATACACTGAAATGCAAACTTCGGCGTGTAAATCCTTTCTGAGCATGCGCGGAACTTAGTTTGACGAACAAGCCTACACACGAGGGGACTGTTCGCTGAAACAAAGTTTCAGCGGACAGTTTTTCGGAATTTCCGAAAAACTTTGTTCAGCAGACTGTCCGCTGAAACTGTCCGCTGAAAGCCCACACACGAGCGGACTGTCCGCCGAAACACTGTTCAGCGGACAAAGTTGAGCGAACAGTCCCCGCGTGTGTACGCGGCCTGAGTGTTTACTCTGTAGTATATACTCTGCACTGCACGATATACTGTACACTGAGGCATTGTATTATATACTTTACATCGAATGCACTGTATTATATATTGTACACTTACTGTAATGTATTATACACTGTACACACTGTATTATATACTGTGTACACTGCCTGCACTGTATTATATACTGTACACTGACTGCAATGTATTATATACTGTACACCGACTACAATGTATTATATACTGTACACCGATTGCACTGTATTATATACTGTACATCGCCTGCACTGTATTATATACTGTACACGTACTGCAATGTATTATATACTGTACACACTGTATTATATAATATGTACACCGCCTGCACTGTATTATATACTGTACCCCGACTGCATTGTATTATATACTGTACACAGCCTGCACTGTATTATATACTGTACACCGACTGCACCTTATTATATACTGTACACTTACTGCAATGTATTATATACTGTACACCGCCGGCACTGTATTATATACTGTACACCGACTGCACTGTATTAGATACTGTGCACTTACTGCAATGTATTATACACTGTACACATTGTATTATATACTGTGTATACTGACTGCACTGTATTAAATACTGTACACCGCCTGCACTGTATTATATACTGTACACTGACTGCAATATATTATATCCTGTACGCACTGTATTATATACTGCGTACACCGCCTGCACTGTATTATATACTGTACGCTGACTGCAATGCAGTATATACTGTACACCGACTGCACTGTATTATATACTGTACGCCGCCAGCACTCTATTTTATACTGCACACCGACTGCACTGTATTATATACTGTACACTGACTGCAATATATTATATACTGTACACACTGTTTTATTTACTGTGTACACTGTCTGCACTTTATTATATACTGTATACCGAATGAAATGTATTATATACTGTACAAACTGTATTATATACTGTGTACACCACCTGCACTGTATTACATACTGTACAATGCATGCACTGTATTATATATTGTACACCAAATGCACTGTATTATATACTGTACCCCGACTGCACTGTATTTTATACTGTACACTGCATGCACTGTATTATATACTGTACACTGACTGCACTGTATTATATACTGTACACTGCCTGCACTGTATTATATACTGTACACCGACTGCACTGTATTATATACTGTACACTTACTGCAATGTATTATACACTGCACACACTGTTTTATTTACTGTGTACACTGCCTGCACTTTATTATATACTGTACACCAACTGCACTGTATTTTATACTGCACACCGACTGCACTGAATTATATACTGTACACTGACTGCAATGTATTATATACTGTACACACTGTTTTATTTACTGTGTACACTGCATGCACTTTATTATATACTGTATACCGAATTAAATGTATTATATACTGTACAAACTGTATTATATACTGTGTACACCACCTGCACTGTATCATATACTGTACAATGCATGCACTGTATTATATATTGTACACCGGCTGCACTGTATTATATACAGTACACTGACTGCATTGTATTATATCCTGTACACACTGTATTATATACTGAGTACACCACCTGCACTGTATTATATACTGTACCCTGACTGCCCTGTATTTTATACTGTACACTGCATGCACTGTATTATATACTGTACACTGACTGCACTGTATTATATACTGTACACTGCACGCACTGTATTATATACTGTACACTGCCTGCACTGTAGTATATACCTTTAACCGACTGCATTGCATTATATACTGTACACTGCCTGCACTGTATTATGTACTGTACACTGCCTGCACTGTATTATATACTGTACACTGCCTGCACTGTATAAGATATTCTACACTGCCTGCATGCTCTATCCACTAGCTAACCTGCCTAGTCTCCACATCAACACAATACATTCGGCCGCTGTGTAAGCAGCCTTATATAGTGTGGGGCCTGTACACCGACTGAAATGTATTATATACTGTACACACTGTATTACATACTGTGTGCACCACCTGCACTGTATTATATACTGTACAACGACTGCACTGTATTATATACTGTACACTTACTGCAATGTATTATACACTGTACACACTGTATTATATACTGTGTGCACCACCTGCACTGTATTATATACTGTACAACGACTGCAATGTATTATACACTGTACACTTACTGCAATGTATTATACACTGTACACACTGTATTATATACTGTGTACACCGCCTGCAATATGTTATATACTGTACACCGCCTGCACTGAATTATATACTGTACAATGACTACAATGTATTATATACTGTACACCGACTGCACTGTATTATATACTGTACACTGACTGCAATGTATTATATACTGTACACACTGTTTTATTTACTGTGTACACTGCCTGCACTTTATTATATACTGTATACCGAATGAAATGTATTATATACTGTACAAACTGTATTATATACTGTGTACACCACCTGCACTGTATCATATACTGTACAATGCATGCACTGTATTATATATTGTACACCGGCTGCACTGTATTATATACAGTACACTGACTGCATTGTATTATATCCTGTACACACTGTATTATATACTGAGTACACCACCTGCACTGTATTATATACTGTACCCTGACTGCCCTGTATTTTATACTGTACACTGCATGCACTGTATTATATACTGTACACTGACTGCACTGTATTATATACTGTACACTGCATGCACTGTATTATATACTGTACACCGAGTGCACTGTATTATATACTGTACACTGCCTGCACTGTAGTATATACCTTTAACCGACTGCACTGTATTATATACTGTACACCGACTGCACTGTATTATGTACTGTACACTGCCTGCACTGTATTATATACTGTACACTGCCTGCACTGTATAAGATATTCTACACTGCCTGCATGCTCTATCCACTAGCTAACCTGCCTAGTCTCCACATCAACACAATACATTCGGCCGCTGTGTAAGCAGCCTTATATAGTGTGGGGCCTGTACACCGACTGAAATGTATTATATACTGTACACACTGTATTATATACTGTGTGCACCACCTGCACTGTATTATATACTGTACAACACATGCACTGTATTATATACTGTACAACGACTGCACTGTATTATATACTGTACACTTACTGCAATGTATTATACACTGTACACACTGTATTATATACTGTGTGCACCACCTGCACTGTATTATATGCTGTACAACACATGCACTGTATTATATACTGTACAACGACTGCAATGTATTATACACTGTACACACTGTTTTATTTAACTGTGTACACCACCTGCACTGCATTATATACTGTACACCAACTGAAATGTATTATATACTGTACACACTGTATTATATACTGTACACCGACTGCACTGTATTATATACTGTAAACTGCCTGCACTTTATTATATACTGTATGCTGACTGCACTTTATTATATACTGTACACTGCCTGCACTGCATTATATATTCTACACTGCCTGCATGCTCTATCCACTAACCTGCCTAATCTCTCTCCAGTCTCCACATTAACACACTACATATGGCCGCCGTGTAAGCAACCTTATATAGTGTGGGGCCTGGACTTAGCCCCTAAGCCATGATTGGCCAAAGGCATCCTGCCTTTGGGCAATCGTGGCTCTGACAGTACATTGATTGACCAAAGCATGCAGGTCAGGTGCATGATTTGGCCAATCAGCAGCCATCAATGCACTGTGATCTTGTAGTGCATTATGGGGCGCTCATCAGCGCGAATGTCCCGCAAGCACCCCATAGGTTTTGTTTGTTTGTTCTACGAACATAGGGAGCAGGGCCGGCCCTACCATGGGAATGGGAGGGTGGATGATGCAGGGTGTGTGCTAATGAGATCAGCTGGTCAACTCCTTCCTGTGTCATGACCTAAAGTCTGATCAGGAAGAAAACATTACTAATGAAAATGTCTGGAAATGTGGATTTAGACAAGAAAAGTAAGTGACTCTAGATTTAATGGAAAGCTTTGATATTTTTGCAAAAAAAGTACATGAATGCTATTTTGGTTCAGAGGGGAGCTTAGATTTTTTTTTAGAAAAATTTTTGAAAAAAAGTGTAGAAAGGTGAACTTACCCTTTAAACCGGCCCCTGGAGGACACCCTAGTACAGTCAGTGACATCATCATCCCCTCCCTCCTCATCACTGGAGCAAACTTGGTAGTATGCTGCAGCTGGGGGAACTTGACTGCTAGTTTCTTGTCCTTTTGTGTCACTCCCTCTCTCTAGGCTCACGTTACTCCCTTCCTCAACCTGGGAACCAACAGTGGAGCATTCAAATTGCTGCACATCTTCTAGCAGCATGTAACTGACACTATGGTAGAATAATTCTGGTGACTCCTCTGTGCATGATGGTGGGGCTATGGAAGGAGTGACTGTGGACAAGGAGTCAGTGGAATAGTCTACTTTGGCAGCTGCGTTGGAAGACAAACTAATATGAGCTTGGGTGACAGAGGATTAGGAGGATGAGGAAGGCTTAGTTATCCACTCCTCTTCTGCATGTTGTGGCTCAATAACACTGCCAGCAGCAGAAAAAAAGGACAAGCCTTCCCCACGGCCACCTGCAGAGGATGCACCATGTCCAGGACCACCACTTTTCACTGTAAACACAGAGGCTGCTTGTGGCCTGTGAGTGTCTGCCTCTCCTTGGTGGCCTTCCAGACATGATGGGAATTTTTTTTCACACTGCACTACACTGTGCTATATACGCTGCACTACACTATATACTGTACACTGACTGACTGCAAATGATGATAACTGCCCCACGAACCGCTCTGCCTGCCCCTATACTGCCCTACCATGCCCCTATACTGCTCTAGCCTGTCCATATACTGCCCTAGCCCACCCCTTGGAATTGAACATAATGGTATGCCATATAATCAAGGTGCTGTTACATGTAAATCTGACTTCCTGATAAATGTTATTTTAAATTATCATGATATAAAATAATAGATGTGGGGGCCTTTTGGTGGGAGTTTTTTTTTGTTGGGAGGATGAAGGGCAGCATTTCATTCTTGGACCCAGGCAGCACAATGTCTTGGGCCATCCCTGATCAGGACCATCCCTAGTCACAAGCTCATTGGTGCGTCTGTAAAAAACTTTGTGTAGCAGAGTTGCTATCAGCAACCTTCTTGTGATTGATTACCTGAAAGAAGCATTTTAGCTTTAGTGTGAAAATAAATATACTGTGCTGTTACAAAATAAACAATACAAATAACATATGTATGTGAAACTTAAAGGAGTTGTAAAGGCAGAATGTTTTTTTATCTTGTTGTATTCTATGCATTAAAATAAAAAACCTTCTGTGTGTAGCAGCCTCCCCAGCACCCCTCTAATTGCCTACCTGAGCCCCTTCTCTCTCCAGCGATGTCCACGATCCCCTCAGCCATCCAGCACACTCCTCCTGATTGGCTGAGACAGAGCAGTGGCGCCACTGGCTCCCACGGCTGTCAATTAAAGTCAGTCAGCCAATCAGGGGAGAGAGGGGGCGGGCCAGCCTGGGCCTCCATGTTTGGAAACAAGGAGCTCTGACTCTGTTTGACTGGACTGCAAACTAGCAGACTGACACTGGTCTGTCTGCCCTCCTCACTACATTTCTGCCCGGATTCCACATCTAGACTGTCAAAAACACTGTAACAAGTGTGTTTCTGTGCTTCCTTTCCATGTTCAAGATTGCAGTGCCCAGGCCTCTGCCCTGTCTGTGCAGAGAGAGATCAGCTGTCAGAATTCAGCGGTGATGTTGGGGTGGGCGGTGATGTAGGGGTGGGCAAACCTAGCAGCTAGCAAACACCAGCCAATGATCGTGCTGCTTAAGAAAGGGGGTGGGGCCACATACACGTAGTGGCCAGCCCAGACACCTTCCCATTGGCTGGTGTTTGATAGCTGCTGGGTCCGCCCACCCCCAACATCAACACTCAATTTTGACAGCTGGTCTCTCTCTGCATTGAGTTACATTACATGTCAGTTTCACACTGAGGGCAAGCATCAATATCGGCTCAGTGTGAAACTGTCTCACAGGCAGCATGGCCTGCACTCTCATTAGATGCAGCCATTCACAGCAGTCCCACAGGCAGCTCTCGGGAGATAGCTGGGATGGCTGCCGCCCCTCTTAAAATGCCACCTGGGACCATTGGCCCACTGGGTCCCGTGGTAGGGCTGGTCCTGCCTGTTCCCACTCCCCTAAATGTATAAACAGTAGTTTAGACAGTTAGATTGTTAGTTGTTAGAAGTTTTCATTAGGTTTTTGTTGTCATGTGTTCACCATTGCTTATATATGTTTGTGGTGTTGGATGGATTGGTCACTTGCTGTAATAGAAAAAATATTAAAATTATTAAATTTTACAATGCACCAAAGGGTCAATTCACAAACCACTGTGGAGCCACAGGGGTAACGGAAATGCATGACAAGATCATCACAGGTTGCCATAAAAATATACAGTGAGACATTACCCACAAACCATTGCTTAGCAGGGAGTTCAATTGGCATCACCCTAGGCCAGTGATGGCGAACATTGGCACCCCAGATGTTTTGGAACTACATTTCCCATGATGCTGAACTACACTGCAGAGTGAACGAGCATCATGGGAAATGTAGTTCCAAAACATCTGGGGTGCCAAGGCTCGCCATCACTGCTCTAGGCTGCTTAACAAACAATAGACTGTGAGACATTACCAACAAGGTTTACTGACAGACCACTACATTACAGTAGGGCTTAATGGCTGTGCGTGAAAAGGTCATCATAGGTTCTGTACAAACAGAAAAACAGTGAGACATTACCAACAAATTGTACAAACCACTGGAGAGCAGGAAGATTAATATATGACAAAGTCACCATAGGCTATCATAACAAAATTACTCACAAAGACTGTGGGAGACTAAAGACCCACTGCATGGGAGTTGGGGATAATGCCTGAGTGTGACTAGGTGAACATATGCCACTGTACAAAAAGTATACAGTGAGACCCACAGGGGGACTTGAGACCACTGTGGAGTAGGAAGGGGTAATGGTAAGCCATGACTAGGTCACCATAAGTCATCATACAACAGTACATAGTTAGACATTACTAACCAGGAGTAACTCATAGATCACTGCAGAGCAAGAGGAGTTACTGGTCATCTGTGACTAGGTTACCACAGGCCACTATGCCACATGTACACAGTGGACCATTGCAAACCCAGGGTCAGGACTGAGAGAACCAGGGCCTGCTTTGGGGAGAGACTAGCCTACTGAGCCATTAGCTGATTGAAAGCTGAGGAGGATCCCTGACCTTAAGCCTTGCGCCTCTAGATTTGGCATATGCAGTGCTATAGTGTCCTCAGGGGGGAACTCACAACAGCCTTAGCAGGGAGAGAAGGGTTAATGCCATCTGTGTCAGGTACTTTTAGCAGCTGGAGCACAGGCAGCATACTTGGATTGCTGTCCTGTTTACTGGCAGGAGTTTATGCTGATATGGTCCTCTGTGCACTAGGCTTAGAATGTAAACTGTGCAATGCTTAATTAAAACTGGAAACAGACCTACACAGCAACACTTTTAAAGTGCCACAGCCAGCACTCCATTAGACCCCACTCCATTATATTGGACACAGTACACTGGGCCCAAGGAAGGACTGTAGCTCTAACTCACCTTAGTAGATCTTCTTTCAGGAGCAGGAACTTCGAGACAAGCCCCATTCTGGCTTCACCCTCCTTGCCAGGCATACTCCCTAAGTGCTGATGGCAGACTATGACCCTTATTTGGTGCCAGGGGTTTAAACCGTATAGACTATTAACAAGTTTAGTTTAAAACAGGGGTGTCCAACCTTTTGACCTTCCTGGACCACATTGGAAGAATAGAAATTGTCTTGGACTTGCCACACATAAAATACACTGACAATAAGAATAGCTGATGAGCAGAAAAAGTCAGAAAGATCACAAGTTAACTGAATCACTGATATAGATAAGGTACCTATCTGAGTAATAAAACTTTATTTTTTTGTAATATTTTTTATTATAATCTAAAATAGGGCAAAAGTAAACTAGTGCGATATTTGACACTATTTTTGGTAAACTAACACATCAATATCTGGTTCGATGAATGTAGTAGCATATCTCAATGAATTCTCAAGGTGTTCAACAGATATTTTGTTTCTAATTTTGCCCTTCGTGTACTTCATCCTTGAAAATAGTTGCTTACAAATATAGGTGGTGCCAAAAACTGATGACATGAATAAGGTGTGAATAAAAAGGGGGGAGTTTTGGGACTTTGAGTGAGGCAATGTGGATTATGCCACCATGTAGACACATAAGACCCCTTTGGAGCCATTACATATTATCTTTTGTCACTATTTAGTACATCATGGAGATGTCCATTTCTGGGGATGTTTTGTGGGTGGTTGCCCCACACGCAGATTCGTTACCTCTGCTACCAGGACAGACAATAACCTCAGTGGTCCTTGTTTTGTAGTACCGCATATCTTTGAACCGTAGCTCCATACATGTTGTTGCATTCGCTCTTTTTTATACATCATTATTGTATGCATCCCACTTATATTTTTTGCTATTCTAAAAAAATTCTTATACAGAGTTTTATACATTGGTAACTGCTACATCATTTTTATGTATATATATATATATATATATATATATATATATATATATATATGATAGTGCCTTTGCGAAAGTATTCGGCCCCCTTGAACATTTCAACCTTTTGCCACATTTCAGGCTTCAAACATAAAGATATAACATTTTTATTTTTTGTGAAGAATCACCAACAAGTGGGACACAATTGTGAAGTGGAACTTTTTTAACTAATAAAAAAATGAAAAGTGGGGCGTGCAAAATTATTCGGCCCCCTTGCGTTAATACTTTGTAGAGCCACCTTTTGCTGCGATTACAGCTGCAAGTCGCTTGGGGTATGTCTCTATCAGTTTTGCACATCGAGAGACTGAAATTCTTGCCCATTCTTCCTTGCAAAACAGCTCGAGCTCAGTGAGGTTGGATGGAGAGCGTTTGTAAACAGCAGTTTTCAGCTCTTTCCACAGATTCTCGATTGGATTTAGGTCTGGGCTTTGACTTGACCATTCTAACACCTGGATACGTTTATTTGTGAACCATTCCTTTGTAGATTTTGCTGTATGTTTGGGATCATTGTCTTGTTGGAAGATAAATCTCTGTCCCAGTTTCAGGTCTTTTGCAGACTCCAATTGGTTTTCATCCAGAATGGTCCTGTATTTGGCTGCATCCATCTTCCCCTCAATTTTAACTAGGGATGAGCTTCGTGTTCGAGTCGAACGTACGTTCGACTCGAACATTGGCTGTTCGTGCGTTCGGCGAATTCCGAACGTTTTGGCCGTTCGCGTCAAAATTCGAGTGACGCGCGGACCATAATGCACTGCGTTGGCGCAGTGCATTGCTGCCCGATGATTGGCCAAGCATGCACTGTGACCCCGCATGCTTGGCCAATCGCAGCGCCGGCAGCGAGGAGAGCCATGATTGGCCACAGGCATCCTGCCTGTGGCCAATCATAGCTCAGGCTGTGTAGTGCACGCCCCACACTATATAAGGCCGCCTTTGAGGCGGCCTCGTGTAGTGTGTTACTTAGCATCTGAAGCAGTGGGTGTTCTGTGTACCTTCAACACAGTACACACCAATCGTTTTTGGCTGATTTCCTATCTTGCTGCTGTGTAGTGGTTGTTGTCTGTGCCCTGACTGCAGTATACACCACTATATTCACCTCACCTATATAGCTAGTGATCTAGCTTTAACCACTTAACAACTGCCCATTGCCGATTAACGGCTTCAGGGGGGTTGTTTAACTCTGAGAGGCCGTTAATTAACGGCCTCCCAGAATTCTGCTCTCGCGTGCCCCGAGGTGTGCGCACTCGAGAGCATCCGTGACCGCCGGGTCGCATCACGGATCACGGTAAACGGCCGCTCATAGCGGCCGTTTACCACGTGATTGCTCCGTCAAATGACGGAGTGATCACTTGGAAACAAACCGGCGTCATGTTATGACGCCTGTTCCTCCCTCCCCTCTCTGTACCGATCGGTACAGCGGAGGGGAAAGAGATCGGTGTCAGCAGCGATGTGGGCTGCATCTGCAGTGCCCACATCGCTGCTCACTGAATTTAACCTCTCAATTCCCTGCCAATACTCTGCAATACCAGTGCATACTCTGCAGTACCCTGCCATTACTCTGCAGTACCCCCCATTACTCTGCAGTAACTCCCATTACTCTGCAGTACCCCCCAATACTCTGCAGTACCCGCCATTACTCTGCAGTACCCCCAATACTCTGCAGTACCCCCAATACTCTGCAGTACCCTGCCATTACTCTGCAGTGCAGTACCCTGCCATTACTCTGCAGTACCCCCCATTACTCTGCAGTAACCCCCATTACTCTGCAGTACCCCCAATACTCTGCAGTACCCTGCCATTACTCTGTAGTACCCCCCAATACTCTGCAGTATCCTGCTATTACTCTGTAGTACCCCGCCAATACCCCGCCAATACTCTGTAATACCCTGCCATAAATTGCCATACCCAGCCATACTCAGAGATACCCAGCCATACTCGGTGATACCCTGAAATACCCAGCCATAGACGCCCCCCACCCCTCACTGCCCTCCGGTGCTTCTACCAACTCGCCAGTACGATCAAAGCCATAATATTTTTTTTATTTTTTATTTCAGGCTTCCCAGCCTAGAGGTGAGATGTGGGGTCATATTGACCCCCCAGATTTCACTGTAAAGAGGACCTGTCACCCCATATTCCTATTACAAGGGATGTTTACATTTCTTGTAATAGGAATAAAAGTGATCAAAAATATATTTTTGGGGGAAAAAATGTCAAACTAAAATAAATAAAGTAAATTGAACAATAAAAAAATAAAATAAAAATTAAAGCGCCCATGTCCCCATGTGCTCGCATGTGCCACACATGTGAGGTATCGCTGAGAATGTTAGAGCGAGAGCAATAATTCTAGTCCTAGACCTCCTCTGCAACTCAAAACATGTAACCAGTAAAAAAAAAATTAAAGTGTCGCCTATGGGGATTTTTTAAGTAGCGACGTTTGGCGCCATTCCACGGGCATGTGCAATTTTGAAGAGTGACATGTTTGATATCTATTTACTCAGCATAACTTCATCTTTCACTTTATGCAAACATTGGGCTAACAAGTGGTTAATAATAGAGCTTGCAGTCAGTAGTGTTAGGAGATAGTGCGTGCTGTCTGCGTGCTCTGTACCCAGTACATACCGCTATAATATAGGGCAGGCCCCTACTTTCAAACATCCAACTTACAAACATCTCCTACTTGCAAACGCAAGGAGACAGCAGCAAGTGAGATGAAAAAAGATGGACGACAAAACAAATTATACAGGGGTGATAACCCTTCCCTATGTTTTCCAAAAAGCTTAAAGATAGTTTTTTTGACTGGAGCTACACTTTAAAAATGTACCGGTTGAAAATGACAAACAGATTCAACTTAACACAACAAACTTACACAGTCCCTGTCTTGTTTGCACCGCCTGTATACTGCTGTTCTGAGTATATAGGGCCTGGGGGCCACACGCATTTCCTTTTTTTAATATGGGTACGGGGTTCCCCTTAATATGCGTACAAGACCCAAATAGGCTGGTAATGGGCAGGGAGGGCTACCCATGCCATGTTTCTCAATGATTTTCAACCATATTGCAGGAACCAGATATAACATTAAAACCGCAAGCAGTTTTAAATGGTGTTATTTCCGTTTAATGTCATTTTGTGCAGGGACTGTTCTAAACACGGGAAACACGTGACACTTCACAGGCATACTACAGACACCCCCCAGGCACCATATTTAAAGGAATATTTCACTTTTTTTTTCACTTTAATCGTCATTAAAATCAGTGCTCCCGCCAAAACGGCCGTTTTTAAAACTTTTTTTTGCAGTGACCCATGTCCCCTGAGGCAGGAGGCAGGTCCCCAAACCCTTTTTAGGACACTATCTTGCATATTAGCCGTTAAAATTAGCACTTTCCAATTCGAACGTTCGAGTCCCATAGACTTCAATGGGGTTCTAACGTTCGTACCGAACGCGGGGGTCGTTCGCAAGTTCTGGTGCGAACCGAACCGGGGGGTGTTCGGCTCATCCCTAATTTTAACCATCTTCCCTGTCCCTGCTGAAGAAAAGCAGGCCCAAACCATGATGCTGCCACCACCATGTTTGACAGTGGGGATGGTGTGTTGAGGGTGATGAGCTGTTTTGCTTTTACGCCAAACATATCGTTTTGCTTTGTGGGCAAAAAGTTTGATTTTGGTTTCATCTGACCAGAGCACCTTCTTCCACATGTTTGGTGTGTCTCCCAGGTGGCTTGTGGCAAACTTTAGACGAGACTTTTTATGGATATCTTTGAGAAATGGCTTTCTTCTTGCCACTCTTCCATAAAGACCAGATTTTTGCTGTGTACGACTGATTGTTGTCCTATGGACAGACTCTCCCACCTCAGCTGTAGTTCTCTGCAGTTCATCCAGAGTGATCATGGGCCTCTTGGCTGCATCTCTGATCAGTCTTCTCCTTGTCTGAGCTGAAAGTTTAGAGGGACGGCCAGGTCTTGGTAGATTTGCAGTGGTCTGATACTCCTTCCATTTCAAAATGATCGCTTGCACAGTGCTCCTTGGGATGTTTAAAGATTGGGAAATCTTTTTGTATCCAAATCCGGCTTTAAACTTCTCCACAACAGTATTACGGACCTGCCTGGTGTGTTCCTTGGTCTTCATGATGCTCTTTGCGCTTTCAACAGAACCCTGAGACTATCACAGAGCAGGTGCATTTATACAGAGACTTGATTACACACAGGTGGATTCTATTTATCACCATCAGTCATTTAGGACAACATTGGATCATTCAGAGATCCTCACTGAACTTCTGGAGTGAGTTTGCTGCACTGAAAGTAAAGGGGCCGAATAATTTTGCACGCACCACTTTTCAGTTTTTTATTTGCTAAAAAAGTTAAAATTATCCAATAGATTTCGTTCCACGTCACAATTGTGTCCCACTTGTTGGTGATTCTTCACAAAAAATTCAAATTTTATATCTTTATGTTTGAAGCCTGAAATGTGGCAAAAGGTTGAAAAGTTCAAGGGGGCCGAATACTTTCGCAAGGCACTATATATATATATATATATATATATATATGAACTGTACTCTATCTATATGCATATATAGGAAATGGCTTTTACATTTCTACTTACTGTTAAATGCTATACTATTTTCTTATGACAATAAACATGTCAAGTTTTTTCATACTATGTCTAGCTGTTTGTCAATTGCCTCACTTAAAGTCCCAAAACTCCCCCCTTTTTATTTACTTAATTCAAGGATGGAGGCACATGATTATATGCGTTTCATTTAAAGTCTCACAAAACCCTTCCCTTATACATATCAATAAGGTGTGATTGTGAAGCGTGGGATATTTTTCTTTGGAAAGATAAAACTTAAGTTCAGTAAAGTGGCACTGTCAAATTTGTCGACATTTTTAAAGCGGAGGTCCACCCTAAAGTGGAGCTTCCGCTCATTGGAACCCTCCCTCCCTCCGGCGCCACAATTTGCACCTTTCAGGGGGGAGGGGGGTGCAGGTACCTGTACATTACAGGTATCTGCACCCACTTCCGGCGTAGATTCTGCAGAAGGTATGCCCCTTTCCGCAGAATCTACGCCCCTTTCCGAAGGTCCCCCGCTGCCTGCTGGGAAACACACGGATCCCAGAGACAGCGGGGACCATCCTTATTGCGCAGCGCGACTTGCGCATGCGCAGTAGGAAACCGAGAAATGAAGCCGAAAGGCTCCACTTCCTGATTCCCATACCCAAGATGGGGGCGGCAGCACCCGAGAGACGATCGAGAGATCGGCTTCGGGTGCCGACATCGCGGGCGCGCTGGGCGGTTAAGTGTCATTATTTTAAAAGTCAGCAGCTGCAGTATTTGTAGCTGCTGGCTTTAAAAAAAAAACGGCGGACTCCCGGCAGACTCCCACTTTAAGTAAGTTTAAGATTTTGTATTGTGCTGCATCCATAGCCGTCTTGGGCCGCATGCGGCCCATGGGCCACAGGTTGGACATCCCTGGTTTAAAATATTTAAAAAGAAAGATATTTAAAAGGAAGCATTTCTCAAGACACAACAGACAAACCTGTACAGTAATATTGTGAAAAAAAAGCAAAATGTCGGCGTATATAAAGTCGTGTACAGATTAAATACATGTCTTATACACCGTATATCCGTTTTTTTACAAGTTCACACATTTTGCATATTATGTATATGTATTATTTTACATAGTACATATGATCAGGTCTTTTCTGTATAGAGAATAGGTGCAGGTACACATCCACCAAGTTATCATTTTCTTTGCGTCCTCCTTACAACCTGAAGCTGGGAAAATATATAAAATGGGGGGAACAATTTTAACCATATTTTATAAACTGACCTCATATTACTACCTTAAATTTCCCTATTTTTCGGGCTTTGAACATGTCCCAAGAGAAAGTCTTCTCAGCCATGGCTAACAGAAAGCAGAGCAGGAGGAGCTTTTTTCAGTTGGCTGAGCAATAAACATCCTACAGTATTAAAATATGTTGGCTAGAAACAGCCACAAACTGGTGTCTTTCAAGTTTTCAATCATCTAATCTCTGCTGAAATTTTTTCCAATATAACCCTCTCGCCCCTGCTCCAGGACCCCCTCTTACCCCACTGCGATCCCGCACATGCTCCAAGTCCCCCCCACACTGGAGAGAGGGGGGTGTAGTGGTGGGGAAAGTGTGGACATAGGAGGAAGGCTCAGAGAGTCTCTACTAGCAGTCTTGGGGGTTCTGGGTCATGTTATTACATAAGAAACGTGAAGTCTGTTATTTTCACAGAACAATAATTCCTATAGTTGAAAAATAATTTGGCTGCAATTTTCTGTTTTAGGATGTACCCTGTAGCATCATTTGTAGTACTGTTGTAAGCGTGCACTGTGGCCGCTATGTGCTTACTCCAGTGTTGTTTTTGCTCAGAGGTTAGAGTTCCACGCATGTTTAAGAAAGTTTGGTTGAATCTCTCTGGTTGAGGATCTCCTTGAGGATGGTAAGGAGTAGTTCTAGATTTTTGGATGCCCAACAAATCTAAGAGTCTTTAATGAGACTACTCTCAAAGTCTCTCCCTTGGTCAGAGTAGATACGTTGGGGTAGGCCATAATGGACAACAAATTTTTCTACTAGGATTTTGGCCACCGTAGATGCCTGTTGATCTCTTGTGGGAAATGCCTGGGCATAATGGGTGAAATGGTCAGTGTAATGGAAATTTGTAAGTTCTTTATATAATTGTATTCTATTTTATATGTATTGCACACTGCCCTCACTGTGCACACGGCACTAATAATGTTTTCAGAACATGTTTGCATTCTTTCAAGTCCTGAATAGAATTAGCCTGCCTATGTAACGCCCCTCATTACCATAAACGTACAATTGTAATATTAATGTGATATCTATGTAAACATGTGTATAAGAACCTTCAATTGCACCATAATAAAGCAGAACAGTTATTGGAAAGAAGCTAAGCGTATCTTTTATGTCTGTTCCCTACTGCAGTAGTTATTATTAATTTGGAACCACTAATCAATATGAGGATAGGAGTTGCCTATCTACAAAATATCTAAGTCAGTCAGTTATCACCAGGATGTTTCCCTGCTCACTCAGGTCAGACTCCAAGAATAGAAAATCAATGCACACCAGATCAAATGGTCCTTTACTTTCCAGATGGACCATTAGGGTGGCTCGTTGAGGTAAAGTCTTTCTTTGAATACATCTAAGGCAAGAATGGCAGTAACTCTCGACTTCAGTCCTCATATAGGGCCAATAGAATCTGTCACCAAGACTCTCGGATAACTCTTGTTCTCTTCTGCTCGGCCAGCTTTTCTTGCAAGTCTTCCAAGTCCCCCAGAGGAATCCATCTGACTCTTTCTTGCAAAGGCTTGTCTTTCTCCAGGCGGATCCAGTGTTGGGAACTTTTTGCGTGCCCGTCAAACTCACTCTTCGAGAAAACAGCTCGCCATCTTAGGAGCTGAGTCTTGGCCCTTTCCATCCAGGCAGGTGTGAGAGGAGTGTTCTTTGGGTAAAACTCTTATACAGGGATTTCATCACTTCTACCACATTCCAAATCGCATGGGGAGACTGGGGTGGCTGGTTTTACTTGCCCCAATAACATTTGAGCTGGCATCTTCACAGGTGAGGCTGTTGTGTTGCGATAACTAACTGAGACCTTTCCATGACTTCTTTGTAGTGCCTGGGTTGAGATCCCCTCTGGGAATGATCTCAAACCCTCTGTCTTTATTTATTTATTTCAGTTATTTATATAGCGCCATCTGTTTATGCAGCGATTTACATATACATTGTACATTCACATCAGTCCCTACCCTCAAGGAGCTTACAATCTAAGGTCCCTAACTCACATTCATACACACTAGGGACAATTTAGACAGGATCCAATTAACCTACCAGCATGTCTCTGGAGTGTGGGAGGAAACTGAAGTACCTGGAGGAAACCCACGCAGGCACAGGGAGAACATGCAAACTCCAGGCAGGTAGTGTCGTGGTTGGGATTTGAACCAGCGACCCTTCTTACTGCTAGGCGAAAGTGCTACCCACCACACCACTGTGCTGCCCCGTCTTCCTTTTGACTGTCCGCTTCCAGGACAATGAAAGGGCCTGGCTGTTTCCAATTCAACTTGACTGATACTCTCAAACAAACTAGATTTGTAAGTTCTTTATATAATTGTATTCTATTTTATATGTATTGCACACTGCCCTCACTGTGCACACGGCACTAATAATGTTTTAAGAACATGTTTGCATTCTTTCAAGTCCTGAATAGAATTAGCCTGCCTATGTAACGCCCCTCGTTACCATAAACGTACAATTGTAATATTAATGTGATATCTATGTAATCATGTGTATAAGAACCTTCAATTGCACCATAATAAAGCAGAACAGTTATTTGGAAAGATGCTAAGCGTATCTTTTATGTCTGTTCCCTACTGCAGTAGTTATTATTAATTTGGAACCACTAATCAATATGAGGATAGGAGTTGCCTATCTACAAAATATCTAAGTCAGTCAGTTATCACCAGGATGTTTCCCTGCCAACTCAGGTCAGACTCCAAGAATAGAAAATCAATGCACACCAGATCAAATGGTCCTTGACTTTCCAGATGGACCATTAGGGTGGCTCGTTGAGGTAAAGTCTTTCTTTGAATACATCTAAGGCAAGAATGGCAGTAACTCTCGACTTCAGTCCTCATATAGGGCCAATAGAATCTGTCACCAAGACTCTCGGATAACTCTTGTTCTCTTCTGCTCGGCCAGCTTTTCTTGCAAGTCTTCCAAGTCCCCCAGAGGAATCCATCTGACTCTTTCTTGCAAAGGCTTGTCTTTCTCCAGGCGGATCCAGTGTTGGGAACTTTTTGCGTGCCCGTTAAACTCACTCTTCGAGAAAACAGCTCGCCATCTTAGGAGCTGAGTCTTGGCCCTTTCCATCCAGGCAGGTGTGAGAGGAGTGTTCTTTGGGTAAAACTCTTATACAGGGATTTCATCACTTCTACCACATTCCAAATCGCATGGGGAGACTGGGGTGGCTGGTTTTACTTGCCCCAATAACATTTGAGCTGGCATCTTCACAGGTGAGGCTGTTGTGTTGCGATAACTAACTGAGACCTTTCCATGACTTCTTTGTAGTGCCCGGGTTGAGATCCCCTCTGGGAATGATCTCCAACCCTCTGTCTTTATTTATTTATTTCAGTTACTTATATAGCGCCATCTGTTTATGCAGCGATTTACATATACATTGTACATTCACATCAGTCCCTACCCTCAAGGAGCTTACAATCTAAGGTCCCTAACTCACATTCATACACACTAGGGACGATTTAGACAGGATCCAATTAACCTACCAGCATGTCTCTGGAGTGTGGGAGGAAACTGAAGTACCTGGAGGAAACCCACGCAGGCACAGGGAGAACATGCAAACTCCAGGCAGGTAGTGTCGTGGTTGGGATTTAAACCAGCGACCCTTCCTACTGCTAGGCGAAAGTGCTACCCACCACACCACTGTGCTGCTCCGTCTTCCTTTTGACTGTCCGCTTCCAGGACAATGAAAGGGCCTGGCTGTTTCCAATTCAACTTGACTGATACTCTCAAACAAACTACCTTGCTGGGCTGTAGTGTCTTCTCACTCCAGACCAACTGCCAGATTTTTCCCACGCCTTCTGCTGGGACCTTTTCTTCCTGCACCAGGCGCTGATAGACTTGTCTCAGCATAGGGTGCACACTGGGGTTTGAAGTGCTCTGCTCTTGAATAAGAGGTGCCAGCAGCCTTCTCACGAGATCAGTATTAGTTCCTACGATGATGGAACTTTCCCAGCTCCTGGAGGATGAGGACAGACCACCGCCAAGGTATCAAAGCTTAATTGGTAGATAGCCATCATAGGGGAGGTTCTGGATCCTGAGTCTCCAGAATTCCGAATCTCCAGCTCTTCCAACTTCTGTAGTGGCAAGTGTTTGAGGTGCTTGTTGTAGAAGTCCCTGTAGAGAAAAGTCACTTGAGCTCCAGTATCCAAGAAGGCCTTTCCTCTACCTGGATGGAAACAACTGGAGAAGGTCCCACTAGCTTGGGAGGGAACCCAGGGGAAGTTGTAGATTGGGCCTGTTCGGTGAGTCGTATGTTGACTCCTTTCTTGTGGGGATTCTGATCCGGCTTGGGCCTAGGTTGAACACTGGGAGTCTGGTATGCATTGACTCTCCGATGCCAGGCATTCCAGGTTGTAGGCAATGAGTTACTGAGTTGCTCAGGGGCAGCGATAGGGAGATTCCAGCGAGTGCTTGGAATCTTGCTGCAGCCTCTGGGTATCATTGGGTTTTTTGGAGCTTGCTGATGTAACAAGGCACCCAGTTGACTCCTTCACTGGGGCCCTCTGGAGTTTCCCACCGGCCTTTGGCACTGTGCTTCAGATTTCACTGACTGCTTGAGCACACTTTGCGATAATGTCCAACACCTTCACAATTGAAACAGATCCCTTGGCTTTCTGGGTTTTTAACCCAAGCAACTGTGGGGTTTGACGTTTTTTTGGGTACCGAGACTTCATCACTCTGTGGAATAGTTAGAAATTATGGCCCTTGTGACCGCAAAACTAACATATACTATACTCTTTGTATCTGAAGCATCATGTTTTCCAATTCGGAATCACTCCTTCTAGAACGTTGGGTACATGGGGACCAAAACCACAGGGTTGGTGGTCACCGTCAGGACTCTGGGATCTTGAAGACACTGGGAGACATTGGGCTGACATCCATCTCCTTTCAACGAGTTTTTGGTCTGAATTTTCTTCTGCTTCTTTTCCCTTTCCATCTCCATGTTGGCTGCTTCATTTGTTTCCTCTATGAGCACTTCATCTGAAATGGAGGTATCATCCAGGTACTGTCTTAATTGGAGCTTGATTTAATCACTCCTCAGTCCTGTACTCACTGACCTTAAGAATTTATTTTGTAACAGCTCAGTCCCAAAGTGTTCACCCGAGTCCCCTCCCCGTGAAACTAACAACAAGCGGTCCTTCAAATCAATAGCCCTGAACAGGAAATTCTGAGGAGTTTTTATACTGTCCTGTGCCATATTTATCAATTGGTGATAAAGTTCAGAAGCATTTTCCTCCTTATAATGGCTTTTTAATATTCTCTTTAGTTGTACTATGGTCAGGCCATTCTTCATCTCCAGCATACTTCTGAGACTTAGGCTGGGACTAATTGCTTTGACTATAGCTTCAACAATCTCGGATTCAGGATACCCTCTGTGGAATTCCACTTCGATCTGATGCATTAGGTTTGTGTAAGACAGTTTGTCTTTCAGTCCCTTTTCACCTATCTGACCTTCAACCTCAAAGTCCTTCCTTATCGTCACCTCTGGCAAGTTACCATGGGGAAGTCTCTGCATGACTGAAACAGGTCTTGGTTTTGGATGACTGTCACTCGAGTCCTTGCATGTATTGCATGTAGTACTTAGCTCCTTGATCTGCTCTACCAACAGTCTGGAGGTCTCTTGGAACCTCTACTGTATACTATGGTACTGTTGTTTCAGATCGGCTAATGGCTGTCCCCGTTGGGGACCTTTCTGCTGGTTTCTTGAGTGTTTCAACAATGGCTCTCTTCTTATTCGAAGGGAGCTCTGACCTGCTTTTATGTGGGGTTGAATGAAAACTGACTTCCCATATTGCCGACTCTACTTGCCTAGAGCTGGTGGGGCTTTTACCTGGTCCCTCTGGGTGTGTCAGGTAAAACTTAGTCTTGTCAGCGAATTGCACACTGGTGCCTTTGAAGTTTTCAGGGATCTCCTTTCTCCACTCCAACAGTTCATAAGTGTGGGAGGTCCCACGATCTGGTCTGATGTCAGTCACGCATTCCTTTCTGTCTGGGGACAGTGCCTTCACAACATGAGGAACTGCTCTTCCTCCCAGGCCTCCCCTGGGAGCTCAATGGCCACGCTTGCTTCTGAGCAAGGGCCTTCTGCCTTGCACCACTGAATCACAGTGATGGGATCCATCCTGGTGCTTATAAGGGTACCCTCACAGGGGGGGGGGGGGGGTTGATTGCAGAGTCACAGAGATCCCGGACCCTCACGGGGGGGGGGGTTGATTGCAGAGTCACAGAGATCCTGGAAGAGCCCCCATGTGTAGCACTGACCCCCTATGGAGCTGCTGATAATTGATTGGGTCTGCACTCTGCCTCTCAACCCCAGCAAATGAACTCGACCCCCTTGGCACAACTGTGTGGTAATGTTAGTGTAAGACCCAATGGTAAAGAGCAACACAATAATAAACAATATATTGTATATCACCCGGGTCTCCGTCACTCCACCACTGTAGAGTGGTTAATTTACACCAATTGTAAATTAATCACATAAACTGTTTACTGAGAGAAATTTGTTCAACACATTAGACACAGCGGTATTCTCAATATAAAGAGTAAAAGTAATAAAAATTGAAGTGTGAAACTCAAACCCAAAACTCAATGGTCACTTGAGAAGCATATGCAGACAGGCACAAAGTGGGAATTGTATTCAATATGATAGATCCCTTACATTAAACACATTCCCAATCCCTCCTCAGAGCATACACACATAAAATTAACAGTGCACCATCAGATACCAAGCAGTAATGTAATACAGTACATACATATAGGTCATATGCTCAAGGGCTCCCCCTAGGTTGTAATGCAGTTCTCAGAATATGTATAACAAGGTAAGAACACTTTTTAGTGAATAGTAAAGTCTCTTGTCTTCTTCCTCTTCAGCTAGCTTATTAAACTGCAGTAGTTGTAATCCAGGGAACAAGTGAGTAACCAATTATAGTAAAGGTGATATGTAGTTAACTGTGTGCTCAGTTATATAAAGCACCTGTAGAACTTCTTACTTGCAGGAACATGCAACTCAAAATTTACTCTGAGGTTTCACTGCACACAGTCTTTGAGTAAGTGAAATCGCTTCTGTGAGACTACAGGTCTCACCAGCCTTCTGGAACCTATTTGCACAGTAACAAGTATTAAAATCAGTCTGGGCAAGTACCCGCTCACCACATAAGGCCCAGATGCTTGTACTGCTCCGCTTCTGATATCTCAGTCCCACTCCAAGCTGGCGCCGTCACACCGCATCCCTCTTCTTATGGTTGGTGACTGCAACGCAGGAAACTTTCGATGTATCTTGAGCCCTCCGATCTATCCACGCGCTGATCTGGCACACAGCATCCTGGAATTCCTTGGAGGCCACATGATTCCATTCCACATCACACAGTCGCGCCGCAGTCTTTCAATCGCACCCCCGCAGCTCCCTGCAGGCAGGTCTTTAATGGCATCTCATCCAGAGAGAGAAACATGCCATGCCTGTCCCTTATATATCCTTACCCAGCAGGCTGTTCCATGGCTTGGCCTTGTGGGTATCTAAGTGGGGCATTGTGGGTAGGTAGTTCCTTGAATGGTTTAAACATATGAGTCACTTCCTCATTCCCTACATCTCCCACAATGCTTTGTATTATGGCTTAATGAAAACATACAAAACAAAAATCTTAGTAACATTAATTAGAATGGACACTAGAGGGAGCTAAACTATTGTTTAAAGAACATTACATATTTACATAGTAACTTAAGTGGCAAAAACTCCTGCGCTACACTAAGATTAATCTGTACCAGAATGACGGGAAGTGTGGAGAAGGCTTGGAACAGCTCATGTTCCAAAGCACACAATGTCATCTGTAAAACATTGTGGAGGCAGTGTGATGGCATGGGCATGGTTTCCAGTGGCACTGGGTCATTGATGATGGGACAGAAGACAGAAGCAGCCGGATGAATTCTGCAGTGTTTAGAGATATACTTTCATCCCAGATTCAGTCAAATGCAGCAAAATTTTTTTGGGCGGCGCTTCACATTACAGATGGACAATGATCCAAAACACTGCAAAAGCGACCCAGGAGCTTTTGAAGGAAAAGAAGTGGAATATTATGCAATGGCCGAGTCAATCACCTGATGTCAACCCAATTGAGCATGCATTTCACTTGCTGAAGGCAGAAAGACCCACAAAGAACAACTAAAGACAGCTGCATTAAGAGCCTGGCAAAGCATCAGAAAGGAGGAAACCCAGTCTTTGGTAATGTCCATGGATTCCAGACTTCAGGCACTCATTGCCAGTAAAAGATTCTCAACAAAATATAAAAAATTAACATTTTATTTATTATTATATTAATTTGTCAATTACATTTGAGCCTCTGAAAATGGGGGACTGGGACTGTGTGTAAAAATGTTTGCAGTTCTTAAAATGTATACTTGATATTTATGTTCAACCCCTTGAATTAAAGCTGAAAGCTTGCACTTCAAATTGATGTGGATTGTTTCATTTAAATTTTATTCTGGTAGCATACAAAGCCAAACGTATGAAAATTGTGCCCAAATATATATGGACCTACAGTAACTGTAATTGTTAAAGCTTGCACATTTGTTTGAACCAATTCATGATCTAGTTTATATATTTATTTTGTGCTAATGAAACCATTTAATAAGAAATAATTCTCAAACAAACAGTTGTTATAGTTATTTTATTGAAAACTATTAATCTCTGTAAATCTTTAATAGTTTACACAGCTTGCAGTATTTGCAATGTTCTATAAAAAGGACACAAAAGTCCTCGCAATCCAGAAAACCATCAACGTTTTTTCTTAGGATTCGTGCAGTGATCCTGAAATTATTTTATTTGACTTCAGTTTGCTTCTTAAAAAAAAAGTGTCCTTACTAAAGCCATGTTGGCATATTGTACTATACATATTAGTCTTCAATCCATTGCTGTACAGTATAAACACCGTCATGCTAGCAATACTTTAAAATAATATTGGTTAATTTATCCTTGGTTGTCATTCATCGTTTTCTTGCACTCCAAGCAAAATAACTGCAAAGGCTAAAATCCAAAAACAAAAAAAAGAATGTATTCACATATTTCTGTAGTTTATGTGCATGATAAGACATATTGTTCACAGAGTGTCACACAGACACCGTGGCATAAAGCTCCGCTATCTCCTCTTTGAAGAAGTCTCGGAGTTCCGGTCTCTTCGCCTTCAGTGTTGGTGTCAATAATCCATTCTGTACGGTGAACGTCTCTTTGTGGATGTGAATAGCTTTCACCTATTATAAAATATACAACAATAATAAGCATGAAAAAGAAAAAAACAGTATTAAAAGGACGACATCTCTTTTAAAGAAGTTGTCATTGTGTCCCAACAACCTGAGCAGCAGCAACCTACCTAAATATTTACATTCAGCCCTACTTCCAAGTTCTTTACTATGGCGCCCTATCCTAATCTGTTCAGCCTTTGCAGGAAAAAATCCACATAGAGCTCCCACTGCTCATGCATCTCACTCAACCCATTCATTCCTATGGCTGGTCCATACTTACTGTGTCCCTATGTCATCCAGAGGTTTATGAAATTAATGGGCCAGGTGGTATGTGTGCAGTAGTAGCTGGACAAGTTGGGCACATTTTTTTTCTGCACAGGCTATTCATCACCATTAAAATGAAGCTGTCTTTTCATGGCACAGTAACTGGAATCATAACATATGTATGCAGGTGATCATCTCTGACTGACAGGGAGGAAAAGGAACTAAACTCTAAGCAGTAAGTTGTAAAATGCATTCAATGAATGAGCTGGCAGTAATGGTTTGATCATGGGTGGGCTTGTACAGGGGGAATGGATTCATCCAGGAGGGACTGTGGAAGACAACTTGGTTTGTCTTAATGACAGGGGTGGATGATCTATAGCAACTGTTAAAGTATAACTCTAGCTATAAAGTTTTTTTTTTCATTTTTTAGATTGGTGAACCAGTTTTAACAGCTGCCGCTGAAGTCTTATCACTTCCTGTGTATTTGATGGATTGCAAACAGAACAGGAAGTTATGATGAGTCTCTCCAGTGGACACAACAGCAATGTTTTTTTTTTGTGGTATTGGGAAAGATTAGAACTTTTGTCACTGACTGATTTTGGTGAAATCTCCAATGGGAAAATCTGCTCTTTATACCTTTCTAGATGAAGGGTGGGAGGGGTCAGGGCAAAGCTCGATTTTAATAGGAATATTTTGTATTTTCATATAACCTTGCCAATATCCCTGAATCCTTAAAGTCTAAGATTTACTGATAATTCTGAGTTTTAATAACCAAAAGTATCCCATGTTTACGCATTTTTGACACTCCACAAAATGGCATCCCTATATGTCACCTAGAATGAGGTGTTTAAAACTTTTCCCATTTAAATTTTTTTTTTTAAATGAATACAGTTCATTCCTCTTTTTTATATTGGACTAAAAAAAAATGCAAAATGATAGATAAGCCACAAAACAGGCTTAGCAAAACATGTTTTAATATAAAGTAATTAACTAAGCAAAGTACACCTAAAAATGGTAAAAAATCCAAATTCACAGGTTTAAAACCAATAATGCTGCATGCACACAATCAGACTATCCGGCGGACAACCCGTCGGACTTTGCAGCGGAGGTCCGCTGGACTTTCCCAGCGAGCAGACCTGCACACACACGCCCACACACGACCGGACTTTTCCGGCGGACTAGGTCTGGCAGACAATCTGCCGCACTATGGCAGGAGTTCACCGGACTTTTGAAATGAACGGACTTGCCCACACACGGAGTAAAGTCTGTTCATTTTGAACGTGGCTCCAGGTAGACGGAACTAGGGAAGGAAGTCAATGTTGCCGCCTCCATCGGCGAGATTGACACCTCGCGAGCCCCGTCACCTGGTATGGATTTAAAGGGGAACCCCTACGCCAAAAAAAACGGCGTGGGGGTCCCCCAATGTCCATAGCAGACCCTTATCCAAGCACGCAGCCCAGCCGGTCAAGAAAGGGGATGGGGAGGAGCGAGCGCCCCCCCCCCCCTCCTGAGCCATACCAAGCTGCGTGCCCTCAACATGGGGGGTGCTTTGGGGAAGGGGGGCCCTGCAGCCCCCCCACCCCAAAGCACCGTGTCCCCATGTTGATGAGGACAAGGGCCTCTTTCTGACAACCCTGGCCGTTGGTTATCAGGGTCTGCGGGAGGGGTGCTTATCAAAATCCGGGAGCCCCCTTTAATAATTTTATTAGACAGCTCTGGGGGTCTTCTTCCATCCCCGGGGTCTTCTCCCCGGACTCCTCCGCTATCTTCTACTCTTTTGATAGCTCTTTTACTAGCGGAGGATCCCGGCTTTCTCCTTCGTCGTCGCCGCCATCTGGGGGTCTTCTTCCAACTCCAGCTTTTCGGGAGTCTTGTTCCGCTCTTCGGTTCTTCTTGCCAGGCCTCCGCTTTCTTCTTCCAGCTCTTTTACCAGCATTGGCCCGGTCTTGTCGCTGTTGCGGCTGCCTTCTGCTTCTTCTTCCGATGTTGGTGACCCCGCCCCTTATGATGTGACAGTCCCAGCATTCTCCGGGACATAATAAGGGGCGGGGTCACCATGTGACATCACCCGGTGACCCCGTCCCTTGTCCCTATATAAGTTGCCGCACAACACGTCCCTGCCATTACGGCCAGAGAGAGTGTCGTGTCAACATTGGAAGAAGAAGCAGAAGGCAGCGGTAACAGTGACAAGACCGGTCCAATGCTAGTAAAAGAGCTGGAAGAAGAAAGTGGAGGCCTGGCAAGAAGAACTGAAGAGCGGGACAAGACCCCCGAAGTTGGACGAAGACCCCCGGACGGCGGCGACGACGAAGGAGAAAGCCGGGCTCCCCCACTAGAGCTAGAAAAAGAGCAAAAGATAGTGGAGGAGTCCGGCGAGAAGACTCCTGAAGATGGAAGAAGACCCCCAGAGCTGTCTAATAAAAATTATTAAAGGGGACTCCCGGATTCTGATAAGCCCCCGCCCTCAGACCCAGACAACCAACGGGCAGGGTTGTCAGGAAGAGGCCCTTGTCCTCATCAACATGGGGACAAGGTGCTTTGGGGTGGCACCCCCCCATGTTGAGGGCATGCGGCCTGGTACTGCTCAGGAGGAGGGGGGGGGGCGCTCGCTCGACCCCATCCCCTTTCCTGACCGGCCAGGCTGCGTGCTTGAATAACGGTCTGCTATGGACTTTGGGGAGACCCACACGCCGTTTTTTCGGCGTAGGGGTTCCCCTTTAAATCCATACCAGGCGACGGGGCTAGTGAGGTGTCAATCTCGCCAATGGAGGTGGTGACATTGACTTCCTTCACTAGTTCCGTCTACCTGGAGCCACGTTCAAAATGAACGGACTTTTCTCCGTGTGTGTGCAAGTCCGTTCATTTCAAAAGTCGGCGGACTAGCACACAGACGGGCAAACTGTCCGCCAGACTGCCGAGTCCGGCATACAATTTTGAGTCAAGACTTCTTTCTAAGTCCGCCAGACTTTTGGGAAGATAAGTCCGCCAGAGCCCACACACGGGCGGATTGTCAGGCGAATAATCCGATTGTGTGTACGCGGCATTACTGACACATACCAGCAATGTTTGCCATCACTAAAACTAAAGCATGCATCATTCTGTGAAAACATACTTTATAAAGGCACATCTGCATATCTTTTCTTACCTGTTCAAAAGAATGAAGCCCACTCTCTTTTCCTAGTCTCACCATATCAGCCATAATTGCTTTTTTGAGTTCCTAAAAGAAATTAAAGATATTTTCATTTTTAATCCCAACAATGGAATGATCGCTTTTCAATTTTAAGTTAATAAAATTATCTAATACAATTCACATCCACATTTCCTGTACCTGGAGAATTTTTATCTGGAATTTTATAATAAACTCTTTGAGGTTGAATAACTAAAGGGGTGAAAGATTTAACTCTTGTATAGAAACTGTTCATTGAGTATTGTAAATAAAGTGAAGATATGCTCGATTCAATCAACCAATCATGTGCTTGCAAAAAATCATGCTTTTTTAAAAACTATTGTGAACATTGCAGGGTATATGACCTCTTTTCCTTAAAAATCTCAACCCCCTTATGTGTATGTGTACTTCTCGAACATACAGTATTTTGAGAAAAGCTTGCTACTGCTCTCATAGGAAACAGCTTTCAAAGGAAAGAAAGTTAAATCATGGAATATGGAATAGGCCTTAGGGTCCACTCACACAGGGGCAACTCAGATCCGACTTCAAGTCGCCCAAAGTCGCCTCAGGTCGCACAACATGTAGAAATCAATGTAAGTGAATGAGAGCCGTCTTAATGCACACTACTGAAGTCGCTCCGACTTCAGAAAAGGTTCCTGTACTACTTCAATCAGACTTGTAGGCAACTGGTACCCATTGATTTCAATGGAGGTCGACTCCAAGTCGGATCTCCGTCGGATACGGATGCAACTCTCACAGAATTATCAGCTCTCAAAAGGGAACTCCACGCCAAATTTATTTAAAAAAATTGGCGTAGGTTCCCTCTCCGAGAGCATACCAGGCCCTTAGGTCTGGTATGGATTTGAAGGGGAACCCCCTACGCTGAAAAAACGGCGTGGGGTCCCCCCCAGATCCATACCAGACCCTTATCCGAGCACGCTACCCGGACAGCTTGGAAAGGGGGTGGGGACGAGCAAGTGGCCCCCTCCCCTCCTGAGCCGTAGTAAAAGAGCTAGCAGAAGATAGCGGAGGAGTCTGGCGAGAAGACCCCCGAAGACGGAAGAAGACACCCGGAGCTGTGCAATAAACTATTTTAACCCTTGTGTGTTTTTGTTTTTTTTACATTTTTTCCCAAAGATTAATGGGTAGGGGTACATTGTACCCCATACTCATTCACATAGGGCGGGGGGCCGGGATCCGGGGGCCCCCTTATTAAAGGGGGCTTGCGGATTCCGATAAGCCCCCCGCCCACAGACCCTGACAACCAATGGCCAGGGTTGTCGGGAAGAGGCCCTTGTCCTCATCAACATGGGGACAAGGTGCTTTGGGGTGGGGGGGGGGCCGCACGGCCCCCCTTCCCCAAGGCACCCCCCATGTTGAGGGCACGCGGCCTGGTACGGCTCAGGAGGGGGGCGTTCGCTCGTTCCCACCCCTTTCCTGGCTGGCCAGGTAGCGTGCTCGGATAATGGTCTAGTATGGATCTGGGGGACCCCCATGCCGTTTCTTCGGCGTAGGGGGTTCCCCTTAAAACCCATACCAGACCTAAGGGCCTGGTATGCTTTCGAAAGGGGTAACCCATGCCGTTTTTTTTTTAAATTTGGTGTGGAGTTCCCCCTTGAGAGCTCATTCTCTGATTGGCCACGGCAAAAGTCGCCTGACCTAGGGCGACTTAAAATTGTGTTGTAAGTCGCCCCAAGTCGTGTTCAAGTCGTGTCCAAGTTGCCTCCAAAAGTTGTGTTGAAAGTCGTGTTGCCCCTGTGTGAACCGACCCTTAGAGTCCTTTCATATGGTGCTACTTAATTCAGCAGGTGATCCATGAGCAGTTTTCCTGCTGAACCAGAGCTGAGTGGGACAGATGTCAGTTTTGTGACAGCCATGCCTATACAGTTAGTGTCTGCATTTTGAGAGTGGACCATAGCGGACCAGTGATGGCTCTACAGGGGCCTGGATGTAAATACACATGTGTCTGTTTACATCAGGTTACCTCTGATCCATGATGTTCAGGTCTGAAAAGCAGAAAAGAAAGCAAATCCTTTGCCTTTTTTTCTCACAGACCTTGACAGCCTCAGGGGTAGGTAGATGTAAATGGACACAAGTCTGTTTACATCCGCCTGCCCATAGAGTTTCATGAAGTTCACAATCAAGTCCACCTGAGGTGAAAGGGGCCATAAAGTGAAGAACAAGAATCAAGATTAACACATCAAAAAAAAAGTTGTGCTTTTATGTAAAAATACAGTACATATTTTGGAGTCCGTTTTATTTTAGGTGAACTTGCAAAGGATCCAAAAGGCCCATTTACCAGGTAAGGGGGTGAGGTAGCAACTTTTTGTTCTTTGACTGCGGACAGGCAACATGCACATAAACCACACCTCATTGCTGGCATTTCTCTTAGGCACTAGTTAGTCATGGGATTGTCATTGGCATGCAAGCTATGAGCAAGGTTGAGGTCCTGTATACTCACATCTCTCCAGCAATAAGGATGCCAGTACATATACTTGGTGTTATCATTGGTAAGGGTACTCTTTTTTAATGTAAAAAAACCCCAATAAAATAAAAAAATTATCCCTCCACACCAACTATTCTGAGATCCTTTTTCCGAACAGAGATTGAAAGAAATTGGAGTGGTTGTTATGGATCCTTTAGACACTTTTATAAATGATAGACCTTGGAATATGTCAAAGCTAAACAGTGCTAAGGATTGTTACTTTAAATATGAAACTGTTTCCCTTGAAGCAGGAACATCAGGTTTGAGGTTTGCAAGAAGAAGGCTGAGGTCACAAGGGAGGTTTTCATATCTGGAATCCTATTACATGAAGGGATATTCTCCAAATGATTGCTGTTGGCCTAACAGGATCAGGATATTTGATGTTGGTTTTCACAATTTATATCCTAAGATGAAGAATTCTTACATTGGCATTTTAAATTAAACATGTCACATAAAGCTCATGTGTCCTTGCCTAAAAACTTCTACAATATGGTATGGAGAGAGTGACTCTCTCCCCTTAAAACCTGAGCTAAATAATAGAAGCCAAAGAAGAAGAGTGCACTGACAATACCATAAAAACTCTTTGTTAAATAAAACCAAATGGCAATGTACTCACAAAGGTACACCATCAAGTGCATGTAACAGGTCCAGTCCCACATAGAACACGTGTCCCTCCATGAGGGCACAGCTTATGCATTTCAAGGGCAGAGTCCTCTTCCTCAGAGCTGGCCAGAACCCCTTGGCCACAATCCATATTTAGTGGTACACTATGCTAAGAACACACAGGCCCACGCCTGCAAAAGGTGGAGGGGCCACATGTTTCCTAAAACACTTAGAATGCAATAACCCCTGCAGGGCAGGAATCCTGGACTAAATAATGCTTAAAACCACATAATACCATGGTGAGTGTAAGCCATCATGTACAACCATAAATAACAATCTTTAAACAGTATGTGCAAAGCCTCTATCCTGTTTGACTATAGCTTCAATGTTTGCACTATACATAAGCAGCAGAAATTAACAACCACCATCTAAAACATTGCCATTGTTATAATAGGTCAGATCAGTTAGGGTGAAGGGAAGGTTTCGCCACTATGACTGGCTCACAATAAACAAAAATTGCTTGAATTAGTTCAAAGGATACAACTTTTATAAATGATAGACTTTGAGATGTCAAAGCTAAACAGTGCTAAGAATTGATACTTTAAGTAAATGGGAAATTGTTTTTCCTTGAATCAAGCACATCAGGTTTGAAGGTTACGAGAAGAAGGCTGAGGTCACAAGAGATGTTTTCGTATCTGAAATCTCATTACACGAAAGAATATTCTCATAAAAGTATTGCTGTTGGCCTAACAAGATCAGGACATTTGCTGTGGTTTCCACAATTTACAACTTGGTGAGGAATTCTTACATTGGGATTTTCAATGAAAAATATCACAAAAAGGTTATGTGTCCTTGCCCAAAAAGTTCCACAATATAGTATGGAGAGGGTGAGTATATAACCATTGCTCAAAGTCTGTCATCAAGCTAATTAAAGTGGTTCTGCACCTAAAAAAAAAATATTAAAAGCCAGCAGCTACTAATATTGCAGCTGCTGACTTTTAATAAAATCACACTTACCTGTCCCAGGGTCCAGCGATGTCGGCGGCAGATGAAGAGCAATCGCTCGTCTCGCTGCTGCCCCTGCCACTATCCTCTGTCAGGGAATCGGGAAGTGAAGCATCGCGGCTTCACTGCCCGGTTCCCTACTGCGAATGCGCGGGTCGCGCTGCGCGTCTCTTCTGGTCCCCCGCTGTGTCCTGGGAACTGTGTGTTTCCCAGAACACAACGGGGAGGGGGGGCGGGGCGTCTGCGGGGGTCTGCTGCGGTCTGCCCGGAAGTGGGTGCAGATACCTGGATACCTCCTCCCCCCTGAAAGGTGCCGATTGTGGCACCGGAGGGGGGGAGGGATCAGATTAGCGGAACTTCCCCTTTAGTGTGAAGAACCGCTTTAAATGCCAAATAAATGTTTAATGGAAGCAGCCTTTTACTAATTTCTGGGCAGCAGGATCATTGTGGCTTTACAAAGAATTACCGCTCTAAGGTAATGACTTCTCCCAAAACAGCTGTCTCCACAATCCCACAGGGTGCTGGCTCTGTTTGCAACAGGAACTGAAGTAGAAAAGATGTAGCTGGAAGCCGCACTCCGAATTATTCAACTTTATTTCAAAAATGTAATTAAAATCATAGCATCTAGGCTGGTAAACAGACTAACTGCACAGCCGCTGACATGTTTCACACCGAACACGGTGCACCGTGTTCGGTGTGAAACATGTCAGCGGCTGTGCAGTTAGTCTGTTTACCAGCCTAGATGCTATGATTTTAATTACATTTTTGAAATAAAGTTGAATAATTCGGAGTGCGGCTATCCAGCTACATCTTTTCTACATCATTGTGGCTTTAGTCAGGATGATTTACCAACGGATTGGAAAATGTTTACATAATTTGTGTTAATAATCACTTTAATTAACTCTCACCTAACTCAAGAATGTGTGGTTCACTGCACCATAGCAGGTAACTGGACAGTGGAAAATTCCAGTAACACTTCTCAGCAGATGTTTTCTTGGTCTCAGATTTCATTATTCTTCTGGTTGCACAATTAACATGTTTTTCCTTGAAAAAATGTTTCTTCCTAACTGTTCTCTTCCAAAAGATGGATTTTTTTGCAGACCAGATGATACATTTTTAATGTTAGAATACAAAATATCATACCAAATTGTTGCATAGTTCTGCGAATGATCCTTCAAAACCTTTCTTCTTTGCCCATCCTGGCATCACTTCAGCATCAGGAACAACAATTCCAACCAGAAATGCCTGTAATTACAAGTCAAAAGAGGATCATAGAAAAATGTGCATATGAAAGTTGATTTTGAAGATAAAAAAGGTAATTATTAACATATTAAATAAGATATATGGTTATGGTTGGGGTTATAGTTGCACATTGCTGTATTACCCAAAGACCTCTTGTATCCTTCAGGGTTTGGTGCCTGGTTCTTCTACTGAGTGGGTAGATGAATTGCATTGCTTTTTTTAGGCCTTAGCACAGGGTAACCCTTTAGCTAACAGTATCTAAGTGATAAATAATTATATAATTATGTGCGTTGTTGAGGTTATACCCCTTATTTTTTAGACAAAACTGCTAGTTACCAAACTGGGTACCTGATGACAAGGGTCATCAGTGACCATTAACAAAAATATATATATATATAAATTGGTGTCATGCTGTACAAAAATACCAACTAATTTCTAAACTAAAAATGTGTACTGTGAAGTAAACTATTATTCACAATAAACCAATTTATCCAAACAAACTTGGTGTATTTCCTCAAAGTGTGCCTTAAATAAATAAACAAATGTGACTTCAGCATATAATATCCTAAAAAAATACAGTGTCCAAAAAAAATAAAATAAAATAACAGATAACTGTCCAAAGCACATACAGTCCAAGTTTTATTGTCAAAGCTTAATTAAACAAGCTGAAATTAGAAGGTAATTGGCAATCATGCACAACTGCATCAGATTCTGAGTGCTCCAATTTATTTTTATTTATTTATTTTTTTTTTTAACAGGAAGGGAGTTCTCCAGTTTTAGTAAATCCCCCCATAGTGTCCCAACAACACATAGTGAATCTCCTCCAAATTTCAGCATAGTCTTCACCAAAGAAAGAAAAAGTTCAACCATGACATTATAAACACAAATTTAGCCATGAGATACTTGCAAATGGTGGTCACTGGATCTACAGAACACCTCCTTCTCCACACAAAGAGACCCCCATTTATATACAGAAGGGTAGTAGACAGGGGTCAAGTCCTGGGGAAAAAAGTGTGGGAACTCTCACCCAAGATCCACTCCCCCACCAAAAAAAAATAAAAATAAATAAAGGTACGCTCATATGCATATATATTTCACAGAAAATACAGTACATTTATTGTAAAGTGGCAGTTTACAAATACAAAATAAGTTAACTTGTCAAACAGAATAATCAACACAATGGGTGATGATCTTTCTCTCTCAGGGAATTTCTAACACAAATACACCCTGTTCCAAATTCAAATACAGCAAATTAGAAAATATCACACAAACTGGAATAACGTTGCCCTTGCCGTGCAAGATTATCGGCAACGGATCAAAAAACTCACGGATCGGATCATTCCTTGGATCTGAGTCACAGATCGGATCTTTTTTCGGATCAGCAAATAATAATTGAATTTGCAAAAACCTGTGAAAAATTTCACCACCATATAGTCCCCACTGCAATATACATCTCCCCTACTGTAATATCCACGTCATCTCCACCAATAATATTTTGGCTGAGCATGGATGGGTATGGCTGGGTATTAGCAGAATATGTATTGGCAGGGTAAGTATTGGCAGGGTATTGCAGAATATTGGCAGGATAAGTATTGGCAGGGTATTGCAGAGTATTGGCAGGGTATGGCAGATTATTGCAGATTATTGGCAGGGCATTGCTGGGTATTGCAGGGTAAGTATTGCAGTCTTGGCAGGGTAAGTATTGCAGAGTAAGTATCGGCAGGGTATGTACTGCAGAGTATTGGCAGGGTATTGCAGAGTATCGGCGGGGTATGTATTGCAGAGTATTGGCAGGGTATTGCAGAATATTGGCAGGGTAAGTATTGCAGAGTAAGTATCGGCAGGGTATGTAATGCAGAGTATTGGAAGGGTATTGCAGAGTATTGGCAGGGTAAGTATTGCAGAGTAAGTATCGGCAGGGTATGTATTGCAGAGTATTGGCAGGGTATGTATTGCAGAGTATTGGCAGGGTATGTATTGCAGAGTATTGGCAGGGTATGTATTGCAGAGTATTGGCAGGGTATTGCAGAGTATTGGCAGGGTATGTATTGCAGAGTATTGGCAGGGTATTGCAGAGTAATGGCAGGGTATGTATTGCAGAGTATTGGCATGGTATTGCAGAGTGCTGGCAGGGTATTTCAGCGTATTGGGTAATGCAGAGTATTGGGTATTGCGGAGTATTGGCAGGGTGTTGCAGAGTATTGGGTAATGCAGAGTATTGCGTAATGCAGAGTATTGGCAGGGTATTGCAGAGTATTGGCAGGGTATTGCAGAGTATTGGCTGGGTATTGCAGAGTATTGGCAGGGAATTGCAGAGTATTGGGTAATGCAGAGTATTGGCAGGGTATTGCAGAGTATTGGCAGGGTATTGCAGAGTATTGGCTGGGTATTGCAGAGTATTGGCAGGGTATTGCAGAGTATTGGGTAATGCAGAGTATTGGCAGGGTATTGCAGAGTATTGCAGAGTATTGGGTATTGCAGAGTATTGGCAGGGTATTGCAGAGTATTGGCGGGGTATTGCAGAGTATTGGGTAATGCAGAGTATTGGGTAATGCGGAGTATTGGCAGGGTATTGCAGAGTATTGGCAGGGTATTGCAGAGTATTGGCAGGGTAATGCAGAGTATTGGCGGGGTATTGCAGAGTATTGGGTAATGCAGAGTATTGGCGGGGTATTGCAGAGTATTGGGTAATGCAGAGTATTGGCGGGGTATTGCAGAGTATTGGGTAATGCAGAGTATTGTCGGGGTATTGCAGAGTATTGGTGGAGTAATTCAGAGTATTGGCAGGGTATAGCAAAGTATTGGTGGAGTAATGCAGAGTATTGGTGGAGTAATGCAGAGTATTGGCGGAGTATTGGTATTGCAGAGTATTGGGTAATGCAGAGTATTGGCGGGGTATTGCAGAGTATTGGTGGAGTAATTCAGAGTATTGGCAGGGTATAGCAAAGTATTGGTGGAGTAATGCAGAGTATTGGTGGAGTATTGGTGGAGTATTGGCGGAGTATTGGTGGAGTAATGCAGAGTATTGGTGGAGTAATGCAGAGTATTGGCAGGGTATTGCAGAGTATTGGGTAATGCAGAGTATTGTCGGGGTATTGAAGAGTATTGGTGGAGTAATTCAGAGTATTGGCAGAGTATAGCAAAGTATTGGTGGAGTAATGCAGAGTATTGGTGGAGTAATGCAGAGTATTGGCGGAGTATTGGTGGAGTATTGGCGGAGTATTGGTGGAGTAATGCAGAGTATTGGTGGAGTAATGCAGAGTATTGGTGGAGTAATGCAGAGTATTGGCAGGGTATTGCAGAGTATTGGGTAATGCAGAGTATTAGTGGAGTAATGCAGAGTATTGGCGGAGTATTGGTGGATAATGCAGAGTATTGGCGGGGTATTGCAGATTATTGGGTAATGCAGAGTATTGGTGGAGTAATGCAGAGTATTGGCGGAGTATTGGTGGAGTAATGCAGAGTATTGGCGGAGTATTGGTGGAGTAATGCAGAGTATTGGTGGAGTAATGCAGAGTATTGGCGGAGTAATGCAGAGTATTGGCGGAGTAATGCAGAGTATTGGCGGAGTAATGCAGAGTATTGGCGGGGTAATGCAGAGTATTAATGGAGTAATGCAGAGTATCGGCTGGGTATTGCAGAGTATTGAGTAATGCAGAGTATTGGTGGAGTAATGCAGAGTATTGGCGGGGTATTGCAGAGTATTGAGTAATGCAGAGTATTGGTGCAGTAATGCAGAGTATTGGTGGGGTATTGCAGAGTATTGGCGGAGTAATGCAGAGTGCTAGTGACTAACCTGGTTTACTTCTCGGGAGAGCACTGGGTAGAGGGGAGGGAGGAGACAGTCCGTATCCCAGCGACGTGTGTCTGCCGCTGGCTGCGCTGGAGGCCGTATGCGCACTGCCCACTGACTGCAGTGCGTGCCCACGTGTACGACAGACGTCATGTGACCGGTTGCTAGACGCGGAGCGGCCCTAGCCTAGCAACCAGTCACTCGGGCGGCAGAGGAGCGGCGGGCTATGCTCTGGCGGCGGGCTACTCAGGCGGCTAATGGGAACGGCGTTCCCGTTGTGGAAATAGTACGGGAACGCCGTTCCCATGCATTCCCGCAGGACTCGAGCCCTGGTAGTAGATCTAAGAACTAAAATAGTGCATCGTGTCATTAATCCACCTAGAAAAACAGTAGCTTTTTTGGATAAAAAATGTTTTAACCCTATATAGCCGAATGACAGCTACAGCGCGGACCTACTTTGCCGGGGTGCCCTGCAGGGAGGTGCACTGTGATCACCGAGTCATTGAGACTTGGGTGATCACAGATCGGAGTAAGGGGTCGATCCCAGCCCCTTAGCACATGATGTTAACAGAACATCAGTAGTCTTTTTTTTTCTCCTCACACTGTCAGCGATGTGCAAGGGACAGCTGAAGAGGAAGCAGCGAAGCCACCTCATCTGTGCCAACCAGTACTGCCTGCCAGTGCCCACAGTGCCACAAATCAGTGCCCACCAGTGCATAACAGTGCCAACAATCAGTGCCATCTATTAATGCCCACGAGTGCCACCTATCAATGCCCACCAGTGGTGCAAATCAGTGCCTCATCAGTGCCACCTAGCAGTGCTGCCTATCAGTTTCACCTACCAGTGCCACCTACCTATTAGTGCCCTTCAGTGCCACCTATCAATACCATTCAGTTCCGCCCATCAGTGCCACCCATCAGTACCCACAAATTCCCCCTATCAGTGCCTACCAGTGCCACCTTATCAGTGCTCATCAGTGCTGCCTTATCAGTGCCCATCAGTGCAGCCTCATCAGCATACATCAATGAAGGAGAAAAATTACCTGTTTGCAAAATTTATTAACAAAATATAAAATGGTTTTGTATTTTTTTTTAAACTTAATTTTTTTTTTTTTAACAAAAAATAAAATACTCACAGGTTATCAAATACCACCAAAAGAAAGCTCTATTTGTGGGAAATTTGGGTACAGTTTAGCATGACCGCACAATTGTCATTAAAAGTGTGACAGCGCTAAAAGCTGAAAATTGGTCTGGGCAGGAGGGGGGTTTAGGTGCCCAGTAAGCAAGTGGTTAAGGTGTAAAAGATGCATTCCTGTAAAACTATTCATAATAAAGAAAGAAAAAAAAAAAAACAGAATTCGCCTCAAGGAACAGTAAGCGGAAGCATAAAAAACATTTATTTCCTGTTATAGCACCCAAATGACATATATATACACTGATACACTGGGCAAAATTATAAACGCAACACTTTTGTGTTTGCTCCTATTTATAATGAGCTGAACTTAAAGATCTATGTCTTTTTCTAAGCACACAAAAGGCCCATTTCTCTCAAATATTGTTCACAAATCTGTGTTAGGCCCCTTTCAGACATGCGGATGGTATGTCCGTATTTCATCCATCCGTTTGCGGATGAAATACGGGCCATACATTCATCCCTATGGGATAGCGGGTGTCTGCGGATGAGCATCCGCAGACACCCGCTATTGTCCGCCTCCGCAAATGTCCGATTCTGCAGATGGAGGAAAATCCTATTTTTCTGTCCGTCTGCAGAGCGGATCGGATGAACACGGACACACGGTCCGTGCTCGTCCGATCCCCATAGAGGAGAGCGGAGAGCTGACAGGGCGGTCCCCGCACAGTGTGCGGAGACCGCCCTGTCCGCAGCCGGCTCAGCGGGGACAACGGAGCGATCCCTGCTGAGCGAGCGGATCATCACGGGGGCGGATCTTTACTGATCCGCCCCGTGTGAAAGAGGCCTTAGTGAGTACTAGTGAGTACTTCTCCTTTACTGATATATTCCATCCACCTCACAGGTATGGCATATCAAGATGCTGATTATTAGCATGATTAGCATGATTATTGCACAGGTGTGCCTTAGGCTGGCCACAATAAAAGGCCATTCTAAAATGTGCAGTTTTACTGTATTGGGGGCCAAAAAACAGTCAGTATCTGGTGTGACCACCATTTGCCTCATGCAGTGCAGCACATCTCCTTCACATAGAGTTGATCAGGTTGTGCGAAGTTGCTAGATATTGGCAGGAACTGTAACACACTGTCGTATACGCCAATCCAAGAATCCCAAACATGCTCAATGGGTAACATGTCTGGTGAGTTTACTGGCCATGCAAGAACTATGATGTTTTCAGCTTCCACGAACTGTGTACATATGCTTGTAACATGGAGCCGTGCATTATCAAGCTGCAACATGAGGTGATGGTCGTGGATGAATGGCACAACAATGGGCCCCGGGTTCTCGTCATGGTATCTCTGTGCATTCAAAATGGCATCAATAAAATGCACCTGTGTTTGTTTTCCATAGTATAGGCATGCCCATACCATAACCCCATCGTCACCATGAGCCACTCAATCCACAATGTTAATATCAGCAAACCGCTCACCCGCTTAAGTATTGGCAGGGTATGTATTGCAGAGTATTGGCAGGGTATGTATTGCAGAGTATTGGCAGGGTATTGCAGAGTATTGGCAGGGTATTGCAGAGTATTGGCAGGGTATGTATTGCAGAGTATTGGCAGGGTATGTATTGCAGAGTATTGGCATGGTATTGCAGAGTATTGGCATGGTATTGCAGAGTGCTGGCAGGGTATTTCAGCGTATTGGGTAATGCAGAGTATTGGGTATTGCGGAGTATTGGCAGGGTGTTGCAGAGTATTGGGTAATGCAGAGTATTGCGTAATGCAGAGTATTGGCAGGGTATTGCAGAGTATTGGCAGGGTATTGCAGAGTATTGGCTGGGTATTGCAGAGTATTGGCAGGGAATTGCAGAGTATTGGGTAATGCAGAGTATTGGCAGGGTATTGCAGAGTATTGGCAGGGTATTGCAGAGTATTGGCTGGGTATTGCAGAGTATTGGCAGGGTATTGCAGAGTATTGGTTAATGCAGAGTATTGGCAGGGTATTGCAGAGTATTGGCAGGGTATTGCAGACTATTGGGTATTGCAGAGTATTGGTAGGGTATTGCAGAGTATTGGCGGGGTATTGCAGAGTATTGGGTAATGCAGAGTATTGGGTAATGCGGAGTATTGGCAGGGTATTGCAGAGTATTGGCAGGGTATTGCAGAGTATTGGCAGGGTAATGCAGAGTATTGGCGGGGTATTGCAGAGTATTGGGTAATGCAGAGTATTGGCGGGGTATTGCAGAGTATTGGGTAATGCAGAGTATTGGCGGGGTATTGCAGAGTATTGGGTAATGCAGAGTATTGTCGGGGTATTGCAGAGTATTGGTGGAGTAATTAAGAGTATTGGCAGGGTATAGCAAAGTATTGGTGGAGTAATGCAGAGTATTGGTGGAGTAATGCAGAGTATTGGCGGAGTATTGGTATTGCAGAGTATTGGGTAATGCAGAGTATTGTCGGGGTATTGCAGAGTATTGGTGGAGTAATTCAGAGTATTGGCAGGGTATAGCAAAGTATTGGTGGAGTAATGCAGAGTATTGGTGGAGTATTGGTGGAGTATTGGCGGAGTATTGGTGGAGTAATGCAGAGTATTGGTGGAGTAATGCAGAGTATTGGCAGGGTATTGCAGAGTATTGGGTAATGCAGAGTATTGTCGGGGTATTGCAGAGTATTGGTGGAGTAATTCAGAGTATTGGCAGAGTATAGCAAAGTATTGGTGGAGTAATGCAGAGTATTGGTGGAGTAATGCAGAGTATTGGTGGAGTAATGCAGAGTATTGGCAGGGTATTGCAGAGTATTGGGTAATGCAGAGTATTAGTGGAGTAATGCAGAGTATTGGCGGAGTATTGGTGGATAATGCAGAGTATTGGCGGGGTATTGCAGAGTATTGGGTAATGCAGAGTATTGGTGGAGTAATGCAGAGTATTGGCGGAGTATTGGTGGAGTAATGCAGAGTATTGGCGGAGTATTGGTGGAGTAATGCAGAGTATTGGTGGAGTAATGCAGAGTATTGGCGGAGTAATGCAGAGTATTGGCGGAGTAATGCAGAGTATTGGCGGAGTAATGCAGAGTATTGGCGGGGTAATGCAGAGTATTAATGGAGTAATGCAGAGTATCGGCTGGGTATTGCAGAGTATTGAGTAATGCAGAGTATTGGTGGAGTAATGCAGAGTATTGGCGGGGTATTGCAGAGTATTGAGTAATGCAGAGTATTGGTGCAGTAATGCAGAGTATTGGTGGGGTATTGCAGAGTATTGGCGGAGTAATGCAGAGTGCTAGTGACTAACCTGGTTTACTTCTCGGGAGAGCACTGGGTAGAGGGGAGGGAGGAGACAGTCCGTATCCCAGCGACGTGTGTCTGCCGCTGGCTGCGCTGGAGGCCGTATGCGCACTGCCCACTGACTGCAGTGCGTGCCCACGTGTACGACAGACGTCATGTGACCGGTTGCTAGACGCGGAGCGGCCCTAGCCTAGCAACCAGTCACTCGGGCGGCAGAGGAGCGGCGGGCTATGCTCTGGCGGCGGGCTACTCAGGCGGCTAATGGGAACGGCGTTCCCGTTGTGGAAATAGTACGGGAACGCCGTTCCCATACGTTCCCGCAGGACTCGAGCCCTGGTAGTAGATCTAAGAACTAAAATAGTGCATCATGTCATTAATCCACCTAGAAAAACAGTAGCTTTTTTGGATAAAAAATGTTTTAACCCTATATAGCCGAATGACAGCTACAGCGCGGACCTACTTTGCCGGGGTGCCCTGCAGGGAGGTGCACTGTGATCACCGAGTCATTGAGACTTGGGTGATCACAGATCGGAGTAAGGGGTCGATCCCAGCGCCTTAGCACATGATGTTAACAGAACATCAGTAGTCTTTTTTTTTCTCCTCACACTGTCAGCGATGTGCAAGGGACAGCTGAAGAGGAAGCAGCGAAGCCACCTCATCTGTGCCAACCAGTACTGCCTGCCAGTGCCCACAGTGCCACAAATCAGTGCCCACCAGTGCATAACAGTGCCAACAATCAGTGCCATCTATTAATGCCCACGAGTGCCACCTATCAATGCCCACCAGTGGTGCAAATCAGTGCCTCATCAGTGCCACCTAGCAGTGCTGCCTATCAGTTTCACCTACCAGTGCCACCTACCTATTAGTGCCCTTCAGTGCCACCTATCAATACCATTCAGTTCCGCCCATCAGTGCCACCCATCAGTACCCACCAATTCCCCCTATCAGTGCCTACCAGTGCCACCTTATCAGTGCTCATCAGTGCTGCCTTATCAGTGCCCATCAGTGCAGCCTCATCAGCATACATCAATGAAGGAGAAAAATTACCTGTTTGCAAAATTTATTAACAAAATATAAAATGGTTTTGTATTTTTTTTTTAAACTTAATTTTTTTTTTTAACAAAAAATAAAATACTCACAGGTTATCAAATACCACCAAAAGAAAGCTCTATTTGTGGGAAATTTGGGTACAGTTTAGCATGACCGCACAATTGTCATTAAAAGTGTGACAGCGCTAAAAGCTGAAAATTGGTCTGGGCAGGAGGGGGGTTTAGGTGCCCAGTAAGCAAGTGGTTAAGGTGTAAAAGATGCATTCCTGTAAAACTATTCATAATAAAGAAAGAAAAAAAAAAACAGAATTCGCCTCAAGGAACAGTAAGCGGAAGCATAAAAAACATTTATTTCCTGTTATAGCACCCAAATGACATATATATATACACTGATACACTGGGCAAAATTATAAACGCAACACTTTTGTGTTTGCTCCTATTTATAATGAGCTGAACTTAAAGATCTATGTCTTTTTCTAAGCACACAAAAGGCCCATTTCTCTCAAATATTGTTCACAAATCTGTGTTAGGCCCCTTTCACACATGCGGATGGTATGTCCGTATTTCATCCATCCGTTTGCGGATGAAATACGGGCCATACATTCATCCCTATGGGATAGCGGGTGTCTGCGGAGACTGCCCTGTCCGCAGCCGGCTCAGCGGGGACAACGGAGCGATCCCTGCTGAGCGAGCGGATCATCACGGGGGCGGATCTTTACTGATCCGCCCCGTGTGAAAGAGGTCTTAGTGAGTACTAGTGAGTACTTCTCCTTTACTGATATATTCCATCCACCTCACAGGTATGGCATATCAAGATGCTGATTATTAGCATGATTAGCATGATTATTGCACAGGTGTGCCTTAGGCTGGCCACAATAAAAGGCCATTCTAAAATGTGCAGTTTTACTGTATTGGGGGCCAAAAACCAGTCAGTATCTGGTGTGACCACCATTTGCCTCATGCAGTGCAGCACATCTCCTTCACATAGAGTTGATCAGGTTGTGCGAAGTTGCTAGATATTGGCAGGAACTGTAACACACTGTCGTATACGCCAATCCAAGAATCCCAAACATGCTCAATGGGTAACATGTCTGGTGAGTTTACTGGCCATGCAAGAACTATGATGTTTTCAGCTTCCACGAACTGTGTACATATGCTTGTAACATGGAGCCGTGCATTATCAAGCTGCAACATGAGGTGATGGTCGTGGATGAATGGCACAACAATGGGCCCCGGGTTCTCGTCATGGTATCTCTGTGCATTCAAAATGGCATCAATAAAATGCACCTGTGTTTGTTTTCCATAGTATAGGCATGCCCATACCATAACCCCATCGTCACCATGAGCCACTCAATCCACAATGTTAATATCAGCAAACCGCTCACCCAACGCCATACACACTGTCTGCCATCCGCCCTGTACAGTGAAAACTGGGATTCATCCATGAAGAGAACACCTCCAAAGTGCCAGACGCCATTGAATGTGAGAATTCGCCAACTCAATTCAGTTACGACTACGAACTGCAGGCAGGTCGAGACCCCGATGAGCATGACAAGCATGCAGATGAGCGTCCCTGAGACGGTTTCTGACAGTTTGTGCAGAAATTCTTTGGTTATGCAAACCGATTATTGCAACAGCTGCCCGAGTGGCTGGTCTCAGACGATCTTGGAGGTGAAGATGCTGGAAGTGGAGGTCCTAGGCTGGTGTGGTTACACGTGATCTGCGTTTGTAAGGCCGGATGAATGTAGTGCCAAATTCTCTGCAATGCCTTTGGAGATGGCTTATGGTAGAGAAATGAACATTCAATTCAAGGGCAACAGCTCTGGTGGACATTCCTGCAGTCAGCATGCCAATTTCACGCTCCTTAAAAACTTGCAACATCTATGGCATTAGGCTCTGTGATAAAACTGCACATTTTACTGTAGCATAGCCTTTTATTGTGGTCAGCCTAAGGCACACCTGTGTAATATTCATGCTGTCTAATCAGCATCTTGATATGCCACACCTATGAGGTGGATGGATTATCTCAGCAAAGGTGAAGAGCTCACTAACACAGATTTAGACAGATTTGTGAACAATATTTGAGATAAATAGGCCTTTTGTGCACATAGAAAAAGTTGTAGATATTTGAGTTCAGCTTATGATAAATTTTGCTCAGTGTATAAACAATATAAAAAAGGGTTTCAAAAAGCTTAGGGTTTTGATTCATTTTAGAGATGTTCACAATTGTGATACAAGAAGATTAGTATTTTATGGGATAGATAGACTCACAAGCAACTGGAGAGGATTCAATCTTAAAAAATTGTATCACAGTTTGAAACCTGCTGGATATATGAATTAGGCGCCTTAGCAGTTATTATTATTTTTTTACTTATTTATTTACTTATATTTATAAAGTATATATTTTCTAGAAAATTTGTTTAGCAATCTTTTACCCCCAAGTATTTAATTGATATATTTAATATTGTTTTAAATATTTAATGAAATGTATTTATTTTTAAAATATTTGTTAGTTAGGAGAGACCATGTATTGCTGCTGATTGTACATGCAAGGACCATCTGTCTCTGAGAATGTCAGCAAATGTGTTCGGCGGGGCTAAGGTATGTGATGTAATTTCCACCAACATAACTTGAGGCTGGTGGAACGCATATTGGAACCAAAACAGGAGGTAGGGCAAGCAGCCCTGAGTACACAGGCAGTCAGATCCATGACCTATGTTTATATATTTATTTCTATATTATATATGTTATGTATATTTTAATATTTGAGTGCACATTTTTGGGTGGTTTAAATAAAGAATACTATACGATGGTAAATTTTTTGTTGTCTATCTCTTGGAATGGTGGCGTGGAATATGTAGAAATAAAGTGGCCTGTATAGTGGAGGGGATGTGTGGAAGGCTGCCCAATGATACTACAGTGGGTACAGAAAAGAATCAATCCCCTTTAAAATAATCAAATTTTTTTGCTTTGCAGCCTGAAAAGAAGACAGGCAAAATTTTTGTTTTATCCAGCTGTATTTATGAGTGCAACTTATAACATCCAAGTGAAAGATATAACACCATCATGTCAGTTGGAAAAAGGATCATCCCCCTTATGTCAGTAATTTGTTGAACTTCCCTTTGCTTTAATTAGACCGTTAAGTCTGTTGGAATATGTCTCTACTAACTTGGCACATCTAGACATTGCAATATATTTAAAGGTGATTGTTTGTGGACTGCAGCCTTCAAGTCATTCCACAGATTTTCAATGTGATTTAAGTCTGGGCTCTGACTAAGCCATAAAAGGGCATCATTGTCATGTTGGAAGGTAAACTTTCTTCCCACTGATAACTTTCTGATAGAGGGCAGCAGATTTTCAACTCAAGAATTTGACGGTATTTTGCCCCATCCATTTTTCTTCTATCCTGACAATGCTCCAGTCCCTGCTGCAGAGAAACACCCTCATACCAGTTACATATACATAGTTACATAGTAGGCGAGGTTGAAAAAAGGCACAAGTCCATCAAGTCCAACCTATGTGTGTGATTATATGTCAGTATTACATTGTATATACCTGTGTGTTGCGGTCGTTCAGGTGCTTACCTAATAGATTCTTGAAACTATCAATGCCCCTCGCTGAGACCAACACCTATGGAAGGGGATTCCACATCCTTGCTACTCTTACAGTAAAGAACCCTCTATGTAGTTTAAGGTTAAACCTCTTTTCTCCCAATTTTAATGAGTGGCCACAAGTCTTGTTAACCTCCCTGGCGGAGATCCTGAGTCTGGCTCGGGTTGGGATTTCAGTACCATAAGCGGTAACCCTGAGCCAGACTTGGGACCGCATCGCTGGATACAGGGAGAAGTTACTTACAGATTACAGTACTGTATAAAAAAAATACACACCCCCTTTGTCCCTAGTGGTCTGTCCAGTGCCCTGCATGCACTTTTATATTATAAATACTGTTTTTTCTGCCTGGAATTTGGAGATTGCTCATAGCAACCAAAAACTGTCCCTTTTTGTCAAAAGTGATTTCAGACCAACTAGAAAACAGCGATAATAAATTATAATCACTTGCAGAATTGAGCGATAGCGATTTGTGGGGAAATTTGTCATCAAACACTAAATCTAATGACAGCGACAATTCTGCAAATGAGCAAATTTCAGTGTTTTTGGATTTGATTACATTATTGAATAATTTTTATTATAATTTATTATATTATAAAATGTATCATACCCGGGATATCTACTAGACTCTTGTTTGAACAGATTTAAGAGAGTTATTCCTAAGAATTGCAGGCCTACAATATAAAACGCCAAATTTCCATGCAAAATAATTGTACCGCTTTCAGCACCTAAAATCAGAACTAATCATACCGCCAGGGAGGTTAAACTCCCTTCTGCAAAAAAGTTTTATCCCTATTGTGGGGTCACCAGTATGGTATTTGTAGAAATCATATTCTCTCTCAAGTATCTCTTCTCCAGAGAGAATAAATTCAGTGCTCGCAACCTTTCCTCATAACTAATATCCTCCAGACCCTTTATTAGCTTTGTTGCCCTTCTTTTTGCTCGTTCCATTTCTAGTACATCCTTCATGAGGACTGGTGCCCAGAACTGGATAGCGGGTGCGGCCGGACCAGAGTCTTATAGAGCGGGAGAATTATTGTTTTATCTCTGGAATTAATCCCCTTTTTAATGCATGCCAATATTCTATTTGCTTTGTTAGCAGCAGCTTGGAATTGCATGCTATTGCTAAGCCTATCCTCTACTAGGACCCCCAGGACCTTTTCCATCCAAGATTTCCCCAGAGGTTCTCCCCCCAAGATATTACCACCTCAATGCTTTACTGTAGGAATGGTGTTATTTGGATGGTGAGCTGTACTGGATTAAGGAGTGGAGTGGTTTAAGGAGAAAAAGGTGAATGTCCTTGCATTGCCTAATCTGAGCCCAGACTTAAACCCCATTGAAAATCTGTGGAATGACTTAAAGACTGCAGGCCACAAGTGGTCACCATCAAATTTAACTGAACTTGAGAAGTTCTGCAAAGAAGAGTGGGCAAAAATTATCTAGATGTGCTAAGTTAGTAGAGACGTATCCCAACAGACTAAAGGTTGTAATTAAAGCCAAATGTGGTCCAACAAAATACTGACATAAGGTGATACTTTTTCCAACTCAGTGGTTCTGTTTTTGACTATTTTTTTTCCTGACATGTTGGTGTTATATCTTTAACTTGGATGTTATAAGTTGCACTAGTAAATACAGCTGAATAAAACAAAAACCATGTCTGTCTTCATTTCAGGGAGCAGAGCAACAAATATGTAATTATTTTAAAGGGAGGTGATTCTTTTCTATACCCACTGTGTATTGAAAAAGCTGTCTCTGACCTACCTAGCTCTGCTTCCCCCCCCCCCCCCCTTCTCGCCTCCATATTTGGCACTTTTCAGGGGGAGTGAATACTTGTCAAAACCAGGTGGTATCCGCTCCCACTTCCGTGTAAAATCATCATACAATGATGCAAAAACTTCCGGCCCCTTCCCCCCCCCCCCCCCCCACTGGGAGACACAAAGGTCGCAGAAGTCAGTGGGACCATTCAGAAAGTGCAGGGAGACTCACGCATGCGCAGTAGGAAACAATCTATCAAGCCGCAAGGCTTAACTTCCTGTTTACCTTAGTGAAGATGCCGGCACCTGTACCTGGATCGGCTTGGGGTGCCGACATCGCGGGATCCCTGGACAGTTACAGTATCTCACAAAAGTAAGTACACCCCTCACATTTTTGTAAATATTTTATTCTATCTTTTCATGTGACAACACTTTGCTACAATGTAAAGTAGTGAGTGTACAGCTTGTATAACAGTGTAAATTTGCTGTCCCCTCAAAATAACTCAACACACAGCCATTCATGTCTAAACCACTGGCAACAAAAGTGAGTACATCCCTAAGTGAAAAGCTTCAAATTGGGCCCAAGTGTCAATATTTTGTGTGGCCACTATTATTTTTCAGCACTGCCTTAACCCTCTTGGGCATGGAGTTCACCAGAGTTTCACAGGTTGCCACTGGACTCCTCTTCCACTTCTCCATGATGACATCACGGAACTCATGGATGTTAGAGACCCGGTTGCTGCGACACACGCTTGACACCATATGAACCATATAAGTTTATCTTGGTTTCATCAGACCACAGGACATGATTCCAATAATCCATGTTCTTAGTCTGCTTGTCTTCAGCAAACTGTTTGTGGGCTTTCTTGTGCATCATCTTTAGAAGAGGTTTTGTTCTGGGACAACAGCCATGCAGACCAATTTGATGTAGTGTGCGGCGTGGTCTGAGCACTGACCCCCCACCCCTTCAACCTTTGCAGCAATGCTGGCAGCACTCATACATCTATTTCCCAAATACAACCTCTGGATATGACGCTGAGCAGGTGCACTCAACTTCTTTGGTCAACCATGGTGAGTACTGCTCTGAGTGGGACCTGTCTTAAACCACTGTATGATCTTGGCCACCATGCTGCAGCTCAGTTTCAGGGTCTTGGCAATCTTCTTATAGCCTAGGCCATCTTTATGTAAAATTCTCTTTTTCAGATGCTCAGAGAGTTCTTTGCCGTGAGCTGCTATGTTGAAATTCCAGCGACCAGTATGAGAGACTCAGCACGATTACACCAAATTTAACACACCTGCTCCCCATTCACACACGAGACCTTGTAACAATAATGAGTCATACGACATGGGGGGGGGGGGGGGGTTGGGGGAATAGCTAATTGGGCCCAATTTGGATATTTTCACTTAGGGATGTACAGGCATACCCCACTTTTAAGTACACAATGGGATTTATTTACTAAAGCTGGAAAGTGCAAAATCAGGTTCACTTCTGCATAGAAACCAATGAGCTTCTAACCCCAGCTTGTTCAATTAAGCTTTGGTAATAAAACTTGGAAGCTCATTGGTTTCTAGAGCCTGATTTTGCACTTTCCAGCTTTAGTGAATAAATCCCATTGTGCACTTAAAAGTGGGGTATGCCTGTACTCACTTTTGTTGCCAGCAGTTTAGATAATAATGGCTGTGTGTAGAGTTATTTTGAGGGGACAGCGAATTTAAACTGTTATGCAAGCTGTACACTCACTACTTTACATTGTAGCAAAGTATCATTTCATTGGTGTTGTCACATGAAAAGTTATAATAAAATATTTACAAAAATGTGAGGGGTATACTCACTTTTGAGAGATACTGTAAGTGTTCTTATATTAAAAGTCAGCAGCTACAGTATTTTTTTTTTCACAGGCTGGAACTCCCTTTTAAGGGGTCAAACAAATCTGGTGAGTGCATCACTTAGTGGGAAACAGTGGGAGCACTTTGTATGAAAGAGGAGGTGTTCTGTAGATCAGGTCACCACTATTTGGGAACACAAGTATCTCACAGCTGAATTTATGTTTTATAATTTCATAACCATATTTATTAAAGCCTACATGAACTCAGTTTAAATGACCTAAATACATTCCAGGTGCATTAAAACAAATGTTGTTCAAAGTCTAAGATCCCGCTAACACTTGGGTGTAGGGCTGACTGTGATTACCTGTCGCAAACGTAGCGGGGTAGCTGAGTTTCCTATGAATAGCTGCAGACAGGAAGTCTCCAATTGCTTTGAATGGGACTTCTCGCTCACAGCTATTCACAGGAAACCTGAGTCTCCCATGGGTAATTGGAGTCAGCCACACAGGCAAATGTGAGTGGGGTCTAAGCCCACTGCTTATCTGGGCAGTGTATATCCATGGGCAGTATTTGATTTGCCACAAAACTTTTAATCCCAAGGACAGTACAGGGGACAAGGGAAAATTACTTCTTAACAGAAGAGAGAAAATGTTACCATCAGTTTAGGAAAGTTTTGTTTACAGTGGGAGCGGTTATTCAATGGAATACTTCATCACATACATGATAAATGGCATAAATCAGTAACAAAATTTCTAAAAAGAAAAGATACATTTTTTTACAATATCCATAGTTATAATTATCACAGGATAATATGAAAATATATTGATCCTAAGAATATTACCCCTGTGGCAGTTGGGGATTTTGTTTTGCTGTCCCTTTATCAAAATCGCAGCTGTGAGTGGTTGAGCATAATGGACATCAATCTTTTTAAACTGTATTAACTATTTCAATTACGTACAAAATATATTTATTACAGAGCAATCTTACCTGAAGGCTGTCTCCATGAACATATATTTGGGATACGGGTTCACTGCGAATATAAATGTTTTCAATCTTCTCCGGTGCTATGTATTCTCCTTGTGCAAGCTTGAATATGTGCTTTTTTCTGTCTATGATCTTTAGAGTTCCATTCTTTATTATGTAGGTAAAAAGATAGTGGTTAAACAATATTATCAAGAACCCTGATATTTCTACATTATTGGTGAAAAGTGCTAACATACCGGAAGCCATTTTCCAATGTCTCCAGTGTACAGCCAACCACTGTCATCTAATGCTTCCGCTGTCTTTTCTTTGTCTTTAAGGTACCCTTTAAATACATTTGGTCCTTTTACACATATCTGAAAGAAGCACACAGGGATATTGGGAAAATATTCAGGCATAGATGGGTTAATTTATAACAATTTTGTACTTTGATTTAAAATTGTCATGAGGGAAATCTGGAGGCTTTTAAAACCAAACTCCAGTTTTTAGTTGAGTAAGGAGGAGACATTGCTCATAATAATTGAGCACTAGTTAAAGGAATAAGGGGAATGGGGTCAATGACACAAGAAACCTCACAAATGTTCTAACTATAATCTCCACTACTAAAAGGAGTGCTTTACTTTCCAGAAGGGTTTCTAACTCAGAGAAAAAAAAAACATAAAAGAGGCTTTCCGCACTGTATTCTCTCTGGATTTTCCACAGACAAAACCTCTGACTTTTGTCCAAAAGCGTGTGCCTGGCTTTTGTCTTGCATACAAACAGCAAGGAATTGTCAGCCAACAAACTGATGTACTACATGTTTTTTCAGCTCTTTAGCACCACTCTTTGTACTCCTTCTGCTAATTTCGTGTTAGTAGAAGTTTGGTGACTGTTGATTTGAGCTTTTCATTTAGCACTTTTCAGTTTGCGCTTTTCATTTAGTTTCTGAACGGCCGTTTGTCAACCAGACATGTTGCTGAATCAGAGGAGATAACGTGTTATTTATTATTGGCCTTGGAGTTATTGCTTTGACCCAAGTCCAGTCCAGGAACAGGAGGAAGAGGAGTTCTTGGACCAAAAATTGGTTGCTTTATTAATCGGGACCAAATATGTCATATGCCTTTGCTGCGGGAGCTCCAGGAGAAAAATGCAGATGATTTTTGGAATTATCTCCGGATGACGGACCCCTGCTTTTTTTACCAACTCTTGGCATTGCTGGCCCTCTATATTAACCTCCCTGGCGGTACGATTATTTCGGATTTTAGGTGCTAAAAGCGGTACCATTATTTTGCATGAAAATTTGGCGTTTTATATTGTAGTCCTGCAATTCTTAGGGATAACTCACTTAAATTTGTCCAAACCAGAGTCTAGCAGACATCCTGGGTATAATAAAGTTTGAAAAATGAAATCATAAATTATAATATAATAAATAATTATAAATAATTGTACCAAATAATAATATAACAATAATACAAATTATTCAATAATGTAATCAAATCAAAAACACTGAAATTTGCTCAGTTGCAGAATTGTCACTGTCATTACTTTTCAGTATTTGAGGACGGATCTCCCCACAAATCGCTATCGCTCAATTCTGCGAGTGATTCTAATTTATTATCGCTGTTTTCTAGCTGGTCTAAAACCATTTTTGATGTAAAAGGACAGTTTTGGTTGCTATGGACAATCTCCAGTTTCCAGGCATAAAGAACAGTTTTTATTACATAAAACTGCATGCAGGACACTGAGCAGACCACTAGGGACAACGGGGATGTGAAATATTTACATACAGCAATGTAATCTGTAAGATTACATTATACTGTATGTTTACTGTTTGTTTCACTTTTTGAATTTGGCGCCGATCTCCGTCCCCGTGCGTCGCAACGCTCGCAGGGCACGGAGATCGGCGATGTGATGCATCGAGCGAGACACGGCTCGCTCGTACAGCGGGGAGACAACGCTGGATCCGAGGGAGAAGGTGAGTAAACATCCTCCTGGATCCAGCGATGCAGTCCCGAGTCTGGCTCGGGGATACCGCTTTTGGTATGAAAATTCCACCCCGAGCCAGACTCGGGAATACCGTCAGGGGGGTTAAGAAGCAGGACACATACAGAAGGCTTTTATTTTATTTTTTGGCTGAATAATAATGATTTGATTTGGTATATTTCCTAAATTTTTGGATGCATAGAATGCACTTTTTGGTTAAGTTCTATTGGCCGATAGCATGTCTAATTTTATTTGTTTTCTTTTTTTAATGCACAATAAAAAAAATTGTGTAGAATAATACTTGGCTATGTGTTTTAATTCAAATTACATTTTGGGAGTAGGCAGTTACATTTACAAAAATACAATGTAAAATTGACAAGGGACACCAACATAGTTGTATCTTTGATCTTAAAAACTACATGATAATGGTGTTGTGGTAACTTGCCAAATAAAAAAAAGCATAATAATATTATTCTTGATATCACTACAAAAAAAAGGCTTTGAAAATTAGTTTGCAATAACTCCATCAGTATCACCAGCAAAACAGCTTCATTATTATCCCATTAACCTCCCTGACGGTACGATTATTTCGGATTTTAGGTGCTAAAAGCGGTACAATTATTTTGCATGAAAATTTGGTGTTTTATATTGTAGTCCTGTAATTCTTAGGAATAACTCTCTTAAATCTGTCCAAACCAGAGTCTAGCAGACATCCCGGGTATGATAACGTTTGAAAAATGAAATCATAAATTATAATATAATAAATAACTATAAATAATTGTACCAAATAATAATATAACAATAATAAAAATTATTCAATAATGTAATCAAATCAAAAACACTGAAATTTGCTCAGTTGCAGAATTGTCACTGTCATTACTTTTCAGTATTTGATGATGGATCTCCCCACAAATCGCTATCCCTCAATTCTGCGAGTGATTCTAATTTATTATCGCTGTTTTCTAGCTGGTCTAAAATCATTTTTGATGTAAAGGGACAGTTTTGGTTGCTATGGACAATCTCCAGTTTCCAGGCATAAAGAACAGTTTTTATAATATAAAACTGCATGCAGGACACTGGACAGACCACTAGGGACAAAGGGGATGTGAAATATTTACATACAGCAATGTAATCTGTAAGATTACATTATACTGTATGTATACTGTGTGTTTCACTTTTTGAATTTGGCACCGATCTCCATCCTCGTGCGTCACAACGCTCGCAGGGAACGGAGATCGGCGATATGATAGATCGAGCGAGACACGGCTCGCTCGTACAGCGGGGAGACAGAGCTGGATCCGAGGGAGAAGGTACGGTAAGTAAACCTCCTCCTGGATCCAGCGATGCAGTCCCGAGTCTGGCTCGGGGTTACCGATTTTGGTATAAAACTTCCACCCCGAGCCAGACTCGGGAAGACCGTCAGGGGGGTTAAAGAAGAAAAGAATGTGCGCAGCATTTCAAGATTTTATAATTTGTCACGTCACGAATGTTAATTGTCCATTACGAACGCTGGTTTACAAGACCGACCGCTTCTGGCTCGTCCTTGCTTCTGAGCATGCCTGTTTGTACTGTGAACTTTTGTCCGATGGATTTGTGTACACACACGCTTGGAAAATCTGACAACAGACATTTGTCCACGGAAAACTTTAAAACCTGCTATTCAACATTTGTCTGTGGAAAATCCAACAACAATTGTCCGATGGAGCATACAAACGGTATTTTCCACCAACAGCCTGTCATCACACAATTCCCATCGGAAAATCAGATCATGTGTATGAGGCTTATGAGACTCCTATGGAGGGTGGAGCCCTGAATCATATTTACATCTCTAACAAAAGCCCTCCACATAGCTACATCAAAATCATTGTGCAGGCTGTTTGCAAAAAAATGGACCCATGTAACTAAGCTTGTGGTGTCCTGCTAACAGTCATTAAAAATTATCATCTTCAGTCACCCTAAATGCAGACAGAACAATTTCTTGGTACTCGTGAGATGCTAAAGACACTCGGATTGAGCCACAGCTTGGAAAAGAGGGTTGGTCTGGGTAAAACCTCAAAAAGGGTTCCATGTAGCTAAACGCCAAGGTTAGCAAAAAGAAGAAAAACTAAATCTTGATTTGGGCATAATAACTGCAGACTGAATCGGTCAAAACAAATTTTCAGAATCCAGATCTAATAACAGATCCGTAGAGAGATCCTGAACAAATAGTGGTCCATGGGTCAGATATGGCCCCCAGACAGCTTAACCAGACCATAAGGGGCCCTTTTACACAGACACAAAGTGGGACAAAGTTCTGCGGGCACCTTTACATAAGAAATACTTCCAGTAAACTTGACCATAAATAATAAGTGGGGCTCCTCCATTTGGCCGATTTGCAAAGTATATATAGTAAAGTAAGTCCAGAAACAAAGAAATGTTTAACGCCTCACAAAATGGCCAATTAACTACAGTTGTTTCTGTGGCAAATATCCTCAGTACCAAACAGAGGAGACCATATCTCAGAATAGGCATGCTAGGTACTCAGAAAAGTGAGTTGCAGAGATGAGGACAGGAAAACTGCTTCAGCTGTGAGCCAACAACTCCATAAATGATCCCATGAGTATACTAGTCTGAAATGAAGCCCTGTGTCTACTGTAACACATATGGTAGTCACAGGTCAGGAATGATCTCTGATTAAGTCAATGATAGTCTCTGATGAAGGAACAGGGCCCTAAGTGATACAACTGTTGAGGATGCTTACTCAGTCATTAAGCTGTATATGCCACTCTGGATGAGTTTTAGAAATATTAAGCCCTGATGTCAATGTGCCACTTGCTGCTGTTTTCCACCTGCATGCTTTCTCTAAATTTCCTGACTTCCAGAAGTTGCAGTTGTTGCATGACTTGACAGCCATCAGCCTGAAGATTAGGCACCCCCGACATGCACAATTATGTTTGCATGTGCATGTACATGGTGCTTTTTGCACTTTACTGCTATCACAAGGGGGGTGACAAGTGACATGTGACAGCATATATGACATCAGGGCTTGACAAATTTGCTTGGAATCTAGGAGCCAGCTTAAAAAGTTAGGAGCCAGGTGGGTAACGGTGATCCGGACCTGTCCCTGGCCTGACATGGAGACGAGTGAGGGGAAGATAGCGCCGCCGCCCCCACCTGTCTCCAAGTCATTGCCCATAGCTCTTAGAGGGACATTTTATTTATTTATTTTTTTCAAATTACAATTTTTTTTTTATTGCATTTTAGTGTAAATATGAGATCTGAGGTCTCTCTGGCCCCAGATCTCATATTTAAGAGGACCTGTCATGCTTTTTCTATTACAAGGGATTTTTACATTCCTTGTAATAAGAATAAAAGTGACACAATTTTTTTTTAAAAGAACAGTGAAAAAAAAAAGTTAAAATAAGAAAAAAAATTTTTTTTAAATGCGCCCTGCCCGCCCGCATATGAAAGCGGTGTTCAAACCACCCATAGGAGGTATCGCCATGATCGGTAGAGCGAGAGCAATAATTCTAGCCCTAGACCTCCTCTGTAACTCAAAACATGCAACCTGTAGAATTTTTTTAAATGTCGCCTATGGAGATTTTAAAGGGTAAAAGTTTGTCGCCATTCCATGAGTGGGTGCAATTTTGAAGCGTGACATGTTGGGTATCAATTTACTCGGCATAACATTATCTTTAACAATATAAAAAAAAATTGGGCTACCTTTACTGTTGTCTTATTTTTTTTATTAAATAAATTATTTTTCCCAAAAAAAGTGTGCCTGTAAGTCCGCTGCGCAAATACGGTGTGACAGACAGTATTGCAACAACCACCAATTTATTCTCTAGGGTGTTAGAATAAAAAATATATACAATGTTTAGGGGGTTCTAAATAAAGGGAAGGAGATAGGCAGGCAATAAAAAAACAGGCAGAGGAAGCTCCATTAGCATTGCTGGTTGTCATACCAATGGCCACCACAAGAGGGCGCCAGATTCCAGAAGGAATCATAGGACCGCAGAAGGCCTCAAAGCCGCGGCCTCAATTACCGGCCGCCGGCGGAACGGCCCGACGCGATCACGCCGGGGGGGTCCACGGAGATAGGATACCCCCAGCTGTGCTGCCCCAAGCGCCAGGTCGCTAATTCTAGTCGCCAATGCGACCTGGCGCCCGGGTTTTGTCGAGCCCTGTATGACATGTTCTTTTTATGGAGGCATCAGGGGTCTATTAGACCCCCTAATGTCACCTTTGTACTCCACTGGAGCTAATCAAGAACAGATCATGTTTGATTAGCTTTCTACCCGGCCACAGGGGCTAAGGAATGAAAACCCTGAAATTGGAAGTGAAAGAGAAAATGCTTGCAGCTTTTGGATTTATCCACTGGAAGGACAATCTGAGAACAGATGTTTGCTGATGTCCCTCAATTGTACCTGTTGACATTGTCCATGGCTGTCCAAGCACACAGGAGGGGCAGTGGAGCCCAAGATACAAGATACAAGACATGAAGGAGGTGGGGAGAGGGGAGTCAGCATATTCTGGTGTATATGGAAGTAAGCAGGTGGCTGTAGTAGAAAGCCAACAGTTGGCTGAAGAGATATCAACACATACTGTAAGAAATAACCTTGCTCAGTAAAATATATATTAGCCTTAAAGTATATCTAAAGGCAAAAACGTTCCTTTAATTTTGTACAGAATGAAGAGGGATTAGAACACTTGCCAGTTTGTGTTGTTGTTTGTGTCCCAGCTAGGGAGATTCACTCTCTTTATGTGTCCTGTTTAAATTTAGCATTTGAAAATGAAAGTAAACAAAAATCTAGAATTTTGGACTGTCCCCAGAAAAATAACAAAGGGAAAATCTTCCATTGGGGACATTAATTCTAATGGCCTGGGGGTGCCCAAGGTATTTTCTTAATTTGAAGGGATTATCTCTCACTTCCTGTTTTGGCTACGGGGCAGGAAGTGAAGGCAAATCTCCTCAATGGGGCACAGAGGCACAAAATAAACAAACAGGGTTATAACCCTCCCTTACACTATCAAAAATGAAAAAAAAAAGTTTTGCCTATAGTTCTACTTTAAAGTAATTTTTTTCAGATATTAATATAATAACATTTGCTGTTTTTTTTCTTGCTCTCACATTGCTACTGAAACTGTCATTGTCCATGCTGCCTCACTCCCTCTATATTTGTGCCAACTGCTGCTGGGACCTGCAGTATAGATTTACATAGGCATCTCCCCTCGAGAGCGATCCCGCTTGGAACCACAAGCAGCCGTTCAGAGTGTCGCACACTCTGTACTGCCTTAAATGCATATACCGTATTTATCGGCGTATAACACGCACTTTTTCCCCCTTAAAATCGGGGGAAAGTCGTGGGTGTGTGTTATACGCCGATCCCCACTGTCTGTGAGTCAAAAATACCGAGCGCGGGCGAAAAATACCGAGCGCGGGCGAAAAATACCGAGCGCCGCCGAAAAATACAGAGCCGATTGCTCGGCTCCGCTCGTAGTCCCGCCTCCCTGCTGTTTCTCTAGCGAGCGCTGCCGAAAAAGGCTGAGCCGTCTGTACTGTGTACTCGGCTCGGCTCAGCTTGCAGTCCCGCCCAGTAGCCGAATACACAGTACAGACGGCTCGGTCTTTTTCGGTAGCGCTCGCTAGAGAAACAGCAGGGAGGCGGGACTATGAGCGGAGCCGAGCAAGTCGGCTCGGTCTTTTTCAGCGGCGCTCACTCGGTCTGTTTCGGCGGCGGGAAATTTAAACATGGCCAAGCTGCAAATGACACTGCAAAGCTGCAAATGACACTGCAAAACTGCAAACAGCGTGGTGCAAGCTGCAAATGACACTGATCATTCTGCAATGATGGACAAGGCTGCAGATGCACACTGATAAGGCTACATTGACTGGCATTTAAATGTAAGTTTTTTTTTCCTTAAACTTCCCTCCTAAAACTTTTTTCCTTAAAATGCCCTCCTAAACTTGGGGTGCGTGTTATACGCCGGTGCGTGTTATACCCCGATAAATACGGTAAGTTATGTTACTAGTATTTTATGGGAAAAAAAAACTTTAAAATCACTTGAAGCATATGCTTGTATTAAACATGAAAATGTAGAACCCAGGTACACTGAGTATCAGGTCTCAACAAATTTGGGCACCGGGGCCAGCCTTTTATTGAAAATTAATGACTGCAGTTCAGCAATGCTGTAATACTGCTGTTGTTGTGATGGACTGGGGTTTATATGGTCACAAAACAGACACCCCAAAGCAAAGTACATATTCATTTATTTTATTTTATTCCTAAATATGTCCCTTCTATTCTATTAATAACCAGTAGATGGCAGAGAGGGCACACAAACAGAGTCTATATAAGGCCACACACCATGTGACTGGAAATTAAATTACTTCCAGCCATGAAGTCAGTGGTCATATCTCATTCTGTTTGTGTGATTCTTTGCAGGTATGTTCTCTAAATTGTACCTAATCTGTATTAACCTGTGATATAAAGATTCCTAAACATCTTGAGCAAATGCAGAAAAAGTCTCAGCAGATTTTATGCTATAGTTTTGCTGTAATTAGAAGTTTAGAACAGCATGTGTGAGAAACAAGTGAAAAGGGCATAAGAACATGAAAATACTGCATTAGTCAGAACAAATGTCTATTATAAGCTCTGAACCGATCTAAATAGGTATATTTAAACCTGATTTATTGAAAATTGTATAGATTAGAAAGCACGTTTTCTGTTATTTAATTTAGAAAAAAACTATTGTATGTAAAGCTTATGCATTGCATCATACAGACATGCAATGTGCACCATCTAGTGGTTAAAAAAGAGTACTACCATGATAATATTTGTATTAAAGCAATGCATTGCCAGTATGATTATTGCACACTTAAAGTGTACCAGAGAGATAAAGATAATTATCTGTAACACTGAATAACAGGGATATATATGTTATTAAAATATAGTAATGTTCATTGTTGTAACTATGTTTTAAAATACTGTAGTTAAAATCTGTATTATATATTGTTAATGGTTATAAACATGTGACTATAAAAATGTAAAAGATGTATTGTTATGTAAAAATTAAACTACTTCCAGCCATAAAGTCAGTGGTCATATCTCATGCTGTTTGTGTGATTCTTTGCAGTCCACGCCAAGCTGATCACCTTATCTCATCGCGTCTACAATCATTGGCTCTCTTAATTCACATTTTGAGGCCGGTAACATTGTCACCTGACAGATCTGTAACAAAATTACAGGGAATGCTGGGGGGAAGTTATGGACCTGTGCATAGAAAGGTGGGGTACTTCACGAGAAAGAGGGATACTTCTGGGGAAAGAGGTGTACTTCAGGGGAAGGAAAGGTTCTTCTGGGGAAGGAGGGGAACTTCTAGGAAGGGGATGTACTTCTGAGGAAGGTGGTATACTTCTAGGGAATGAGGATGAAGAAGGTGTACTTCTGGTCTGGAAGGTGTACTTTTGGCCAAGGAAAACACACAATGGCACACATACAAAATATATTTACATACCTCTCCTTCACCTTTCGAAGCAAAATAATTCATGTCTTCCACATTAACTAATTTGATAAAGTTGCAGGGTAAAGGTGCCCCCACGTGTCCTGTGAACAACATTCGTGTTTTAGTATGTTATTTTTCATTTTAGTAAGCATTGGATTTTGGCTTTCTGCAGGTGAGAAAAAATAGGACTGACATTTAATGTAGTGCATACCAGTGCAGTATTGGTACATGCCTGCATGCCAGTACTACACAATTACACAAAATGTGATTGTTTTCTTCTTCTTTTTCCTTCTTTAAGCCACAGTGTCTGAAGAAATTTCTCTGTGCCCAAATCTCCATCTCAGCAGCAAACAGTACCTGCAAATCCCCTATATTTCCCATTCCAGACTCAGAAATGCTCCTGTAAATTCCACTGTCAAACTTAACCCTAGCCAAGCATTTCTGTACCTGGAAAGCTCCCCGTGCTTTCATCTTCTCAGCAGCACATTGTACTTGGAGATATCCATCTCCTTAGCCATATCTTAGCAGTGTTACATCCTTGGGAATGTCCTTACCTCCTATTCCTAACTCAGAAGTTTCTCTGACAATCTTCACCCCCAGCTATCCCTAGAACAGCACCACAATGTGCCAGGAACTGTCCCTGTGCCCACATTCATGACTCAGCAGCAGACAAGGAAATCACCATGTCTGCCATCCCGAAATCAGCAGTGTATTGGCTCATGAAATAGCCTTCCCTGCCAACCCTGATTAAGCAACAGCTCTGCAGATATTGTACAACCCTCTCTCCATCCTCACTGTCCCCTGGAACTATCACAATATCTAAGATGGTTAAGCACATCCATAGTGATAGAATCCTTTCTGGACATATGCTTCTGTCTGTAGAAAAAAAACACCAGGGGGCAGGGCCGTCTTTAATATTGATTGGACCCTGGGCAAAACATTTCTTGGCCCCCCCCCCATGCAATTTCAATCTCCACCTTCTCTGAGACATGAAATAAATAGCAGCTAGACTTAAAATCGGTTTACTGTATCAAATTAGACAGCAATTGTGATTGGTTGGTAGTGGTCACAGCATATCATTACTGCTTACTGACTAGTTGCTAGAGGTTACAGCACACATTACGGCTCACTGATTAGTTGCTAGAGGATACAGCAAATGATTTCTGCTTGTTAATTGGTTGCTAGAGATTACTGTACAGTAATACTGCTCATTGATTGGTTTCTAGAGGTTACAGCACATCGTCTCCTCACTGCAGGGGGGCATGATATACATATGAATGCCATTTTTATTTACATATCAATGCAGCTGACCGCAGCTATTTTCTTATGGATACAGCCACTATTTACATATGAATCATGCACTTCACACTGAGATATCGGGACACAGCATGGGACTACAACTTCAAGGGACAAGGGAATTTAAACTGGGATAGTTGGCAAGTATGAGGCAGCTGTTTTGGGCACCACAACAATGACAGGGCCCAGGGCAGCTGCCCCTTTTGCCTTGCCTTAAAGACGGCCCTGCCAGGGGGCTTATTCAATTCAAGTGATATATGCAAAGTTCAGTAAAGTAATGCAGCCACATATTAAATATCTTCTTAACTTATAAAACTCTAGTAAAAGGAGATACAGCTGTTTGCTATTAGTTGCTTTATTTGCATATCTCTATTGCGTCTTACCTGAAAATACCAATGTGCATGTGATACTGTAGCATTTGTTGACCAGGCAAAAATTTACCATGGTGATATTGTCCTGCTATTGACTCCATAATTGCAATGACTTTACCAAATCGCTGCTATGCTTATTAATGGAACATGCTGGCCAGTGATATTGCCAAATTACTGTACTAAGTATTTTGGTATGGTGATGATTAAAAATCATATTTGCCCACTGGATACATTGGCCAGCTGTAGGATGGGTATACAATTTGAAAAGCAATCACAATGGATTATTGTCATAACACAGTGCTATCATAGCATGTCCATTGAAAGGACAATCAATTTTAAACAAGGTATCCATCACTCACACACATCTACCTACTCATTGCTTTCACATTTTTACCCCCAAATGACTGATCTGTGGCCATAAAAGAGATCTTTGTAGTATAATAAAAAGTGGAGTATATAATTGCTCAAAGTATCAACTGAGCAGTTTAATGGGTGGAGAAATTTAAATTTGGGGGGTTATCTCCTGTGTGAAAAAACGTATCTGTCTCCAGAGTCAACCCACAGCGGAGTTAGGATAATGCCACGTACACACGCTCAAACAATCCAGTGGAAAAGGACTTGAGTCCGCCGGACAATCCCTCCATGTGTGGGCTCCAGCGGACTTTTTTTTACCCAAAAGAAAGTAGTTTTGCACCAAAATATGTCCGCCGGACTCGCAGTCCAGTGGACAATACGGCCGTATGTGTGCTAGTCCGCCGTACTTTTGAAATGAACGGACTTTCCCGCGCGCGGAGAGGATCCCAGGGTCCCAGCATCCCAGACGATGCTGGGACTGTGACATCATAATGGGCAGGGGACATCATCCGGCGATGTCCCTATATAAGTCACTGCATACCGCGTGCCTGTCATTGTGACCAGAGACATCGACGAGGCAACAGCTCAAGAAGAGAAGAACAGAAGAAGGCGATGACGAAGACAGCGGTGACAGAAGACCGGGCCACCTCTTGTAAAAGAGCTAGAAGAAGGCACGGTGGCCTGGCAAGAAGAACCGAAGAGGGGGACAAGACCCCCGAAGTCGGAAGAAGACCCCCGGACGGCGGCAAAGAAGAAAGCCGGGCTCCTCCGCTAGTAAAAGAGCTAGCAAAAGAGCAGAAGATAGCGGAGGAGTCCGGCGAGAAGACCCCCAAGACGGAAGAAGACCCCCCAGAGCTGTGCAATAAACTATTTTTAACCCTTGTGTGTTGTGTTTTATTTACATTTTTTTCACAGGTGAATGGGTAGGGGTACATTGTACCCCATACTCATTCACATAAGGTGGGGGGGCCGGTATCCGGTGGCCCCCTTATTAAAGGGGGATCCCAGATTCCGATAAGCCCCCCGCCCGCAGACCCCGACAACCAACGGCCAGGGTTGTCGGGAAGAGGCCCTTGTCTTCATCAACATGGGGACAAGGTGCTTTGGGGTGGGGGGACTGCACTGCCCCCCTTCCCCAAAGCACCCCCCATGTTGAGGGCACGCGGCCTTGTACGGCTCGGGGGGGGGGGGGCGCTCGCTCGTCCCCACCCCCTTTCCTGACCAGCCAGGTGGCGTGTTCAGATAAGGGTCTGGAATGAATCTGGGGGGGACCCCCACACCGTTTTTTCGGCGTAGGGGGTTCCCCTTGGAGTCCATACCAGACCTAAGGGGCCTGGTATGCTCTCGGAGGGGGATCCCACGCCAAAGTACGGCAGATAGTCCACCGGAAAAGTCACGTGTGTGGACAGGTACGCTCATTCGGACAGTCCGGCGGACTTTACGGCGGTTTGTCCGCCAGACTAAATCCGCCGGAGAGTCTGATCGTGTGTACGCGGCATAAGTAATGCAGTCAAAGGGATTGATTTACTAAAACTGGAGAGTGCATAAACTGTTGTAGCTGTGTATGGTAGCCACTCGGCTTCTAACTTCAGCTTGTTCTTTTAACCACTTCAGCCCTGGAAGCTTTTATCCCCTTCCTGACCAGAGCACTTTTTACAATTTGGCACTGCGTTGCTTTAACTGGTAATTGCACAGTCTTGCAATGTTGTACCCAAACAAAATGTGTGTCCTTTTTTTCCCCACAAATAGAGCTTTCTTTTGGTGGTATTTGATAACCTCTGCGTTTTTTTAATTTTTTTTGCGATAATAAATAGCCCCCAAATTTAAACAACAAAAACACATTTATTCATCAGTTTAGGCCAATATATATTCTTCTACATATTTTTTTTGGGAAAAAAATCGCAATAAGCATATATTGATTGATTTGTGCAAAAGTTATAGTGCCTACAAACTATGGGAAAGATTTATGAATTTTTATTATTTTATTTTTTTACTAGTAATGGTGGTGATCTGTGATTTTTAGCGGTATTGCGACGGACAGATCAGACACTTTTGACACATTTTTAGGACCATTGACATTTATACAGCGATCAGTGCTATAAATATGCACTGATTACTGTGCAAATGTCACTCGTAGGGAAGGGGTTAACACTAGGGGGCGATCAAGATGTGTGTTCCCTAGGTTCTAACTGTGAGGGGATAGGACTCACTGGAGGAGGAGGTATATCTTTGTTCCTACTTAGTAGGAACAAACGATATGTCTCCTCTCCCCTGACAGAACAGGGATTTGTGTGTTTACACACACAAATTCCCATGCTGGCTCTCATGCACGCGATTGCGGGTGGCAGGCGGCGTGCAGTGGGCGGCCTCTGGCGGCTCTCACAGGGAATCCCATACACGTATGGGGTTTCACGCAGCAGTGCCATTGTGCCGAAGTAAAAATACGTGAGACGGTTAAGCATTGACAAAAAACACTGGAAGCTAATTGGTTTCTATGCAGAGCTGCATCAGATTTTGATTTTAGTAAATCAACCCCATAGCGTGTAGTGAAATGGAGATTTTGGGTCTATTCTCCTCAGTAAGACCCCTTTCAAACCGAGGGCGTTTTGCAGGTGCTATAGCGTTAGAAATAGCGACTGCAATCTGCCCTCAAACTGCTGCTCCATTCATTCCAGTGTGAAAGCCTGAGGGCTTCCACACTGGAGCGGTGCGCTGGCAGGACATCAGGAAAAGTCCTGCCAGCAGCTTCTTTGGAGCGGTGAAGGAGCAGTGTGTTTACTGCTCCTCCACCGCTGCTCCCCATTGAAATCAATGGGGCAGCGCTGCATTACCGCCGGCAAAACACCGCTATTGAGGTGTATTGCGGGCGGTTTGAACCTTTTCTTGGCTGCTAGCGGGGGGTAAAAGTGTCCCACTAGCGGCCGAAGTGCGCTGCAAATCCGACGGTAAAATACCGCCAACGCGGCAGTGTGAAAGGGGTCTAAAGGATGGACTTATCTGTCTCTGGGTACAAGTCAACCCACAGCAAAGCCAGGGTATATAAATAGCCATAGTTTTTTCAAAACTCAATTTTCAGACCCCTTTCACATCGAGGGCGTTTTGCAGGCGCTATAGCATTAGAAATAGCGCCTGCAATCCGCCCTCAAACTGCTGCACCATTGTCCCCAGTGTGAAAGCCCGAGGGCTTTCACACTGGAGCGGTGCACTGGCAGGATGTCAGGAAAAGTCCTGCCAGCAGCTTCTTTGGAGTGGTGAAGGAGCGGTGTGTTTATCGCTCCTCCACCGCTGCTCCCCATTGAAATCAATGGGGCAGCGCTGCATTACCGCTGGCAAAACACCGATATCGCGGCGTATTGCGGGCGGTTTTAACCCTTTCTCAGCCGCTAGCAGGGGGTAAAAGCGCCCCGCTAGCGGCCGAAATGAGCTGCTAAAAATAGCAGTGTTTTACCGCCGATGCTATGGGAGCGGCAGTGTGAAAGGGGTCTAAGATATACAGTTTTTGAAAAGAATTCCAGTCAAGATAAAATAGCCTTGTCAATGATAAACATTTTCTACTGGTGGTGGTGGTATTTGCAATGTAGATAAATACAGTTTTCATCGGATGTTTAGCCAATTTCAATTAAAATGTGTTAGAACTATGGATGCATTGTAGGGATGAGTAACATTCAGTGCAATGGCTAGTTGGGGCCACAGCACATATTAATGACATAGTGCTACCAGTAACAATTGTGTTAACAGATGCACCTCTTTGTGCTCAATAAAATATTTTTTCCCAAACATTGCATGTAAGGACAAAACACAGACATGGTAGGTACTATTGAAATAGCACATATCTATTCCCAGTTTACAAATTATGCATTTAGACTGGAGTTACCCTTTCAGCTGTACTCTGCTAGTGCACATTTATCAAATGTATGGGCATGCTTTTGATTTAAACACTCTCCTTGAATGCCATATGGAATTATTTGGGACTTGTTGAAGTGTAGAAGTGTGTAAATACTGTTATTTTTATTCAGTGATTATGCTCTTTGGATACATATCTCTATCGCATAGCATAATATGGCAAAATTGGCTGGTATGCAAGTGCTAGGGCAGTTGCTCATACTGACCCTCTAGCAGTTGCATCCAACAAGACTGTAGGTTGGATGCAACTGCTAGAGGGTCAGTATGAGCAACTGCTCTGGCACTTGTATACCAGCCAATTTTGCCATATTATGAATTCTGGATGATGGTACTGTAAAAACATTTTTTTTCCTTACTTCTTGCCTATTTGAGGTATTACTCACATGTTGTGTCTATCCCATAGCATGACGAAGACATACAAATATTACTGCACACACATATGATAAATATTTTATAGAAACACATACCTGATGTCCAGTCCCCAGGGGTGGTAAAGGTGCAACCAGCTGTACATTCTGTCTGCCCATAACCTTCATATACCTAACAAAAACATAGTGCCAGTCATGTTGATGTAAGGAAGAAAGTACAGATTTACAAGTCTGGAACATGTCATTTTATGAGTAGGCAACATGGCTTACTCGGTTAAAGTGGACCTTTCAGTAACTTTTCAAATTGGCATGAATTAATTTCCAATATATTACCATATGCAGCTCATGCATACTTTTTCAAAAATGCTCTACCTTATATATTTAAGGATAGCCATGAGCTCCATTCATATTACTCAAATTAGGCTGAGATTATGTCATCAGTTTGCTGCATTTCCTCAGTCTCTTCATCTCCAGTGATGAGACTGCAACATTGTAAGCAGGTTGCAAGAAGTCTGCAGCAGGGGCTAATACTTTTTCAGACATTTGAGAACACAGCAAGAACTGCTTACAGGCCAGCATCAAAGGTTGGCCATAGATGACCTAATTCCCCCATACACAAAATGGGGGTGTCTTTGTATTCTGAGAGCAGGGAGACTCCCCCATCATCAGAATACACTGATCAGCACTGCAGATCGACTTCTGTTCAACCACAGTGGCCATATGTGGATGTAGATTCGCTGCTTAACCACCCGAATTTCGATCCATGCATGGCCAGATTAAGCCCAGGAAGCTGATATTCACCTTAGATCATGCCAGAAAAAAGGTGACTTAGTTCTTCTGGAGATAAAAGCAGATAAATGCATTGTCAGGGGGGAGTACTATAATCTCTGTGAGAGATAATATAATACTCAGGGACAATGCTACCTTCCTGTTGTCATTTGAAAGAAGGCATCCCTTCACACATGCATGCACCTTGGCAAGAGGTCTTTAATAACTGTACTTGAACTTACTGGCAATGTAATCCTGAGGGTTGCCGTTTGACAGTTTTATATATACAGTATATGCAGTGAGAAGGTGGCCAGCACCTAAGTATTAAAGTATAAACTCATGCACCCAATCCGTTTTAGCAACCACCATTAAATATATTTAAAAGGTTGCAGCACAGAGATTTTATTTATATTGGTCATTCAGTAATTCAGAAAAGAATAATAGTTTCAAGCAGGGGCGTTGCTAGGTCTACAAAGGATCTGGGGCTAGAGGCCATAGTAGGGTAGTAAAGAAAGTCATACGCTTGGGTGGGCATACACATGTATATAGAATAATATACATGTGTGTGTGTATATATCCCAAGAGAGCCCCCCCCCCTTACATCAGGGTCCCCAGAGAGCCCCCCTTACATCAGGGTCCCCAGAGAGTCTCCCGTAAATCAGGGTACCCAGAGAGCCTCCTCCTTACATCAGAGTCCTCAGAGAGCCTCCCCCTTGCACCAGGGTCCCCAGAGAGCCGCCCACTTACATCAGGGTTCCCAGAGAGCCCCGCTTACATTAGGGCCCCCCAGAGAGCCTCCCCCTTAAATCAGGGTCCCCAGAGAGCCTTTCCCTTAAAATCAGGGTCCCTGGAGAGCCTCCCCCTTGCATCACGGTCCCCAGAGAGCCCCCCACTTACATCAGGGTCCCCTGAGAGCCTCCCCTCCCCTTGGCGACCCCTGCAGAGACTCTGTGCTATAGGCCCCAGATTCAGGGCTATAGCCCCAAAAGCCACCCCCTAGCAACGTCACTGGTTTCAAGCATTATATAAACTGTGTCTGCAGGCATGCAGTAACTTAATTTCTGTGTTAGACAGCAATTAAAAAAAGCATTTTTTTAAAATATATTTATTTATAAGTTTACAAAAGTTATAATATAATAATTGAATGTACCTGACATCCAAGGGCTGCTCGTAGAAATCCTAAAACTGTAGGTGATGCGGGTGCAGCTCCTGTTACAATCATTCTAACACGCCCCCCAAGGCTAGCCTGCACACAAAGAAACATAAAGTTACAATATTATGATTCAAAATCAATGCTGGGATGAGCAATGTCTGGACTGAGCTTCCTGTAAAGCAAATGTTTGGAAATGACTTGTTCTGTTTTAAGGCCCTTTTCATACCAATATGTTTAATTTGTGCATTGTAAGGGGGGAAAAAAACATGTGATAAGAAACAATGATGCTGTATGATGCACTGAGGTGTGAGAAATAAGACATGTCCATTTTTGTGTGCATTTTCATGCACTGTGTTGCTAAACAGCATCATGAAAATGCGTATAAATGCGCTACAATGCATGTAAAAAGCACTCTAAAAATGTACAAAAACAGACACGATTAACCTGGTCTAATTGATTTCCAGTTTAAAAAACAACTTCTGAGGAGCAGAAAGAGTGACAAATACTAGGATTTTGACAAAAGTTATTAAGAATATACAGTATATTTTCAATCAAAAAGGATACTGGTGGGGTAATGTTTTGTCTTTTAAATTAATGGAGGAATCTAGATTAAAAGCTTATTCAGGTACAGCAAGATCAATTAATGAATGAATGAATAATCAGTGAACAAAAAATTGTTCAAATATATTTTTTATAGATTTATAGATCAGAACCACAAGTATAGTCAGAGCTTCTCTAATGTGAATATAATGTGCTAGTATGTATTTGGCATTTAGTAAAGTAGAGAAGGGGCTGCACTGAGACATCATCATCCTGTGTAGATGTCAAGGTTCTTTAGCCCCAAACTATTTGGCAATGCTCACTACATACAATAATATAAGCCACACTGCCTACTCCGCCTCTATCCTTTATTTTGCCAGAACCAAGGTGGCAACCCTGGGTGTTTAGCAATGTGCAGAAGGTAACATTTGGTCACACCGCACTAGCACCTTTTATGTTATATAAATGTAAGCTATTTGGGTTTCAACACAGCCATTATCGATTTGAAAACACTGGACCTTGCCTGTGTAATGTGTATTGAAACACCTACTTATTGTCTCCATCAGAAGTCCGTGTGACAGGTGACAATGCAGGAATACAGCTGGGAGACAGGAAAACATCATTGTCACCCTACAACATAACGTGCCGAACAAGGTTTGTCATGGCAGGATCACCAGATATTATTTTACTGAAATATGCTGATTTCAAAAGACCGATAACTACTTTTAAAGTGATATGAACCACTTGAGTCCCAACTATCGCTAAGTTCCCCTTTTGCAGGAAAAAAATGTGCATTTATTATTATTATTATTATTTTTTTTTTACAAAGGAGCCTGCAAAGCATTTTCATCATGATTGTGGGTCCAATGCCAGGCTCCTGCAAATTCTTCCTACAGTTCCCTGCCCGTACAGAGGTAATGGCTTTCAGTTGGAGGGCAGACTATGAAACTTAAAAAATATAATGTGTGGAACCAAGCCTGAAATGAAAAACACTCTGGGACTCAGATTTAGGAAGAAGAAAATCTGGGGACTCAAGCGGTTAACATGTTAATACATCTAAGCTTATATGTGATTTTAGTGACTGGGTTTGAATATACTTCAAGGAATCTGGATTTTTAAAGGAAAGGCCAGATGGCAGATTGCTGGGATTCACAAATTTACAAAACCTACCAGATTTGTACTTTAGTGGCCTATCTGATATTTTATATAACTCAGATCTGCATGGTAGCTGATCTGTTCACCTTTAGGGCAGTAATGTTATTATACAGGTATACTTAGGTAACTGGAAAACATTTCTCCTCGGAGGCACAGTACAGTCTAAATTTTTAATGGCATATTTCCATTAATAAGCCATCCTCATTTCTAAGGAATGCAACTGGTGATAAAGCATAGGTCTTTAATTATTCATTGCATCAATGAGCAATGGAACTGAAGGACAAAATGTGCTGGTAAATGATTAAAAAAAGACTTAAGCAACAATTTAAAATCTGAAAGTATCAAGACTGACTTTTCATAGTCATGTATTGATGTGGTTACAAGAAAAAAAAAGGTAAATTGGTTTCCAAAATACCACATAAAATGAATGATAGGTTTGATAACATTTTGTACTGTGCAACATGAACTCCACTTACCATCCAGCAAATGGAATTTTGTGACAATAACCTACTAGAACAATGAGACTTCCTGTGAGTAAGATACATTCACATGGGTGGGTTCATCTGCGTGCCTTGATTCTGGCAAACAGAACTTATTGGAAACCACTCAAACCCGACAAAGGAATCACGACTTTTATGATGACTGAACTACTACTAATGTATTTCTAAGTTTATGATAATTTTATTGAGAAAAAGTAAACCATTTTAGTGTTTTAACTTGCTAATTCCAATTTATTGACTTAAAAATATTGAAACCAGACACAATCAGTCTTCTAGGAGGGCAGCAATGATAGACTACATATTGCTGTTACAATGGGTTTCCTTAAAGTGGTTCTAAAACAAAAACATTTTTTTTTTTACCTTAATGCATTCTCTGCATTAGTCTCACACCAGAAGAGACAACAAGTTCACAGCTGACATAGCACTTTACCACTCCTGCATCTGTCTGCTGCCGGCTGCTGTAGGGGTCAGTGTGGTGAGTGATTCAGCGAATCACATGGCTCCCTTCTTAATTTTTTTGTCTTGTACAAACTTTATTTAAAGTGTACAAAATGTTACACTTCATTCATGGTGCAATATGCTGCGTTTCCGTATAGCTCCATGCGATTTGCCATGGCTGCATTTTATCACAGCACACTGAAGCGCAACCCTAGACAATTGTTTCCTGTGTGTCCTTGCAATGACAGACATTTTACAATGTAGTAAAACATCTGTCACCGTACATAGTGTGAACAACCTCAAGGTAAACAACCTTTTACAATTTCCTTAGCTTTCCCACCTCCCTTATACTTACCTGAATCCTCAATCGTTCCAGTGCTTTGCACGGCTGCATCTCCTCTCTCCCTCTACTCACAGGGATTGAGGCAGCAGTGGGAGTCATTGAGTCCTGCTGCTGTGAATCAAATCCTGGGAGCCACACTATGTGTGCCTATCGATGCACACAGCCTGCCTTGGGTTCAAGCCCTTACGTCTGCCCCCATAGCAAGCCATTTGCTATTTGGCAGATGGAGAAGAGGAATTCCGTAATTTTAACAATAACCTTTTAACTATTATAAACCTAGTTAAATGAATTAGTGGTGTGTATAATGCTTGCTGTCTAATTGTTTTAATAATTTTAGACGCCTTTCAAACCTGTCAGTTTTTTAGGTGGACCTGAACGAATGCTCCATGCAGGTCTATGGAGTGACGGATGTCAGCGGTGACATTTCCGCTGACATCCGATGCGCTAAATTCAGACGGATGAAAACCCTATTTTCCATCCATCTGTCTGGCGGATCATATGAAAATGAACAGGTGGTCCATTTTCATAGAGGGGAGCGGAACTCTGACAGGTCCGTTCCTGCACAGTGTGCAGAGACAGACCTGTCATCTGTCTGCTCAGTGGGGATCAACGGAGTCATCCCTGTTGAGCAAAGTGGAGTCCGTACATGGACATGCCCATGTGAAAGGGGCCTAAGTCTGTAGTTTATTTTGGTTGGCTACTAATTTGTTTATGTGGCTATACTGAGAGTATGGAGGCAACACAGACTGTAAAGATCACACAGACATAGTGATAAAAATTATAAAATGGATAGGGGGAGCTCAGTTTGTCTGTTCTCCTTTTGATGTTCCATTGACTGTTTTTTTTTTAGAGGAAACTTTGTAGAGAACCGAGGAGGATGCTGCTGGGATTGCTTTCAAAGACCCCTTTCACACCACACCGCTGATAGCGTGGGCGGTAAAACACCGCTATTTTTAGCGGCGTTTTACCGCTGGATTTGCGGCGCATTTCGGCCGCTAGCGGGGCGCTTTTACCCCCCACTAGCGGCCGCGAAAGGGATAAAACCGCCGGCAATACGCCGCAATAGCGGCGTTTTGCCGGCAGGATTACAGCGCTGCCCTATTGATTTCAATGGGGAGCAGCGGTGGAGGAGCGGTAAACACACCGCTCCTTCACCGCTCCAAAGAAGCTGCTGGCAGGACTTTTTTCTGATGTCCTGCCAGCGCACCGCTGTAGTGTGAAAGCCCTCTGGGCTTTCACACTAGAAACAATGGTGCAGCTTCTTTAGGGCGTTTTGCAGGCGCTATTTCTAACGCTATAGCGCCTGCAAAACGCCCTGGTGTGAAAGGGGTCAAAAGGTATAAGGGGCCAAAGGTAATTTGATGATTTCACTACACATGTGGGCAGGTGTTGGAAAAGCACAGGGGGAAGAAAACACACAAAGGTTTGGCACTTTATGTTGGAGTAAAAGCAAGTGAATGTTTTGTAAAGATTTATTTTTTATTTTTTTAAATGGGGCACTTTGTAATTGCAGTATTGGTTTGGATAATTGTTGCAAAAGGAGAACTGCAGATATTTTATTTACTTTATATAGAGTATATATTTAACCCTTTGGTGCCGGCACCTTCAGGCCCTTTAAGGGTTTTTAGGTGCCAGGAGGCAGGGTCTATGATCAAGTGACTGCTGCGAATGGCTGTCACGGTGGTCACTTGACTGGAAAGCTCCTGGGGAACTGTGTCGGTCGCACATAGGGCGTTTTGAAATGTTGCACACAAATATGCGGCCACATAGCGCCAAGGCCCACCCGCTGAGAGGCCGCATATTTGTGTTCCGTCTGCGCCAACAGGTTAATATAAGTTTTTGATGAGCGTAGTCACACCAAATATTGATTTTCTTCTGTTCAGCCACTTTGCATTTTGGTAATTAATAAAAATAAACAATTAAAATACATATTTTTGAAAGCACTCTTACTTTACAGCATTTCTTCACACCTGCCTAAAACTTTTGCACAGTACTGTATATTTGGTAAACTCTGTTTTTAGATTATATGAAGCTTATATTAGTATTCACAGATAGGTACCAAGCACAAAACGAGTAGCCAATCCAAGCAACTTTAGCGATATGGACTGTTACCAGAAAGCCTCGTACCTTCCAGTGTTCCAAACATTGTTTGTCCCTGTGATTATTCGTGCAGCCAGTGACCTCATACCTGTGTGCCAATGGAGTGAGTTATGGAGTGTATAGTCCTCTTTGAATCTGCTTCTATGCATCCATGAACCCTAAGACTACAAATCCCAGGGACCCTTGCAGTGGCCTAGTCCTGCTGCCCACTGTCGGACATCCTGTTACTAGCATCATTTACAGCGCCTTCCCATCAGTGCAGACGTGTGGAGAAAGTCACTACAGAAGGCAGAGACAGAGAATCCGTTGCCGGAGTGTTGCCATCCATGTTCCTGTCTAGAAGACTGCAGATCAATTTGGGTCATTGGTGAGAGAGCAAGCCGCTCAATCTTTATCTATTCACTACCACCATTACAGAACACAGTGCGCACACATCTCTACCCAAGAACACTTTACTGCATTGCTGGAACACTGTACTCAGATGCCTTAGGCCTTTACCACTTGGAATCTATCGTTTCATCTGAAACCAAGCAGATTACAGTTAACGAGCTCCAACTAGCTGGAGAAGAATAACAGATCTGCTATGTGGAACTCTACTGCCATTACCCATAGGAACATATATATATATATATATATATATATATATATATATATATATATATATATATATAAAATAACACCAGCAGGAGATTAGCTCTCCCATTAAAATAGCATAGGCTGATTACATCTATTTCAATGTGGCCAAATGTGTAGTTAACTGAAACATCCACTAGGAGGTGACTTCAGAGCTGAATATAGTGTATCCTTGTGTATATAGCATTATTCTTTGTTTAAACATTGTTGTGTCTTTGGGAGGAGTTTGCTAAGTTGGCGCTTGTATCACAGCTCAGTGGATTTACTCCTTTCTTTGTGAAATTACTTTTCTTATTTAGTTCAAGTAAAACATTTCAGAACCTTATACTACTGAGTTGCTTTATAGTATTAACAGGATGTCCGAACCCAAAGTGTCAGGTGGGTTGGAAGGTTCACTTGGTCATGGCCGTGCAGATGAGCAGGTAATTCTGAACAGTCCCCAAGGGGGCCGTGCTACACAACATTAAGGCTGCTTCATTGGCATCAGATGGCTAACATCTGTCTTCAGCTTTGGCAGTTACAAATGACAAATTCCCAATTGGGTTTCAACGTGTTCAGAAGATATCCTTGGGGAAAAAATAACTATTGGGCAGACTGGAAATTTACAGCCTACAAGATATTGTTTGTGAATGTGAGCATGTAAGCATGTCAGTTTTAAGACAGAGAAAGACATTACTTTAATTTGCCAGAATACATCCTATCACAGAACCTCCATCAACTGTGTATGGACTTAGCAATAATGTTGTTGATTAGGACACATTTACTGTATAAGTACAGTATCTCACAAAAGTGAGTACACCCCCACATTTTTTGTAAATATTTTATTATATCTTTTCATTTGACAACACTGAAGAAATAACACTTTGCTACAATGTAAAGTAGTGAGTGTACAGCTTGTATACCAGTGTACATTTGCTGTCCCCTCAAAATAACTCAACACACAGCCATTAATGTCTAAACGGCTGGCAACAAAATTAAATAAACCCCTAAGTGAAAACAAAGTGTGGACAAAGTGTTAATATTTTGTGTGGCCACCATTATTTTACAGCACTGCCTTAACCCTCTTGGACAGGTTGCCACTGGAGTCCTCTTCCATTCCTCCATGATGACATCACTGAGCTAGAGGATGTTAGAGACCTTGCACTCCTCCACCTTCCATTTGAGGATGCCTCACAGATGCTCAATAGTGTTTAGGTCTGAAGACATTCTTGGCCAGTCCATCACCTTTACCCTCAGCTTCTTTAGCAAGGCAGTGGTCGTCTTGGAGGTGTATTTGGGGTTGTTACCATGTTGGAATACTGCCTGCAGTCCAGTCTCCAAACGGAAGGGATCATGTTCTGCTTCAGTATGTCGCAGTACATGTTGGCATTCATGGTTCCCTCAATTAACTCCACAGTGCTGGCAGCACTCATGCAGCCCCAGACCATGACACCCCCACCACCATGCTTGACTGTAGGCAAGACACATTTGTCTTTGTACTCCTCACCTGGTTGCTGCCACACACGTTTGACACCATCTAAACCAAATAAGTTTGTCTTAGTCCCATCAGACCACAGGACATGGTTCCAGTAATCCATGCCCTTAGTCTGCTTGTCTTCAGCAAACTGTTTGTGGGCTTTTTTGTGCATCATCTTTAGAAGAGTCTTCCTTCTGGGATGACAGCTTTGCTGACCAATTTGATGCAGTGTGGGGCATATGGTCTGAGCACTGACAGGTTGAACCCCCACCCCTTCAACCTCTGCAGCAATGCTGGCAGCACTCATATGTCTATTTCCCAAAGACAACCTCTGGATATGACACTGAGCACTTCTTTGGTCCACCATAGCGAGGCTTGTTCTGAGTGGAACCTGTCCTGTTAAACCGCTATATGGTCTTGGCCACCATGCTGCAGCTCATTTTCAGCGTCTTGGCAAACTTCTTATAGCCTAGGCCATCTTAATGTAGAGAAACAATTATTTTTTTCAGATCCTCAGAGAGTTCTTTGCCATGAGGTGCCATGTTGAACTTCCAGTGACCAGTATGAGAGAGTGAGAGTGATAACACCAAATTTAACACACCTGCTCCCCATTCACACCTGATACCTTGTAACACTAACAATACACATGACACTGGGGAAGGGAAATGGCTAATTGGGCCCAATTTGGACATTTTCACTTAGGGGTGTACTTACTTTTGTTGCCAGTGGTTTAGACATTAATGGCTGTGTGTTGAGTTATTTTGAACTTCCAGTGACCAGTATGAGAGAGTGAGAGTGATAACACCAAATGTAACACACCTGCTCCCCATTCACACCTGATACCTTGTAACACTAACAATACACATGACACCGGGGAAGGGAAATGGCTAATTGGGCCCAATTTGGACATTTTCACTTAGGAGTTACTTACTTTTGTTGCCAGTGGTTTAGACATTAATGGCTGTGTGTTGAGTTATTTTGAGGGGACATCAAATTTCCACTGTTATACAAGCTGTATATTCACTACTTTACATTGTAGCAAAGTGTAATTTCTTCAGTGTTGTCACAGGAAAAGATATAATAAAATATTTACAAAAATGTGAGGGGTGTACTCACTTTTGTGAGATACTGTATCTGTGAGCAGCCATAGACTTTTTGTTAACCGTCTTTGTTTTAGAAAATACCCAAAATGTACCTAACATGCTGAAAATAATTTTTGCGCTGGTCTATTGTTTATAAATGGTTGACATAAACAAAGCCGAAAACTTGCGCAGCTGTTACATCACCATGACCTTATTGATGCTTGGAGGAAGGCCAATCCTATCACTCGAGACTATTCCCACTTTTCTAGAGCTCATAATCTTTATTCACGTATCAATTATGTATTTCTCCTCTCAGGGCTATTACTCAAATTGATTGCGGGCAAGATAATGTCGACTCCCTGGTCTGAACATGACCCTGTAGTACTGACATTTACTAACTTAACAATCAAATTGGCCAAATCTCACTGGAAATGAAATTAATCTTTACTCAGTAACGAATCTTACTGCCTAGATACTATTACTCATTTAAAAGCTTACTTTGATATCAATAAAGCAGACTGGGTGGCACACAAAGCTTCTGTATGTTTTTTTTTTTGATTCAGTTGACATCTAGACTTAAGAAAGACCATGATGAGCAGGAGTGGGAGACAGGGCCCGGACACAGGGGGCCATTCATCACGTCTCGACCGTCAATCCAGGCACCGTGACAAACGCTTGAGGACAGATGTGACCCCTCCTGGATGGAAGGCGCCCTTTTTTCTTTAGTCCCATAGTGAGACATTAATGGCTCTGTTCTATTTTTGACTTTGGGATCCCTTGAGTTTGAGGTCTTCCACCTGGTTCTGCTGTTTACACTACTCCAGTGACTGGGTTTGCCCCCGGGGGTATTTTGGGGTTGTGTACTGCCTCTTATCCCTCCCCCCTAATCTTAGTCGGGCTTCAAGCCGGTTAATAATCCTTGGCCAGGGAATATATTTGTACTCTGACTTCATCTTCTTTTTTGGTCTGCGGGTCTCCCTTATGGCGACTCTTGTTTTTGATACGTTCGTTTTTTCTTTTTTGGATTGATAGTTTTTTATAACTGTTTTCTCCATGGCGTTTTGAATACCTTCCCCTTCAGCGGAGTTCCTCCCACGGTCCCCACAAAAAGGGCGGAGCTGTGCTGGTGGTGGTGTCTCGAGCACTACTTTTTGCTCTCCTAACAGCTTGCAGTATAGGATACTGTAGGCAGATACTGTTCTTTTGTTACACCCTATAAGTTGAGAATCCCTCATACAGTCTTATATTTTCACTCACGCATACTTACTGATCTCTATTCTGTTATCCTCCTTGTCCCGTCTCTCCCCTCCTCTTCCCCCCCCCCTCCTTTTTTTTTTATTACAGAGCGGGTCTCCTGAAGAGAGTTCTGACACTCTGGACATGGCATACTCTTCGCTGGGCCGTAGCCCTACCCTGATCTCCCACAATGTTCGCGGCCTCAACCTGCCGGAAAAACGCACCTCCGTACTCAGAGAGCTGAACAGGGTAAGGCCCATGTTTGTATATTTGCAGGAGACACATTTCCGGGGTGACCAAATTCCTAAATTGTCAAACAAAAACTTTCCACAGGTATTTCACTCCACGAACCCCTTAGCTAAAACAAAGGGGGTGGCGATCCTCCTCCATAGGAGGGCAGGTTTTGTAGTTACTCAGCAGTTGTCTGACCCGGAGGGCAGGTATTTATTTTTGAAAGGCTCATGGGGTAATACCCCTCTAACTTTAGCGAATGTATATTTCCCTAACAGTGGGCATGTTGCGTTCTGTAAACAAGTTACTGAGGAGCTAAAAAGTTTTGCCTCGGGGTGCATTATCCTGTGAGGGGATTTTAATGTACCGCTCAATCCCCTGCAGGATACGTCCACTGGCAAATCCAGTCTGACTTATCGCAAGTTAAAACGGATCAAACATCTTTTACATTCCTCGACTCTGATCGACGCTTGGCGAACGTTCCGCCCGTCGGACAGGGACTACACATGCTATTCAGCACCTCATGATAAATACGCGCGCATTGATTACACCTTTATCACACAGAGGGACCTGCTAGAACTACAAGGAGCCCATATAGGCCTCCAGACCATTTCAGATCACGCACCTATTTCACTTACGATGGTCCACCCTGACCTGAGACCCAAATCCTGTATGTGGAGGCTGAACCCCTCCTTGCTGACTGACACTGACCTTCTCCCTTCTCTAACGGACGCCTTGCGCAACTACTTTCTAGACAATGAAACGGAGGACCTGTCACCCCTGACCATATGGGAAGCGCACAAGTGTGTGATGAGGGGGGTGTTCATTAGAGCAGGGGCGGCTCGGAAGAGAGCGGCGGAGCTACAGATTAAAACACTGACCTCCAGGGTGGCGCGGCTTGAAACCCAACACAAACAGTCCCTGGATGCCTTGAAGGCCCAGGAGTTGAACCAGGCTAGACTGGAGCTGCGCAGCGTTCTGGAGATCAGGAGTAAACGCACCCTTTTTCTTAAAAAAAATATATATTATGAGCATTTGGACAAGGGAGGGAAACTATTGGCCAGGGCTCTGAAAGAGACCTCCCTGACTAATAATATCTTAGCAGTTAAACTGGGAGATGGCACCCTGACCAACCGCACGGATAAAATTGCGGAAAGCTTCCGCCAATATTACACTAAACTTTACAACACTCCACCACAACACAAACCCGGCACGCTAAGAGGTGATCGGAGCCAAATTATACAGGACTATTTAGAGAAGAGTGGTTTGCCCACGCTGTCCCCTGAGGACGCAGACTCCTTGGAGGGTCCCATTACTTCGGCAGAATTGTTAGCCACTATTAAAAGCCTTAAGCCGGGGAAGAGCCCCGGACCTGACGGGCTTACTGCACATTACTATAAAGTCTTTTCGGCCTTGCTAGAAAAACCACTCCTGAAAACGTTTAATTTCCTTAGACATCCGCATCACCTCCCTACGTCTTTCCTAAGCGCGCATATAACGGTTATTCCAAAATTGGGTAAGGATCCCTCTGACTGCTCTAGCTACCGCCCGATCTCCTTATTGAATTTAGACTTAAAAATCATGTCAAAGATAATTGCAAACCGTTTACGTCTCTTTCTTTCCCAATTAATTGGTCCTGATCAGGCGGGCTTCATGCCAGGGAGGGAATCCAGAGACAATGTGACAAAAGCATTGAACCTGATCCACCATTGCCATAAGGATAAGTTCGAGGGCTTTCTCCTATCTACGGATGCGGAGAAAGCCTTCGATAGGGTGGCCTGGGACTACCTGCTCGCTACTTGTAAGCATATTGGCCTGCGACCTGGTATGCTCTCTTGGATTTCCTCCCTATACCAGAACCCGACGGCACGTTTAAAAATTAATGGAACCTTATCCGACCCGGTGGTAATTCGTAATGGGACTAGGCAAGGGTGTCCATTATCCCCCCTATTGTTTATCCTCACCCTAGAGCCATTTATTCGCACAGTCAACAATTCCCCTTCAATTACAGGATTCCACATCGGACAAAAAATTTATAAAATTGCCGCGTACGCGGACGATTTTTTTTTTTTTAACTCACCCGCACACTTCCATTCCAAATCTACTGCAGGCCTTTACCATATATGGCTATATTTCTCATCTTAAGATTAACTATAGCAAATCTGAGGCGATGAATTTGACGCTGGCACCGGAGGCGTTGGCGCAAGCTCAAACGAATAATTCATTTCACTGGGTTTCAGGCGCTTTAAAATACCTAGGCATTAAGCTCACCTCCCAGCTGAACCTTATATTTGCACACAATTTTAGGCCTATGTTGCGACAGATAGACCTAGACCTGAGTAAATGGTATCTGGGCTTTTTCTCTTGGTTTGGCAGGGCAGCCATAATCAAGATGATCAAGCTACCACGTTTGCTTTATCTCTTCCATACTTTACCCATTTCAATCCCAGCTTCTTTTTTTAAACAGCTGCAAACCATCCTATGGAAATTTTTATGGGCCCACAAGCGCCATCGCATCAGTCTTCGTTTACTGATGAAACCCAAATTGGAGGGTGGGGTTCCCGAAATTTAAGCTTTATTACTTCGCTACGCACCTGGCCAGAATTATTGATTGGAACTGTCATGCAGCGCGCAAGGACTGGTTATCGGTGGAAGAGAGTGTGTCTAGGACATCTTTGCGCTTCTCCCCTTGGATACCGTGGGACAATTGTCCGGCGGAACTGATCCAACACCCGCTCATTGGAGCTACACTGAGGGTTTTTCATAAGCTAGCCACCGGACACAAGTTCACATCTTCCCCAGGCCCTCTCACACCCCTCCTGCATAACCCGGATTTTCCTCCTGGGATGGGCTCGAACAGATTTACACTAGACGCAAAAACTCCTCTTCTGGCTACACACTTGACTCGACAGGGGTGTGCTCTCTCATTTGAAGAACTTGGGGGTGTTCTGCCTCCAGGGACGATGTCTTTCTGGAACTACCGGCAGGTTTGCTATTATTTACTGGCGACTAAGAGAAGGCAGGCTGTCCTGAGAGAGCTCTCACCTTTTGAGTCAGTCTGCCTCCAGGGTACTCCTGTTGAGAAAACGACCTTGTTCATGTATGCATGTCTCCAGCAGCTTGACCACGCTGATACTTTCAGGTTCAGGGAGAGCTGGGAGAGGACACTTCAAACCTCTTTTACTGATACACAATGGCGCAACGCTTGTATTCTAGCCCACAAATGTACTGTCAGTACTAGACTACAAGAAAACTCGTACAAACTACACTCTCAGTGGTACGCTACTCCAGTTAAGGTGAAACGTTGGTACCCGGCTTCGTCAGACCTGTGCTGGAGGTGTGGAGAGGTGAAAGGTGACATGCTACATATTTGGTGGAGCTGCCCCCGCATAGTTGATTACTGGAGCCGGATTCGTAGTTTAATACTACACATTACAGACACCAAAATAAAACTCACCCCGGGTTGTTGTCTCTTGCATATATCTGACCTTTCTCTGGGCAAATATAATAGATCTCTGACAAAATACTTGTTGATTGCTGCTAAATCCCTGGTTCCTAAATACTGGAAACTTTCCACTACACCTACTATCCGAGAATGGGTGCACTCAGTCAACCATATTTTTGCCATGGAAGAAATGTTAGCAACCGCTAAGGATTCAGCTGATAAATTCCACATTACATGGTCCCCTTGGGTCCAGTTCAAATACTCCGCAGCTTTCGAGAGCTTGACCAGTGGATGAGCTCCCCTTCTCCCTAGACACTTAGCCGATTGGAGTGGTGGGGTCTCGGTCAGGGCCGGCCTGGCGAGGATGTGTCACATGATCTCTGAGGCTCTGCAAACTCAGTCTGTTTTCCTTACTATATCTACAGGTTTTCTGTCTCCTTAGTTTTCACCCTTTTATTTTATTTTATACTTTCTAATTTTGTCCTGCTCCCTCCCCTTCCCCCTGATAAGAGGATGTGATGTTTGTTTTATTCACCGAAGGGTTCGTAGGGCCCTATTTGGGCTCGTTACTCAATTGTAGGATGCTTTCAGTTTGCATTCTTTGTTGTAACAGATAAATGCTCTCTATATTGTAGTCTGAGACTGCTATTTCGGTCTGATTTCCTTTTTGCACAGGCTACCTATACATGTATATGTTGACTCTGTAACTACGATGTGACATTTGCTTAATAAAATGTATTGTTAAAAAAAAAGAAAGACCGTGATGAACTAAGGAATATGAAACCCTAGCTGTCCAACACAAACGTTCTCCACATCCAGACTTGTTGATCAAACTTGAACAGGCCCGTACAGAATTTAATATCTGCCTCACTACGAAGGCAGAGAAATGTCTATGTTGGACCAATCATACGTTTTTTACCTGGCGTGATCGACCGGGCTCACTGCTGGCACATAAACTTACCCCTAAACATATACATACAGCTCTTCCAAAAATTAAACTCTCACGGGGCAATCTCTCCCAAAACCCCCAAAAAGTTCTTCAGGAATTTCAAAATTTCTCAACTTAACTATACAGCCCATCCCAGTGCCACATACCTTCTTCTATCAGTGACTCACAAAATCTCATCAGGAACTTATGGACCAACCCATTACATGTAAAGAATTATACAACACTATTAAAATGTTATCTTTACATAAATCACCTGGCCCTGATGGCCTCCCCAACAATTATTATGAAAAGTTTTCTGCACAGTTGGCTCCTCATATTGCTATTTTAATTCCCTGCGAGATGTAGAGAAGTTCTTTTAGACAACAATAGGGCTTACATTAGTGTCATACCCAAATTAAATGAAGACTCCACTGATATCCTTAACTACCTCCCTATTTCATTGATTAATTGTGATCTCAAAATTCTGACGAAACTTTGAGCTTAATGTCTCGGTACTTTTCTACCTCAATATATCCATAAAGACCAGGCTTTATAAATCAACACCAAACATTAGACCAGATTCATCTGTCTATAACACTGATTTCTGCAGGACATTCTGGATGGGATGCCCCTTGGTTTTAGGAACTGTTACTTCTTTCATTGGACCTTCAAAAGGATTTGATAACTTGAATTGGGACTACTTATTTACCAATTTAAAGACCTTTGGATTTGGTTCTACTTTTATCTCATTACTTAAAATGCTTGATAGTAATCCGTCGGCCCAGGTCTCCATTCAGAGTTATAGGTCATTATCGTCCCCTATTCAACGTGGGACAAGACAGGGCTGTCCACTTTCCCCATTACTATTTGCGTTACAAATTGAACCCTTAGCTACAGAAATTCCATCCTACCCTAAAATACATGGCGTATGTTGTGGACAACAGGAACATAAATGTTCCCTGTTTGCTGATGATGTACAGTATGTCACAAATTGTCAAGTTACCCTACCTGTTTCATCAATTTTCCCAGCTCTCAGGGCTTTCTTTAAATACCCAGAAAACGATGGCCCTTAATGTTTCTTTACCCCCCTCGATGATGCGGACATTACCAACTACCTATAATTTTCAATGGGCAGCAAACTCCCTCCCATATTTAGGCATCCAGCTGACGTCTTCGGGTTACCACTCTATATCAAGCTAATTATCCTCCACTCTTTCATCTGACTCCAGGAATACCTTCAACGATGGGCAGATTATATCCCTTATCTTGGTTCGGTAGAATCAACTCTATTAAGATGACATTTGTACTCAGAATACTTTATTATTTTAGAATTTTACCAATTGCAGTCCCAAGAGGAGATCTACAACGATTACAATTGGAAGTCCTTTGCTTTATTTGGGGTGATAAAAACCTTGACTGAACAAACTGACACTATACGTCTCAAACCAGAGTGGTGGGCTTGGTCTCCCTAATTTACAAGCTTACAATGAGGGCCTTGGCTACCACTAGGTGAAGTAGGCAGCCGCCTAGGGTGCACTACTACCTAGGGCGCAACCACTGCCTCTATCCCGGGGAAGCTCCAGCCGTGTGTGAGCTTGGCTCTCCTCTCCGGATTGCTCTTGCCGTTCTGTGTCGGGAACACATCTGTTGTGTGCCGTCGCTAATCCCCCATGTGTACCACTGAGCGCCCTGCTGTCACATCTTACACAGGAATATCTCACAACGCCACTTGGGACTACTTTGCTCTAGCCTGTCCCTCTGGTGAGTGCAGCGGTGGGGCGGGTTAGGTGGAGATGGGAGCATTGAGAGGTGCTTGAGCTGTATGGGGGGGGGGGTGCTGTGTGTGAGTAGTGCAGGAAGTAGGAGTCAAGTGGATCTGTGTATGTGTCAGGTAGGTGGGTCAGGTAGGTCAGTGTAGGTGTAAGGTAGGTGGGTCGGTGTATGTGTCAGGTAGTTGTCAGGAAGCGGGGTCAGTGTATGTGTCAGTGTAATGGTCAGGTAGGTCAGTGTAGGTGTCAGGTAGGTCAGTGTAAGGGTCAGGTAGGTCAGTGTAATGTGAGTAGTGCAGGAAATATGAGTGAAGTGGGTCAGTGTATGTGTCAGGTAGGCGTGTCAGTGTAGGGGTCAGATAGGTCATGTGTTGCAAGGGAAGGGCAAAGTGGAGTCAGGGGTGGAGCCGGGGGGGGGGGGGTGACAAAATGAGGTTTTGCCTAGGGTGTAAAGATCCCTGAACCAGTCCTGCTTACTATCAAGCTGCTCAAATAACTCAGCTTTCCTACACAACGGCCAAGGGATCTCGACCCCTCTGAGTCTCCATAAGGCTCTTTCGTGCCATCTGCTCCCTAGTTTGGTTTCCGAGCCGCCTTCGCCCCCCCCCTATTTTGTGCCCCGCCCTATCTCACTCCCTAGCAGTCTGGGATGGAGTGCGACATCGTAAATCCCTGTCGTCCCCACATATTCCGCTAGCCCCCTTGTTCTGTAACCCTGAGTTCTCCCTTGGCCTGACTCAACTTTCATTCCAATGGTGGCTCAACAAGGGACTTCTTAGGATAGGAGACCAGCCATATTCTTTGCAATATTTTAAAGATACACTACAAATGCTCTCTAGTGAACTGTTTAGGTACAATCAGCTTATTTCTTTTGTGCGATCTAAACTTAACCTGTTAGATAGACCTATACGCTATCCTTGGTACACGCTACTCTAAGGCCGCGTACACACGGGCGGATTGTCTGCCCAACTAAGTTCGTCAGACAATCCGACAGACAGTCCGTCCAACATTTGAATGAACGGACTTGACCACACACGATGAACAGACAGTCCGCTGAAAGCTTGCGCGATAACGTGTACAGCACGTACGACGGGACTAGAAAAACGACGTCCAATACACTGCAATGCAACCTTCGGCCGTGCAAATCCTTTCTGAGCATGCGCCATACTTAGTCCGTCCAACTTGCCTACACACGAGCGGACTGTCCGCTGAAACCAAGTTTGGACGGACAAAACCAAGTTTGGACGGACAAAATTACGGAAATTCCGAAAGACTTAGTCCGCCAGACTGTCCGCTGAAAAAGTCAGCTGAAGCCCACACACGAGCGGATTGTCCGCTGAAACACGGTTCAGCGGACTAAGTTGGACAGACAATCTGCCCGTGTGTACGCGCCCTTACTGACTCGGACGCTAAACTCCCTTACATGGTACAATGGGAACGGGAATTGAATACCACTTTTGAATTATCCGACTGGGAAGATATTGCTTATGCCTTATCCAAAATATCTATTAACACAACACAAATTGAAGCTAATTATAAAACCGTCCTTCGCTGATATTTGGTCCCAACCAGGGTTGCAAGGATGCATCCGTCTGCACCCCCCATTTGCTTTAGATGTTGTGGTCAGATGGGTACAATGTATCATATTTGGTGGCAGTAGTGCCCTGTTGTCACCAGATTTTGGATTTGAATATTTAATCTGGTGTATTCTGTGACAGGAGTTAATGTCCGTAGATCCCCGGAACCGGCGCTTTTGCAAAAGCTTCCTGATAAGCTCCCTAAAAAAATCGATGAAGCTGATTATATACATATTTTTAGCAGCCAGAATAACTATTGCTAAATATTGGAAGCAGTCATTGGTTCCCCTTGACTATGTGAAGAACAAACTTAACTGGATCATGGTCAGTGATAGAATCACCTGTTGTCTTCACAATTCTACTAAGAAATTTGATGTGACATGGGATCTGTGGATACTATATATATCTACACCTTAATGCACCTTTGGCTGACCCTCTTTTCTCCCTTTTCCTTTTTCCTTTTCTTTTTCCTTCCACTCTTTTCTTTTCTCCTCTTTAATATTTTCTGTCTACCTGATTTCTCCTATAAATGTAAAACGGCATTCAATACAATTTTTATGTTGATGATACTCATAGTCAGTGGCGGCTGGTGCTCCATTTTTTTAGGGGGGCAAAACAAAACACCAACCAACCCCCCCCCCCCATGGGGCCTATAGACAGAAAGACAGAGGGATAGATTGGATAGGCCAGACAGATAGACAAATAGACAGATATACAGATAGATAGACATACAAACAGATAGATATGCAGTTAAACAGATAAATAGATAGATAGATCGATAGATCTACAGATAGATAGATATACAGATAGATAGATAGATAGATAGATAGATAGATAGATAGATAGATAGATAGATAGATAGATAGATAGATAGATAGATAACAGATAGATAGATAGATAGATAGATAGATAGATAGATAGATAGATAACAGATAGATAGATAGATAGATAGATAGATAGATAACAGATAGATAGATAGATAGATAGATAGATAGATAACAGATAGATAGATAAATAGATAGATAGATAGATAGATAGATAGATAGATAGATAGATAAATAGACAGACAGACAGATAGATAGATAGATAGATAACAGATAGACAGATAGATAGATAGATAGATAGATAGATAGATAACAGATAGACAGATAGACAAATAGACAGATATACAGATAGATAGACATACAAACAGATAGATATGCAGTTAAACAGATAAATAGATAGATAGATCGATAGATAGAGATATACAGACAGATAGATATACAGATAGATAGATAGATAGATAGATAGATAGATAGATAACAGATAGATAGATAGATAGATAGATAGATAGATAGATAGATAGATAGATAGATAGACAGACAGATAGATAGATAGATAGATAGATAACAGATAGATAGATAGATAGATAGATAGATAGATAACAGATAGATAGATAGATGGATAGATAGATAGATAGATAGATAACAGATAGATAGATAGATAGATAGATAGATAGATAGATAGATAGATAGATAGACATGCAGATAGATAGAGAAATAGATAGATATACAAATAGATAGATAGAGAGATAGATAGATTAGACAGATAGAGAGAGAGAGACAGACAGAGATGAGAGAACACTGACCTGGGGAGGATGACTGTAGGAGGACGCAGTGCTGGGAGCCCTCGTATACACATACAGGAGATGTGTAATGAAGGCTCCAGCAGATTGTTGGGTGAAGGGCTGGAGCAGAGGTGGATTCCAGGGCAGAGGTGACTAGCACAGCACAGCTCCCTCCACCCTCCAATCACAGATTGAAAATACATACAGCACAAGGTGCTGCTGTATATGTGCGGGGTGGACAGATAATACAGGCTGTTAGTATAGTAACATTACCTGGGCTTCTCATCCACACAGAGCCAAAACTGAAAGTAACACGCCGCCCATCCATGGCAACACCCAGGCATAAGGAGATGCAGGAGAATGACCCAATGAGCATGTAGAGGCGCACTGCATAGCTCCACGGGGCATCAAAAACCAGAGCAAATGAAGCGTTTTGCCTGCAATCACGGGATTGCATTAGCATGACGCTTCCATAGTGCACTGTGACTGGCGCCTGCCTGAACACAGTGCACTTACAAGAACTTTTTTTTTTTCTTAAAGGGACCATTTTTTTTGTGTGACTGGCTTACTGGCTTTGGGGGGGGGGGGGGGGGGTGTCGCCCATGTGCTCCCTATGGTTAGGCCGCCACTGCTCATAGGAATGTGCACAGGGGTTTCCCTCCTTTTTTACTGGTCTTTATATTTTGATCAGTAGAATGAGTTCATGCTCAAAACACTGATAAATGCCATATACTGCAAACACGCATACATGTGTGTAATTACGCACCAAAACCTAGAATTTTTAATTTTTTAATATTTCTGCCATCTTCTGGCAGAGAGATCCAGAGTAGATAGTAGTTGCTTTTATACACCCGTGTGCATACAGTTTGATGCATAAAATATATATTTTTCATTTAGATGTACACACATATCAAAACTGTTCATTCAGGCGGCTCATATCAAATAATTAACACTTTATTTTGTGTATTTATGTAATAAATTGCTCCTTCCTACCTGCACTTTATTGAAAAGCAGTCTATCCCATATACTGTTATTCCGAATTACCCCTCTCCTCACTTCAGCTTCTTTCCTTCGAGATGCAAATTCAAGGATCCATCGCTTAATGAGTGTATCTGCTTGACTAAAGATCTAGCACAGAGTGAGAGGAAAGACATTTCTAGACACAAACACTTACAAGAACAGCAGATTATGTGATGATTATTCTGCATACATACGGTATAAATATATTTTTCATAGTAAATCTTTCATTACGATAACCTTATTGCAATATACAGATGAAAAACACCCAATCAACAAATGATTCTGAGCATAGGTAATGTGTGACTTGAAGATTTATTGGAATTATGCAAAGAAAACAGGCTAAATACTTTGGGTGTTATGAAAGCAGTGGTTTACTTTAAGGCCTCTTGCACATGATACTTCTGTTTGAGCATCTACTTTTTCAGATGTTTTTCTTTTGTATGTATTTCTGCAAATTTTCGTGCATTTTTGCGTATATGCTAACGCGCAATTGTGCACATTTTCGCACAAAAACTTATTTTTGCGTTCTCGTTCTGCACATTATGTAAATAGAATGTGTGCGCATGAGGTGTAAATTACTGACAAAAAAAGTATATTTTTTTTTCACCAAAGAATGCACAACGCTTATTTACGCGCCTGTGTGCATAGGCTCATTACAATTAATGGGCTGTATTGTAGCTTGGGAAAAAAAAGGTGTACTGAGCTTTTTCAAGCTGCAGTGTGCAAGAGGCCTTAAAGCCCAACTTCAAGAATTTTAAAGTTCATTATTTATAGGGGAGAGATGAAGAGGCTCTATCACTTACCTGTCTCCCCGCTTCAGCTGGAAGCTTTAGTCTGTTGGCAGATCCTCAACATCATCATTTACAATACAGGGACATTAACCTTGTATTGTATGCTGAGGAGTCTGGAGTGCGACTGGAGCCAGTCGCAGCTTACGGACCAAGCTGTGGGGACCAGTCAATGCTGACTGCTGAAGCGAGGAATAAGGGTAAATATTTACACCCTATTCATGTACCCTTAGACATATTAAACATTTAACCCTTGAAAGTCAGGAGGTCATGAGCCCAAGTTGTTCTGGATCCAACCACCCTGTGACTGGACAGTGAAAGCAGAAGCAGCACAGTGATGATCACATCTCTCTGTCACTCTGCTCTTTCCTATCAGCATTATTCTTGTCAGCACATGAACTGATTGGCTCCTTGTATTGCTTCTTGCTCTTATACGCCAGGCCTGCTGTGTAGGAACTGCAGGAGGCTGATACAAGGTCATATGCTTATAAAATCAGTCTTTTTACATAAAAAAAATAAAATAACAAACATGTCTCTGTCCAATGAAATTGCACAGAGCAGCCCAGAACCTCTTTTTCTTGAGTCCTCTGCCTGTGCTTCTGGCTCTTCTTCTTCTGAGTATGTCACCATAGGAAGCTGCTTTCTATTGTGTCATACCTGTGGACCCACTCCCAAGCTGCGTTGCCTGCATCCATAGACACAGACAGTGCGCTCTCTGCCCCGACCCCTGCTCCATCAGCACAGAATTTGACTGACAGCGGCAGAAGCCAATGACTCCCCCTGCCTCAGTAAAGCCTGTGAGAATGGGGAAAGTTACACCTGCTACAGACGGCCACCGTAAGGTATCAAGTGAGGGGATATCAAGTGAGGGGATATATTGAAGCCTAAACATTTTTTACCTTAATGCAAGGAATGCATTAAGGTAAAATATATTTAGGCTTTAGAACCACTTTAAAAATCGCTTATATAAGTAGATGAATTTGTCTTTATATTAGCCCTCCCCATTCTACAGGCTTACCCTTGGTGACAGGGTAGCAGCAACAGCCACCTAAAGTGCAATGCATTTCACATTGCTGTTAAGATAAAATTGGTAACATGTTCACAAAGGCGGCCATAGACGGTTCGAATCTCGGCTGGTTCAACAGGGATCAGCCGAGATTTGAACCATGTATGGGCAGATTGATTGTACCCAAGTTGATTAATCGATCAACTTGGGTACAACCAGCCTGTTGGACTTTTAATGCGATTATTAATCACTGTGTGTTCCCCTGACCGTAACGGCTCTACGACCGGGGAGAGCCTTCCCAATCAGGAGAACACACATTGATTATTGCCAGTGGCTATAGCCGCTGCAGTGTTGCCAATCGTCTGTGTTTTTATGGGCAGCCCGTAAAAACAGGGCTATTTTTTCATGCCTGTGAAAATCCGTGAATTGCCAGTAAAAAATATGATGTCCCGGCTCGGAACTGCGCATGTGCAGTTCCTAAGCATGCCAAAAGTCTTGGATGCATCCCGATGATCTTTCTGACACTGCTGCGCCTGCTACTTGCCTGGTCCCCCCCCCCCCTTCCTTCCACACCGCGCCTTATTCGATTTCTGCACAGGAGATGCTGGAAGGGTAAGGGGAAGAGTCAGAGTGCAGTGGAGACGGGTGGACTGTCTTCAGCCTAGCAGAGGAGGGTAAGCTAGTGATGAGTTAAATGTCTCTCATTGCCTTGTCTTAATGGGAAGGAGGAGGGGGCAGATAATGGTCTGTGTAGCAGGCTTGTGTACAGTACATCATTTTTTTTGTGTCAGATCCGCATTGCTATTTGCTTCTAAACTGACTAGGGAGGATGTTTTCTGAGATCTCCCCCAATCTCTAACTATTACCTGCAGTGCTCACCAGTCCAGTCCAAGCACAGCCTCCTCAGTCCTCTCCAGAGTTACCACCTCATGTGTCTGGGGCACTACAAATCCAAGCATGCCAGGAGAGGTGAGGCAGAAGCAATATGATTTGGCTGATCTTCTGATGAAAAGTGCTGCTGTATATTGTATCTGTATAGTTTGTGTGTACTGTTTGCTCAAAATATATTTATGTATTGTGCTTTATGGTTTTGAGATGTTTATTCATATATTTTTATCTGAATAAGTAGTAGTGAGCACATTTCAGTCTCTGACCATCTCCTGTAGCATATCCGCAGTCTCTGACCGTCTCCTTTAGCATGTCCGCAGTCTCTGACCGTCTCCTTTAGCATCTCCGCAGTCTCTGACCGTTTCCTTTAGCATGTCCGCAGTCTCTGACCATCTCCTTTAGCATGTCCGCAGTCTCTGACCATCTCCTTTAGCATGTCCGCAGTCTCTGACCGTCTCCTTTAGCATGTCCGCAGTCTCTGACCGTCTCCTTTAGCATGTCCGCAGCCTCTGACCATCTCCTGTAGGATAAAACCGAGAGCCACCAAGCTGGAGCCATTTGACTGAGCCCTGCACGGTGCACCTGGGAGGAGGTCAGTGACAGTGCCGCCAGGCCAGTCTGAGGGGGAGTCACTGATGTAAGGGGGCACTGATATAAAGGTTTCTCCCCTATATTAGTAACCCCCCTTGCCTTAGTGAATTCACTGAGTGCCCCCCACATCAGAGTTCCTGACGTTCCCCTTTACATCAGAGTCTGCAGGATTCCCCCTTACAGTGCAAGGGGGAACTCAATCTGCGGATCCTGATATAATTGGGAACTCTGATGTAAAGGGAACACAGTGGACTCTGATATAAGGTGGTCTCTGGTCACCAGACCCCCCCCCCCCTCTACATCAGAGTTCCCCCTAAGATCATGATTTGCAGTGCTCCCCTTTACATAAGAGTTTTGTGCAGACTCTGATATATGGGGGAACTCTGTGCTAGCTGGGTTATAGTAACCTGACCTTCATGTCAATGCAGAAATACGTTTTTTTACTTTTGTTAAACTTAAACCCATTGCTAATAGCACTAGATATATGTTTATAGTTTAAATATTGATATTTGCACTGTTTAGCACTGAAAACTGTAATTTTAGGTACTTTTTTGCAGTGCCAATAAAAATTGGTGCCGTTAATACATTTTTGGCATCCTGACAGTAAATTTTGCTTCGGAGGGTTGGCAACTCTGAGCCGCTGGCAATAATCATATGAAAAATCCAACAGGCTGGTTGTACCCAAGTTGATCGTTCGTGTTGGGGGAACACAATAGCTCCACCGGAGGAATTCCCCCATCAATACTGACTGTGTTGATAGGGGAATCAAGCATTTTTTTTTTCCTGCAACTTGTGATTCTATGGTCGTGCTGCTCATTCATTGTCCATTCAGCACAGCATATAGAATAAGAGAAGCTGGTTGGAAGAGAAAAGTAGAAGCAAAGTTAAAAAAAACAACAACATATTTTTACCTGTTTTTTTTTTCTCTGCAGATTCCCCTTGACTTTAAAATATTTTCTCCAGAAATAAGCGCCTGCCCCACATAACAATCCATTCATATTGTTGTATCTATATAGTTGTTATCACATTCTCAAAGCTAGTTTTTTCAGCTGAGATTTGTAACAAAAAGTATGCATCACTAGCTATGTGTACTGTAATGGCAGCTACAAAGTATTAAATTATATTTTCTTCAAGCAAGGGGAGAATTACATCCTCTTCAAAGCCAAAATGCTATTTCATGTATGCATGAACAAAAGTCACTACTGCCTATATTAATATTTATGTTATGAATGTAAAGTCTCTGATGTGTAGAATATTTCTTGTCTGGGAAGACAGTCTGAAATGATTTTTGGAAAGTTGTTACAGAGCCCTACAATTTTATTTCATTCTTGAACTATGCTAACGACCTGTACATTGTTGTTTTTACATTGCCTTGCCGGCCAAATGTTGCAGCCATCCTTTTTGTAACCCGTATTCTCAAATCAAAAAATACACATAAAAGGCTCAGTATACAAATATGTTGCAACTGGTTTATAGTATTCCTGTTCTCTATGTTTTATTTATCAAAGTATTGATGAGACCTCATCTTCAATAAGCAGTTCAATTCTAGGTAGCAGTTCACAAAAAAAGGATGTTGTAAAAAAAAAAGAGTGCATGAGGGCAACTAAATTAATAAGAAGCCTGGACTGATCTGATTGTATCCTCCTTTAAGAAGAGACAATTAAGGGGGGGCTATAATCACCATGTATACCAACATTAAGGTCCATACTGTATGCTAAATTGTTGTTCCTTTAAGGCCACCAATAAAAAAAACAAGGGGTCACGTTTTGTGCCAGGATTAAAAGAAGCTGAATATTCATATGCTGAAAGAGTTCTTTACAGTAACAGCTGTGAAAATGTTGAACCAACCAATTCCGAGGGAGTATATGCTGATCAGGAAGAAATGTTTTAAATGATTCCCAATTTTTGCCAATTTTTTTTTTTGTTTGTTTTGGTTAAACTTAATGGATGTGTCTTTTTCCAACCTATGTGTTTATGTATCCTGCTCAGCAGCTGTTTAAGTGAACATAACAAACTCATCAAAGTAACTGAAAGATAATAATTTACTAATTATTTTACTTTTGGCTATGACCTAAGTTAAAGTAGAAACTGATACCCACACGATAACCCACCTTATCATACATTCTGTTTAGTAATCGTGGAACAACTGGGAAGATTGTTGGCCGCAAAGTCTTCATGTCATCAGATAGAAGACGAATGTCACCTTGAAAGAACCCAATGCGACCACCATGGCAGTATACCACAGACTGTTAAGGTAAGAAAAAGAACATGTTGAATTTGAATATTTAAAAATTGTTTAGCTAAAGTTTAGTAATTAAAGTCAAAATATGCAGTCACAAAGTTTTAGAATATAACTAGATTTAACTTTTAGTGGTTTAGCAAATCACAAAACCTTGTGAAAATTGTTTTACATGGTATTGGATCTTGCCCTTTTTTAAATGAAACAGTTCTCTTCCATATATTAGCTCTCTACTGTGCAGATTAAAGTACAAGTAAGTAAAGTAAAAGTAAGTACAAGTAGTTAAATCCCTTGTAAGCTTCAGACATGAAATATGAACAAAGCATTTCCCTCTATAGTGTGTACCTGCCTCAGTCCAGAGCACTAAGTATGATTCCTGTCTGATGCTTCATTCTTCTGCACTCAGCGTGACTCATTTATGGAAAGTTTTCCTGACACCAAGAAACAAAAGGGGACAGGGAAGGGAGCTCCAGCTGATTGATAGACTCAGCTTTGTTCCTGTGAACTGTGTGAAGGGGGTATATCCATGGGCGTCCGCAGGTAGGGGCAAGGGGGGTCAAGTGCCCCCCCCTGGAATCAGGGATAAGATCTTAAATTCAGCACAGTTCCATCCCTATCGGGGTGCGGGCAGCCCACACCCATGTGCAACCCGCCAGTGGGGTGACACCATCAAGGTTCTGCCAAGCCCCCCTATCAGTGTAGCGTGACTGCGGGCTCTTTTCCGTGCTCAGTCCAGCAGAGAACTCGGCAGCGGTGCTATCAGGTTTACCCCGGTCACCCCCTCCTTTCTCCTGTCAGTCTCACCAGGTTCCTCGCCCAGCTTCCTGCCCGCTCTGTTCCTTCCCTATTGGCCATAACTGTTCCTGCCCTCTCTGTTTCTTCCCTATTGGCCACAACTGAGGGCCAATCAAAAGAGACTAGGAGAGGAGAGAATCATAGGACATGTAGTCCCAAAGATTGGTGGCCCCATTTTCCACAGGGAGGAGGATACAGCTTGATCGAGAGATTGAGAGACTGTAGCCTGGGAAAAAAGCTGAGGGAGAGGGTGCTACAGGAAAAAGAACAAGGATTGTGCTGGGCAGAAGCCAGAGAGAGAGAGCCACGCTGCCCAGCGCCACCAGAGAGAGAACTACACTGCCCTATGCCACCAGAGATCGCCCCCGTGGCGCGTGAGCGATCTTCCAGCCAGAGGGATCACTGGTGTTGTTTCGCTGGGTCTGGTAAGAGGGCATGTTGGCCATTATCCATTACCTATTCTAGGGATTGTACTAAGTCTGCAGTCTCTGACCATGATAATCTGATAATGACATTGTCGAAAAGGGGCGGGGCATGGTTGACCCTAAAATTATGCCCCCCCTTGAAAAAAGTTCTGCGGACGCCCATGGGTATATCCCTTCCCTCCAATCAGCTCTCAGAGCTCTCCCCACTGGGCTATGCAGTGTAACTTCTGCTCTATGCACTTTTTTTTCTGAACTGTAAGAATAGCTTTATAATTCTGAACAATACATGTAGAGAAGAAAGGGCTGCAGACAGACAGGTACAACTTAGGAGGATTTTTTAATCTCTGTGCATCACCTGAAACCAGTCACTTCACTGGGTATATGTAAGGGCTTACAACCACTTTAAGTAGCTCCATATTAGTTCCAGTCATTCGTTTCTGCAGTTTACATCTAGATTTACAGCTGTTTTGCTCATCTACATCAGCTGAATGTTTCCCTTATTTTTAAAACCTCTAAATTAGCTAACAGCCAGAACAATCTTAATCTTTGGTAGCACATATGGGCATATAAAAAAAAAAACAATTCTGTGATCACTGTACAGTGCAGTGTTGACTAGAGTTTACTTTTTTTTTCTCAATCATGCTACTAAAATCGATGCACTGGCAGAACAATTGGCTCCCTATGGTATGAATTACACACGTAGCATGTAATAGTAATTATTAATTGCACATAGCCCTAAATGTGCACTAGTAATAGCTTTTACATGCTGACTCTGGGTAGCTAAAACAAATCACCAGAAGAGTTGTTAATTTAACACAGAGATTTTCCAATCAGTTGTTAAAGTGATTGTGAAGTCTTGTTTTAAAAATAAAATAAAAAATAACAAACATGTCATACTTACCTCCTCTGTGCAGTTAATTTTAAACAGAGCAGTCCGGATCCTCCTCTTCTTGGGTCCCTCTTTGCTGCTCCGGGCCCCTCCCTCCTGTCGAGCAGGAGGGAGGGGCCATCAGCCTGCTATGGGGGCACCTGAGCCGAGTCACAGCTCCCTGTGTCCATTCTGACATGGAGACCCGACCCTGCCCTCTCCCCCCGATTGGCTAACTGACTTTGGCTGAGACACAGCGGCGATGCCATTGGCCCCGGCAGCTGTCAATCAATCAGCAGGGGAGTCCCGGACGACTAAGACACTCGTGGACATTGCTGGAGAGAGATGGGGTTCGGGTAAGTAATTAGGGGAGCAGGGGAGGCTGCTACACAGAGAGGGTTTTTTTATATTAATGCATAGAATGCATTAAGATAAAAAAAAAAAACTTCTGTCTTTAAAACTCCTTTAAATTTCTATGCAGCCGATTAATATTTATTCTCTTGTATGGCGAACTTTGGCTGTGCTTGTGTCACACCCACGTTAGACCATACCAAGCTTGATTATGGTGAGCAAGCATGGCCGGATGTGTATGTGAATCTACCTGTAAATGGCTAAACTAAAAGACACCCACAGATTTACCCACAGATGATTCTCCTGCCACTCTCCTTGGTAGCATGAACATTTACACAAAAGGTACAAGTCTGTGTTTTAAAGTTTTTTTGTTTTTTTAAATATCACAGGGCTACTGTTACATACTGACATAGGTTATTGCAGCTTAAGGGTGGCCATATATCGTCTAAAAGGAGCAAGCTATGCAACTGCAAAGACTATATAGACATATAACTAACCCTACTGGTAATGGAAGCACTTGCTATAATTTTCTCCTGAAAATCCATATCTTTATGTTTGCTGTGAATTTTTCTCTTTCTCCTTATAACAATACAGTAATACCTCTCTTGCTGGATTTCAACCAAGAATCCAGTAGGAGCACTGGAACCTTTTTTTTTTTGTTTCTGAATAAACCTGGAAAATCCAAAATGGGGGCTCCATTGTATATAGAAGTGGTTGCAGTGGTGTAAGATCAGATTGGAATTGGTGATGGTTGAAGTTGAATTGCTTTTCCAGATTTTGTTTAGGGTTTTACTCAAGGCTGCGCTCCTGCAAGGTCTGTCTTCACTGGTAGACATCCTTTGTGGTTCTGAAGAAACTTTGTGTAGGAGCACCAAATGTAAAGAGAAGAGATGGTTGAAGTTTTGTCTTTTTATTTAAGAATTGGTAGAACATCTCAGTATATTTGGGAGATTTTAGTGTGCCCCTTGCGTCAGGACCTGTGACATAAAGTAGTATAACTGGCTCTCCTGATTACATTATCTATTCATGGATTTAAAAAATAAAGTCATTTCCATTAAACAGTTTTGGGCAGGTTGCCAGACTTCTAAGAGGGACATGCTAAGGCTGTCTTCAGAATGTTTTCATTCTGTGCTTCAACACTCTGATTCATTGTTGTGAGCGTGGGGGATAATTACTTCTTAAGAGTTACCCCAAATGTGAAGGAACTCTGCTATTTAAAATGACAGAGCATTGCTCATCACACATAGCTTTAAACCACACGGCATTTGATTTGAAGTAATTTCGATATCTGATCTCAATAATATTCCTAATTTTTTGGTATTTCTGCCAAATCATATAGTTTTAAAAAAGATAGCGGAATAGAATACATCAACTTCTATAAACCACCAGTGTTAGTAGTAAAAATCCATTCTAATGATTGTTTTACTAGAAATTTGTATGTGATTTCAGATGTTATTTTTATTTTTGTTCTACTAATCATTCCAGATTACATTTGGCACAGCCTGATTCTTGGGGAGAGTGTCACTACTTTAACCCACGGAAAGACCTTACCTGCACCATTCTCTCAAACATGTGTGCTAAAGGCAAATAGGAAATGTGTACATCCTCAGATGTTGGGGACCACTGACTCTGGAAAGAAAAAAAAAACACAGGCAGCCCAACAAGGCCAAGTCAGATCAGGCAAGTGGCTTACCTGTATTACTCTCTCAAACATGTGAGCCAGAGGCAAGAAGGAGATGAGCACATCGTCCTGTTTCGGAAATATCACTTTCTGCAGGTGAAGGGCGTGGGAGACAGAAAAGGAGAGAAACACTGACAGGAAGACAACAAGAAAGTCATAAAACAATAAAGAAGAAAAATGGTGCAAAAAGGGGGAAGGTTTGTCAAGAAAAAGAGATGGGTAGAAGAGAGCAGCATATAGAGTACAGTGTTAGACCACAAGGTAAATGAGGCTACAGTATGTTAGCAGGAGTAGCAAACATCAGGGCAACAAACATCTAAAACACCAAAGAATGCTTCCGGCTGGAACAAACAGCCTTGTCGCTGATGTGCTTTTGTCATCTTGAGGGAGGCTTGGAATTATTAGAAATATCATTGCAGTGCTTACTCATTAGACAAACCTGTTTGAAGTAACCATGCAGTAGAATAATTACAAAAGTATGATTAAAGCTGAACTCCAGACAAATAGTTAAAGCTGAATTTTAGGTATGGCAATTTCACAAAGTTACATTGGTCTAGCTTAGACCAAGTATGTATTTTCTATAACTGCCCAATCCTTCTGAAAGCTAGAAATTAGTGTAGTAGGCACCACTACCATGCTGATCTCCTCTAACTTCTGGGTCCTTTGCCTGCCTTACATTGTAAGCACAGGAGGCTTGGCATGAGCACCATTCAGGCAACACTTTGCATTTTCTCAATGAATGCAAAAGGGGTTACTTTACTAAAACTGAAGAGTGAAAACTCTGGTGCAGCTCTGCACACAAACCAGCTTCCAGTTTTTTTTTGTCAAAGTTTAATTAAACAAGCTAAGGTTAGAAGCTGAGTGGCTACCATGCACAGCTGAACGAGATTTTGCACTCTCCAAATTTAGTAAATCAACCTCAAAGTGTTGTCAAACTGAACGAGGTGAAGATTCTGCGTGGTGACATGACAATCTCCACCTTGTCCAATCAGAGAACACTTTACATTCAATGATACAATGCAAAGTGTTCTCTAAATGATGCCTAGTGTGCAAACCCCTATATTCACTAAGAAGCAGAACAGCCGCTTGACACAGGACCTGGAAGCTAGTGGAGATCCCTATAATGGTGCCTACTATAATAATTTCTAGCTTCCACATAAATCCCATAGGTATGGCATATACATACTTATACTGGTTTAAGGTAGACCAATGTAGCTATGCAAAAATTGCCATACCTGGAATTCAGCTTTAAATATACAGATGAAATACATACAGTATGTTGCACATGCCAAATGTTTATATTTCTGTCCATTTCATTTTACACAGCTCTGCCATATAGCACAGCTCTGTCAGTAAAGTAGTCTTGTTTTTTTTTCTCTGCCAAAGTTCAACACTTGCAGGAAAAGCAGCAGACATGAGCACTGCAGCACAACTGACTGGCTTCTCGTGCTGCTTCTCCCACTCTCAGATTGAGTTCTGCTCTAAAGGGGATTGCAAGAGGTTGATACCAGTTTAAATCCACAACTTACTTACACAGCTTGCTTTAAAAAATAAATGTAATGATATGTTCATGAATGCAGAGGTGCATTCATTTGTGTCATTTATATCTGCCTGGAGTTCTTAGGATTTAATTTCACAAATGTCATCGTAAAGTGTAATGATATTTAATGATATGTTCATAAATGCAAAGGTGCATTCATTTGTGTCATTTATACCTGCCTGGGGTTCTTACATTTAATTTCACAAATTTTATTGTAAAGTGTACCTGTGCCCAGACTATAGACATTAAGAATATGTAAATATGCACATATTGGTCTGGGACCAGATTTACTTTAAATGTGATTTCTATTTTTTTTGCCACTCTGTATTTCTCTGCAGAGACACCTACTTTCATTTCTCAGAGTCCAGATGTGATTCCAGATTTTCTCTGCAGCACCATCTAGAATTCAACATCTGTAATAGTGACCTTTCCAAATACACAGAATGATGCTCTCTGAGCTTATCATACACTGGGTGGAGGGGGGCTTTAACAAAAAGTTAGGCAATAGCCCTTATTTACATGTTAAAGTGCAGTTATTACCATCTAAATTCCACCAAAAGACATGGGATATGGTGAGAACCTCCACTAAGCTTTTAGAAACATTTGCAAGTAGGGAGCTATCATGCCTATTACCATTTTTTTATTGTATTTCTAGCATCTAACAACTTTTTCCTTTATTTGTAACAGATATCTTAAATCTGTAAAACACTGGCTCTTATTGTAGGGTGGTATGCAATAATTTTACAGTATGAGTGTAAGATACAGAAAATGCCTCATCAAACAGCACATGATGTGGAACCAAGTGTACCTTCACAAGTACTTGACAACGCAACACCTTTTCTGTATTGCACTGGAGAACTCTTCTGCCAAACAGTTGAGATGCTATCAAGTCCTTACTTAAAAAAGTAGTGTTTTTACAAGGTAAAAACAAATCATTTCTGAATGTGTATACTTTTTTTAAGAATGATTTTCATCAGGAAATATTGCAAAAAAAATCACTACCACAGACTGACAACATTCAGACATTAACATCCTATTGGCAATTCCAGATACTGCCAAAACGTTTGGTGTCTCAAGGTGTTAGCACTCAAAATGCCTGTGCTAAATTGAGCTGACTAATTTTAGTCAAAATATTATAGGTATGCTCAACATGTTGCTTATAGCATTTTGAACCAGAAAATGTGCAAGCCTAATAAATAAAACTATTTCAGACCAACTTTCCATGAATTTATCATCTTATATAAAAACAATCAACTTCCTGTTAGCAGTCTAATAAAAGAATTAGAAACCAATGTTATAGAAGAATGAAATGGGTAATATTAATCAGAGGGAAAAATCAAAGCCCAACGCCTGCCAAAAATTTTCATTCAATTTTGGATGAGGAAGACCTAGAATCCCCAACAATATTTTAATTCTTTTGTAGCCCCCCTGGGTCACCAGAAGCAGAAATTAAAGGAACTCTGACATTGAGATAATAAGACATAAAGAACGAAAAAACAAAACAAAAAAACAAAACAGTTTGGCTAGAGTTGAGCTTTAGATGTTATGATGGGCACTGCTAAGTGGATCTATATACAGTAAACATATGCTATGGAGCTCTAGCTTAAAACTATGAGATGGTGACTGGTCCTACAGAAAATACACCACTCATCTGTAGTGCATGAATTATATGAACCAAACAATTCACCACAAGTACTCCACATACAAGAGTTCTTAATTGTTTTATAAATAATTGTGGTATTTCCATCCAAATTATTGTCACTTATTTGTAAATCTTTTTAAGTTGTGCTGGTTCCAGTTTAAAAATGATCCTAACACAATACAAGTTAAATGAACCTGTGTTTTTTCCCTTGGCTATGCCTTGTAAATGTTATTACTGTATGTGTTTACGAAGAGGAAGTTATAACGTACCTAATAGTATTATAATGTCTTATATTTAAAGCGTAACTCAATTTTTGTGGAGAAAAGAATATTCCCCTCTGGGTGACCACCTATGTACATTTCAAGGATTATAACATTATCTTCTTCTACCTTTCCTTTTTCCTCCTTTCACCACTTTTTCCACTCTTTTTTTATTTCCTCTTATCTCTCCCCCTTCCCCTTACCCCCCCTTCTATCACCCCCCTCCCCCTTCTTTTCCTCCCCCTTATCCCCCCCCCTCCTCTCCCTCAAAAAACCCCCTTCCCCTCCCCCCTCTCCAGTTTTTTCTTCCCCTTCCCCTAGTCAAGTATAAACTTATCCCCATCTAACCCCATACCATTTTAGCCTAATCTGGATTGATATGTTATCCGCCTGTGCCTATATGCCACAGTGTGTACTAACGAATGTATATTTTCAATTTGTCCACATTGGTATTTATTATTTTATTTTTATTTAATTATACTTGAGAGACCCATTGGTCATTTTTTTTCCACACAGAGTAAGTATTCCGCACTTAACTCCTGCATACAATTTTATGCTTATACTATAATTTTAATACGTTGAATTTATTTGTACAAAATAGTTCCCCTTATAGTTCATAAAAATCCCCCCCCCCTTTTTTTATTATTTATTATTTTTTCATTTTATTAATTATTTATTTTTTATTTTTCATTTAATTCTCATTTTCATTGTCATCATATTACCATTATTATCACTATTCCTTTGATTATTAATCCTAGTCCCATCTTTAATATATCCCTTCCTTGCACACATACTTATACATATTTATAGAAACCTACTTTGTGTCCCTCTATGTCATCCTGTGTGTGTGATGTTTATACCCACACACACACACAGGCATTCGCTGCATCTCAGACTTCTCCTATGCTGTCCGACATTACTATATTATTGTTTACACCTAGTCTCCATGGTTATCACGCAGGTCACTGTCTCCGCCCAGCCTCCCTGCATGGCCCGCCTCCACTACTCCTCCCCTTCTCTTCCCTATTTCTTTCCACAAGAAAGATGGCCACACATAGAGCCTGATGAAGGAGCACACATGCTCCGAAGCGCCGCTCACCCGAGCCCGTTCCCCGGAGGCTATAACCACCATCACACAGTGGAACAGTAAGAAACCATCTATCGGCTGCACCCCAATTGCCCGGAAGTGCTGGGAAACCTGCAACACCGCCGGCTATCTGTCAGAGGACGGATGCTGGAAAGCCTGCATACTAGCTCCAGGGACCTGTGTCACCCGGGATACACGGATGAATCCATTAATGTTGACGTGCCTGTACACCACTACTTTATTGTGAGTGTTTTTAATCAATATAATAAATCGGTTTTAACCAAATCGCTGCACTTAGAGAGCGCCGTCTCTCTTGTTTTGTCTTGTCGTTTTAAAGCTCCTTCTTGCTTTAAGGACTGCCAGCCCACTAGTGATCAGCATTAGAAAGACTATTTTACGGACTAATGTTCATTTATATATTTGCATTTGTCAAATACTAACATTTATTACCTAGTCCTAGTGTGTTTTTTTTGTTGTTTTTTTTTTTTGCCCTTTTCCCGCCACCCCGTCCCCTGGTTTTATTTACATTTTTATTTATATTTTATTAATATCTGGCCATTTCCAGAGTTCTCCATATTAACCCCCCAATTGTGTTGCTGAAGGATTATAACAAACTTTGTTGCAGATTCCTACCTTTTGTTATTCTGAAGAAATCTGTCTGTGTTTCTCTGTGCCTCTGTTCTGAGTGGGTCTAATGGGAGTGGCTTCATAATTAACTGTCAGGTGTGGAGCTACAGGGCACTAATGAGCAAATCTGCTGGGCCTGCATCTCTTTATATGGGTTCCTATTGAAAGTATCTCTCAATTGAAAGTATCTGTTGCAGGGAATGCCTAAAATCTGACTTGTATCTTAGGCAGACTTCTAGGAAAATTTGTGAGCCAATGACACAAGCAGGAAATGTTGTTTCCGGGGAGTGGTCAGTAAACACTCTGTGCACAGAACAACTCCAGGTAGCCATATTGCAATGCTTTCTCAGAAAATTACAGTGGCTGCAGATTGAAAAGGAAAGGTAATTTTTAATAACATTCAATTACAAAATGATTAGTGTCACAATCATATGCACTATTATTTTTTCTTTATTTGCTATTTTTTCCCCCACTAAAGTGGAGTTCCCCATTTAAAGAATTTTTGTATTTTTATATATACAGATGTGTGCAAAGATAATTAGAGTACCAATGTGGACTTAATTTACTTTTTTAAAACTGAGATAAAAGTTTTCATTCCAATATTAAGTTATTATATAAGTTATGATGTGTGTACTGTACTTTAAAGAGGTTAATTCATAGTAGGAGCGCATTTAATGTTGTAAAGGATTCCATGTTCATTGTTCCCCATGGAATGGTTCAAAATCTGCCCACCCACACAGTCTCACCTTCTCACTTACATTTTACTTTATTAGGGTCCTCCCAGAAATCTGGCCTCTCCTTTCATGACATAGAAATCTTTGCCAACAGAGATGCTGTTGAAGTTCTCTATGGATAGAAACACTTAGAACATCAGGTGCCTTTCTGCTGTCAAGGGCATTCATATAGAAGGCGTGGTGGTTCAATTAGCTGAGTTGTTTAAGGGAACTAGGCAATAGCAACAGAGAGTCTGCTGTGCACTACTAAAATGTATTAATGTCCTAGCCTGCAAAAGGTCTTGGAGGACAAAACTCTTGGATCCCATGTAGTCATCAGTGTTTGGGGAAGGGGGATTAGCAAATCCTATCATTCTACTACAGACTTACATGCAATGTTATCCTCCAATGACCACTTTCCCACTCTTTCGATTCTCCCTGACAGCTGCTGTAAAACTATAATCCAGCTGCTATACTTTGAAAGCTTCCCAGCAGGGAATTAATCCCTAATACAGTAGTATGTCACCATCTGAACATACCTACAGTGCAGAATGTGTATGTGAATTTAACTGATATCTGACTTGCAGTATGATTTTATATGGTTATATTTGACCTAAAACAAGTAGGTCCTCTGAAATAAAATTAACTCAGCAGTATTTTTCTGACTTTGAATTCGAAGCATTTTACTTAATTTGTAGCTTTACCTTTGGTGTGATTATACACGTGTTATAAGGCCCCAAGCCCATTTCCTAGTCTTATACTCACCCTGATCCAGATATCAGGTCTTCAGTTTGTCGCCCCATACAGCCGTTTGTCAAAATGTTGTCACCTGGGTCCTTGCATGCATTGTACACTCTCCATTGAATCATAAGTAGTTTGCACACAGAGCACAGAGTACAAACTTTCCATTCATTTCTACATAGTGTACAAGGTTTTCTATGCTTTGTGCAAAACAGAGGGATGCTTACAAAACATCTGTGCTTTGCACCAATTAGAACAATAGGTACAGATATGGGTACCAATCTGGCAAAGTCATTGTAATAATACATGGCTTCAGTCAAGCCATAAATGTAAATTCAAAATGGCTGACCAATATATCATTTATTATACTGTAGAAATAATAAACATATTGGGGGTCATTTACTAAGATGAATGAGGTGCACCGGTTCATACCTTAATTAGTGCGTCTGATAAATCATTAATTGAGCGTGTGAATAATAATATGCCATTGATAATAGCGCACTCATCAATTAACTATCATTAAAGAGGGAGTCCGCCGGGAGTCCGCGTTTTTTTTTTTTTAAAAGCCAGCAGCTACAAATACTGCAGCTGCTGACCTTTAAAATAGTGACACTTACCTGTCCAGCGCGCCCGCGATGTCGGCACCAGAAGCCGATTTCTCGATCGTCTCTCGGGTGCTGCCGCTGCCATCTTGGGTATGGGAATCAGGAAGTGGAGCCTTTCGGCTTCATTTCCCGGTTCCCTACTGTGCATGCGCGAGTCGCGCTGTGCAATAAGGATGGACCCGCTGCCTCTGGGATCTGTGTGTTTCCCAGCAGGCAGCGGGGGACTTTCGGAAAGGGGCGTAATCTACCGTACCAGGCCACATGCCCTCAGCATTGGGAGGGTGCTTTGGGGTCTGACCCCAAAGCACCTTGTTTTTTTTACATTTTGGCGTGGGGTTCCCCTTAAAATCCATACCAGACCTGAAGGGCTTGGCATGGATTTTGAGGGGGACCCCCCCATGCCACTTTTTTTTATTTTGGCGCCGGGTTCAGCTTAATATCCATACCAGACCTGAAGGGCCTGGTATGGAATTTTGGGGGACCCCCACAGATTATTTATTTTCTTAATTTAGTTTTTTTTCTTAATGCTGTTTTTAACAATGAACTTTTATGTGTATTGCCGGCTCATCCCTAAGGCTAGCATGACCTGTGTGCAAATATCCTTAAAAAAAAAACATAAAAGTGAACCAGCTTAAAAAAAAGTCAAGTTTAGAGGTGCGCCCATTCAACCTATGCAAATTAATTTATGTTGCTTGACATTTACCAAGATTTTTCCGGCGCAGGGGAACCAAAGCATTTTAACATGCGCAAATGCCGCTTGCGCATGCGCAGCGCATAAACTGACCTCACGCAGTTCTAAGTGTACTTGCAGGCGCAGCAGACTTGTTCATAAAAAGTTACTTTCTCATTCTATTTTGGGCATATTTGGTACTTGGGCAGTTATTACTATACTTCCTCACATCACCCCCATAATATTGGCACTTCCAGCTTCTGTAAAATTTTGAGTTGAAGATGCCGTGTGCCATGTCTATAGTAGCGCACCAATCGCCTCCTCCTGTGAGCCGAGAATACTATAATAAATGGGGAATTGCGCTGTGTTACAGGCGCAAATGTTTTGTGAATACGAAAACGTCCGTTGCGCATCAACGTGCACCGCAACTCATGGTGCAAACCGTTTGTAAATCAGCCCCATTGAGTTTTTAGTCAATCTAGTAAGACATTTAATAAATCTAAATCATCAAAAGCTTTTATAAAATGACCATTATGCTTAAAGCAGCTGTATTTAAAGAACATTCTGGATTTAAAGCGGGAGTCTGCCGGGAGTTCCACCATTTTTTTTTTTTAAAGCCAGCAGCTACAAATACAGCAGCTGCTGACTTTTAAAATAAGGACACTTACCCGCCCAGCGCGCCCGCGATGTCGGCACCAGAAGCCGATTTCTCGATCGTCTCTCGGGTGCTGCCGCTGCCATCTTGGGTATGGGAATCAGGAAGTGGAGCCTTTCGGCTTCATTTCCCGGTTCCCTACTGCGCATGCGCGAGTCGCGCTGCGCAATAAGGATGGACCCGCTGCCTCTGGGATCTGTGTGTTTCCCAGCAGGCAGCGGGGGACTTTCGGAAAGGGGCGTAATCTACCGTACCAGGCCACATGCCCTCAGCATTGGGAGGGTGCTTTGGGGTCTGACCCCAAAGCACCTTGTTTTTTTTACATTTTGGCGTGGGGTTCCCCTTAAAATCCATACCAGACCTGAAGGGCTTGGCATGGATTTTGAGGGGGACCCCCCCATGCCACTTTTTTTATTTTGGCGCCGGGTTCAGCTTAATATCCATACCAGACCTGAAGGGCCTGGTATGGAATTTTGGGGGACCCCCACAGATTATTTATTTTCTTAATTTAGTTTTTTTTCTTAATGCTGTTTTTAACAATGAACTTTTATGTGTATTGCCGGCTCATCCCTAAGGCTAGCATGACCTGTGTGCAAATATCCTTAAAAAAAAAACATAAAAGTGAACCAGCTTAAAAAAAAGTCAAGTTTAGAGGTGCGCCCATTCAACCTATGCAAATTAATTTATGTTGCTTGACATTTACCAAGATTTTTCGGCGCAGGGGAACCAAAGCATTTTAACATGCGCAAATGCCGCTTGCGCATGCGCAGCGCATAAACTGACCTCACGCAGTTCTAAGTGTACTTGCAGGCGCAGCAGACTTGTTCATAAAAAGTTACTTTCTCATTCTATTTTGGGCATATTTGGTACTTGGGCAGTTATTACTATACTTCCTCACATCACCCCCATAATATTGGCACTTCCAGCTTCTGTAAAATTTTGAGTTGAAGATGCCGTGTGCCATGTCTATAGTAGCGCACCAATCGCCTCCTCCTGTGAGCCGAGAATACTATAATAAATGGGGAATTGCGCTGTGTTACAGGCGCAAATGTTTTGTGAATACGAAAACGTCCGTTGCGCATCAACGTGCACCGCAACTCATGGTGCAAACCGTTTGTAAATCAGCCCCATTGAGTTTTTAGTCAATCTAGTAAGACATTTAATAAATCTAAATCATCAAAAGCTTTTATAAAATGACCATTATGCTTAAAGCAGCTGTATTTAAAGAACATTCTGGATTTAAAGCGGGAGTCTGCCGGGAGTTCCACCATTTTTTTTTTTTTAAAGCCAGCAGCTACAAATACAGCAGCTGCTGACTTTTAAAATAAGGACACTTACCCGCCCAGCGCGCCCGCGATGTCGGCACCAGAAGCCGATTTCTCGATCGTCTCTCGGGTGCTGCCGCTGCCATCTTGGGTATGGGAATCAGGAAGTGGAGCCTTTCGGCTTCATTTCCCGGTTCCCTACTGCGCATGCGCGAGTCGCGCTGCGCAATAAGGATGGACCCGCTGCCTCTGGGATCTGTGTGTTTCCCAGCAGGCATCGGGGGACTTTCGGAAAGGGGCGTAGATCTACGCCCCTTTCCGCAGAGAGCTATCCCGGAAGTGGGTGCAGATACCTGTACTGTACAGGTACCTGCACCCCCCTCCCCCCGAAAGGTGCCAATTGTGGCGCCGGAGGGGGGGAGGATTCCAATGAGCGGAAGGTCCACTTTAGGGTGGACCTCCGCTTTAAGTAAAAAACAAAACAAAAACAAACAAAAAAACATACAAGTTATACTAGTAAATCAGCAGTTCTTTAGAGTAGTAATGTATATTTTGCAAATATGTATATCATGTGTACAACGTGAGTCCCACATAACACAAAGGTAAAAGCATGTTTTAAATGAGCACACCAGCAAGTAAGTCTTGTGCTTAGGCTTGCTAAAATATTGCCTACGTCACATTATGAAGTATTCACCTCAGTAACTTTTAGAAATCCTGAAAAGTCTGCCACCACATTGCCGTGAGTCAGCATAGCCCCTTTAGGATTGCCTACAAACAGAAGAAAAAACATTTCTCTGATAAAAGCAGTTAAAGTACACGTATCTCAAATATATTTGCCTATGTTTCTCTAACAAATACATTGCCCTAAGTACTGTTGAAGGCCATTTGTATTTGCATTGCTCCCACTCTGAGAAAATGTAGTTACAGTACAAGGAATACCCAAACCACAGGATAACCTTTCATTTGGGAATAAACTAGTGGTGCACTGAAATTTCGGCCACTGAAAATGATCGGCTGAAAACTGTGTTTTTTCATTGGGCCGAATGGAAAAAAAAAAAGCCGGTACCGAAAGGGGGCATGGTCTGTCCCGGGTGCTACCCATTGCTGCCCAGTTCTCCTCTCCCTCCTCCTCCTCCACTCTCCGCAATCTCCATGTTTCACGGTGCTGAATTGATAGATGGCACACTGATTCAATGGTGGGGCATTGAATCAGTGTGCCGTGATTACAGGAAGCGGGACATTGTTACTGCGGCCCGGGGAATTCAAATCTAGTTCAGTGACACGCGGAGATCGCCGCTGATGCGGGCACAGGCAGGATGCACATGATGGGCACTGGTAAAGCTGCTGGGCACTGGCAAGCTGCACATGATGGACACTGATGGCGTTGCTGGGCACTGGCAAGCTGCACATGATGGACACTGATGGGGCTGCTGGGCACTGGCAAGCTGCATATGATGGACACTTGCCTGTGCCCAGCAGCCTCACCAGTGCCCATCATATGCAGCGACAGCCTTGGCACAGGCATGCCTCATATGATGGGCACTGGTGGGGCTGCTGGACCACAGGCAGGCTGCATATAATTGGCACTGGTGAGGCTGCTGGGCACAAGCAGGATGCATTGATCTCTTGTATCATGTCTGCAGTCTCTAACCATCTCTGCTATCATGTCTGCAGTCTCTGACCATCTCTTGTATCATGTCTGCAGTCTCTGTCCATCTCTTGTATCATGTCTGCAGTCTCTGACCATCTCCTGTATAATGTCTGCAGTCTCTGACCATCTTCTGTATCATATCTGCTAGAGGTGCATCAAATGGAAATGTTGCTAATATTATTAGCAATGTGTTTAAGTTGAAGAAATTGCAGACATGATAAAAGGGATGGTTACAGACTGCAGACTACATTTTTTTACCTTTCTTGCACTAAAGGTGCCAATAATGGCAAATAATAAATTCATAATAATTTAAATTGATGATATTAATTAAAAAGTTGAATACAATTATATATAAAAATAATATAAATATTTATCAAAAAATTTAATTTTCGGGAATCGGTTTTGGTTTTCGGCCTAGTGCACCCTTCCTATTTGGTATCGGTTTCGGCACCAACATTTCCATTCGGTGCACCCCTAGAATAAATCCCTTGTTATTTAATATTTATAGTATTAGTGAAGATATTTGAATGTTGTTAAAACAAAAACCATAATTGCATCAAACAAAACAGGCAAGTTCTGTGTCAAAACCGTGCATGGACTGGTAGCCACTTACCTGTAGTACCACTGGTAAAACATACAATAGACAAATCTTCAGGTTTCGGAGGCTGTAAATAAGGATTACAATAAAAATTATCACAAAATCAGCTCAAGATATAGCCAAAAGCTTAACTGTAAGAAAGCTATTATATACACAACTGAAATACATATACATGAACTGGTACACTTGCCAATGTATTTATAACTGTGCTCAGATAGTTTTGTGATAAAAGCAAGACAGCATAGCCAGATGGGCGATCTCACTTTATCATAAATATGCAATACATTTTGGCCACCAACCTTCCCCCAGCCTGCGATTGGCAATGGAGATGCTTCACGCTAATGAGGTCATCATCCTCCAACTGTCAGCATGTTCAAACTATTGATTGACAGTACCATGCAATGTAACAATGCTCTGATTGGTTTAGAGCAGTGGTGTCCAAATTACTTACCTTTACCTGGCCGTTGGGGATCTATGCCATCCACTGACTCACCACATATATGGTAGCTTTATGTAAAAAATACAGTACATTTGATGACTTTTAATGACTACACTACAATAAATTGTGTTTTTTATATCTAAAGAAAATTAGATCCTGTGATAGACACCAGGTGATTAACAGTGCTCAGACATCTACCCTCTATGAAATCTTCTCATCCATGCCATAAGGAGAACAAAACAGTATAACACAATAAATGTAGCAAAAAAATTGCAAAAAAAACCCCATTAATAAAAAAAGAGCAAACATAGATCTCAAGGAGTGCAGGTAGCTCAACACTAAGTAAGGAACAGCTAATCTAATTATGCATGTTATGCAGATGGCTGACCTGCATGCAGGATAGAAAAAAACAGTGCAAGACCTGCATATTGTAGCAAGCAAAATCATGGAAATTTATTAGAAAGGGAAAAAATGCACTCACAAGGGTAAGTATAATGCCCCGTACACACGATCGGACTATCTGGCAAACTTGGTCCGGCGGACTTAGAAAGAACTTTAGACTATGAGTCCGGCGGACAATCCGGCCGTCTGTGTACAAGTCCGCCGGACTTTTGAAATGAACGGACTTGCCCGCACACGGAGAAAAGTCTGTTCATTTTGAACGCGGCTCCAGGTAGACGGGACTAGCGAAGGAAGTCAATGTCGCCGCCTTCGGCAGCAAGATTGACACCTCACTGGCCCCGTCACCTGGTATGGACTTAAAGGGGAAGCCCTACGCCAAAAAAATGGCGTGGGGGTCCCCCTCAAGGTCCATATCAGACCCTTATCTGAGCACGCAGCCCGGCCGGTCGGGAAAGGGGACGAGCAAGCGGCCACCCCCCTCCTGAGCCGTACCAGGCCGCGTGCCCACAACATGGGTTGGTGCATTGGGAAAGGGGCCCTCACCCCAAAGCACCTTGTCCCCAGGTTGATGAGGACAAGGGCCTCTTCCCAACAACCCTGACCGTTGGCTGTCAGGGTCTGCGGGCGGGGGGCTTATTGGAATCCGGGAGCCCCCTTTAATAAGGGGGCCCCCAGATACCAGCCCCCACCCTATGTGAATGAGTATGGGGTACAATGTACCCCTACCCATTCACCTGGTGAAAAAAAATGTAAATAAAACACAACACAAGGTTTTAAAATAACTTATTGCACAGCTCCGGGGGTCTTCTTCCATCTTGGGGGGCCTTCACGCCTGACTCCTCCGCTATCTTCTGCTAGCTCTTTTAATAGCGGAAGAGCCCGGCTTTCTTCTTCGTCGCCGCCCGGGGTCTTCTTCCGACTTCAGGGGTCTTGCCCATGTTGAGGGCATGCGACCTGGTACGGCTCGGGGGGGGGGGGGGGGGGGCGCTTGCTCATCCCCACCCCCTTTCCTGACCGGCCTGGCTGCGTGCTTGGATAAGGGTCTGATATGGACCTTGGGGAGGACCCCCATGACATTGACTTCCTTCGCTAGTCCCGTCTACCTGGAGCCGTGTTCAAAATGAATGGATTTTTCTCCGTGTGCGGGCAAGTTCCGTTCATTTCAAAAGTCCAACCTAGTCCGCCGGAAAAGTCTGGTCATGCGTGTGCAGGTCCGCTCGTTCGGAAAGTCCGGCGGACTTCCGATTCAAAGTCCGGAGGTTTGTCCGTTGGACTAAGTCCACCGGACAGTCCGATCGTGTGTACGCGGTATAAGAGATCATGGAATGCTGCTGAAATATTCTCCATCGTATGGATGATCTGATGGTAGCAGAGCGCCAGCACCACTGGGCAACTCTAAGGAAAGCAGATGACCCATCCTTATCTGACAGCAACCTGGGACATGCACAGTAGGACACGTTTTGAGGTATCTCTTCTCTTGCTCAGCCTAACTATTAGGCTACCCACAAGAATTGAAATAGACATGCAATGGTAGGCAGACCAGGGACAGACTCCTAATGAACCAGCGGAGAAGAGCTGATAATGCCACTGCCCACATGCCAGGAGACCGAGGAAAGCCCACCATAGACCATAATTAAAACATGCATTTATTTAAAAAAAAAAAGATATTAAGTACCTGCTATCCTTATAATCCAGCAGTGGTGCTGGTGCTCTGCAACCATCGGATCATCCATACTTTCGGGCGAGCCACAGTTGACACTAGGGATGAGTCCGATGTTCGAGTCGAACATAAGTAGCCCCTCAAAGCACAAGGGGACCCCCAGATCCCAGCCCCCCCCCCCGTGTGAAATGGTAACAGGTTACAAATGTACCCCTATCATTTCACTAAAAAAAGTGTGAAAATGGTAAACATTACATGACACGGCTTGGGACAAGTCATTTATTAAAAAAATAAAAATGTCCCACAAAGTCTTCTTCTTTTCTTGCTCTGCCGATGGGCCGAGAAAAAAAAAAAAGGCTCCTGCTGTATGATGCGTCTTCGTTTTGACAGTTCTTTTATAACGAAGGGTGGGGCCACACCGTGACGTTCTCGGGTGACCCTGCCCCCCTCTCACGCACAGGGACTTCCCTATGGCTTTCCCAGGGCGTCAGAGGGGGAGCGGGGCCACCTGGTTACGTAAACAGGTAAGCTCCGTCGGCGGAGCAAGAGAAGAAGAAGATTTCGTGGGACATTTTTATTTTTTATTTTTTAATAAAGGACGTATTCCAAACCATGTCATGTCACTTTTACCATTTTCACACTTTTTTGGTGAAATGGTAGGGGTACATTTGTACCCCGTTACTATTTCACATGGGGGGAGGCCGGGATCTGGGGGTCCCCTTGGTAAAGGGGGCTTACAGATTCTGATAAGCCTCCCGCCCACAGACCCCCACAATCACCACGCAAGGGTTGTGGAGATGAGGCCCTTGTCCCCATCAACATGGGGACACGGTGCTTTGGGGGGTTACCCCAAAGCATCCTCCCCATGTTGAGGGCATGTGGCCTGGTACAGTTCAGGAGGGTGGGTGCTCTCTCGTCCCTCCTCTTTTCCTGCGGCCTGCCAAGTTGCGTGCCAAGATAAGGGTCTGGTAATGATTTTTCGGGGGACCCCCACACCATTTTTTTTTTTATTTTGGTGTGAGGTTCCCCTTGAAATCCATACCAGACCTGAAGGGTCTGCTATGGATTTATGGATTTTGAGGGGGACCCCCACGCCATTTTTAAAAAAAAATTGGCGCAAGGTTCCTCTTAATATCCATACCAGACCTGAAGGGCCTGGTATGGAATTTGGGGGGGACCCCACGCAATTTTTTTTTATTTTGGTTTGGGGTCCCACTAAATATTCATAGGGCCTGGTAATGGACTGTGGGGGAATCCCATGCCATTTTTTTCAATGACTTATATGTGTATTGCCGGGACCAACAATTCATTATAGCTGCGAGTAGTTTTAAATGACTTTTTTTCCTTTAGAAATGTCATTTTGTGCAGGGACTGTTGTAAATACAGGAAACATGCTCCACTTTATAGGCATACTATAGACACCCCCCAGGTACGAAATTTAAGGGAATGCATATAAGCCTTTAAAATTAGCACTTCTTATTATTCATGTTCGTGTCCCATAGACTTTAACGGTGTTCGTGTATTCAAACTCATTTTTTGCCTGTTCGGCTGCAAACCGAAACCAGGGGGTGCTCGACTCATCCCTAATGTTGCTGGCTACTTTATCATGGAGGATATTTAAGCATCATTCCATGATCTGTCATAGAAAAGGGGGGGAAAACACCACGCTATGCTAAACCAACACAGAAAAGATTAAAAAACAGCTGCCAACACTTCAAACAAACAAAGTTCAACAAATATAAAACAACAAATAGTGTTACAGCGCTACACTATTTGTTGTTTTACATGATCTGTCATACTTACCCTTGTGAGTGCATTCATTGCCCTTTCTAATACATTTCTTTGATTTTGCTTATTACACTATATTCTTAGCGTAAAACTTAAGCCAATACTATTCTTTTAATTTTCAATAGAGTAAGGGAGAGTTATATTCCCTGCCAGAGAAAGCAAATCTCCCTAATGGGGACACAAACAGCAATAATATCTTAACAGGTGTTTTTAATCCCTTTCCACTCTATACAAAACTAAAAACAAGTTTTGACTTTAGTTATGCTTTAATGCACATTTTCACAGATACTTTAAACACTGCCATTCATCACAGACATGCTGTTGCTGTGGTAAGAATGACATAATATTTTCAGGTTGATGTACTAAAGGCAAACAGACTGTGCATTTTACAAGTGCAGTAGCACTCTGCAAGGACATTTGCCACAGAGCTTAGTAAATGAGGGGACATCTGGTGACTTCTATTATTCCACCATCTGCAAGCAAAAATGCTGTTTTTTTCCCTTACATGTGATTGGGTGTTCTTTGAAAAATGTAGCTTCACCTCATTTACTAAGCTCTGGAGCAAGTGACCTTGCAGAGTGCATATTCTGTTTGCCTTTAGTAAACCAACCCCTTTGCCTAATTCAGCCATTACACGCATTAAAGTGGTTGTAAACCCTTTACAACCACTTTTTACTACAGGCAAGCTAGGCTTACCTGTAGCTACACTGAGTATCTTCTAAACCTGCACGGTTTAGGAGATATCCCTGTATTTGCATGTGCCGACATCATCGGCACATGCGCATATTATTATTTATTTTTTTGTGGTTAAACTGGATGGACTTGTGTCTTTTTTCAACCTGACTAACACTGTAACTATGTAACTATGTAAGCAAACTGAAGCAACGGCACGTAGGTGCTGTTTCTTCAGTTATACTGTAACATAACTGGCGGCACATGCGCGGGAGTGACGTCATCGCAGCTCCAGCCAATCACACCGATGGAGCCGCGATACCCGGAAGTAACTCCTGGGAAAGATGTCGGCCACCGGAGCTGCGAACAAGGACCACTGCGGGGGCTTCAATCTCAGGTTAGTAATTCATAATGAACTAGTATGCTATGCATACTAGCTCATTATGCCTTTGTCTTGCAATTTTTGAAAATTCTTGCAAATTGTAATTACGTGCCCCTGTTAAACAGGGGCAGAAAAATTGGGCCTTAGGCACTGATGCTGGTGCCACAACACTACAACCCCTCACAGATACTCTAGTTGAGCGTAGGCACGAGCCCTGCTGCAAAATATTACAGCAAAAATTATAATTACACACCCTTGGCAAACGGGCAAAAAAATTGGACCTAAAGCCCCATACACACTAGCAGATTTTATGCTGATTTTTTCTTCAGATTTACCAAAACCATATAATATGAGATTAAACCTTAGGAGTTTCAATTTGTATGCAATCAGGCAGGCCCTTGCTGTACATGGTTTTGGTAAATCTGAAGGGAAAAATCTGCAAAAAATCTGATAGTGTGTATGGGGCTTTAGGCACTGGTGCTGGTGCCACAACACTACAACCCCTCACAGATACTCTAGTTGAGCACATTAATGAGCCCTGCTGCAAAATGTTACAGCAAAAATTGTAATTACACGCCCCTGTTAAACAGGGGGCGCGTAGTGCGGCGGTCACTAGAGCTGTGTGTCACTCTGACACACTGCATCTCCGATCGTAGTAAGGAGCCTCTGATGGATGCTCCTTACCACGTGATCAGCTGTGACCAATCACAGCTGACCACAGCGGGAACCAGGAAGTGCCGGTAAATGCGGTTCTCCCTGTCAAAGGGGGGTCTGTGCTGATAATCAGAAAATTGATTATCAGCATAGCCCCATCAGATGTGCCACCAATAATACCAATCAGTGCCCATCAACTGCCAGTCAGTGCCCCATCAGAAACTCCTGTCAGTACCTATCAAAGTGTCAATCAGTGCCCACCACAGTGCCAATCAGTGCCCATCACAGTGCCAATCAGTGCCCATCAGTACAACCTGTCAGTACCTCATTATCAGTGCTGCCCATCAGTGCCATCTATAAGTGTCCATCAGTGCCACCTGTCAGTGCCAATTAGTGCTGCCTATTAGTGCCACCTATCAGTGCAGCCTGTTGGTGCTCATCATTTCCGCATGTCAGTGCCCATCATTTCCGCATGTCAGTGCCCATCAGTTCCACCTATAAGTGCCCAATAGTGCTGCATATCAGTGCCACCTATCGGTGCCCATCAGTGCTGCGTATCAGTGCCGCCTATCAGTACCCATCAATTCTACATATCAGTGCCTCCTTATCAGTGCCCATCAGTGCCACATTTTCAGTGCCAACTCATCAGTGCCCATCAGTGTCGCCTCATCAGTGCCCATCAGTGCCCGTCAGTGAAGGAGAAAACAAAATTTTATAACAGCAACAAAGACTTTTTTTTTTCAAGGTTTTTGGTCTTTTTTAGTTTGTTTAGCAAAACATAAAAACCCCAGTGGTGATCAAATACCCCCAAAAGAAAGTTATTTTTGTGGAAAGAAAATGATAAAAATTTTGCTTGGGTAAAGTATTGCATGACCGCGCAACTGTCATTCAAAGTGCAACAGTGCTGAAGGCTGAAATTGTCCTGGGAAGGAAGGGGGGGGGGGGGGGGGGAGTGCACTGTATTGAAGTGGTTAAAACAAACACTGTCTGGTGCCACATTGTAGAGTGTAGCTATGCAGATTTCCTCATAACCACATTCTGGACATATTCCAATGGAGTACCGCTTCCACCCCCCATTCTTTCTTTTGGATTCATTAGGGACTGCTCTGCAGTCTCCCTAGGACCAGACAGCTGCCTACAGACCCATATGAACCATTAAACCACTAACACGAGTACCCCTCCTCCTTCCCTACCACAATCCAAGCAATAAAAAACAGATAGAGGTTCTAAATATTCCCCACTCTATCCAGAATTAGAAAATAACTTCTGAAATGTCTAGAAACGGTACAACTTTCTTAGATCATCTGTCTATGTGCTTTACCAAATCAAGTATATTGTATTGTATGTACTAGAGTATATGAATAAAATAGCCAACTCATTACTCACAAATGGCGCTCTTCTGTTTTGCTTCCCACATTCCTATAAAAAAAAAATAGCACATGTTTATTTTAACAAATCTGCATAATGACCACGGCTCAGATTAAGACAAGGATATTGTATGGCTTAGTGATAAATGGGAATGCTAGAACACTTTCCCTAATATCCACAAACAATGCACTACTCCTGACAATTCCAGCTGGATGAGAACAGTTGCTGTTTAAAGCCCTGTAGACACGACCGGACTTTTCAACATCCAAAGTCTGACGGAATGATTCCAGCAGACGATTCGATCGTGTGTGGGCTGCAACGGACTTTTGATTCGCAAAAGTCTGACAGACTTTAGAAATGGAACATGCTTCAAATTTTTCCGCCAGAACTCTGCCGGACCCAGAAATCCGCTCGTGTGTGTGCTAGTCTGACGGACTAAAACCGACGCTAGGGCAGCTATTGGCTACTGGCTATGAACTTCCTTATTCGAGTCCAGTCGTACGTCATCACGTTCGAATCCGTCGGAGTTTGGTGTGATTGTGTGTGGCCAAGTCCGCTCATTCGGAAAGTCCGTCAGAACTCTGTCAGAACTCCGTCAGAACTCCGTCGAAAGTCTGTCGGACATAAGTCCTGTTGTGTGTACGCGGCATAACAGTTAAATCTATAATTGGTTATTTTCTTTTATTTTACATTTCTAAACTGATTTTAATCCTATTTTACCATTAATTTAAAACCTTTGCTTTTTATATAAACATTTCATACAACAAGCACCCAGAGAAAGCTGTTATTCTACCTTCTGATGCTTCGTCTCTCTTCTCTCCTATTAGCACTTCTCCCTTGTTTAAGTGATATCAGCCTCTTTCATTTTCCTAGCACCTTGCAAGTTATTTTTTCTCAAAGCCATAGCAGTACATTATGACATCTGCCCAGCCACATGGGGGAAAACCATACTAGCTTCTATTTTGGCGTATGTCATGCCTGGCAATAGCTATTGCCTAATTGGGATTTGGCCATTTATAAAGAAGTCACTGATCTTACCCAAGGCTATGGTTTTACAAGAGTATCCAAAAGGCCTAAATTGTCTGGATACTAAATTGCTTTTATTGCAACTTTAATACTCTCAGGCAGAGCTTTCGCTTGTACACTTTATTGCTCTGGAACTGCTCATGCTTGCACTGCTGGCTCTTAATCAGTTGGCTCACAAACTACAACGTACAATTTATACAAAGCCACATATACTTTTTTAAATACATGCGCAAACATTGTTATTTGTATTTGAATCAATAGCATGTTAGATAAAAGACAAAACAGAAGGCAACATTTTGCATTTTAGGTCACAACCTCAACTTTGGCAAATGTATTTGCCGGTAGACACATGCAAGAATTAGGCAAAAGAGGCAGAAACATTATAGAGCACTATTTCATATAATAGCCTGTGGGGTTTATTTACGAAAGGCAAATCTGCTTTGCACTTGCAGTGCACTTGGAAGTGCAGTCGCTCTAAACCTAAGGGATAGATCTGAAATGAGTGGAAGCTCTGCTGATTTTATCATCCAATCATGTGCAAGCTAAAATGCTGTTTTTTATTTTCCTTGCATGTCCCCCTCGGATCTACAGCGACTTTACTTCCAAGTGCACTTTCATTGCACTTTCAAGTGCACTTGCAGAGCAAAGTGGGTTTCCGTTAGTAAATATCCCCTGTATGTCCTTACACTGCACAGTCTGGCAGCAAGGCTCTTTTACATGTTTTTTGCCTCACCTTTTCTCCTCTATCAAGTCAGTGTCCACATAGGAGAGTTGGGAAATAGATGCAGAGCAGAGTATTACTGCATATGGAACTGTTCTTCTCTATGCATGAATGGATCAGCTACACACAAAAGCCCCTCATGAAATGAACTACAGGGAGGCATCAGGGAAAAGTATAGCATGCTGAGCTTTTCTCAAACTTTTCTTCGTTGTCTACCTAATCATTGGGTATATCTGGCATGATGTACAGACTGCATAGAAAACTATACCTCTTTATGCAAGAGAAATGTTAATTTACTAAAATGTGACAAGAAAATACAGAAAAGAGAAAGCTTTACGTATTGGAGTAAACTTGCAAAATGCAAAAAAACCATAGCAAGCCACGTCACTGATCTGCCTATACTAGACAGCTAAAAAATGCTTGAAAAACATAAAGACAAACAGATATTTTTGTTCTAATACAGCATTAGAATACAAGTAAAAGATGTACAGCCACTTTACCTCCAGTTCGCGCATGGTCTGAATGCGTACAGAGCATTTTCTGCCTCTCTCAATTAACTCAAGATCCACAGGGTCCATGAGAACAACAGACTTTAGTCCCGGGGTCTCTCCTTTTTCAACATGTTCTAAGAGGAGCCTGGCCTTTTCTGGTTTGTCACATATTACTGTGGAAATATCAGCTACCAAAAAATATTTGGTTAGATGTTTAATATTCTCCATATTTAAAAAATGACAAAATATGTACAGTTATCCAACTTTTATTTATTTTTTAATCAGAAGGCAAACCTTGTGTATTTGTAATAGCTGGCTAGATTGACAAAGCAAAAAACATAAGGGCAAAACTGGATTTTTGTACTTTCTGTATATTTCCTAAAGCCCCCTTAAGGACACAGGAATTGCAGGCTCATACTGCTGCCTACAGGAGGATAGGACACTAGCAAACTAAAAAATTGTGGGCCATCCCAGAACAACCCCTACTACTTCAGTTTTGTGGTAAAGTAGTACCAAAAAAATTATCATAAACACAGAGGGTGGGATCCAAGTCCCTCAATGGGCTCCAAGAAATATATATTACAGTAAGTACCAATAATCCTCTTTTCTTTCTCGTCCATTAAGGGATGCAGGAATTCAAAGGTTGTCATTTTTTCAGCTTTTAAACACATCTCTATGTTAGCCTGTGTCCATGTTTACATAGGTGTTTACAGATGTATTAGAAGAGCAGCATTTAGAAGCTGAAAAAAAAACATAATTTGCGTATTCAGGAGAGAAGTATTTGGGCAGAAAAAACACTGAGCGCACCTAAACACGTGCAAACACGCCTAAACACTAGGCACGTTTAGAGCTTGAGCATTCATTTATTCCAATGGCCAGGATAAATTAATTAAGAAACTACAAGTCCAGTCTTCCACTGTGGCAGATGTACTTGTAGTTGTCAATGGAATACAAGCATGCTGTCCAGCTTTGTAACGAACAGCCACTACATAGGCATGAGCAAGTTGAAGAGAGAACATGCAGGAACTTGACATTCCATCCACAATCTACTGATTGTGGGTACAACGCTTTGCAGGCTCCTATAGGAATAAATGAATAAGTGCACATATTTTTCCTGCAAAAATGTTTGCATTTATTATGTTTTCCTAAAAGGTGAACTTAGCCTTTAACCACTTCAATACAGGGCATTTATACACCCTTCCTTCCCAGAATAATTTTTAGCTTTCAGTGCTCTCACACTTTGCCAATTACTCAGTCATGCAACACTATACCCAAAAACAAATTTTTTATCAATTTTTTCATACAAAGTGAGCTTTCTTTTAGTGGTATTTAATCACCACTGGGTTTTTAATTTTTTGCGACATAAGTGGGAAAAAAAGAGTGAACATTTTAAAAAAAACAACACCTTTTTTTAGTTTCTATGATAACATTTTGCAAATAAGTCATTTTTGTTCACAAATTTGGGCCCAAATTTATACGGCTACATCTCTTTGGTAAAAATAACCCAAATTAGTGGTTATTATTTAGTCTCTCTGAAAGTTATAGAGTCTACAATCTATGGTGCAAATCATTGAAAATTGATCACACCTGACGCACTGATGGCCTATCTCATTTCTTGGGGTCCCGAAATGTCAGGAAAGTACAAATACCCCTCAAATGACCCCTTTTTGAAAAGTAGACAGTCAAAGGTATTTAGCATGAGGCATGGTGAGTTTTTTGAAGTTGTAATTTTTTCCCACAATTCTTGGGAAAATTAAAACTTTTTTTATTTTATTTTTTCACAAAAATGCCATAATAACAAGTTATTTCTCACACACAGCATATGCATACTTCCAATTACACTCCCAAATACATTCTGCTACTCCTCCCTAGTATGGCAATATCACATGTGTGTGACTTTTACACAGCCTGTTCATACAGAGAGGTCCAACATGCAGGGAGCACCATCAGGGGTTCTAGGAGCATACAATTACACCTCTAATTTCCTAACCACCTATTAAATTGGGAAGGCCCTGGAGCCCCAGGACAGTGGAATTACCCACAAAATGACCCCATTTTGGAAAGCAAACACCCCAACGTCTATTCTATGAGGCATAATGAGTCTTTTGAATGGTTCATTTTTTTTCCACAAGTCTTTGGAATATGTGTAAAGAAAATTAAAACGTATTTTATTTAATTTTTTACACAAAGTGGTCAGTTTATAAGATATTTCTAACAAAGCATGTATATAGCAAAAATGACACCCCAAAATACATTCTGCTACTCCTCCTGAGTATGGTGATAGCACATGTGTGAGGCTTTTACACAGCCTGGCCACACAGAGAGGCCCAACATGCAGGGAGCACCATCAGGTGGTTTAGGAGCATAAATTACACCTCTAATTTTCTAACGACCTATTACACTTTTGAAGGCCCTGGAACTTCCCCCCTAATTTCTATGATGTGTCTTCCTCTCCAATTTTATCTCAGCAGCTTTTAATTTCAACCACCCATTCAGAGAAGATCAGTTCCTGGTTTATTTTGAAATAAACCAGCGAAGAGCAAGAACTTATAGCTCAAAATCACTTTTCACTGGTAGGTAATTCGGAATAAGCTGTAAGGTGGTTTTCTAGAACTACCATAAAAAAAATATGTGTATTTATCAATAGCACAACGATAAAGCTTCATACTCTGGATTCATCAGAAATAGCTAATGTATGCTGCACACAGTGCCGATCCTGACCTCCCTGGGGCCCTAAGCAAAATTCTGCTAAGGGGCCCTCTACCTGACCCATGATGCCGTGAGCTATGTAAACCATTTGCCATTGCCACACAGTCACACATGACACTTCAGTGCTCCCAATACAATCCTCCCTACTTTAAACAAAACAGTTAAAGAATAAGTACAACAATATAGAATAGAATGAGATTCAAACAAACAATATGTATTGAATAGAGTTCAGAATCCCCAGAGAGCCTCCCCTTAAATCAGTGTCCTCAGACAGTCTCTCCCTACATCAGGATCCCCAGAGAGCCTTCCCTTACATCAGGGTCCCCAGAGAGCCTCCCCTTACATGAAGATCCCCAGAGAGTCTCCCCTTACGTCAGGGTCCCCAGAGAGCCTCCCCTTACATCAGGGTCCCCAGAGAGCCTCCCCTTATATCAGGGTCCCTAGAGAGCCTCCCCTTACATCAGGGTCTACAGAAAGCCCCTTCTTACATCAGGGTCCCCAGAGAGCCCCCCTTAAATCGGTGTTCTCAGAGAGCCCTTCCTTACATCAGGGTCCCCAGAGAGCCTACCTACTTACATCAGGGTCCCCAGAGAGACTCCCCCTACATCAGGGTCCCCAGAAAGCCCCTTCTTTCATCAGGTTCCCCAGAGAGCCCCCCACATATCAGTGTCCTCAGAGAGCCCCTACTTACATCAGGGTCCCCAGAGAGCCTCCCTACTTACATCAGTGTCTCCAGAGAGTCTCCCCCTACATCAGAGTCCCCAGAGTGCCTCTCCTTACATAAGGGTCCCTAGAGAGCCTCCCCTACATCAGGATCCCCAGAGAGCCTCCCCCTACATTAGGGTCCCCAGAGAACTCCCCTTACATCAGAGTCCACACAGAGGTTCCCCCTTACATCAGAGGCTGCACAGAGGTCCCCCCTTACATCAGAGTCTGTACAGAGGTCCCCCTTACATCAGAGTCAGCACAGAGTCTCTCCTTACATCAGAGACCACACAGAGCCCCCCCCCTTACATCAGGGTCTGCAAAGAGGCCCCCCCCCTTACATTAGAGTCCACACAGAGGTCCCCCTTACACCAGAGTCTGCACAGAGCCCCCCCCCCCCCCACATCAGAGTCTGCACAGAATTTCCACTTACACTGTAAGGGGGAGCTCTGTGGACTCTAATGTAAACGGGAATGCTGATTTAAGGGGGGATCTGATGTAAGGGGTGTTCTGGGAACCTTGAATTAAAGGGGGAATACTGTGACTCTGGTGTAAAGGGGGTCTCTGCTCACCAAAGCATCCCCCCTCTCCCCTCACTTATCTAAGTCCACAGAGCACCCCTTAAAATCATTTTATACACTGGGAGGCAGGAGAGAGGGTGAGCTTACTCACCCCAGGATGGAGGCTGAGGCTCAGATTGTCTGCAGCTTTTATTTTCTGGGTTCAAACATGCCCGGGAAGTGTGGGTGGGGCAGATCCAGGAGGAGGAGGAGTTGATGAGTCCTATCTCTTCTCACGTCCATTCAGAGAGAGGAGGGGATGTCATTGTCAGCGCTGGTGTACTCTGAGGCTGAGCTGTGTGTGAGAGACAACAGCTCAGCCATACAGCCATCTCTAGCAGGCATATGCCTACCGCTCTGCTGCAGCTCTGCAAACACAGCATTTGGAAGCGGCGGCCGGTGGCTTTGCATAGTGTCACTGGCCCCTCATTACCCAGACATGAGTGCAGCCTTTTTACAAAGCATCAAAGCGGCCCGGGGGAGATTGCCACCCTACCCCCCCGACCTTGGGGGCCCCCCCACAGTGGCGGGGCCCTATGCAGCTTGCGTAATAAGCGTATAGGGCGGATCAGCTCTGGCTGCACAATTATAACTTTAGAAGTGCTACATCATTTTAGTTATATTCTTATCAGCTGTAATATATTACATAGCTATACATAATGAACTTACCCATGTTAATAATATACCGAATTGCACCATGACCCAGAGTGTCATATAGTGGAACGACCACCATGGAGTATGTGTAGCAAGCGAGTTCAGAGATAATCCACTGCAGAGACAAACATATTTCTTGTTTCCAGGCCACAGTATGAAATAATACAAAATAATATACTAATATCATGCAGCAAGCTTTATAATACCTCTGGGCGGTTCTGGGCAAAAACCCCAATGAACTGATCAGTTGAAGCCATGCATCCCTGATATAGTAATCCCGATCCTAACCACTCTGCTCTGTTTGACACCTGTCAAGAATTCAGAAAAACACAGTTAACATAGTTAATAAAAGGCCAACATTTTCACTGACAGAAACAATGTAATTTATACTTCTATCATACAGATTTGTTTTTCTGGAATAAAGAACAATGGAAATAACATTGTTTTCAATAGTGCCTGTTCACATCAATGCATCTTAGCACAGGGAGATTTTAGAAAAGGCTCCTGTACTACTTTGCTGTGATTCCAGCACAACTTTGGTCCCACAGAATATGCAAAGCACCTAAAAGTAGCATCACCTGTCCTACAGCCTCGGGAGTCAGGAGGACTGACTCCCAATCACATGATCATTGTGGTTATCTGTAATTGGCTATCACAGTGATCATTCCATAAAACCTGTCTCTGTATTTTCTTTCTCTTCTAAACTGAGAAATAAAAAAAAAAAAAAAAACATACTTACTTTGTATCTTTTTCTACTAATTAGTATATTTAGGCCTTGTAAACACTGGACTGGACTCTAAACTCCCCTGCATGTTATATGTGTTCATGCACAAATATGCCCCATACACACGGCTGGACATTCCGACAGATTTTGGCCGAAACTTGTCTTGCATACACATGGTCGCACAAAGTTGTCAGAAAATCTGATAGTTCGGAACGAGGTGACGTACAAAACGTACAACGGGACTACGTAGAGGACAGTAGCCAATAGCCTTTGTCTCCAAATTTTTTCTGAGCATGCGTGGCACTTTGTGCATTGGAATTCTCTACAAACGATCGGAAAAAGTCTGATTGGATTTTGTTGTCAGAAAATTTTAGATCCAGCTCTCAAACCTTTTCTGTTGGAAATTCTTGAAAAACTGCAGATATTGTGGGTGGGTCTGTTGTCTGAAGCTCGGTGGGTGGAGTCGTGATGTCAGTAGACTCCCCCTCCACCTCTACACTCCCCTTATCAACATGCATATTCTCCTGTGTATTTCTTACACTGAACTCCTGCTATGATCTCTAACATCCAGTCAAAACCCAGAAAAGTCCCCACATGACTTCAGCATGCCAAATCATGCTGAGGTGTGGAACAGCCAATCCTTGCAGAGCAGCAGAAACAAGGAGTGTGTGGGAATTAAAAAATAATACATGTCTTAGGCTAGTGCACGAGATATGTAAATCACCTGTCAATCACAGAAAGGGGGAAGAATGGAGAAAGATGTCACAGTTTGTCCATTTTATCTCACTGAAAAAAGATATGAGGATTGCTCAGAGCTGGATTAGCTGTTTGTGGCAAGACTGGGCACAGCTGATCTGAAATCCCATACTCTATATCAGTGGTTCTCAACCGGGGTTCCACGAGAGGTCCCCAGGGGTTCTGCAGCGATCTGTCAGTCAGGCAACTGACAGGAGTATCGCACAGACACAGGCAGAGATAGGCAGGGAAGCAGCTGGGATCCTATTGGCTGGAGCGCGCTGTTCCCTACAGGCCCCTCCTCCCTCTTGTCCTTCCCAAGTACATGACATCATCTGGACAGGATAGGAAGAGGAGGGGCCTGAGGGGGCACAGCGCGCCACTAGAAGAGAAATGAAATGTGCTCTGAAGCCAGAAGAAGAAAGTCACCGGTACTGTGCCCAGCGGTGTTCTCCTCCCCCACCCCGCACAATGTGCCCAACAGTCCCATTTTATGTCCCCTGTCATGTCCCCGACCCCATGTAATGTGCCCTGTCCCATGTCATGTGCCCTGTCCCATGTAATGTGCCCTGTCATGTGCCCTGCCACATGTAATGTGCCCTGCCCCATGTAATGTGCTCTGTCCCATGTAATGTGCCCTGCCTACATGTAATGTGCCCTGTCATGTGCCCTGCCCCATGTAATGTGCTCTGCCCCATGCAATGTGCCCTGCCCCATGTAATGTGCCCTGCCTCATGTAATGTGCTCTGCCCCATGTAATGTGCCCTGCACCATGTAATGTGCCCTGTTCCATGTAATGTGCCCTGCCCCATGTAATGTGCTCTGTGATGTGCTCTGCCCCATGTAATGTGCTCTGCCCCATGTAATGTCCCCTGTCATGTGCTCTGCCCCATGTAATGTGCTCTGTCATGTACTCTGCCCCATGTAATGTGCCCTGTCCCATGTAAGGTCCCCTGTCATGTCTCCTGCCCCATGTAATGTGCCCTGTCCCATGTAATGTCCCCTGTAATGTGCTCTGAATCTGCAGGAAAAGAAAGCATGAGTTTCACATTAAATAAGTATGTGTTAATATTTATTCTTTTATTTAATGCTATTTCTACAAATATTTTTTGTTATCAACAGCTCGCTGATCATACCAATGTTCCGTGAGCTGTAGAACATTATTTCAGGGGTTCATCGAGATCTCAACCTTTTTGCCAGGGGTTCCTCCAAGGTAAAAAGGTTGAGAAACACTGCTCTAAATTGTGCCAGACAAAAAAAAATAAAAAATTTGGGTTTACATCCACTTTAATGCAAAATTGAATTTATTGGTGTTTTTTTTTTCTCTGCCTGGGGCTCTGCTTTGATAAAGATGCCCTAATATATGTGTGTGTGTAATCATGCTCGTTGATACTCTATAATGCCTATTCATTAGAGCTACTGTACATTCTGTAGATTGTGAGCACTTTCTATGTATTCTTTTGTGTTTCAGTGTTTATTTTTATATGCGTTTCTCTGTAACAGGAAGTAAAAAGACATTTATTCTTATAAAAAATGCTTTAAGTAAATGCTCATATATCTGCTAAATTGCTTTACAATTACGCAAATGTACAAAGTAGGCCTACAGATTGCAAGCATACAAAGCAAATGGCTCTTTCAATGCTTTTCTTCAGTTGCTGATTGAAAAGAATGATGTAGAAAAATGATATTGATACAAGTAAAACAGCAGAAAATCTGCAGGTGTTCTTAACATTATGTAACTCCCAAACTGCCCCACACTGTAGCAGTGAAATCATAGTTTAAATATAACTGAAGGCAAAACTTTTATTTTAGTTTTGGATACAGTGCAGTGGGACTAGAACACTTGAAACATTTTATTGCTGTCTATGCCCCCGTTAACCACTTCAGCTCCGGAAGGTTTTACCCTCTTTCTGACCAGGCAATTTTTTGCGATACGGTACTGCTACTTTAACTGACAATTATGCGGTTGTGCGGCGATATACCCAAAAAATATTTTTGTCCTTTTTCCCTACAAATAATGCTTTATTTTTTGGTGGGATTTTATCACCCCTGCGTTTCTTACTTTTTTGTGCTATAAACAAAAGAAGACCGACATGTTTGAAAAAAAAAACACCAATGTTTTTTACTTTCTGCTATAAAATATAACCAATAAAAACATGTAAAACATTGAATTTCTTCACTGATTTAGGTCAGAATGTATTCTGCTACATATTTTTGGTAAAAAAAAAATCCCAAGAAGCATATATTGATTGGTTCGCACAAAAGTTAAAGCATCTACAAACTATGGGATATTTTTTTTTTACTAGTAATGGCGGCGATCAGCGACTTATAGCGGGACTGGGGAAAAAAAATCGGACACCTAACTGACACTTTTGACTCTTTTTGGGGACCAGTGACACTGTACAGTGATTAGAGCTAAAAAATATGCACGTCACTAAGCTAATGACACTGGCAGGGAAGAGGATAACATCAAGGGCAATCAAAGGGTTAAATGTATGCCTAGGTTGTGCTTGTGGGGGAAGGCAGAGATCTGTGTTCCTGCTTAGCAGAAACACAGGATCAAAGCTTTCCCTGCTGACAGAATGACAATCTGTCTTGTTTACATAGGCAGACTTCTGTTTTGTTCGTGTCCCGAACAATCGGCAGGTCCCGGCAGACGTTGAGTCTGCCGAACCTGCTGATTGGCTCCTGAATGAATGAATGAATGAAATACTTGTATAGCGCACAATGCAAACTGAATCGCCTCTGCGCGCTGTGGCGAGCTTTGATCATCTGCTAAAAGAGGAAGGTCTTGAGTTTTTTCCTAAAAGCCAGGTGATTTTCTTCCAGGCTGATGTTGATTGGTAGAGCATTCCATAGCTGAGGCCCTTCAACAGCGAATCTCCGATCCCCCTTGGATTTATACCGGGCTTTGGGCACGAGGAGGAGGTTTTTGTTGGCTGATCAAAGACTGCGGTTTGGTGTGTAATGATTTATTTTCTCCATTAGGTATTGCAGAGCTTCTCTATGCAAGCATTTGTGAGTGAGGCAAAGGATCTTGAACGTGATCCGATTTTTTACGGTTAGCCAATGTAAGCTCCTCAGCGAAGGAGAGATGGATTCCCAGGGTTTTTTTTCCTGTTATCAGCCTTGCCGCCGTGTTTTGGATCAGTTGTAATCATGCAAGTTGATATTGCTGATATTGATATTAATCCTATGTAAAGCGAATTTGTGTCCAATCACAGCAGGAGCGGGTCGCCAGCGGTGTGTGCCCCAGATCTGCAAGTGTTAGATCTTGTACTAGGTATGTGATCTGGAACAGAGCGACTGCCCTGCCACAGTAAATGTACATGGGATGGTCACTAAGTGATTAAAGAGATTCATCCTCTCTATTTGTCCTGTTTATCAATATCATTAAAAGTGAAAGTAAAAGAAAATTTCACATTTTATATTGTCTCTAAAAAAGTAATAGAGGGGAAACCTTCCAATGGACACATTCGGTCTGGTGACTTTGGATCCCCAAGGAATTCCCTTCATTTGCAGGGATTTCCTATCAAATCATGTTTGGCTATGGGACAGGACATTAAAGGGGTTGTAAACCCTAGTTTTTTAAAAAAAACAAAAAATACAAACATGCCACTCCACTGTGCAATTGGCTTTGCAAAGAGTGGCCCGATTATCCTCTTTGGGGTTCCTCAGCAGCGCTGGTGACTCCTCCCCGCATTGAGTGTCCACGTTGGAGATGCGCTCTCCTTGGTGGACACCCGTGCAGGCGCGCTCCCGGGTCCCGCATCTGTTCCATTCACACAGAATGCAGGACTCAGATCCATCCCTGGACGAATTTGATTGACAGCAGTGAGAACCAATGGCTGCCCTGCTATCAATTTATCCAATCAGGATGCGAGACACCAGGTAGAGCTAGTGTGCTTGTTTACGGGCGGAGAAGGATCGGGGTCAGGTAAGTAAAACTGGGGCTCAGGGGGCTGCATGGGGACACAGATGTAAGGAGGGACTGCTTTGATGGGGACACAGATGTAAGGAGGGACTCCTTTGATGGGGACACAGATGTAAGGAGGGACTCCACTGATGGGGACACAGATGTAAGGAGGGACTCCACTGATGGGGACACAGATGTAAGGAGGGGCTCCACTGATGGGGATACAGATGTAAGGAGTGACTCCTCTGATGGGGACACAGATGTAAGGAGGGGCTCTGCTGATGGGGACACCGATGTAAGGAGGGGCTCCACTGATGGATTACACAGATGTAAGGAGGGACTCCGCTGGGGATATAGATGTGAGGAGGGCCACTGCTGAGGGCACCTTATGTAAGGAGGGACTCCACTGGGGACACTGATGTAAGGAGGGACTCTGCTGGGGGCACCTGATGTACGGAGGGAGTCTGCTGGGGCACCTGATGTAAGGAGGGACTCTGCTGGGGGCACCTGAAGTAAGAACGGACTCCGCGGGGGGGCACTTGATGTAAGGACAGACTCCACTGGGGGCACCTGATGTAAATACGGACTCCGGGGGCCTCTGATGTAAGGACGGACTCCGCTGGGGGCCCCTGATGTAAGGAGGCACTCCGCTGGGGGCACCCGATGTAAGAACGGACTCCGCTGGGGGCACCCGATGTAAGGACAGACTCTGCTGGGGGCACCTGATGACATCTGGTGGCAGGCGACGTAGCAGGTGACACGTTTAGGACACCCACTGATTCTGCATTATGGTACGTTCAGTGACAGCCTTCACAGTGTTAAGTGTTAAGAGGTTCTTAGTCTGAACACAGGAGGGGAGGCTGGAAGGAAAAAATGCACCATTAAGAATTTAACTTGTGGATGAATGGCCAGATTCCCAGGGAGACGCCAGAGAGTGACACAGGGGCTTAACACTGTGAAGGTGAAGGCTGGTTTCCCCCAGTAGGGGTATGGATCTGGTGAGCGCAACATAATTTATTTTCACCAAAGTGCACCGGGCTTCTCTGTGGATACTTGCACAAGGCACCACTTAGAAATCATACACTGGCTAGGAACTGTTTAACACATCATAAAGGACTTATTGGCACTTTACATCTATAGGATAAAAAGATTTTATTTTATTTTGATTTTAGTTTTTAACATATTTCATCTGTTTCACGTAGTTTTTTTTTTTTTTTTTTTGGGCATGAGGTCCCTGTTACGGGACACACAATTCACTTTCCTAATTTTTTTTTAACACCGATGAATAATTGTTTAGACCACTGCACTGATAAGGAAGTATTCTATTAACACTATTAGAGGACTGTATAGTGACACACATAGTAAATCTAAAGGTATATAGCCAACTCTACCTGATTTTCTTTTCATGTATCATGCATCCGCCCCTGATGATTGGATAGATCCCATGAAACGCGTTGGGCTTAACCTAGATGCAATGCATACATACCTATATGGTTTTTGGATCCAGGCAATATTGTGGATTATAACTGTTATATTATAGTGATTTTCTATTATGGAGGATAATACTATTGTATATTCTATTTGTACTTTTAACATGTAAATGATTTGGATACATGATTTGTTATATTATGTGCCATTATTGCATGTATTGTCTACCATATACCTACTCAATAATGGCAAACATGATTACCTGATTACAAGTTTACATACTTGTTCGTGTTTTACTTTGACTCTTTCGATTAGCCACAATATACACACCTTATTTAAAGTCCCGACCCTCTTTCTTTTATGTGCTAATTTTCCAGAAAGCTCATAAACCCTATTTAGTCTGGGCTTGTTAATAGTGAACTATTTAAATAACTAATTTAATGTTTTAACAGGATAACAAAAAATAAATAAAAAATAGATAGATAGATAGATAGATAGATATGCAGTATCGGAGGTTTTTCCATGAATGTTGTTTAGCATGGATAGAGGAATCTACTGCATTAGAAAAAAAACTGTATGTGTATAACCAGCTTAAGAAAAATTCTCCACTTTCATGTAAAATTATATTTTCAGTTAGACTGACTTCTAAAATACATTATATTATAAAGCAAAATAATAAAGGAAATACTATATTCTCACCTCTTTGTATGACAGCCACTCATAAGGCTGGTTGGGTTTCCTGGATCCTAAACATGGTTCATTTTCTATCAAAATAAAAGAGTGTGTTTTACAATCATTACAACTACATACTGCATTTAATTCTAACACTGATATAAAAAAAAAACACAAAAAAAAAAAAACTAAGGGAATTCTATGGTCACAGCATACAGTTTCATTTTTTAACATCTGCATTGTAATAGCAATACAAACAATATTTTTTTTTGACAATCAAATATAAGCTTACTTGAAAAATCAGTTTCATGTTGTGAGTGCTGCCTGTCTGCTAGCCATCTCTTTCCACAACTTCCTAGCTTTCCTGCATGCTTTGTAGTTATTCCTCCTGTTTACTCGTGATGTGTAAGGACTACATATCCCATGGTACCTTGCTTCGCTCAAGCAGTGACTGCTGTACTGACTCCACCTCCTTAAACTCTGCTGTAGTTCAGGAGGCAGGCTCTGTGAAATGTGTGGCACAGCAGCACCTTCTCACAGGACTTAAATATGAAGTCACAGCACAATATGCTGTAAAACCATGTGCTTATTTATTGTAAGAACAAAGAGTCAAACCAATTAAAAATCCATATACTTAAAAAGTACACTGCATCCTCAAGTGTGCATGCTTTGTCTAAGCCATACACCATAAGCTTATTGCATGTAATGACATCCAAAATAGTGCTGCTTACTTAAAGCGGACCTCCACCCTGAAGTGGAAGTTCTGCTCATCTGATCCCTCCCCCCCTCCGGTGTCACAATCGGCACCTTTCAGGGGGGTGCAGATACCTGGATTATCCGCTTCCGGGACAAGCTCACCGCAGCTCACCGCAGATGCCCCACCCCCCGTTGTGTTCTGGGAAACACACAGTTCCCAGGACACAGCGGGGACCAGTAGAGATGCGCAGTGTGACTCGCGCATGCGCAGTAGGGAATCGGGCAGTGAAGCCGCAATGCTTCACTTCCCGATTCCCTGACAGAGAATGGTGGCGGGGGCAGCAGAGAGACGAGCGATTGCTCGTCATCTGTCGCCGACATCGCTGGACCCTGGGACAGGTAAGTGTAAATTTATTAAAAGTCAGCAGCTGCAATATTTGTAGCTGCTGGCTTTTAATATTTTTTTTAAAGGTGCAGCTCCTCTTTAAGACCGGGGTGGTAACAAGCTAGTACTGAGATGGAATGTAGGGGCCAGCTTCTAATGCTCCAACAATGAGTGGCGGTGGGGCTAAGGCTCGGATAGAAGATCAAAACACTTTGGGAACCCCGCTATGAAGCCTAAACAGAATCCCAGGGTACAGAGCCAACATGCTGGATGTGATGTCATTAGCTGGGAGAAAAACTGCTGACCAAAAGCAATGGGGCTAGAACACACGCTAAGCTGGAGTCAGGTGTATGTCGCGGCTGTGTAAACTGTGTTTACTGTGCTTCAGTTGTTTGTGAATGAACTGGAAGCTCTGTACGGAGCCCTTCCTGTTCGTTCATTCTTCATGATTTTATTCTCTAATTGTGCTACAGCCTAAGGTGGACTTTGAAGGCACTAATTACATAACATGCTCAGGGCCGGTGCACCCACTAGGCGGATTAGGCAGCCGCCTAGGGCGCACTGCCGCCTAGGGGCGCAGCCGACCCTTGCATCCCCTTTCTTCCTCTTCTCCCACCCCCAAGCTCCCGGCAGAGCCACTGACAGGGGACCCGGGGAGCAAGGAGTTCAGTGCGGCGGGAGGGTGGTAGCCAAGCGCTGTGGTGTGCAGCTTCTCCCCTCTCCCTCCCAGGATTTCACAATGCTGGAGGGAGAGGGACGTCTGTGTAGCAAGGCAGGGAGCCAATAGCGCTCCTCTTCTGAGTGGGAGGGCGTGACTGCTGAGTTGCTCCGCCTCCCACTAACTCCTTAGCCAATCGTATTGTCCAGCCCGCCACATTTGACCAGAAGATGTTGGTCAGAGCAGGGAGGGATGGAGAGGACCCGACATACCTGAGCATGGGGAAGGTATGAGATAAAACTTGTCCCAATGCTGGCTGCAGAAACGTATCAGTGTCCTCCTTCTCCTGTGCTGTGTTTAGGATATGCAGAGATCACACTGATCGGGATGACTTCCCCTTGTCTTCTCAAGCTGCTTCTTATCTGTGGTTTTATTTATTTACACTGAACACAGGACAGGAGAATGCTGATTAGACTTCTGCAAGACCTGCAATGACTGCTGTTTCTATAGCTATATGTGTCCATCCATGATTTGTTTGACCTTTTATTTATCTTTGAAGGAATTAGGTTGGTCAGGCTGGGAGCGTCTCAGACCTGTTAACCATTTACTGTCCTCCTGTGCTTAAGAAATTACTGTTAGTTTTTTTTGTTTTTTTGGCACATTGTTATATCTTGTAAACTCCTGTTTACACATATTGCAGTGATCAATGTTTTTCCACACTGGTCACTGCTAGCCTAGGAAACGCTTGTACTATGTCCCTAGTCTCTGACCCTCTTCTGTACCCTGTCGGCAGTCTCTGACCCTCTTCTGTACCCTGTCCGCAGTCTCTGACCCTCTCCTGTACCCTGTCGGCAGTCTCTGACCCTCTTCTGTACCCTGTCCCCAGTCTCTGACCCTCTTCTGTACCCTGTCCCCAGTCTCTGACCCTCTTCTGTACCCTGTCGGCAGTCTCTGACCCTCTCCTGTACCGTGTCGGCAGTCTCTGACCCTCTCCTGTACCCTGTCGGCAGTCTCTGACCCTCTCCTGTACCCTGTCGGCAGTCTCTGACCCTCTCCTGTACCCTGTCGGCAGTCTCTGACCCTCTCCTGTACCCTGTCGGCAGTCTCTGACCCTCTCCTGTACCCTGTCGGCAGTCTCTGACCCTCTCCTGTACCCTGTCGGCAGTCTCTGACCCTCTTCTGTACCCTGTCGGCAGTCTCTGACCCTCTTCTGTACCCTGTCCGCAGTCTCTGACCCTCTTCTGTACCCTGTTGGCAGTCTCTGACCCTCTCCTGTACCCTGTCCGCAGTCTCTGACCCTCTCCTGTACTCTGTCGGCAGTCTCTGACCCTCTCCTGTAGCACGTTTTGCAGTCTTTGACCCTCTCCTGTACCCTGTCGGCAGTCTCTGACCCTCTCCTGTAGTATTTCTGCAATTAAGGGGGGCTATAGGTATGTTGGGTGGTGAGGGAAGAGGGCTGTGGGCGCAGTGGGTGGTAAAGCAAGGGAGGCTGCAGGCACAGTAGATGATGAAGAAAGGGGTCCCAGATGCAGTGGGTGGGGATGAAAGGCATGCCTAGGCACAAGTGATGGTTAAGGCGGGCCTGTAAAGAAAAATGTAATGTATAATTCAGGGCAAGGGGCTTCATAATCCAGAGCCCACCAAAATCTTCAGCACCAGGCCCATGATGCTCGTAATCCAGGCTGAGCAGTCGCACTTGCAATTGGCCCTGGTGTTCACAGTGAAATAATTAAAACTGACAGATTGTCACACAATACACACTGGGATCTGTGATCAAAGAGTGTGTTGTGCTATTATTTAATGACACTTCACAAAGCCATGCAGGGCATGTTTTTTTATTTTTTATTTTTTTGGGGGGGGGGGGGGGGGGGCGCAAGTAGCTGGTCTTGCCTAGGGTGCAAAATAGTCTAGCACCGGCCCTGAACATGCTGATTACAGTAAAAATAAATAATGAATAAACAAATATATAAAAGACATATTGAACATTCCATGTTCAATATGTCTTTTATACTTTATATACATTTGTTTAATATTTTTTTTATGTAATCAGCATGTTATGTAATTAGTGCTTTAACCACCTCAATACAGTGCACTTACACCCCCTTCCTGACCAGACAAATTTTCAGCTTTCAGCACTCTCAGTTTGAATGACAATTACTCAGTCATCCAACACTGTACCCATATGAAACTTGCATGCTTTTTTTCACATAAATAGAGATTTCTTTTAGTGGTATTTAATCACTAGTGGGTTTTTTATTTTTTGTGCTATAAATAAAATAAAACGTAAATGTTGTCAAAAAAATGCCCTTTTCTTTGCTTCTGTCATAAATTTTTGCTAATTAGTCATTTTTCTTCATACATTTTGGCTAAAATTTATACTGCTACATATCTTTGGTAAAAATAACCCACATTAGTGTATATTATTTGGTCTTTGTGAAAGTTATAGAGTCTACAAACTATGGTGCTAATCACTGAAAATTGATCACATCTGATCAGGCCTTCAGTACATCAGGTGTATCTCATTTCTTGAGACACTAAGGCCTCATGCACACGGACGTTTTTACAGCCGCTTTTTTGAGCTTTTTTTGCAGCTTAAAAACAGCTGTCCATGTTAGTCTATGGCTTCATGCCCACCTAGACGTTTTTGAGCTGCAAATGGCATAGGCGTTTTTAAGCTGTAAAAAAAACCCAGGACCAGTGCGTTCCGTGGCGTGGAGCTAGAGCTGTAAAAACGCGAATCGCGGGAAAACGCGCAAAAACGCGCACAAACGCGCATAAACGCGCAACATATTTTCTTTGTTTTCTGAGTCCTATAGCCAAGAGATGTGCTTCTTAAAAAAAGCTACTTAACGCTAACGCTAAAAAACGCGCAAAAACGCGCAAAAACGCCAATGCAAAACGCGGTAAAAATCACGTTTTTAACAACAATTTTTCCAGGCATCGGAGCTAGCTTTGCAGCCAGTTTTTTAAAACGTCCGTGTGCATGAGCACTAACAAGTCAGGAAAGTACAAATATCCCCCAAATGACCCCTTATTACAAAGTAGACATTCCAAGGTATTAAGTAAGTAGCATGATGAGTTTTTTTTAATTGTAATTTTTTCCCACAATCCTTTGCAAAATAAAGATTTTTTTTTATTATTATTTTTTTTTTACAAAATTGTCATATTATCAGGTTATTTCTCACACACAGCATATGCATACAACAAATTACACCCCAAAATACATTCTGCTACTCTTCCCGAGTACGGCGATACCACATGTGTGAGACTTTTACACAGCCTGGCCACATACAGAGCACCAACATTGATGTAGTACCTTCAGACGTTCTACGAGCAAAAATGACGCATCTCATTTCTCAACCACCTATTACACTTTTGAAGGCCCTGGAGCACCAGGACAATGGAATTCCCATAAAATGACCCCATTTTGGAAAGCAAACACCCCAACGTATAATCTGTGAGGCATAATGAGTCTTTTGAACAGTTCATTTTTTTCCAGGTCCAAGTTTTTGGAATATGTGGAAAAAAATTAAAACGCATTTTTTTTACACAAAGTTGTCAATTTATAAGATATTTCTAACACATAGCATGTATATAGCAAAAATTACACCCCAAAACACATTCTGCTACTCCTCCTGTGTAGGACTTTTACACAGCCTGGCCACATAGGCCGAACATTGAAGTAGTACGTTCAGGCGTTCTAGGAGCATAAATGACACATCTCATTTCATTCCTACCCATCACACTTTTGAAGGTCCAGGAGCACCAGGACAGTGAAATTACCCACAAAATGACCCCATTTTGGAAAGCAAACACCCCAACGTATATTCTATGAGATGCAAATAGGTACTCGGGTACTCTGATGGGCTGGAGATAGGTACTCTGGTACTCTGATGGCCTGGTGACAGGTACTCGGGTACTCTGATGGCCTGGTGACAGGTACTCGGGTACTCTGATGGCCTGGTGACAGGTACTCGGGTACTCTGATGGCCTGGTGACAGGTACTCGGGTACTCTGATGGCTTGGTGGCAGGTACTCTGATGGCTTAGTGACTGGTATTTGGGTACTCTGAAGGGCGGTGACAGGTACTCAGGTACTCATATGGACTGTGACAGGTACTCGGGTATTAAGATGAACTGTGACAGGTACTCAGATGAACTGTGACGGCTACTCAGATGGACTGGGACAGGTACTCAGGTACTCAGATGAACTGTGACAGGTACTCGGGTACTCAGATGGACTGGGACAGGTACTCGGGTACTCTGATGGGCTGTGACAGGTACTTAAATACTCTGATGGACTGTGACAGGTACTCTGATGGACTGTGATTGACAGGTACTATGAGGGGTGGTGACAGGTCCTCTTTATTGGGGGGGGAAATCAGTGTGATTGGTGTACACTGCAGGCGGTAACGAGATGTTACCGCAATCCCCTCCTCACACACGATCGGTGTGTGAGGAGGAGAACCCGGTAACATCTCGTTACCGCAGTTTGCTTACATTTTAGTTGATTGGCTGTGAAAGGATCACAGCCGATCACGTGGGTAAACAGCCGGCCAATGGCTGTTTACCAGCGTCGGTGACGAGCAGTGTTCCCGGGGAACACGCTGCCACCGACGTGCACGCGCAGCGCGCATGCGCCATGCACAGTGGGGGTGTGACCATCTGTGATCGGCCGTGACTTCATCACGGCCGATCGCGTGGTAAACAGCCATAACCAATGGCTGTTCACCCACTTCGGTGGCGAGCGGTGTCTCCGTGACACTCCGCCACCAAAGAAACAGGGATGCGCGCGCACGATCGCGCGCATTCCCTGTTTAAATGGGAGGCCGTCATATGAGGCCGTCATATTACGGCCTCCCGCCACAATAGGTGCGCCGCCTGGCCGTCATTCGACAGCCGGCGGTCAGAAAGTAGTTAAAAGTCCACCCAAGGGGTATTTATTTTGGTCGAGATGGAGAATGAGGGTTATTTCCTCAATCAACTTTCTCTCTATTTCATCAACACAGCAATTGAAATGAAAGCTGTTATCACTGTGTTGGACTTGTCATCCGTCGGCTCAGCGGGGATCAAGAGAGCGAGCAGACAGCTAAATACAGATCTACAGGTCTGAAAGGCGTCTTACAGTGCAAATTTGCTTTACCCTCAAAATAACTAAGCACACAACCATTAACGCCTAAACCAGTGGCAAGTGAAATGTCCAAATTGGGCCCAATTAGCCATTTTCCCTCCATGGTGTCACGTGACTCGTTAGTGTTACAAGGTCTCAGGTGTGAATAGGGAGTAGGTGTGTTAAATGTGGTGTTATCGCTCTCACTCTCTCATACTGGTCACTGGAAGTTCAACATGGCACCTCATGGCAAAGAACTCTGAGGATCTGTAAAAAAATTATTGTTGCTCTACATAAAGATGGCCTAGGCTATAAGAAGATTGACAAGACCCTGAAACCAAGCTGCAGCAGGGTGGCCAAGACCATACATCGGTTTAACAGGACAGGTTCCACTCAAAACAGGCCTCGCCATGGTCAACCATAAAAGTTGCATGCACATGCTCAGCGTCATATCCAGAAGTTGTCTTTGGGAAATATATATATGAGTGCTGTCAGCATTGCTGCAGAAGTTGAAGGGGTGGGGTTCAGCCTTTCAGTGCTCAGACCATACGCTGCACACTGCATCAAATTGGTCTGCATGGCTCTCATCCCAGAAGGAAGCCTCTTCTAAAGATGATGCACAAGAAAGCTCGCAAACAGTTTGCTGAAGACAAGCAGACTAAGGACATTGATTACTGGAACCATGTCCTGTGGTCTGATGAGACCAAGTTAAACTTATTTGGTTCAGATGGTGTCAAGCATTTGTGGCTACAACCAGGTGAGGAGTAGAAAGACAAGTGTGTCTTGCCTACAGTCAAGCATGGTGATGGCAGTGTCATGGTCTGGGGCTGCATGACTGCTGCTGGCATTGCTGAGCTGCAGTTCACTGAGGGAACCATGAATGCCAACATGTACAGTGACATACTGAAGCAGAACATGATTCCCTCCCTTCGGAGACTGGGCTGCAGGGCAGTATTCCAAGATGATAACAACCCCAAACACACCTCCAAGATGACCACTGCCTTGCTAAAGAAGCTGATGGTAAAGGTGATGTACTGCCCAAGCACGTTTCCTGACCAAAACCCTATTGAGCATCTGTGGGGCATCCTCAAATGGAAGTTGAAGGAGTGCAAGGTCTATAACATCCACTAGCTCAGTGATGTCATCATGGAGAAGTGGAAGAGTACTCCAGTGCCAACCTGAGAAGCTCTGGTTAACTCCATGTCCAAGAGGGTTAAGGCAGTGCTGGAAAATAATGGTGGCCACACAAAATATTGACACTTTGGGCCCAATTTAGACATTTTCCCTTAGGGTACTTACTTAGTACTCACTTTTGTTGCCAACAGTTAAGACATTAATGGCTGTGTGTTCAGTTATTTTGAGGGAACAGCAAATTTACACTGTTATACAAGCTGTACACTCACTACTTTGCATTGTAGCAAAGTGTCATTTCTGTAGTGTTGTCACATGAAAAGATATAATAAAATATAAAATCAAAAAAATTGAAAGGTGTGTACTCACTTTTGTGAGATACTGGGCGTAATTTACTAAGATGAATGCGCTGAGCCAGTTCATACCTTAATTTGTGCGCCAGATAAATTATTAATTGAGCATGTGAACCGGCGCACGCATAAGCGCAGCAGATAATATGCCGGCGCACGCAATAATGATATGCAATTGATAATAGCGCACGCCGTATCATTAACAGTCCATTCACACAAGGGCAACACGACTTCCAGTGCGACTTTGGGAGGCAACTTGGACACGACTTGAGTATGAATCACAGCGCGACTTGGGGCGACTTACAACTTTAAGTTGCCCCCAGGCCAGGCGACTTTAATAATAAAAAAAAAAAAACGGCATGGGTTTCCTTCCAAGACCATACCTGGCCCTTCAGGTCTGGCATGGATTTTAAGGGGAACCTCGTGACAAAAAAAAACAAAACAGATCCCAACCACCCTCCCCCCCCCCCCCGTGTGAGAGTTTTTGACAATTCCTTTATTAAAGTCTTCTTCTTTTCATCTTCTTCGGGTCTTCTTCCTTCTTCTTTCCTTCATCCTTTGGTTTCTTCCTCCATCTTCTTCTTCCTCCGATCCTCTGCTTCTTGCTGCGGTGTTCTCGTCCGACATCTTCCTCCACAGCGTCTCATCTTCCTCGCTTCCTTCTCGGGCCACTCCCGCTGTCAAAAACTCTCTTGTTATTTTTAATACTTTTGTGGTGAAATGGTAGGCCCTTACCATTTCACACAAGGGGGAGGCCGGGATCTGGGGGTCCCCTTGTTAAAGGGGGCTTCCAGATTTCGATAAGCCCCCTGCCCGCAGACCCCCACAACCACCAGCCAGGGTTGTGGGGATGAGGCCCTTGTCCTCATCAACATGGGGACAAGGTGCTTTTGTTCAGGAGTGGGGGCGCTCTCTCGCTCCCCCCTCTTTGCCTGCGGCCTGCCATGTTGCGTGCTCGGATAAGGGTCTGGTATGGATTTTGAGGGGGACCCCCATGCCATTTTTTTTTTGGCACGGGGTTCTCCTTAAAATCCATGCCAGACCTGAAGGGCCTGGTATGGATTGTGAGGGGGACCCCCAGGCCATTTTTTTTTTTTGGTGTGGGGTTCACCTTAATATCCATACCAGACCTGAAGGGCCTGGTATGGAATTTCAGGGGACCCCATGCATTTTTTTTCTTATTTTTAAATAGCCTTACAAAAAACCATAAAAGTGAACCAGCGTAAGAAAAAAAGCAAGTTGAGAGGTGTGCATGTTCAACTTATGCAAATGCCTCTACGTGGCTTGACATTTACTAAGATTTTGCTGGTGCAGTGAACCAAAGCACTTGAACGTGCGCAAATGCCGCTTGCGCATGTGCAGTGCATAAATTGACCTTGCGCAGTTCCAAGTGTATTTGTAGGAGCAGCAGGCTTGTTCATAGTAAGTTACTTTTCCATTCTATTTTGGGCATATTTGTTACTTGGACAGTTATAACTATACTTCCTCACATCACCCGCATAATATTAGCACTTCCACATTCTTTTAATTCTGATTTGAATAATGCATGCGCCATGTCTATAGCGGTGCACTGATCGCTGCCCCCAGTGTGCTGGCATGATAGTAAATGGGGAATTGCGCTCTTACAGGCGCAAATGCTTTGTGAATACGAAAACAGCCGTTGCGCATTGGCGTGCGCCGCAACTCATGACGCAAACTGTTTGTAAATCAGCCCCACTGTGTATATATAGTGGTGTACAGTATATAGAGTGCATTGAAGGGTAACCCTATGACATAATTAAGAAAAACTGCATGAGTCCCCCCCCCAGTCTATACCAGGTCATTTTAACAAGGGGCCCCCCAGATGCTGCCTCCCCCCCCATGTGAATGGGTATGGGGTACATTGTACCCTTACCCATTCTCCAAAAAAAGCATGGAAAAGTAAAAACCACAAAAGACAGTTTTTGACAGATGCACCACTTTACAGGCAGACTAAGGGGACCCCTTGGATTGATACATGTCCCCTGGGGCAGTACCCAGGTCCCCATACACTTTTTATGGCAAAAACTTGCATATAAGCCTTTAAAATTAGTACTGATGATTTTTCATGTTCGTGTCCCATAGACTTTAATGGCATTCGCTTGTTCGTACTAATTTTTTGCCTGTTCGCATGTTCTAGTGCGAACCATCGCTACTTGCAAACTGTTCGCAACTATTAACCAATACTGGAGCCTAGCAATTATATTGATTAAGGCTCTCTCTGCTGCGATGCGGGAGACTTGCAAATCCACTGTGGGTTCCCGCATCGCATGTCTCCTGGTGGCAGTTCACACTGCCCTATGCGAACTGCTAGGAGTTTCAATTACATCCCCAAATCAGTTTGCATATCGCAGTGCGATCTGCAAACTCGGACAGGAATTGGATTGCATGGGTGTGAACATCCATGCAATTTTATTCTGCTATGGACTAAAAAAAGGGTCCTGTGTGAGTTTGGTCCAAATGCGATGCAAATTCAGCCATACTATCTGTATGGCTGAAATCGCATCGCACAGAGGCCGCATGCGATTTGCACTGCAGTGCGGTGTGAATCACATCTGATCTCGGACAACGCTGCAGTGCGAACCAGGCCAGATAGTGGATACTCTAGTAGCATTGGACAAGTTTTAAACATTTGATTTTCTGCAGTGTGCATTCCCCTTACATGAATTAATACTAAATAGGGATGCTTCTCCCCTCTCATAAAAACCTGAAAAAGAGTGATCCACTCCGTTAAACACTGCTTGTAGCTATTTCTACAGAGAATTAATTTTCCCAATGACTGTGTAATTAGGGGAAGTTGAATCTAATTGAAAAGAAACCCAAGCCAGCCATGGTTATCTGCTCTGCCTGTGAAGACAGCAATTTTAAAGAAAGTCTCAGCATAAATATTTGGCCCAACTTTTAAGCTGGCCATAAACTAGTAGAAATTAATTCAAAAATGTTGTATATTCCTTCATTCTTCTAATTGTTAGCGGGATCAATTTGTTCATTTTTGACTCCAGTGATTAGAAAATTCAGAGGCTCAACATAGAATATTCTTCTCGAAAAAATGATTATCTGAATATCTAACAGTGGTTTTTGTTCTGAAACGTTTATTCATTCAAAAGTCCACTTTGTATGGGAAGTGTTGCTGCAAAAAAGCAATTACATCTAAAATAAAGGCATTAGCAACATAATATACCCCCAAAATAAATAAAGACCCCAAAAGTCTACCCACCTAAAACAAGGGGAAGCCTTGCTATGGAAGGCACTAAATGTAACCCATGACCTCAAATCACCCACAAAATAACAGTAAACACAAAAAAGCTCCCAATGATCATAACAAAAAAGCAGCAAAGGGGGTGATTGCCCAAAAAGCTACCAATCAGAATTAAAGTACATTTTACTAACTAAACCAAATCTCTCCTTTTGCAATTTGTCAGCCATCCCTATCCTTTCTTTACAGCAGCTTTAAATACACGGACACTATGGGGTTGGTTTACTAAAACTGGAGAGTGCAAGATCTCTCCTTAGAAACCAACCAGCTTCCATTTTTTTTGTCAAAGCTTAAGAGCCGGTTCACACAGGGGCGGCACGACTTCCACGACGACTTTGTGAGGCAACTTGGAAACGACTTGAACATGACCTAGACATGACCTGGGGCGACTTACAACACGACTTTAAGTCGCCCCAGGCCAGGCGACTTTTGCCGTGGCCAATCAGAGAATGAGCTCTGAAGAGGGAACTCTACGCCAAATTTATGTAAAAAATTTGGTGTGGGTTCCCCCTCCGAGAGCATACCAGGTCCTTAGGTCTGGTATGGATTCTAAGGGGAACCCCCTACGCCGAAAAAACGGCGTGGGGGTCCCCCCCAGATCCCCCCCATCCGGCCGGCCAGGAAAGGGGGTGGGGATGAGCGAGCGCCCCCCCCCCTCCTGAGCCATACCAGGCCGCATGCCCTCAACATGGGGGAATGCCTTGGGGAACGGGGGGGCGCGCGGCCCCCCACCCCAAAGCACCTTGTCCCCATGTTGATGAGGACAAGGGCCTCTTCTCAACAACCCTGGCCGTTGGTTGTTGGGGTCTGCGGGCAGGGGGCTTATCGGAATCCGGGAGCCCCCTTCTATAAGGGGGCCCCCAGATACTGGCCCCCACCCTATGTGAATGAGTATGGGGTACAATGCTAGAAGAAGGCGAGGTGGCCCGGCAAGAAGAACCGAAGAGGGGCACAAGACCCCTGAAGTCGGAAGAAGAGGGCGGCAGCGAAGAAGAAAGCTGGGCTCCTCCGCTAGCAAAAGAGCTAGCAGAAGATAGCGGAGAAGACCCCCGAAGATGGACAGAAGACCCCCGGAGCTCTGCAATAAACTATTTCAACCCTTGTGTGTTGTGTTTTTTTTTTTACTTTTTTTTTACAGGTGAATGGGTAGGGGTACATTGTACCCCATACTCATTCACATAGGGTGGGGGCCGGTATCCAGGGGCCCCCTTATTGAAGGGGGCTCCCGGATTCCAATAAGCCCCCCGCCCGCAGACCCTGACAACCAACAGCCAGGGAAGTCGGGAAGAGGCCCTTGTCCTCATCAACATGGGGACAAGGTGCTTTGGGGTGGGGGGGCCGTGCGGCACCCCCTTGTTGAGGGCACGCGGCCTGGTACGGCTCAGGAGGGGGCGCTCGCTAGTCCCTCATCCCCCACCCCCTTTCCTGGCCGGCCGGGTTGCGTGCTCGGATAAGGGTCTAATCAATTCCCCTTAGAATACATACCAGAACTAAGGGCCTGGTATGCTCTCGGAGGGGGAACCCACGCCAAATTTATGAAAAAGTTCCCCCTTCAGAGCTTATAATTCCGTGAGAGTCGCCTCCGTATAGATGGAGATCCGACTTGTAGGTGACTTCCATTGAAATCAACGGGTACCAGTTGCCTACAAGTCGGATTGAAGTAGTACAGGAACCTTTTCTGAAGTCGGAGCGACTTCAGTAGTGTGCATTAAGACGGCTCTCATTCACTTACATTGATTTTTACATGTTGCCTGACCTGAGGCGACTAGGGGCGACCTGAAGTCGGATCTGAGTCGCCCCTGTGTGAACCGGCTCTAACTGAAGTTAGAAGCTGATTGGCTCCCATGCACAGCTGCACCAGACGTTGCACTCTCCAGTTTTAATAAACTGACCCCCTATGGCTACTCTGTGCCCCCCTTTTATAGTGTGTGTGAGTTTGTGTTGGAGGGGGGGAAGGGGGAAGCTGGATTATGTAAATCCCCCTTCCTGGCCCTCCTAAACTTGCTGCCCTTAGTTCAGTAGATTCATGTCATGCAATAGATTATGTTTGAAAACAGAATTCATAAACCAGATTTATCCCTGGGAAATCAACTGACATTAATCTACGCAGAGTCCTGATTCACTTGCAACTCCCTCCAGATGATTCAGCCTCTAGAGTTCTGGTTATGCTTGACATAGAGAAAGCTTTTGATTTGATAGATTGGGACTACGTGTCGGCCATACGTAACTCGCCCCTAATTGAAGACATTCAAGTAGGCACCATCACAGAGAAAGTAGCGCTCTATGCCAATGACATAGTCCTCTTCTTAAAAGACCCTGGACCTTCCCTAAGCTCTGATTCACACCTATGCAATTTTGGTGCTTTTTGCATTTTGCAGATTTGCACTACAGTCCATTTAACATTGTTTCCTATGGAACAAGTTCTGTAGTGCAAATCTGCAAAATGCAAAAAGCACTAAAAACGCATAGGTGTGAATCCAGCCTTAAATAGGCTCTGGCATTACCCTCCTTTTATTCTCCCCTAACAAGGTTAAAGGTCAACTGGAAAAAATCTCTGATCCTACCCATAGATAGGGGGGCTGACCCCAGAGCAAAATATTTGGGGGTAATGATTTTACCAAAAGCATGTGGCCCTAAATCTTTTGCCGCTATTGAATCTGACGAAGCAACGTCTATCAGCGTGGTCTCACCTCCCCCTTTCACTAGCGGGAAGGATTAACCTTTTCAAAATGAAGCTACTACCCTCTATACTGTTTATCCTCCGCCATGCCCCAGTGTGGATCCCTAAAAAATACTTTAGGTAGTTTGTGTCTGCAATGACCTCATTCTTTTGGGGAACTCAAAGGCCTAGGTTTCGGCTGACGGTCTTGCAAATGCCGTGGACCGAAGGTGGATTAGCAAGTCCAAATTTATTTAAGTATTACCTTGCAGCTCTGCTCACTCAGGCCCACAACTGGTTGCGAACTGATGAGACTAATGCTGCTGTGGTGCTTGAGGCTGCACTGCTCGGCTCTTATGAAACACTACACAATATACATTACAGGGGTGGTTTAGCATCGCTCCCTCTCACCCAATCTATGACCGCCGTCATTAAGGCATGGCAGCTTCAGCATCCTGGGCCCTCATCTACTTACTCACCACATACACCTCTATGGCATAACCCTTCCCAAAGCAATTTTTCTTGATTCCTGATCCCACTGTGTGGGCTTCTAAAGGGATAAAATATCTTAGCCAAATCTGTGAGCGGGGTGTACTCCAGACATTCGACTCCCTTAAAGTGAAATACGCCCTCCCCAATTCATACCTGTTTAGGTTCCTTCAGTTGAGACATGCCTTTCAGATGCAATTTGGCAATCAGCCTGTAACCTTAACCCTGTCCATAACTGAAGCTATTCTATGGGGGGATAGTTTGAGTAAGCCACTCTCTACAATATACAAGTCTCTTCAGCCATCCATGCATGATGGCCTCGACAAACTATTGTCGCGATGGCGGGAGGAAGTCCCACAGTGAGATTACGAAGACTGGGAGGATCCAATTTAAGATTTTCCATAGAGTATATCTCACACCTCAACGGTTACAGAAGATGTATCCCCACACTCTTCACAATGTTGGTGATGTACGACTGACCCAACCACGTTCCTGCATGTGTTTTGGGAATGTCCGGGCATAAAATTATTCTGGACAGCGGTTTCCCTATGTATTCGCAAAGGTCACCACAATTGTAATACCACTATCAATTGATGTTTGCATTTTAGGTCTCGTTCACCTACTAGCTACCTCTCGATCTATCAGAACTTTGATATGCCTTCCTATTGTTTTATGTACGCAAGACTATTCTCCTTAAATGGAAATCCACCCAGCCCCCCACCTTAGATTATTGGAAGAATATAGTCAATAAAGCGGTCCCACTGTATAAATATACATATGAATCTAGGGGATGTTCAAAAAAATTCTCCAAAGTATGGGATATTTGGACCGAGTCCAGAGATACTGTCGGATCCTCTGCAACCCCTACTTAAGATACTCTGTTGTGTTTCTGTTTACTGCTTAGATGTGGACTTTATACAGAGAATGTACCACCTGACCCTTTTAAAGCGGTTGTATAGGCTATTTTTAAACTTGTACCTACAGGTAAGCCTATAATAAGGCTTACCTGTAGGTAAAAAAAATCTCCTAAACCTGTACAGTTTAGGAGATATTCCCCGTGCAATGAGCCGGGGACTGCAGCGGCGCATGCGCACAGGGTATTATCGGCTGAAAGCCCGGTAGATGCTGGACCTTGCCGGAAAGAAGTCTCCTGCGCGCATGCCACTCACAGTGCTGGAGCTGCAATATCTGGAAGACACACCAAGGCAACATGTCATCTCCCTCGGCATGGACTAGGTGAGTTACCGAGGCCTCGTTCTAAGGTGAGTATTTCATAATGAATAGTGAGTATTTCATAATGAATAGTGAGTATTTCATAATGAGCTAGTATGCGGTTCATACTAGCTCATTATGCCTTTTGCCTTACAGGGGTATTAAAAAAAATAAAAAAATGTGTCAGCGGGTATACAACCGCTTTAACTCTGCACACCCAAGATACCGTGCTTCCAATTCCCTAAGCCTCGATTACCAACCATCTTACCTTTTGTTGTTTTTCTTTTTATGTGTGTGTGTGTTTTTTTTTTACCTAAGCCTGGGTATGCCCAATAGGCTTTGTTTTGTATTTCAATTTATATTCTTATAATAAAAAGAATAAAAAAAATAAAAAAAACAATTCATCTGCACAAAAATTCACAAGGACTTTGAATCTTGAACCCATGGCATTCTCTTTGATGTAGGTCTGTTATTCTTGTTACTAAATGGCTGCAGGTAAAACTGAATACCGTATGCTTGTAATTACTTAAAAATACAAATACCTACAATAAAAATGCTACAATAAGAAATTTGCTGGACCTTCATGATGAGCGGCAGAAGTAATAACTTCAACAGCAAATCTATGGCTTAGCAGCAAAGGATGAAACAGGAACTAAGTGCCTGTGATGAAGCAAACAAGACGCCTTGCCTGTTGCTATTGCAAATAATTGCAAAACTCACATTTCAGAGAGCTTAGGGTCAGTTAAGCAATTATACTTGCATTCTGATTCTATTTGGGCAATCAACCTCTTTGCTGCTTTTATTTTGTTCTTATTATCAGGAACCTTTACTGGAGAGGCCTGAGCTCAATATTCCACATACTTTTTGCCATATACATTGTCTTGAAAAAGTATTCACACCACTTGGATTTTTCTACATTTTTTCATGCTACAACCAAAAACATAAATGTATTTTCCTGACACAAAGCATGACAGCATACACGAATGGGATAGGCTCTGCCTCTCGCCCAATCAGGACTGGTTATACTATATTTAAATAAGTTGCCTCCCCCTAGGCTCTTTTTTTTTCTCAAATTCTCAACTGGTTATAACTGTGAATTAATGAATATTTTTATTTTTGCTCTCACCTGCCGGATTCATCTGGCCAGCCGTACAGGTTCAGCCTCTTTCCTGTGACGAAGCTCCTCTGTTTGGTTGTAAAACTTCCATACGAGGGAGACCACCCCCCCCCCCCCAGGTCCAGATACTGGGGGGCTGGGATACTGGTCTCTGGATGCAGGTAAAACAGTTCTGTCTTGTGGTTAGTTGAGACTGATCCAGTCTCTCCTCCCTGGTGAGTTGTGGCCCCACACACACGTTTTGTTAGTTTGGATATGTTGGTTTCCCTTGCAAAGATGCTGAAAGTTTTTTTTGTGGTTAGGGCTGCCTCTTTCAAGATGGCTCATTGTCTGTTTCCTATGGCTGGACGCGGCTTCCAGTCGGCAGGGAGCAGGGAGATGATATTGGGGTAACTTCTGGCCCACTGTAGAAGTGGCCGGGAGGAATGGATTGGTGTCCACTTGTCAGGTATGGAGCCCCTCCCATCCCCCCCTTAGAGCCAGTCAAGGAAGGGTGTTGCACAGAACAGGCAATCTTTCCATGGGCTGTCATGGTGTGTCTGAATCATTATGTTGTTAATATACAAGCTGCCAAAGTAGGTAAAACTGCTGTGTATAGTTATGTTTGTTTCATTTGCCTCAGAGGTTTTTTTTGTCTGTCTGTAGGACTACTAATGCGTTTGCTGCAAAGTTGAGTCTTTCTATTAACTCAGCAATGCCTGGCTCTGCAGGTTTTGGATCACTGTATCAATGCTCTAATGCATGGATTTGCTGTTTTTAACCTTTATTCAGTGTTCTGCTTAGGTTACAGTGCTTTAAGTAGTTGGTTTAGTACACTACTGTAATTGCTAGCCAGTACTTCCAGGTATTTTACTATGACCACAAACCTGCAGCTCATATCTTGAGCCATAAGCTTACCAAGAGACCAGCCATGATCAATACGGTGAGGGTCAGGTAGGTATGCTTTCATATACAAAAAGAGTGCGTGGGCAGTATGGATTGTAAAACTCTCTAGCCCTTAAATACCAGCACCACTTCCCTAAGGAAAAGTGGCAACTTGTTCTTCCAACAGAGTGCATGGGCAGTATGGATTGTAAAACGCTCCAGCCCTTAAATACCAGCACTACTCCCCAAAGGAAAAGTGGCAACTTGTTCTTCCAACAGTGACAGTTCCTGTTTGGCTCTAAAACTGCTATACATTCAAAGTGCTGCCAGAAGGGGCAGGCTAAAATAAATCATAATAAGGACCCATCCTGGGTAGAATGGGGAGTGTGATTACCTGACATGCCCGCCAAGATGCTATGCCAAGTTGCATATCACACGGCAGTAAAACACAACGGCAGATGTGTTCACTCAAGTGAAAACTGACTGGGTGGACCTCTAGTCGCTAAGGCTCAGGTACTAAGCTAATCAAACAGCTGAGTCTGTTTAAAGGGTACCTCCTGCATCCAAAAAAAAAACAAAAAAACAGCAGGCCAAAGAGCGTTCCACAAAGTGGCTAGATGTGTCTTCATGCTAGCAGAGATACAAGATCCCCTCTGTAAAGCCCAACTCTTACTGCAGAGGCAGTTTGACGAGCCAAGTAATCTTCAGACCAGCCAGAAGTGCGAGTCTGCCAGTGGATGACGCCATATCCTTCGCAGAGACATGAAAACAACAATATAGATTTGGATATGAAGATTTATACTACCATTAAGGAGTATGGTATGGCCTGTGTTGGAGTTCACTTCAGTAGCCAAGGCTATTTGGTTCTCAGCAGACAAGTTGAGGGCAAACGTGGCCAGTAATATGCCTCTGTGCTGTTTGGTCCAGTGAGGCAGTGTAACCACTATGAATGCAGCAGGCTGTTCCTCCTACTATTCTGTGGGGTTAGAAAAGCCCTATAGCTTAACCCACTGTTGGCGTATACCTCTATTAAGTTGATTGGAATATGATTTAAGATGGAATCAGTGATGTCCAGATCAGGGACTAATCCCTAAGGCTAATCACCTAGGCCCAGAACAAAGAGTTGGAGACAGGGCCTGAGAAGAGCTAGAGAAAAGATTGGAAGGTCCATGATCGTCTTTAATCGCCTAAGCTCAAGTCTGCTCCTCTCGAGGAGCAGCAACGTTCCTTTTCACTCAAATGTGCCCAGTAGGTGTTATATTGCAGAAATTGAATGCAAATTTGGGCAGGAGACTCAGGATCAGTGGAGCCTGTGCAGTACTTGTCTTTGTTGTGATCTGTCTGCAACAAATCCTTGGGACAACAACGGAAGATTCCAGGTGTGCTGGTGAGTTGCACTTTGTGCAGTAAGGAAATCAATAGAATTTCTTCCCACTCTTTCAACTCCTCTAATTCCCACTATGGCTCCTTAGAGCAATCAAGGCTTTAAACAAATTTTACCAAATCTTGTCCAACTGAAACACTCGGTCCATTGTTGTCAGTCGGAAAGCAGATTCAGGCAAGATGTGTAACAAAGGATCAAGATCCAAAACGTCATATGGAGTCATTGAGATCACTCAAAACTATCAGATAAAACCGCTACAGTTCTCTAGGTCTAGCTGATCGGTACATGCGCACTTTGCTACACCCAGGCTTCTGAGAATTTAATTGCGGGCTCGTTCAGCAACCATTGACCTTTCCACATTTTCCAGAACATTGCTTCCAGTAGTGGCCATCTTTCAGAAGCAAGGGCTTCAGGTTCCTTATGTGGACAACAAATGCGGGTGGCTTAACATCCTCCAGGTCCTGGCAAACCCCGATTCAGAGGGAAGGCCAATTAATCTCATTATAATAATGACATTTTAGAGGGGAATAGGAGAATTCTGTAGAGTTGCCCATGGGAAGGGTGACAGTATTAGGACTTATGTGGAGGCAAGTCCTAGCTCTAGCCCATCTGTTTGTATTCCATGGTCTCCAATGGTCAAGAAGATTAAGAGCATCATAAACTGGCCTTCTAAGGTCACAGCCACATATGAGACTAGTCCAATCAATGATGGCTAAGAATAGTTAATCTTATCAACTTTCATAAACATTCACCTCAGTGACCTCCTAGCTGAAGTCAATGACATAGGCCAGTGGAGGACGAAGTGTCTTCCCAGTGATTCCCAAGTGGGGAAGTCATTTGGGCAACACAGCCTAGGAGGCCTCAGGTATGCTCCAAACAGACGGCTATAGGTAATCTCCTATTGTCATGGCAAGAGGCATCTCCTATTCAGGTTTGCGAACGGTAAAACTTGTCTCATCTCTCTGTGTTCTAGTGTGTCATAATTTCCTATTCAGATATGGTAAAATATGAAGCCTTGGATGTCAAGGGTGGACATTAGGAAGAATGTTCCCCTTAAAAGGGTGCTCATAATGCCACCTTTAGAGACAGCTAAAAATATATTTTGTGTCATGCTGCTGGCTTTGCGAAGTGATACTGAACCTTGAACTCTGTAGGCACCATCAAAAAGGTATTTCATCAGCCACAGCTCAAGGAACCCCTAGCAACCTCTGGAGGAACTCCAGGGGTCCACGGAACTCTGGTTGAGAATGCCCTATACCAACAAGCAGTTCAATGAATCTCAACCTGGCAGTAAACTCAATGGTCAGGAATGTAAGTCATTCTTGCAAGAGAAGCTTCCCAGAAGTGGAAGCAGTGGATCTACTAACATTCAGCAGGTTAGCCTGTATAGCCACCAGACTCGTGATCTCGAAACTCCTCATCAGGATCATAGTGCATGGTTGGGCAGGTTGAAAAAGGACACAAGTTCGTCCAATTCAACCAGGATCCGTAGTCATACAGCTGGGATAAGGGCAATGATCTGGTGGCCTTACAGGCCATGGTGTCCTCAAAGTACAGTCTTTGGCCCAAGTTCCTCCTATTTTAGTCTTCCTGAGTTCTCAGACCTTGCACAGCAGAGCCAAGTGTATCCAAATTCAGCCACGTTACATCTAGCAACTGGGAGACCAAGTTAGAAAGACTCTGCGGGATCTCGCCTTCATTATTTGAAACCTTGTGGAACCCTGCGGCAAACTCCAGGTATACTAGAATATGGACAATCATGCATAATTTCAGGATGAATCCTCTGCTCCCAACTGCAACTAGGGTCATTCTTCTGAACAATACTACCTCAATAGGTTCAGTGACACAAAAGTAGTATTTCTTAAGGATATCATGTCTTTGAGAACTCTTTCAGAGATCCAAGCATCAAGCAGTAAACTACCTTATTACTACCATAATCAAACAAAATGGCTCTGGTTTCTTCTTCACCAGCACCAGACGAAGGTCTGCATCTTTGCTTCTGGATCAAGTCATCACCCTTCCGGCATGTCCAAACTAAAATGTCAAGCATCACCACAAGCTGGAGTAATGGACTCTATGTGGAAGAAATACATGGAGGTGGTCCTTCTCTAGAAGGTCAGACAGTGGCCTCTTCAGGCCTGGTAGTATCAGAAGAAGTCTTACACTGTCCGCTAAGACAATAGCATTATCTTGGGTCGGCTTATAGAAGAAAGACAAATTCATCAATCTAGTGCAGAGCTCACTTATCATATGGATCTGCTCATGGGCAAAATTCAGAGGTCCAGAATTTTATAGGATACCAACCAGGTTCATATACTACAAACCATTTTTTTGCCTATTGCACAATCAATCAGGCAACATTGGAAGCAGGAGAATTGACTTCAGATCTAATGATATGTTGATTCAAACGCTTCAGCATGGCCCTCTCTTATAGGTTTTGTGGGCGTACTACATCCCATTCATGTATGCTGTCATGCTTTGTGTCAGGAAAACTGAAAATGTTATATATAGTTACGAGATTGCTGCCTAGGGGGAGGCGACTTATTTAAATATAGTATAACCAGTCATGATTGGGCGAGAGGCGGAGCCATTCGTGTATCCTTGCATCCGGGAAGGAAAATTACCGTCAGGTAAGTATAAAATTTTCAGTTTTATTGAGATTTTATGTGCTAGACCAACACAATAATTGGCACATTATTGTGAAGCGGAAGGAAAATAATAAATGGTTTTCGATTTTTTTTTTTACAAATAAATATCTGAAAAGTGTGGTGTGCATTTGTATTCAGTCCTTTACTCTGATACCCCTGACTACAGTTTAGTGGAACCAATTGCCTTCAGAAGTCACCTAATTAGTAAATAGAGTCTACCTGTGTGTAATTTAATCTCAGTATAAATACAGCTGTACTGTGAAGTAATCAGAGGTTTGTTAGAGAACCTTAGTAACAAACAGCATCATGAAGGCCAAGGAACACACCAGGCAAGACAGAGATACATTTCTGGAGAAGTTTAAAGCAGGGTTAGGTTGTAAAAAAATATTGTAAGCTTTGAACATCTCACGGAGCACTGTTAAATCCATAATCTGAGAATGGAAAGAGTATGGCATAACTGCAAATCTATGACCTATTACCATGGTCACTCTGGAGGAGCTGCAGATATCCACAGCTTAGGTGGGAGAATCTGTCCACAGGACAATACAAATCTGGACTTTATGGAAACATGGCAAGAAGAAAGCCATTGTTGAAAGAAAGCCATAAAAAGTCCAGTTTGCAGTTTGTGAGAAGCCATGTGAAGGACACAACAAACATGTGGAAGAAGGTGCTCTGGTCAGATGAGACCAAAATTTAACTTTTTGGCCTAAAAGCAAAACACTATGTGTGGTGGAAAATGAATACTGCACATCACCCTGAATACACCATCCCCACTGTGAAACATGGTGGTGACAGCATCATGTTGTGGGGATGCTTTTCTTCAGCAGGGACAGGGAAGCTGGTGAGAATTGATGGGAAGATGGTTGGAGCCAAATACAGGGCAATCTTGGAAAAAAACCTGTTAGAGCCTGCAAAAGGTTTACCTACCAGCAGGACAACGACCCTAAATATACAGCCAGAGCTACAATGGAATGGTTTAGATGAAAGCATATTCATGTGTTTGAATGGCCCAGTCAAAGTACCAGACCTAAATCCAATTGAGAATATGTGGCAAGACTTGAAAATTGCTGTTCACAGATGCTCTCCATCCAATCTGACAGAGCTTGAGCTTTTGTGCAAAGAATATGGGCAAGCCCATCTCTGTGCAAAGCTGGTAGAGACACCTAAAAGGATTTACAGCTGTAATTGCAGTGAAAGGTGGTTATACAAAGTATTGACTTAGGGGGGCTGAATACAAATGCATACCACACTTTTCAGATGTTTATTTTGTAAAAAACATTTAAAATCATTTATCATTTTTCTTCCACTTCACAATTATGTGCCACTTTGTGTTGGTCTATCACATACAATCCCAATAAAATACATTTATGTTTTTGATTGTAGCATGACAAAATGTGGAAAAATTCAAAGGGTATGAATATTTTTTCAAGGCACTGTATGTGCAGTATCTCACAAAAGTGAGTACACTCCTCACATTTTTGTAAATATTTTATTATATATTTTCATGTGACAACACTGAAGAAATTACACTTTGTTATAATTTAATGTAGTGAGTGTACAGTTTGAATAACAGTGTAAATTTGCTGTCCCCTCAAAATAACTCAACACACAGCCATTAATGTCTAAACAGCTGGCAATAAAAGTAAGTACACCCCTAAATGAAAATGTCCAAATTGAGCCCAATTAGCCATTTTCCCTCCCTGGTGTCATGTGACTTGTTAGTGTTATAAGGTCTCAGGTGTGAATGGGGAGCAGGTGTGTTAAATTTGGTGTTATTGCTCTCACTCTCTCATACTGGTCACTGGAAGTTCTACATGCCACCTCATGGCAAAGAGCTCTCTGAGGATATAAAAAAAACAATTGTTGCTCTACATAAAGATGGCATAGGCTATAGGAAGATTGCCAAGACCTTGAAACTGAGCTGCAGCACGGTGGCTAAGTCCATACAGAGGCTTAACAGGACAGGTTCCACTCAAGACAGGCCTCGCCATGGTTGACCAAAGAAGTTGAATGCACGTGTTCAGCATTATATCCAGAGGTTGTCTTTGGGAAATAGACGTATGAGTGCTGCCAGCATTGCTGCAGAGGTTAAAGGGTGGGGGGTCAGCCTGTCAGTGCTCAGACCATATGCTACACACTGCATCAAATTGATTTGCATGGCTGTCGTCCCTTCTAAAGATGATGCACATGAAAGCCTACAGACAGTTTGCTGAAGACAAGCAGACTAAGGACAGGGATTACTGGAACCATGTCCTGTGGTCTGATGAGACCAAGATAAACTTATTTGGTTCAGATGGTGTCAAGCGTGTGTGGTGGCAACAAGGTGAGGAGTACAAAGACAAGTGTGTCTTGCCTACATTTATTTAGCTCATTAATGTTGGGGGTCTGTCAATTAATAATAGGTGCAGAGATTTTTCACAGCCACTATAGATTATATAGGCTTTTTTGACTAAATAGACAAGCCCTATAAATATAATATAATATTATGGTGATTATCACAATAAGTTTAATATTTTTAATTAAAATTAAGAATTCATTTTATTTTCAAAGATTAAATTTAATATTTGCATGTTGTCACCTGATATTTATGTGACTAGATGTAATTAATCACATTACACATGTTTATAGTCATATATTTAGTTTATTTTACCACATAGGTCACATTATATTTATTTATTTTACCACATAGGTCACATTATAACATAGGTACCGTTTGGGACAGCAAATATGTGCCGTTCCAGATGATTTTCCAATAAGGTTTTAAGAATTTAATTTACAATTCTAACCTATTTGGATCACATTATTAGTATCATTTATAGTTTGACATAATTTACTAGTGTCCAATTATATTTACCTAATTTTTATTTTCCAACACATTGTTTGCAAATATAGATGGGTTGCCCAAACTTAAGATGGCATTTTGTGACTCTTCCTGCGGGACTCAGAACGAGGACTGGTGTGTATTTATATGGTGGTGGATCAGAACACTACCCATTCCCCATTGAAAACATCAATTTATGATGAAACGCGTCTGAGGAGGTACGTGCTGACGTCACCATGCCGTCTCGTTGAGGATGGGAGCTCTGTATTGTAGCAGGCCGGCTTCATATTTTATGAAACATTTTATCGTATGTTTGTAAGCGTATCCTTTTTTATTTTATTAAACCAATTTTTGACGTTATTACACTATGGTCTATTATATCCTTTTTTTGGGCTGATATCTATTATGATCCACGGGCTATACGGAGCATTTGGTTCATTGCTGGGAGGTTCCCTCCATCCATTCACTAGTTCCATACTTGTATCCAGCTAAGGATTCATCTGCCTGAGTGGATATCTTATTTTTGGCCTATTATTTGAAGCTTGCAACGATTACATCGCAGTATTGTGTCTTCTTGCAAATAAAAGGCCTGGGCTGGGCTAAAGCTATCTGAATATTTGTCTTACGTTCTGGTAAGCATGTTTTCCACAAGATGGCAGTGTATTTCTTTAAGATAAAGACACTGGGTGTATTTATCTTCCCCTGTTCAAGCACTGGATCACTGGATTGATTATACACATTAGTTTGGACTTTAAAATGGTTGTAAACCATTACAAACCACTCTGACCTACAGGTAAGCCTAGATTAAGGCTTACCTGTAGGTCCAAGAAATATCTCCTAAACCTATACGGTTTAGGAGATATTTACAAAAACACAGGCACCACTGTCTACCGCGCAGGCGCACTGAGCCGGCCGCAGATCACTGCAATATCCCGCTCGTGTCGGCTCCCGTGCGCATGCACGGGAGTGATATCATTGCGGCTCCGGCTAATCACAGCGCCGGAGCAGCAAGACCCGGAATTCACTCCGGGATACATGGCAGCGGCGAAGATGAAGACGGAGGACCGCTTCGGGGGCTTCGTTCTCAGGTAAGTTATTCATAAAAAGCTAGTATGCTATGCATACTAGCTCATTATGCCTTTGCCTTGCAGGTTGCCTTTTTTTTCTTTTTTTTAATAGCCTTTACTTCCTCTTTAAGTAACGCATTATATTTTGTGCTAGATTTTGCATCCATTGCTGTTTTGCATTGGTTCATTTATTATTCTTTGGACTGTTTCACTTATTTAATTTAATTTATTTGATTAGCAAGTTCCTTTTGGAGCCTTCACTTTGGTATTTGTTGAGATTTGCCAATTGAGTACACTGTGATTTTTACAAGCAATTGTTTGTATTGAATTCAAATGAGTGCAGCTTCTCCATTTTACAGACAAGACAAGACAAGTGTGTCTTGCCTACAGACAAGCATGGCGGTTAGAGTGTCATGGTCTGGGGCTGCATGAGTGCTCCCTGTTCACTGTTTAAGGTCCGATTTCAGTCTGAATTTTTGGCTGAATTCGGACCAGAAACAGACCAGAAGAAGCACAGGACTCCTGTGGAATTTGCACCGGAGATGTGTGAACCGTCTCCATAAAGAGCCAGTCACAAACTTCTGACATGCGTATTGCAATTCGCAATAGTGTGAACCCAGCCTTAAGCTGGTCATACACATACTGTATAAATTTGTTTTGTTCAGCCTGCAGGCTGAGCAAAAGAAATCAGTTTCCTCCATCCATGCTAACAGTGTGGATGGAAAGATCCCTATTCTGACAGCTGGCGAATAGCTGCGAATTTTCCAACAGGCTCCTTCAACAACAGTCAGTTGAACAATTGACTTTTGTGGAATGGAGCCGTGCAAACTGGGCCTTACACTGCCAAGCCAGCAGGAATCTGTTGAAATTAGAGCAGTTTAGGGCCAGCTCAAGTCATTTAGTGTACCTTTTCAGTTTTACTAAGAGGCTGATGAGGTAAATTGATTGACAATTTCTTACATGCCTCAAAGAACCTTATTTTGGCTTTAATACACATACCCATCTGACCGGTGTTACCGCACGCATTCCCCCAAGGATTCCATTCATTTGAATTCAAGGCCATTCTGCAAATGCCACACGGTGAAGATCAATGGAGCACTGTGGTTTAGGTAAGTAGATCCTATTAGGGACATTTTGACCTCTAGAAGATGAGCCCTCAAGGATAAATGCATTAAACTTGTCCTTAAAGGGATATTCAGTAAAGCAGTGATGATGTTGAACCTGCAGCGAACCATTGCTGCCAATTAATTCATTTTATTGAACTTGAACAAAAATTAAAAATATACATTATGTTGGGCTATTATCAGGAACTGCACTTGCCACAGGTTTTTTTTTGTATTACTAGATATGCTACAAAAGCTTTGTAAACATTTTAAAGTTGAAACAGTGCTTGGGTTAGTGTCTGTATTTGTTATATACAGTAAGTACTTCCTCAGACACTCATTTATCATCTACAGATGTTTTATTACCGTATATGTAACTCTTGTGCAGCATTGTGTTTCTCCTAGTAAGTGCAGAGAGAGCATACTGCTTTTGTTGGTCGCTTTATACTAATTAATCAAAGTTCCTTTTTACGGACAACGTAAATGTAGGTCAGTTGGGAAAGATCAGCTGTAGGGAAGGTTCATTTAATTTGCTCCGATAAGCAGCTTGAAGCTTGCAAATGTTCTCCTCAAGCAAATACAGAACTCTGGGAAGTGAAGCTAAACATTTTTCATTAATTAAACACATACAACATACACCTTATTTAAAGTGAACATGTGGCTTAACAAATATAAAAATCACAACACTAATGACAGCAGCAGGTAGCTGACAGAATAAGCTGATACTGTACCTGCTGCATAAAGTCTTAGCCTTCCCAACTTAGACATCTCATTTACACATTGTTCAATTATTTCTAGCCTAATACTTTTCATCTGAACAAGCTTGAAGTTTGTAAATGTACTTTGTGAAGATCCCTAGTCATTTACTTCCTAGAATTCTGTGACACACATTCACTATGCATGTAAGTAGGCACTGCTGTGTCACAAATATAGTGGTACCCCCCGTAAGGGCTGCGGAAAGTTGTGGCCCACCTGTCACCCTGCCCAGCCCAGCATTTTCCAGTCACTTTTGAGACAATGAACAGTCCATGTGATTGTTTTTTATTTTTATTGAGGGATTTGAACTTGGATAGGGATAGGAATTTATGGGATGCCCAGTAGAACAAGCAATTGGTTGATTACATATCAATCAGTTGGGACAACTATATACACTTGGCTTACTCCAGTCTCCTCCAGCACAACTCTTGCTTGCAGGCTGTTACTCTTTCTCTCCAGCACATCACTTACTACAGGCACAATTAACACGTGGTTTGGCCCAACCCTGACTCAGTTAGGCCTCAGCAACTGCCTTTTGCAAGCAGGGACCGCGGGTGTCAGATGGATTTAAAAATACTGTATTTCACTATATAAGCTCAGTCTACTGTTAAAAATAAGTGTAAAATGCAAGACATTGGTGGGTGTAACAAGATGTCGACTATTTTTTTGGCCTTGTACACACAGGTTTCAGTTTGTATATGGCAGCTTGTACAGAAAGCTTTTACAAAGCATTTGTAAAGGACTTTTTCAAGGTTTGTAACCTATCCATAAACTTTGTGGTAAGTGGCTAAAACTGTCCATACTGTATGTGGGACTGGAATCATTATATTAAAAATAGGCTTCGGAAGTAGTATAGTGATGTGACAAACCAATTATGTCACAGGACCCATTAACCATCTCCTTTGACCAATAGTACACCCTAAAGTGCACTTAAAAACAAAAACTTGACCAGTAGAAGATGTACTCAGCCAATAAAAGCTTTAGGGAAAAAAACACCAGTAGATGACGTGTGTATATGTTTCCTAATCTGTGGTCTTGTCATTGGTGTATGCCAGGTAGTGCCTAGCCAGCCTACTATGGTTTGCAATAAACATGTAGACAGCAAGCAGGTATAGTAGTTTCTGCTATGGCTAACCTTCAACCTGTCAAATACTGAGCTACCATGCATGTGAACAGCATAATTAATGACTATAAAAGGCCTTCTCATAGCCACACCACAAAACATTCAAAAGCCAGGGTTCCACTTTAACCAAAAACATAATAAGAGGGTCCTAGGTACCATTTTCTGCTGGCTTCACCTGAATTAGACTAATAGTGGGCTGAAAATGGAAGGCAAAGATGGACTGTTGTGCTGATGCAGTTGGAGAACAGCAGCCTGAACAATGGCTTCATTGTATGAGAAAGAAGAAAAAGTGCAACGCACTGGTGAAACATAATACACCTGAAACAGAGAGCCCAAATGTAATAAGGCACTATAAGGCCTTAATCACATGGGCACCGAGGTCTGTACACTGTGAATGGTCCATTTTTTTTCTGCGTCCCTAGCAGACAGGTCCTGCATATAGGTGGCCCATTCACAGTGGCTGCACGGACCCAGCTGATTATCCTAACGTGACAGGCATGCAGGTGTGTGGCCCCGAAGGCACACTGTCTGTATTGAGGGCTGTGCACCCATCTGAGTTTGTGCAGCCTCTGTGTCTCTATTCACTTACATAGTGCTATTCAAAGAAATTAGACAAATGGCTTTTTAAGCTGTATGGGGCTTAGCGTCTATGTAAATAAAGCCTTAGGTTATGGTTCTTACATGGTAAAAAATGTTGATAGGCCACCACTTATTTTTACTGGTTTGAGGTGGTCTGTGAATCATAGAACCTTGAAAACATCTGCTCTAAATCTATTGTAAAAAAAAAGTATTTTGTCATTATAAACACCACCTTCTAATTCATAATTTTATCTATGAAATGGAATTTACCCAGCAGATTACCTACCCTATCTATAAGGCTGGGTGTTCTAGAATTGCTGGCAGAGTTGCGCGATTCTGTCCACGATTCTGGAACATGGTAAAATCACTGCAAAATTCGTTTTTTTGATCGTGTAATAGAAACAGGAATTTTGTCACAGGATCTCCCATGCTGTGCATTTATATTCTGATAGGGGGACATTGCCCCCTCCTAGAATACAATAATCAGCACTTGATTGGATGCTGTTTTGTGTTAGACCCACTTCTGTAGGACAGACTGCTGTACACATTAACCAAAAGTCAGCCAGTTCCTGCTGAACTGGCTGATTTTCAGACATTGTGCACCCAGATTTACATAGCTAATGACAAGCTTAAATAAAACAAAACATCCTACATTATCTACTTTGGGAAATTTACCTAGCTTTTCTCAAAGGCTGTAGAATGTCACTGAAGTCCCATATTATGTGTTAAAATAAAAATATTTAAGGGAAGACATTGGTGTACTGTGGGCATAATTGTATTTATTATACTTTCTTTACACCATCTTTAATGTAAGTATTAAGCCTAAAGGACAAAAAAAGCACATAGCAGAGGTCACTGTTCTCTAAAATCAACTACAGTAAGTACCCTACTTACGAACAAGTCCTGTTCCAGGAATACATTCGTAAGTCCAAGTTGTTGGTAAGTCCAACAAAGATCAGCACTTGCAGACAATGGCTGCAAGTGCTAATCAGTGTGATCAGTGTGGTCTGGCGGTGGGAGCCCCCTGTCAGAACACAAGGGCACAGTGCTTGTGTTGGTACGGTGATCTGTCAGTTTTTTTCATTAAGCCCGCTGGGTTGAATGAAAAAAAATAAGTGTGTGTACCCAGTTTTAAATGTTTACATATGGGAACACTATTGCATCTCTGAAAGTTTGCAACTTAAACGTTTGTATGTAGGGGACTTACTGTATGTTCTGCTGGTAAAGTAAACAAAAATAGACAAGCTAAACAAGGTCATTAGCTTGAATTGCTTCTAAATAGAAAAGAGAAAAAAATCAATTTAACTATTTCTAATATTAGATGTTCTTATTTGGTGTTGTGATTGTGAAATAAAAGTGCATTAAAGTGACACTAAAATCAAATTTTTTCTAAAAGTAATATTATTTCAATATGTCTTAATATAGGAAGAATGCACCTTCTATCTCTCTTCCTTTGTTTCATCTCTCAAATGCAAGTTATTTTTTCCTTTTACTGTTCTAAGACTTCCTGTGCTAGGGTCAGGGTCAGCACTACCATAGTGCCCGACACTGTGTGTACTAGTAAATCCGACTCCCGGCTTTCATTTGGAAGTGATACAAGCTGCTGTGAAGCCGTATATTACTTCCACCACTGCAGCAATGTGACACCTCCCCCCCACCCCCAAGACCCCCCCGCCATGTTCAACGGGCTCAGTTGTGCAAAATGCACCTTCGCCTAAGTAGACAAAAAGCCTTGCACCAGCCATTCACTTCCCTTGTGTGCCCAGCATAAGGGTAGGCTGAGTATCTTCTCATTAACATACAATGCAAGAAGCCAACCCTATAAACCTTTAACCATCTGTTACTAGACAGTGTTCAAATCTAGTTTACAACAGATAATGAAGATCTTCCAGCACAGTACAGCCAGGGTTCATTATGGCAAACAGCTACCCAGCCTCCTCATAAAAAAGAGAACTAGTATAACTTTACAGTGCTTCCAGAACAGAACATCTAAAAAGGTAAGCTACACATTTTTTAAATACGTTTTAAATTGCTATGTGAATAAGAACATGTAACAAATTTAAAGTGTCATACCAATTTGGCGGTGAAAGCCAAAATACTATATAAAGGGAACAGGAGAGACTGAAAAAATAGACTAATATGACTACTATTTTGACATTGTTTTCCTTAGTAAAGCAGAACAAACCTTATCAGATCAGCTCTATGTGATCTTACCTGATATGTGTAGTCCCCTCTGGAATACTTCATACATTGTCATGGCATCATCATAGTAGTGTGTAAGCAGCTTTGGGCCATCTCCTAACACAGAATGGCGGGCACCATCACCAGCCTACAACGCACACAAAAGGATACTGATAGCAGATTATGTCATTTTACTGAAGTGTCATCAGTTTGATAGTGAAACTTTTCAAAGCATTGTGCAAACTAATCCAGAGCCCTGTTAAATCATCTGATTATAATATCATCTAATATATACATGTATTATTTATAGTTTTACGCATAGGAAAGGATTAGAATCCCTGTCAGGTTTTTACATCTATTTTACTTTTTTTTATTAGATTTCTCCGCACGTTTTGTCACAGTGGCCCTGGAGTACAGGAAGCCTAGACCCCCAGTCAAGTTGTTTTGCTGATACATGGGAACAAAGAAAGCAGGTTTAAGATTATACCGCTACCCAATTGTGCTCTATAATATAAAAAGTATACAACTTTTATTTCATACCAAATGTTAAAACCTGGACTATACCCACAACTATTACAAAAGCAGAAAACAAATCTGTCAACTGTGAAGCAAGGCCAAAAAAGATGAAGTATATCTGCAACGTTTTAGTGTAATGTACATTACACTAGTGAGAGACATAGGGAAACACCACCTAAAGCTTACAATCGTATAATACACTGACCACATATTCAGCTGACACAATAAGGGACATACTATATAACAAAAATATTAATATATATATATAGAAAGGCCAGTATGGTGGCCTGAAATTATGGGTGGAGCCCGGTGGTATATAAGCAGCCGTTTGCCCATCCTTCCTCGTCGGTTCCGGTGCGCGATACCTGATACGTCAGATATCAAGGGCCGACTATCCAGACCAGACGCAGTGAGCCATTCGTCTGCTCCCGCGTTATTCGTCTCCAATTTTTTGACAAACCGTCTCTCGTCCATCAGCATCCGTAGGTTCACCGTCGGAGTGTCGTCGTACCCATCAAATTTGTCGCTACGCCTCGGGCCGGCTGTCGCAGGTAGGGCTTCGGCACCCTCTTTTCATTATGTTTTCGATGTACCGTCATCATGCTTGTACTCACGAGCCGCTCGGTTCTTTCATATCGAATGTTTTCGGTGGCCTCGTACGCATGTCACTATGTTCTACTTTGCGATGTAGTCGTTATCATCGTTCGACACGTTCGATTACGCCACGTCAGGCGATTCATTCACAGGTACGGCATTCGAAACCGTTCGTCTGCCCGAGCATTTCTATTTGTAGCGGTCGAATCGTTCGACTCACAGCGACTGCTTGTTACGACAAGGCAAACAGTCCGCACGTTTCGCTTGGTCTGCTCCAGTTCGAATATGTCTCTTCGTTCATGCAATTGTGTTAGGTGTTTCATTTCATCTCGTTTCATTCATTTCAGTCCCAGTCATTTCTACTGTTTCAAAATCATTTCTGTCACTAGTCGCGCTCCGGCGCGAATCCTGTCGCACCTCCGGTGCACCGATTCGCTTTGAAGTGCCCCAGGGTTCGGCCTCATTTCTGTACATGCTCCAGAGACTGAATCACTCGCAGGATCACGCACGGTCCCTGATTCTGGTCTTTGTCATGGCATACCATTTCTGTCACTTATTACGCTCCAAATCGAGTCTTGTCGCATTCCTCTATGCACCGATTCGTCCTGGTGCGCCCAGCTGCTACGCCTCATTTCGGTACATGCTCCAGAGACGGATTCTTTGGTAAACCTACAGATCAGTCGTTGAATCCTGTCTCTGTCATGGGACATCATTTCTGTCACTTATTACACTCCAATTCGAATCCTGTCGCATATTAGTTATGCACCGATTCATTCTGGTGTGCCCAGCTGCTACGCCTCATTTCAGTACATGCGCCAGAGACGGATTCTTTGTTGCTACCATCAGTCCAGTCGTTGATTCCTGTCTCTGTCATGGGATATCATTTCTGTCACTTATTACGCTCCGATTCGAATCTTGTTGCATTTATTGGATGCACCGATTCGTCCCGGCGTGCCCAGCTGCTACGCCTCATTTCAGTACATGCTCCAAAGACAGGATTCATCTGTTAGGTGCATGGGCTCGTCTTCTGACTCCAGTCTTTGTCATGGGTTTCATTTCATTTCACCTATCACGTTCCGGTACGAATAAATCTCATTCACGGACCAATTCGTCCCGGCGTGCCCCAGGAATGGCCTCATTTCAGTACATGCTCCAGGTTCCGTTTCGTGCTCGGTCGCAAGTTTGTGGCATGGCGATTCGGATCTCTGTCATGGCAGATTTACTCATTTCACGGTCACGTATCGCTTCCCGCTTCTAGTCCAGTTGATTCTTCAATGTTGGATTCTTATCGGGGGGCCCTTGCTCGTCAGCCTCATTTCGCGATAAAAGGAAAAAAGAAAATGTATATAATAAAAGGGGGTAGGGGGGAAGAGAAGAGAAATTTCATCTGTTTCTTTCATTTGTGTCATTTTTCATCTCATGTCTGAAGTCTCACCTCCACTGTTAGCTAGCCTTCATCAGGTGGGAGTCTCAAACAAAAAACTTCACCTTCATCTCCTCAGGTCAGTCGAGTTCAGTAGGTCCAGCCTGCACCTGGTCGGACGGTGCCTCCTTAGGTCCGTGTTAGGAGAAAACCCGGATCAGAGGGCTTGTAGCCTCATCAGACCCACGTTCTGTCACCATGTCCCAGGCTGACAGCGAGGACCTCACGGCTCCATTGTCTCCATCCGTTTCAGAAAATGGCAGCCAAAGGGCCTTCAGAGCATGGACCATTCCCAGGCTGACAGCCGAGCTGAGACGCAGGGGCGTCCCCTTTCCAGCAACAGCCAGAAAGGCAGAGCTTTTCCGGCTCCTGTTTCCTCCCCCCGCGGTGGTGGAGGCTTCGGCTCAGCAGGCCTCATTGGGCTCCATCGCCTCCTCTATCTCGCAGCTCCACACCCTGGTGTCGTCCCTCACAACCTCGATGTCAGATCTGCAGGGCCGAGTGGCCCTCCTCGAGACCCACCCCTCTGTTTCTCCGCCAGTGCCAGCATCCCAGCCAGTTGTTAGTCTTCCCGCAGGTATCTCCGGAGGTGCACCAATAGTGTACCCGTCTCATTTGGTGTCAGCAAACATCAGGAAGGACATCTTAGAGGGCAAAGACGTCAATTTGGCTTCTCTTCTGATCTCGATTCACGAGCTGGCAGAGAATAAGGCGTATACTTGGGGGGACGTATCAGTGGTCCTCAAAGCCAAGGATCCCAGACTAGACAGGAAACTCTCTATCACCGAGTTTTCCCTGGCCTTCGGCATGATGAGGGACATCATTTGCTCAGCCTCCCCTGGCAGAAGGGAGGAGCTGGATCGGTACCTCCATGTGGTAGTTGACCTGGGGTACAAGTACGGCGGGTTTTCATTTTATGACTACCACCGCTCCTTCTCCGCTAGAGCAGCTGCCAGGCTCTCCCAGTTCCAGACCCCTACGGACTGGAGCACCATGGACACCGAACTGTTCTGCCGCCACTTCGCGGGGCTACGGTCCCCTCTGTGTGCAATCTGCCAGTCAGCAACACATACTGCGGCCTGGTGCGCTACCTCAGTGGCAGCCCCGCCCTTCGACGGTCCATCTACCTCGGGTACCGCTCAGGGCCTGCAAGCACCAGCTCGCCCGCCACAGACCGATAAGCTAGGGCGCCCAGTTAAGACCATGGGCGGTGCTCCGATCTGCAACAACTACAACAGTGGGTCGTGTAACTTCAGTCAGTGTAGGCTGCTCCATGTGTGCACCCAGTGTCATAGAGCTCACCCCCGGCTCATGTGTGAGATCAAGCAGCTCAAAAGGTTTTGACTGAGCCGGCTCAATGTCGCATGGCTTAGTGTCTACCTTTCCAGTCACCCTACCCCCTCACTGTCCGCCTTCCTCGTCCAGGGCTTCACAGAAGGTTTTCACACTGGACTTATCTCTCTCCCTCACTTCACGCACGAATGCCAGAACCTACGGTCAGCAGCCACGGATGAACAAGCCATCGACCAACTGCTGCAATCTGAGCTAGATCAGGACTTTGTCATCGGCCCTTTTGAACAGCCCCCTTTCAGCACCTGGCGAGTCAGCCCTATTGGGCTTGTCAAGGGCAAGTTCTCTAATAAACTCAGATTGGTTTATGATTTGTCAGCGCCTCATTCCTCTACGGTTCCCAGCCTCAATTCTCTTATTCCCTCTGAGGAGTTCTCCCTTAAATATGCATCGGTAGACATGGCCATCCAGGCCATTCTTAAAACAGGCACAGGTACCTGGCTGTCCAAAGCCGACATCTCAAACGCTTTTAAACTTCTTCCCATCCACCCGTCCCTCTGGTGCTGGCATGGAATCAAGTGGAGGCAGCGGTACTACTTTGCCACTAAACTCACGTTCGGGTCCAAGAGTAGTCCTTGGCTCTTCGACACCTTCGCGCAGGCTCTTGCTTGGATCTTGTTACACGTAGCCCAGTGTCAGGAAGTCATTCATTATCTGGATGACTTCCTGCTGATAGAGCCACCCAGCTCTCCTCCACGAGATCTGGGTAAGTTGAGGGTAGTCTTCAATAATCTTAATGTCCCCATCGCCGAGCACAAGGTGGAGGGTCCGTCGCAGGCTATCACCTTCCTCGGGGTCAGCCTAGACACTAACACTATGCAGGCCAGCCTTCCCCCGGATAAACTGACCCGCATCAGGACGGTCCTGAGGGACTTCACTCATGCCAGAACTTGTACCAAGAGACAACTTCAGTCCCTTCTTGGTATGCTTAATTTCGCTAAGCGCATCATCCCCCAGGGGCGCTCGTTCGTGTCACGCCTGTTAGCCTTGTTATCCCACTCTCAGGACCCGGAGCAAGTACTCAGCCTGGATTCCGCGGCTATGGCAGACCTAGCCATGTGGGAGGAATTCCTATCTTCTTGGAACGGAGTGTCCCTGTTCGTCCCCTCCGTGTCCGCCCTTTCACCTCGGGTGGTGACCGACGCGGCGGCCTCCACGGGCTTTGCGGCGATCTTTGGCAACCTCTGGCTCGCAGCCCCCTGGCCTCCACAGATACTGGCTATTCCTGGCTTCACTGAGACGTCCTCCCTGTTTGAGCTATATCCCATTGTAGCCGCTGCACACACCTGGGGCCGCAGCTGGTCGGGCCAGACGGTGGTCTTTTCTACAGATAACCTGGCCACTGCGGAGATTGTTAATAAAGGCAGGTCCAGGTCTCTACAGATTATGTCCTTCCTGCGGCGACTGACCCAGCTCTCATTATTGTTTCAGTTCAACCTTCATTGTTCCTTTGTTCCCGGCAAATTTAATCAGGCGGCGGATGCCCTCTCCCGCTTTAACTTTGTTTCATTTTTTGATCAGGTGCCCGGAGCCGAACCAACGTCAGCAGCTATCCCGGACTGGTCTCAACTGATCTTGGATTAGCCCCACACTTGTCAGCAGCAACTCAACTCATCGATCACTCCCTCTCAGACAATACCCGCAAGGCCTATCAGTCGGCCTGGAGGGCCTTTAGTCGCTTCGCATCATCTCACAATACAGAGTCCTCCCGGGTCAAACAAGTCCTTGCCTTCCTTTCCTACTGCCATTCGGACTTGGCATTGTCCTTCAACACAATCCGGTTGTACTTGGCCGGGGTACAACACTTCACGTCCCTCCAGGACCCTACCAAGCCCTCCTTATTTACCTTTCACGCCGTCCGGGCTCTCATGCGCGGCATTCAGAAACGTCGGCCAGTTTCCAGCATCAAACGGCTGCCTATCACAGGCGAAGTATTCAGGGACATGTCAGATATTCTGGCCTCTTCACCTTTCGGTCTCCATGTCAGTGTCGTCCTGCAAGCAGCCATACATCTGGCCTTCTACGGCTTCCTGCGGCCAGGCGAGTTTACCTGCAGTAGCCCCTCGGCACGTATGCTGTGCAAGCACCATCTAGTCAGGTTCGAGGACCATTTCATCTTGCACTTAGCGGTTTCCAAGACACAGCAGCTTGGCCCAGGTACGGACATACATTTCTATAAGACCTACAACCGCTGGTGTCCGGTTACTGTCCTCTCCCGCTTGTTGACCCTTTTGGCCGATCAACCAGGGACTGGCCCACTTCTACCCTTTCACTCAAAACCTCTCAACGCAGCCCAGTTCATGGAGCATGTCAGGATACTCCTGGGCATCCTTCACCTCAATCCTGCGCACTACTCAGGACATTCATTCCGCATCGGGGCAGCTTCAACGGCCTCCCGCCAAGGGGTCCCGGTCCATGTTATCAAAAAGTTGGGTAGATGGAAGTCCTCCTGTTTTGCACGTTACGTACCCAATCCGCAGATTGAGATGGCCCAGGCCTTTGTCAAACTTACCCAGTAACAGTCTGGGTTCAATAAAAATGCTTCCCCTACCTGAGTGTTTTGCCCCCTTATTTTGGTATACCGTACGTTAGACCAGGGCACACTTTCAGGTCCATTTCAAGTAAGCGAGTTTATGTTATCCTTGTCTTTCATCCTTATCCGTATCGGTCAGAGGGCTCTACACCATAAATAGAAAGGCCAGTATGGTGGCCTGAAATTATGGGTGGAGCCTGGTGGTATATAAGCAGCCGTTCGCCCATCCTTCCTCGTCGGTTCCTGTGCGCGATACCCGCCCACCCGCCCCTTTATCAGGCCTTTACTCTAGCACACTCCTCATATGAGTACTCATTTCACCCATTTCATATTTATTTCATTTTAAGGTATGCCCCCTTATTTTGGTATACCGTACGTTAGACCAGGGCACACTTTCAGGTCCATTTCAAGTAAGCGAGTTTATGTTATCCTTGTCTTTCATCCTTATCCGTATCGGTCAGAGGGCTCTACACCATAAATATATATATATATATATATATATATATATATATATATATATATATATATATAATTTTTTTTTTAATTGCCAGATGCTATGCGGAAAATGGTCATCTAACATTACCCTAAAGTGTGAAAATAATGAGCAGTTTCTTTATGTGCACTCCAGATGGTTTAATGTGATAGCTTTTGGAGGTGCATAAGTGTGATCTCTGTTCTCTGTTCAATATACAGTATGCCACTACCTTTTATTATTGTGTCAAAGTCTAGTCGTATGAGTCAAGCAATTGCCCTATGATCAGGGCTGCTAATAAGGGGGTACAGGCGGCCCTCCTGTACTGGGCCCGGGTCCCATAGAGTCTGCAAAGGGGCCCGGCAGGGAACGTGTATGTGAGGGTTGTCCCTGCCCCCCCCCACTCCTGGGTGATGTCATGAGGGAGGGACTAATGGGAGAACCTCAAATATGCATTGGGTATGGAGGCCGCGGGAGGCAGTGCAGGCTGTACCACCCCCTGCTGCCTCCTCAGCCAATGGGTGCACAGGAAGCACTGTCCAGTGTATGCCTTAAATCTTCATCCCACTGTCTTCCTGTCTTGGTGCAGGTGCGGGATAGAATGGTTCTGAATAGGGATGAGCCAAACACCCCCCCCCCCCCCCCGTTCGGTTCGAACCAGAACATGTGAACAGGCCAAAAATTTGTACGAACAAGAGAACACCGTTAAAGTCTATGGGACACAAACATGAAAAATCATCAGTGCTCATTTTAAAGGCTTATATGCAAGTTATTGCCATAAAAAGTTTCTGGGGGCCTGGGTCCTGCCCCAGGGGACATGTATCAATGCAAAAAAAAGTTTTAAAAACAAATGTTTTTTTCAGGAGCAGTGATTTTAATAATGCTTAAAGTAAAACAATAAAAATGTAATATTTCTTTTAAATATCGTGCCTGGTACACCTGTAAAATAGCGCATCTTTCCCATGTTTGGAAAAATACTACAGCAAAATGACATTTCTAAAGGAGAAAAAGTCATTTTAAACTGCTCGTGGCTGTAATTAATTGTCGAATCCTGGCAATATAGATAAAAATCATTGAAAAAAATGTCATGGGTTTTAATTTTTTTAAAAAAATGCGTGGGGGTCTCCTCAAAATCCATACCAGGTCCTTCAGGTCTGGTATGGATATTAAGGAGAATCCTGCGCCAATTTTTATTTTTAAATGGCGTAGGGGTCCCCTCAAAATCCATACCAGGCCCTTCAGGTCTGGTATGGATTTTAATGGGAGCCCTGCACCAAAATAAAAAAATTTGTGTAAATGCCTCCCCAAAATCAATACCAGGCCCTTATCCGAGCATGCAACCTTGCAAGCCGCAGGAAAGGTGGGGGGCGCTCTCTCATCTCCCACTTATTGGAATCTGGAAGCCCCCTTTAAGGGGACCTCCAGATCCCAGCCCCCCCCCCGTGAATGGGTATCGGGTACATTGTACCCCTATACATTCACTAAAAAAAGTGTCAAAATGGTAATAATGACACTGGGGTGCGGGCGGCCAGCAAGAGACATGCTCGGGATGAGAAAGCTGGGTGGACACTTATTAAAAGAAGCGAGAGGGCGGGAAAGCAGAGCTGATATCATCTCTCCGCCCCCGCATCACCGCTCTTCCGCCCTCACAGCCAGTGTTCTATTACAGTGTCGGAGGTGCGGCGGGGGGCAGGGAGATGACATCATCTCTCACTGCCCGTCCCGCATGAGAAAACTAACTGTTCAGGAATGGCCGAGTGACAGCTGAAAGAGTCCCGGACCCTCCCTCTACCAGGTAAGACCGGCTGTAGCATGAGGAAGGAGACACCCTGCTACATATAGAGGGGCGATCCCACAGAGATGTGACATCATCAGTGACAGGTGAGCTGTGTGAGGGAGTACAGGTAGGGTGTGCTGGGACTTGTAGTTCACCCCCTCAGCTGTCTGCCTGACATACCACAAGGGGCACTCCACTCACTCCGCATCTGGTGACAGGTAATGTGGCAGGTGGCGTGGCAAGTGACATTCCACATCTGGTTGCAAGTGACAATCCACATCTTATGGCAGGCAGTGTGACAGGTGATGTGGCAAGTGACATTCCACATCTGGTGGCAGGCGACAATGGCAAGTGACACGCTCGGGGCTCCCATTGATTCTACATTATGAGTTGAACTATTTCATTTAGTACTACAATGTAATAATAGAAATAATGCGCTTCAATCAGCCTTACACGATATCAAGCATGGTGCTGTGATGATTGAAGCGCTAACACCAGCCATTGCCCACGAAAAATCATGCCCCCCCCCCCCCCCGGGTCCTTGGCACTACTTTCTTCCATGCAGCCAGTCCCCGGTGCCAAAAAGGTTGGGGACCACTGCGATAAGCCCCCCGCCCACAGACCCCCACCACCACCCGGAAAGGGTTGTGTGGAAGCACCCTCCCCATGTTGAGGGCACGTGGCCTGGTACGGTTCGAGGGGGGGCGCTCTTTCACCCCCCCCTTTTTCCTGCAGCCTGCGTTGTTGTGTGAATGGATAAGGTTCTGCCATGGATTTTGGGGGGACCTCTACACCATTTTTTTTTCTAATTTTGGTGCAGGGTTCCCCTTAAAATCCATACCAGACCTGAAGGTCTGGTATGGATTTTGGGGGGAACCCCACACATTTTTTTTTTCATTTTAATTTTGTTGCGGGGTTTACCTTAATATTCATACTAGACCCAAAGGGCCTGGACTGGGGGGGAACCCATGCCGTTTTTGTCATTGATTTTTATCTATATTGCCAGGATCCGACAATTCATTACAGCCGCGAGCAGTTTCATTTTGTTGTCATTTTGTTGTGGTATTGTTCTAAACACTGGAAAAATGCTCTACTTTATGGGAATAGGGACATCCCCTAGGCACGATATTTAAAGGAAAATTTCATTTTTATAATTTCACTTTAAGCATTATTAAAATCACTGCTCCTGAAAAAAAAGTTTTTAAAATGGCCATTTTTTCAGGAGTAGTGATTTTAAAAATGCTGAAAGTGAACCAATAAAAATGAAATATTCCTTTAAATATCATGCCTGGGGGGTGTCCTTAGTATGCCTGTAAAGTAGCACATCTTTCCCGTGTTTAGAACAATACCACAGCAAAACGGTACTGCGTTTTGCCGCGTTTTCGCTTATAAGCGTTTTTAAAGGTGACCTTTTTTTTTACATAAAAAATCTCCAAAATTATGGCATATGATGAAAAACCATTAAAAAATATTTTAAACAATTGCAATTGCAAGTGGACAATCCACAACTTGTGGCAAGTGACATGTCAGGTGGCAAGTGATGTGGCAAGTGACATGGCAGGTGGCAAGTAGACAATCCACAACTTGTGGCAAGTGACGTGGCAAGTGGACAATCCACAACTTGTGGCAGGTGACGTGGCAAGTGACGTGGCAAGTGGACAATCCACAACTTGTGGCAAGTGACATGGCAGGTGGCAAGTGATGTTGCAAGTGGACAATCCACAACTTGTGGTAAGTGACATGGCAGGTGGCAAGTGGACAATCCACAACTTGTGGCAGGTGAAGTGGCAAGTGACGTGGCAAGTGGACAATCCACAACTTGTGGCAAATGACGTGGCAAGTGGACAATCCACAACTTGTGGCAGGTGACATGGCAGGTGATGTGGCAGGTGACGTGGCAAGTGATGTGGCAAGTGGGCAATCCACAACTTGTGGCAAGTGACGTGGCAAGTGATGTGGCAAGTGACGTGGCAAGTGGCAATCCAAAACTTGTGGCAGGTGACGTAGCAGGTGACGTGGCAAGTGACGTGGCAAGTGGACAATCTACAACTTGTGGCAGGTGATGTGGCAGGTGACGTGGCAAGTGACGTGGTAAGTGGACAATCCACAACTTGTGGCAAGTGACGTGGCAAGTGATGTTGCAGTTGACGTGGCAAGTGATGTGGCAATTGGCAATTCACAACTTATGGCAGGTGACGTGGCAATTGGACAATCCACAACTTGTGGCAGGTGATGTTGCAAGTGACGTGGCAGGTGACGTGGCAAGTGGACAATCCACAACTTGTGACAGGTGACGTGGCAGGTGACATGGCAAGTGGACAATCCACAACTTGTGACAGGTGGCGTGGCAGGTGACGTGGCAAGTGGACAATCCACAACTTGTGGCCGGTGACCTGGCAGGTGACGTGGCAAGTGATGTGGCAAGTGGACAATCCACAACTTGTGGCAGGTGATGTGGCAGGTGATGTGGCAGGTGATGTGGCAAGTGGACAATCCACAACTTGTGGCAAGTGACATGGCAGGTGACGTGGCAAGTGGATAATCCACAACTTGTGGCAAGTGACGTGGCAGGTGACATGACAAGTGACGTGGCAAGTGGACAATCCACAACTTGTGGCAGGTGACGTGGCAAATGATGTGGCAAGTGGACAATCCACAACTTGTGGCAAGTGACGTGGCAGGTGATGTGGCAAGTGACGTGGCAAGTGGACAATCCACAACTTGTGGCAAGTGACGTGGCAAGTGATGTGGCAGGTGACGTGGCAAGTAGACAATCCACAACTTGTGGCAGGTGATGTGGCAAGTCACATGGCAAGTGGACAATCCACAACTTGTGGAAGGTGACATGGCAAGTGACACGCTAAATACAAGTACACTGCTGCTCTCACAGCTGCTGCTACTCACTCTGGTCTCACAAAATGGCTGAAATAGTTAATAATACAGTTTTTTTGAGCTTGGGGAGGGTCTATGATGTTAGCTTAACTAAATGCTTCTAGACGCAAACGCGGTAAAACGCCACTAAATCGTGGCAAAACAGGCGTTTCTAAACGCCGGTTTCAGCTTTTAAAAACATGTGTCCAGCAGAGTTTGCACCGGTGTCTTGTGTGCATGAAGCCATTTTTATTGTTTCACTTTAAGCATTTTTAAAATCACTGCTTCTGAAAAAATGGCCGTTTTAAAAACTTTGTTTTGCATTGATACCTGTCCCCTCCCCAAACACTTTTTATGACAATAACTTGTATATAAGCCTTTAAAATTAGCACTTTTGGTTTATTATGTTAGTGTCCCATACATTTTAACGGTGTTCTGCGGCTTTTGAATTTGCTGCGAACACTGCATAATGTTCACTGTTCAGCGAACACCCGATGTTTGGGGGCTCATCCCTAATTCTGAATGAAGTTCCTGGGCAGCCTGCAATACCTGAGCTGAGGGAGGGTTTTGCACAAGTAATAATAAAAGAAAAACTGGGAAGCTGATAGAATTACCTTTTTCTGTGCAGCCTATGCGCCTTATCTATAAGTTTGCCCCCTTTAATAAGCCATTGTAAGGCCACCCATATTGCTGTACTTTTAACAGAATGAAAGTAGCATAATACCTGTGCAGCATTAGTGTCAGCTACCTGTCACCCTGTTTAACAGGACAGGAATATGGGTGGCATTACAGTGAGTTAGGAGGGGCCGAAGTATTGATAATAATCCTCCTAAATCCTTTTTTTTTTTTCTTTTTGAGTGGCAGTTTATTATGGGGCGAATGAGCCGCAACAGCAAGCCAAGTGTTTGGCTTATGGTTGTGGTGTAGTCCCATTGAGCTAAATGGCCATATTTCCCATGTTTGTGACACAAAACACCGCAGCTGTGGCACGTGTGTAGGGGCTCCAGTTGCATTCTAGAATTAGGGTGGGCAGCCAAGGGGCAGTAAAATCGCTGCTGAGTTGCCTGTTTTTACCACCCCCTGACTGCTTATGAGCAAAAAGTTTTAAAGGGGGCAAAATTATCTGTCTAAAAAGAACTGACTCTTTAAAGATCAGTAGATGACCATGCACTTTGGGAATTACGCATTCCTGACACTTGCACTCTGTGTGTTACCCACTCATGAGCCTTGCACCCTGTACATTATATGATTCTGCACTACATTATATGAACCTGACACCACACTCTATAGGTAGGCTTAAATTTTAAGCCCTTACCACTGTTAATACAACTTTGTTACACCCCTGGGTCACCTCTTAATTCTCTATTCTCTGTACACGGCCCCTTTCTAACAGGGGCCCTATTACTGATAACAAAAAAGAAACCTTAAAGTGTAACTAAGGACAAGTTTTGTATAAAGTGGGGACTGATTATAACACCTATCAGGTTTGTATATCTGTCTGTGTCCTTGTTAGGGAGATCTCCTCTCAATTTGTCCTATTTACTTTTATCATCAAAAGCGAAAGTAAAAAAATCCCAAATTTTGGGCTCACGCCAGAACAGGAATACAGAGGAGATATTCCAATGGGGACACTAGTTCTGGTAACCCTGGTGAAGCCCTGGGATTCCCTCACTTTGGATGGATTTTCTCTCACTTCCTGTTTTGGTCATGGGATGGGAATTGATGGAAAATATCCCCTATATAACCCACCCTTACTCTATCCAAAATGAAAACAAATGCCTTTAAAGAGGAAGTAAACTTTCCCACTCTGATGCTTATTTTCATTTAGTCCATTATAATAAATCATTATCAGACTATAGCCACTGTAATCCAGCCCAAATCGCATATTACTTACGGTTTAAAGAAACTTTAAAAAACTTGTTTCCAGGGGTTAGGCAGCACCATCTTAAGTATTGTTTTCTGAGTCCACAGTGGAGTGTATTTCCGCCCTTACATTGAGCACTTCCTGTACTGTTAACCAAGGCTCCTTCTCAATCCAACGTTTCTATGGCAACCCTACTTCCCTGTTCATAGGTTACTTGTTTATTTCATAGTATTTACTTGTGCCGATGTCTAATGTTTCCCTTTGTCAGACTTATCAGCTTCAGCTGATAAGACTGCAGTAATGGCCAAGTTTAGACTGTATGTGAGGTCACATGGTGTGTAGGAGGAAGCTCTGAGTGATTAGCAGAGTTCAGTGTTGTGCGGTAGGAAGTCCTGATAACAGATAGATAAGCACATAGAGAGTGTGCCTTAAATCAGGGGAGATCTGGGCATGCTCAATGACTTCATTCTACAAAACAGGGTTTTTTATGTTGATTTACATGGGATAAAGTTGTGGGGGAGGGTTTACAACCACTTTAAGTACACTTTAAAGCAGAACTAAACCTGTACCTCCACTCCCTGTCCCAGTGACACAACATGAAATGAGAGAAAGATTTTCCAAATAGAGAGTGGATCCTCCTCTTAGACAGCTGTCACAGGATCAAGTGTCACCATTGGGGCATTGCCCCTCTCTTTTTTTTAATTTCTAGTAATAGTTGTAAATATTCACATTTCCCATCATTATCTATCCTGCTGAAAATGGGGATGCACACTGCAGTATAAAACTGACAGGGGTTTCTAACTGTTCCCCTATTCTATCCAAAGATTTTAGCCTTTAGTTATAATTTAACATGCAAAGACTATGATTACCTCGAGTTCTTTTGACTGCATTAAGAGGTTGCATGGTGGTTTCACAGCTTTGGGTCGACTAGCGAGCCAGAATGCAATGACTGCGGCAAAGGCACCTAATCCCAGTACTGTGGCGGCTGGCACATTGCGGAGGAACTGATTGAAGTCTTCGTACTCTAGCAGTCTCAAGCTCTTCAAGATCTCCCGTGCTTCCATCTTGTCAATTATGGAAACAGCAAATTCTATGGGATAAAAGACAACAGAACATATTACGTGACAAACAGGTGCTCAAATTGTTTCTAAATTTTGACCATAATAAAATATCAAGATATATTACATGATGTTTAGATGATAAAATAATCAAATTAATGCAATGTGTAAAACAATCAGGCCTATTTAACAAGGTAATGGCCAATGAACAAATAAGTAACTCATGGCACTGCTTTAGGAAAACTGGAGCAAAGAAAAGTGAAGCAAACATGAATTTACCGCCAATATGTATACTTTAAAATGTCAGTTTTTTTTTTTTTATGGCAATACATAATGAAAACCCCTATGTTACCTATGCAAAGTAACAGATGCAGTGCACAAAGGCAAAACAAGGTGACTACACAGAGTACCTTCCTCAGGCTCACATACCACCTCAATCTGATGTCAGGCCCTCCTCCTGCACGTGCCTTAACATGCTCTTCCAATGTAAAAGCACTGAATAGTGGGAGGGAGGGCGAGTATCATATGTTCCACATACCCACAAGGATTAAGTATTTCATAAGCTCTGGTGGCAGATCATAGCATTGAAAAAGAGTGCAGGGAAGATAAGCACAATCAACGTATGATACTTGTTTTGCAGGGAACCTTTCCTAGTGTGTGAAAAGTAATGTTTTAAACACATATGGTGAAATAATTTATAGTTTATAGTTTAAATAGGAGTTGGACTTGTACAGGCTCCTACATACAGAGCAAAGCCTCAATTTAACTGACTTTAAAATAATAAATCATCCATAGCATCTCCTTAAAGTTTCCCCAAAGTTCTACCTCTGAGCTGTAAAGCACAGTTCTCCTCCTTACATGGGGGTTAATTCCTTTTTTTCTGTTTTGATACTTGTTTTCTAATATGCTGCTGCTGTTAAAAATCTTGTTGCTGGCTGCTTGATTCTTTTAATTTGTTAGCATTTTAGTTGCTATGAGAGTGTATGGCCATGTGTTTTCAGTAGCATTTGTATGTTGATTGTATACTGTCTTTTATTTACAGTGGTGTGAAAAAGTGTTTGCCCCCTTCCTCATTTCCTGTTCCTTTGCATGTTTGTCACACTTAAGTGTTTCGGAACATCAAACCAATTTAAAAAATAGTCAAGGACAACACAAGTAAACACAAAATGCAATTTGTAAATGAAGGTGTTTATTATTAAAGGTGAAAAAAAAATCCAAACCATCATGGCCCTGTGTGAAAAAGTGATTGCCCCCTAAACCTAATAACTGGTTGGGCCACCCTTAGCAGCAACAACTGCAACCAAGCGTTTGCGATAACGTGCAATGAGGCTTTTACAGCGTCCTGGAGGAATTTTGGCCCACTCGTCTTTGCAGAATTGTCCTAATTCAGTTACATTAGAGGGTTTTCGAGCATGAACGGCCTTTTTAAGGTCATACCACAACATCTCAATAGGATTCAGGTCAGGACTTTGGCTAGGCCACTCCAAAGTCTTCATTTTGTTTTTCTTCAGCCATTCGGTGGTGGACTTGCTGGTGTGTTTAGGATCATTGTCCTGCTGCAGAACCCAAGTTCGTTTCAGCTTGAGTACACAAACAGATGGTCGGACATTCTCCTTCAGGATCTCTTGGTAGACAGCAGAATTCATAGTTCCTTTTATCACGGAAAGTCTTCCAGGTCCTGAAGCAGCAAAACAGCCCCAGACCATCACACTACCACCACCATATTTTACTGTTGGTATAATGTTCTTTTTATGAAATGCAGTGTTCCTTCTACGCCAGATATACTTGGACACACACCTTCCAAAGAGTTCCACTTTTGTCTCATCGGTCCACAGAATGTTGTCCCAAAAGTCTTGGGGATCATCAAGATGTGTTGTGGAGAAATTGAGACGAGCTTTGATGTTCTTTTTGCTCAGCAGTGGTTTTCTCCTTGGAACTCTGCCATGCAGGCCATTTTTGCCCAGTCTTTTCCTGATGGTGGAGGCATGAACGCTGACCTTAACTGAGGCAACTGAGGCCTGCAGTTCCTTGGACGTTGTTGTGGGGTCTTTTGTGACCTCTTGGATGAGTCGTCGCTGCGCTCTTGGGGTAATTTTGAGCGGCCGGCCACTCCTGGGAAGGTTCACCACTGTTCCATGTCTTCGCCATTTGTGGATAATGGCTCTCACTGTGGTTCGCTGGATTCCCAAAGCTTTGGAAATGGCTTTATAACCCTTTCCAGACTGATAGATCTCAATTACTTTCTTTCTCAATTGTTCCTGAATTTCTTTGGGTCTCGGCATGATGTGTAGCTTTTAAGGATCTTCTGGTGGACCTTACTGTGTCAAGCAGCTCCTATTTAAGTGATGCCTTGATTGTGAACAGGTGTGGCAATAATCAGGCCTGGGTGTGGCTAGAGAAATTGAACTCAGGTGTGGACAACCACAGTTATAGTATGTTTTAACAAGGGGGGCAATCACTTTTTCACACAGGGCCATGATGGTTTGGATTTTTTTTCACCTTTAATAATAAACACCTTCATTTACAAATTGCATTTTGTGTTTACTTGTGTTGTCCTTGACTATTGTTTAAATTGGTTTGATGTTCCAAAACACTTAAGTGTGACAAACATGCAAAGGAACAGGAAATGAGGAAGGGGGCAAACACTTTTTCACACCACTGTATCTTAGTGTAGTGCCTACCCCAATTTTGCAGGGGTTGGTGGTGACTCCCAGCAGCAGGAAGGGCTGACATACATCCCCAGGTTGCAGGTTACTAGGCATGGTGGCTGATGAACAAGATAGAAATTGGGCGCCAGTCACTTTTATGCTTGCACAATGAAAAATTTGTTTCTCACAAACAGGAAAAATGTGGGAGAGAGGGGTTAAGGCATAGGACACGATCAGCAGATGGCAGATTGGCAGACTCCTTGGACAAAAAAGTGAGATAAGGTATACAACAGTACAGGAAAAGAGACTTTAACCACTTCAATACCTTAGGGCGTCCTTGAGTTTGTGAGGGGATATCTGAATGATGCCTGTAGCTAAAGGCATCATTCAGATATCAGTCTTTCAAGCCCGTGATTCTGTGCACAATAAGAATGGTCATAGCGGCAGTTCCCCCCCTCCCGCTGCCATCCGGGGCTTCTCTGGGCTTTCCTGTGCTATTGGGAGCCCGGAGAATGAATCGGCCAGCACCGGTGACGACGATAGAGATTTCCGGTGACCACATGGCCATCAGTCATCTCTATGACCGTGGGAGGCCCAGGCGCAATGTTGTGACGTCACGCCCGGGTTCCCGGAAGTAAACAGAGTCGCAGTCGCGGCTGTCAGCATGAGATCAGTGAATTTTTTTCACGATCTCATGCTTTCCAGCCTGGAGGAGAGATGTGAGGTCTTATTGACCCTGCATCTCTCCATAAAGAGGACCTGTCACAATAGATTCCTATTACAAGGGATGTTTACATTCCTTCTAATAGGAATAAAAGTGAAAAGTAAAAAATAAAAAAAGTAAAACGTCCCTGTCCCCGGTAGCTCGCGTTCAGAAGCGAACGCACATGTAAGTCCCACCCACATATGTAAACGCCTTTCAAACCACACATGTGAGGTATTGCCACGTGCGTTAGAGCGTGTGCAACAATTCTGGTACTAGAACTAGAACACCTCTGTAATTCTAGACTGGTAACCTGTAAACATTTTCAAAGCATCACCTATGGAGATTTTTATGTACCGAAGTTTGGTGCCATTCCATGAGTGTACGCAATTTTAAAGCGTGACATGTTAGGTATCTATTTACTCGGTGTAACATCATCTTTCATATTACACAAAAAAATGGGCTAACTTTACTGTTTTGTTATCTTTTAATTCATGAAACCATTTTTTTCCCCAAATAAATGCGTTTTGAAAAATGATTGCGCAAATACCGTGCAAGATAAAAAGTTGCAATGACACCCATTTTATTCCCTAGGCTGTCGCTAATAAAACATATATAATGTTTAGGGTTCTGAGTAATTTTCTAGCAAAAAAATTATGACTTTTAAATGTAGGAGAGAAGTGCCAGAATAGGTCTGGTATTGAAGTTGGTAAGCTGAGTCAGCACATCTGTACTTTGTAGAATAAGCTGTCTCCCATAGGAACTGAACTTAACTCATGGAAGGTGCAGGAACTTTATGGATGATTCAGTCTAGACGCTTTCCCGGGCTCTCCATGGGTCCTCAGTCCATGTAAGAGTCACCTCTTGTACTTTATCACAGGTCTACATCCTTTCCTTCATGCTTTCAAGTAGTGGGCAGGTTCTTCCTTGCAGAACCTTGAACACATGGCTAGGCCTCAGGCTTCAGGCCTATCCAGCAGGGGCTGTTACACATATAGCCTGGGGGGAAGACTTAGATCAACTGCCTTCTCCCAGCTTTCATAGCGGCCAGTCTGATTGGCTTTGAAAGGTATGTTTACTCATAACCTTAATTCACTTTAGCTCATCATTCTGTCACAGGCAACAGTGCCACCTACTGACAAAAGGAAGAAACCACAGCTAAATAGGATTAGGAAGAAAGCCATTTGACCACTAAACACTACAAATTACACTGCAATTACACAAAAAATTAGCTTTCCGGCAGTAAAAGGTCCGACGGAATCATTTCATTGCATATTCGTGTGTGGGCTTCATCTGACTTTTTTTTCAAAAATTCTGATAGACCTAGAAATAGAACATGTTTTAAATCAATTCCTATCGGGAAAACCGTTTGTCTGTATGCTATTCTGATGGACCAAAAACGACGCTAGGGCAGCTATTGGCTACTGGCTACTGGCTATTGAACTTCCTTTTTCTAGTCCCATCGTACGTCATCGTGTTCTAAATGAACGGACTTCGGTGTGATCGTGTGTAGGCAAGTCCGTTTCGATGGAATTCAGTCGGAAAGACCGTCAGAGTTTATTCTGATGGAAAAACCGATCATGTGTACGCGGCATAACACGCGGCATAACACGTTCTCCCAGAAAGTATGTACACTTTCTATCAATATACTTAAAGCATTAAATTCCAGAACATTTCACTATGAAGATAAGGGCTTTACTTCTCACCCAGATTGGCTCCTTTGCTGCCATCTGGTGACAATAAAACAAGAAAATGTTCACTTGGATACAAAAAATAAATAAATTATATATATATATATATATATATATATATATATATATATATATATATATATATAAAATATAATTTTATTTTTTTTGAGTAACAAATGCTTTAAATATCCACAGGTTTCAAATCTTTTTACATGTTTTGGCTTTGCCACGTAGGATAGCTGCCAGCTTTTCACTAACTACTATGAAATTTTTTTGCTTCAACTGCACAACTGTCCGAGTTCCAGATTTCCATGTTCTCACTAGGGTTTGTATAGCAGTAGTTGAGATAAAAGACACAAGTTTAAAGTTGTTGTAAAGGTTTGGTGTATCTTAAAAAGATGGTCAGTTTAGGAGGGAAGAAGGGGGGTTGGTAGGGTCAATCAGGTATTATAAGAAGAAGAACATCTTTAATAAACAAATATGATATTAAACATGGAAGACACAAAAAAAGCTTATAATAACAATTATAAGGTAACAAACACTTTAAACTAATTAAAGGTACACACGGAAGGTTTAATAAGACTTTGTAGGGATATTTAGGGATGCTATCTCCTGAGACAAAAAAGTCTCCCAAAAATGTATCAGAGTGCCAGCCATGCCACAGCCAGAGAACAGTAGTCTGAGGTGCCCAGAGTAAATTTCTTTAAAGTCCTTATTTTTTTCTTGACCAATATTGACATAATATGTCCTGTACCTTATTTCTATTAAAACTTTGCTTAGATCTGTCTTGGCTTTCTGTTGACAATAAATTGTTTACATCATTTGCAGTTGCACATCTAAATGCCTACTTGAGCTGCAGCTGGTGTGTAGTGGGTAATAGTCAGTCTGATATAGACCCTGGCCCACCACATTTAGTTTTAAATAGGCATGGACATGTACTAGACGTGAACTGAGATATGGAGCGCTGTAAGATTTAAATCTACGAATTGAACGTCTATAGAGCAGGCATCGCTAAACAACATTTCTATAGAAATACAGCAATGGATATTTTTTGTACTTCCTTGCAGGAAACACTTCAACCTTTTTTGGGTTTCAGTTTTAGGTAAAAATGCAGTTATTGTATGTAACATTCCTCCATGGCTTTCAGTTAAACTGCCAATTAACATCTTATAATTTTGGGGGCTCCAATAATAAAATCTTTACTCTGGCCCCTAGACCTAAAAGATTCTCATTTGAAATGATGAAACAGAACCGCTTTATGCAGTAACTAGCTGTTGAGTGTCAAAGCCTATCTCTGGGACAAAAATGAAATCCAAATAATAGGTCCCACTCATCCACCCTTTTAACAAAACCCTCTAAAGTCCTTTCTTCTTACCTAACAACACAGTCACATGACTCTCCATGGTGCCTCTTCCTCTGGACCATGGCTGACTGGACTTATTGCCACCCCCCCCCATTGTGACTAGAGGTCGATTGATATACCGGCCAGCCATTATATAGGCCAATATTTGTCCTTTTTTAAGAAATCAGCAATGGCCGATTATTAAGCAAATTAGGCCTATTTTTAACACTGACCGCACCGTGCCTGTTCCTTCTCCCTTCCCCACACTCCATTGGCAGAGCAGCGCAGCACACTGAGTGAAGTGTGTGAAACTGACTAGGGCTGCAACTAACGATTATTTTCATAATCAATTAGTTGGCCGATTATTGTTTCGATTAATTGATTAATCGGTTAATAACCTTTAGTGGGTCAAATTGACGTTCATTTTCAATCACAGTGACGGGACAATTTATAAATAATAGAAAGCTTCTTAGTCAAAGGAATTTTCAGACAGTGTATGGGGTTTTCGTTCAGAAATGACATTGATTTTAAAAATTGAATGTTAAAAACAAGTGAAAATTTCAAACAAAATTCTTTCATTCAGCGAATGTACAAAGATTTTTCGTTTGAATATTCTCATCTGAAAATTGATCCGTGTGGCCAGCATAAGGCTCGGTACACACCTATGCAGTTTGCTTTTGATCTGTTTCTGCAGTGCTTTTTGCTGTAGGTTTTGATTTTTGCGCACGTGATTTTACTGCAATTTGCATTTTTTTTGGGCAGATTAACCACTTAAAGCGGTAGTAAACCCGCTATTTATTTTTTTTTTTTTTTAAACCTGCAAAGCAAAATGCATAATGAGCTAGTATGCACCGCATACTAGCTCATTATGAAATACTTACCTTAGAACGAGGCCCCGACATCTGGCCCTCGGCGTCTCTTCCGGGTATCGCGGCTCCGGCGCTGTGAGTGGCCGGAGCCGCGATATCGTCACTCCCGCGCATGCGCGCGGGAGATTTCAGTCCGGCCGCACGAGCGCTGCCGGATTTTCACGGAGAGAACCCCCTTGTGCGCATGCGCCGCTGCAGTCAGCGGCGCATACCGAGGGGAATATCTCCTAAACCGTACAGGTTTAGGAGATATTATTTTTACCTACAGGTAAGCCTTATTATAGGCTTTCCTGTAGGTAAAAGTTAAAAAATCGACCATACTACCACTTTAAGGACCATGCCTCTTTTTCAGACTTGGTGTTTACATGTTTAAAACAGTTTTTTTTGCTAGAAAATTACTTAGAACCTCCAAACATTTTATATTGTTTTTTTTCTAACACCCTAGAGAATAAAATGGCGGTCATTGAAATACTTTTTTTCACACCGTATTTGCGCAGCGGTCTTACAAGCGCACTTTTTTTGGAAAAAAATCACTTTTTTGAACAAAAAAATAAGACAACAGTAAAATTAGCCCAATTTTTTTTATATTGCGAAAGATAATGGTACGCCGAGTAAATTGATACCCAACATGTCATGCTTCAAAATTGCGCCCGCTCGTGGAATGGCGTCAAACTTTTAGCCTCAAAAATCTCCATAAGTGACATTTAAAAAATTCTACAGGTTGCATTTTTTGCGTTGCAGAGGAGGTCTAGGGCTAGAATTATTGCTCTCGCTCTACCGATTGCGGCGATACCTCACATGTGTGGTTTGACCACCGTTTTCATATGCGGGCACTACTCACGTATGCGCTCGCTTCTGTGCGCAAGCTCGTCGTGACGGGGTGTTTTTAAAAAAAAAAAAATTTCTTATTTATTTTAATTGATTTTATTTATTTTTACACTGTTTTAAAAAAAAATTAAAAATGGATCACTTTTATTCCTATTACAAGGAATGTAAACATCCCTTGTAATAGAAAAAAGCATGACAGGTCCTCTTAAATATGAGATCTGGGGTCAAAAAGTCCTCAGATCACATATCTACCGACGGCTCCGGTAAGCGGCGGAAGGTGCGGGAGGGCGGCGGGAGGGGGGGTGGCACCGACCGCCGCCTGAAGAGATGGATATCTCGTTGTGGCAGCAGCTGCTGCCGTTACCGAGATATCCCTCTTCAAAAATAGGACGTACATCGTCGTGCGGCGGCCGGCAAGTGGTTAAAAAACACAAATTGCTGCAAAAATGCATTACATGCTTTTCTGCAGCTTCTCCATTGAAGTATATTGAACCAATAAAGCACATTTTGGAATTAAAAGTCCCTGACCCTTTCAGATATGAACGTGTCCTATAGGAAACCATGAAAATGAACTGTAGTACTTTTCTGCAAAAAGCACCAATAAACACATAGATGTTACCAGGTCTAAGACTAAGTTTAGTAACATAATGGGGTTAAAAAAAATAAAAAAAATAGCCCTTTATAGTACAAAAAAAGCAGATAATCACTACTGTAAGGGGTTAATTTTTTTACTGTAGAACAGTGAAATAATATTTACAGTAGCGATTATTTGCTCTTTTTGTACTATAAAGGGCTCATTTTAGTTTTTTTTAACCCCATTATGTTACTGGCCGATTAATCGATTATGAAAATAGTAATCGATTAATTTCATAATTGATTAGTTGTCGATTAATCGATTAGTTGTTTAAGCCCTAAAACTGACACATGTAACTGAATGCAGAGAGAGACCAGATGTCAAAACTGAGCTTTGATGTCAGGGGTGGATGGGACGCAGGACCTAGCTGCTATCTAACACCAGTGATTGGGATGGGATCTGGGCAGGCTGCTACATGTATGTGGCCCACCCCCTTTCTTAAGCAGCCCAATCATTGGTTGGTGTTTGATAGCTGCTGGGTCCCGCCCATCCCCGACATCACCACAGAATTTTGACAGCTGGTCTCTCTTTAGTCACATATGTCAGTTTTACAAACAGTTACATTATTGGCTCAGTGTGAAACCTGGCAGCGCCAATCAGTGCCACCTGCCAGTGCCAATCAGTGCCACCCGCCAGTGCCAATCAGTGCCATCTGTGCTGAGAACATCAAGTGTGTGGTAGAGTGACAGGAGAAATAAGGGGGGAGTGGAGTGGGAGAGTTTATGAGATGAAGGGAAAAAAGAAAAATTGGCCTAAAATATCTGCCGAAAAAAAAGGCATCATATATCGGCCTTCCCGATTTCTAAATATTGGCATCGGCCAGAGAAAAACCCGTATCGTCGACCTCTATTTGTGTCATCACCACTCCGATTACAGGACCTGTGAGGACATCACCAGGCTGGGCACATGGCCCCTGCAAAGAAGGCTCCTTCTACCTGCAGTCCAAAAGAGGGCAGAAACCTGACCCTGCATGAAGCATCACACAGATTTAGAACATTTGGGGCTTTATTTATTATTATTATTTTCTTGCTGTGATTAGCCAGGAGTGGGAAAGGGCCCTGTCCAAACTATAGTTTTAAAGTAGTTATACTGCTAACACTTTGCAAACTGACATGTAATTCCCTGCTGTTATTGCCTGCAGAGGTTAGTGAGTCTTGTCATAAAATGCAGAGCTAACCATTGCACAACAGTTTCAGGAATAGCTCAGAAAATCCTTCAACATTTACTTGGCATGTTCACTAAACAGTGTCATTAATCACATCCTATGAGTCCTTTCTCACTATTGGTGCTTTGAAACTGCAATCCTCTGACTCCAGTTTTTTACTAGTAATGGCGATGATCTGCGATTTTTGTCACTGGCAGGGAAGGGGTTAACACTAGGGGCGATCAAGGGGTTAAATGTGTGCTCCCTCACTGTGTTCTAACTGTATGGGGATGGGATGGACTAGGAGAGGAGACATTTTGTTTTTCCTACTTAGCAGGAACAAGCGATATGGCTCCTCTCCTCTGACAGCACTGGAATTTGTGTGTTTACACACACAAATCAGTGCTGGCGCTCGTGCACATGATCACGCTTGACCGGTGGCGATCGCACCCACCAGCCACACACATCGGCTCCCCCACCATGCAGCGGGCTCGTGCGCGCCCTCTGGTGGCCAAAAATGGGTAGGATGTACCTGTATGGTATTTCGCGCAGTGGAGCCATTCTGCTGCAGTATATCTACATGAGCTGGCCGAGAACCGGTTAAGCCCAACATATATTCAAATCTAAATGATCAATTCTGGGTTGACCCACTCTAAGATCTAAACCAGTTCTGGAAAATAAGTTTTATGTGCACAGTTTTACAAAGCCATAGCCATGTCACCCTATCGTTTGAGATCTGAATACCTAGACCTGTCAAAATCAGGAAATTTAGTAGTTTGCAAATTGTAAGTTCACTTTAGACCTACTCTGTCAGTTCATGGTGCCAATCAAATTCCTCACATCTTCTGTCATTTTTCTTCCATGTTTAGCTCTGTAGGATACAATAGCTGTACACTTCAAAACAATTGCTCTTTGTGGATGACATGGATGCCATTTCTAAACAACAAGTTATTCTGTGCTAAGCATATAACATCCAGCACTCAGCAGAAAGCTTAATCAAACCCAGACTTCCGTATAAAAACACTGCTGTATGTAAGGTACACATTCTAACCACTCTACTGTTTTGTTCTGTGTAAGCTATTGACTTTTACTGCCAAATATTAGTATTTTTATTACGAGAAGTAACCCCCACACAATTAATACCTAATGCCGCGTACACACGACAGGACTTAAGTCCGACAGACTTTCGACAGAGTTCTGACGGAGTTCTGACAGAGTTCTGACGGACTTTCCGAATGAACGGACTTGGCCACACACAATCACACCAAAGTCCGACGGATTCGAACGTGATGACGTATGACTGGACTAGAATAAGGAAGTTCATAGTCAGTAGCCAATAGCTGCCCTAGCGTCGGTTTTAGTCCGTCAGAATAGCACACACACGAGCGGATTTCTGGGTCCGGCAGAGTTCTGGCGGAAAAATTTGAAACATGTTCCATTTCTAAAGTCTGTCAGACTTTTGCAAATCAAAAGTCCGCTGCAGCCCACACACGTTCGAATAGTCTGCCGGAATCATTCCTTCAGACTTTTGATGTTGAAAAGTCTGGTCGTGTGTACGGGGCATTAAAGTGTCAAATCTGTCATAGCGAATATAAAAAAATTTAAAGTTGTGCACTTGGGGGTAAAAAATGCAAGCATCATATATACTAGGAGGAGAAAGCCCAGGGAGTCAATGGAGAAGGATCTGGGTGTTCTGGTAGATGACAGACTTAATAATAACATGCAATGATAAGCTGCAATTTCTAAAGCAACCAAAATAAATTCTTGTATTAAAGAGGTATAGACTCCAGAGAGTGAGACATACTTTTGCCCCTGTACAAATCATTAGTAAGATCTGTAATATGATGTTCAGTTTTTGGTACCAGTTCACTAAAAGGTTGTTGGGGAACTGGAGAAAGTGCAGAGAAGGGCAACCAACCTGATATAAGGTATGGAGGAGGTCAGCTATGAGGAAAGATGAGAGGAAATTCAAGTATTCTCTTTTGAGAAAAGGAGATTAAGGGGGGATATGATCAACATACGGTATATAAATGCGTAAGTGGTCCATGTAGTGAACTTGGCGTTGAGTTATTCACTTTCAGGTCATTACTGATTTTAAGGGGGAACGATTTATGTCTGAAGGAAAAAAGATTTAACCTGTACATGTGTGAAGTCTTATTCACAGTAAAAGCTGTGAAAATGGGGAATAGACTCTCTCAAGAACTATTTCCGGACAGCTTATAGATTGTTTTAAAAAAAGAGCTGGATGCATTCCTAAATGCACAAAATATAACTGGATACTAAGATTTATATGTAATAACACCAGGAGTAGTTGATCCAGAGAATATCTGATTGCCTCACGGGGAACGAGGAAAGAATTCTTTCCCTCACTGGAGTACACTGAATCATGCTTTGTTTTTTTTTGCCTCCCTCTGGATCAACTATATGTAAATGGTTTTTCAAACTATTTAAGAAAATGTGTAGAGTCTTTTTTTTCCAAAATATGTGTCGCAATATACAATATATACACTAGGTGAAAATGACTAGTGAGGTTTGTTTAAAGGCCCGTTCACATTGCACAAAGGGAACACACATATCTTGCAGTGCATGGTAATAAACTACTATGAATTGTGGTGTGCTGCAATGCAAAAAATGGTATGTTCATTTTTTGGGTTATTTGGGTACATTGGCAGCCTATTCAATCATTGTGGCAAGGTAATGTAAATGTGTGATTTGGCCCTAAAGGATCATTTTACCAATACTTCTAGAAACTAAACAATAAAAAGATCATAAGCCAGACCTATGATCCCCAATGTTCACAAAAGCTGTAACCTATGTACTACTGTACTACTCTGTGATTACAAAGGTAAAATCTTCATTGCATCCATGTGACACATTAGCCAAAGATGACAATGTCTTAATATTTACCAGCACCAATAAGTAAAAGTGACTGGTTGGGTTTCTCCAGGACCTTCCTATATTAAATAGGCTATATCTGTAAAAAAAAAAAAATCTGACAATCACATTTTTTATGAGAGAAGAGAAAACGGGAGTGACGTCATAAAGGCCATTCAAGTGCCCGAAACAAAGCAAACCCAGAAGGAAGACTAGGAGAGGATGAACGCGCCCAAGCACTGACAACGTAGAACTGTATATTGTCCTTTCACAGTGCATATTAAAACATTATGGTATAAACCTGCATGGGGACCATTTACATATTTTTTTTCGCAAGTTAAATTCCGCTTTAAGTATCTTTGTTCTCAGATGTAAACAAGAATCAAATAACCTCAGAAAAAGCTTAAATTCTAAAAGCCAACAAAATCCCTGTCAGCTGATATACACAAGAGCAAGGTTTCATGTAAAAATGTCAGCTTCCAGATAATCCTGATACCAAGCGGGGATACATTATAAATCAATCTTCTTATTATACAGTCATCAACACTCTTATTGTTAACATAAAATAACAAGTAAAATGGAATTGTTGGGTTATTATAAAGATCCTACAAAATTAAAATGACTGTTTTTTGTTTTTTTAAAGTGATTGTAAAGTCTCTCTCTTTTTTTTTTAATAAAAATAACAAACATGTTATACTTACCTGCTCTGTGAAATGGTTTTGCACAGAGCAGCCCAGAGCCTCCTCTCCTCACGTCCCTCTTCGGTGCTCCTGTACCCTCCCACCTGTTGAGTGCTGCCACAGCTCTGTGTATCCATTCAGACACAGAGACATGGTTCACGGTTGATTGACAGCAGCTGGAGCCAATGACACCACTGCTGTGTCTCAGCCAATCAGGATGGAGCGTCCTGGATGGCCGAGGCACTCATGGACATTGCTGGATCTAGAGGGGGCTTGGGTAAGTATAAGGGGGTTAAGGGGGGCTTCTGCACACAGAAGGTTTTTTATCTTAATACACAGAATGCATTAAGATAAAAAACCTTCTGACTTTACAACTACATTAGGATAATTCATGTAACACTGAATGCATATTAGGTGAGCAGCAGCAGCACATTCCCAGAATATACAGACATACCCCACTTTTAAGTACGCAATGGGGTTTATTTACTAAAGCTGGAAAGCACAAAATCAGGCTCACTTCTGCATAGAAACCAATGAGCTTCTAACTTCAGCTTGTTCAATTAAAGAGGAAGTAAACCCTTACAAACGACTTTGACCTACAGGTAAGCCTAGATTAAGGCTTACCTGTAGGTCCAAGAAATATCTCCTAAACCTATATGGTTTAGGAGATATTTGCCCGAAAACGGGCACCGCTGTCTACGGCGCATGCGGGTCTACACACACAGATATAGGAAAGTAAAGCCTACGTCATCGCAGGTGCACTAAACGCGGCAGTTCCAAGAATGGAGCTGCCGCATTTGTCGACTCCCGTGCGCATGCGCGGGAGTGACGTCATCGCGGCTTTGCCGAATGACAGCGGCGGAGCTGCGAGACGCCACTCCCATGCGCATGCGCGGGAGTGACGTCATCGCGGCTTCGCCGCTGTCATTCGGCGGAGCTGCGAGACGCCACAAGCAAGATGGATGCGGCGGACTACAGGGGACAGCGGCGACTTCGCTGGCTCCTGTGTCAGGTAAGTGACACATAATGGGCTACTATGCGATGCATAGTAGTCCATTATGCTTTACCGTTGCAGGGAAAAAAAGAGGAAGTAAACTCATCAGGGTTTACTTCCTCTTTAAGCTTTGTTAATAAAACCTGGAAGCTAATTGGTTTCTATATAGAAGTGAGCCTGATTTTGCACTTTCCAGCTTTAGTAAATAAAACCCCATTGTGTACTTAAAAGTGGGGTATGCCTGTACTCACCTTTCCTTTGCTCCCCAGTTATTCCATTCAGCCGCTGGACAGGGGTAAAGGATAGCTGCATTTAAAGGGCAAAAACTTTCCAAATGAATAACATTGTTTTTTTAAGCTTATTTACATAGCATTAGGTGGACTGTAAGGAATAGCCATCTTTCATGTCTGCAATGGGCCAACCATTTTTGTAATTCTGGTTACTAGTGGTTCCAGATGTAAGGGCTTTTGCAAGTCACCTTCCTCCCATGATGCATTCCTTCTACAGTCCACCGCACTGATGCTTGGCTATTTTTAAGGGAGTGGAGTTGTAAGTGCAGGGCCATCAACAGGGTGAACAGCCTATACTCATGTAGAGTGGCCCAGGCGTCCCAAGGGACCGGGCATCCTGAGGGACCTGGCCGCCTGTGTGGAGATCACTTGCTGCATGTTATGGGTTACATGACATCCTTCTATGTAGAGTGGGTTATGAGGCATGGTGGGTGTGATGCAAAGTAGATTCATGGGTGCCAGACACTTCTTGAATGCAAAGAGCTTTATTGTCTCTTAAACAGAACTGTGGGAGAGAGGGTTTAGGGCCAGGACACCTTTTAGTAGTTGCAATGGTAATTGGCAGACTCCAATACTTCTATAGGTAGACAGTCATACAGGTAAAGGCACCCAGCCGGGCACTATATCTGTGTGTGTAGACCCGCTGTCTCCTATGGCAACAATCTTGAACAGTTTCTAATAAAAATTACAATGAACTCTTTCACTTCCTATACAATCTCCAATTGTAGATCATCACTCAACTGAGCTCCCAGTCTCTCTCACTAGACTTGCTGATCCACTGCCACTGGATCTCCCTAGCTCTTCCAACCTGCTCGCTCAGTATCTTCCTCAAACGTCACCCCCGCATCCCTGCTGGGTCCCTAGTTTGTCATCCAAGATACTTCTCAAGACTCACCCCACTGGCCTGCTTGATCCCTAGCTTTACACACAAGGCTGCTCTGAAAATGTCACCTCTGCTGGCTGGGTCCCTGGCTTCTGTTTGGACTGCAAGCCGCAGTCTCAACCCTATGGTGCTCTCTTACTTCTGGATAGGCCCTCAGACATCCTAGCAGCCAGTTGTCCCTGGGATAGTCCTCAGGCTCTGGCCTAGCAGCCCGGACAGCACAACACATGTCCACCCAGACAGCCATCCAGGTGGCACAGGACCCCGATCACCTGACCTCACCCATATAAATAAGCTCTCCCAGAAGGCCAAGGGACACAAGAATATCCATGCCCATTGGCTGAGATATCCCTAATCTGTCCTTGCAATGCCCTTGTATTATCTAATGCCACTGGATACCCAGCCATCTAGTGACAGAAGAGAAGTGCAGCAATTCCAGAATTAGGGTGGATCTCCTATCAATTGGCCAAGGAAATTATACCTAGCAGGTAAATTTACTAGCAACCCTGCCTAAACATCACGGTGCTACCTAAACACTGTATTTATATAAATCCATTTGAATCCATAGGTGGATAGACCTGGAGTGTGGATATGGGATGCGCACTGGGTTACTGCTCTCGGAATTATGTTTTAAGTATCCTGGGACGAAGGCTTGTGTACAGCTTGGAGTTGGCTCACTGCTTGTCTTGTGCCTGAGCACTACCTGCCAGGTGTTAGAGAGGGAGACATTCACGTGTATGTCCAGTCCTGGGTCCTCAGAAGTCACATGACTTGTTTTTTGTGGTGTAGCCTCTTGACTAATGTAGGGAGACATTCAGCTGTGTGTCCAGTCCTGGGTCCCTAGAAGTCACATGACTTTCTTTTTGGTGTAGCCTCTTGACTAATGTTGGGCCTCGGTATTCAAATAGCTTGCTGTGATTGAGTGAGTCCCTTGCCCAATGTTGGCTTCGTAGTATTTACAATGCTTGCTCGCTTTGATTGGTGGAGTCCCTTGCCAAATGTTGGTTCCCTAGTATTCAGGCTCCTTGTTGTCAGGGCCAATGCCAGCATGGGGCTGTTTAGGCAGACACCTTAAGGAACCAGGATAGGACAGGGATAGGGGAGAATTTTAAAATGCACCTTCACCTGTGTAGACACAAGTCCTTGTACCAGCCCTAGTTGCTGCTGTAGTAACTAGCATTTCAAAAGCAGGGTGGACGAGGAGTGATATGATGCAGCTCACCTAGTTCCAGCTGCAGAGGGAAAGCAGAATCATATCATCTGCACTCCACCTTTCCCTGGAGACCAGATACTGGTTTTGGCATAACGTCAGTCGCAGCTCAGCTGTGTTGAAGAGCTGCACTGTGTGTGGCCTGCAGGACTGCTCAGTGCTTACTGTGGGCTGGTCTGAAGACAAGTTGTTAGACATCACAATGTAAATTGACTGACAATAATGCTGGATGTGGGCCTGTGCTGTGAGTGACTCTTTGTTGGATTGGGCTGTCTCTTTGCCTGATGGGGTGTCTGTTTGCTGGATTGAGCTGTCTCTTTGCTATATTGAGATGTCTCTTTTTTGGATTGGGATGTCTCTTTGCTGGATTGGGATGTCTCTTTGCTGAATATATGGGGATGTCTCTGCTGGAATGGGCTGTCTCTTTGCTATATGGGCATATCCCTTTGCTATATGGTGATGTCTCTTTGCTGAATATATGGGGATTTCTCTTTTCTGCAATGGATCATCTATTTGCTTAATATTTGAGGATGTCTCTTTTTCTGGGTTGGGCCATCTCTTAATTCCTTGCTGTTAAATCTTGAAAGCACGGATGACCTGGAATACACTTTTAGCTTTCATATGTTGGGTTGTAAGAGTGTTAAAATAAAACTGGGTGCACTGAAGGACTCAATGGGATGACCAGTGGGTGGATTCTGCTGTGTAAGGGTTGCCCTGGTAAAGGGTAATGAGCAAGACTTGAGAAGACTGGATATAAGGACAAGAATTTCTGTGTTGACCATTCCCCTTAACAGGCTTCACTTGTACATGCATACAGCTACAGTGATGGACAATAATGGGACAACAAACATCCTACTATATAAAATGAGGGTCTCACTCATTGGATACAAGTAGCAGTAACACTGTAGAATCCCTTCTCTTGGAACATGAGCAACATATAGGCCACATTATAGGGACTGTAATACAAACATGTGAATATTATGCCAAAATGTGGACTTCCTGTAACAAATTATTAGGATGCTGAGTACAAAAGTTGATTGCTAAAAAGCATCGATCACAAACAAATCGTATGGAAAATACGGCTTTCGAAGTGATCGTACAATAATCGGATTGTTTCGAGACGATGCCAGATTGTACAATTTTCATCTAATCAGTACAGCTATCGTTCAAAAATGCAATACAAATGCATTACAACACATGACATCACTTTCACATTTTTTTTCTGTCATATGGGAATTTTTGAGACTTTAGTCATCAGATTCAATCTGATATTAGCATGCAAAAAAAGGGACGATCATTCATCCGATTATTTCATCGTGTGTATGGGGCTTTAGTGTGCCTATGCCTGCATAGGAGCAAAATCAATGACAGGCTGGACGATGTTGCAAGCGGTAGTCGCATTTAGGGTCTTATGTGTTCAGGGACTTATGCCCCAAACACAGAATAATTACTGTAAAAATAGTTTGTGTATTTCCCTGCTTACTAGAGAGCTGCAGTAGAGTATGGTGCAATATAATATGTATTGTTTAAAGTTGGTTCAGAGACCACATCAAGAACAGTATTAAAAACTACCTCAACAAAATGTTGAATAAACATGACTTTGGGGATCTCCACACTTTATAAACAAAAGGCCATTTACTGCCCTTCAGAATTTAGGGGGCACGACTGTGGCCAAAGAGAAAATGTCCTGGGGTCAATGGTGCGTCGGTGCTGTGATTAGACAAAGAAAGGGTTTGACAGTAGATTTCAGCCAATGATTTTGTCTGAAACCTGCTGATCAGCTGTGTACAATCACACACATAGTTCTGTGTTTACGAGTGCACAGAACTCTGTGTACAGTGAACAGCAATCTGCCTGTTTATTCTTGAAAAGCAGAAAGAAACTTTAATACAGAAGAGACATAGCATGTCTCTTCTGTATTAAAAATCATGTCTGTTTGCCAATTTTTTTTTTCTTCTCTAAGGTTCCACTTTAAATTTGAACTCCAGTTATGCTTTTTATTGCATAGTTACATCCAGTAACTGGTCCAGCATTGGTCCAATCACATAGAGTTTTGTATTAATGAAACTGCGGCTGCGTCAAGCAAATGATCCCCTGTATTCACTATACAGAAGGGCAACTGCTTGGTACAGGACTTAAAAGGCAGTGACGATCACTACATTGATTTTCCATCTCCAGAGAGGTACCACATCGGGATAAGCTGGACCAATGTAACTGCAATAAAATCCATACCTGAAATTCAGCTTTTAGCTAACCTATTAAATAATTAATGAAGTAATCATCTATGAGTATAGAAAACTTTCCAAAATAAAGAATACAAGGTGTCAATCTATACAAACTCTCAGCCCAGTTGTTGCACCATTTTTGTTCTGTTCATTTGCATTATGTATTTATGAAGGCGCTACACAAGACTGATGTTTTACTTTTTTGGGGGGATTTTGGTTATTGATATTGCTGTATATCTGATGTAACCATTTTTTATTGATGGGATAATGAAATTCTGTATAAATGTCATGTATTCAAAAAATACAGTCTGTCATCTAACATATCATGTTGTGATGACTGGCAGCTGAAAACCTTGGGGATACTCCATGTCTTGGAGGTATTGTTCTCCTGTGGCTTGTGAGTCTAGTGAAGATGGTGTTAGTAGGAAGGAGTGGGATAAGTGACACCTTTTCAAGGCTGCGGTATGGCTACATACAATGCCACTACCTTTCGCCAACTTGCTTGCCAGGGTAAGAATATTGATAATCTGAATGTACGGCTGTAAATATAAACCCTGCAGAAGGTTGAAAAGGTAGATTGTAAGCAAGTTACAGAGCCAACATCCACTCAGAAGAAGTTCTGTGCTTTTTGCCTGACACATCAATTCTAATTTAAAGCAGTGTTCCACCCAAAAGTGGAACTTACACTTATCTGTCTCCTCCCCCCCTCTGGTGCCACATTTGGCACCTTTCTGGGGAAGGGGAGAGCAGGTACATGTTTTTGATAAGTACCCTGTGCCCGCTTCCATCAGACCTAGCCACGGTGAGGTATCAGAAGTCCAGCCCCTTACTCCTCCCTCCTCCTTCCCCTACTGTAAGGCCAACAGGAGAGCACAGCCGCACTTCGCGCATACGTTCCCTTACCGGCAATGGCCGCGGCAGAACCTGACAGCCAAAGGAGACATCAGCTGTGGTGCCGGCATCGCTGGACTCCAGGACAGGCAAGTGTCCTAATATTAAAAGTCAGCAGCTACAGCATGTGTAGCTTCTGACTTTAATTTTTTGAGGGGAAGGCAGAACTCCGCTTTAAGTATATTTGAAGACAAAAATGTTATATTGAAGTAGAGAGGGATTGGAATCCCTGTCGGGTTTTTATTGCTGTCTGTGTCCCTATTAGTGCGATTCACCCTTCTCTATTTGTCCTGGTGACCATTATCACGAATAGTGAAAGTTAAGAAAAATAACAAAATTTGAGGAGTCACCAGAACAGCAATAGGGAGGAAATCCTCCAATAAGAATACTTATTTTGGTGACCCCGGTAAATACCTTCTCCTGTGCCACCCAAAATGAAAAAAGTTTTGCCTTTACTTATACTTCAACCTCTTTTCTACTGGGGTATGTCCTTAAACAGTAGATCGGCAGCACTGCATTCATCCTGAAATCACTGACATGTGCATTTGATCTGCTTCAACCTGGTTTTTGCAAACATGTAGGGCTCTAGACTTCTACAACACAAACTGAGTAAATGTCCGCAGCTGGAATTAAATTTAATGTCCATAAGAGCAAAGGAAAGGGCAGCCTCAAAGTGACTACTGGGATAGTGGGAAAAGAACCATAAAGACATAAAACCAGCAAGGCACTCCTAGAAAAGCACATATATGTTGTCTGTAGGTATGATGTGTGCAAGCGGCTAATGACAGGATAGATCCAGGAGCCCAAATACACAAAAGGTGTCCAGTAAAAAAAATCATGGTTTATTCCAAACAGGTTAAAAGCATAACAAGGTGCTTCTTAATAGTTGACCAGGCACAGCCTTCAGGCAGGAGGAATGTAGCGGGGACGCAGATGTGATTGAGTATCAAAACAGGAGTACTGACTGAGGAACAGACCGATGGGGAGAGGGGTCGGGTGGTTTGTTTGATGCCCCCCCCCCCAAAAAAAATTGAGCACTAGCCGCCACTGGTATTCGGGGCTGCATTTGAGGCAGTTGAACACTGCTGCTCTAAACAAAATGAGTATTTATCCCTGCAGTGCACGAGGGGGATACTGCAAGGGTGAATTTCTGATATTTCTTGAGTTGGGCTTTAACTTTGACCGGTACAATCAAAATATATATGTTATTACAGCAGGCCATAAAGTCTGCATCCACTGATCATTTTGACATACCTTTCTCACTAAAGGAAGGCTCAAATTATATATTTATATATATAATTTTTATTTATTTTTTTCAGCAGATGTTGAATATGCTCATGCTTGTGACAGGATGACCTTGAAGAGTCAATGCAGTAAAATTCATAGTTATGCTGTGGGTAGAAACTAGTTGGTTGATTACCCATTAGCATCCTATAAATGTGTGTTGTGTATATGGATATGAGTTTATATGGTATATACTGTATTTAGAAATATAGAGAACATTGTTGACTTCAGACCATACATTAAAGCCTCAATCCTAATTTTATTCAAGTTTAGTTTGTTAATAATACTACCAAAGCCTAGTACAAAGCCTGAATTTGGGGAAGGGTTTACAAACGTTGTATGGCTACAAATATAATACTAATGGCAAACTGATATCATGTTAACCACATAAGCCCTGGACCATTTTGCAGGCCAAAGACCAGACCACTTGTTGCGATTGGGCACTGCGTCATTTTAACTGACAATTGCACGGTCATGTGACGTGGCTCCCAAACAAAATTGACATCCTTTTTTTCCCACAAATAGAGCTTTCTTTTGGTGGTATTTGATCACCCCTGCGGTTTTTATTTTTTGCGCTATAAACAAAAAAAGAGCGTAAATTTTGAAAAAAATGCATTATTTTTTACTTTTTCCTATAATAAATATCCCCCAAAAATGTAAAAAAAAACATTTTTTTCCCCTCAGTTTAGGCTGATACGTATTCTTCTAGATATTTTTGGTAAAAAAAATGCAATAAGCGATTATTGATTGGTTTGCGCAACAGTTATAGCATTTACAAAGTAGGGGAGAAGTAGTTTTATGGCATTTATATTAATTTTTGTATTTATTTAATGGCGACAATCAGCGATTTTTATTGTGACTGTAACATTATGGCGTACACATATTGGACATTTTTGGGACCATTGTCATTTATACAGCAATCAGGGCTATACAAATGCACTGATTCCTGTGTAAATGACACTGGCAGTAAAGGGGTTAACCACTAAGTGGCAGTGTAGGGGTTAAGTGTGTCCTAGGGGTGTGTTGCTAACTGTGGGGGGCGTGGCTGTGTTTTACACATCACTGATCTCTGCTCCAATCACAGGGAGCAGAGATCAGTGTCACTGTTGCTAGGCAGAACAGGGAGATGCTTGTTTACTTTTACATCTCCCCGTTCTTCTTCCCCGTGAGATGATCGCGGGTATCCCCGCGGCAATCAAGTCTGCGGGACCTGTGATCGGACTCACGGAGGTCCCGACCGGTGCGCACGGCGGCAAATTTAAAGGGATGTACCTGTATGCCCATTTGCCTGTCCGTGCCATTCTGCCGAAGTACATCAGCGCGCGCTGGTGAGGAAGTGGTTAAAAATGCTTTTAATAAATCAATACTGTGTGTTGCTTACTGAAGCGTCCTACAGCAGCAGTCAGCAATCCAGTACACTGACTTTTCACTTTCTAATAACAAACGGCCAAACTGCTTATTGGAAACGGATGCAAATTGGTCGGTAGAGCTGCTGAAACCAGAATGTAAATAGTGAGCTGAAAGCAGAGGTAAGCAAAACAACATCAGCAACCCACTATGTGTAAAATATGTAAGATTATCCCGGAAATGAAGATACTGATTTAGCAGTAACTCATACAAACTAATAGCCCCATCTCCAAAGATTTATTAGTAGTGCCGTTTCCCCTTTCAAATGTTTGTCTAGGTAAAGAAATAAGCCAAGCGTGAAAAATATTTAGCAGATTGAGATGGTTTAGTAGCACTATCATTAATATTTGATAGAGCAGTACAAAGAAAAACAATAATGGTCTGAACAGATTTCATTAAACATGGGAAAAAATACACACACACACACATATATTTATATATATATATATATATATATATATATATATATATATATATATATATACATATATATAGTATTTTTTTTAAACTGTTTAGCTGCAGTGGTTGTATGTCATTGCTCAGGGTGGGCTTCCACATGGTGACAATTGTGGATCATCGGTGTTGTGGCTTATAGTCTTGGACTAGATGGACTAAAAATGTGATTTGTAAAACTGAGACGAATCATTGTCACCCTTTTACAGGAAATGCCTGAACAAGAAAAAAATATGGCAGGATCATCACTTAATATTTTAATAAAAGTTACATACATATTACATACATAGTAGGTGAGGTTGAAAAAAGACACAAGTCCATCAAGTCCAACCTATTTGTGTGATTATATGTCAGTATTACATTGTATATCCCTGTATGTTGCGGTCGTTCAAGTCTAAGCCCTTGTACACATGGTCGGAAATTCCGACCACAAAATCCATCGGATTTTGTTCGAAACTGGTGTTGCATACACACGGTCGGACAAAGTTGTCGGAAAATCCGATCGTTCGGAACGTGATGACGTTCATTCGTTCCGACTGGACCATGTTCAGCCTAGTAGCCAATAGCTTTGCTCTCGTACTTTGATCTGAGCATGCGTGGCACTTTGTCCGATCGGAACTCTCTACAAACGATCGGACTTTGTCCGAAAATTTTATATCCAGCTCTCAAACTTTGTTGGTCGGACATTCCGACGGAAAAAGTCAGATGGAGACCACACACGGTCAGATTATCCGACAACACGGTCCGATCGGACATTTTCCGTCCCAATGTCCGACCGTGTGTACAAGGGCTAATAGTTTCTTGAAACTATCGATGCTTCCTGCTGAGACCACTGCCTGTTGAAGGGAAGTCCACATCCTTGCCACTCTTACAATAAAGAACCCTCTACTTATTTTAAGGTTAAACCTTTTTTCTTCTAATTTTAATGAGTAGCCACGAGTCTTGTTAACCCTTTCATGACTAAGCCTATTTTTGGCATTTGGTGTTTACAAGTTAAAATCCATATTTTTTGCCAAAAAATTACTTGGAACCCCCAAACATTATATATATTTTTTTATCAGAGACTCTAGAGAATAAAACGGCGATTCTTGCAATATTTTATGTCACACAGTATTTGCGCAGTGGTGTTTTAAACGCAACTTTTTGGGAAAAGGGACACTTTCATGAATAAAAAAAAAAACGAAACAGTAAAATTAGCCCAATTTTTTTGCATAATGTGAAAGATAATGTTACGCCGAGTAAATAGATACCAAACATGTCACACTTTATAATTGCACGCACTCGTGGATTGACGTCAAAGTACGGTACCTAAAAATCTCAATAGGCGACGCTTTAAATTTTTTTTACGGTTACCAGGTTAGTGTTACAGAGGAATTCTAGGGCTAGAATTATTGCTCTCGCTCTGACGATCGCGGCAATACCTCACATGTGTGATTTGAACACCGTTTACATATGCGGGCGCGACTTCCGTATGCGTTTTCTTTGCTTCGCGAGCTCACGGGAAAACATTTTTTTTCTTTTAATTATTTTATTTATTTTAAAATTACTAAATTGTTTTAAAAAAAAAAAAGATCACTTTTATTGCTGTCACAAGGAATGTAAACATCCCCTGTGAAAGTAATAGGTGCTGACAGGTACTCTTTATGGAGGGATCGGGGGTCTAAAATAATGTAGTAGTAGTATAGTGTAGTATAATGAGCGGGAGCACCGGTAACAGCGGCAGGAGGGGGGACGTCCGCTCCCACTCCTCCGGCATAACAGCCTTGCGGCTGTTAGCCGCATCGGTTGTTATGGCTGGATAGCCAATCGCCCGCTGGAAAAAACGGTACCGGGATGATGCCTGCAGGTGCAGGCATCATCCCGGTATACCCCCCGGAAGCCGAGTACACACATCTGCATACACTCGGCGGGAAGGGGTTAAACTCCCTTCTGTGAAAAAATTGTATCCCTATTGTGGGGTCACCAGTACAGATAGTTACATAATCATAAAGTTGAATTTAGAAATACTGAAAATGAGCTATGAATTTACATTATCATATAACATGTTAATGAAAGGGTTAAGAAAGACTTTACTGTAGTTACTTATTTACTTAAAGACGACCTTCAGTCATTTTTTAAACTTTCCATCTATTAAATCTTTTGCTCTTGTTGTTTTAATTTTGGCTAATAAAACATTTTTTTTCTACCAGTAAATACCTTATACAGCCCACTTCATGTTTCTTGTCTGGTAAAAAGCCTAGGCTTATGACATCATGCACAGCTCTCTCTCCCACTCTCATGAGAGTTTTCCGGGGGGGGGGGAGAGTAATAAGAGGGACAATGAGAGCTACCGGACTGCAGAGCTGGAGGTGTGCCTCTGTGTGCATTTGTTTAAATCTGGGAAGTGAACAGACAGCAGCTTCAGCTGCCCACAGTTAAAATGGCTGCAGCCAGACTTAGTAGAGGGAGACTTCTGCAGCATATTTGGCAAGTACAGAATCACAGTATATATAAAATAATATGCAGAGTGGTTGGATGGAAGCTTCAGAATGGCAAAGATGTTTTTATTACAAATTATGTGAGCAGACTGCAGTTCCTCTTTAAAGATACATTTTAGCAAAACTTTGTTTATATACAGTGGTGTGAAAAAGTGTTTGCCCCCTTCCTCATTTCCTGTTCCTTTGCATGTTTGTCACACTTAAGTGTTTCGGAACATCAAACCAATTTAAACAATAGTCAAGGACAACACAAGTAAACACAAAATGCAATTTGTAAATGAAGGTGTTTATTATTAAAGGTGAAAAAAAATCCAAACCATCATGGCCCTGTGTGAAAAAGTGATTGCCCCCTAAACCTAATAACTGGTTGGGCCACCCTTAGCAGCAACAACTGCAACCAAGCGTTTGCGATAACGTGCAATGAGGCTTTTACAGCGTCCTGGAGGAATTTTGGCCCACTCATCTTTGCAGAATTGTCCTAATTCAGTTACATTAGAGGGTTTTCGAGCATGAACGGCCTTTTTAAGGTCATACCACAACATCTCAATAGGATTCAGGTCAGGACTTTGGCTAGGCCACTCCAAAGTCTTCATTTTGTTTTTCTTTAGCCATTCGGTGGTGGACTTGCTGGTGTGTTTAGGATCATTGTCCTGCTGCAGAACCCAAGTTCGTTTCAGCTTGAGTACACGAACAGATGGTCGGACATTCTCCTTCAGGATCTCTTGGTAGACAGAATTCATAGTTCCTTTTATCACGGCAAGTCTTCCAGGTCCTGAAGCAGCAAAACAGCCCCAGACCATCACACTACCACCACCATATTTTACTGTTGGTATAATGTTCTTTTTATGAAATGCAGTGTTCCTTCTACGCCAGATATACTTGGACACACACCTTCCAAAGAGTTCCACTTTTGTCTCATCGGTCCACAGAATGTTGTCCCAAAAGTCTTGGGGATCATCAAGATGTGTTGTGGAGAAATTGAGACGAGCTTTGATGTTCTTTTTGCTCAGCAGTGGTTTTCTCCTTGGAACTCTGCCATGCAGGCCATTTTTTGCCCAGTCTTTTCCTGATGGCGGAGGCATGAACGCTGACCTTAACTGAGGCAAGTGAGGCCTGCAGTTCCTTGGACGTTGTTGTGGGGTCTTTTGTGACCTCTTGGATGAGTCGTCGCTGCGCTCTTGGGGTAATTTTGGGTGGCCGGCCACTCCTGGGAAGGTTCACCACTGTTCCATGTCTTCGCCATTTGTGGATAATGGCTCTCACTGTGGTTCGCTGGATTCCCAAAGCTTTGGAAATGGCTTTATAACCCTTTCCAGACTGATAGATCTCAATTACTTTCTTTCTCAATTGTTCCTGAATTTCTTTGGGTCTCGGCATGATGTGTAGCTTTTAAGGATCTTCTGGTGGACCTTACTGTGTCAAGCAGCTCCTATTTAAGTGATGCCTTGATTGTGAGCAGGTGTGGCAATAATCAGGCCTGGGTGTGGCTAGAGAAATTGAACTCAGGTGTGGACAACCACAGTTATAGTATGTTTTAACAAGGGGGCAATCACTTTTTCACACAGGGCCATGATGGTTTGGATTTTTTTTCACCTTTAATAATAAACACCTTCATTTACAAATTGCATTTTGTGTTTACTTGTGTTGTCCTTGACTATTGTTTAAATTGGTTTGATGTTCCGAAACACTTAAGTGTGACAAACATGCAAAGGAACAGGAAATGAGGAAGGGGGCAAACACTTTTTCACACCACTGTATTATAACATCACTTTGATATGAATATTACAAAATATCCTGATAACTAAATGAAGCTACACATAATACAGTTCACATGACTTCAATGAACACACATTCCAGTTTCCAAATCCATTAAGATGCCCAATGCTGCCTTTGCTTTTCACCCAATAGTGTTACATGGTAAAAGCTGTTGAAATATCTGTAATGTATAAAACTACATCACAATGTGCAAATATAAGTATAGGCCTTCAATCTGTGCAAAATGCCAGTTATAGCAGACTTACAATTGTAAAGAGAAGAATAAATGATAAATAGAATGTTTTATTGCATAAAATGTTTTCCTGTTTAACTTTTATTAAACTTTAGGCCCCATTCACACCAACGTTTTGTAGCTTGAAGCCTGAAGCTGCAAAAGCTGGAGGGGAAAAAAATCTATTATTCTCAATGGAGATGGTTCACATCTCCAATCCAAGTTGTTTGAAGCTCAAACAAGTTCTGGACCCTGTTTTGTCACTCGAATTGGGCAGATTTGGGCGTTTTTCTTCTTTTTACAGTGGTGACCGTTTGCCCTGTACAAAATCGCAGCAAATCGCGGTAAAATCACGAGATTTTCTGCCTGAAAACACTATGCTCAGGTGTAAATGGGGCCTTAGTGATCCTTATAAGTTTTGAATTAACTTCTCCTTCCCTTATATATTTTTTCTTCTTTTGTAAACTTACATTTTTTTGTAAATTTTTTGTCTGTTTTTGTAGCACTGCATACCAAAAATATACTAAATAACAAACTTTACTTCATTTGTAGATACATTTACCAAATGTTTTACTAGAAACATAATTTTACTGTCTTTATAAGGCCCTTTTCACACTGGGGTGGTTTTCAGGCGCTACAGCACTAAAAATAGCGTCTGTATAGCGCCTGAAAAAAACGGTCCCTTTCACTCCAGTGTGAAAGCCGGAGGGCTTTCACACTGGAGCGGTGAGCTAGCAGGACGGTGAAAAAAGTCCTACTAGCCGCATCTTTGGAGCGGTGAAAGGAGCAGTGTATTCACCGCTCCTAAACCGCTCCACCCATTGAAATCAATGGGACAGCGCGGCTATACCGCCGACAAAGCGTAGATGCAGCAGCAATTTGCGGGCGGTTTTAACCCCTTTTTGGCTGCTAGCGGGGGTTAAAACCACCCCGCTGGCGGCCGCAGACCGCCGCTAAAATGACGGTAAAGTGCTGCTAAAAATAGCATTGCTTTACCGCCGATGCCCGCACCACCCCGGTGTGAAAGGGGCCTTAAGGGGGCAAATTACAGTGTGCATTTTTTGTTTGACAGATAAAAAAACAAACCTGTTTAACTAAGTTGCAAATCCCTCCTCCATCCTTGTATCCATTTCATTTTCTACAGCCCATGGTGACCCGGCTTTTGGGGAACAATGGAAAAACTATCTACAAATAAAACTCAGCAAAATTTGCTTTATCATGGGCTTTAGAAGACCTTTGGTGAATGTGGATTTCAGTCAACCTTAGCATTAGGAGACACTGAAATTGCGGTATGAATACAGTCTGTGTATCCTGCCAGCAGCAGAATCTCCCTCCCTACCCTCCCTGACACACATTTGAGCTGGATGGGGGAACTGGTTCCGGTTTTTCCTTCAGCCTACAGGTAAAAATATCCTTATTTTAGCCACATGACCATAGTTTAAATATTTCATTGGTCTCAGCTAAAAAAAGCCGTCACTTTCTGAAACTCAGGGTCCTTATCCTGGTCTATTAGCTTTGTGACTTGAGCCTAATACAGGTTATTAAGAAAATATTTTTATAGAATTGCATAATAGAGAATCAGTAATATATCAATGCAACCATTGCAAATTACACAGATATTACACATCTATGGAAAACAAGCAATAAAACTAAAGTCTATGGATAATGCACCACGAGACACAGATCAAGAGTAATAGTACTGGCTTGCGCATTTTACATGACCATTCAGACTCTTCTTTTTGTGCCTGTGGTAAATGGAGAGCTTTCCAAACAATAGTAAATGGAAGGTATAAAAGATTTTTCATATGCTATAAAATTCTACACACTGCTGACGGTAGGGCCATTATCTGTTCATATAACATTTCTTTTCTGCCACCTTTTACTAAGACCCATGTTCCATTGATTTCTTAGAACCAGAATTGATATGCAGTCAGTCCTGGATTAGAAACAATTTAGGAGTATAGCCCCTTCTAACTCTGTATATGCATAATAACGATTGTGCAGAGTTTGTCAGTTTGTATGATGAAATAAATTATTGCTGCCCCAAGTGATGTACCACATCCTATTTGTAATAGCAAGGATAAGAGAATGTGAAAAATCGGGACTTTACTGGTGCCAAGGATGATGTTAGTGTAAAAATGCCAAAATACTTTATTTACAGGACTTTACACCTTTACAACATAGTATTTAACTGGTTCCCGACCGGCTCCTGTACTTATACGTTGGCAGAATGGCACGGCTGGGCAAAGTAACGTACCCGTACGTTACTTTGAATTTCCCGCGCGCGCCTGCAGCGAGCTCCGTGACCGTGCCTGCGGGTCCCACAGACTCGATCGCCACGGGGATACTCGCGATCCTGTCATGGAGCTCAAAAACGGGGAGATGCCGATGTAAACAGCATCTCCCCGTTCTGCATAATGACAGCACACTGATCGTCTGCTCTCTGTCATCGGGAGCAGCGATCAGTGTGGTGTCACACACAGCCCATCCCCCAGACAGTTAGAAACACACCCCTAGTATACACTTAACCCCTCCCCGCCTCCTAGTGGTTAACCCCTTCATTACCAGCAACATTTTTTACAGTAATCAATGCAATTTTATAGCATTGATCGTTGTATTAATGCCAATAGTCCCAAAAATGTGTCAAAATTGTCCGATGTGTATTCCATAATGTCACAGTCACGATAAAAAACGCTGATCGCCACCATTACAAGTAAAAAAAAAAATTATTAATAAAAATGCCATAAAACTATCCTCTATTTTGTAGACGCTATAACTTTTGTGCAACCCAATCAATAAACGCTTATTGAGACTTATTTTTACCAAAAATATGTAGAAGAATACGTATCGGCCTAAACTGAGGAAAATCTAGAGAAATACACATTAAATATACATAAATAATAAGTATATTTGTAAACATTGCATATCTTACAATTGTAGACAATCTCTCTTACAAATTAGTTAAGAACAAAAGAAAATGGCAGCAATCAATGGCGGTCTGAAGGCACAAACAATGGAGTGTGCTGTCATTGACGCAACCAATAATCAAAATACATGAAAGCACAGAGCTAGAAAGAATATAAATATAGTATGTAAAAAAAATTCCCCTAATAGCTACCAGCATTAAGGGTATGACTTGTATACCATTAATATATGCACTTGCAAGAGAGCATTACCTGGGGGATGTCAAAACAGCCAGAAAGTGTAAAGTCTACTTGAATTTCTGATAGCCTCAGATAATATTAAGATGACAATCAGATGACCATTAAATCGAAACTTCCCTTGTAACTTCTTTAACCCTATAATACCATGCAATGTCATTGTCAAGCTGCAGTTTCCAAAGCGGGCAAAGTCTTTTATTGTATTAAGAGAGGTATGGACTCCAGAAAGTGAGATGCAATTTTGCCCCTGTTCAAATCATTAGTAAGACCTCATCCAGAATATGCAGTTCAGTTTTGGGCACCAGTTCTCAAAAAGGATATTGGGGGAACTGGTGAAGATGCAGAGAAGGGCAACCAAACTTATAGGAGGCATGGAGGAGCTCAGCTATGAGGAAAGATTAGGGGAAATTAATGTATTCTCTCTTGAGAAGGGGAGGTTAAGGGGGATATAATCAACATTTATAAATACATAAGTGGTCCATACAGTGAACTTGGTGTTGAGTTATTCACTATAAGGTCATCACAGAGGACAAGGGGGCACGCTTTATATCTGGAGGAAAAGAGATTTCATGTCCAAATACGAACATTTTTCTTCACAGTAAGAGCTGTTAAAATGTGGACTCCTTCCAGAGGTGGATCTGGCCAGCTCAGTAGATTGCTTTTAAAAAGGCCTGGATTGTTTCCTAAATGTACATAATATAACTGGGTACTGATATTTATAAGTAAAGTTGATCCGGGGAAAATCCAATTGCCTCTCTGGGGATCAGGACGGAATTTTTTCCCCTGCTGTAGCAAATTGGAGCATGCTTTGCTGGGGATTTTTGCCTTTGTCTAGATCAACTGTGGGTTAAGGCTTGGGTATATGGGATTGTATTTTATTTATCTTTTTAGTTGAACTAGATGGACTTGTGTCTTTTTTCAACTTAATTATGTAACTATATAACAAATTGGAAACAGATCGAATAGGGAACCATTGGGAGTCACAATGGACACCCATTAACCCTACTGATACACCAGTGCCACGTCCCAAAATCAATTAATATTTAAATCATGAAAGAGTTTGAACCTTAGTTGGTACATAATATAAAATGCACTTTAAAAAATTGAACATTTAAACATTTGAACATCAGCAGCATTGAGCACCGTTTGTATAAAGAGGTGGTGGTCCAAAAATTGATGGATGTACAGTATATATTTGTATAACCTCAGTACGAGATACAACATTCAAATAGTAGAGGGTTCCACGATCCTTTCATATAAAGCTTGACATGTTTTGTGTATGCTAGTTCCTCAGGAGAAAGAGGTGCTAACAACAATGAATTGCTACACTAAAGATCAGTCAAGGACATCATCCCAAATGCGCCAACTATGTCCAATATCAAACAAAAAGGACAATGCATCTAGGTATACACTCACTTGACATTTGAACATATAAAAGATAGGTCCGCAGGTAATTAGAGTCTGTATACCAAAGAGAGAGCATGCCACTAGACTCCAAAATGTCCTAGACTAAAATATCAACCCTAAGTCACTAGGCCAAGCTAAAATATATGGCAAGCAAGTCTGTGCATTCCAATGACTATAGGAAAAGAAGCCACTCCCAGGCCCAACAACAAACCCAATGTTGAAGTAGTTGAAAGGACCTTATGGAGAAAGGTCTGGCCACATGGGATCCCCCAAAGAATCTTTAAAGGATTCAGAGGATTCGGTGGGGGATCCCATATCTAATAACAGTCTCCAAACCAAGTTGACGCCTTCTAAGGGGAAACAAGTCAGACAGGAGCCAGCGGTGTGACGTCAGTATTCACGAGCCCATAGAATGAATCCGCTGTGTTTGTGGGTTATGATTTTTTGCCTTGGATAGTCTACTTGTAAGTGCAATACTTTTTTTGTTTGAATAAACATATTGTCAGTAATGCACTATGAGTTCTCCTCCTTGCTTTTAAATGATACATTCCCTGGAGTCAGAGCACTGGCTTGCTACTATTGGAACATCCGTGAGCTGGCTCAGGAGTGAGCTGCAGCTTTCCTCATAGCCAGGGCTCAAGTCCTGCGGGAACGCATGGGAACGGAGTTCCTGTACTTTTTCCAGAACAGGAACTCAGTTCCCGTTAGCAGCCGTGTCCTGCAAGACTTTGAAGTATGTGAGGTGTGTGGCAGGTGCTACACCAGCAGCCGCCAACACAGCTCGCAATAGTAAGTGCCGCACACCTGACCATTCAGCCATTGCCAGTAGGGGGCCCCATGACAGCTTCCGCTTCGATCTACTTGTCAATCACAGCTAGCTGACCTAGAGAAGGAGCACAGCTATTCTGCTCACAGGACATGCAGAGAGAGAGGTGAACTGAGGGAGGAACATCAGTTTGGGGTGGTAAGCTGGGCACAATACCTGGCAAAGTTTAATGCCAGGAGGGAAGTTTATGTGGAAATATGTGAAGGGTTGGAATAGCAGCGAGTGTGTGTTGGAGCCCCTGCAGAGTTTGCAGCCCCCCAAGCTAACATACATCTCCTAAGCAGGAACACATCACTATCTCCCCAAGCATTCTGTCCAGATAATGTGCAGTTGATTTATGACCTTTCCGTTTAACCCTGTGTTAACCCTGTGTTATCCAAACTCTGTTCAATGAAAAGTGTAAACTCACCATATAAACACTCTATATACAAAATAACATTCCCAATAAAGATCAGAAAATGATGTTCACATTTGCATGGATGCACAATGAATGAATGCTGATTATTCAGAGAATTAACGTATTTATGTTTATTGAGGATTGTTTATTTTTATGAACAGTTAAGCTTCATACACACAATACGAAAATTGGATGAAAAATACCACTTATGAAGCGTTTGTGTATATGAGCTTATCATTTATTTATTTTTTGGTGAGCGAGTGGATCTTGGGTGGGAGTTCCCACACTTTTTTCTCCAGGACTTGACCCCTGCTCACAGGGAATAGTTTCTTATGCTGCGTACACACGTAGCAGACTATCCGGCGCACTTAGTCTGGCGGACTTTCCGAACGAGCTACTTGCCCACACATGGAACTTTTTCAGCGGACTAATACGGCGTACTAAGTCCGCCGGACTATCCGCCGTACTTTTGAAATGAACGGACTCGCCCACATGTGGAGGAAAGTCCGCTCATCTTGAGCGCATCTCCAGGTAGCCGGGGCCAGCGAAGGAGGCGTTGCTGGCCCCGTCACCTGGTATGGACTTAAAGGGGAACCCCTACGCTGAAAAATCGGCGTGGGGGTCCCCCCTAGGTCCATATCAGACCCTTATCCGAGCACACTACCCGGCCGACCAAGAAAGGGGGTGGGGACGAGCGAGCGCCCCCCCCCCTCCTGAGCCGTACCAGGCCGCGTGCCCTCAACATCGGGGGGTGCCTTGGGGAAGGGGGGCCGCGCGGCCCCCCCACCCCAAAGCACCTTGTCCCCATGTTGATGAGGACAAGGCCCTTTTTCCAACAACCCTGGCCATTGGTTGTCGGGGTCTGCGGGCGGGGGGCTTATCGGAATCCAGGAGCCCCCTTTAATAAGGGGGCCCCGGATACCGGCCCCCCACCCTATGTGAATGAGTATGGGGTACAATGTACCCCTACCCATTCACCTGTAAAAAAAAGTTTAAAAAAAACACAACACACAAGGGTTAAAATAGTTTATTGCACAGCTCCGGGGGTCTTCTGTCCGTCTTCGGGGGTCTTCTCGCCGGACTCCTCCGCTATCTTCTGCTAGCTCTGGATCTGGTAAGCAGCCTGTTTGTCTGCACCTGCACTCGGATGGAAGTCAAGTGGTGGACTATCTGGGATCTATTTCATATAGAATACCAAAAGAGCACATTTATTGAACCCAGAAGGACTATTTGGACTTTATTATAATCTTGTGGTTATATTTAAGTGCTTGCTTGATGGATATATTGTTCCAAATATATCCTTGTTCTATGCACATATGATTTGTATCACAATTACTGGGGTGTGTTTCTGATTAGAATTGCACTTAGCATTTTATGTGGTATAATTGATTTATGAAAAAGTAACCTTTTATTTTTTATCATTAAAGCCTTTTTGCACATTAGCATTTGCACTTTATAATGCACAGTCTAATGTTGGGGTTTTTATATCTGCAAACAATTGGAGACAGCACACCTTTATTTATTATATTTTTAATATTAAAGATGACCCTGGTAGCAATTCATTGACATTACATGAAGGGATGGTGGAACCCTCTAATGTCTGAATGTTGTAACTCATACTGAGGCCAATATACAATAGACCTTCATCAATTTTATAAATAACAAAAATCAGCTACATTATGATCTGAGGCTAAAGAAAAAAATAAAATAAAATTTGAAACTTTCAAATATATGTTAAAGGTGTAAAAATATTAACAAACAAAAAAAGATGAAATATTAATGGTGAATAAAATTAGGGAGTTAATTAGGGCTGGTTAAAGAAAACTAAAGGTTATTAAGGGGTTAAAGAGGAACATTTTATAAAAAAAAATATTTTTCACTTGTCAGATTGCTTCAACCCCCACCAACCAGCAGCCGGAAGCACCTCAAACCCCCCATCCCCCCCCCCAGCTGTCTTACCCCATCTAGGTGGCATCGGCAGCAGGCATCGGGCATCTGCAGCAGGATCGGGCATCGGCATCGACCCTGGGGAAGCGGGATCGGGCATTGGGCCCTGGGGGAGCAGGATCAGGCAGCAGGCATCTCCTCCATTCCTCCATCTCGGCGGCCGTGTGTTGGCTCCCCTCCTCCTAAGTGTCCTTTCAGCCAATCAGGTGACGAGTTTCATGACCCGCTTCCTGATTGACCAGGAGGAGAATCAGTGTTTCAATAGCAAATATTCATTCACTATTGTAACACACCTGGGTAGGCTCCGTTCCCATTATGTGCACCCTGAGCCCACCCTATTTTGAAGCCTATTAGAGCCTCTGGCTCTAATCAGGTGCTTCTAAAAAACATCCACCCCCTTATTGGAATCCATGCATCTGGTGTCGTGAAAGGGGCCGAATGTATGTATGGGGGGGGGGGGTGGCGCCCTTAATGGATGGGCTGCCCCTGCTGTAGACAATGACACCCCTACTGAGTCAGACCTATAGCTTTGTATTCAGTATAGCACTTGCTCTCTGCTGGCTGGACACCTCCACCTGACTTTACAGGGGTGTGTTGGACCTTTGCAGAAAGACTGCTAATTTTAGGCTCCTTGTACACTAGCGTTTTTCATGAGCTCAAAAAACGCTAGAAAAAATGCTGATTTCTAGTAGCATTTTAGTAGCTTTTAGGAGCAGTTAGGAAAAAAGAAGAAGAAGGGGGCGCCTCTGGGTGTAGATTTTTAAAAGGCAATTTATTCACAGGTAAAACAAACAGATGATGCACTCACATTTTCCAAGGCATAAAAAGGCATGTAGAATACAAGGGGGGCGGTTTTTTCATCTGATTCGTCCGTCACATAGGATCCGGTCCGCGGGTGTCATGTTGTCCTCTCCTGGCGTTACCACGAGTTTGTTGTTAAAAAATGCCGGCTTGGTGGACGCAGAGGATGTGTTTCCAAAGCGAGGCTTGGTTAGCGGTGACACGCGGGTCGCGGGGTTGTGACGTCACGGCGGACGACGCGTTTCCTGAGCGTTCGGGTCGAGGTGGAGAGACGACCGCGCTCTTTCATCAGGCCAATCACCAGTGATCCTCTGCGTCCACCAAGCCGGCATTTTTTAACAACAAACTCGTGGTAACGCCAGGAGAGGACAACATGACACCCGCGGACCGGATCCTATGTGACGGACGAATCAGATGAAAAAACCGCCCCCCTTGTATTCTACATGCCTTTTTATGCCTTGGAAAATGTGAGTGCATCATCTGTTTGTTTTACCTGTGAATAAATTGCCTTTTAAAAATCTACACCCAGAGGCGCCCCCTTCTTCTTTTTTCCTGCAACAGTCTAGGAGCCTGGTTTCAGCTCCCTGTGGTGGCAGCCCTGCATTCCAAAGTCCCACTCAAAGAACGAAAGACACTTTCACGGGACTTGAGAACTAAAAGTTCTCATTCATATTATCGTCCAATATAACTTTATACAGACAGCCCTCTGGAGTATATTATTTTCTGATCTTTTGCGCCTCTACTTGTCGTAGGAGCAGTTAGGAGCATTAGCATTATATTAGCGTTTTTTTGCAGTACATGAAGAAAAAAAAAAAAGCTAAACAAAAGCTGTTTACTTACCTTTTTAGTAGCATTTAGAAGCAGTTATGCCACGTACACACGATCAAACAAGCGGGTGGAAAAGTCCAGCAAACTGAAGTCCGCCGGACAATCCCCCCGTGTGTAGCCTCCGGCATACTTTTTTGACCCGAAAGTACAGCGGACTTAGAAAGTAGTTTTGCACTCCAATCTTCCCGCCGGACTCGCATTTCGGCGGACAATCCGGCCGTGTGTGTGCCAGTCCGCCGTACTTTTGAAATGAACTGACTTTTCCCGCCCGGAGAAAAGTCCGCTCATTTCGAGCGGGTCTCCAGGTAGGCGGGGCCCGCGAAGGAGACGTCGCTGGCCCCGCCACCTGGTATGGACTTAAAGGGGAACCCCAACACCGAAAAAAATCGGCGTGGGGGTCCCCCCAAGTCCACAACAGACCCTTGTCCGAGCACGCTACCCGGCCGGCCAGGAAAGGAGGGGCCCCCCCAGCCGTACCAGGCCGCATGCCCTCAACATGGGGGGTGCCTTGGGGAAGGGGGAGCCGTGCGGCCCCCCCACCCCAAAGCACCTTGTCCCCATGTTGATGAGGACAAGGGCCTCTTCCCGACAACCCTGGCCGTTGGTTGTCGGGGTCTGCGGGCGAGGGGCTTATCGGAATCCGGGAGCCCCCTTTAATAAGGGGGCCCCCGAATACCGGCCCCCCACCCTATGTGAATGAGTATGGGGTACAATGTACCCCTACCCATTCACCTGTAAAATAAAGTACAAAAAAAACACAACACACAAGATAAAATAGTTTATTACACAGCTCCGGGGGTCTTCCGTCTTCGGGGGTCTTCTCGCCGGACTCCTCCGCTATCGTCTTATAGCTCTTTTGCTAGCAGAGGAGCCCGGCATTCTTCTTCGTCGCCGCGGCCTCTTCTTCCGACTTCGGGGGTCTTGTCCCCCTCTTCGGTTCTTCTGCCGATCTTTTGTCGCCGCCGCCGCCGCCTTCCGTTCTTCTTCTTCTCCTTCTTCTCCTGGAGATGTTGACTCGAAGCTCTCTCCGGCCGCATTGCCAGGGACGCGCTGCGCGGGGACTTATATAGGGACAAGGGGCGGGGTCATCGGTTGATGTCACATGGGAAGCCCGCCAGTCTAAGTCCGTCGGATAGTCGGCTACGTGTGTACGCGGCATTAGGAGCATTCAGCATTTTATTTCTGCTGGAAAAACGCTCCACGAAACTCTACAAAAACATTTTTTTTCTGCTCCTATATGTTGAATTTAAAAACACACTAATAGCCTAAAGTAGTGTGCATGGACACAAAGGGATAACACTATTTAGCTATTAGGGGCAGAAAAAAATGCTAATAACAGCTTCTAGGAGTTAGTATGCATGGAGCCTTAAACACAGTGATATGGTAATTACTGTAACTACCACATGCTGGCAGCAGACATGTTTTCCTACTGAAGGTATGCCTGCTTTCTATAGAAAACAAACTAAGAATTTATATTTAGTATTTAAGAATGACCAATGCTATATTTAAAATGATGAGTTAATGTACTATGGAATATAAAATACTCAGTTTAATAGGCAGTTAAATAGTACTTTTATTTATACAAATCTCTACACCACAGCTAAAAGAGGGATATTTAAGGAGGAATTAGGGACAGAAGGATTTGGTAGCAAAAAGACCTCTTTCACACAGGCGCTATGATCAGGTGCGCCTGTCAGTTTTTCAAGTGGACCTGTTTGGAGCCTACATTGACCTCTATGGAGCGACGGATGTCAGTGGTGGCATGTCCGTTGACACCCACTGCTATCCGATCCGATCCTGCCTGTGAAATCCAGATGGGTGGAGACCCTTGGGATCGGATTAAAATAGACAGGCAGTCCATTTTCATCCGATCTCCCCATAGAAGAGAGCGGGACTCTGACAGGTCAGTCTCTGCACAGTGAGCTGGGAAGGACCTTTCATCTGCCTGCTCAGCGGGGATCAGCGGATCGATTCATATTTATCAGATTAATTAGAACAGCCTCATTTGACTAATCTTACAATCAGCCCCAGCATGCAAGATGCACCCTTATTTTATCATGGGACATCCGAAGAAAAAGGTATCCTTAATAAAAAGGTTCTGGAAGGCTGGCAACTAAGCACATACTGGAGATGTAATAAGCAAAAAATAGCTGCTCACAAAACAGTATAATTAGACCTACTATACCTACCCTGTTTCCCCTAAAATAAGACCTAGCGTGATTGTCGACGATGGCTGCAATATAAGCCCTACCCCCCAAAAAAGCCCTAGTTAAAGTCCTTCTATGTCTTATTCTCAGGCAGGGCTTATTTTTGGGGAAAGAGGGTGGGGCTTATTTGGGGGGTAGGGCTTATATTGCAGCCATCACCGACACTCACGCTAGGTCTTATTTTAGGGGAAACAGGGTAGAACATGGTTTTTAATGCGGTATAATTAGACCTACTAATTAGACAGTATAATTAGACCTACTATACCTAGAACATGGTTTTTAATGTGGTAGTAAACAAAATAAAAAAAAGGTTTCCCCTGCAAAGCAATAATTATGCTAGTATGCATCGCATGCTAGCACATTATATGAAACTTACCTTAAAGTGGTTGTAAACCCTTACAATCCACTTTTTGCTACAGGTAAGCCTATAATAGCAAAAAGACCTCTTTCACTCGGGCGCTATGATCAGGTCCGCCTGTCAGTTTTTCAAGTGGACCTGATTGGAGCCTACATTGACCTCTATGGAGCGACGGATGTCGGAACATGCGCAGTGAAGCAATGACACGTACATGCCATTGCTTCAGTGAGTGTGCCGTTACCGAGTGATGTCATCACGGCTCGGGTCAATCACAGTGCCGAAGCCCACAATACCCAGAAGTAATTCTGCGAGCGATGTTGCCAGCCGGTGCGGTGTATGGGCACTGCAGTGGGGGCTTTTTTCTCAGGTGAGTATTTCATAATGAGCTAGTATGCTATGCATACTAGCTCATTATGCCTTGGTCTTTGTCTAGCAGTTTTTTTTTCTATGTGGGATAACAACCACTTCAAAACAAAGCCCTCCAGCGGTGCACTGTCACCATTGACAGAGCTTCCATCTTTATGCAGTGTTCCTCCTGGGTTTGCAGGCTCCAGTCCTTTACATGGCCTTTTAAAACCACTTATCCCAGAAAAACCAACCCGCCCTGGTTTGCTGCAGATACCTCCACTGATCTAATTTGGAGGCGAAGCCGCAGGACTGGGAGGAACTGTCTGCAGGACTGGTAAACCCAAAGGTGTATGTGATGGTGGAGGGGTGTGTTAGGGGAGATGTGTGCGTGTGTGGGGGGGGGGGGGGGGGGGTAATCAAAGAGGAGAAATGTGGGGGGAGGGGGTGATCAGACTGGAGGTATCTGGAGGAGTGGTGATCAGGCTGGGGGGTATCTTGGGATGTAATCAGGGTAGTGGTATCTGGGGGGTGTGATCTGGGAGTTTGCTTATGGGGGAGACCCAGAAGTTTTTGTTAGTCTCGCCTGCCAGCTGCCCGTGGGCAGTAAAGAGAAGAAGGGAATGCATAACCCCACTTTCTTATTACACACTACCATTTAGTGGAAGTTCTGCACAGCTCAATATTCATTAGTCTGTGACGTCCTTCACGCTGCAGCCCATCGCATTAGGGGCACAATGTGAAGGAGGTACCAGCTGAGCTTTAGATAGTGAGGGGATGTGGTGGAGGAGAAGGAGTAGCAAAAGAACGATGGGGATGGATGGGGGGGGGGTGGCAAAATGCTACTTTGTTTATGCAAAGATCCTTGCACCAGCCTTCTCAGTGCAGCAAAACCTGTCTCCCGCCCAGGGCCGAAACTGGGGGGGGGGGTCAGGGGACACAGATGTGGGGGAGACTCTGATGGAGACACTGATGTGGGGGGAGACTCTGATTGGACACAGAGAAGTGGAAAGGCTCTAGTGGGGACACAGACGTGCGGAAAGGCTCTGACGGGGACAAATTTAATTCATTTACTTATAAATAAATAATTTTTTTCGGCCCGCGAATATTTGTAAAATCTATAATGTGTCCCTCGGGCTAAAAAGTTTGGAGACCCCTGGTTTACAGCACAGGTCTGGTATGCCGTTCCTTCAGAGAACCTGCAACGGAGACATCATCAGTGGCTACACAATTAAATATCTCCTAAACGGTTTCTATTTTGGAGATATTTACAGTACCTACAGTTAAGCCTTATTATAGGCTTCCCTGTAGGTAAAACATAAACAAATGGCCTTTACTACCAAATTAAATCTGAATTCTAAGTATGGATTTTATTGCGTGGGTACAATGGTCCAGCATCGACCAATGTAAGCGTGCATATGCTAAACCTGTGGGACAGCTATTGAAACCAAGAATTACTATAGTAGTTGCTTCTTCTACAACAATCACTGTCTTCCAGGTACTGTGCAGAGTAGGTGCCCTGCTAGGGTCAGCTGAACTCCAGGTATGGAGGTATGGTCCAGCCTGTACCTATGTAAGTGTACTTATCTAATATCTGTGGTACTGCTGTGAAAGCCAAGAATCACTATAGTAGTCACCGCTACTGCAACTATTGCCACTGTCTTCCAGTTCCTGCCCTGCTGCATAGTAACTAGTAACTACAGGGGGGTCACTCACTTAGCACAGGTACCATTCACAAAATGCCTTATGCACTGTACACACAACCGGTTTTCCCATCGGAATAAACTCTGAAGGTTTTTCCTTTGGAGTTCCGTTGGAATTCTACTGAAACTGTCTTGCGTACACACGATCACACCAAAGTCTGATCGTGCTGTACGCGGTGACGTACAGCACGTACGACGGGACTAGAAAAAGGAAGTTCAATAACCACTGTGCCACCCTTTGAGCTCCTTCTGATAATCTCGTGTTAGAAGTTTGGTTAGAGAGGATTCATGCTTTTTAGACTCCTGCTTTTTCAGATCATTTTACTGCTGTTCAGTTTGTGCTTGTGGGTTTGTATCTGGTTTTCAGTGCGTGCAGTCAGTTCGTATCTGGTTTTCAGTGTGTTCTTGTCTGCTCATTGCTGATTTTCAGCTCGCTCTTCACAGGTCTTGCTGTTCTTCAGTGCATTATGTTAAGTTCGTTCTGACCAGCCGACCGTTTTGAAACCATGTTGTGTGTACGTACTCGTCGTACAGTTCGTGCTGTGTGGGGGCTTGGTGTTGGGGTTCATACTTTGACCCAAGCCCAGTCCATGAACAGGGCGAGGAGGAGTTCATGGACCAAGAATTGGTTACTCCAGCGTGACCAATTTTCGCACATGCCTCTGCTTCGTAAGATCCAGGAGAATAATCCTGATGATTTCAGGAACTTTCTCCGGATTATGGACCACATTTTTCACCGTCTGTTGGCTTTGCTCACCCCTTATATTATGAAGTAGGACATTTGCATGTGGCAAGCCATCACTCAGGAGCAGAGGCTAGTCGCCATCTTGTGGTACTTGGCGACTGGGAGAAGTCTACAGGACCTCAAGTTCTCTACAGGCATCTCCCCCCAGGCTCTGGGGATCATTATTCCAGAGACCTGTTCTGCCATTATTCAGGTCCTGCAGAAGGACTATATTAGGGTAAGTTTTATCCTTTAGCATCACATTATATGTATTTAATGTTTTATAATGTATTGTATTTATTTCACCTTCCCTAAATACCATGATTGGAATATGCTGTGAATTTCCCCTTTATCTTCATGCATGCTGGAAGCTTTTTAAATGCTCCTTTTTTGGCCTACTTCCATATTTGCCTTCACTAACATCCCCAGCATGCTATCCTGGGCCCATATACACCTATAGCCTAGTCCCTTAACAATGTATTTTGTCAGCTCCATTGTAGTGCTTTACCCAAAACACCCCCTAAAATGTTTACAAATGTTATGTGTTTCCTTAAATTCAGGCAGAGTGCTGGAGGTTTTTTTTTTGGCTCCCAAAGTCACCTCAAACCCTCCCTCCCCCTAAAATTTTTACAATGGGCTATCAGAGTGGGGGAGGAATATGATATAAGTGGACCTTCGATTTTTGTCTTGAAATACTCCTTAAAAAAAATGTTATACTGATGTCGGCAAAGAATGTTTTTGTTTAATCTGCTTGCAATGTTATGTGCAAAAGTACTTTTGGAATTGGTTCCGTTGGAAATATTTAGAACATGTTCTATTTCTAGGTCCATCAAAATTTTCGATGTAAAAAGTCTGATGGGGCACAGACACAATCAGAATATACGATGAAAAGCTCGCGTCTGACTTTTTCTGTTGGACATTCCGCTCGTGTGTTACATTTTCTCTGCAAGGCATTCCTGTTTTGATCCTCATCTCATCCAATCAGAGAACACTTTGCATTCATTGGGATATACTGTATATGCTACAATCCATACCTGGAATTTAGCTGGTAGGATATCTTTCAGTAAGCTTATTAAGCATGTCACAATGACATATGTAAAACAAGACTTTATAATCCACTGAAAATTCAATAGTTATCAGCTCTAACAAGTAGAAGTTGAAAAAAAAGGTAGTTGACAGCATGTGACAGATTGTTACCAAGTATATAATCATTTTGAAATTGCAATACATAAAAATATTACTTCCATGCATTCCTGAATTGGCTGTGTCACAGGCACTTGAAACCCCCAGAGTTTCTCAACAAATCAGCAGAATGTGCAAGATCTCAGCTTGTGGTATGATGATGATGCATACAGATCTCATATAACTGCCAAGCAAAAGCTCAAAACCACCAACTGCTTTCAACAATAGATGTACATTGGCTAGTTTTCCTTTCTTTCTATAGAATACAGGATCATAAGGAGGTGGACGATTATTTGTCTAAATGGCACTGCCCTGAGACACAATCCAAGGTTCAGCTGTCAGAGTGACACTCATTTATAAAACATGGAACAATGATATATGGATTTGTAGCCCATAGCAACCAGATGTCATGTTTTATGTTACTACTAGAATGCAAAACAACATAGGATAAAGCCAGTTGTTTTCTGTGGGGTTAAGGCCCATACACATGGACACCTAAGGCTACAAATCTAGCATAAATTCCCAGGTCCTTTCCTCCACCCAGGGAGCTGCAGGTGCCACATACTACTGCCCGTAGAAGTGAATGACTGTACATGGCCGTACTCATGTAAGCACAGATGGCTTTTGCATAGGCATTAACCTACACATGCATGTACAACAAGTTTCCTGAACACATGGCACTTTTGCATGTGGATAGATACGCTGAATGCGAATGTGTCCGTAAACATCAATGCAGAATAACACCTTTTTAATTGTGATCTGACTGATGCCAAGGTCTCTCTCTCTACTGTGAGAGCCGGCTGCTGTATGGAAAGACTGACTGCTGACAGAACACTTAAAAAGGTACTGCTTTGTTTCTTTGCGGGACAAATTAGAGGGGCACCTTGTTAGTCAGGAACTGGATTTAGTCAGTGGTTTGGACAAACAGTTGTTTTGTTGGTTTTAGGCTAAAGACTTGCTGTGCAAAGCTCTCCTACTATTTGCTGCCTCGCTGAATAATGTGAAAAAAAAAACTATTAAAATGTCCTGGGTGTCTCTTTTTTGTGCATGGTTTATTGCTGCCAATACCAGATGAGCCTGCTCTCCCCCACCCCCATATAATATATATTATATGCGTGTGTGTTTTACCAGTCCCTTAGCATAGGGACACAATGGTAATAGAGGTGTCAATCGAGCCATACATTTCTACACTTGCCCTAACATGATTTGTCCAAAGCAGAGACTACTGAAGAGTGTGATCTTTGGCCTTTTTATCATGGTTGCAACTTCCCTTTCTTTAAATTTAAGCCTAAGCCCTTGTACACACGGTCGGACATTCCGACGGAAAATATCCGATCGGACCGTGTTGTCGGATAATCCGACCGTGTGTGGGCTCCATCGGACTGTTTCCGTCGGAATATCCGACCCACAAAGTTTTAGAGCTGGGCTATAAAATTTTCCGACAACATGATCCGATCAGACTTTGTCCAATCGTTTGTAGAGAATTCCGATCGGACAAAGTGCCACGCATGCTCAGATCAAATTCCTAGACCAAAGCTATTGAACGTAGTCCCGTCGTAACGAAATAACGTCATCACGTTCTGAACGATCGGATTTTCCGACAACTTTGTCCCAAGACTACAGGGGTATGCAAAAGAGTATTTTCTGGTTAGCAAAAGTAATAAGAACCATGTGTTTCCTGCTCTTAAGCAGGATTTAGTTTTAAATTGATGGGTTTGATTTTAGCTGGTTGTACATATTGCATGGTGGTTGGACATCTGGGTACAACCCAACAGCATAAGTCTTCTTATTCCACAAATAACTAAAAATCCATCATGGTCAATCAAATATTTCCCTAAGCGTGTTTTGCAGTCTGACTGTACGACCCTGGTCAGCCAGGGATGATACACTACATGACCGGAGCTATACAGATACTTCTTGGGAAGGGTGATGTCTGTCAGTAATGCACACTTCTGGAATGTTCTTATTCCTTATTATTCTTTCTTTTGGGAGGTAAGCAAAAGCATAAATATTGTATAGGACCTTTTGCTCAGCAACGGACAAACAAAAAAAAATACAAAGCCAGAGTCTACACAGCCTGCGACACAGCAGGAGAGATAAACTTCGATCTTACATAGCAAGAGGGGACAAACAGACAAGCAGCTGTACAAGCCATCACTAAACTTCAAACATCTTCCATGCTGGTCATGAAGCTCAGTAAAATAACATTCTTTTCACCCTGGCTTATCACCAGTTGTAAAAAACACAACTTTGCAGTGAAACACTGCTAAAATGATATATTCTATATTATATATTTACATTTTAAGAAAGTAAGCTTCAAAACACATTGATGTGGACTTTATGGTTTTATATAATGGAAAATCATAATTATAGGGGCTTGTGAACATGGGTACATTTCTCCTTATAGTGTGAACTACATATTTCAGTGCCCAGGACTCCCTGGTGCTGCACACAGCCAACCATGGACATAAATGGGTGTAGGCAACTCTACATACAGTGTCTTGAAAAAGTATTCATACATCTTGAAATTTTCCACATTTTGTCACGTTACAACCAAAAACGTAAATGGATTTTATGTGCTAGACCAACATAAAGTATAAAATGACAAATGGTTTTCAAAAGTTTTTACAAATAAATATGTGAAAAGTGTGACGTGCATTTGTATTCAGCGCCCCTGAGTCACCTTTCACTGCAATTACAGCTGTAAATATTTTTGGGGATGTCTCTACCAGCTTTGCACATCTAGAGTGACATTTTTGCCCATTCTTCTTTGCAAAATATCTCAAGCTCTGTCAGATTGGATGGAGAGCATCTGCAAACAGCAATGTTTAAAACTCGCCACAGATTCTCAATTGGATTTAGGTCTGGAATTTTGGTCATTCTAACACATGAATATCCTTTGATCTAAACCATTCCATTGTAGCTCTGGCTGTATGTATAGTGTCATCGTCCTGCTGGAAGGTGAACCTCCGCCCCAGTCTCAAGTCTTTTGCAGACTCTAACAGGTTTTCTTCTAAGATTGCCCTGTATTTGGCTCCATCTCTCTTCCCATCAACTCTGACCAGCTTCCCTGTCCCCGCTGAAGAAAAGCATCTCCACAACATGATGCTGCCACCACCATGTTTCACGGTGGGGATGGTGTGTTCAGGGTGATGTGCAGTGTTAGTTTTCCGCCACACATAGCGTTTTGCTTTTAGACCAAAAAGATACATCTTGATCTCATCTGACCAGAGCACCTTTTTCCACATGTTTGCTGTGTCCCCGACATGGCTTCTAGCAAACTACAAACAGGACTTCTTATGGCTTTCTTTCAACAATGGCTTTCTAAGTGCCACTCTTCTATAAAGGTCAGATTTCTGGAGTGCACGACTAATAGTTGTCCTGTGGACAGATTCACCCACCTGAGCTGTGGATCTCTGCAGCTCCTCCAGAGTTATCATGGGCCTCTTGGCTGCTTCTCTAATTAATGCTCTCCTTGCCCGGCCTGTCAGTTTAGGAGGATGGCCATGTCTTGGTAGATTTGTAGTTGTGCCATACTTTTCCATTTTTGGATTGAACAGTGCTCAGTGAAATGTTCAAAGCTTGGGATATTTTTTTATAACCTAATCCTGCTTTAAACTTCTCCACAACTTTATCACTGACTTGTCTGGTGTGATCCTTGGCCTTCATGATGCTGTTTGTTCACAAAGGTTCTCACTAACCAACCTCTGTGGGCTTCACAGAACAGCTAGCTGTATTTATACTGAGATTAAATTACACACTGGTGAACTCTATTTAATAATTAGGTGACTTCTGAAGGCAACTGGCTCCATTCGATTTTAGTTAGGGGTATCAGAGCAAAGTGGGTTGAATACAAATGCATGCCACACTTTTCACATATTTATTTGTAAAAAATTTGAAAACCATTTATCATTTTCCTTCCACTTCACAATTATGTGCCACTTTGTGTTGGTCTATCACAGTAATATGCATTTAGCAGACCTCCAGCAGAACTACAAGTCCCATGAGGCATAGCAAGAGTCTGACAGCCACAAGCATGAAACTCAGAGGCAGAGGCATGATGGGACTTGTAGTTTTGCAACAGCTGGAGGTCCGCTAATTGCATATCCCTGGTCTATCACATAAAATGCCAATAAAATACATTTACGTTTTTGGTTGTAACATGAAAAAAGTGAGAAATTTCAAGGGGTATGAATATTTTTTCAAGGCACTGTAGGTATGCGGTGCTACTTGAGTAGAATGCTGCATGTGTGTTAGCATGGGAGAACTTCATGCTGACTGAGTTGTATTGTCACTTATGTAAATTCATCACCCCCTTGTGGCCCGGAGGCCAAACTACTTCACTGGATCCCACATACAGGTCAAGGTCCTTTACACTTGCCAGTGACACCTATCTCAGCATTGACTACAGAGACATTTAGAGCAATACAGCATTTTGAGTGCTGTGCTAAGGGCTGTGTTAGGCTGTGGCACACATATAGTTAACTGCTTCAGCCCCAGAAGATTTTACCCCCTTCCAGGCCAGAGCATTTTTTGCAATTCGGCACCATGTTGATTTAACTGACAATTGCACGGTCGTGCGATGTTGCACCCAAACAAAATAGACGTCCTTTTTTTCCCATAAATAGAGCTTTCTTTTGGTGGTATTTGATCGCCTCTGCGGTTTTTTTTGGGGGTTTTTTGCACTATAAACAAAAAAAGAGCGACAATTCTTTAAAAAAAACTATATTTTTTACTTTTTGCTATAATAAATATCACCCAAAAATATATATAAAAAAATTATTTTCCTCAGTTTAGGTCAATATGTATTCTTCTACATATTTTTGGTAAAAAAAAAGGAAATACGCGTATATTGATTGGTTTGCGCAAAAGTTATAGCATCTACAAAGTAGGGGATAGTTAATGGCATTTTTATTATTATTTTTTTTTTATCAGTAATGGCGGCGATCTTCAATTTTTATTGTGACTGCGACATTATGGCGGACGCATCAAACACTTTTGACACTATTTTGGGACCATTGTCATTCATACAGCGATCAGTGCTATAAAAATGCACTGATTATTGTGTAAATTACACTGGCAGGGAAGGGGTTAAAGACTAGGGGGCGATGAAGGGGTTAAGTGTGTCCTAGTGAGTGAGTCTAACTGTGGGGGATGGGCTTTAACTCATATGCCAGCGATCAATGCTTCCGTTGAGAGGGAGCAGTGATCTTCTGTCATGTCACAAGGCAGAATGGGGAAATACCTTGTTTACATAGTTCTGCGCCTCCGTGGTACGATCTCTGGGAGCTCAGCGGACTCGATGGGCATGGTCATGCTGTATGCGGCATGTGCCCGCTAGCCCCGACAATTAAAGGTGACGTACAGGTACGCCCATTTACCCACCTCTGCCATTGTGCCGACGTATATTAGCATACAGCAGTCGGCAAGTGGTTAAAGTGGCAGTAAAGGTTAATAAAAATAAAAACCTGCAAGGTAAAGGCACATTATGAAAGTCTACTAGCACATTATGAAAGACTTACCTTGAACTGAAACCCTCCAGGGGCACGCTGTCACTGCTGACAGGGCTTCCATCTTCACCTGGTCTTCCTTTTGGGTTTGTGGGCTGCGGCTGCAAGACAGAGCTCTGAAGGAATGGCATGAGTATGTCGTTCCTTCAGAGCACATGTACTGGTGACTTCACTAGTGGCTGCTCCCTAGAATATCTCCTAAATGGTGCACGTTTAGGAGATATTCATTTAACCTACAGGTAAGTTTTATTATAAGCTTAAAGTGCATGCAAACCCAATGTCACCCTTTCTAACTACTGCCATAGGGGTTATCTATAAGGATATACATGCCTCCTGCATGTATCATTACCTGTCAAATGTATCCCCTCTGTCTGTAATGAGACCCACAAAACTGCAGATTTTGTGGGTGGGTCTGTTGTCTGGAGCTCGTGGGTGGAGTCGTGATGTTAGTAGACTCCCCGCCCATCTCTACACTCCCCTTGTTAATATGCATTTTCTCCTGTGTATTTATTACACTGAACTTCTGCTATGATCTCTAACATCCAGTGAAAAGACAGGAAAATAACCACATGACTTCAGCATGCCCAATCATGCTGAGGTGTAGAACAGCCAATCCTTGCAGAGCAGCAGAAGAAAGGAATGGAGGGAATTAAAAAATAATGCATGTCTCTTAGGCTAGTGTATGAGATATGTAAATCACCTGTCACTCACAGCAAGGGGGAGGATTTGACAACATTTTTCTCTGTTTGTCAAGATTTATCTCACTGAACAATAAAAGATGATTGCTCAGAGCTGGATTAACTCTATTTGGCAAGACTGGGCTCAAATGATAGGAAATCTTATACTCTACATTATGACATAAAAAAAACTGTAAGAATACAATAATGCAGCCGGGAGGACTCCCCCATCCACCGTGATTATGAGGATGGGGGAATTTATTCAGTTTTTTGTGTTCATAGTTTTATGCATGACCAGGTGAGTTGCATGTATGGCCAGCTTTACTCTCACAATTTCCACAAACCAGAAAAGACCACAGGGACCCACCTCCTCCTGCATATATACCCAATGGAAAGGAAGTGACACATGCAGGGGGAAGTTACACCATAACACACCATTAATCCCTACATAACCACATTTTAGTGCACAATGTCAAGAAACATTTTAAGCATCTGCCTACATGCAAACAGATGTAAATTTCCAAAGGCAGACAGTGGCATTCAGGACCTTACATCTGCATGCGTGTGCCACTTTTAAGACAGTTGTAGGTGATGTTATACAACACTGCTTCTACCTTTCCAAATTAGGTGGATCACCTCCCCACCTCCAGCCTTTTCAGCGTACAGTGAATGTTATCATTTTCAACAAATAAATAAATGTTAATTAATTTACTTTTATATTTTAAGTACCTTACTTACCGTATATACTCGAGTATAAGCCGAGATTTTCAGCCTCTTTTTTGAGGCTGAAAGTGCCCCCCTCGGCTTATACTCGAGTCATCGCTGTCTGCCTGCTCGATCAGCGTGTCGAGCAGACAGACAGCGGACATTCTACCATTCAAACGCCGCGCCTCCGCCTTCGCCTGTGATAGGCGGAACACTGAATTTCCCAGCAGCCTGTGTTCCGCCTATCACGGACATCGTCTCATCCTCGTACTACGGACGAGGATGAGACGATGTCCGTGATAGGCGGAACACAGGCTGCTGGGAAATTCAGTGTTCCGCCTATCACAGGCGAAGGCGGAGGCGGAGGCGCGGCGTTTGAATGGTAGAATGTCCGCCGAGGCGCCGACGAAGAGCGGCGATCCTGGCAAGGCACGGGACGGAGGCAAGGCAAGGCACGGCACGGGACGGGACGGAGGCAAGGCACAACACGGGACGGAGGCAAGGCACGGCACGGGACAGAGGCAAGGAGGCAAGGCACGGGACGGAGGCAAGGAGGCAAGGCACGGGACACAGGCTCGGGACACAGGTAGGCTGGACACACACACACACACACACACACACACACACACACACACACACACACACACACGGACACACACACACAGGGATGGATGGATACACACACACACAGGGATGGATGGATGGATGGAGACACACACACACAGGGATGGATGGATGGAGACACACACACACAGGGATGGATGGATGGATGGAGACACACAGGGATGGATGGATGGATGGACACACACACACACAGGGATGGATGGATGGATGGACACACACACACACAGGGATGGATGGACGGACACACAGGGATGGACGGACACACAGGGATGGACGGACACACACACAGGGATGGACGGACACACAGGGATGGACGGACACACAGGGATGGACGGACACACAGGGATGGACGGACACACAGGGATGGACAGGCATGTCTCACCCTCGGCTTATACACGAGTCAATAAGTTTGCCAGTTTTTTTGGGGGTAAATTGGGGGCCTCGGCTTATATTCGGGTCGGCCTATACTCGAGTATATACGGTAATTTGCATTAGTTACTAAAACACACCTTTTACATTTACAAAACTAATGTACAGGTGATACTCGAAAAATTTGAATATTGTGCAAAAGTTCATTTATTTCACTAATGCAACTTAAAAGGTGAAACTAATATATGAGATAGACGCTTTACATGCAAAGCAAGATAGTTCAAGCTGTGATTTGTTATAATTGTGATGATTATGGCTTAAAGCTCATGAAAACCCCAAATCCACAATCTCGGAAAATTAGAATGTTTCATGCAATCAATAAAACAAGGATTGTAAGGATTGAACAATATCGGACCTCTGAAAAGTATAAGCATGCATATGTACTCAGTACTTGGTTTGGGCCCCTTTTGCAGCAATGACTGCCTTAATGCAGCATGGCATGGAAGCTATCAGCCTGTGGCACTGCTGAGGTGTTATGGAAGACCAGGATGCTTCAGAAGCAGCCTTCAGCTCTTCTGCATTGTTCGGTCTCATGTCTCTCATCTTTCTCTTGGCAATGCCCCATAGATTCTCCATGGGGTTCAGATCAAGCGAGTTTGCTGGCCAATCAAGCACAGTAATCCCATGGTCATTGAACCAGGTTTTGGTGCTTTTGGAAGTGTGGGCAGGTGCCAAGTCCTGCTGGAAAATGAAGTCAGCATCCCCATAGAGCTTTTCTGTGGAAAGAAGCATGACGTGCTCCGAAATCTCCTGGTAGACGGCTGCGTTGACCCTGAACTTAATGAAGCACAGTGAACCAACACCAGCAGATTACATGGCTCCCCAAATCAACACAGACTGTGGAAACTTCACATTGGACTTCAATCATCTTGCAGTGTGTGGCTCTCCATTCTTCCTCCATACTCTGGGTCCTTGGTTTCCAAATGAGATGCAAATTTGCTCTCATCAGAAAAGAGGACTTTGGACCACTGAGCAACAGACCAGGTCTGTTTTTCTTTAGCCCAGGTAAGACGCTTCTGACGTTGTTTGTTGTTCAGCAGTGGCTTGACAAGAGGAATATGATATTTGAAGCCCATATCCAGGATCCGTCTGTGTGTGGTGGCTCTTGATGCACTGACTCCAGCCTCAGTCCACTCTTTGTGAAAGTCCCCAACACTTTTGAATGGCCATTTCCTGACAATCCTCTCCAGGCTGCGGTCATCTCTGCTGCTTGTGCACCTTTTTCTTCCACACTTTTCCCTTCAAATAACTTTCTATTAATGTGCTTTGATACAGAAATTTGGGAACATCCAACTTTTGCAATTATCTTTTGAGGCTTTCCCTCATTCTGGAGGGTGTTGATGGTTTTCTGCACAACTGTCAGGTCAGCAGTCTTTCCCATGATTGTGATTCCTACTGAACCAGACCGAGAGACAATTTTTAATGCTCAGATTAGAGCTGATTAGAGTGGGACACTTTGAGCCTAGAATATTGCACCTTTTTACAATATTAAAATTTTCTGAGATTGTGGATTTGGGATTTTCATGAGCTGTAAGCCATAATCATCACAATTATGACAAATCATGGCTTGAACTATCTTGCTTTGCAGTTAATGAGTCTATCTCATATATTAGTTTCACCTTTTAAGTTGCATTAGTGAAATAAATGAAATTTTGCACCATATTCAAATTTTTCGACTATCACCTGTATAATATTGAGTAATCTAGACAAAACTTTTAAGGTATGTGCATTCCCATATTCTAATTGAGTTACAGTTACTTAAAAAAAAATCTTTCAATTTGACTGAAATTGTGGGAAGCAGTTGTTTGCCAAACGTGCAACCGCACACGTTTTAATGCTGTAATTTTAAAGAGTTTGATGTCTTTTGGAACTTTGAAAACCTGCACAAGGCAGTTCCCATACATTTGAGGCCCATCAGGACACAATAGCACCACCAGTGACAAGAATTTTTCCAAGTCACTACAAAGCCATGCAATGGCATTGAAAGGTAAGAATGAACATTGAACAAATTACAGTTCACATGCTTTAAATGTTGCTTAACAATCCAAAAATGTTTATTTTATTTACTGTTTAATATGTTTAATAAATTGGCATACGTCAATTGAAGACATTTAGTGAGACAACTCACTTTTGCGCATGCAAACTTTGCGCTTACTGCATTTGGCAGAGCACAACCAAGATACAGGGTGATGGACCGCTGGCTGTTAAGCTTAAAAACTCTTTTGTGCCACAAAAATGAATGTTTCTGCCATTCAGTTTTAAAGTTATTGCGATTTTAGATTATGTGGCCTCAAGCCCCACCCACTTTGCACTATGTGTGTATAAATAAATAAATAATATAAATGTATACATTTCAAAAACAAATATAAAATAAGTTTGTGCTGCATTTGTGCAGCAAAAACAAACATATTGGTATAGTATATTTTTTTCACATAGCACTCTCATTTTGTATCAGAAAGAATGATTATGTGACTCATGTATGCTTTTAACCTGAGCTACCCATAAAACCTAAAATATGCCTTTGAAGTTTTTCAGAAGATCTTTTTAGAGCTAGATGTGGGCAATCTATCTTCAAAAGTTCACACTTGAAAGTGCAAATTACTTTCCTAAAAGGCTTAAAAAAAGTTAAAACATATTCTGTTCTATGTTCTTTATAGATATACTGTATGTTGCATGTGTATTTTTCCGTTTTATTTGTTAGCTGAAAAAGAAGAATTTTTTTTTCTTAAAAAAAAAGATGTTTACATTTACATTTGATGCTGTTTTAATAAAATGACATTTGTAACACTTTAGAAATAATAAATGTTAATTTGTTTTGAAAGCCTGTTTCATGAGACTATTCCTTTAACCACTTTCAGTCCGGACCATTTTGCTGGGTTTTTGCGATTCGGCACAGCGTCATTTTAACTGACAATTGCGCGGTCGTGCGACGTGGCTCCCAAACAAAATTGACGTCCTTTTTGTTCCCACAAATAGAGCTTTCTTTTGGTGGTATTTGATCACCCTTGCGGTTTTTATTTTTTGCGCTATAAACAAAAAAATAGCGACAATTTTGAAAAAAAAACATAATTTTTTTTTTACTTTTTGCTTTAATAAATATCCCCCAAAACTACATAAAAACATTTTTTTCCCTCAGTTTAGGCTGATACATATTCTTCTACATATTTTTGGTAAAAAAAAATTGTAATGGAGGCGATCAGCGATTTTTATTGTGACTGCGACATTATGGAGGACACATCGGACATTTTTGACACATTTTTGGGACCATTGTCATTTATACAGCAATCAGTGCTATACAAATGCACTGATTCCTGTGTAAATGACACTGGCAGTGAAGGGACTAACCAGGGAGTGGCAGTGTAGGGGTCAAGTGTGTCCTAGGGGCGTGTTACTAACTGAAGGGGGCGTGGCTGTGTGTTAGTGAACACTTCTCTGCTCCAATCACAGGGAGCAGAGATCAGTGTCACTTGTTGCTAAGCAGAACAAGGAGATGCTGTTTACTTCTGCATCTACCCGTTCGGCCACCCCGTGAGACGATCGCGGGTATCCCGACCAGCACGCACGCGAGCTGCCGCCAGCGCGCGCGCGATGGTAGGGAGGCAATTTCAAATGGGCGTACCTGTACGCCAATTTTGCCTGCCCATGCCATTCTGCCGACGTACATCGTTGTGCGCCAGTCGGGAAGTGGTTAAAAAAATATATATTATTGTATTATTATTATTGTATAAAAACCTTTACACATATATCAAAAATATTTGGAAAATAAGTTTTACCAACTTAAAAAAACTCAGTAAGTTACAAGAAAAAGTAAGTTAATATCACTTAAAACTATAGTTCCAGACAAGTAATAGGGCACCACAGTGGTGTTAGCACAGTGGTGTATGGTTAGCACCTTCGCCTAGCAGCGAAAGGGTCTCTGGTTTGGACCACAACACTACCTGCCTGGAGTTTTCATGTTTTCCTTGTACCTGTGTGTGTGTTTTCTCTGGGTACTCTAGCTTCCTCCCACACTCCAAAGACATGCTACTAGAGTAATTGGCTCCTGTCTAAATTGGCCCTAGTTTGTGTATGCGTGAATGTGAGCTCAGGATTTTGGATTGTAAGCTCCTTGAGGGCAGGGAGTGATGTGAATGTACAATGTACATGTAAAGCGCTGCGGAAATTGATGGGGTTGTATAAGTAATAAGTTAATTTATGTATTCCTAAGTTAAATGTATGGTCTATAAATTGAAAAAAATTTAGTTGCTTTCCTTAAAACAACAAAGTTGAAACATGAAAAGTCTGATAAGTCAGACAAAAATAAGTTTAGTTAACAGCACTCAAAAAGCTGATGCAAATAGTTGTCTCAATTTTTTGGAGTAAACCCAGCACAATATTTTTTACAGTGTGTGAAAATATTCAGGAAATATCTGGACAGATGCACATAATAAATAATGCAGAAGCAGAAAGATGCTTCCAGTAGACTCCGCTCCAGCAAGGAGAACAGTGAGAACAGTTTTAAATCCTTTAAAACTAACAGTCAGAGGCAGCAGTGCGTTAGATAATCTCACTCTGCAGGTATACCGCTATGAAGCTGTAGGCAGAGGCGTGCCTAGGCGCCCTCACACACAGAAAAACAAAAGACGCTTTTTTTCAGAGTGCTGATTAGGAACATTTCTGGGTGTTCCATATAATATAAAAAATATTCTTCACTTTTTGAGTGCAGGTTCACTTTACAGGTGGTAATAAAGGCTGGATGTTATGTGCAAAAGGGTTGCTCCCATTTTAAATACAATTGGAGCCACCCTGGAGCCAACGTATTGCAGACCTCAGGAAACCATGCAGAATAAGGATGTGAAATAACCTGTAGCATGTAAACAGCAACTATCTTTCGTTCTTCTGACTGTTTTTGAGAAAAGGTGACTTCTGCTGGCCTGCTTTTGGTTCCTGTAGTTAGCACATGATCACTACTCTTTATTATGGTATAGATAACTGTATGGCCATGGCGACAGCCAAGGGGGCGTGACTTCCACTGACACAGCCGGATGTGATTAGCGGGAGCTCCTAAATCAACCTGAGTCTCTGTCAGAATCCTGTGTAGTACCTGCTACTGAGACCCTTAACCCGGAAAGTGAACACTCCCGGCAGCATGATGAGCAGCAGTCGGCAGCGGACCGCCTCAAGGAATTTGCAAGGACAGACAGACAAGACAGCGGGGAAAGCTCTCCACAGACATGCAGTGGCGGACCATCGGCTCTGGATACTCAGAAGCTTAGCACGCCCCAGCCTGAGAAGTCGGAGAAGCGGGAGAAGCAGTCCAAGCTGACATTGGAGCAGATGAACTCGCAGTTAATGGAGGCCATCCATTCAAGTAATACAGCCCTGACAGGTAAAATGGATGCAATCAAAACTGATATAGGACTGATAAAGCAGGACATGCCGAGTATGAGAGATAGGATGGCAGAGGCAGAAAATAGGATATCTTTACTGGAGGACACAGTTACAGCTATGCCTAAAAGGATATTAACAGCAGAAAAAACAGATTGCTACACGGCAACAGAAAACAGACGATTTTGAGAATTGCCTGCGCAGCAATAATTTAAGAATAGTCGGTCTACTGGAGAAAGTGGAGGGATTTAACCCTGGAGACTTTGTAGAGACGTGGTTGACAAATGTATTCCCAGATATGGAGGTATCAGCAGAATTTGCAGTGGAAAGGGCACACAGGGTGCCTGCAGTACTACCAAAACCAGGGCTCCTCTCTAGACCCCTGTTGGCGCGACTGTTGAATTGCAGAGACAGAGATATGATCCTGTGGACCACCCACCTTCTACAATGGGATTATTGAAGGAAGCAATGATATTTATGTCAGAATATCCAGAGACACATATTATATGTATGGGAGATTTTAACATGTGGTCAAACCCAAAGATGGAAAGGTTTAGGAAAAATATTCAAAAGGGAACAGTAGGGTCCAAGGTATTGGAAAAATGTATGGTTTCATTTATGGAGAATTAGAAACCCGAATGCTAGATCCTATTCGTGGCATGCACCAGGGAGAGGGTGCATGTCTAGAATAGACCTGGCCTTGGAGAATGAGAAGATACTTCCAATGGTGCAATCTTTTACATATATGCCCTGAGGGGTGTCTGACCACTCTGGGTTGATTTTTGATTTAAAAATAGGTTCTAGAGGAAGACGCCTGGGCAATAGGATTCAATCCCATTGGTTAACTGTATGGCCAGAGCCATGGCATAAGGTGGTTTAAAAAGTATTTTGGAGATACAGTCTATGTATGCACTGGTTGTAATCAATATAAATACATAAATTAAGTTAAGCTAAAGTTTAGGTATAACAATTTTGACATAGTTACATTGGTCCAGCTTGGACCCTGTAGGTATGTATGTGCCACAAATGTGGCATCCCTGTGGAAGTTAATGATCACTGTGGTAGGCACCACTACTATAATATACTACTAATAAACTTGAAGACTATAAATATAATACAGCAGAAATGGCATGTGTCACTGCACATAAATTATTTATAAGGGATACCTTATATATACAAGTTAAAGGGCAGGTGTTCACTGCTTACAAAATGTAGACAAAATAATCGATCATACATTTTAAAAGTTTATCTATACCCACATATATTTAAGTTTTGGATAGAATGGGGAAGATTTCAATCCTTATCAGGATTTAGACTTGTTCACACAGAGGATAGTAGAGTGTATGACTGTACAAGGGCTGTGTTTAACTGCACTCACACGGATGCCAACTTGGAAACAGCAGCTGTATCTGTGCAGCCACTGTGTCCCAACCGACATAAATGTGACTCCCTGCATAGGGATACACGGAACATCTATACATGGTGCAGATAAACACAGCCCTCTTTCGATATACCCTGTAGTGCAATATGGGTGAACAAGGCCTCTATAATTTCCTTTTCTGTTCTCTGAACATTTTACAAGACAGGAAGTGAAGAAAAATTAGGGAAACAGACAATAAAAAAGCTGACAGTGGCTATAGCATTTTCTTACAGAAAAGCATTTTTACTTCTCTCTATGGTTCCTGCCCTGAGACAACCCTTTTACCAGACAGGAAGTGAAGTAATCTCTTCAATGGAATGCTGTTAAACCTGACAGGAGTCCCAATCTTTCCCCACTTTATCCAAAACCAACAAAAAAAAGGAAATTTTAGGTATATATACTCTTTTAATGTTTACTTTGTTCCTATTAATTATTGCATTATCTATTTCTCATCTTTACCAAGGATTCCTATTTAACCACTTGCTAACCCGCTACAGTCACCTGCTGTGGTTACTTAACCAGGTTCACCTGGGTTAGTGAATAAAAAAATTATAAACGTGAATCCAAAATCGTCTAACTTTTGGGCATGTCCACCATGTGTGGAACACTGTGCCTTCTGTGCCGCATGCCCAAACATATCAGAAAGATGTCCCTGGGATGTCCCTGGGACACACGCAGCCACCCTCTTTAGAACCATCTCAGCAAAACTTTGTAGTTTGCTTCAATCAATGAAGTATTAATGTACGATTTTGATGCAAATTGTACCATTTTAAACCTCGTCAATTTCAAGTGTTTCCCCTATGTCTTGTTCCTATTTATTCATATAAAACAGTTTCTCCGACTTAGAGTTCAGAATATTGTAGATTTTTGAGATGTGGCCGGTATGCTTATTGGGCGCTCTACATACAGTAAATATTCCATTAAGGTGGAAGTTGTTAGATCATTTGGATTCTGAAAAGTCATCAAAAAAATTAGAATCGTGATACATTTCCAAGTTAGGAAGTTGATATTGTTCTTGTAGAATTTGTTTTAATATGATACCCTTGTGATCACACATATCAGCAATACGTATCAGGCCTTTCTTCTTCCACCAGGCAAATACTTGTGGATTAAAAACCAGGATGAAATTAGGGTTTCTGGCCAAGGGAGCAAGAAGGGATTTAAATCCACATGGTTTCATTAATCTATCTCATACGCTCAAAGAAATGGATAGTGTAGGGCACATTATAGTTGGTCTATCTTTGGTCCGCAGCCACATTATGTGACTAGTCGGTTTTGTGGGATGGAGAGATGATTACATTTTCACCCATGTAGGCTGGGACCTTTAGTTATATTTTAAATTAATGAATGAGGTGAAACTATGCTTATATCAAGTATTCAGTCATGATTAATGGTATATGTTTTTTTTTTTTATTTCCCTTGGACATGATTGCGTATTCATTGTAAAGTACATTTTCACTTCAACCTCATTTACTTAAAAAATTTAAAATTCACTCTGTAAAGCGAACATGATCTACTCTGAGTTAAGCTGGCTATACACATAAAGATTTCACTAGTTCAGCCATAGTTTCCTTTATCCACACTAAGCAGCTATGGATGGAGGAATCTCCTGCTGCCAACTATTGTATTCTGACAGTCCAAAGAAGAGAAATCAGACAAAATGAGTGTATTGCCAGCTTAGGAGAGTAGTCAACCCACACTGATAGCAAGGATATACATATATAAGGTATCATCACTGTAACTAATCTCATCACACAAAGTACAGTAGAAGCAATTCATTTGGCTAAATGTTCACTTTGATTTCAAAATCGAATAAGTAAATTTGGGTTCACCTTAAATACCAAATAATGCATATGACTGCATGATTAAAGGGAACACTGCTTTACCTTATTCACTAAGTTAAGTGAATATTCACTTTTCAAAGTACATATACCCTTGGAAAAACTAAAGGTAGCCATAGAGGGATCAAAATACGGTCAGTTCCACAGGGGCCGTTCCCCATAGAAATCTAACAATCGTCTTCTGTTAAATAGAATGTTGGAATATTTTAATTTGAATTGGCTCCTGTTGCTGTCAATTAAATCCTGTGAGCAGAGAGGGGGGGAGGGGTTGTGGGGTTGGCACAGCTGAGCCACTCTGTGTGTGTGTATATGGAACACTCAATGGAGAGCTTGCTCAGACACAGAGTAGAAGGAGCCAAGATGGGGACTGCAGAAGTGGAGGTTTGAGGATGTTCTGTGCAATAGTATTGCAAAGAGTAGTGGAGTATAATGTTTATTATTTTAATTTCAAAATATTTGGCTTTAAAATCACTTTAACTAAAACCCTTGAAAAAAACATGCAGGCCAGAATGAAGAGTCAGTGGGCAAAGACTATTCCTTTGAGCTCAAATAAACATAGATGTAATTACCTACTACCATAATTGCTTACGGGTAGATGCTTCAATATAATGCTAATAGCTCTGCTCGAATGCCTTTGTGTGTATATCCCATCAGCTTCCACAACTGCTACCAGGTGTCGGCTCTCCTACAAAGCACATCTTGCTGAATATCACCTGGATAGGGCTTAATTGACTAAGTCCTATCTGGGTGAAACATGTCAGCGGTATGTGTCCTATAGGGGGAGACTGAGGTAAAGTTGGTTTTTCGATCTACATTACCATGGTGTAGCACCCTTTAGTGCAGTGTTGGCGAACCTTGAAACCCCAGATGTTTTAGAACTACATTTCATGCACTCTGCAGTGTAGTTGAGCATCATGGAAAATGTAGTTCCAAAACATCTGGGGTGCCAATGTTCAACATCACTGCTCTAGTGTGTGCTACTAGAAGGGAGAGTAGGAAAAAGCATTTTCTGGCACAGCGATAAACTTGAGTCATTAAATCTGGGTTAGTATTATGACTCATCCTGGCAGCTCTCAGGTGCCTCCTCCGGGTATCTGGGAAATTTGTGAACATTCTTGAACTAGTGGGTGGAGGTGAGGAGGAGCTACCTTGAATATTTATGGGCTCTCAGCCAATCCTCAGGAGTGGGCATGGCCAGGAACTGGGATAACCCATAAATAGACATTGGCCATGCCAGCAGGGAAGTCGGGTGGAAGATGGAGAAGCCGTGCTGAGGAGAGGCTGTCAGTGGCCCTTGAGGGACTCCCACGGGGGGTGGGGGATGTTTTTTCCATGGCTGTAGCTTTGAAATCTGGCCTGGAAGGATCCCACAACAGGAAGCAGTTGGAGGGATTCAAGTTGAAGAGGCAGCAGAGAGAGCAATAAAAGACAGTGAGTAGATCAGCACGGTGCAGGGACAGACAAGGGGAGAGACTGTCATTTTTCAGCAGATCTCTCTTGAAGACAGAGTTGTGCCAAGTCTTGCCCTGGAGAGTCTCCAAGTGTATATGTCAGGTGGGCAGGACTGGGGGGAGAGAGCCATGCAGGAAGAATGGGCAGGAAAAGCCAGGTGCAGCGTCGCAGAAGTCTATGTTAGACAGACAAGTCGGTGCCTAGGCTTGTTTATCTAAACAATGGGACCCAACCCCCTTTGTTCTAAACATATTCACTTCAAAGGATCCCATGTTTAGATATGCAATGAGGGTAGTCAGCCGTCATCAATACTTAACTTTCCTGAAGGTCATGTACCTACAAATTAAGTCTCCCACTCAAAATAGTCAGTGCCAACGATTTGAAATAAAGGGGGATGACTTATTCAAAGTATAGGGATTGGAGATGTAGCCAATCCCGAACCAGGAATAGGGAAGCCCACCAATCAGAGCCACGCCATGTCAACCAATGAGGCATCAGCCTGTAATGATATACACAGACTAGATAGGAGGGAAACACAAACACTCTGGTAGAGCAGTGACGGGAATGGAACCTTTGTAGGCCGTACCCTGGTAACTATGGGAAATGCCTGCCTTGTACTTGTAACTAAATATGTTTGCCTTATGTCTTTTATGTCCTACTGTTTGTAAATTAATGTTTTAAGGAATATACTCTGTATTCCTTCATGCAACCCATGATTTTACCCTTTCCCTGTACAAATACAGTGGTGTGAAAAAGTGTTTGCCCCCTTCCTCATTTCCTGTTCCTTTGCATGTTTGTCACACTTAAGTGTTTCGGAACATCAAACCAATTTAAACAATAGTCAAGGACAACACAAGTAAACACAAAATGCAATTTGTAAATGAAGGTGTTTATTATTAAAGGTGAAAAAAAATCCAAACCATCATGGACCTGTGTGAAAAAGTGATTGCCCCCCTTGTTAAAACATACTATCACTGTGGTTGTCCACACCTGAGTTCAATTTCTCTAGCCACACCCAGGCCTGATTATTGCCACACCTGTTCACAATCAAGGCATCACTTAAATAGGAGCTGCTTGACACAGTAAGGTCCACCAGAAGATCCTTAAAAGCTACACATCATGCCGAGACCCAAAGAAATTCAGGAACAATTGAGAAAGAAAGTAATTGAGATCTATCAGTCTGGAAAGGGTTATAAAGCCATTTCCAAAGCTTTGGGAATCCAGCGAACCACAGTGAGAGCCATTATCCACAAATGGCGAAGACATGGAACAGTGGTGAACCTTCCCAGGAGTGGCCGGCCGCCCAAAATTACCCCAAGATCGCAGCGACGACTCATCCAAGAGGTCACAAAAGACCCCACAACAACGTCCAAGGAACTGCAGGCCTCACTTGCCTCAGTTAAGGTCAGCGTTCATGCCTCCACCATCAGGAAAAGACTGGGCAAAAATGGCCTGCATGGCAGAGTTCCAAGGAGAAAACCACTGCTGAGCAAAAAGAACATCAAAGCTCGTCTCAATTTCTCCACAACACATCTTGATGATCCCCAAGACTTTTGGGACAACATTCTGTGGACCGATGAGACAAAAGTGGAACTCTTTGGAAGGTGTGTGTCCAAGTATATCTGGCGTAGAAGGAACACTGCATTTCATAAAAAGAACATTATACCAACAGTAAAATATGGTGGTGGTAGTGTGATGGTCTGGGGCTGTTTTGCTGCTTCAGGACCTGGAAGACTTGCCGTGATAAAAGGAACTATGAATTCTGCTGTCTAACAAGAGATCCTGAAGGAGAATGTCCGACCATCTGTTCGTGTACTCAAGCTGAAACCAACTTGGGTTCTGCAGCAGGACAATGATCCTAAACACACCAGCAAGTCCACCACCGAATGGCTGAAGAAAAACAAAATGAAGACTTTGGAGTGGCCTAGCCAAAGTCCTGACCTGAATCCTATTGAGATGTTGTGGTATGACCTTAAAAAGGCCGTTCATGCTCGAAAACCCTCTAATGTAACTGAATTAGGACAATTCTGCAAAGATGAGTGGGCCAAAATTCCTCCAGGACGCTGTAAAAGCCTCATTGCACGTTATCGCAAATGCTTGGTTGCAGTTGTTGCTGCTAAGGGTGGCCCAACCAGTTATTAGGTTTAGGGGGCAATCACTTTTTCACACAGGGCCATGATGGTTTGGATTTTTTTTCACCTTTAATAATAAACACCTTCATTTACAAATTGCATTTTGTGTTTACTTGTGTTGTCCTTGACTATTGTTTAAATTGGTTTGATGTTCCGAAACACTTAAGTGTGACAAACATGCAAAGGAACAGGAAATGAGGAAGGGGGTAAACACTTTTTCACACCACTGTAGATAGATTGTGTGTATTATTCTAGGCTTTTTTTACTAAATGCCAATCCATTTTTGTTATTGTGTTAAAGCTTTCACTCATGGTCAAAGAACTCTCATTTAACCCAAATCATATCTCAGAGATGTAAATTCTCAAATATAGTAAATGAGTAACAAGGGAATGAAGTTATTGCTATGTGACTGGTTGTGCAGCAGTGGGGAACTCTAACTTCAGTCACTCCTACAGGAGTAGTGCGACAATGGTTAACACCAACAGTGTGCAGCCCTGGCTAACTACATTGTTGCTTGACTAGCTAGGTAGTAAACTTGGCTTAATGGACTGGATTGTACACAAGTGGGTCCTTATGCTATACATGAGTGGTCTCTAACCTGTGGCCCTTTGGGCCTTGGGGAACTAGTCATCTAACTGATACTAGGCACTATTCCTCCCACTGCCACCAACGATGAGAAACTATTCCTCCCACTAACATCAACATTGATGCACCATTCCATCCACCGATACCAACAGCAGAACATAATTTCTCCAACTGACATCAATGATGGGGTACTATTCCTTCCACTGACACCAATGATGAGACACTATACCTTCCATTAATACCAATGATGGGGCACTGTCCCCCCACTAATTTCAATAATGGGGCATTATTCCCTCCAGTGATACCAATTATGAGACATTATTCCTCCTCCTATTGACCATAAGCATTATGTACATTTTTTTACATACAGCTCCCATTGACCACCAAGAAAAAGGCATTGGTAATCCCCTCTGATGCTGAAACATTTTCTACTCCCACTGGCCAAAGTCTGTTCCCTAGTCTGAAGGACAGTAAACTGGCTTTTTGTTTGAAAAGTTTGGAGACCCCTGCTAAAGAGCATAGATGATGTATTTCATCCATGCTTGCGAAGAAACCTGCTCATCATTAGCTAGACTAATACAATTTGGAACAAGACAAGTGCTTTTAAAAGCTTAGTGGTTAGTACTTTGGCCTTGTAGCACTGGTGTCCCCGGTTTGAATCCTGGCCAGAGCCAGGATATTTATTTGCATGTTGAGTTTGAATGATCTTCCTATGCTTGCATGGGTTTCCATCTGTACTCCAAAGATATGTTGGTAGCTTAATTATCACTTGTCCAAAAACTTGCCCTAGTATGTGTATGCAGGTTTTTTTCAGCAGGAACATGGGGGAATTGAATGTATGTAATGGTGTGTATTGATTCTGGCTGCTGGGGATCTATTGTTTATGAGGTGTGTTTTTTGTGGTGGGTCTATTGTTGCTGGGGTGGGGGGATATTATTGATGCAGGGTTTTTTGTTACTGGCTGCAGGGGATCTATTTTATTGCTTTTCTTGTTATCATTAACAAATTACATATAAATTACTTAACACCATAAATTGATACTTGGTTCTGTATTCTCTAAAAGAGGTGGTACTGGGAGGTGGGTAAGGTGTGGGACTAAGGAATGGTGCTTGGTGGTGGGTAGAGGGCGGATACAAGGGGTGACTCAGAAAGGGGTGGTACCCATGGGCGTCCGCAGGTAGGGGCAAGGGGGGTCACGTGCCCCCCCCTGGAATCAGGGATCAGATCTTAAATTCAGCACAGTTCCATCACTATTGGGGTGACAACACCAAGGTTCTGTCAAGCCCCCCTATCGGTGTAAGGTGACTGTGGGCTCTTTTCCCTGCTCAGTCCAGCAGAGAACTCGGCAGGGCTGTGACAGGAGAAAGGCGAGCTACGGGCTATCAGGTTTTCCCTGGTCACCCCCCCCCCCTTTCTCCAGTCAGGGAGAAGAGACGATGGCTCTCACCAGGTTCCCCGCCCAGCTTCCTGCCCACTCCATTCCTTCCCTATTAGCCACAACTGAGGGCCAATCAAAGGAGACTAGGAGAGGAGAGCATCATGGGACATGTAGTCCCTAAGTTTGGCGGCCCCATTTTCCACAGGGAGGAGGTTACAGCTCAATCAAGAGAGATTGAGAGACTGCAGCCTGGAAAAAAGCTGAGGGAGAGAGTGCTACAGGACAAAGAATGAGGAGTGTGTTGGGCAGAAGCCAGAGAGAGCCATGCTGCCCAGCACCACCAGAGAGAGCGCTTCACTGCCCCATGCCACCAGAGAGCCATGCTGTCCAGCGCCACCAGAGAGAGGCACGCTGCCCAGCACCGCCAGAGAGAGAAAGACTGAGCCACTGCCAGGGTACAGACATGCTACACTACTGACCAGGGTTGCCACCTGGGAACCCAGAGTGAGCAATCGTCCAGCCGGAGGGATCACTGCTGTAGTTTCACTGGGTCTGGTAAGAGGGCCTGTCGGCCATTATCCATTACTTATCCTAGGGACTGTACTATGTCTGCAGTCTCTGACAATAATAATGTGATAATGACATTGTCGAAAAGGGGCGGCGCATGGGTGACTCTAAAATTATGCCACCCCCTGAAAAAAGTTCTGCGGACGCCCATGGTGGTACCTGCACCTATTCTCTGAGAAAAAAAGCCTTGTGTGTTTGTAAGATAGACCTTAGTTTGCACTCTGTTGTAAAGTATTTCAACAATTGTTCTATACGAATGCCTGTAATAAAAATATGAAAGAAGAACATAATGGCTAGGTATATGCAGAAATATATATCAGAACCAGAATGTACATTTATGATGACAGATGCCCTCCAATGTTGTGGAAATATTCACATAAACATAACAGTATGTTCTTATAAGTACTGTATACAAAATAAATCCATAAATCCAGGAAATCAGAAAGCTTCTTGAATCCTATTTAACTTCTTCTAGAAGTTTCCAGTTAAATTGCGCAGTTCACCTAAAGACTGCTTCTGCTTAATTCAATATAGTCCAAATGGGGAATAACTAATAAACTGATATGGAAGAAGTATCTTTATCTGTGCCTGTGTGATCAAATAAGGAAATACCAATGCATACGCTGCTGGTTTAGCCATTTATAATTATAATACATAGATATTCAGTATTTTCTACATCTCATTTCTAAGTACAGATAAACAAAACGACAGATATCTTCGCTCTCCCCCCGACGCATTTTTTCTACTACCAACAATGCATCAGCTTTCTCTCACATGCCCGCAAAGAGGAATCTCGGAGATTTCAACCCAGCTTTCTGGACCAGTTAATTCAAGACAACTGTTTTAAAGTCTCTGATATATATATAAACCTACAAAAATCCTACAAAATTCATCACCTCCTGCATCTTCAACCTCCCTTGCTAATTGGAGCTTTGCCTTCCCGGATTCCGACCTAGTGTACAAAATCCTTCTCGGACTACGTAAGGTACTACGTCTAACTCCCAATGAAATCTGGAGAGAAACTCAGCTAAAGATTGCTCATAGGGCCTATATCCCCTTTCTTTCTCCTAAAACCAATCTTGCCCCCTTTGTCAACATCCGAAGCCACCCCTCTCGCATTGCTTCTGGTCCTGTCTGACCATTTCTACTTTCTGGGACCAGGTCTTATCTTTTATTTTCGAAGTCACACTACTGAAATTACCTAAGGACCCCTTGCTCTTAATTTTTGGTTATTGGGACCCTTTACTACTGCCGTGGTCTGTACCTCCGGGGAATGCCCTTCCCAAAGGGACCCCTACGCTTCACAAACCCACGGACTGGATCTTGCTTTGTCTCCTTATAGCCCGACGTCTCATTCTCCAACATTGGCTCTCCCCGCAAGGCCCTCCTATCAAACAACTACGCAAAGAACTTCTCACTTTATTGTACAGAGAAAGTCTTCTCTCAGATTTCACACAAATCAAACACAAAACATCATTCATCTCTAGGTAGCAACCTTTCACCCTTTCGGCTCTGTCACCAACTGATCAATATGCGCTGGAACACTTCTCTTTCATGTATGGCAAGCCACCCTTCCACGGATGACACCTGATTTCCTTTGTAGGCTCGGTACCTCCAACGATCCTCCCTGGGACTTTCTGGACCTCTCAAACGAACCCTCCTCATCACGGTAATACCTTCCTTATCCCTTCCATCCCCCTTCCCCCTCCCCTCCTCTTCCCCCGCTTCATCCCTTTGTTTAATTACCTCAGGTTATACTACCTAACTCTTTATTATCACCTGCCATTGATCTGGTTTATGGCATAGATTCATCCAGTTTAGTCTGCTTTCCCGTTTCGAGGCTTCATATTGATGGCTCCCCTTTACCATTACCATTATTATCAGTACCATTATTATCATTACTTTTCCTACATGTACGTCTATATGACTGCAATAATACTAAGTTTAATGTCAGTAGTATTGTGTTCTTTCTATTATTGTACTTTTTCTGTTACTGTATCTCAGGAAAATGCATTGGATCTGTATTTTTTATACGTTTGTATTATCTTTTTCCAATAAAAATTATTTGAAAAAAAAAAACAAAAAAAACGACAGATATAAAATACAAAAAAAAACATACAATATAGTTCTGCCACATTATTTAGTTGAAGAAACATCAGAAGTAATAACAAGGAATAAGTAGCAGAAAAAAGTTCAGTGATTATAAGATGCAATGGGGATGATTTACCAAAGGCAAATAGACTGTGCACTTTGCAAAGTGCAGTTGCTCCAGAACTTAGTAAATGAGGTAAAGCTTCACTTTACAAAAATACCCAATTTCATGCAAGGACATTTTAAAAAAAAAGCATTTTTGCTTGCATATGATTGGATGATGATAGTCAGCAGAGCTTCGGCTCATTTACCAACCTTTGGAGCAACTGCTTTTGAAGGATGCAACTGCACTTTGCAATGTCATTTACTCGCTCAGATTTGGAAGACTAAGGTGCTACTTTACAGGACTTCTGATCCTTTCTAGCCCAATGATACTATCACCCACTAGTCAATGAAAACGTTCTCAGACACATCAAGACTTGTAGTATAAAGAATTTCCAGACTGAAAGGGGTGGAATTACTGAAGACTAAGCCCCTGTACACACGGTCGGAGATTTCCACAACCAAATCCGTCGGATTTTGCCCGTCGGATTTTGTCCGTCGGATCTTGTCCGAAACTGTTGCATACACACGGTCGGACAAGGTTGGCGAAAAATCCGATCTTTCAGAATGTGATGACGTAATTTCGTTACGATGGGACTACATTCAGGCTAGTAGCCAATAGCTTTGATGTAGGAATTTGATCTGAGCATGCGTGGCACTTGGTCCAATCAAAATTCTCTACACATGATCGGAGTATGTTCAATCAGCCCAGTTGGTCGGGAAATATTTCCAACATGTTGGAAAATTGGGTCCGACGGATATTCCGACGGAATCAGTCCAATGCATACCACACACAGTCGGATTATCCGACGACACGGTCCAATAGGACACATTCCGACGGATTCTCCGACCGTGTGTACAAGGGCTTAGAATGTTCACCCTGCATTCACTTCAAATACCCAGTAACGGCAAAGAAAATAGAATGTAGGGCAGAATGTTAAAGCAGACCTTCACTCAAACTTTTCCCCATAGCCTCCTTCTAACCGCCCCCCATACTTGATTTACTGTTGGAATTTTTGGGGTGATAGCAAGCTCTTTTTTCAGCAGGTGACTAATCACACATCCTTATTCCTCACCTAGGCAAGGATGGAGATGTGCTAAGCCTTTCACGAGGCCTGCACCCCCTTCCCATCAACAGAACCAATCTATCCAAGTCTTACACATACACAGCGGGGAGCCAGCTGTGAGTCATCAAAAAGTGACAGCTGGTTCTGAATCAAAGATAGTAGTGCAGTAACCTAACAAGCTGTAAAAACTTTGCATCTAGGAAGCCAGTGAAAGACCTAATTTTCTGATCCTGTTTCTTTAAAGCATGAATAAGAGCAGAATGCTTGTGCTGTGTAATTTGTCCCTTGGACTATCTAAAATACTCAGCTGATCCTGCCTGGTGCTGCCCTCCCCTCTGACCACATTTATCATGGTTGCTGGTCCATGATACTGTGGTCAGTTAACGTGCCTCTGCCATCCCGCTGTCTTTCCTTGCTGCCCCTCTCCACCCCCTCCCTTCCTGACAGCTAGTCTCTGCCAATCTGCTCCCTGCCCCATCTCTCCTGCTGCTAAAATAACTTTGTTTGCTTACTAAAATCCCCTGTGTTAGATTACGTTATGTGGGCCAGTGTATGTTCTTTAAAAAAAAGTTGCCACCAAAACAAAACAAAAAAATGTTCACCCATTGGAAGATTTCCCCTTATCGCCCTGTTGCTGTGAAAACTCAGAAATAATGAATTTCCCATCACTTTCTGTACCAGAGACAATAGCCATCGGGAAAAATAAGCAAATGTCTCCAGAAGAGACACAGACAGTACTAAGAACCTGACAGAGGTTCTAACCCTTCACAAAATCTATCCAACAATAAAACAATGTTTTGGCTTCACACAAACTTGAAAAAGTAGCAATTTTCCATCTACATTTCAATGACTTTTTACTCATCTATCATTCACTGATCACATTTCACAGTAAATACCAGTAAGCTTTGGAGGACAACAGATATGAAATTCCAGACTATTAATGTGAAACTCCAACAGTTTTGTACTTTAAGATGTACTGAGATACCAAATACCTTTTCTATATATATATATTATATATATATATATATATTATATATATATATATATATATATATATATATATATATAAACACACACACACACATATATATATATATGTGTGTGTGTGTGTTTATATATATATATATATATATATATATATACACACAAACAAATATGTATATATATATACAAACGAATAATATGTCAAATTAATCCATAAAGTATCAAAAAATAGGAAAACACAGAAACCAAACAAACCTTGCACCTCTCGGACTAAAATAGCTTAGCTATATATATATATAAACTTTAAAGAAATCTATACTGTTAGTAAAATATTAAAAAATGAAATATGTTTCATCCAGAAAAGAGCTACATTTGGCAACTATCAGGACATACATTTGTATATAGAACTGAAAAAAACGTTACTATAAGGAGAGCACTCGTACCTTGGTTGTGAAATTTTTCACCACAGATTGGTGTAAGAAATCATCAGCCTGTTATTATAGAGGAACAGTCGGCCTCATCCTGCACAGTCAGGGCTGTTGCAATTGCATGCAGTGAACTACGAGTGGAGATGAGATTGTCATAAATATGCTTTTTTGTGCAGTTTAGGAATAGCTCATCCTGTTCCATAGAGATGCATGCTTGAGATCACTACAGGTCTCTGCAGACAGTCAGCTCGCCTGCTGGAAAAACTTAAAGGGAACCCGCACATGATGCTCTGCACTCAAGTCCTCGTCAGCTCCTCCTCTTTTCCATCTGTAAATTGCCCAAATGAGTTAAGCTTGGCTAATGTCGGCTTATGCTGCTGGGAGACGGCAGAAGCATCCAGGAAGGTAACTCCTACACTGCCTTGTGGCTCCCGAGCAAACAGCAAGCTCTTTATTCTTTCTATCTGTACACTCTAGATCAGTGATTTATTTAAGTGGTGGGTTCCAAGGACATTTTTACTTTAAAGCAAGCCAAGACAAAGCCCATGATATACTAAAACAGGGGTAGGCAACCTTTTGAGCACAGTGTGCCAAAAAATGTTTTCAAAGAAATTGAGCGTTCCGGTTTTATAACAAAAAATGTCAACTTCACACTCTCAATCACGGAAAGGATTTTTTATAAAGTAAATGCTGTAAACTACTTTAGTAGTGAGAAATTAACCACTTGCCGCCCGCCCTATAGCAAATAGACGGCGGCAAAGTGGTTGCATAATTCTGACCGGACGTCATATGACGTGATCAGGATTTAGCAAAAAATAAAAACCGCAGAGGTGATCTAATACCACCAAAAGAAAGCTCTATTTGTGGGAAAAAAATGATAAAAATTTCATTTGGGTACAGTGTAGCATGACCGCGCAATTGTCATTCAAAATGCGACAGCGCTGAAAGCTCAAAATTGGTCTGGGCAGGAAGGTGTTTAAGTGCCCGGTATTGAAGTGGTTAACATCCTGCACTCTCACGCCTCAGATCAGCCCCAATTCCTGCACCTTCACACCTCAGATCACTGTCCCTCCTGCAATTCTGCCCCACCATTCTATCCCCCTGCTCATCTGCCCCACCACTGTACTACCCTGCTCATCTGCCCCACCACTGTACTACCCTGCTCATCTGCCCCACCACTGTACTACCCTGCTCATCTGCCCCATCACTGTACTACCCTGCTCATCTGCCCCACCACTGTACTACCCTGCTCATCTGCCCCCCCACTGTACCCCCCTGCATATCTGCCCCACCACTGTAACCCCCTGCACATCTGCCCTACCTTTGTACTACCCTACACATCTGCGCCACCACTCCTCCCCCCTGCACATCTGCCCCACCACTGTAACCCCCTGCTCATCTGCCCCACCAATGTACGCTTTCTCATCTGCCCCACCAACATTCCCCCGTCATTCCTCTGCCCCACCGCTGTAACCTAACCAACATTGAAGCCCCCTTCTTATCTGGCCCAACACTGACCCCCTGCTCATCTGCCCCAACACTGTTCCCTCCTGCTCTTCTGTCCCACTGCTAAACCCCCTTCTCATCTCTTCCACCGCTGTACCCTCCTGCTCATCTGTCCCTCCCCTGAACCCCCTCCTGCTCATTTTCTCCACCAATGTACCCTCTTCTCATCTATGATATGCGTAATATGCAGGGTGGTGAAAGAAAGCAGAGATGAGACACATCTACCTCTCCTGGCACACTCATCCTGCTGATCCACTTCTCGCATCCAGTCCACCGACTTGCATGTGATATATGTGATGTCACATACAAGCATCTGGAATGGATTCACAATGATGAGCTCAGATCAGGGGCATTTTCTGAAAGCAGTAGGCCTGTGTGCAGGATCAGACTTTGGGCCCTCCCAGCCAAGAAAAAGTGTGGCGCTCTGTGCCACAGGAAAAGTTGGGTGAGATTTTCATTGCGCTGAATACTGGCTGTGGCTTAACCACTTACAGACCGGACCATTTTGCTGGTCAAAGACCAGACCACTTTTTGCGATTCGGCACTTTATTTTTTGCGCTATAAACGACAATTTTGAAAAAAACGCATTATTTTTTACTTTTTGTTATAATAAATATCCCCCAAAAATATATAAAAAAACATTTTTTTCCCTCAGTTTAGGCCGATACGTATTCTTCTACATATTTTTGGTAAAAAAATTTCAATAAGCGATTATTGATTGGTTTGCGCAAAAGTTATAGCATTTACAAAATAGGGATAGTTTTATAGCATTCACATGGAGCAGAGATCAGCGTCACTAGTTGCTAGGCAGAATGGAGAAATGCTGTTTACACAGCATTTCCTCCATTCAGCCGTCCCGTGAGACGATCGCGGGTATGCCCGCGGCGATCGAGTCTGCGGGTCCCGCGACCGGACTCACGGGGGCCCCGACCAACGCGGGATCCCGATGGCAGGGCGGCATTGAAGATTGGACGTACCTGTATGCCAATATGCCTGCCCATGCCATTCTGTCCACGTACATCGTCGTGCGCTGGTCGGGAACCGGTTAAAGGGACACAGAGTGCAGAGGGGTTCAGTAGTAAGTGGCACAAAGGTTTAGGAATACTTTCACCAAAGTTCCCAGAAGCTCAACAGTAATTCCACAAACTGTCACCTGATTGTGGTTCTCTCAATCACAGTGAAATCCCTTCTTTGTGGCAACCAAGTGAGTCAACTTCCTTCAGATGGTGGGCGGAGCTAGCGGGACTGTGATTGGCTCTAGCAGTGGCCAATCACAGTCCTCCTCCTGGAAACAGGACCTGTCCCCCTAGCAGAATTACACCTACTCTCTTCCCCATCACAAAAGATGACGGTCACAGCTACAGCAAGGTTAGAGAACCAAACAATGTTTCCCATTTTTTACAATGTGTGAGGGCACAGTGCCTTCCCCTCAGTGCAGGTGCGGTGCGGGAATTGTGAAATTGGAATGCATTAGTGTCTCACTGACACTTCCCTGTGCTGCTCTGCTGATGGGGAGGGAGTCGAGTGTCGGCAAAAGAGGCTTTGTGTGCCACTTGCGGCACCAGTACCGGGGGTTGCCTACCCCTGTACTAAAGCATATGTCAAGGTGAAGTATAACATAACCTTTAGTACATCTCTGGACTACATGCACATTTTCCCATGTTTTATCCCTTCAAACATGCTGCAAGTACAGAAAAAGACTTGTTAAAGAGGAAGTAAACCCTGATGGATTTTATTTCCTCTTTTGTTCCCTGCAAAGTAAAAGCATAATGCATACTAGCCCATTATGGGGCACTTACATGGAAACGAAGCCTGCACTGTCCCCACTGGAGGCCGCATCCATCTTCGCCTCTCTTGCTTCCGGGGCTGCAGACTGGCCCCCAGTCAAGGCACTCGCTCGGGAAGAAGCGGCTCAGGGGGCCATTTCTTCACAGCCCATGCACCGATGACATCATGAAATGATTTGGTACAGTGTACTATATGTGTAGAGCTACCCCCGGAGGAGCCGCTTAATGTAGGTTTGGTTCTGTAATCTGCCTCTCAACCCCAAGAACGGGCCCAACCCCTCTGGCACACCTACTTGATAATATTAGTGCGGAACGCAGCAATAGAGAGGAAACACAGTAATGATAAACCATGAAGTATATTTACCGAGGCCCTGGGTTCCACCATGTCACCAGCTGTGGTAGTAAATAGAGATCCACACAATATCAATTAACCACTCAGAAATGTTTACTTGAGATAAGGAATAGACATAATAAAATGGAATGAACACACAAGTTATAACTGACAGGAAAATATCACTTCATTGCCTATATACAGAATGTGTACCTTTGTTACCTGAAAAGGTATATGTGAACAGGTACACAGGGAGGTGAACATCCAACACCCTCAACCAGTGCCAGGACAAGGTCATTCGGTGCCCAGGGCAAAGATGACAAACTGCGCCCCCCCCCCCAGGTGTAAAGAAAAAGTCAGTGCCAGTGGGAATCAACTATGTTTCCTGTGTGTGCTGCTTTTAACTGCAGATTGATTTGTTCTTTTTCCTGCTTTGCAGGGAAAAGAAAAACAGTGATCATTCCCTCTGTAAAGAGCCCTGTATTCATTATCAGCACAGGGCTCAGCGCAACATGTCAGGCATTCGGTTGCTGCCGCAGGGGCGGTTTGTCCTGTGCAATATCATGGAAGTTGAGGCCCTTGGGATGTTGTGCAGGAAGTGTGATGGGTTTGTCACAAACCCCCAGCCGTTCTCAAGATGTCGGAGATGTGGTGACTATGTGTTCAGGGTCGAGCAGCCTACTGTGCAGCCCCGGGCCTTCCGATATGATTGGGCCACGGGCATTTCCACGGAGGAGTCTGTTGGGTATGCCCCAGTGTCATCCTTTGGGGCCCAGACTACCAAGAGGGATCCTACCCCTTCTGAAGCTTCAGAGACCCTCATGGAGGTTGCGGACATGACCCCGCGAAAGAAGGTTGCCACTACAGCATGGGCCATCCAGACAGAAAAGCAAAGCAGCAAACCCCGCCAGCGCAGAGGCAGGCCTGCCTCCTGCACCACGAGGCCAGATATCTGGGGGAAGGTGTTTAAATGCAAGCCGCGGGGCACTGCAAGTGCTGTTACGGAAAACTATCTGCTTGCAGGAGACTCCTTGCGGGACTCGCCAGTTGAGACCGGCTCCGACGAGGGGGGTGACAGGTATTTCGAGCCGAAGCTGCCATGAGTAAAAGGTGTTAAACTTTTATAGCTTTTAAGTTGAATTTAACTGTTGCCGGTGCATGGACACTGCCCGAGAATGACAGGGTCGTTGAGCCCCTGAGACTTTTATAGGCGGGCGGCAACAGAGTATGGACTTGACCTCTCCTGTGTTCTTGGGGGAAGTCATGGACATTGTGAAAGAAGTGACATAAAGAGGATGTTCGGAACCACCCAAGGGTCTCAAAGTCACTGTGGAAGATATCTTTAACATGGAAAATGCCAAACGGATTTCAGGACTGTTTGTTGCATTGGAGCTATGGTCGGCACATCTATAGTGACAAAGTTGTGATATGTAGGCCAGATAAAGAGAGTGCCATCTAATTCATCACCACCATTGATGCACAAGGAAAAGACCTAACTTTACCTGACCCAAGGTTTTATTGGTGAACTGTTCCTGGGGTCAAGTCTTTGGAAAATTTTGCAGAAAATAAGAATTTCTTTGTGTCTTCAGTTTTTCCAGTGTTTCTGCAAGTTACAAGGACTCTGGGGTAGTTAGGTAGGTAGTTACTACAGGAAGATGTAGATGAAGATGCTCTGTTTTTGAGAGACTTGTAGATACAGCGGCTCTGACCACTAGGTGACGTGAGTCAGCAGGAAAGGAGCAGTAATAGGCAAGAACTTCTCTCACAGAAAATGTTAGAGAGATATTTCGTGTGTCTATGAAGGAGGAAGTTTTGTTGTATTAACAATGGAATTTCACCCTTCAAGGTGAAATGTATAGTGTACAGTGTTGTCTTTTGTATTGTGTTTTCTTTCAGGATGCACCGAGATTGACTGTCAAGCTCATCGGTGGTTGGGTGGGTTTAGTCAGTCAGCTGGGTGGTATATGTACAGCATTGAATGTGTCATTGTGAAAACGTTAATGTTTGAATATGTTTTCCCTTCTTTCCCAACCAGGCCTGGTTGGACGTTTTAGGTATCAGCTTCCTCTGAGCCAATCAGTGGGTGTGCCGGGCCCCGCTGAGGTGCCTGGGGAGGGGTACTTAAGATGCTGAGGTCACGTGTTACAGGGAGATCGTTTGTGAGGCCTTAGCGGTCTGTTTCTGTTTTTCTGGACTGGGGTAGCCCCACAAGGGATCCCGGTCACGGAGCGTTCGACGCTCCGCAACATGCTTCTATTGGTTACCCCACGATAGACCCGCCTGGTCTGGGGTAGGGATCCGTCTGTTCCCGAGTCTCGGAACCGGCTGGTCCGAGGCGCAGTAACTGAGGGAGGATTCAAGGTGTCTGGGTGTGCTCTCGGCTTGGAGAGCCACCACAGCTCGTGAAGGTGACCGGGGGAGGACTCTTCGGAGGAGACAAGCTGGCATCCTGAGAAGTGCCTGGTTACTGAGTTGGGAAGGACATTGATGAATCCACACTTTTTCCAGTACTCTCAAGGAGACAGAGAACATTCCAGGTACTGAAGAAAAAGGTTCCTGTTCACTTTCAGTTACAACTTGTTCAAGTTCAGAGATTTTTCAAGTTCTGAATCAAAGTGCTGACTGCCATAATCTCTGGCTAGAGATTTGTTCAGCCCTGAAGTGCCCAGCAGCGAGTGGCTACTCTCTGGTTGGTACTAGAGACTTTGTTATGTCTGCAGTTCAAGGTGCCTGAGTTTCTTCACCCTTGCCCTCTGTTCCCATACGAGACTGTGTTGTTGGATGTTACCCCTGCAAAATAAAACCTTTCAAAAGGACTTTATTGGTGTCAGCGTCCAAAGTCGTTGGGTATCAACCCTGGAAACCCCTAGACGTGGAAGAACAAGCCAAGCGGAGGTAACCGGTAAGCCCAAAAAGTTAAGGCTTCCCTGCAAAGGGTTATGGCTGCTACAACAGAAATAAAAAATAGCATTGGTAATTAACCTCCGCTCAGCCTCCTCCCCTCCCCCAATTGGATCCAGACAGTTTGTTGACAGTATGAACCTGCTGCAGATTAATAAATTAACTGTCTGGATCCGAATGGGGGGGGGGGGGGGGGCTGGGGGGGTTAATTACCATTGCTATTTTTAATTTCTGTAATATGCAGCGGGGGGGGGGGGGGGAGTTTAATGTACTGCCACTGGTCAGCCACTAATGCATCAGTGACCAGTGGCAGTACATTAACCCCCCTATGCTGCATATTACCAAAATTAAAAATAGGTAGCATTGGTAATTATCCCCCCCTCAGCCTCCTCCCTCATCTGATCCAGACAGTTCATTTATTAATCTGCAGATGGCATTTGGCAATCATTATCTGTTTAGTGCTTTGGAACTACACTCAAGTCGCTCCAACTTAGAAAAAAGGTTCCTGTACTATTTTTGGGGCGACTTCAGGCGACTTGCATTGACTTCTATACAGAAGTCGTTTTGCAAGTCGCCGCTGAAGTCGTGTGCAGGTCGCGTCTGTGAGTCGCGCTGCAAGTCGTGCTGCCCCTGTGTGAACCGAGCCTAAGCCTGGCCATACATTATACAATTTTCTGGTACAACTTTCCTTTAGATTTACTAAAACCATATACTATGAGGTTAAACCTTAACACTTTCCATTTGTATGCAATCAAACAGACCCTTGCACTACATAGTTGAAGGTAAATCATAAGAAAATTGTATGGTGTATGGCCAGCCTTAGTAAATCAACCTCACTGTGTCCTTCATTATGTGAATGATTTCTTCTCTGTTGCATCACAACTATCACCATGTTTAACCACTTGACCACTGTGCACTTAAACCCCCTTAAAGCGGAGGTCCACCCTAAAGTGGGCCTTCCGCTCATCGGAACCCTCCCCCCTCCGGCACCACAATTGGCACCTTTCAGGGGGGAGGGGGGTGCAGATACCTGTACAGTACAGGTATCTGCACCCACTTCCGGGATAGCTCTCTGCGGAAAGGGGCGTAGATTACGCCCCTTTCCGCAAGTGCCCGCCCCTTTCCGCAAGTGCCCCGCTGCCTCCTGGGAAAACACACAGATCCCAGAGGCAGCGGGGACCGTCCTTATTGCGCAGCGCGGCTCGCGCATGCGCAGTAGGGAACCGGGAAATGAAGCCGAAAGGCTCCATTTCCTGATTCCCATACCCAAGATGGCGGCGGCAGCACCCGAGAGACGATCTACAGATCGGCTTCGGGTGCCGACATCGCGGGCGCGCTGCACAGGTAAGTGTCACTATTTTAAAAGTCAGCAGCTGCAGTATTTGTAGCTGCTGGCTTTAAAAAAAAAAAAAAAACGCGGAGTCCCGGCGGACTCCCGCTTTAATAACCAGACCAATTTTCAGCTTTTGGTGCTCTCACATTTTGAATGACAATTACTCAGTCATACAACACTGTACCTATTTGAAATTTTTGTCCTTTTTTCACACACATGGAGCTTTCTTTTGGTGGTATTTAATAACCGCTGGGTTTTTTATTTTTTACGCTATAAAAGAAAAAAGACCCAAAAATTCTGTAAAAAATGATTTTTTCTTCATTTCTGTTATAAAATTTAGCAAATTAGTAATTTTTCTTCATATATTTTGGACACAATTTATACCACTACATATCTTTGCTAAAAATAACCCAAATTGGTGTATATTATTTGGTCTTTGTGAAAGTTATATGGTTCACAAGCTATGGTGACAATCTCTGAAAATTGATCACACCTGAAGTACTGATGGCCTATCTCAATTCTTGAGACCCTAACATGCCAGGAAAGTACAAATACCCCCCAAATGACCCCTTTTTGGAAAGTAGACATTCCAAGGTATTTAGTAAGAGGCATGGTGAGTTTTTTTAAGTTGTAATTTTTCCCCACAATTCTTTGCAAAATCAAGATTTTCTTTTCTTTTTTTCACAAAATTGTTATATTAGCGGGTTATTTCTTACACACAGCATATGCACACCACAAATTACACCCCAAAACACATTCTACTATTCCTCCTGAGTATGGCGATACCACATGTGTGAGACTTTTAGCCCCTGTACACACGGTCGGAGATTTCAACAACCAAATCCGTCGGATTTTCTCAGCCGGATTTTGTCCGTCGGATCTTGTGCGAAACTGTTGCATACACACGGTCGGACTAAGTTGTCGAAAAATCCGATCTTTCAGAACGTGATGACGTAGATGGGACTACATTCAGACTAGTAGCCAATAGCTTTGATGTAGGAATTTGATCTGAGCATGCGTGGCACTTGGTCCGATCAAAATTCGCTACACATGATCGGAGTATGTCTGACCGGCCCAGTTGGTCTGGAAATATTTCCAACATGTTGGAAAATTGGGTCTGACGGATATTCCAATGGAATCAGTCCGATACATACCACACACAGTCGGATTATCCGACGACACGGTCCGATAGGACACATTCCGACGGATTCTCCGACCGTGTGTACAAGGGCTTACACAGCGTGGCCACATACAGAGGCCCAACATGCACGGAGCGCCATCAGGCATTCTTGGAGCATAAATTACACATATAATTTCTTGACTACCTCTTACATTTTTGAATGCCCTGGAGAACCAGGACAATGGAAACGCTCCAAAAATGACCACATTTTGGAAAGAAAACAACTCAATGTATAATCTATGAGTCATATCGAGTCTTTTGAACATGTCATTTTTTTCTACAAGTTTTTGGAAAATGTGTAAAGAAAATGAAAATGCTTTTTTTTTACACAATGCTGTTCATTTACACAATATTTCTAACACATAACATGCATATACCAAAAATGGCACCCCAAAATAGATTCTCCTACTCCTCTTGAGTATGGCGATATCACATGTGTGAGACTTTTCCACAGCGTGGCCACATACAGAGGACCAACGTGCAGGGAGCACCATCAGGTGTCCTAGGGACATAAGTTTCAAATTTAATTTGACTACCTATTACACTTTTGTGAAGCACTGTAGTGGCATGGATGAGCATGAATGTAGAGGGATGAGCCGTGGATGGGGATGGCTGAGCATGAATGAGTATGGCTGGGTACGGCTGAGTATGGGTGAGTACAGATGGGATGGCTGGGTATGGCTGAGTATGGCTGGGTATGACTGAGCATGTTTGAGTATGGCTGGGTATGGCTGAGGAAGGCTGGGTCCGGCTGGGTACGGCTGTGTACTGCTGAGTATGGATGGGTATGGATGGGTATGGCTGAGTATGACTGAGTACGATTGAGTATGGCTGGGTATGACTGAGTATGGCTGGGTATGGCTGAGTACAGCTGGATATGGATGGGTATGGCTGGGTATGGCTGAGTATGACTGAGTATGACTGAGTACGATTGAGTATGGTTGGGTATGGCTGAGTATGACTGAGTACGATTGAGTATGGCTGGGTGTGGCTGAGTATGACTGAGTACAATTGAGTATGGCTGGGTATGACTGAGTACGGCTGGCTAGTCCTCCAATCTCCTGATTGGGTGTGTCACACTCAGCAACTACTGTACCATTCGATACGGATCAGGGGAACACACTTATTTTGGGACCTGTATTTGGAGTATCAATAAAGCGGAGTTCCACCCAAAAATGGAACTTCCGTTTTAAGAACTGGTGACCCCATGACATGCCACATTGGGCATGTAATTTTTTTTGGGGTGGAGGAGTGGATACCACCCAGCTCCCACTTCCTCTCCCCGGAGCTGTGGCACCAGAAGGAAGTTCACCTCTCCCTCCTCCCTCCCTGCAATCTTCCGAGACACATCCCAGGTCCCAAAAGATTTTCCGGCGATTCACAGTGCATATCGCGGCTCACAGTTAGAATGCCGGCACCGTACAGAGGAGGGGGAGAAGAGCGATGCTTCGTGCGCCGGCATCACTGGACTGTGGCACAGGTGAGTGTCTTATTAATAAAAGCCAGCAGCCATACTTTTTGTAGCTAACTTTTAAATGGGTGGAACTCCACTTTAAGTTAACACTGACACCCACTGCAGATTGCAAATGTGGTTTCCTGCACCCATGTTCTGGTGTGGACTGGCCCCCACGTATGCGTGCTAGCTGGAGCAGTGGTGTAAACAAACTCCTAGTTTTCACTGATACAAGATGGGAACCTGCTTTCTCTATATTAATTAACAAACACAGAGAAAATAAAAATTATGCACAAGGGTATTTAGATACATTCTGCTTGATGCCTGCTAAATCTCACATCATACCCAGATATTAGCAAATGCAAATGGAACTTTTATCTCCATTGTGCAAGCTGCCTGTAGTTCAAAGATAGTACATGACTTTTCAGCACAGGGATGACTGTGCTTGCCATAATGGTAAACCATCACACAATACTATCACAAATAACCACAGAGCTCTGTATATGACTTATAGATTGGAAAATAAATTTGTTTCTGCATTTTAGCTACTGCTTCGAAGTACATAATATTAAAGTCATATGGGTCAGAAGAGAAATTTTATATAATAATTTGAGGCAATAAAAAACAGGGTCATACTGTAAGTCCTAATGTGAAAACCTCTGCAAACCATGGAGAAATCACTGTACAGATTCCACCTGCAAAAAGGACTACAAAAATGAAACTTGCACTATATGTGCATCACAGACACTATTCAGTATTTGTGCACTTGATTGCAACAGTACTGTGGCTTTCCACATTTGTCAAAGAGCTTCTGTAGCCTTTAATGGCACAAAACTTTCTTGGCACGATAAGGGAGAAAGATGCACGCAGTGCCAAATCTGAGTTTGGTGCCCAAGAGTCAGGGGCCTGTGATTGTGAAGGGGGTTCTGTGGGTGCTGGGGAGCAGATTTGAAACAGTAGGCATGGCTGAACTTGGCTGCTAGCTGCTACTGCCTGAGCCTCAGGGAGACCAGCCTGAGGAGCCATCGTTGGTGAGTGAGTCTTCTGTAAACGGAACACCCCCCACCTTTCCCCACCCTCTACCCCCCCTTTGTCTCCCCTCTCTCTCTCTCAGTCCCCACCCTCTCCCAACTCACCCTAAGGCCCCTTTCACACTTTTACGATGCGACAGTCGTACGACTGTGGATCCAACTTTTCCTCTGTGTCTTGAAGTCCGACATGCGTCCGACTTCAATGAACAGTGATCCGACTTTGATTCCCGACAATACCAGGCACTGTCTGGTATGAATCTTTACGGGGAACTCCACGCAGAATGAAAAAAAAAAAAAAAAACGACGTGAGTTTCCCTTCCAAGAGCATACTAGGCCCTTTAGACTGGTATGGACTATAAGGGGAACCCACACGTTGAAAAAATGGCATGAGGGTTCCCCCCCAAATCCATACCAGACCCTTATTTGAGCACACAGCCCGGCAGGACAGGAAAGGGGGTGGGGAAGATAGAGTGCCCCCTCCTGAACCATACCAGGCCACATGCCTTCAACATGGGGGGGTGGGTGCTCTGCCCTGTGCCCCCCACCCTAAACCACCTTGTCCCCATGTTGATGAGGACATGGGCCTCTTCCGGACAACCCTGGCCATTGGTTGTCGGGGTCTGCGGGCAGGGAGCTTATTGGACTCTGGAAGCCCTCTTTAATAAGGGGCCCCCCAGATCCCGCCCCACACCCTATGTGAATGAGTATGGTGTCAAAAATAAAACAGTACACAGGTTTTTTAAATAATTTATTAGACAGCTCCGGCGTCTCTTCCGACTTCTTCTTCCGGAGAGGGCTAGAAGACATCAGAGGAGAGCAGAGAAGACCTGGAGAGGGGGGAATAACCGGCAGAGGTAGAAGACATCAGTGGAGGAGAGAGGAGACATCGCCAGCAGAGGAAGACGAGCCGGAGAGGGGAGAAATCAGAAGAGACCCTGTGGCTGCCTAATAAATTACTTTAAAAACCTGAGTACTGTGTTTTTGAAACTTTATTTAGGTGAATAGGTAGGGGTAGAATGTACCCCATACTCATTCACATAGAGTGGGGGGCCAGGATCTGGGGGCCCCTTGTTGAAGGGGGCTTCCAGATTCCGATAAACTCCCCACCTGCAGATCCCCTCAAACCAACAGCCAGAGTAGTCAGGATGAAGCTCTTGTCCTCATCAACAAGGGGACAAGGTGCTTTGGGGTGGGAGGCGCAGGGCCACCCCTGCGCCAAAGCACCCAACCCCCCATGCTGAGGGCATGTGGCCTGGTACGGTTCGGGGGGGTGCTTGCTCATCCCCACCCCCTTTCCTGATCTGCCGGGCTGTGTGCTCGGATAAGGGTCTGTTATGGATGGTATGGATTTTGGGTGGACCCTTAAAATCCATACTAGACCGAAGGGCCTGGTATGCTCTTGGAGGGGGAATCCATGCCGTTTTTTTTTACATTTTGCGTGGAGTTCCCCCTCAAGATCATCAGAGCACAAGTCGCATGCCAAAGTCAGATCAGTTAAGACGGTGATCCGAGCTTGATCCAACTTCAGTGATATTCAATGCCCTGAAGTAGTATCAAAGTCGGACCAAAGTAGTGCAGGGACTACTTTGAAGTCGGCACAACTTAAAGTTGTACTAATATGAATGGTAGTCATTGGAAATCATGGGGAATGACTTGTCATATAACTATGCAGTCGTTGGACAAGTCGTACAAGTGTGAAAGGGACGGTTCACACTGATGCGATTTGACATGTCAGCTGAACTTGCACTTGTGCGACCTGAAAGTCACGCAATTTTACGCCACAATTTTGCCATGATTTTAAGCAATGCTTGTGTAAACATGAGGTCTATGGACCTCAAATCGCATCAAAATCAGACCAAAGTAGTGCAGGGACTACTTCGAAGTTGTTGTGACTTTAAGTACTCATTGGAAAACATGGGGACTGACTTGTCATGTGACTTTGGGGTCCCAAATCGCAGGACAAGTCACACAAGTGATCCTGACTTCTGTACTGTGTATTGTGTTGTATGTTACTTGGGCCCCTTTCACACGGGGTATACTCCATTGAGACCACCAGGAATCTGTCTGCTGATCTCCTGCTGATCAGAGCAGAGCAGGCAAATGACAGGTCCGTGTCCATTCCGTTTATACAGAGTGGATCCTGTTCCGCTCTATTGGCGGCTGGGTGTAAACAGGTTCTGGTGTCCATTTACACCCGAATGCCCTCCAATCTGATCTGACTAGAGGGAGGAGGACAGATCCCCTTCCATGATTTTTTATTTAGATCAGACCTAAGGTAGGCGGTTGTAAACGGACACAATTTTTATTTTACACCTGCTGCTCCATAGTGGGGAATGGACTGTATGGTCAGGTCTGCCTAAAAAACTAACAGGCGTATCTGATTAGACCCTTTGTGTGAAAGGGACCTTACTCCCCTGCACACTATACATATGTTGTATGTTACACTGTCCTGATTAAAGCATTCACTGTCTCAACAGTTGGGTCTCATGCACACAGGATGTTTTTCTCCCCCCCCCCCCCCCCCCCCCCCGGACACCTTTGCTCCTGCCAGGAAAAAAGCAGTTTAAGAACACCACTAAACCCACATTTTGCACACGTGTTTAAGCATGGCAAGTACTGGAAGTGACACAGTCGATTTTTAAATGTGGGTGTATGCTGTTTGCATTGTTAATACATTTTCCTTAAAAAATGTATCATCACTCTACGAGAGTGTTCCTCTTTCTCTTATACACCTATTTGGGAGCCTATTGCAAAGGAACGTCCTTGCAGGACCAAAAGAGATCCAGTACCCCCTATGATACACAGCACTTTGGAAAACCCTGAAGTAGAGGACCCCCGGAGGAGAGCCGATATCTATATACCCCACTTGGGAGATAAGATGATATGCTACTTTAAAGCATATATAAGGTGAGAGGCCAGAGACCACATAGGTGACATGGGAAGAAGGGGCTAAGTCACCTAAGTATATGCTTTCTCAGACACTGGTGAAGGGATATATCAAGCAAGCCATCTAGATCACCACGGATTTTTCCAAACAGATACTTTTTGTGAAGATTTGTGCACATGTTAATACCACAATACTTCTAAGTTAATTTGATTTAGTATCCAGCCTCGAGGCACCTGTTTTTTTCTATTCATTTATGCACTAATAGCACTTTATTCACTATATAAGGAATATTGTACTTTATTGTACTTCTATGTTTATTTGATTCCGTGTCCAGCCATGAGACACGTGTTTATCTATGCACTATTAGCACTTTATTTACTATATAAGATTAATTATACTTAATTGCAGGATTTATGATTTGGGAAGCAAATATTCTGGAGCAATTCGTTTTCGTGATTAGTAGTTTTATTTACATAAATGTACCACACTTTGAATACCCACAGGATTCACTTTATATATATATTAAGAACCGCGCAGCACTACCCCACTGTTTTTTAAGCATGGCAAGTGTTTGAGCGTTCATTGATTTCATGATCATTAGAATAACTTGACGCTCAAGTGCGAAATGTACCAAACGTTTAGCTGCATTTGCATGTGTTTAAGTGCATTCAGCATTTATTTCTGCCCAAAAGCTCCTCACATGAACAGGCTGGTGGTGCTTTTCATTTATTAATTTATTTTTTTTACTCTTTTTTTTCATTTTTAGCGTTAGCGTTTATGGGCGTTTTTTATAAAAATACACAGAGGACACTCCAAAAATCCCACAGTGCATTCTAAACCCCCACAATGCATTGAAAAAATAGAACTCCGAACGCTAATTAACGTGCGTTTATGAGTGTTTATGCGCGTTTATCAGCGTTTTTGGCGGTGAAAAACTGCATTTTGAACATGAATTTCTGGTGTTCAGAAAAAAAGCCCATAAACTCCACTGCTCATTAAAGCTAAAAAACGTCCATGTGTGCATGGACGCATAGGCTAACATAGAGTGGAGTTTATGGGCTTTTAAAAAAAAACTCCAATAAACTGCAGTTTATGAGCTCCAGTGTGCATGGAGCCTTAGGCTCCATGCACACTGAAGCTGATAAACTGCAGTTTATTGGCGTTTGGGCGTTTTTTGTAAAAGCCCATAAACTCCACTCTATGTTAGCCTATGTGTCCATGCACACATGGACGTTTTTCAGCTTTAATGAGCAGTGGAGTTTGTGGGCTTTTTTCTGAACGCCAGAAATTCGCGTTCAATGTGCCGTTTTTCAGCGGCAAAAAACGACAAACGCTCATTAACGCTCATTAACGCTCATTAACGCTCGTTCATTAGTGTTCGGCATTCTATTTTTCAATGCATTGTGGGATTTTTGGAGTGTCCTCTGTGTATTTTTATAAAAAACGCCCATTAACGCTAACGCTGTAAAACGCTCATTAACGCTCATTAACGCTAGTATAAAACGCTGTTAAAAGCAGGTTTTTCAACCAGCGTTTTCTGCCAGCAATCTGGCGTCCAGAAATAGCTTTTTTGAGCTTCAGTGTGCATGGAGCCTAAATGCGTATTAAGATGCATTTGAGAGGTCAGAGAAAAAAGAATGTAAAACACAGAAAAAGTAAGAAAGTGTGAAAGTAACCAAATCATTTAGCAAGCAGAAATCACTGTCACTGAGTAAACACCTAAACAAGTAAAATGCTAACTACCAGCTGCTGGGGCCTGAGGACCATGTGTGACCCAGGTGCCACAGGATGGGCAACAGGGCTATACAAAAAGTAAATAATTTCAGTCTATATTAAGTTGAATGGCCTAACAGATATTTTAAAACAGATATTTTACTGCATTTTAGTGTCAAATAAAAAGCCCATTTATTACTATGTGACTAGTTCACATGTATGCACTGACATCAGCATGTGGAAATAGTATTTAGTATTTTCAGTTTATCTGTACTATGATGAAAATCTTGAATGAATTGTTAATGCACAAAAAACCTTTATGACCTTTATGACCTGAAAGCCCTTAGTTTTGTGCATTTCATCAAAATAAAAGCAGGTCATCCTGGAACTGCCCCAGTCTGTGATCGGACAGTGTCATCTCTCTAAGGCCCCTTTCACACTGGGGTGGCTATTCGGCCACTAGCGGAGCGGTTTTACCCCCTGCTTGAATCCGAGAAAGGGTTAAAAACCACCGCAAAGCGCCTCTGCAGAGGCATTTTGCCAGCAGTATAGCCGCAGTGCCCCACTGATTTCAATGGGAAGGAGCAATGTATACACCTGCCTGCTGTGGCCAATTATGGCTCTCCTCGCTGCCAGCTCTGTGATTGGCCAAGCAAGCGGGTTCACAGTGCATGCTTGGCCAATCATGAGCCAGCAATGCACTGCAATGGCATAGTGCATTGTGGGCCCTTTGGTGCGAACGGTCCACAAAGTTCTGAATTCGCCGAACGGCCGATGTTTGAGTCGAACACCGAGCTCATTCCTAGTCAGCACATGAACGAATTGGGTCCTTGTGTTGCTTCTTCCTCTCACACTCCAGCCCTGCTGTGTAGTGATTGCAAGAGGCTGATACCAGAGTAAATTCAGATCCTGCTGGCTTTTAAAAAATACATTTAAACAATGCAATGGCTGAAAAACTGCACTGCTCGCATTTAAAAACAAGGCTGCATTAAGTTGTGTATTTTTTATGTGTCTAAAGCTCTGCTTTCAATAAAACTCAAAGAGTAACGCAAAGCACCAAAGTTTATTTTCCTTACTTACAGTTAGGATGCAGACTGTGACTACCATAGGTGACGCCAGATAATGCAAGTAAGCTGACCAGTGGCATCAAGTGATGCATCATACAGATAGTAACAGCCCATAGTATAATACCATATATTTACACAGCATCTTTCTTGTCCTAAAGCCAATGACCTCAGATGTTCACTTTTTAAAAATTGTTACATTGTCCGCTGTAGTTTGCAATCTGTCAGAGCTCACTGAAAGGACCCTGAGCGGGTCGGAAGGTCTTTATCTTGTTGCTATATTGTCAACAGCCGTGTAGCACATATGTGTAGCCATTATAAGTTGTACGCTTTTAATTATTCCTCAAGGGCATTGCACCAACCTTGATGTTGGCAGATCAGCAACATATAATATGCATTTTGTATCTCGAAAAATAACAGCATAAAATTCAATGTAGATAAGCCTCTAGCAATTCTAGCCGATTGCCTGAGCACAATGGTGACTGCTAACGTCAGAAAGATGTCAAGAATTCCAGTGTCAGGGCTTTTCTCCCAGTCACTGTCCAATCTTACAATACAGAAGTAAACTGAATGTGACAGTTTGATGAGCACTTGCGTTACTATAGACGAGCATGTTAGAGGAAGGAAGATTACATCACATAGATTTCATACTAAATGAGGTCTCCTGAACAAATGGCAGCATAGAAACTCGTGTGACAAGGAACAATTCCAGAACAGAATGGACGTAAATATTTTTCTAAAGTCATTTTTAAGTTTTCAAATCGGCCAGAATGCCTTGCTTGTGTCAGTAGCCATATGTCACAAATGAGATGAAACCTACTAAATAAAACAAAGACGTGTATCCTCAAATAGCTCGGCGATCTGCAGAGTATAATTTACTCTGGCATTTTAGTCAGCACTGCGCTGTAAGCTCTTAGCTTGTTTTGTGAAGTCGACAGCAAAATAGAGGCTCATTTGCTGTTCTACATCCAACCTTTAAACCAAAGTCATCTTTCATCTCAGCATTTAAAAAAATCTTATCATCCTGCATAGGAGAAAAAGAATGAAACTTTTATTTACGGTAATCTGTTTATTTTGGCAGAATAACACAAAGCAATCTCCTGCACTCGGGTGCCTGGTCATCTAAGTAAGTGGCACAGCCAAGCCCCTTAGCAAAAGTCAATGGAATGTCGCAGGTCTTGCTGCCTTCCTCAGAATAATGGGTATCCTTAGAACATAAACAGAACAGGAGGGAGCACTGACCTTGTGCATTACCAAACATAAAATGTATTCATATATAACAAGAAATATACTCACAAACAAGCTTTAAAACAAGGATTATCAATACTCGGGCAATTGTCAGCAGTATCTCTAGACGCCTACAACCTGGACCAGATATTTGGAGGAACCAGATGGAATCACAAACGGCTTATGCGTTACAAGGGCAAACCCTCTTCCTCTGAGCCATAGAGATGGTAGTTTGACCTCCTCTAGCATTCCCTTAATGTACCCACAATCACACGTATGGGTAAATGCCCACAAGAGCCTGCCAGACCTACACGAGTGAGCTCCGCCCACCATTTCCATCCATCACATCGTGTAGGTGTGGCAGGCTCTGGAGGGCGTTTACCCATACGTGTGATTTAAAGCTCGTTTGTGAGGATATTTCTTGTTATATTTTATGAATAAATTTGGGTGGCACAGTGGTGTAGTGGTTAGCACTCTCGCCTAGCAGTAAAAAGGTCGCCAGTTTGAATTACAACCATGGCACTACCTGCCTGGAGTTTGTTCTCCCTGTGCCTGCGTGGATTTCCTCTGGGTACTCCGGCTTCCTCCCACACTCCAAAGACATGCTGGTAGGTTAATTGGCTTCTGTCCAAAAATTGCCCATAGTATACGTATGGGGACCTTTGATTGTGGGATCCTTGAGGGTAGGGACCGATGTGAGTGTGCAATGGATAGGGACAATTGTAGACACTCAATTAGGTTGGACTGGTGTCTTTATTCAACCTTAGTAACTATGTATCTTTGGTAATGCACAAAGTGCGCCCTTCTGTTCTTTTTGTATATTTTGGCAAAATCTCAGAATGTTGACTTCTAAAACTCAAGGTACTAATTAAAAAAAAGTGAAAGAAGACTTGCTTGGCTAGTTATCTATAGTACTTGCTTAGATGTTAGATTTTAATTTCTAACCTGCATTAGAAAAAAATTCACTTTTCATTGGTTGACAAGTACTGTAATGTGTTGATTTACTAAAGGGAAATAGGCCTATTCACTTTCCAAGGGAATTTTTCCCAGAACTCAGTGAATGTGGCAACATTTTTACTTTGCAAAGAATACCCAATTACATGCAAACTGCATTTTCTTACAGTCATATCATTGGATTATGAAAGTCAACAGAGCTTCACCTTATCCACTAAGCTCTGTAGAAAATGTGCTTGCAAAGTGTTTTAAAAAGTGTTTTACCTTTAGTAAATCAGCACCACTGTCTCCATTTTCCAGCTTGCTCTAGGTCAGCCTTTCTTAATGCAAAACTTTGTCCTGGGAAATTAAAATTGGAGGACAGGCAGGATTTTTTAATGCATGCTTTGTTTCTTCGGCAATGCCGAATCTGACTCAGTGACATCTGTGACATCATCCCCGCCCGGCCAATGACAGTGGGCAGCGATTGAGACCCAGAAGCCGGCCACCCGAAGATGACAGCGGCCGGGTGGGGAGCTCGGGGATGCCGCATTACTGGAGCTGAAGTGAGTATTGTTCCGCTCTAACCACTTAAGGACCGGAAGGATTTGCCCCCTTAACGACCAGGCCATTTTCTGCGATAAGGCACTGCGTCGCTTTAACTGACAAGTGCGCAGTCATGTGACACTATACCCAAACAAAATTGATGTCCTTTTTTTCTCACAAATAGAGCTTTCTTTTGTTGGTATTTGATCACCTCTGCGGTTTTTATTTTTTGCGCTATAAACAAAAAAAGAGCGACAATTTTAAAAAGAAACAACATTTTTTACTTTTTGGTATAATAAATATCCAAAAAAAATAAATAAATAAAATAATAAATAAATAAAAATGTAAAAAAAAAAAATGTCTTCCTCAGTTTAGGCCGATATGTATTCTGCTACATATTTTTGGTAGAAAAAAATCAAAAAAAAAATCGCAATAAGCATATATTGATTGGTTTGTGTAAAAGTTATAGCGTCTAAAAACTATGGGATAGATTTATGGCATTTTTTTTTTTTTTTTTTATACTAGTAATGGAGGTGATCTATGATTTTTAGCGGGGCTGCGGCATTGCGGTGGACAGATTGGACACTTTTGACACTTTTTTGGGACCCGAGCTGCAGAAAGCAGCAGATGACTGAGGCAAGTAAAATGACCACGGCATCAGGGCTCAGCAGTCATGATACACCGTGGTCATTTTACGTGGGGAAGGGCATAGCCAGGCAGGCTCAGCCAAGTATTTTAGGTGATACAGGGGGCCAAATTACACAGCACAAGCACTATACAATACATGCTTTGAGGAAGGGGTAGGCAATCTTGGCCCTCCAGCTGTTTTGAAACTACAAGTCCCATGAGACATTGCAAGACCCTGACAATCACAGACTCCTAGAAGCAGAGACATAATGGGATTTGTAGCTTCACCACAGCTGGAGTGCTGATTTTGCCTACCCTTTCTTTAAGGGAACAGGATCTATTTTTTTTTGGGGGGGGGGGGGGGTAACAAGCGCTTTAACTAGCATTTTGTGGAACGCTAGAGTTCCTCCAGAGGATGCTAGTGGCAATTAGAGATGTTTGCCAATCAGATAATTTGGCCACTCAGATAATTTGTTGCTAAAACCAAGGATCTATAGCTATCTGTAAGAGGGGATTATTACCAATGACCACAAATGTAAGGTGCATTATTCCTCTTGACATCACACTACAGTAGTGTGCATAGTGGTTAAGTGGTTAGCACTTCCACCTAGCAGCACTAGGATCAGCAGTTCAGATCCCAACCACACCACTACCTGCCTGGAGTTTGCATGTACTCCCTGTACCTGTGCAGGGTTCCTTCCACCCTTCAAAGACACGCTGATAGGTTAATTGGTTCCTTTCTAAATTGGCCTTAGTATGTATGTGAGTTAGGGACCTTAGATTGTAAGCTCCTTGAGGGCAAGGCAGTTCGTTTTTGTGGATTAGCGTTTCGCACTAAGGCTAGTGCTTACCAGCCAGCTATGAGTAAGCACTAGCCTTAGAGCGAAACGCGTCAACTGTTAGCATCTTTCGCTGTGATGTCATTTGCTGTGTCCTAAATATTATTTGAATAAAGCATCGTTTTAGCATTGGAGTGTGGCCGTCCAGAGTTCTGTCATTATCCACATTATCTGGATGCTGTGGCTCGCACCCGGATCGCTTCACCTGTAACAATTATCTCTGAGTTCCCAGGACCTGCCTTTGAGCAGTGGTGTATATCTCTATTTAGTTTTTGTGCTGCCCTAGGCCTGACTAAACTCCTGCATGCCCTAATTTAAATATGACCCACCCCTTCCTGTCAAGACCACACTCCTTGCTGTTTAAGACCTGCCCTGAAATTTTCGAATGGGGACACTGGTTCTGAGGGCCTGGGGGGGGGGGGAGGGTGAGGGCAATGGATTCCCTTAATTTGGATAGATTTCCTTTCACTTCCTGTTTGGCTAGGGGGCAGGAAGTGAAGGGAAAGCTTTGCAATGGGGCAGGGATGTTAAAATATAAACTGACAGGGGTTAAAACTCTCCCTTACTCTATCCAAAATGAAAAAAAAAAGTATTGCCTATAGTTCTAATTTAAGCACAAATTTCTGATAATTTTAAGGAGAGGACTAAGAAGATATAACCATGCCAATGGTGCAGCAATAAACATAGGAAGGTTTATGGTCCACGATGATAGGACAGTCAAAATTAAAAGCAGAGCCCCTCCCCCCACAGTTGTGGAATGCCGGCCAGCCGCCCGCATACTGGAAGCAGTGCGGCCGCTTTATGGGGGTGCTAGACTAATTTGCCTCTCAGCCCAGTCCACCCCATAAGACTGGCGCTACACTAAGAGTGTAACACAAGCTGGCGGGGACTCTTTCCTTGCTGCCCCCCTGCAGAGTGCTGCCCTAGGCCTGGGCCTTGTCGGCCTAGGCCAGGATACAGCGTTGGGGCAAGGACTGACTTGAATGTATAATATATGTAAAGTGCTGCGTAAATTGATGGAGCGATATGTAAACTATAAATGCAGTAACTTTTGGCAAGGGTTCCCTGAAACCAGAACGTTATTTCAAGGTCTCCTCCATATTTAAAGTGGTTGTAAACCCTTACAGACCACTTTGACCTACAGGTAAGCCTAGATTAAGGCTTACCTGTAAGTCCATGAAATATCTCCTAAACCTACACGGTTTAGGAGATATTTGCAAAAAGACAGGCACCGCTGTCTATGGCACACGCATGTGCACTGAGCATGCCGCTGGTAATGGCGATATGCCGTTAGTGGCGGCTCCCGTGCACATGTGCGGGAGTGACGTCATTGCTGCTCCGGTGCTGTGAGTGGCCGGAGCAGTGATACCCGGAAGAAGATGGACGCTCCGTAATACAGGGGACAGCGGTGACATCGCTGGCTCCTGTGTCGGGTAAGTGACACATAATGGGCTACTATGCGATGCATATTAGTCCATTATGCTTTACCTTTGCAGGGAGACAAAGAGGAAGTAAACCCATCAGGGTTTACTTTCTCTTTAAAAGGTTGAATAAACTAGCCATACCACACTGTATTACAAAATGTATTTACAGCCATTTCCCAGTAAGTAAATCCTATAACAAAATAAGCATGTACAAGTAGACCGTCTAGATCAAATACATCTTTTATGGATTTTTTTTTAGCAAATAGACGATTTCATGCCTAATAACTGACCTTTGTTTTCTATGGCAAAAAACAAAATGCAGTAACTGTTAGCAAATAATAATAATTATTTTACTGTCTTTACTACAATTAACTGCTTAAAGGCAACATTTGATTGGTTGCTCTGTCTACCGCATAGTATTGCCTCCTGCACCATGCTGTCAAAGTCCAAGTCAAGTAATTTATTATAAGTAATTTGATCTAACATGAAAACAGATATATCAAAAAGGAGTAAAATTATTACCAACAACTGCAAAATGATGCATTCGTGATCAGACTACCATTAATAGATGACTGGCATTACGGTTTGCATAAACAGCAGGTGACCACTTCATGGCAATAGGGTTTTTTTTTTTTATTCTGATTCATAAATAAAGTCTAGATAACAGGGTCACGGATAACCCCGTCATACATTAGAATTGCATCTCAGCCCTCTATAGTTAGGTCACTCCACCCTCAATATGGAATGGAAGTGGCAGTCGATGTGTTAAATTGCTGACCTAATCTCCCAAGTGCTCCATTCTTCAGGCTCAGTAGTCGAGAACTTTGCTTTCCCAGTTGTGTATGATCGGGATGATGTAAATGGCAATATGCAAATAGGCGCTGCGGAAAAGGAACGACCAGACTTAGATGTTATTGGCAATTCCCCGAGTCACACCACCCAAATCAGCCTCTCCGTGAGAGGATTGTGCTTCTATTCAAAGGACTAAGTGAAAAACTGAGCCTGGAAGAGAAGCTTCTCAGCTCACAAAGACTGGTACTGTGCAACAAAACAATCCTTTCAGATGGAGAGAGAATTATCAGGAACCTTGGAGCGGGGTTACATTGGGATATTATTGCAGCACAGCCCATCAGGCGTGAGAGAGCCTGCAGAATGAGTACACGGTTTCCTGCCCTCTGATTGGCTGGAATCTATGTCAGTGCTCAGCTACAACTGTCATCCTTAAAATCCCCTGTGAGCTGTAAGCGCATAGCCTCTGACCCTTATTACCCAGACCTCTCATACTTACTCCCAGCTAAATATGACACTATCATAAATACGCCATACTCAACTCATTACTACAGTCTGTCCATTTCTTTTAAATGCATTGAAATAATATATGAAAAAATGAGTTTAATAAAGGGCATCATAATGACATGTTTTTCATGTTGCCATTTTTTGTGTGCAATGCAAAGTAGAAACATCTAAGGTTACTTTTGGGCTAATTCTTCTAAAACAATCAGCCTATTTACTAAAATAAATGAACCAAGAGCTGTGATAAATTGCTAAAATACATTTGCATGACAGGGTTACATGAAGAAATACAAGCGCACGGTTGTAATCCCAGCACCTATCTAGCTGATCATTCACTGTTGTTCAAGGCGTATGATGCAGTTTGAGTTTTCTGTGCACCTTGAATATCCAAATAATGCTGCTCTGCTGCCTTCTGTACTGATAAGGCACAAAGGAATGCACATTAGTATACTCCAAGCACAGCTTGCATTAGGACTTTTCTGCTTTTACTTATTATTTGCAGTTCTCTTAAAGCGGTTGTATAGTCTTTTTTTTTTTTTTTTACTTTTACCTACAGGTAATCCTATAATAAGGCTTACCTGTAGGTAAAAAAAATCTCCTAAACCTGTACAGTTTGGGAGATATTCCTCTCGCATTGAGCCGCTGACTGCAGCAGCGCATGCGCACAGGGGATTCTCAGCTGGAAGCCCGGCAGACACTGGACCCTGCCGGAAAGAAATCTCCCGCGCACATGATGATATTGCTCAAAGCGCCGGAGCTGCAATATCCAGAAGACATGCCAAGGGAACATTTCAGCTCCCTTGGCGTGTATCGGACGAAATGTCGGGGCCTTGTTCTAAGGTAAGTATTTCATAATGCGCTAGTATGCGGTGCATACTAGCTCATTATGCCTTTTCCCTTACAGGTCTGAAAAAGAAAAAAAAAATCAGCGGGTTTATTACCGCTTTAAGGGACCATTCATACCTCTCCACTGCAGTGCACTGTAGGAACATGTTCATTATCGCAATGTGTCAGCACATGCTACATGGCACTCAATGTCAATGGCAGTCTGACGCATTGATCCAAAGCACCTCCAACATGCACACATTGCAGTGAGCCACAACAGAAAGGGGGAGATCTATTAAAACTGGTACACACAGCATCTAGTGCCATTGTGCATGGTAACCAATCAGCTTCTAGGTTTTGGGGTACGTTTACACTGAAATCAGGGTTTGAAATCGTGCGAGTTCAGATGAATTCCCATAATTTCAAACCCGCATTTCAGTGCGAGTTCGAGGGCGATTTGAAAGACATCTGTGCGGGTTCATGCACAAATGTCTATTTATATTGCTCCCGGAGTCGCCAAAAGTAGTGCAGGAAGCAGTGCAAAAAGTCAGCGTTGTACCGAATGGGACAGTGCCATTTCCAGCAATAGACTGCAATTTGGCATGCGATTTGATATATCAAAGTGCGCCGATGTGAACGGAGGCTAAGTGTCAAAGCCCAATCGAATAAGCTAGAAGTTAGAAGCTGATTGATTACTGTGCACAGCTGCACTAGATTTTGTGTGCTCCCGTTTTAGTAAACCCCCCTCACAGTAACACACTATTGAGCGTTGTATAGTACACATTGGAAAGAGTGGTGTATGTCTTATATTATTGTCTGCTTTGGTGCACTGACAGCCCATTCATTTAAATAAGCTGACTTAAAGTGGTTCTAATGCTGTGTACACACGACCGGACTTTCCGGCAGATCGTGTGTGGGCTAGTCTGATTGTTTTTCGTAAAAAAAAAATCAGACGGTCCAAGAAATAGAACATGTTTCAAATCTATCCGACGGACTTAATTCCGACGGACTAAAATCGGGAAAACCGTTTGTCTGTGTGCTAGCCTGACGGACCAAATACGACGCAAGGAAAGCTATTGGCTACTGGCTATTGAACTTCCTTGTTTAGTCCCGTCTTACTTCATCCCGTTCAACGAACTGACTTTCAAACTGACTTAGTCCGTTTGGTGTGGCCAAGTCCGTTCGTTTTGAAAGTTTGACAGAACTCCGCCGAAAGTCAGTCGGGAAGACCGTCGGACCTAGTCTGCCGGAAAGTCCGGGCGTGTGTACGCGGCATAAATGTTGTAATTAAATAACAAACAAACATGCAATGGTTTTGTACAGAGCAGCCCCAATACTCTTCTTTTTGGGTCCCTCAATGGTTGTCATGGCTCCCCCCCCCCCCGCTGAATGCCCCCAATAGCAAGCCTCTTGATGTGAATGCCCGATGGTTGCGATGACCACCGGGCTCCTGCGATCGCTCGTGACACACCGAAAACCAGGATCTGTGCGTGTAAACGCACAGATCCCAGTTCTCTGAGGGGAAAAGAGATTGATCGTGTCTCCATACAAAGTATGAACAGCGATCTGTCATCTGCCCTAGACAGTCCCCTCCCCCTTTAGTTGGAGCACAGAGAGGAAATACAGTTAACACCTTGATTGCCCCCTAATCTTAACCCCTTCCCTGCCAGTGCCATTTTTGCAGAAATCAGGGCATTTTTATAGCACTGATCGATGTGTCAAAAGTGTACGATGTGTCTGCCATAATGTTGCAGAAAATCGCAGATCGCCACCATTACTAGTAAAAAAACACTAAATAAAATTAAAATGCTGTAAATCTATCCCCTATTTTGTAGCTATAACTTTTGTGCAAACCAATCAATATAAGCTTGTTATTGCAATTTTTATTACAAAAAATATGTAGAAGAATACATATCAGCCTAAACTGAGAAAAAAATGTGCTTTTTTAAAAAAAATTGAGGATATTTATTATAGAAAAAAAATACAAAATATTGTGTTTTTTTCAAAATTAAAACAGCAGAGATGATCAAATACCACCAAAAGAAAGCTCTATTTGTGGGAAGTAAAAGGACATTCCTCTTCCTCAGAGCCAAACACTATGGGGGGGGGGGGGGGGGCTGGGGAGATGCACCCAGAATGTTTTTTACCATTATTCATGGAATGCATGAAGGTAGAAATGATGTGTCCTCAAAACCATTTTTGAGTTTTGGGTTGTGTAGGGCAGGGTTGAAACCTCTGTCAGTTTATATTTGGCTTACTGTGGCAAGAGCTTCCTTGACTTCTTGTCATGAATACAGAATCGGAAGTCAGAGTAAACTTCTACAAAGTAAGAAAATTCCTCTCCTGAAAGTCTGCAGAACAAGTGTTTCCATTGGAAGATTTGCCATCTATGCCTGTTCTAGAAACAACTGTACAATTTTCAGTTTTGGTTACAATAGCTAACATGACAAATACAGGGGCTTTATCTACTTTGATGGGACACAGATGGCAATAAAAACTTGATAGAGGTTCTAACCCTTCAGCCTTTGGATGCTATAGCAAAAACTCTATAGCAAGCCACACTTGTTAGTAAATTCAGTGTACTTTATGTATTCTAGAGCCTGTATGCCCATATCCGCATAGTACACACCTAGTAGAAACTCTGTAGATTCAATTTGTTTGCCTGCCTATGATTAATGCTGGTGTACAGGCATATTCCTTTGGACTTGTTCACATGGATAGCAGCCCTTGCCGTCCCTCTGAAAAGGGATACTGCCACCTCCTAAATGCCTGTTATTAGTAGTGCGGCCCCCTTCACTCGAATGGATTGCATTTGGTGGAGGTAATGCTCACCGAATGCATCATAGGGTATATTTATTTTGCCTTGGCCAAGAGGTAGAGCACTGCGTCTGTGATGTACACAATCCCATCCAGCTTAAGGGGGAAGGTGGTAAATCCGTGGCTCAACTTCCTACATTAAGTGACCCTGGCAGCCCATGTGTACAAATTTTAGCTGTTGCGTTCCTGTGCCATAGACCAGCAATGGGACAACATTTATGTGCTATAGAACGATAGGTGATACATTGCCTCCTTACTACTTATAATGGGAAAATGTCAAACGTCTGGGACTATGGACACTGGGAGCCTAATAGAACATAGTACTTTCAGTGGGACAACCTTTAGGCCCCATTCACACCGGAGCATTTTGTAGCTTGAAGCCTGAAGCTACAAAACGCTGGAGGGGAAAAATCTATTATTCTCTATGGTGATGGTTCACATCTCCAATCCAAAACGCCTGAAGCCAGAAGCTACAAAACGCCTGAAGCTTAAACAATTTCTGGAACCTTTTTTTTAGGCAGATTTGGGCGTTTTTCTTTCTTACATTGGTGATCTTTTGCCCTGCACAAAACCCCCTTAAAAAACTATGCAAAAACACCATAAACAACGATGCAAAAACATAATAAAAAACGATGCAAAATCGCGGTAAAATTGCGTGCTTTTCTGCCTGAGAACGCTATGCTCAGGTGTAAATGGGGCCTAAGACCTTATTTAAATTTAGACATCTGTGCATACAAAATGTTGAGATTATTCTGACTTTTATGTTGGCCAAATGCTAAGCAGCTGAAGGGTAAAAAAAAAATAAAAATGAAACCACAAACAAACTACTGGAAACAGGGACTGAGCGTTTTCACACAATGACAGGCCAGAACAAGGACCCTAATGGCAGGATCACCAAGTTAAAAAGACCAAAAACATTTCAAATTATATTAACATTCACATTACATGTTTAAAGCTTATATGAAACATTAGTAGTTTGATTTACATACACTTGAAATATTTATTTGTGAAACAAAATGAATGTATACCTAAAATAATATACCGTATACAAAAAAATGTAACCTGTATAAAGGCTTCCATTATTGACTTTGATCATGAAAATGCTTACAACAAGTATGCAAATTAGGTGTTCTGACTTTGCATTGTGATGGTCAGTCCATCTATGATAAGGCTCCATTGAAATTAGGACTCAAGGCAAAACATTATTTTTTTTTCCCTGTTGAATAGAGTAAGGGATGGTTATCACCCACCTGATTTTTTTTTTGCCATTTGTGTCCTTTTGAGGGAGATTTCTTTTCATTTCTTGCCCCATAGCCAAAACAGGAAGGTATAGCAAATCCCTCCAAAGTGAAACCCTAAAGAGCTCACAAGAACCAGTGTCCCCATGAGACAATTTCCCCGATTTTCCTGTTCTGGTGACAACTCAAAATTTTTTATTTTTTTTTTCACTTTCAGCCTTGGTCATAACAGCAATCATGATAAATATAGAAGGTGAAACCTAATGGTGACACAGACAGCAAAAAAAACCTGCCGGGTGTTCTAATCTCTCTCCACTCTATTCACAACTAAAGTTTTGCCTTTAGTTATATTTTAAGGGCTGTTACCCATCAAAATGTAAGTTATTTAATGAAGTAAAATTAATGACTAAACATTGTCATGAAAATGCTTTGGAATATTGCCATTTTCATGCTATATATATATATATATATATATATATATATATATATAACATTCTGGCATTTCCTGACAATGCAGATAAGGCTTTATGTATAATGGAATGTCTTTTACTCTAATTATTCTAGTCCCAAACTCCCATAGGACTGGTGCATTACATCCTGGCTAAAAGGAATTTTTCAGGGTATGTAAATGCAGGAGTCAGCAAAAAAAAAAAAAAAAAAGGCCTAAACGTTAAGCTAGAATTTCTGTCCAATATTTATACCATCAGTAATTCATTATTTACTAACAAGGGATAAAGTATCCCACTTTATTTCACTTTATTTTCTGTCCTATAGCCATGGCAGGAAGTGAGAGGAAAGGGCTCAAAAGTGAGGTAATACCTAGTTGTCACCAGAAATAGTGTCCCCATTGGAGGGTTTCCCCTCTATTCCTGTTCTGGTGACAACCCAAATGTGAGGACTTTCACTTTTAGTGATAACAGTATACAAGACAAATAGTGAACTTGTAGGGTTGATTTACTAAAACTGGAGAGTGCAAAATCTGGTGCAGTTTTGCATAAAAAGAGCTGCACTATAGAAATCAGCATCCAGGTTTTTTTTTTGGACAAAGCTTAATTGAACAAGCTGAAGTTCGAAGCTGATTGGCTACTATGCACAGCTGCACCAGATTTTTCATGCTCCAGTTGTAGTAAATCAACCCTTACATCTCCCTAACAGGTGCAAAGACAGCATATCTGTCTGGTGTTCTAATTCCTCTACACTCCAATCAACACACAAAAAAATAAATATAAATATATATATATATATATATATATATATATATATATATATCTCAATCAAAACATTGGGTGGGTCACTTCCCTTTCTTCTCTTTGTTTAGCTGGAGCACTGTCAAGGAGGGCTCCTAATTCCACCGATATCCAATAAAAAACAACAAATGTACAAATGCAAATAATTTACTGTAATCTTCAGAGTGATAAGATAAGCAGCTACCGTACAGTTGCGAGCATCCCTGCTCCTCCTTTACCATACAGTTGCGAGCATCCCTGCTCCTCCTTTACCATACAGTTACGAGCATCCCTGCTCCTCCTTTACCGTACAGTTGCGAGCATCCCTGCTCCTCCTCTACCGTACAGTTGCGAGCATCCCTGCTCCTCCTCTACCGTACAGTTGCGAGCATCCCTGCTCCTCCTCTACCGTACAGTTGCGAGCATCCCTGCTCCTCCTCTACCGTACAGTTGCGAGCATCCCTGCTCCTCCTCTACCGTACAGTTGCGAGCATCCCTGTCCTCCTCTGCTGTACAGTTGCAAGCATCCCTGCTCTTCCTCAGGCTGTCAGTGCTTTGTGTAACATTCTACCGAAAAAATTCCTGTATTTATTAACTCTTCTAGGAAGGTTGTTTACAAGGCTTAGGAGTGTGTCTATGGGAATGTTGGACCATTCTTCCAGAAGCACATTTGTGAGGTCAGATACTGTTTTGTCAAGAAGGCTCGCAGTCTCCACTCAAATTCATCCCAAATGTGTTCTATCGGGTTGAGGTCAGGATTCTGTGCATGCCAGTCAAGATCCTCCACCCTAAACTCACTCATCCATGTCTTTATGGACTTTTTTTGTGCACTGGTGCGCAGTCATGTTGGAACAGGAAGGGGGCCATCCCCAAACTGTTACCACAAAGTTGGGAGCATGACATTATCCAAAATGTCTTGGTACGCTGACGCCTTAAGTGTTCCCTTCACTGGAACTTAGGGGCCAAGCACAATCCCTGAAAAAGGACCCCACACCATAATCCCCCCTCCACCAAATGATTTGGACCAGTGCACAAAGCAAGGTCCATAAAGACATGGATTAGTGTGTTTGGGGTGGAGGAACTTGACTGGACTGCACAGAGTCCTGACCTCAACCTGATAGAATACCTTTGGAATGAATTAAGGTGGAGACTGCAAGCCAGGTCTTCTCGTCCACATCAGTGCCTGACCTCCTCACAAATGCTGTTATAGCTGCAAAGGGTGGGCTAACTCAATATAGAACCCTATGGACTAAGACTGGGATGTCATTAAAGTTCATATGCATGGAAAGGCAGGTGTCCCAATATTTTGGTAATATAGTGTACATATATATATATATATATATATATATATATATATATATAGCTATATACACTATATCACAAAACTGAGTGCACCCCTCGCATTTTTGTAAATATTTTATTATATCTTTTCATGTGACAACACTGAAGAAATTACACTTTTCTACAATGTAGTGAGTGTACAGCTTGTATAATAGTGTACAATTGCTGTCCCCTCAAATAACTCAATATGCAGTCATTAAGTTCTAAACCACTGGCAACAAAAGGTAGTACACCCCTAAGTGAAAATGTCCAAATTGGGCCCAAAGTGTCAATATTTTGTGTGGCCACCATTATTTTCCAACACTGCCCTAACTCTCTTGGGCATGGAGTTCACCAGAGCTTCACAGGTTGCCACTGTAGTTCCTCCTTCACTCCTCTGACATGATGACATCATGGAGTTGGTGGATGTTAGACCTTGCGCTTCCGTTTGAGGATGCCCCACAGATGCTCAATAGGGTTTAGATCTGGAGACATGCTTGGCCAGTCCATCACCTTTACCCTCAGCTTCTTTAGCAAGGCAGTGGTTGTCTTGTGTTTTGGGTCATTATCATGTTGGAATACTGCCCCTGCAGCCCAGTCTCCAAAGGGAGGGGATCATGCTCTGCTTCAGTATGTCACAGTACATGTTGGCATTCATGGTTCCCTCAATGAACTGTAGCTTCTCAGTGTCGGCAGCACTCATGCAGCCCCAGACCATGACACTCCCACCACCATGCTTGACTGTAGGCAAGACACACCTGTCTTTGTACTCCTCACCGGGTTGCCTCGACGCACGCTTGACATCATCTGAACCAAATACGTTCATCTTGGTCTCATCAGACCACAGGGCATGGTTCCAGTAATCCATGTCCTTAGTCTGCTTGTTTACAGCAAACTGTGGGCTTTTTTGTGCATCATCTTTAGAAGAGGCTTCCTTCTGGGACGACAGCCATGCAGACCAATTTAATGGAGTGTACGGCGTATGTACTGAGCACTGACAGGCTGACCTCCCACCCCTTCAACCTCTGCAGCAATACTGGAAGCACTCATACATCTATTTCCCAAAGACAACTTCTGGATATGACGCTGAGCATGTGCATTTAACCTCTTTGGTCAACCATGACGAGGCCTGTTCTAAGTGGAACCTGTCCTGTTAAACCGCTGTATGGTCTTGGCCACTATGCTGCAGCTCAGTTTCAGGGTCTTGGAAATCTTCTTATAGCCTAGGCCATCTTTATGTAGAGGAACAATTATTATTTTTTCATATCCTCACAGAGTTCTTTGCCATGAGGTGCCATGTTGAACTTCCAGTGACCAGTATGAGAGAGTGAGAGCGATAACACCAAATTTACCACACCTGCTCCCCAATTACACCTGAGACCTTGTAACACTTAGTCACATGCAAATTTCCTCCCCTCTATATTCTTCGCAGCAGACTCCCAGGATCTTATGCCTCCCCCTGCCACAGGCCAAAGCTCAATATCAAGCCAGATTGACAACTATATTTAGGTACCTTCAGCTCCTCACACAGGCTAGCTGTGAACCTTTAAGTCAAGAGTATCAACCTGTATTTTTGGACCTTTAGGCAGAGACCAGAAATTTGTCTAAGCTGAACCCTTCTTTAGCTTTAGCTTCCTACACTAGGCTGGAGGCCTGAGAGGCATGAGCTGGACCTTGATCTAGAACCATACCCTCCCCAAGCAGAAGGTCTGAGAGGCAAGGATCTCTGGATCCACCTCTTCCCCAAATAGGAAGCCTGGGAGGAAAATGACCCTTCACACACACACATCCTGTCCAGGCAAAGGACCTTTCCAGATGGTTCTCCCCAAATATTTATTCCTTTCACCAACCCACATTATTGGCATAAAAACCTCAGTAATTGACCGATGTGAAATAAATATTCTTAACCCACAACATTGAATCATTCCACTATATGAATTTTAGAACACTTCCCAGGAGCAGGCTGAAGCAAACAATGTTCTGAGTTTAGGGGAAACCCAATAAACTCAGATACCATAACCAAACAGAACTCAGGCTGGCTACAGCCTAGTTGCCAACACCAAATTTAGACTAGGTCCCAACACTTAAAAGATTGTGGTGGGGGGCATTTAAAGGAAGAGGGGTGAGATATAAGAGGGAAGGTGGAGATCCACTTTAAGCCAAATGATAAGGCTGGGCATAGACGAGTGGAAAACTGAATGTTCCGTCGATTGAAAAATAAAAATGGCGCATACGATTGTGCCATCATTTGTTTAAATCTTCTAAACAAAATCCAGCATGCTGGATCAGGCACTTTCGAAGACTGCAAGAAAAATTGTAACAGCTGGCACACTAATGATGCGAAAAACTTTTTTGACTCGTCTATGGCCTGCTTAAGTGAACCAGAAGACTATATTCAATAAAATACTGCACTTTGCAACTGTCCAGTTTTTCCCAAGATACTTCAAATATCCTTTGTTTTTGTCATGGATTTTTTCCCCGATTAGAAAAAAGTTTTACTGGTTGAAATGTTTTGCCATGCAGTGAAATGTAACATATTTCCTTTTGTATTTATTCTGTGACTGATTCATCCACCCATTTGTGAAGATATAAATATTTTTTGCATTTTTGTTTTAAGGGGAATATGCATGGTTTTATATTCATAAACAGATATTGCATGCGTAGATTTGAGAGATTTTAGTTACATAGGGCATAAATGAGGTCAGCAGAAGTTTATAGTAAGTCAATGGCCTGTGGATTTATATGGCTCTGAACTCCTAGATAATTAAACTGATGCGGAATGCTTATTAATTTTGGTTTACTGGGCTTCTTTGTGTACTTCCAGATTTCCATCTGCAGTACCATGTGCTTAATTCCCTGTCAACCACCAGAGCTTTTCATGTCAATGCGTTTCCTCTGATCAAGGTTTAATAACCAACAATAGTTGTTTCTATTAGAAATGTCTGTACTTATAAAGCAATTTGACTTCCAATTTCACAGTAAAGATTTGAGGATCACTCCACAAAATCATATTCGTTGGAGGCAGTGCTTTTTTTGGAAAAACGATATTTGGCGAAACTTGATTTAATGCTACCCTTTTCCAGTGTAGGGTACAGATTAAAAACTGAAATCTGATTGGTAGCTACACAGGGCTCTATATAACAATAGGCACAATAGGTTGTGCCTATAGCAGTGATTCTCAACTAGGGTTCCTCCAGAGGTTGCTAGGGGTTCCTTCAGCATTGGGCAATGTCTGCCTCTCAGATAATTTCTCACTGACACCATTGATCTTTTTAACTATCTGTAAGGAGGTAATTCTTCCCAATGACCACAAGTGTAAGGACCATTCATCACACTAATGTATCACGAGTTGTAGATTTCTAATTTTTAGCAGGGGTTCCCCGAGACTGGAGAACTATTTCAAGGGTTCGTCTATGTTGAAAAGGTTGAGAAAGGCTGGCCTATAGGTACCAGAGAGAAGAGGCTACTTTTTTACTGTATAGGAAAATATATATGTTGTCTTTATCTATAGAACTAAATTGATCTCTAATCTTGTTTAAACATTGCCACGACATTATAAGTCACTGTGAGGACCAGTAAAACATGAAGGTGTGCCTTGTAATAGTGCTGATCCTAGCAGATGGCATGGTACTTTAGTGCTATAGGCTGCAGTGATGGAAATGTGGCCCTTGGGATAACAATCTACATTTTCCTTGCTCCGGTTTCCTTTGTCTGTGCTCTTACTTGCTGGCCAGTTTATTTTAGAATAATTTATAGTTCTCTGAATATTTTGTGATGATGAGCTCCCTAATATCCCAAGACACATTTTGAAACAGCAATTGAGAATGTTCCCCACTATGATTGTCAAAGGTAAAGTAAAAATACTCCCTTGCAGTGGGACTGCCCCTCAATGCAAATGTTAAATGCTCATTTACATCAAGGGGACCAGGTAAAGTAGTTTTACTTTCCCAATTCTATGCTCTCACAGGTTCCACCCTGTCAAGACCGGTCCCCACAGTCTTTTATCACCTAAGCCTTGGCAGTCGGATGCCCCTGTCATAATAACAAATGCAGGACCTTAAACTCTGCATTGGAGGTGGGGATGCAGAGGAACAGTCCACTTACTGAACTTGGGAGCACACAGTCTTCCAGGGATGCAGAGGATTGAGTAAGTAAAACTGCTTTTCCCAGCCCTTAGACCCAATCAAGCATTTATAGGATTTTTACAGCACTTTTTTTTGGAGTTAGGTTTCAAAGTGACTCTATTGCCACAAAGTTAAAAAGAACTCCTTGTAAGTGTTTTCAGACCAAGGGCTCCTTATACTCTGCGGCCATGCAAGACTGAGAGGGGCTATTCTATAAAGTTTACAAGCTTTTCTCACTACTCTTTTTAAATACTGCCCCTCTGGGCCTTGATAACAAAAGAGCACTCACTTGTTATTACCTACAGGTATATACACATTGCTTTATCTTACACTCACTTTACTCACACTGGGATGTGCTGAATCTCTCTGTCATTTTTGGCTGTGATGTGATTCCGCTCTATGGTGTGTGTTTTTTCACTTATTCCCACTTTTCTTTTTTTCTCCACGTGTTGTTGCAGCATGCTATTGTGGTTCTCCCGGATGCACTTACATCTATGGGTATTAAACCCCCCCCCCCCTTTTTTTGCTTATCTTTTTCACTGCACCATTAGCACTCCATTTCTAATCAGTATGCTTTACTGCATATTCACATATCCCTTCGTATTTGGATATACTCTCTGCCTTCCTCTATAGAAGTGGTATCCCTGTAATAGGGATCCTCCTATATATATACATCTCATATTCTTTTTTCTTTTTACATCTTATTTTTCATTATAGGTTGCTCCCCTTGATCCCAGCCTATCTGTACCCATACCTTCCTCCACTATATTTCATATTGGAGGCGGTAATAGCGGTGTGATCCCCTGTAAGCCATTATTTATCGGACTCCGGTTTCCCGCTCCCTCTTTTGGCTGAGTATAGCAACCTTTTCCAGCCATAGAGGTTTAGAGGGCACATCTCTGAATGACATGGGAGAAGTGGTGCACTCCATGCTTTAAAGAGGACTTTCTATGTGGATTATATAGGTAATTATTCACGATGTTTATTAATCATTCACTAACCATGTAATCATGCAATGTTTGATGTATACTCTGCTTACAGCAGATCATTTTTAGTGTATTACAGTATACTATGTATGGATATATATTTATGTTTGTCTTTCTTTCTATGATAGATAAAAACCTTCTGAAGAAGACCCCCAAGAGGGTCGAAACGCGTAAAGGGTTCATATTATCCATCCTTTATTGCAATTATAGTTACAATAAGGTTTAAGTGTCACAAACATTGTATGCACATGTAACATTATACACTTTTATCTATTCAGTGGAGCTCAGTCCCTGACCATTGTGTTGCCTGTCCAATCCTCTTTTTTATTAATAAAATATTTATATTACTTATTATCTGCTTTATGTCGGCATTTATTATACATAATTATTAACATTCACAGGTAAACTCTGCTGTAAAAAAAAAACATTCTGGGGATATTCTTTTCTTTTTTTGTTTTCAACAAACAAAATGTATGTCCTTTTTTAATAAAATAAAATTTGTAATAAAGAAAAAATTTCTTCATCGGTTTACTCCAATATGTATTTTCCTACATATTTTTGCTTAAAAAATTGCAATAAGCGTATATTCATTGGTTTGCGTTTTTATTATCATTTTTTTTACTAGTAATGCCCGGGACTGCGACATTGCTGTAGACAGATCAGACACTTTTTTGGAACCACTGACTTTTTTACAGCGATCAGTGCTATAAAAATGCACTGATTACTGTGTAAATGTCACTGAAAGGGAAGGGGTTAACACTAGGGACGGTCAAGGGGTTAAATGTGTTCCCTGGGAGGTGTTTCTAACTGTGGGGGAAAGGGGACTGACTGGAGGAGGAGAGAGATCACTGTTCCTGATCACTAGGAACAGCACATCTCTCTCTCCTCTGCTGTCAGAACAGGGATCTGTCTGTTTAGATTGAAAGATCCCCATTCTGGCTCTGTGCAGTGATCACGGGTAGCCGACAGACATCACAGCCGCTGGCCATGCACATCAGCCATGGTGTTGCCCCTCGGAATGAGGGACACTTATTAGAAAAAGTATGTAAGCATAGGACATGCTTCTCCCTCCCCCCCGCCATGCCCACTTAAAGGAGAATTATAAAAAAAATGATTAGGTAAACCCACAAGTGCTTTTTTTTACCACTACTATTCCTTTATATTGGCTTTTTAAATGTACAAAAGCAGCAATTTAGAACTTGGATGAAAGATTTAGCACTGGGAAAAACTTTTTGAAAGATAAATCGTACTTTTTATATACAACTATATACCGTATATACTCGAGTATAAGCCGAGATTTTCAGCCTCTTTTTTGAGGCTGAAAGTGCCCCCCTCGGCTTATACTCGAGTCATCGCTGTCTGTCTGCCCGATCAGCGTGTCGAGCAGACAGACAGCGGCCATTCTAGGATTCAAAGGCCGCGCCTCCGTCTCCGCCTTCGCCTGTGATAGGCGGAACACTGAATTTCCCAGCAGTCTGTGTTCCGCCTATCACGGACGTCCTCTCATCCTCGTCCGTAGTATGAGGATGAGCGGACGTCCATGATAGGCGGACCACTGACTGCTGGGAAATTGAGTGTTCCGCCTATCACGGACATCCGATAGGCGGAACACTCAATTTCCCAGCAGTCAGTGGGAAATTGAGTGTTCCGCCTATCACCGACGGAGGCGCGGCTTTTGAATCCTAGAATGGCCACCGACGAAGAGCTGCGGGACGGGCCGGGACGCAGGCCGGGACGGGACGCAGGCCGGGACGGGACGCAGGCCGGGACGGACACAGGCCGGGACGGACACAGGCCGGGACGGACACAGGCAGGCTGGACACAGGTAGGCTGCACGGACACACACACACACACACACACACACACACACACACACACACACACACACACACACGGATGCATGCACACACAGGGATGGATGGACACACACGGATGCATGGACACACACACACACACACACACACACACACACACACGGATGCATGCACACACACAGGGATGGATGGACACACACACACACGGATGCATGGACACACACGGATGCATGGACACACACACACACACACGGATGCATGGACACACACACACACGGATGCATGGACACACACAGGGATGGACGACACACAGGGATGGACAGGCATGTCTCACCCTCGGCTTATACACGAGTCAATAATTTTTTCCAGTTTTTTGGGGGTAAATTGGGGACCTCGGCTTATATTCGGGTCGGCCTATACTCGAGTATATACGGTAGATCAGACCAAAATGAGGGACAAACGAGGAGGAAAGAGGAACAGAGGGACTTTTTTCCAAATTAGGGACAGTCCCTCGAAATCCTTTGCAGTCTTCTAGGACCTGTGATGTGTCCCAGAAGACTGCAGGTGAAGGAGGGGGGTTAAACTTCCAGCTCAGATCACTGCGGCGATCTAAGCTGAAAGTGGGAGCAGGTACCTGCAAAACCAGGTACCCGCTCCCCCCTCTCCCTCAAAAATTTCCAAATGTGGCAGTGGAGGGGGGGGGGGGGGGGGGGGGGGTTTGCAAACAAGTGGAGCTCCACTTTAACACTGGCACAAGCTGTGAATAGGGAGGGTAGTTTAAAGTAGAATTCAGGCTTGCATTTGCCTTAAAAACTGTCCCCCACCCCCTTAAACCTAACACCTATGCTAACTAATCTATTTTTAGGCTGCTCCATTCTGGTCACGTTATCTCACCTGTGTGATCCAGCAGCATATGCAGGGGAGAGGAGGGAGCGCCAACAACGACAGTGACATGGGAACATATGGGTGACATCTAGGCTTTATCATCCGTCACCAATCGCTTTCTCCCCTACAGCCACCATTGGCTGACACAGGTAAGATCACATGACTGGACCGACAAAGGCTAAAAATAGGTACGTATATATACTTTTTTTTTTCTAAAATTACATTTGTTTTCTTTATGCCATTCATTTTATTAGGGCCCTGCTATTTTTTTTTTTTTATAGATAAATAAATAAATAAGGGCACTGCAGCTCTCTTTGCTCTCTTCCATGTTGCTCAGGTAGATCTCTACCTCTCAAAGGTTGCCTACCCCTGCTCTAGTGTGCTAGAATAGTTTATTGTTAGTGTAGGAAAATTTGGCCTGGCTTGGGTTGAAGCCAAGGCTGAGTGACTCAGGGAGGCTTAATAACTCAGCAAGCACCACCTCTGGTAACTCCCCCGCTCTCTGAAACCTTGGAGAAGCTTCCAGAAGTAGAGGGTGGAGTTTAGGGGGAGGTGCTTGGAGTATTGATGAGGACCCCAGCCAATCCCCAGCAAAATGGGCTGGCAGGGGGCATAAATAATCATAGGTCACGCCAGCAGGGGCAGTCAGGTGGAAGATGGAGATGGAGTGCTGAGGAGGCTGTCATTGGCCCTCGAGGGTGCCCCCTAGTCAGTGGGGGGGGGGGGTGGGTGACCTCTGGCATGGGGCTCAGGTGCTGGAGAGATCCTCTACGACCCACGAGGAATCCTTCAGGACAGCGTGATAGAGTCAGCATGTCCGTGAGATCTCCTGAGGAGTCAGCTGGGTGGACTGGTGAGTGAGCAGTCTGGGAGGACTGTGCAGAGAGAGAGTGTCAGTCTGGGAGGACTGTACAGAAATTGCCAGGAGGGCTAGTGAAAGGGGCAGCTGCAACCAGGTGGCTGGCAGTGCCTTAAGAGGTGGTGCTGGGATCAGTAGCCACAGGGATGTAAGCTGGACTTTGACTTTTTGCTACACACTTAAAGACTATTGCTTTTAAATCTGACTGATTGCCTTTGTCATTCACCAAACAGTGTGTCAGCTGGAGTTCTGCAAGCGAGTTCGTGCTAGAGGAAGAGAAGGAATGTATATACTGTATATAAAAAAGTTGCCCTTGAAGTTGTTTGAAGTCACCTGGGCATCCCATAATTTCTCAATCCCTATCCAAGTTCTAATCCCTCAATAAACAACAAAAACAAAGCAATGGACTGTTCACTAAGTCAAGTGTGCCTGTGAGGATTCCGTGTGCCTGGCTGTGCAGGGTAGGGGATCCCATTTCACCTGCTGCTTCTACGTAGGGGTGTGCTACATAAATAAAAGAGGGCTAATTCATACCAATCCCACCATCCCTACCTCAGCTCTTTACTATCTTATGGATCTACGCTGGTTAAAGAATGTTCAGCATTCCACATACTTCCAGGGGTGTCAGGTGCCTGGTCCCCTAATGCATGTCGTGGTTCCATCTGCAAGCCACTACATCACTATAGGGACACTCTAGTGACATAGTGACCAGCAGGTGGCACCACAGTAGGGATTTAATTCATGGCAGGTGGAACATACCAGATGCTGAAGTTGCGTTGGTGGCCTTATGCCGCGTACACATGATCGAACTATCCGGCGGACCAGAGTGTGGGCTCCAGCGGAATTTTTCTTCCCAAAAGTCCGGCGGACTTAGAAAGAAGACTTGACTCAAAATTGTCCACCTGACTCGGCTTTTAGCGGATAATCCGTTCATCTGTGTGCTAGTCCAGCGGAATTAAACTGACGCTAGGGCAGCTATTGGCTACTGGCTATGAACTTCCTTATTCTACGTCATCACGTTCGAATCCACCGGACTTTTGGAGCGATTGTGTGTGGCCAAGTCTGTTCGCTTGAAAGTCCAGCAGACCTCTGCTGCAAAGTCTGGCGGATTTTCCGCCGGATAGTCCGATCGTGTGTACGCGGCATAACTCTTCCAGAGGATACCTGCAGCAGCATTCTCAAAAGCCACCCTTTCACAGCCAAATCCTGAGCTAGTCTGGCAGGCAAAGCTACGACACTTTGCAGATTGCTGCTAACCCCACACATCCCTACAGGACACGAATTATGTTCACTTCCTGCAACTGAATGGTTTGAAGGAGTGCAGGAAAAGAAAATATATGCTGGGGGTATACAAGGGATTACAACATACCTATTGTGATGCCTAAGGTTTGCTTTATGGTACTAAAACTCCAATTTATATTAAAATAAGGGCTGAAAACTGCATAGCAGACAAGGAAGAAGCAAGTAAATACAGATTTCTGCATAATGAATTTTGGATTTCAGCTTACCTTTCATTTGATGAGTCCTTGTCAATAACAAGGGAGACAATAAACCATTGACTTCCTATATAAATGACTCGGCAGCTGCTCAGATGAGTCAAGAAGCTAAACAGTAAATTATTCAAAGCCATCAAGTCACATTACAGCTCCCCACATCTAAATGCAACAAACGGCCTGTGAACCACAATTCTGCAGTAAATCGTCACCTTCTTCAGTCCTATAAGTATAAATACACATTTAAACTACTTGCTTCTCACAATTCACTGGCAATATATACAGTATAAGGCCACCACTGCTTCCATTTGTTACAGTCAATATCTACAATGGAATATTTCTTGTTGTCCTTCCCGATCCCAGCAGTCAAAGTCAATAGCACTGATTTGTAGAAATGCATTTTGGAAGCAGACACTTTGGAAACAGCACCTGTCAAAGTGCTGAAATGGAAGCAAGGATTTTCCTCCAAGAAGGTTTTACAGATCAATATATTTTAGCACAGCATTAAAAAGGGATTCCAGTACCCATCAGCACAACCTAAATTGGTTGTCAAATTTAAAGCCTAACCTATTGTGGCATTTAAGTGAAATGCATAGCCAAGGTACAAACAAATCAAGAATCCATTGATTTGAGATTCCCAAAAGTTCTGTAATCGCCATTATAATAAGTACAGCATTATTTTATGAATATGAATACATTTTCTATGTTACCTTAAGGGCGTGTACACATGGTCGGAATTTCGGCCAGCAAAAGACTGATGATAGCTTTTCGTCGGAAAATGCGACCATGTGTATGCTCCATCAGAATTTTGCTGGCCGAATTTCCGCCAGCAAAAGATTGAGAGCATGTTCTCAATTTTTCAGATGGAATCAGTTTCTAGCGGAAATTCCGATCGTGTGTATGCAATTTCCGATGCGCAAAAACTCACGCATGCTTAGATTCAACTATGAGATGGAAGCTATTGGCTACTGAACAAATTTTTTCTAGTCCCGTCATACGTGTTGTACGTCACCGCGTTCTTGTCGGTTGGAATTTGGTGTGACTGTGTGTATGTAAGACAGCTTGAGCGAAATCCCGTCAGAATTATGTTGGGAAAACCTTCAGAGCTTTTTCCGCCGCTAGTTTTAGCTCCGCTTCACTGTCATTTTAGTGACGCTTTTCAGCTAAAGTAAATAAAGGGGCGGGGTCATCTAATGTCACCAAGTGCCCCCCCCCCCCCCCCCCGCTCTTTTCTCTACTTCAGCAGTGGGGCAAAATGACAGCTCAAACTAACTGGCATTTGCATTCAGAGCTGACAATGACATTTAGAGCCGGTGTTCTGTCAGATGAACAAACCCGTCAGATCAGCTGACGGAAGTGACGTTCCATCAGCTGCGCATGCGCTCCACCACTACCAGGTTTGCTAATCCATTTATATAGCGCTGGGTGTAGTAAGATGTCCACTGCCACCTTCTGACTGCAGGTGTTCTGTCAGATTAACAAACCCGCTAGCGATGGAACACAAACGCAGCTGAGGGAACGTCACTTCCATTAGCTGATCTGATGGGTTTGCTCATCTGACAGAACAGTGACAAGGGAGGGAGCCTGTATGTACACACTGCCCCCTCATTTTAAGCACGGCTCCTCTTAATATATCTTTTGTATACAATCTGCTGTGAGTGGGAAATTCCTGCTGATAGTAGAGATCAGTCACTGATTGTTAGGGCGCCGGCGGGTGCTGGCTCCTAACAATGAATACAAAAACTCATCGTTTGTCCATTTACATCCCCTTCCGTTTTATAAACAGAACAAAAATGCAGACTTGTTTCATTTAAAAAATGGACCTGAACAGAAACGGAAAAACTTATGTAAATGGACAAAGTCCGTTTTCATCCATTTGCCCATAGAAATGCATTGCTGACCATTTTTTTTCCCATCAACTAACGCATAAAAAAAGGATAGAGGGAACGCCGGTGTGAAAGAGCCTCATGCTGCTAGCATTAGTAAACTTTTTTCTTTTTTTTTTTACATTTCTTCAGTTGCTTTCTGGTTTCTGGCCTAGACCAAAATGATGTCATGCATCCCAGGAGTGTCCAATCTATTCACACTTGAGTGTTTTTTTCAGCTTTCTCAGAAATGCTCAAGAAGTAAAATCCCATTCATTTAAATTGTCCCTGTTTACATTTGAGCATTTTGTCACATGTACCAAATGCCTGTCTGTCGCTCCAAAAAATATATGAGCTACTCTTAAGGCAGATGAGCGTTTTTGTCCCCAAAGACTTTAATGGAAAACAGCGAACAGTGAGAATGGGCATTTTTTTTAGGCGTTTTCAGCTCAAACAGCAGCTCCCCTAGCATCACTCCACACCTTACACAGGTTTCTATTGGCCACAGCAAAAATGCCTAATTGAAAAATGCCTGAAAAAATGGCTATAATATTTGCAAATAAAACTCCTGGAAAAAAAACACTTGAAAGTTTGCCTGAAAACGCTCAGCTCAAGTGTGAATTTAGCCTAAATACCATTTTTTCTTTCACCTGGAGGGGGGTTCCTCAGCTAAGAACACCCTAAGCCTGCATGCCTGAGCTAAGGGCAGATGCAGTCCAGGATGTAAATGCTGCATGAATCATCTGCCCTTACTCAAGATGGCTAAAAATACTAGCGGATTCTTTTCAAAGTAACTTGTCAACAAAATAAAGTTTGCTTTGAATATTAAACATTTATTAAATAGAGATTTCAGTATTTGGCGCTCAGATAGAGTTTAGTTCCACTTTAACCATGCTCTCCTACCTACTTTCCTGCATGGCGAGTTATTAGTTCAAGAAGAGGAATGTTTTTTTCTATTAGCTTAGATTAGAAACACCTCACTGATTACTATTAGTTATTACACTGCTGAAAATGACTTTTATAACTTCCCAAGCTTTGGATCGTGGTTTTAAGGTTAGAAATAACATCAACGTTTATGCGCACAGTGATTGCTGATATAATTTACTTTAAAAGATACCCACCTTTTTGTTCACAGCTTGAGGTTAGAGTGGCCCAGACAGTGGCTTCCCTTTCATCAGTGATGCCATTTACAGATCTGTGATCTCTCCCAGACCAATAATAAAATAATAATAATATCTTTAGAAACTGTAACTGTGCCATGAAGGAGAAGGTCGGGGAATAAGGTTTATAAATGGGTCCGTGGTGTCAATTCATTCCATATCATGTTACAGCTTTATTTAAATCTGAACTTCAGGCAAACAGCTAACACGCAGATAAAGTACATACTGTATACAAGAGCTGTTTGAGCAAAGTATTTACTGCCCATTCAGCTGTGAGATTTACACAACTCTGTCACACAGCACAGTCAGGTAGATGACACCACCTATCTTCCATTTATACACTCTAAAAGGGATACAGTGGTATTGCCTCTCTACCCCCAGCCTGCTAACTGGGCAATAAAAATGAAAGTAGACACAGACTGATGAGGTCATTTCTTTGGTCACTCTACTTTCTCATTCTATCAACATGTTCTTTGTCAGCATATTTGCATTTGGCACACCTGATTGGCTTCCAGTTCTGCTCTTTTCTTCCCTAGTCTGAGTTCTGCTGTACAGGAGAATGCAAGAGACTATTGCGTACCTTCTAACTTTCTGAGACGGCACCCTTTAAAATAGTTAGTTACATAGTTAGTCAGGTTGAAAAAACAACACAAATCATTCTAGTTCAACCAATAAAAGAGAAGAAAAAAATCATACAATGCCATATACAGAATCCTACATCCACAGGGGAAGGCGAAAACCCCCAGCAAAGCAGGAACCAATTTGCTACAGCATTAGAAAAAATTCCTTCCTGTTCCCCTGAGAGGCAATCGGATATTCCCCGGATCAACTTTACCTATAAATGTTAGTACCCAGTTATATTATGTACATTTAGGGAAAAAATCCAGGCCAGCACCACCTCTGGAGTCTATTCCACACTTTCATAGCTCTTAGCCCTTGTACACATGGTCTGAGATTCCGACGGAATGTGTCCTATCGAACTGTTTTGTCGGATAATCCGACTGTGTGTGGTCTCCATCGGACTGTTTCCGTCGGAGTATCTGACGGGCAAAGTTTTCCAACTTGTCCGTAAAATATTCAGACAAAATGCTCCGATCGGACATACTCCAATCATGTGTAGCCTACTCTGACGGACAAAGTGCCACGCATGCTCAGATCAAATTCCTAGACCAAAGCTATTGGCTACTAGCCTGAACGTAGTCCCATCGTAACGAAATAACATCATCACGTTATGTACAATCGGATTTTCCGACAACTTTGTCCAACCGTGTGTATGCAACAGTTTCGGACAAAATCCGTCGGACAAAATGCGTCGGACAAAATCCAACGGATTTGGTTGTCAGAATGTCCGACAGTGTGTACAAGGGCTTACTGTGAAGAAACCTTTCCATATTTGGAGATGAAATCTCTTTTCCTCCAGACATAAAGCGTGGCCTCTTGTCTTCTGTGATGACCTGAAAGTGAATAACTCAACACCAAGTTCACTATATGGACCCTTTATGTATTTATACATGTTGATCATATCCCGTCCCTTAATCACATGCCGACCACCTACCGCACTTTTACTGCAGCAGGTCGGCTCTTTTGCGTGAAACTACGTATCTGTATGGCATTTTATGCAATAGACATTGGGTGCCACGCGTGCTGCCAGAGGCGTGATCGCATGCTAATTGGACACAGGGGATGCCAGTGGGTCCAGCAGACCCAATGTCTGCCAGCCACCCAAAATCATTCCCCAGAGAGGCAGAATGACTGTTCTGATAGGGGAAAAGATAGAAATCTTCTGATCCTGATAAGCAGGAATATCGATCTCTGTCTTCACCCAGTCAGAAAATCCCCCACACAGTTAGCAAGCACAAGCTAGGCACACAGTTAACCCGTTGATCGCCCCTGTTGTTCACCCCTTCCCTGCCAGTGTCATTAGTACAGTAACAGTGCATATTTTTAGCACTGATCGCTGTAATAATGTCACTGGTTCTAAAAAAAAGTGTCAGTCAGGTGTTCGATTTGTCTGCCGCAATGTTGCATTAGTGCTAACAATCGGTGATCGCCGCCATTACTAGTAAAGAAAATAAATAAATAAAAATGCCATAAAAATATCCCATAGTTTGTAAACACGATAATTTTTGTGCAAATCAATCAATATATGCTTATTGGTATTTTTTTTACCAAAAATATGTAGCAGAATACATATTGGCCTAAATTGATGAAGAAATTGTTTTTATTTTTTTATTTTATTGGATGTGTTTTATAGCAGAAAGTAAAAATAATATATATATTTTTTTATTAAATTGTTGGCCTTTTTTTGTTTATAGTGCAAAAAATAAAAAACGGAGAGGTCATCAAATACCACCAAAAGAAAAAATAATAGTGTGTGAGGGCTGCATTAAAGCGGGAGTCGGCCGTTTTTTTTTTTTTTTTAAAAGCCAGCAGCTACAAATACTGCAGCTGCTGACTTTTAAAATAGTGACACTTACCCGCCCAGCGTGCCCGCGATTTCGGCACCCGAAGCCGATCTCTCGATCGTCTCTCGGGTGCTGCCGCCGCCATCTTGGGTATGGGAATCAGGAAGTGGAGCCTTTCGACTTCATTTCCCGGTTCCCTACTGCGCATGCACAAGTAGCGCTGCGCAATAAGGCTGGTCCCCGCTGTCTCTGGGATCCATGTGTTTCCCAGCAGGCAGCGGGGGACTTTCGGAAAGGGGTGTAGATTCTGCGGAAAGGGGCGTACCTTCTGCAGAATCTATGCCGGAAGTGGGTGCAGATACCTGTACTGTACAGGTACCTGCACCCCCCTCCCCCCTGAAAGGTGCCAATTGTGGCGCCGGAGGGAGGGAGGGTTCCAATGAGCGGAAGGTCCACTTTAGGGTGGACCTCCGCTTTAAATAAGTGTTAGATAAGGAATAAGATGAAGATATCACAAATTAATAAAACCAATATGAACCACTCTCCTCGTAAGTGCAAAATAATAATAATGTGGAACGATGAAACAATGAAATGACATCCAAAAATCAAACAAGTATATAAATGATAAATCATCAAATGGTAAATGATGTAAAGTGGATGACAAAAAATAAAAATAAGAAACAAAATCACTCATCAGACAGTGAGTATAAGTGCTACTCATAAATATAGCATAAGAGGTCCATATAAAGTCTTTAGAAACAGTGAATCAGAAAAAGTGATGAATGCTTTCACCATGCAATAAATAAATGAAAAGAACATGTGTCTCTTTTTTTGACACTGATGAAGTCACACGAATGTGGCGATACATATCTCAGTTGGTTGACAGGCACACCAGAAGTGACGCGCAAATACGAACTCACTGTTCATGGATTGTATGCTGTTTATTTCTGTATTTATGTGAGTAGCACTTGATATTTTTATTAATATATTGTTTTAAACGCTACTACACTATATGAGTATACTTTCCTTCTACATATCACACAGGTGAGTCTGGGAGGATCTCCAGACTTAAGATACCTGGAGAAAAGTTTACATCCCCCCTGATGAGCCGCACATCGGATTAAAGAGAGGGTGACCCCAAAGTTTACATGCTCTGTGTGAGAGAGGAGAACCATCTGCAGCCAATGGAGTCCTTCAGATCATTAACACACGCTGTTACCTTACAGAAATAATGTGAGAGGCCAATTTGCACAGAGGTGGCACTGAACTGAAAGAAGAGACACATGTTTTTTTTATGAATCTGTCAGGAAAGACAGGTCCGCGGTACACTTAGAGGTTCTTGGCGTATGCGCATGTGCACTACTGCATTGGCACATCAGCATATGCACATACGCACATTGGCGTACGCCAGGCGGGCTATTTAAACTGAGCTTCTGCATAGACTTATTGCTGTTTGGTCTGCAGCTTCTGTGTGTTCTGACCTGTTACCCGTGCTGACCTCTGATCTTGATCCGGCTTGTTCTCACTAACGATGTCTGCTTGATACCCTGACTTTGGCTTGTTTTGGACTCCTGCCTGTTGCTCTGTTTATCTGCCTGAACATTACCAACCCGGCTTGCCTGACCCTGCATCTGCTCATCCAGCCTATCGCGGCTCTGCTCTGCAATCCGCATCTGGATCCTACTCCAGCTGCAATCCCCGCCTGCCACAACCCTGGTCTGTCTAACCTGCCTGCCTGCTGCACATCCGTCCATGGAAAACCAGCTATACAGACTACAGAACTGATCTCAGGCACTCCTATGCCACCATGCTTCTGTGGCTGCTGTCTCACCTTCAGTGACCCACAAGCCGGTGCAGTACGAGAGGCCCTCCTCTACACATCAGGCTCACGAACCAGGTACGTGAGAGTACTAAACAGCCTGCAAGAGAACCCTCTCCTTTAGATGAGATCTGCCAGAACCTTGCCTCACTCACTCGGGGTTACATCCCTGCAAGAAGGCTATGCTCAACTGGAGGGTTCAGGCACTGGCCATACCTGCTGCGACTTCCACCACATCTGCACTTGCTACGTCAACTGGGGCCTCTGCAAGTTCTCCAGTAGTGATGCTACCTCCCTAGCCTCCAGTACCAGCCCCTGAGAGGTTTTCTGTTGATTAGAGCAAGTTTAGAGCATTAAACAATGCCTGCCAGCTCTATTTTGCCCTTCAGCCAAGGACATTTTCTCTAGAGGCCACAAAAGTGGGATTTACCATTTCCCTGCTCCAAGGAGAACCACAGTCCTGGGTCCACCATTTACTGAAGGAAAACAATGCGCAGCTTAACACCTTACAATTATTCTTCACATGTCGCAACTATACGATGACCCGCAACGAACCACTACTGCCGAGACGGCCCTACACTCCCTTCAGCAAGGCGGTAGACCGTTTGAAGATTATATCATGGATTTCCGACGTTGGAGTGCCGGTACCGAGTGGAACGATGCAGTCCTACATCACCAGTTTCGTTTGGGCCTCTCTGAAGGTCTCAAAGATGAATTTGCCCCTATAGGTCTACAAAACACACTAGAGACTCTGATCACATTATCCATACAGATCGATCGCCGTTTACGTGAATGCAGATCTGAGAGATCCTCGCAGCAGTTCAGACCAGTATGGATGTTGCCTAAGACACCCATGCCTGCTGATCCCATGTTTTGAAATCCTGCTCCACCTGTTCCAGAGGCACCAGAATCAATGCAGTTGGGCCTGATCCACCTGTCACTAAGCAACAACGACGATTGAACAACCTCTGTCCTTACTGTGGAAAGTCTGGTCACTACGTACGCACCTGCCCTGCTAAGCTACGTAAATGCCTTTCACTTTCTTAAGCTCGACAACCCAACATGTCTGCCAATTCAGCTCACATAGCTCTGCCTATTTCATTTCAGCTTCTGGGAAAAACTGTGCCAGTGACCGCAATCATTGATTCCGGGGCCTGCAGTTTCTTAATTCATCTGTCCTTTGAGGCCCAGCAGCACATTACGCTACAACCTAAGAACCAAGGGCTCACTGTGTTCCTGGCTGACGGATCTTGCATCAAGTCAGGACTTGTGACCAAAGAAACCTCTCCACTTCTAACTTTCACTGCTACCAACCACCAAGAACTATTACGCTTAAATGCAATTTTATCACCACTTTTCACTGTCATCTTGGGCCTCCCTTGGTTACAGGCTCACAACCCACACATTGACGGCAGTCTGGAAAAATAGAGTTCCTATCACCTTACTGTCAGAAACAATGCTGTCCAGCACCGCCTCAGCCTCCTGCTTCTTTACTATGCCTGGAATCACATGCCGAACTGTGTCAGATAGTTCCTGAACGCTACCATGAATACCTGGATGTGTTCAGTAAACAGGGCACAGATACTCTTCCTCCACACAGACCATATAACTGTCCTATTGAACTTCTTCTGGGGGCAGAAATGCCCTTCGGATGCATCTTTCCCCTGTCTGAGCGTGAGTTAGAGGTTCTAAAGGACTATATTGAAGAGAACCTACAAAAAGCGTTAATTCACCCCTTAACTTCACCAGCCGGTGCAGGTATGTTCTTTGTGGAGAAAAAAGACCAGTCACTAAGGCCATGTGTGGACTACCGTGACATAAGAAAATCACAGTAAAAAAATGCTACCCCCTGCTTTTGGTTCCTGAACTTTTTCAAAGGCTCAAATCTGCAAGTGTGTTTACCAAACTTGATTTACGAGGAGCCTATAACTTAATTTGATTCAGAGAATACAATGAGTGGAAGACCGCTTTTTGTACCTGATTTGATCACTACGAGTATCTGGTCATGCCATTTGGCCTATGCAACGCACCTGCCACCTTCCAACACTTCATCAACGATATCTTCAGAGACTTCCTAGATATCTTTGTCGCTGTCTACCTGGATGATATTCTGATATTTTCCATTTCATTCGAGATACACCAGGGACACGTCAAGAGTGTACTTCTCCGACTCCACTAGCATGGACTTTACGCCATAGCTGAAAAGTGTGACTTTAAACAGCAGAGCATCCAGTTTCTCGGATTAATTATTTCCACTGATGGAATCAAGATGTATGCACAAAAAGTATCCGCAATCCTGGACTGGCTAGCTCCCACCAATAAAAAGGGAACCCAACGTTTTGTAGGCTTCGCCAACTTTTATCGTAATCCATCAAGAACTTCTCAGCTATTATCTCCCCCATCACTCAACTTACCAAGCAAGGCATCCGCTTCTGCTGGTCTACTGAAGCACAAGCCGCATTTGAGACCTTAAAGAAATTATTTACCACGGACCCTGTTCTAAGTCATCCAGACTCCGCTCTGTCTCACATTATAGAGGTAGATGCATCAGAAAGCGCAGTCGTGGGAGTCTTGTCACAACAACAGGGTTCCAAAGATGTGATCCATCCGGTCGCATTCTTTTCCTGGAAGCTTACCCAACCAGAAAGGAATTATGACGTGGGAGATCGGGAGCTTCTGGTGATCAAAGTAGCATTAGAGGAATGGAGGTATTTGCTGGAAGGAGCCACTCATCCGATACTAATCTTTACGGACCATAAGAACCTTGAGTATTTACGGGCTGCAAAACATCTCAGACCACGTCAGGCCCGCTGGGCACTCTTTTTTCTCAAGGTTCTCTTTTCATATCACCTACAGACCCGGATCAAAAAACACCAAACCTGACACGTTATCATGCGTGTTTGAGGATCCAAAAGACATACCTTTTGTGGCCACACAAAATATTGGCAATTTCGGCCCAATATGGACATTTTCACTTAGAAGTGTACTCACTTTTGTTGCCAGCGGTTTAGACATTATTGGCTGTGTGTTAAGTTATTTTGAAAGGACAGCAAATTTACACTGTTATACAAGCTGTACACTCACTACTTTACATTGTAGCAAAGTGTCATTTCTTCAGTGTTGTCACATGAAAAGATATAATAAAATATTTACAAAAATGTGAGGGATGTACTCACTTTTATGAGAAAAAAAATAAATAATATATATATATATATATATATATATATATATATATATATATATATATATATATATATAATATAATAATATACATATATTATAAATGTATAATAAATATAAAAAAAATTCCCACAATAATTTATAAGTCATGTTTTTTTTTTAAACTACTGTTTCTATTTAAGTATGAACAGACAAATATAACTCAACATCCAGTGAGGATGAGGACATTAAAATGATTTAGAAAGCACAACACCATCTCTAGTTAGTCACAACCCTTTTTACTAAAGGAATTAAGGAATTCTCTGCATTCAGTGTGTCTGTATGCGGAATCACACTTTGGAGAATGTGCATCTATCCTCATTTAACTATCATTTAAGAATACTGCCCTCTAGTGACAAAGTTGTTTAACCGTTTCCAACCCATTCAGAGTAAATATAATGTATTTAATTCATTCTCCGATGCCCAGATCCCAGTTCCTGCTATCCACCCGATAGTGAATGGCAAATATAAAGTTTAGCATTTTCTGATCTGTTGTATTTTTTTTTGTAAAGATTTTTTTTATCTCAAAGAAAAGTGACCAATTGTATTGATTGATTAATATATGACTGGAACATTATTGTATTCATTTTATATTATACATTACTGCATAATGGAAGCCTGATAGCAGACTGATGAGGTCTCATGCTCCTCTCTAAATGTCCTCATATATCTTCTGTAGGTTCTGTCTAAGCCGTTCCAGTGAGCAGGTTGAGGATTTTGCTTTGTTTTTCTGGGGAATAAAACAAGGAGCCAGTTTACTGTCCTTTAGGCTACTTTCACACTGGGGAGGACGGGCATCGGCGGTAAAGCGGTGCTATTTTTAGTGCCGTTTTACCTTAGTTTTAGCGCTAGGGGCCGAATAGCGAAAAGCTGTACACTTACTACTTTACATTGTAGCAAAGTGTTTTATAGATATAATATATATATATATATATATATATATATATATATATATATATATATATACATATATATAATTTTTTATTTTATTTTTTTAAATGGGGATAATCAAAAGCCTAACCTAAATCTAGACTAACAAAGTCACCTTTATAAGTAATTTAATTAAAGGTGCAGTCTCGGCCTGTGTATATAAGGATCCTGTAGCCAGAAATAATTTTCCCTGTTATCAGTTCACTTGAGACAGGGTCCTACAGACTACAAGGATGGAGGCATATAGCTGACAGTAACTAGGATTAGCAAAAACAGAACTACCAAAAATTCCCAAAGTCCTTTGATGTTAAAGTGCACAACCTATCATTTATGTTGAAACAATAAGAGCTTGCGATTGGGGCTCTGATAAAGAGCACAGCTATATAGAAACAAGAAAGAACCTATTACTGGCTGTTATAATGCCATTCTTTTATAGTGTGTTCAGTGTACTATGAATACATGTTCTCTTTTCACCAATTCAATTATAATTTTACCCACTGTGAAGAATTTTGCACCTACGCAACACAGCACTGAATAAACCTAGAGGAAAATGTTCTTTTAAATTCAACAAATATAAAACCCCAGATCTTGGGATAAAAACAATGCTAACTCGTACTCTTGCTGTCATTTGTGTTAGTATACACAAATGACAGCAAGGTTTGCAATTTCTTGGAAAAAATGATACAAGTTATAATGTTTTACTCTTTCCTGAATGTAATAGGGCCATGTATCAGTCATTTTTCTAGGCTGCTTTACTTCTCTTCTAAAATACAAATGTGATGTAAAAAGAGAAAATGATGACGCTAAATGTATTACTAAGAGGGGAAATTTAGAAGAAAGCAATACAAATTTCTCCAACCAGCACAGGGGAACAAATTAAATTTTAATCTTCTCCAATTTATAAGCTGATATTCCGCTGATGTTTCCTGTTCTTAGTGCGGAGCCCAGATGAGCACATCATTCACAGCCCTGTCCACCTGCTCAAAGAACATGGGAGTTGCAATCCACCTGCAATGTTAAAAAAAAATGTAAATTTCCCTTTCACGGTTGGAGGATTTGCCCACCAAGAACGAATATGAATACAGATCCAGTCTCTTCAGGGGTTTCTGACAGGTCCCCAGCAACCACATTAATCACTCAATAGTGATCAAACCATGATAGAGATATTCTTTCATCACCCAGCACACATTGCATCATACTCTTCACGCCTACAAATACTACTTTCTGACAAATATTTCAGTACTCCTCGTCCACACAATATTTTTTTCATACCTTTTGGAACACGCCTCCTGCTCAATGGCATACCAGAAAACCTCTCCTGCGCATAGTGCTCACTGCCATATCCTCTGGCACGCATTTCTTACACATATTGCTCGCTGCCATACCTTTCCCACTCCTTTTCTGCACATACTTCCCTTGTCACACCCTCCTGAACACCTGTCCTGCACATACTGAATGCTGTCATATCCTTCAGTACTTTTCTCCTACACATATTGCTCGCTGCCATACCTTTCCCACTCATCTTCTGCACAAACTTTCCTGTGTCATACCCTCCACAATTATGCTCTGCACATGCTTCCCTTGTCACACCCTCCGGAACACCTGTCCTGCACATATTGAATGCTGTCTTATCCTTCAGCACTTTTCTCCTACACATATTGCCCAATGTCATACTCTCCACTCTCTTTTTGTGCACATCCTGGCCCTTGTAAAATCCTACTCTAATCCTTTACATACTACCCACAGTCATACTATCCACACCTCTCTCCTGCACATACTGCCCCTTGTTATACCCTTTACATTCCTCTTTTTCACAAGCTGGCCCATGGTATACTTCATATTCCTCTCTTGCATATACTGGCCTTTGTTATCCCCTTCACTCTCCTCTCTTGCACACACTGGCCCTTGCCATAACCTCCACATTCCTTTCCTGCACACACTGACCCCTGTCATACACTCTATCGGGGGCGTAACTACAGGGGTCACCAGTGCAGATTCCCTGTACACCTGGATAGGATGGGTAACATATAGCGGAACCAATAACCTCTGTTATCCTCCTGCAGCCCCTGAAAGCCTGCTTCTCTTCCTCTCCATCCCGCATGCATTCAGCGGCTGCAGGAGGAAAATGGAGGCAATGGAGGGGATCAGTTCCTCTATATGCACCCCTTCTATCCAAGTCTGCTGTCCCAGAGCCCCTGTATGCTCCCCTGGCCCCCCTCATCTCCCAGCTACTGTGAGGGATGCTTTCAGGATGGGGAGTGGAGAAATGGACGGTAAATATGTAATTTACAGGCCCATTCCTTTTCAGAATGGACAGACTCGGGGATCGGTACCAATCACTGACTATGTCCATTCATAAATAAAGCATAATAATCTGTGTTTACGATGATTCAGTTTGTATACAAATAGAAAGCTCTGTTCCACACTCCTCTCCTGCACATATTGTCCCCGTCATACCTTCCATGCTCCTCTCCTGTACATACTGGGCCATGTCATGGCTTCCACACTCCTTTCCTGCACATACTGGCCCCTGTCACACCTCCCATACTGCTCTCCTGTACATACTGGCCCCTGCCATATCTTCCACACTCCTCTCTTACACATACTGGCCCCTGTCATACCTTCCACACTGCTCTCCTGTACATACTGGCCCATGTCATATCTTCCACACGCCTTTCCTACACATACTGCCCCCCTGTCATACCTTCCACACCCCTCTCCTGCACATATTGGCCCCTGTCATACCTTCCACACTGCTCTCCTGTACATACTGGCCCCTGCCATATCTTCCACACTCCTCTCTTACACATACTGGCCCCTATCATACCTTCCACACTGCCCTCCTGTACATAATGACCCGTCATATCTTCCACACTCATCTCCTACACATACTGGCCCCTGTCATACCTTCCACACTGCTCTCCTGTACATACTGGCCCCTGCCATATCTTCCACACTCCTCTCCTACACATACTGGCCCCTGTCATACCTTCCACACTGCCCTCCTGTACATACTGGCCCCTGTCATATCTTCCACACTCCTCTCCTACACATACTGTCCCCTGTCATATCTTCCACACTCCTCTCTTACACATACTGTCCCCTGTCATATCTTTCACACTGCTCTCCTACACATACTGTCCCCTGTCATACCTTCCACACTGCTCTCCTGTACATACTGGACCCTGTCATATCTTCCACACTCCTCTCCTACACATACTAGCCCCTGTCATACCTTCCACACTGCCTTTCTGTACATACTGGCCCGTCATATCTTCCACACTCATCTCCTACACATACTGACCCCGTCATACCTTCCACACCCCTCTCCTGCACATATTGGCCCCTGTCATACCTTCCACACTGCCCTCCTGTACATACTGGCCCCTGCCATATCTTCCACACTCCTCTCTTATACATGCTGGCCCCTGTCATACCTTCCACACTGCTCTCCTGTACATACTGGCCCCTGCCATATCTTCCACACTCCTCTCCTACACATACTGGCCCCTGTCATACCTTCCACACTGCTCTCCTGTACATACTGGCCCATGTCATATCTTCCACACGCCTTTCCTACACATACTGCCCCCCTGTCATACCTTCCACACCCCTCTCCTGCACATATTGGTCCCTGTCATACCTTCCACACTGCCCTCCTGTACATACTGGCCCCTGTCATATCTTCCACACTCCTCTTCTACACATACTGGCCCGTCATACCTTCCACACTGCCCTCCTGTACATAATGACCCGTCATATCTTCCACACTCATCTCCTACACATACTGGCTCCTGTCATACCTTCCACACTGCTCTCCTGTACATACTGGCCCCTGCCATATCTTCCACACTCATCTCCTACACATACTGTCCCCTGTCATACCTTCCACACTGCTCTCCTGTACATACTGGCTCCTGCCATATCTTCCACACTCCTCTCCTACACATACTGGCCCCTGTCATACCTTCCACACTGCCCTCCTGTACATACTGGCCCCTGTCATAACTTCCACACTCCTCTCCTACACATACTGTCCCCTGTCATATCTTCCACACTCCTCTCTTACACATACTGTCCCCTGTCATATCTTTCACACTGCTCTCCTACACATACTGTCCCCTGTCATACCTTCCACACTGCTCTCCTGTACATACTGGACCCTGTCATATCTTCCACACTCCTCTCCTACACATACTAGCCCCTGTCATACCTTCCACACTGCCTTCCTGTACATACTGGCCCGTCATATCTTCCACACTCATCTCCTACACATACTGACCCCCTGTCATACCTTCCACACCCCTCTCCTGCACATATTGGCCCCTGTCATACCTTCCACACTGCCCTCCTGTACATACTGGCCCCTGCCATATCTTCCACACTCCTCTCTTATACATGCTGGCCCCTGTCATACCTTCCACACTGCTCTCCTGTACATACTGGCCCCTGCCATATCTTCCACACTCCTCTCCTACACATACTGGCCCCTGTCATACCTTCCACACTGCTCTCCTGTACATACTGGCCCATGTCATATCTTCCACACGCCTTTCCTACACATACTGCCCCCCTGTCATACCTTCCACACCCCTCTCCTGCACATATTGGCCCCTGTCATACCTTCCACACTGCCCTCCTGTACATACTGGACCCTGTCATATCTTCCACACTCCTATCCTACACATACTAGACCCTGTCATACCTTCCACACTGCCCTCCTGTACATAATGACCCGTCATTTCTTCCACACTCATCTCCTACACATACTGGCCCCTGTCATACCTTCCACACTGCTCTCCTGTACATACTGGCTCCTGCCATATCTTCCACACTCCTCTCCTACACATACTGGCCCCTGTCATACCTTCCACACTGCCCTCCTGTACATACTGGCCCCTGTCATAACTTCCACACTCCTCTCCTACACATACTGTCCCATGTCATATCTTCCACACTCCTCTCTTACACATACTGTCCCCTGTCATATCTTTCACACTCCTCTCCTACACCTACTGGCCCCTGTCATATCTTCCACACGCCTCTCCTACACATACTGTCCCCTGTCATATCTTTCACACTGCTCTCCTACACATACTGTCCCCTGTCATATCTTCCACACTCCTCTCTTACACATACTGTCCCCTGTCATATCTTTCACACTCCTCTCCTACACCTACTGGCCCCTGTCATATCTTCCACACGCCTCTCCTACACATACTGTCCCCTGTCATATCTTTCACACTGCTCTCCTACACCTACTGGCCCCTGTCATATCTTCCACACGCCTCTCCTACACATACTGTCCCCTGTCATACCTTCCACACTGCTCTCCTGTACATACTGGACCCTGTCATATCTTCCACACTCCTATCCTACACATACTAGCTCCTGTCATACCTTCCACGCTGCCTTCCTGTACATACTGGCCCATCATATCTTCCACACTCATCTCCTACACATACTGGCCCCTGTCATACCTTCCACACTGCTCTCCTGTACATACTGGCCCATGTCATATCTTCCACATGCTTTTCCTACACATACTGCCCCCCTGTCTTACCTTCCACACCCCTCTCCTCTACATATTGGCCCCTGTCATACCTTCCACACTGCCCTCCTGTACATACTGTCCCCTGTCATAACTTCCACACTCCTCTCCTACACATACTGTCCCCTGTCATATCTTCCACACTCCTCTCTTACACATACTGTCCCCTGTCATATCTTTCACACTGCTCTCCTACACATACTGTCCCCTGTCATACCTTCCACACTGCTCTCCTGTACATACTGGACCCTGTCATATCTTCCACACTCCTCTCCTACACATACTAGCCCCTGTCATACCTTCCACACTGCCTTCCTGTACATACTGGCCCGTCATATCTTCCACACTCATCTCCTACACATACTGACCCCCTGTCATACCTTCCACACCCCTCTCCTACACATATTGGCCCCTGTCATACCTTCCACACTGCCCTCCTGTACATACTGGCCCCTGCCATATCTTCCACACTCCTCTCTTATACATGCTGGCCCCTGTCATACCTTCCACACTGCTCTCCTGTACATACTGGCCCCTGCCATATCTTCCACACTCCTCTCCTACACATACTGGCCCCTGTCATACCTTCCACACTGCTCTCCTGTGCATACTGGCCCATGTCATATCTTCCACATGCCTTTCCTACACATACTGCCCCCCTGTCATACCTTCCACACCCCTCTCCTGCACATATTGGCCCCTGTCATACCTTCCACACTGCCCTCCTGTACATACTGGACCCTGTCATATCTTCCACACTCCTATCCTACACATACTAGCCCCTGTCATACCTTCCACACTGCCCTCCTGTACATAATGACCCGTCATATCTTCCACACTCATCTCCTACACATACTGGCCCCTGTCATACCTTCCACACTGCTCTCCTGTACATACTGGCTCCTGCCATATCTTCCACACTCCTCTCCTACACATACTGGCCCCTGTCATACCTTCCACACTGCCCTCCTGTACATACTGGCCCCTGTCATAACTTCCACACTCCTCTCCTACACATACTGTCCCCTGTCATATCTTCCACACTCCTCTCTTACACATACTGTCCCCTGTCATATCTTTCACACTCCTCTCCTACACATACTGGCCCCTGTCATATCTTCCACACGCCTCTCCTACACATACTGTCCCCTGTCATACCTTCCACACTGCTCTCCTGTACATACTGGACCCTGTCATATCTTCCACACTCCTATCCTACACATACTAGCTCCTGTCATACCTTCCACGCTGCCTTCCTGTACATACTGGCCCATCATATCTTCCACACTCATCTCCTACACATACTGGCCCCTGTCATACCTTCCACACTGCTCTCCTGTACATACTGGCCCATGTCATATCTTCCACATGCTTTTCCTACACATACTGCCCCCCTGTCTTACCTTCCACACCCCTCTCCTGTACATATTGGCCCCTGTCATACCTTCCACACTGCCCTCCTGTACATACTGTCCCCTGTCATATCTTCCACACTCCTCTCCTACACATACTGGCCCCTGTCATACCTTCCACACTGCCCTCCTGTACATACTGACCCGTCATATCTTCCACACTCATCTCCTACACATACTGGCCCCTGTCATACCTTCCACGCTGCTCTCCTGTACATACTGGCCCCTGCCATATCTTCCACACTCCTCTCCTACACATACTGGCCCGTCATACCTTCCACACTGCCCTCCTGTACATACTGGCCCCTGTTATATCTTCCACACTCCTCTCCTACACATACTGTCCCCTGTCATATCTTCCACACTCCTCTCCTATACATACTGTCCCCTGTCATATCTTTCACACCGCTCTCCTACACATACTGGCCCCTGTCATACCTTCCACACTGCTCTCCTGTACATACTGGCCCCTGCCATATCTTCCACACTCCTCTCCTACACATACTGGCCCGTCATACCTTCCACACTGCTCTCCTGTACATACTGGCCCCTGTTATATCTTCCACACTCCTCTCCTACACATACTGTCCCCTGTCATATCTTCCACACTCCTCTCCTATACATACTGTCCCCTGTCATATCTTTCACACTGCTCTCCTACACATACTGTCCCCTGTCATACCTTCCACACTGCTCTCCTGTACATACTGGCCCCTGTCATATCTTCCACACTCCTCTCCTACACATACTGGCCCCTGTCATACCTTCCACACTGCCCTCCTGTACATACTGGCCCATCATATCTTCCACACTCATCTCCTACACATACTGGCCCCTGTCATACCTTCCACACTGCTCTCCTGTACATACTGGCACCTGTCATATATTCCACACTCCTCTCTTACACATACTGGGCCCTGTCATACCTTCCACACTACTCTCCTACACATACTGGCCCCTGTCATACCTTCCACACTGCTCTCCTGTACATACTGGCCCGTCATATCTTCCATACTCCTCCCCTACACATACTGGCCACTGTCATATCTTCCACACTCCTCTCCTACACATATTGGCCTTTTTCATGCCTTCCACACTCTTGTACATACTGGCCCCATCATACACATACTCCTATACATACTTGTTCCCAGCATACATTCCTCACTCCTCTCCTGTACATACTGGCCCCATCATGCTTTCCACACTCCTCTCCTGCACATGCTGGCCCCTCTGTCATACTTTCACAATCCTCTTCTGCACATACTGGCCTCTGTTATACCTTCCACACTCTTCTCCTACACAACCTCTGTCAAACCCTCCGTACTCCTCTTTTGCTTAAAGCGGGAGTCCGCCGTTTAAAAAAAAAAAAAAAGCCAGCAGCTACAAATACTGCAGCTGCTGACTTTTAAAATAATGACACTTACCTGTCCAGCGCGCCCGCGATGTCGGCACCCGAAGCCGATCTCTCGATCGTCTCTCGGGTGCTACTGCCGCCATCTTGGGTATTGGAATCAGGAAGTGGAGCCTTTCGGCTTCATTTCCCGGTTCCCTACTGCGCGAGTCGTGCTGCGCAATAAGGATGGTCCCCGATGTCTCTGGGATCCGTGTGTTTCCCAGCAGGCAGCGGGGGACCTTCGGAAAGGGGTGTAGATTCTGCGGAAAGGGGCGTACCTTCTGCAGAATCTACGTCGGAAGTGGGTGCAGATACCTGTACTGTACAGGTACCTGCACCCCCCTTCCCCCTGAAAGGTGCCAATTGTGGCGCCGGAGGGTTCCAATGAGCGGAAGGTCCACTTTAGGGTGGACCTCCGCTTTAAACTTGCAATCCTTTTCATGTGTTTTTTGGGCCTAATAAACAGTTTTCTTCTGCTCTCATCCTCTTCTACTCCTACCCAGAAGCTTGCATTCATGTGCACAGAGGCTTGCAAAACACTTAAAAACACGCATATACTAAGTGTGAATGCAGGCTTAGAAAAGGTTTACTGCAAGAATCCACCTTAAGGGTAATATTTACACTTCACAAAACCTGCAAGCATACCTCCCAACCGTCCCTGAACGGCCGGGATTGTCCGGCAAACTGAAGGCTGTCCCACAGATGCAGGTAGAATCCCACATTCTGGTTTTCTCACAGTGTGAAAACCTCTGATTTGATCTTCTGGTTGTTGTTCATCGTGGTGATTGGCTGCAGCTCATAGCAACCATCCTTTACTGGCCACTCACTCTGTTCTGTGGGGGCGGGGTCAGATGCTGAAAACGAGCAGGCAGGTGAGTGTGTGCCTGATAGAAAAGTTGCTAGAGTATAGACAATCTGTGGCAGTGTCTTGGCAGATGGCAGACTGATTTCCGGTGAAGCCTATGCCCAGAATCCGATCAGATCATTGGAAGACAGAAGCTCGGCTCAGACTGCAGACACAAAGCACCACTCGTTCTCCTGTCTCCTTCATCTCTATACAGGTCTCTGCAGCAGGAGATGAGGACAGTGAGTGTGCTGAGAACGGGGAAGTGTTCTGTATTGTCTAAATCTGAATTGCATAGATTATACTTTCTCTCCTGAGCCCTCTATCCTGAATCCTGAGGTCTCTCTGTGCACCCCCCATCCCATTCTTAGGTCTCTCTGTGCACCCCTCCCCCCCATCCTTAGGTCTCTCTATGCCCCTCCATCCCATCCCAAGGTCTCTCTGCGCACCCCCCATCCCATCTCATCCTGAGGTCTCTCTGTGCACCCCCATCCCATCGCTTCCCATCCTGAGGTCTCTCTGTGCACCCCCCATCCCTTCCTGAGGTCTCCCTGTGCACCCCCTATCCCATCCGATATCATCCTGAGGTCTCTCGGTGCTCCCCCATCCCATCACTTCCCATCCTGAGGTCTCTCTGTGCACCCCCCATCCCATCCTGAGGTCTCTCTGTGTACCCCCCATACCATCCTGAGGTCTGTCTGTGCCCCCCCATTCAATCCCATCTCATCCTGAGGTCTCTCTGTGCACCCCCCATCCCATCCTGAGGTCTCCCTGTGCACCCCCTATCCCATCCGATATCATCCTGAGGTCTCTCGGTGCTCCCCCATCCCATCACTTCCCATCCTGAGGTCTCTCTGTGCACCCCCCATCCCATCCTGAGGTCTCTCTGTGTACCCCCCCATACCATCCTGAGGTCTGTCTGTGCCCCCCCATTCAATCCCATCTCATCCTGAGGTCTCTCTGTGCTCCCCCATCCCATCGCTTCCCATCCTGAGGTCTCTCTGTTCACCCCCATCCTATCCTGAGGTCTCCCTGTGCACCCCCCATACCATTCTGGGGTCTCTCTGTGCCCCCTCATCCCATCCCAAGGTCTCTCTGTGCACCCCCCATCCCATACCATCTCATCCTGAGGTCTCCCTGTGCTCCCCATCCCATCGCTTCCCATTCTGAGGTCTCTCTGTGCACCCCCCATCCCATCCTGAGGTCTCTCTGTGCACCCCCCCATACCATCCTGAAGTCTTTCTGTGCCCCCCCATCCCATCTCATCCTGAGCTCTCTGTGCACCCCCATCCCATCTGATCTCATCCCGAGGTCTCTCTGTGCACCCCCATCCCATCGCTTCCCATCCTGAGGTCTCTCTGTGCACCCCTCATACCATCCTGAGGTCTCTCTGTGCCCTCCCATCCCATCCTGAGGTCTCTCTGTGCACCCCCCATCCCATCCCATCTCATCCTGAGGTCTCTCTGTGCTCCCCCATCCCATCGCTTCCCATCCTGAGGTCTCTCTGTGCACCCCCCATCCCATCCTGAGGTCTTTCTGTGCCCTCCCATCCCATCCTGAGCTCTCTGCGCACCCCCCTTCCCATTCAATCTCATGCTAAGGTCTCTCTGTGCACCCCCCATCCCATCCTGAGGTCTCTCTGTGCACCCCCCATACCATCCTGAGGTTTTTCTGTGTCCCCCATCCCATCCTGAGGTCCCTCTGTGCGCCCCCCCATCCCATTCTGAGGTCTCTCTGTACATCTGTGCACCCTCATCCCATCCAATCCTGAGGTCTCTCTGTGCAACCCCCATCCCATCTCATCCCATCCTGAGGTCTCCCTGTCCACCCCGTCCCATCCTGAGGTCTCTCTATGCACCCCCCACCCCCACCCTGAGGTCTCTCTGTGCACCCCTCCCCTATGCCATCCCACCCTGAGGTCTCTCTGTCTACCCCATCCCATCCCATCCTGAGGTCTTTCTGTCCGCCCCATCCCATCCTGTGGTCTCTCTGTGCACCCCCATCCCCTTCTGAGGTCTCTCTGAACATGAGGTGCCATTCAGTGCACTGTGTGTCTTCAGAGGTCAGGATGTATTCACAAACATAAGAGTTTTTGAGTCCAACTGGATTCAATGAGGTAACATTCCATAGCTCTCAACTGTTACTGATTGTGAGGGAATGTCCCTCATTCGGAACATTGTCCCTCTTTCCTCCTCATTTGTCCATAATTTTGGTCTGATCTATATATTGTATATTAAATGCACTACTTATCTTTCAAAAAAGTGTCCCAGTGCTAAACCTCTTATCCAATTTCTAAATTGCTGCATTTATAAATTCCAAAAGCCAATATAAAGGAATAGTAATGATAAAAAGAACTTGTGGGTTTAACCAATCTTTTTTTTTTTTTTTTGGCACAATTCTCCTTTAAGGGGGGCGTGGTAGGGTGTGTGTCCTATGTCTACCTAATTTTGCTAATAGGTGTCCCTCATTCCCATCCCAGAAAATTGGGAGGTATGCTGCAAATATTCTACAGCCAAACTATTTCGTTTCTACAAATACCAGAGAAGCAAAAGTCCAGGGTGAATATGGTCAGATGGGCCAGGCTGACATTTTATTTTTTTAACCACTTGCTTTCTGGGCACTTAAACCCCCCTCCTATGCAGACCAATTTTCAGCTTTCAGTGCTGTCGCACTTTGAATGATAATTGCGCGGTCATACAACACCATACCCAAATAAAAATTTTATCATTTTTTTCTTCCAAATTGAGCTTTCTTTTGGTGGCATTTGATCACCTCTGTGATTTTTATTTTTTGCTAAAAAAATGTAAAAAAAAACTAATTTAAAAAAAAAAAAATTTTGTTATAAAATTTTAAAACAGGTAATTTTGTCCGTCATTGATGTACGCTGATGAGGCAGCAGTGATGGGCACTGATAGGTGTCAGTGATGGGCACTGATGGGTGGCAGTGATGGGTACTGATCGGTTACACTGATCGGCAGCACTTCTATGTGGCACTGATTGGCACCACTGGAGGGCATTGATAGGTGGCACTTGTGGGCATAGATAGGTGGCACTTGTGGGCATTGATAGGTGGCAATTGTGGGCATTGATAGGTGGCACTTGTGGGCACTTTCAGGTTAAATTTATGAGGCATAATTGCCTCTTCATTCCGGGGACCGATGATCCCTTTAGGCTGAGCCAGTGATCGGCTTTTTTTTTTCTCCTCTGCTGTCAGCGTGAGGAGAAAAAAAAAAACGATCACTGAACTTTTGTTTTGATCATGTGATCAGCTGTAATTGGCTGACAGCTGATCACATGGTAGGGGGCTGGGACCGGCCCTTTACTCAGATCGGTGATCACCCAAGTCTCAGTGACTCGGTGATCACAGCGTGCTCCGAGCGCGCGCAGGGAGCGTGCACAGGGGAAGTCACATCCGCGGCCATTCGGCCATAGTGCGGATGTCAGATTGTTAAATAAACTATACATTCTTATTGAGGTTACTCTCTTTAGATAAGAAATATATTTTTTGTTAGTACAGTATGTTTTTTTCCCCTTATTATGAATGATGATATGGAAGAAGGAAATGCACTAGGTGGATTTTGCTCTATGATAGATCTTTATAATAAGAAGAGATTAACTCATGGATATTCAATAGCCATGAAGCTACAGCATATTAAGTGAAGTAAAACCAAGCACAAGCTTTAAAGCAGTTCTTAACCAGAGGTATCCCTATCCTTTGGGGGTATGGAAACCAAATGAGGGGGGTATGGGACTCAAAATGGAGAAATCGACTTGATGTTTCAGATGACATGTGAGTAACAGTCAGTAACTGTACTCTAATTTCATATTTTTATTGCACAAAATAAAAGCAACTTATCCACTAGTTTTCTGTGTATTTGTAATTTGTCGTTTTTATGTTAATATGATGAAAAACCTTAGGATTTCCTTTCAGCTGTTCTGATCCTGGCCATACATATTTAATGTAATCCAACCTATTGGTAACTTTTGAAGGCATACTGGTATCTTATAAGATTGGTGATGATGATCTTGACAGTGTGGCAAAGGCTGTCTGTAATCCTAATGGGGTCTGCAATTTTAAAACAGTTAAGAGTTTGTTACCCCAACACTTAATGTTCCTGATATGTTCCTGCTGTAGCATGTACTTGTATGAGAAAGTATCCTATTCTTCTTGTATTGCTTCTTTTATGCAAACTCCCTGGTGTTCCTGCCAGTCCCTCTGCTTTCCTATTAAAAACTGCCACACTAAGCAGAAGACACCATAGTCAATTCTCTAGCTATGCTGGGAACTTAGTGTGCTCTCCTCCCATGATCACGCCTGTCCTGACACAACCCCCCCACCACCACCACTGCACAGTCATTCACTGGGAATCCCAGTGAGCTGCTGCTTCTCCTCCCCCAGCTCTTATGCAGCTGAGAACAGAGGGAATGTGATCACCTATAAGGAGGAAAAGGTATGTATCTTTTTTTTATATCTGTACAAAAATATTTTGGCTTTCATTTCTATTTTAGGCCCCTTTCACACGGATGGACGTCTATCCGTTTTTCTTCCATCCGTCAAAGGACAATAATGCATTCCTATGGGCAAACGGATGACCATCCATTACCATCCGTTAACCTCCGCTTCCGTTTTTATCCATTTTTTTTAACGTACAAGGCTACGTCCAGATCCATCAAAACGGATATTAACTGGCAATGTCCGTCAACGTCTGAACAGTTAAGATCCTTTTTAGAAAAATAATTAAAAGTTCATACTTTGACAAACAAAAAAAAAACAAAGTGAAAAATCCTTTATTTTAAAAGGGTTAGGCTGGGTTCACACTGCTGCGGGGGGAGATCCGGATGTGATTCGCACCGCAAATCACATCCGATATCCGTAGCGATGCGAGTACAGCCATACAGATAGTATGGCTGAATTCGCATCGCTCCCGCAGCAAACTCGCATGGGACCCTTTTTTTGGTCCGCAACAGAATCGGATCGCATAGGGGTTCACACCATGCGATCTGATTCCTGTGCGAGTCGGCAGATCGCACTGCGATATGCGGACGGATCTGGGGGTGTCATTAACATATCATTGACACTCCCAGCCGTCCGCATAGGGCAGTGTGAACTGCCGGCGGGAGGTGTGCGATGCGGGAAAACGCTGCGGATTCGCGGCGTTCCCGCATCGCAGCGGTGTGAACCTGGCCTTATGCAGAATAATACAACTAAAACTGTTTTGAAAATATCATGTGCATTTGTGTCTTTTTATGCTATCAAAACACAATGAAATAACCAAATTAATGAATTAATACATTTCATTTGCACTGCATTATTTATATATTTTGTTACTGCCGTGGAACTTCTCCTGATGGAGATAGAAAGTAGTCTGCAAATTGTTCACGCCTGGCAATGTAGGATGGGAGGAGCAATGCTTTCTGGGTAATTTCCTTAAAGGCACAGAAACTGCTGTAAATGGATGATAACGGATACAAAAACGGATGAAAAAACGTATTTAAACGTGTACATTAATGGATGAAAATAGATATTAACGTCAATAAAAGACAGATGAAAACGCAGATTAATGGAACAGAAGATGGATGAAGCAACGGATAAGAACTGATACGCTTTTAACGTGGCTAAACTGATGGTGCCTGTGTGAAAGGGGCCTTAAAGCGGGAGTCCACTGGGACTCCGCGTTTTTTTTTTTTTTTTAAAAGCCAGCAGCTACAAATACTGCAGCTGCTGACTTTTAAATAGTGACACTTACCTGTCCAGCGCGCCCGCGATGTCGGCACCCGAAGCCGATCGCTCGCTCGTGCTGCCGCCATCTTGGGTATGGGAATCAGGAAATGGAGCCTTTCGGCTTCATTTCCCGGTTCCCTACTGCGTATGCGCGAGCCGCGCGGCGCAATCCGGACGGTCCCCGCTGCCTCTGGGAGCTGTGTGTTTCCCAGCAGGCAGCGGGGCACTTGCTGAAGGGGGCGGGCGCTTGCGGAAAGGGGCGTAACGTACGCCCCTTTCCGCAGAGAGCTAGCCCGGAAGTGGGTGCAGTTACCTGGATTATCCAGGTAACTGCACCCCCCTCCCCCCTGAAAGGTGCCGATTGTGGCGCCGGAGGGGAGGGGGATTCCGATGAGCGGAGGTCCATTTTAGGATGGACCTCCGCTTTAAACTGAATGGGGTTGTTTTACAAGGTGATCATTTACAATAACTTCAAGAACCCCTGCTTTAAAGAGTTACTTCCAAAGTTATTTCCAAAGCCAGCTTTTTACGGTAACTAGCAAATCACTATGTTTATGAAACCTGTTTAAGAATGAAATGAATAATCCTGTATCTTACGAGCAAAATATCTATCTAGAAAACATTTGCTCCTATTTTTTTTTAGAAGGCATGCATGTGCTTTGAAGGAAAAAGGCAGATGCGTTTACATAAGATCTACTTTTGAAATGTGCACTTTGACCAGTTATTTTGATAATTGCTGGTAAAATGTCAATCCTTCTACAGTTATGACCTTACACCTAAATTCAACAATTTGTCTGTTTGTTGAAGGTAAGAGTTTAAATAGCGTTAAGAGGCTCAGAAGATTAGCCCTGTCCAAGGTGCTAAAGGCTCTTGTGACTGCTGAAAATGTGCATATGAACGTGCTCTATCCTGTGCACAGAGCCGCCTGCATCAACTCCAGCCATCATCAGGGCTTTCCCAGAGCTACTATTACCGGCTCATCCATACGATCCTTTGTGACTACAGCCCTAGCCAAAGCAATTTGCTAATAAAACTTGCCCAACATACACATATACACCTCAATATGCACACATGCATCACATTCACTCTTAAATAATGAAACCTGAAAAAAAATCATTTCTTTGCTGTCTGTGTTCTCTTATACTCAGTAATACTAAGCTCTTCAGATATACCAGATATGAATTTATCATGGGTAACAATGAGCTTGGTTTATCAGTCTGTTTAAATCGTTTCTAAAACCTTAAGGCTTTTTTTTTTTTACCTTAATACATTCTTTGCATCAAGGTAAAAAACCTTCTGTGCTACAGTATCACCCCCTCGGCGCCCTTTACTTACCTGAAACCGATTTCGACCCATCGTGTACCCAAGAGCAGCGACTTTCTTCAGCCTCTTCCTCCTCACATGGCAGGATGATAGCAGTGGGGGCCATCGGCTCCCGCTGTTGTCACTCAAACTCTGTGACATTAGAACAAGGCTGAACTGTACTGTTTGTGTCTATAGATGCAGACAGGGCAGCTAGGGAACAAGCCTGCACGAGTGACCTCCATAGAAGCTTTCTATGGGGACACTTGCCGTTGCCGAAGAGGTGGAGCCAGTTGTACCAGCTGGGGGATCCCAGAAGAGGATCGGGGCTGCTCTGTGAAAAACCACTGCACAGCAGAGCAGGTAAGTATGGTATGTTTATTATATACATTAAAAAATAAAGCTTTACAATCATCCAAATAATAATTGTCACACAGAAATGGTATGTCCATATACACATGTACTGTATATCCAAGATATAAAATGGTCCACCCAAATCTGATATTTCTTTTTGGGGTAGATTCCAGCGGGGTCAAGGTTGAATTACTGCATCTGCTTACATTAAAGCGGGAGTCCGCCGGGAGTTCCGCCGTTTTTTTTTTTTTTTTAAAGCCAGCAGCTACAAATACTGCAGCTGCTGACTTTCAAAATAAGGACACTTACCCGCCCAGCGCGCCCGCAATGTCGGCACCCAAAGCCGATCTCTCGATCGTCTCTCAGGTGCTGCCGCCGCCATCTTGGGTATGGGAATCAGGAAGTGGAGCCTTTCGGCTTCATTTCCCGGTTCCCTACTGCGCATGCGCGAGTTGCGCTGCGCAATAAGGATGGACCCGCTGCCTCTGGGATCTGTGTGTTTCCCAGCAGGCAGCGGGGGACTTTCGGAAAGGGGCGTAATCTATGCCCCTTTCCGCAGAGAGCTATCCCGGAAGTGGGTGCAGATACCTGTACTGTACAGGTACCTGCACCCCCTTCCCCCCTGAAAGGTGCCAATTGTGGCGCCGGAGGGGGGGGGGAATCCAATGAGCGGAAGGTCCACTTTAGGGTGGACCTTCGCTTTAATCAATAACTTTGGTGTGAGGTCTCTGTACAGAAGTGCTCATTTCCATCTACCTGCTGCAGTCACTGCAAAGAGACCCCACTTTACAGCCCAATTTGCAGAATGCAGCAGGAGCAATGAGTCTCCACAACATGAATTTGGGCAGTATTATTACAGTTTCAAAGAAATACAATTAGTGATTGGGGGATTCCATTTGTAGATGTCTTCATGATGAGGTATGAGTGTGCCACCCCACAAAATAAAAAATTAATTTGGTAGCACTGTAACCTTACTTTTCAGGCTTCGGCCTCTGTTACATATTATCTGAATGACTGTTCTTATTTGGTACTGACAACTGTTTGCTGTTGCATTTTCCAATGTATTCTTGAAATCCTTTAATAAAACATACAATAAGTAAGTAAATTGCTGCTTTATAAATACCTGTAATAAATTAAAAAAAATAATACATAATAAAAATATGTATATAAGCACATAATAAAAGAAAATAATTGTGGTATCCCAGGCCAGGAAATTTCCACTAGATTTCATGGGAGGGGTTACAGTGCAAAAAACTTGGATGGATTCAGAATGCCCAATGTGGGGATGGCTATAGTGCAGTTTTTTCTTTTTGCAGCTCAAGATTGCAGATGATGCCCACTGTACACTGTGGTGTTCTCCGATTCACTCTTCCAGCATGTCATTTTATTCCACTACTGGCTCTCCTTTAGGGATGTTCTGCTCTCCTCTTTACGCTGCTCCCCAGGGCTCAGCTTACAGAAAAGCTGTGCTCCTATTTTTTTTAGAAGACATGTGCTTTGAAGGAAGAGGGCAGATGCATTCAAATGAGGTCTACTTTTGAAATGTGCACTTTGACCAGTTATTTTGATAATTCCTGGCAAAATGTCAATCCTTCTAAAGTTATGACCTTACACCTAAATTCAACAATTTTTTTGTTGAAGGTAAGAGTTTAAATAGTGTTAAGAGGCTCAGAAGATTAGCCCTGTCCAAGGTGCTAAAGGCTCTTGTGATTGCTGAAAATGTGCATATGAACGTGCTCTATCCTGTGCACAGAGCCGCCTGCATCAACTCCAGCCATCACCAGGGCTTTCCCAGAGCTGCTTTATTATCAGCTCATCCATACGATCATTTGTGGCTACTTTGTGGCAACCCAAGCCAGGAAATTTCCACTAGATTTTATGAGAGGGGCTGCAGCGCAAAAAACTTGGACAAAGAGGGATTCAGAACGCCCAATGTGGGGATGGCTATAGTGCAGTTTTTTGTTTTTGCAGCTCCAGATTGCAGATGATGCCCACTGTACACTGTGGCGTTCTCCCATTCACACTTCCAGCATTTCATTGTATATCACTTTTCCCTCTCCTTTAGGGATGTCCTGCTCTCCTCTTCACTCTGCTCCCCAGGGCTCAGCTTACAGAAAACGGATGCTGGCCCTTCCAAGGATAGTGCTATTGAATAGTTGCTGGCCTCTGGCTAAAGTGTGGCCTTCTCAAGAGCGATGACACCCCTTCACCCATACTTCATCTTTAGGCTGCGTTCGCACCACGCGGCTTAGCTGAACACAAGGCTGCTGGTGTGTGCTCGCAGAAACAGTGCTATCGCACCAATCCTGACACTCTGTTTCCTTTTTTGAAATGTAAATGTGACATTTTATAACGTTGTAATCCCACCGTAACATTGTGATGTGGTAGTTTGTGTCAGTACCCGCTGTACTAAAAACAAAGTATTGCACACATTATTTTTAGTCACCACTGCAATGCACACCATAGGAAACAAGGCTTTTGGCCTTGCCATTAGGTGGTAGATGTGTATGGATACAATTTAGTGAGACTTTAAGATGAACAGATTGATAGTGAGGTTTAGATTAAGGAAAGACAGAGAACTAAAGAAGAGCTTTGCACTGCTATATTTTCCCTGCAACCTCTGTTTGTGGCTGCTCCTGCACATAAAGTGCTGACACAATTCGGCTGGATCGATTCGTAGCCAGTTTCAATATTTTTCATGGGATTAGTGGAGAAGGCATAAAGTGCATCTGCAATAGCAGTTTTTTTTTTCTAAAAAAAAAAACAATATTTTGGGGCTACCACTTCTGCCAGTCAAGCAACCTAAAAACAATTTCTTCCATTTGGTACTGATATGAATCAAATGAAAGATTAGGGTTATGCTGCTGTCTGTAATTACTTTGTCAACTATATGCTGCCAAAATACACTGTGGGTTTGATTTACTAAAGGCCAATAGGCGGTGCAATTTGCAAGTGCATTGCACTCTGCTAGAGCATTTTCTCTAGAGCTTAGTTAATGAGATGAAGTGTCACTTTGCAAAGAATACCCAATCACATGCACAGAAAAATAAAATGTTTTTGCTTGCACATAATTGGATGTTGGAAGTCAGAAGAGCTTCCCCTCCAGGCTCTAGAGAAAATTCCTTTGCAGAATGCAACTGTACCTGCAAGGTGCACAGTCTATTTGCCTTTAGTAAATCAACCCCACTGTCCCAGAATATCCCTTAAAACTATACTGGTACCAAAATACAGTGTACCAATTGTGTAAGAATTCCTCAACCCCATTGAAAGACTTTTTTTCAAAGCCGCCCTTGAAATTGCCCAAACAGGACCTTGACCCCACTGTAATTTTTAATTTTTTTAATTTGCACCATTGACACAGGCTCTCCATATCAGTGGCAGTTTCCTTTGCCTTTTCTTTTGCAATTGCTTAACTGTTAGGCCCTGTTCACAACGGCGTGAATTGTCATGTGATTTGACAGTTCCAAATCTCATAACAAATCGCATGCCATTGTCTGCAATTGAACCGTTCAAACTGCCATGATTCATGTCGCAGCGACTTTGAAAAATTTTCCTGCACTACTTTTTGCCCCAAATCGCACTGATGTGAAGCAGCACAGTTTCAAAGCCGCACCGGTGTGAACAGGGGCTTAGTTTCGATAATAACTAGAATTTAGGAGCAAGATTGGAGGACAGGAGCATGTTCAAGAGGCAGGCTGTGATTGGGTGGGGCTAGGAGGAAAGCTGAAACTCAAAGGCATGGCGTCTTATTAGACTATGAAATACAGGTATGCTGTGTGTCTGCACAATGTCCTGTACCTCTGATTAACCAGCCAAAGGAAGCAAACCAATCACACAAGAAAGGATCAGCTTTCCATTGTCAGTTTATTAGGATGTTAGAGACTGTGATTTGTAAAGTAGACATATGTAAACACACAAATAAGATAAAGATAATAATTTAGTGTAACATACACTTTAACTGGCAATGATGTTACTAGCGTAAGGGCTTGTTTACAACAGATGCTTTCAGGCGCATTTTTTAAATGCTTCATGAACACAAGTACTGTAAAAAGAATGTCTTCCAGTCATCCTAAGTCACACCCCTGCCTTCAGTTTCAGTGCTTTCAAAGTATAGCACAACCTTTTTTGCACAAAAACACATGTAAATACATGTAAATGCAAGAGAGCACATTAAAGTAGACTATAGGCAAAACTCTTTTTTTTTATTTTCTATAGAGCAAGGGAGGGTTATAAGCCCTGTCAATTTTTTTTTCCCCAATCTGCGTCCCATTGCAGAGATTTCCCTTCACTTCCTATCACTTCCTATCCAATAGCCAAACAGGAAGTGAGCGGAAATTACTGCAAATTAACAGGAATTATTTGGGGACCCTCAAGTGACCAGAACTAGTGTCCCCTTAGGAAGAAGATTTACCCATTATTACTTTTCTGGGGACATCCAAAAATTTGGGATTTTCTTTTACTTTCACTTTCAATGATAATGGTAAACAGGAAGAAACAGAGAGGGTGATTGGCGACATTTAAAATTTCTACAGGTTACCAGTTTTGAGTTACAGAGAAGGTCTAGAGCTAGAATTATTGCTCTTGCTTTAACAATCACGGCAATACATCATATGTGTGGTTTGAACACTGTTTTCATATGCTGGCGCAACTTACGTATGCTTTCGCTTCTGGGTGTGAGCTTGGTGGGACGGGGCATTTTACCTTTTATTTTTTATTTTTACACTGTCCTTTAAAAAAAATAAAAAATTTGGGGTAATTTTTATTCCTATTACAAGGAATGTAAACAACCCTTGTAGTAGAAAAAAAGCATGACAGGACCTCTTAAATGTGAGATCTGGTGTCAAAAAGAACCCAGACCTCAGAATTACACTAAAATGCAATAAAAAAATAAAAATTCCCCTTTAAGAGCGTTGGGTGGAAGTGGCGTTTGACATATCAGGGCAAACAGTCACTGGTCCCATGATTGCAGAAGCCAAAAAACTAAATTTGCTAGCATCCTATGTTAGGAGGGTGCTATACTAGCATAAAATAGGCTAACATCATTTGAAATATGTCAGCTTCATGTTTCAAAAATCTTAAACTGTATGATTAATTACATTGGTATATTCATGTTACCTTTGATAAATGCATTCCAGAAATGGTTACCTGGATAGATAGGGCTTAAAACATTCATCAGCCCTCAGATGACACCTCCAGCTTCTACAGGACCACAGGTAATATAACTGAGAATAACACCATGTCCCTATTTCCTTCATATTCCCTAAGGATTATCTATAATATAATGAGATTGTTTGCAAAGACAGATGAAATGAATTACAGGACTAGCACAATACCCTCCTATGTAGAGGCAATGGGGTCCAGTGGCAGTATTTTTCCCTGCACAATATATCTACCAGGGTAGAAAGACAAAAGGAATAAAAATACTTAGCAGATGTCTTTTAAACAGGCTGGTGTGGCAAAATGCGCTACTGTATGTGTCTGTTCAGGACAATATAGGAATATCTTGCATAAAATCAGTAGCAAAAAAGAAACATTATTTAAAATGTATATATAGCAAAAAACAAAATTGTAATATATTGTAGGGTACAAGTCTTTTGGATATGATTGCTGTGTTCATTTTTCAGGTTTTTTTCTTTATTTCTATCTGGAGATGTCTCCAGTAACACACAAAGGTGACACTCACTCACTGTACTATAAGAGTGGAGGAGCAGTGTTGCCACCCTAGGCTGCTCTCCTGGTTTGGACTACAAATCCCTCCTTATCTCCATAGGAAGACGTTACAGTATTTTATAGTTCACAGAAGATATTGGGAAAAGTGATAACATTTTTTGATATATTAGTTTAGTGCACCAAAAGGTCGAAGAATTAGAAATAGGTATTTTTCTTTACAAAGGCTCTTAGCCCAAAAAATAAAAAAATAATGCAGCCACCACACCTAAACATCCAAGTTAACAAATGTGGAATCTGTAAGCAGATTCCTGCATACAATATAAAATATGAAAATTCAGTTTACATGATGATAGAAGAGGAAAGAGCAGCAATGGGGTGTGGGGTGCCTACTTATTGGGAAGATTACCTACGGTATAAATAAATATCATATAGACTTAAACTATTGGAGTATAGCATTAAACTCCTTGTCTGCCTGTTAACCCCCCTGGCGGTGATCCTGAGTCTAGCTCGGGTTGGGATTTTACTATCATAAGCGGTAACCCCGAGCCAGACTCGAGATCGCATCGCTGGATGCAGGGAGGACACGGAGAAGTTACTTACCTTGTCCCCTGGATCCAGCGATGTCCCCCCGCTGTGTGTGCGAGCCGTCCTCCGCTCAATTTACACAGCGCCGAATGCCCCCGAGCTCCGTTCCCTGTGACATTACGGTGCACGGGAGCAGATATCGGCGCCAAATTCGTAAAAGTACACAAAACACACACAGTACTGTAATCTTACAGATTTCAGTACTGTATAAAAAAATTACACACACCCTTTGTACCTAGTGGTCTGTGCAATGCCCTGCATGCACTTTTATATTATAAATAATGTTTTTTCTGCCTGGAATTTGGAGATTGCCCATAGCAACCAGAAAGTGTCCCTTTTTCAGTGTTTTAGGATTTGATTACATTATTGAATATGTTATTATTATTTATTATATTATAAACTTTATCATACCCGGGATGTCTGCTAGACTCTGGTTTGAACAGATTTAAGAGAGTTATTCCTAAGAATTACAGGACTACAATATAAAACGCCAAATTTCCATGCAAAATAATTGTACCGCTTTCAGCACCTAAAACCAGAATGAATCATACCGCCAGGGAGGTTAATGGGCATCTGCCAAACAGTAATCACACTCGAAAACTATCAACTGTTTCTACTCCTAGGGAATTGTGGGAAAATTAATGGAATGGGATGAATAGATCGTCCCTGTATGTCCCTATGGACATCCAACCCACTGTTCATTATATACAAACAACCATGTAGGGTGATACATTTAGTTGGCATGCTGCTGTTGCTAGTCTATCAGCTATCATCAGTGTTTTTCACCATAATTAAATGACAGAAATTGCCTTCTAAAAGGGACACTAAGCCCTGGTTCACACTGGAGTGTCAAAGCGCATGTGAAATCGGCAGCAATTGCTGTCAATGGCACTGTCCTAATCGGTGTAACACCGCATCTGCGGCACTCCACCGATTTAAAAAAGTAGTTTCTGTACTTCTTTTTGCGATTTTGAGCTGCGATTTACATTCACATCTGTGCAGAAACCTGCACAGATGTCTCTGAAATCGCGTCCGAAATCGGGATTGACATTCAGCTGAACTCACACAGCTTCATTCCCACAGCTCAGTGTGAACCTGGGCTAATACATAAAAACCTAGTTAAATAATGAAATATTAATGTGCGCTGCCCCAAGTGTGATCAATCTAAACTACTTGGTTGCTGCAACCAGTGTCCCTACATCAAATGCAACTAAAAATGAAAATAAAAATGTGTTTGTGCTGATAAAATAACAACCCTAAAAAGAAGTTCCCAAATAATCCTAAATTATTATTTTCAATTATTTGGACACTTCTTTTTAGGGTTGTTATTTTAGCAGCACAAACACATTTTTATTTTCATTTTAAATACATAAAAACCCCAATGTGTTGAGAATTTGATGGATATATTCATTAGCTCATGCATTGTATATTTGTTCCTAGGCAGTAATCCAGTAGGACTGTTTTACTAAAGGAGAAGAGAATGCTTATTAAAGAGGAAGTAAACTCCCCCACTCTAATGCTTCTTTTCATTTAGTCCATTATAATAAGTAATTATCAAACTATAGGCACTGTAATCCAGCCCAAATCGCATATTACTTCCTATTTAACCACTACAATACAGGGCATTTTCGCCCCCTTCCTTCCCAGCCCAATTTTCAGCTTTCAGCGCTCTAGCGCTTTCAGTGACAATTGCGCGGTCATGCTACACTGTACCCAAATGAAATTGATATAATTTTGTTCGCACAAATAGAGCTTTATTTTGGTGTTATTTATTCACGACTCTGTTTTTTTTTTTTTTTGCGATATAAGCGCAAAAATAGCGGAAATTTGGAAAAAAAACTATATTTTCTTTTTTCTATTTGAAAAGAAATCCAATAAAATCAAATTTTGTCATAAATTTAAGCCAAAATGCATTCTGCTACATGTTTTTGGTAAAAAAAATTCCGTTAAGTGTATAATAATTGGTTTGTGTGATCACGGACATATGTACGCAAATGATCATGTACATATGTGTGCAGGTGATCACGTACATATGTGTGCAGATAATCATTGGGACATGTGATTTTAGTGGGACATATGTGGGGGACATGTTTTTATTATTAGGGACATGTGTTTTTATTATTTGGGGACATGTATGTTTTGGGGACATGTGTGTTTTGGGGACATGTGTGGGGACTGTGTTTGTACTGTGTGGTGTGTTGTGTGTTTACACTACACTGATGATCAGTGAGTAAAAAGCTGTAAAAAGCAGCCCATACTCACTGATCATCAGCCGGCTGCAGCGTTCTGCTCTCCTCTCCTCAGCGGTGACTTCCGTGTGAGGAGAGGAGAGCCGATTGCCTAGCAACCGGCTGTTTGTTTACATCACATGACGGCCGTGATTGGACACGGCCGTCATGTGATCAGGAGGGCCAATCACAGAGCCCTCCTGCCGATCTGAGATGTGCCGTGTCCGGGTGACACGAGCACATCGGGATCGCGCCGCTGCGCGGGCGCGCGCGCGCGCGATCCCGCTACTCCTGAAGGACGTTCCTGAACGTCCTATCAGGAGTAGACGGCTCCCACCCGGCCGTATATATGCATTGGCCGGGTGGGAAGTGGTTAAAGAACCTTTAAAAAGGCAGCACAATCTTAAGTATTGTTTTTTGAGTCCACAGTAGAGTGTATTTCCGCCCTTACATCGAGCACTTCCTGTACTGTTAACCAAGCCTCCTTCTCAATCCAATGTTTATATGGCAACCCTGCTTCCCTGCTCATAGCTGATTTGTTTTATTTTATTTCATTTTATTTTATTGTCTATTTTATTTTTTGTTTATACTTGTGCCAAGTATCTAATGTTTACCTACAGTGGTGTGAAAAAGTGTTTGCCCCCTTCCTCATTTCCTGTTCCTTTGCATGTTTGTCACACTTAAGTGTTTCGGAACATCAAACCAATTTAAACAATAGTCAAGGACAACACAAGTAAACACAAAATGCAATTTGTAAATGAAGGTGTTTATTATTAAAGGTGAAAAAAAATCCAAACCATCATGGCCCTGTGCGAAAAAGTGATTGCCCCCCTTGTTAAAACATACTATAACTGTGGTTGTCCACACCTGAGTTCAATTTCTCTAGCCACACCCAGGCCTGATTATTGCCACACCTGTTCACAATCAAGGAATCACTTAAATAGGAGCTGCTTGACACAGTAAGGTCCACCAGAAGATCCTTAAAAGCTACACATCATGCCGAGACCCAAAGAAATTCAGGAACAATTGAGAAAGAAAGTAATTGAGATCTATCAGTCTGGAAAGGGTTATAAAGCCATTTCCAAAGCTTTGGGAATCCAGCGAACCACAGTGAGAGCCATTATCCACAAATGGCGAAGACATGGAACAGTGGTGAACCTTCCCAGGAGTGGCCGGCCGCCCAAAATTACCCCAAGAGCGCAGCGACGACTCATCCAAGAGGTCACAAAAGACCCCACAACAACGTCCAAGGAACTGCAGGCCTCACTTGCCTCAGTTAAGGTCAGCGTTCATGCCTCCACCATCAGGAAAAGACTGGGCAAAAATGGCCTGCATGGCAGAGTTCCAAGGAGAAAACCACTGCTGAGCAAAAAGAACATCAAAGCTCGTCTCAATTTCTCCACAACACATCTCGATGATCCCCAAGACTTTTGGGACAACATTCTGTGGACCGATGAGACAAAAGTGGAACTCTTTGGAAGGTGTGTGTCCAAGTATATCTGGCGTAGAAGGAACACTGCATTTCATAAAAAGAACATTATACCAACAGTAAAATATGGTGGTGGTAGTGTGATGGTCTGGGGCTGTTTTGCTGCTTCAGGACCTGGAAGACTTGCCGTGATAAAAGGAACTATGAATTCTGCTGTCTACCAAGAGATCCTGAAGGAGAATGTCCGACCATCTGTTCGTGTACTCAAGCTGAAATGAACTTGGGTTCTGCAGCAGGACAATGATCCTAAACACACCAGCAAGTCCACCACCGAATGGCTGAAGAAAAACAAAATGAAGACTTTGGAGTGGCCTAGCCAAAGTCCTGACCTGAATCCTATTGAGATGTTGTGGTATGACCTTAAAAAGGCCGTTCATGCTCGAAAACCCTCTAATGTAACTGAATTAGGACAATTCTGCAAAGATGAGTGGGCCAAAATTCCTCCAGGACGCTGTAAAAGCCTCATTGCACGTTATCGCAAACGCTTGGTTGCAGTTGTTGCTGCTAAGGGTGGCCCAACCAGTTATTAGGTTTAGGGGGCAATCACTTTTTCACACAGGGCCATGATGGTTTGGATTTTTTTTCACCTTTAATAATAAACACCTTCATTTACAAATTGCATTTTGTGTTTACTTGTGTTGTCCTTGACTATTGTTTAAATTGGTTTGATGTTCCGAAACACTTAAGTGTGACAAACATGCAAAGGAACAGGAAATGAGGAAGGGGGCAAACACTTTTTCACACCACTGTATCTCAGTCAGCTGTGTGAAGTTGGCACCCCATGTTTGTAAAACCTGAATAAAAATATACCATTCGTTTGTGCCGCGTTTGTGCTGATTTGTGCCGCAAAAATTAGCGTTTGTGCCGGTTCGGTTTCTGAGATATTAAACATTCAATTTAATGCAAGCCCCGCCCACTTTGCACCCCACGTTGCTGAATTTGAAAAACAAACGCGCCATTTGTTTGTGCCGCGTTTGTGCTGGTTTGTGCTGCAAAAATAAACGTTTGTGCCGCTTTGGTTGCAGAGATATTGTGCGTTATATGTTGTGAAACCCCGCCCATTTTGCACCCCATGTTACCGAATTTGAAAAACAAACGCGCCATTCGTTTGTGCCGCGTTTGTGCTGCAAAAATAAACGTTTGTGCCGCTTTGGTTGCAGAGATATTGTGCGTTATATGTTGTGAAACCCCGCCCATTTTGCACCCCACGTTACCGAATTTGAAAAACAAACGCGCCATTCGTTTGTGCCACGTTTGTGCTGGTTTGTGCTGCAAAAATAAACGTTTGTGCCGCTTTGGTTGCAGAGATATTGTGCGTTATATGTTGTGAAACCCCGCCCATTTTGCACCCCACGTTACCGAATTTGAAAAACAAACGCGCCATTCGTTTGTGCCGCGTTTGTGCTGGTTTGTGCTGCAAAAATAAACGTTTGTCCCGCTTTGGTTGCAGAGATATTGTGCGTTATATGTTGTGAAACCCCGCCCATTTTGCACCCCATGTTACCGAATTTGAAAAACAAACGCGCCATTCGTTTGTGCCGCGTTTGTGCTGGTTTGTGCTGCAAAAATAAACGTTTGTGCCGCTTTGGTTGCAGAGATATTGTGCGTTATATGTTGTGAAACCCCGCCCATTTTGCACCCCACGTTACCGAATTTGAAAAACAAACGCGCCATTCGTTTGTGCCGCGTTTGTGCTGGTTTGTGCTGCAAAAATAAACGTTTGTGCCGCTTTGGTTGCGGAGATATTGTGTGTTATATGTTGTGAAACCCCGCCCACTTTGTACCCCATGTTACCGAATTTTTTAAAAAAAGCGCCATTCGTTTGTGCCGCGTTTGTGCTGGTTTGTGCTACAAAAATAAACGTTTGTGCGGCTTTGGTTGCGGAGATATTGTGCGTTATATTTTGTGAAACCCCGCCCACTTTACACCCCACATTGCTGAATCTTAAAAACAAACGCGCCATTTGCTTCTGCCAGGTTTTTGCTGGTATAGTTGCAGAGATATTGAGCAGTATATATTGTCAAACCACAACAACTTAGCACCTCGTTATTAAATCATACATACAACTAGATTTATTTGTTAATGGTTTGTGCAGATTTGGTGGATATTATACATGTTTTACTTCATATGCATAGTTTTGCCACCCCCACAGGGATCCCCCCCTTTCCGATTCTCTAGTGCTGAATGGAAGAACAGACAGGGAGGGGGCGGGCACAGATGGCTCTGGCTCTAGTGAGCCAGAGCAGTTGTCAATCAGGCGGCAGGGTGGATCTCGACAGTATTGTCAGGATCTGTACCGGCTGCAGCATTGATCTGCACTGGCAGGATATAGTGGGCAATGGCCCACCACATGCACATGAGTTTTTTTGTCACAGGAGAACATACTAAATGTCACCTTGTGAACAAAAAGAGAACTAAGGCCAAAAAAAGTTGGGACATAGTTCTCTTTTAACATAAGTTTAAACCAGACGTTAACCAAGCAAAAACATTACTCCAGCAGGAGAGAGAGGTTCGGAGTGGCCATCTACAACTTTCAAGCAAAAAAAATGAAGAACTAAGCTTGCAGGTGGGAGATACAGTGCAGATATTTGATTTGTTCCTCCAAGTGAATCCTCTGTACCACCCTTCATATGTCTCAAAGTAGGGGATATTTCCAGCTGCACATACTCATCAGAAAGAAGTGCAGATGACGGAGGGGCGGAGTTACTACATGGCGCCAAGCAGCAGCGTGATGCTGTGAGCTCCTAGGCATTCCCCCCGAGCGAATAAGCTAAGTGAGCCTGAATTTCCGTGTTAAAGCTGATTTGTGCCCCCACCATGGTAGCTGCTTATCGGTCTGTTACGTGCTGCTATCCACCTGCTACCTACCCAGTTTCCGGATCTCAGCTGGTCAGTCGTCTGTCTCCCCACTGTCCCTGGTTGATCGACCCGCAGTGAGCCATCTACTGGGCGGCAGTGGAGTAGCATGGGTTGTCAGCACCCGGGTCAAGGCAAGTAATTTGCACCCCCTAACCTGCGGACTTTTAGCACTCCCCGAGTCCCTTCAAATACAATAGCAGTGACCTACCTGATTCCTATACTGACCACTACACTAACCTACTTCCTTATTCCTTTACTGACCATTACACACTACACTGACCACTATACTATACTGTCCACTACACTGAGAACTACACTGACCACTATACTATACTGACCACTGTACTATACTGACCACTACACTACACTGACCACTATACTGTCCACTGCACTACACTGTCCACTATACTATACTGTCCTACATTACACTGACCACTACACTGTCCACTATACTGACTACTATACTGTCCACTACACTGACCACTATACTGTCCGCTACACTATACTGACCACTACACTGATCACTACACTATACTGTCCACTACACTGTTCACTAGGGATGAGCTTCGTGTTCGAGTCGAACATACATTCAACTCGAACATCGGCTGTTCGTCCGTTCGGCGAATACCGAATGTTATGGGCTGTTCGCGCCAAATTCGTGTGGCGCTCATGGCCCACAATGCACTGCGCCACCGCAGTGCATTGCTGGCTCATGATTGGCCAAGCATGCACTGTGACCCCGCATGCTTGGCCAATCACAGCGCCGACAGCAAGGAGAGCCATGATTGGCCACAGGCAGGATGCCTGTGGCCAATCATAGCTCAGGCTGTGTAGTACACGCCCCACACTATATAAGGCCGCCAGCGCAGCGGCCTTGTGTAGTGTATTGGCGTCTGTAGGAGTTAGTGGGTGTTCGGTGTTCAACACAGTATATTATCGGACGATTTTTCGTTCTTGCTCTTCTGTAGTGGTTGTTGTCTGCGTGCCCTGACCGCAGTATACACCATTATATCCACCTATATAGCTAGCTATATTTCTCTTTTTTTAATAGAGCTTGCAGTCAGTTGTAGGAGATTGTGCGTGCTGTCTGCGTGCCCTGACCGCAGTATACACGGTTATATCCACCTATATAGCTAGCTATCTTGCTCTTTTTAAATAAAACTTGCAGTCAGTTATAGGAGATTGTGCGTGCTGTCTGCGTGCTCTGAACGCAGTATACACCGTTATATCCACCTACCTTCTCTAATTGAGCCATCTGTAGGAGTTAGTGGGTGTTGTGTGCCTCCAGCACAATATACACTACCCGAATGCTGGTTTTCCCATCTCTCTTCAGGCCATTACCATGTCTGGAAGGCCAACAAGGAGAGGCAGACAGACACGAGCCGATAAAAGAGGGCAAGCAGGCTCTGTGTCTAGAGACAACAGTGCTGGTCGTGGACGCGGTGCATCGTCATCATCAGCACATGGCCATGAGACACGCTTGTCCTTCTTTTCGGCAGCTGGACATGTTAAGCCGCAACATGCCAAAGACTTGGTAGAGTGGATGACCAAGCCCTCTTCATCCTCCTCATCCTCTCTCACCCAGGCTTAGGGTACTAGCAAAGAAGCTGCCAACCCATCGTCTTCCCGCCTCTCAATGTCATCATCAGTGACTCCTTCCCTTGACCCACCACGTCCTCCTGAGGAGTCTCCTGAACTGTTTGAGCACAGTGTTGGGTACATGCTCCAGGAGGATGCACAGTGTTTAGTAGGCACTGATGATGATACTCAGCTAGAGGAAGGCAGTAGCGTGAGCGCAGAGAGAGGGGATGCTCAAGAAGGACAGCAATCTGGCAGTCATGTTCCACAAGCTGCAGCATACTGCCAGGTTTGCTCCAGCGATGAAGAGGGAGGGGATGATGAGGGCACTGACTCCACGTGGGTGCCTCATAGGAGGGAGGAGGAGGAGGCACATGTCCAACGAGGCAGGATGCCCTCCGGGGGCCAGCTTAGGGGCAGCACACTGACTGAATCACACCGCAGAGCTCTGCCTGTGCAGGGCGCTGCCTCTGCGCGTTATTCTAAAAGTTCTTTGGTATGGGCCTTTTTTGAGACGAGTGCATCAGATCGCACCGCTGCTATTTGCAACATATGTCTCAAGCGTATCTCGCGTGGCCAAAACATTAGCCGCTTGGGCACCATATGCTTGACCAGACATATGTTGACCTGCCATGCAGCTCGTTGGCAAGCTTTCCTCAAAGACCCACACCAAAGAACAAAGCGGACCTCTCCTTGCTCCTCATCAGCTGGCATCTCCAACCCCACTAGACCTTCAGTCCTCTCTGAAACCTGCTCTGAGAGGAATGAAGGTGTAGAATTAGGTGTGTCACAGCCAAGTGCTTCCGGGCACTCTGCTAGCAGTACACCCACGTCCGATTATAGCAGGCAAATGTCCCTGCCCCAGCTGCTGGACCGTCGAAAGAAGTTCACTCCCAGCCATCCACATGCCCAGCGGTTGAATGCTAGCTTGGCCAAATTGCTAGCACTTCAACTGCTGCCTTTTCAGTTGGTAGACTCTGCCCCCTTCCGTGAGTTTGTACAATGTGCGGTCCCTCAGTGGCAGGTCCCCAAACTACACTTTTTCTCACGGAAGGCGATTCCGGCTCTCTACCGGCATGTGGAAGGCAATGTCCTTGCCTCGCTAGACAGGGCGGTCAGCGGTAAGGTGCATATTACCGCTGACTCATGGTCCAGCAGGCATGGACAGGGACGTTACCTGTCTTTCACGGCCCATTGGGTCACTCTTCTGGCAGCTGGGAAGGATGCAGGACAAGGTGCAGTAGTGTTGGAGGTTGTTCCGCCACCACGCCTCCAAAATGCTACTACTGGTTGTGACACACCTCTCTCCTCCACCCCCTCCTCCTCTTCTTCCTCCATGGCCTCTTCCAGTGCTCGGTCCTCAGAACCAGCGGTGCTCCGTAGGCATTCCAGGGGCTACGCAAGTACGCAGGCAATACGATGCCATGCCGTGCTTGCTCTGGTTTGTTTGGGGGACAGGAGCCACACTGGGGCAGATGTTTTGTCAGCTCTGCAGGGGCAGGCCGAGAGGTGGTTGACGCCACGCCAGCTTAAGCCAGGAATGGTGGTTTTCGACAATGGCACCAACCTCCTCTCCGCCCTCCGACAAGGACAACTGACCCATGTGCCCTGTGTGGCTCACGTCCTTAACCTGGTGGTGCAGCGGTTCTTGGGCAGGTACCCGGGCTTACAGGATGTCCTGAAGCAGGCCAGGAAAGTCTGTGTGCATTTCCGCCGATCATTTAATGCCTGTGCTCGGCTGGCTGAGCTCCAAAAGGAGTTGAACCTGCCCAAGAACCGACTTACATGTGACATGCCCACCAGGTGGAACTCAACGTTGGCCATGCTGCAGTGGCTGCACACGCAGCAGAGGGCCATCAATGAGTACCTGTGCGACTATGGCACCAGGACAGGGTCAGGGTAGCTCGGTTTTTTCTCACCACGCCAGTGGGGCATAAGGGATGCATGCACTGTCCTGTCACCGTTTTAGGAGGCCACAAGGATGGTGAGCAGTGACAGTGCATGCATCAGTGACACTGTACCTCTTATCCACCTCTTGGAGCATACGCTGCATGGAATAATGGACAGGGCACTTGAGGCAGAACAGAGGCAGGAAGAGGAGGGCTTCCTTGCCTCTCATGGCCCCCTTTATCAGGACAGTGTTCCTGCTGTGCCACCCATCACACAGGAAGAGGATGAGGAGGAGGAGGAGGAGGATGATTGTGTCAGCATGGAGGTGGATGCTGGCACTCAGCATCAGCAGCAGCAGCAGTCTTGTAGGGATGATTTACAGTCCCAAGAAACCCGTGGACTTGTACGTGGCTGGGAGGAGGTAGCTGCAGATCATGTTGTCATTAGTGACCCAGAGGACTCCAGACCGAATGCCTCAGCTACCCTATGCTGCATGGCCTCCCTGATCTTGCAAAGCCTGCGGAAGGATCCTTGTATTCTTCGGATCAAGGAGAGGGACCATTACTGGCTGGCCACTCTCCTTGATCCACGGTACAAGGGTAAGGTTGCCGACCTTATCTTGCCGTCGCAGAGGGAGCAGAGGATGAGACATCTCCGGGAGGCCTTGCAGAAAGGTCTGTGCAACACGTTCCCAGAGACTGGGAGGTTACAAACTCCTGGTCCTGGACAACGTGTTGCTGAGGCATCGGTCAGAAGGAGCGGTGGAGAAGGTGGCCGTCTGACCGATGCGTTCAGACAATTTTTTAGTCCGCAGCCCCAAGGTATGATCGGTTCCAGCAACCATCGCCAGCGTCTGATTTACATGGTGCAGGAATACCTAGGGGCAAGGTCAGACTTGGACACCTTTCCCACCGAAAATCCTCTGGCTTACTGGGTCTTGAAGATGGATCACTGGCCAGAGCTTGCACAGTATGCAATTGAGCTACTAGCCTGTCCTGCATCCAGCGTTCTTTCGGAACGCACCTTCAGTGCTGCTGGTGGCTTTTTTACCGATCACAGGGTGCGCCTGTCCACCGACTCAGTTGATCGACTGACCTTCATCAAGATGAATCAGTCTTGGATCACCCACAGCTACCAAGCACCTGAAGCTGATGTAACCGAATAATTTTTTTTGAAATATCACATCCCTTCAAGACTACCTATGCTGATGCTGAGTGACTGTCCTGTTATGTTGATTGTCTATCCTCTTCCTCCTCCGCTGATATGTTGGAAGAACATTTTTGGTTCTGGGTGATGTCACCAGCCCAATTTTACAGCCCCTGTTTAACAGGGGCGTTTAATTACAATTTTTGATGCAATGCTTTGCAGCAGGGCTCATTCCTGCACCACAACTAGAGTACATGGGAGAGGTTGCAGTGTCGTGGCACCAGCACCAGTGCCTAAGGCCCAATTTTTCAGCCCCTGTTTAACAGGGACATGTAATTACAATTCTTGATATAATAGTTCACAGGAGGGCCCGTTCCTGTGCCCACCCAGAGTAACGGTGAGGACTTATAGTGTTGTGGCACCAGCACCACAACCACCAAAGGTCAATTTTTCTACCACTGTTCAACAATGGCATGTAATTACAATTCTTGATATAATCGTTCACAGCAGGGCGCTCCAGCACCCACCAAGAGTCACTTTGAGGGCTTACAATGTTGTGACAACACCAACACCTTGTTCCGCCATTTCTGCAGAGCATATAGGGCAGGCCCCTACTTTCAAACATCCAATTTACAAACATCTCCTACTTGCAAACGGAAGGAGACAACAGCAAGTGAGATGAAAAAGATGGACGACAAAACAAATTATACAGGGGTGATAACCCTTCCCTATGTTTTCCAAAAAGCTTAAAAATAGATTTTTTGACTGGAGCTACACTTTAAAAATGTACCAGTTGAAAATTACAAACAGATTCTACTTAACACAACAAACCTACACAATCCCTGTCTTGTTTGCATCGCCTGTATACTGCTGTTCTGAGTATATAGGGCCTGGTGTCCCCACATCTTTCCTTTTTGTAATATGGGTACAGGGTTCTCCTTAATATCCGTACAAGATCCAAAGGGGCTGGTAATGGGCGGGGGGGGCTACCCATGCCATTTTTCTCAATGATTTTCATCCATATTGCCGGAACCAGATATAACATTAAAACCGCAAGCAGTTTTAAATGATGTTATTTCCGTTTAATGTCATTTTGTGCAGGGACTGTTCTAAACACGGGAAACACGTGGCACTTCACAGGCATACTACAGACACCCCCCAGGCACGATATTTAAAGGAATATTTCACTTTTTTTCACTTTAATCGTCATTAAAATCAGTGCTCCCGCCAAAACGGCAATTTTTAAAAACATTTTAGGCATTGACCCATGTTCCCTGGGGCAGGAGCCAGGTCCCCAAACCCTTTTTAGGACAGTATCTTGCATATTAGCCATTAAAATTAGCACTTTTTATTTCAAACGTTTGAGTCCCATAGACTTCAATGGGGTTCTAACGTTCGTACGAATTTGCGGTCCGTTCGAAAGTTCTGATGCGAACCGAACTGGGGGGGTATTCGGCTCATCCCTAGTTTAAAGCATTTCTGTATGTTACTACAATGATTTTACATTCTGGCTACCCCTGAACAAAGGATGTATACAGTACATAGGGACATCAGTTATTAACGCAACTAGTGTTGCCACCTGACCACTATATTAGGTTGATGTGCTAGTATTGCAAAGAAAATTGTTTGTATACACACAGCAAACACACGATCACCTATTCCAAATGTATTATTTTCACTGCAATTGAATACATTGCATAATTATTAATAATAAGTAAAATTAAAGATGTTAAAAATAAATTTACCCTGGATTCCCTGAGCTAGAATGAAACCATCAAGCAAAAAGTTGTTCGAGCTCCAATGCTGCCTTTTCCAGGGTACAGTATGAAGTGCAGTGCTCGGCACAGTGGGAAGAGCTTTACATTAAGGAAACCCAAGCTGAGTATAGGTTCTGTAAGTTCTGTATGTAAGATGTAGTAACAAGGTGTAAAGTCAGTGTGGTTTCACAACATATAACACACAATATCTTCGCAACCAAAGCGGCACAAACGTCTATTTTTGCAGCACAAACCAGCACAAACGCGGCACAAACGAATGGCGCTTTTGTTTTTCAAATTCGGTAACGTGGGGTGTAAAGTGGGCGGGGTTTCACAACATATAACACACAATATCTCCGCAACCAAAGCGGCACAAACGTTTATTTTTGCAGCACAAACCAGCACAAACGCGGCACAAACGAATGGCGCATTTGTTTTTAAAATTCGGTAACATGGGGTGCAGAATGGGCGGGGTTTGACAAAATATAACGCACAATATCTCCACAACCAAAGCAGCACAAACGTTTATTTTTGCAGCACAAACCAGCACAAACGCGGCACAAACGAATGGCGCGTTTGTTTTTCAAATTCGGTAACATGGGGTGCAATATGGGCGGGGTTTCACAACATATAACGCACAATATCTCTGCAACCAAAGCGGCACAAACGTTTATTTTTGCAGCACAAACCAGCACAAACACGGCACAAACGAATGGCGCGTTTGTTTTTCAAATTCGGTAACATGGGGTGCAAAATGGGCGGGGTTTCACAACATATAACGCACAATATCTCTGCAACCAAAGCGGCACAAACGTTTATTTTTGCAGCACAAACCAGCACAAACGCGGCACAAACGAATGGCGCGTTTGTTTTTCAAATTCGGTAACGTGGGGTGCAAAATGGGCGGGGTTTCACAACATATAACGCACAATATCTCTGAAACCAAAGCGGCACAAAGATTTATTTTTGCAGCACAAACCAGCACAAACGCGGCACAAACGAATGGCGCGTTTGTTTTTCAAATTCAGCAACGTGGGGTGCAAAATGGGCGGGGCTTGCATTAAATTGAATGTTTAATATCTCAGAAACCGAACCGGCACAAACGCTAATTTTTGCGGCACAAATCAGCACAAACGCGGCACAAACGAATGGTATATTTTTATTCAGGTTTTACAAACATGGGGTGCCAACTTCACACAGCTATCTCAGTCGTATCTGCTTCAGCTGATAAGACTGCAGTAATGCTGTCCAATGCCTTTCTTTGCACTCCATGTGATGTCACATGGTCACATGGGGAGTAGTAAGAAGCTCTGAGAGATTATGCAGTTTCGTGGGATTTCAGTGTTGTGCCGTAGGAAGTCCTGATAATAGATAGACAAGCACACAGAGTGTGCTGTAAATCAGGGGAGATATGGGCATGCTCAGTGACGTCATTCTAAAGAACAAAAAGGATTACAATACTTTGCAAGTAAGGCGATCTCTATAAGCAGTGTTCATTAGGGTGTTTTTATGCTGATTTACATGGGACAAAGTTGTGGGGGAGAGTTTACAACTACTTTAAGGAAGGTAAGCAGTGCAGAATGAAAAAAAAAACGCATTTTGTCCTGCATGTAATTCTCCATTCCTTTAGTAAATCAGCACCAATAAATTATTTTTTCTGTACTGCCAGAAAACTGGAATTCAGCACATAAATAAAAAAAATGGCTCCTTTAGAACCTTATCACACAGGTTACATACATAGTTACATAGTAGGTGAGGTCGAGAAAAGACACAAGTCCATCAAGTCCAACCTGTGTGTGTGTGATTATATGTCAGTATGTGTGTGTTGTCTTGTAACAGATCCCCTTTAACACAGAATATTATCTTTTCTCAGGTTTCATTTTTAGTGGAGAAGGACCAGAGCATCTGTCAGGCTTTTATTGGTGTGGCCCCATTAATAAGATTTCCCTTCACTTCCTGTCCCAGTGACAGCTCTGTCACCAGGACATAAATAGGATGAACATTTCAACAGAGAAACTAAAGGCTATTAAACGCTGAAGGAGCTACTTAGTATTTTAATGCTACTGTGTGCCTTTTGGAGAGACCTTTACTTTCTATATAGATGACAATAATGTTACTCAAATAGGAAGTTTAAGTAAATGGAACCTGGAATTGGATGGAATTTAGTTTACTAAAACACTGTGCATCATTAACAATTGCTTTTCTTTTTCATACATCATAGGGCACATAGTTAGGCTAATATTCATTACCTGCTGGGTTATACTTCATCTCCAGGTGAATGGACACTGGTAGACCAAAGGTCTTTAGACAGGATGTGATCTCCTATATAACCCCTCCCATACAGGAAGTACATCAGCTTTTTACCGATGTCTGCAAGGTGGATGGCATGGTTGTTTGAGCTCTCTGAGCTCCAGGTCTCTCGTCCCACAAACGGTTCTTAAATTAATCAAGGGATTGACCAATCAAATCCATTTGACACAGGCTTTATATGCTTAGATAAATGGTACCCGAGCCTCCCAAAGAGGACTCAAGATTCTGCAAGGTTTTGCCTGTAATGCGGCCTCCGGGTGCTGGACCCTGTGAAGTGGATTCCTGGATATTACACTGCTAAGGCATTCCTGCAGGGTGCTGTACAGGTCCAAGGGAGTTGACCCCAACCATGAAAAGGGTACCCAGTCCTTGAATGCCCTCAAGTGACAGGAACCTGTTGTGAAGGTTGAAGAGTGGGCTCTTAGTTTCTAAGCGGCCCTGCGCCTGGACGGGTAAGTGAAACACCTTTATTATTATTGTGGGATGTCCTAGTGATTGTAACAATCAGTCAAGCTAGCTAGAGGCTGGATACCTGTGTGCTGTGGGAGTTTTTGGGGTAGCTGTGGGTGTTTGCAAAGTTTACCTTTTTTGCTTGTGTCTGGCTGTTTTTTACCTATATGATAGTGCGCAACGGTGCGACATTTCGACTTGGTTCGCCATGCTCAGCAGTTTGTTTATTTGGCGGACATGGTGCAAGCGACTTCCCTGCACATGTGCCATAGCCTTTATCTGGGTGCGCAAAGATTTGCGTCATATGCAAAAACAGCCACGCCCGTTCGCCTGGACCGTGCACATGCATGCGCACGCACAGAACGTGCTTATTTAAGCTGTCTATGCCAAGCATGCGGTGCTTCCAGAAGATAGCTGTGGGAAACACAGCAGGCTCTGAACTAGGCATTCGCGGCAGTTCATTTCTCCTTACCCAGGTCATGTGAGTCACCAGGTGTTACTTGGCAGGCTAAAGGTGCTTAGTAGGATTGTTGCATGGGGCTTATTAAGCCCTATTAAAGGGCCTCACTTCTGAGGTGTGTTACTTCTACACCCAGGTAATCCTTTATGTGGCTAGTAAATGTCTTCAAAAAAGAGGATTGGGACTAACACTACAGAGAAGGGCACACCTATGTCATCAGTAGTTCCTGATGAACCCAGTAATATGCGAAGTGTTGTATCCCCTGAAGGGCCAGAGGCTTCTGGGCAATCTGAGCCACTGCACCTACCTGGGATTGTGCTTACAGTCAACGCTCACCCTTCATCATTAAGGATGAACTGTCCTCAGCCCTAGCTGGGTTAGAGCACAGGATTGCTGGCACGACTGTCTCCATCCCACATGGTGGCAAGAAGCGTGACAGATCCCCCTCCCCGGAGCCTCCTAGTGTGGAGCAGGAATGGGTTGAGGATGGGAAAGAGCTTAAAGCTCATGATTCTGTAGATGGCATGGCAAATGAGTATGCTTCTGAGCAATCTGGACAAGAACATATCCAGTTTGTGTCTACCTCTCAATCACAGAGGCGTTTGATCCTAATTCTTACCGAAATGGTTCGTTCTGCCTTTAATTTGCCTCTTGCAGAGATTTCCTAGCCTCTCTGGTCCTCTTTGGGATCCCTGAGGCCTCTTCTGGCCACAAAGGCTTTCCCCTTACACCCTCTGTTGGAATAGGCGGTGTCTGCTGATTGGGAACATCCTGACAGGATTTTTGTTCCTCCTAAAAGGTTTTACCTTTTATATCCCATGGATAAAAAGTTCATCAAGAAGTGGAGCATGCCAGCCGTAGATACAGCAGTCTCTTCCTTAAACAAGAATGTCACTTGTCCGGTAGATAACGCACAGGGCTTGAAAGACCCTGTTGACAGAAAATTTGAGTCATTATTAAAAGCTTCCTTTTCTTTGGCCAGTTTAGCTATTCAGCCAGCTGTTGCAGCAACTGGTATCTGCCAGTCCGTAAAGGATCAGATCAGATGGCCTGACAGGCCTAACCAGGAGAATGATCTGCTTGAAAATAAGGCAGCTATTCCTCGAGCACTGTGTTTTGCTGTTGACGCTTTAAAGGATTCAATACAGCAGGTTTCTCATTTGGCTCTCTTGTCTGCACATATGTGCAGACTTTTGTGGCTTAAGAACTGGTCAGCTGAGCTTCCTTGTAAGATGTTATTGAAAAGTACCAGGCGTCCCTTGTTTAAAATTTCAGGGACTGCTTCCTCAAATGTCTCAGCGCCAAGGCAGTTCCGCCGCCAACAATACGCTAGGGCCAGGGGCAAGCAACAAGGCCAGAGCCAGAAAAAGCCCTGAGTCCAAAATTCTTCTAAACCCAGCAGAACCACCCTGGGGGGAAGGCTGCTACACATTGGGGACATTTGGAGAACAATAATTCAGGACAAGTGGGTCACCTCAACTATATCCCGAGGTTACAAGCTGGAGTTGCGGGGGGTTCCCTCTCAGAGGTTTTTAAGATCCAGTGTTCCCTTGGATCCTCCAAAAAGAAACTTATTGCTTCAGGCACTACATCATTTAGTGCATCGAGGAGTGATTGTAGAGGTTCCTGTATCCAAAAAATGCACAGTGTTTTACTCAAACTTGTTTACGGTTCAAAAACTAAATGGGGACACAAGGCCCATTTTGGACCTAAGATCCCTGAACCAGTATCTACTGATCCAGTCCTTTTGGATGGAGTCTGTCTGCTCAGTAGTAGCCTCACTCCAGATGGGAGACTTTCTAGCCTCCATTGATATAAAGGACGTGTATTTACACGTACCTATCTTTCAGCTTCATCAAAGGTTCCTGCAATTTGCAGTAGAGGAAGATCATTTTCAGTTTGTGGCTCTACCCTTCAGGCTTGCTACAGCTCTCTGGGTGTTCACAAAGGTTTTAGCACCAGTACTGGTTCATTTAAGGGCCTAAGGGATCTTGGTGCTTGGGTATCTGGACTACCTCCTGCTCAAAGATCACTCACTACAGGCTCTAGAACAGAGCATAACATGCATAGTGCGGTATTTAGAACGCTTAGGCTGGATCATAAATACAGAGTAGTCAACCTTGAGAACAGCTCAAAGTCTAAAGTATTTAGGTCTGATCCTAGATACGGTCCAAGCAAGAGTATTCTTGCCACCCACAAGGATCTGTGCCCTGAAGGATCATGTGGGTCAGATAAGGGGCACCAGACAACCCTTCATTCGGCTCTGTATGAGTCATTTGGGGAGGATAGTATCCTTCTTCGAGGCAGTGCCCTATGCCTAGCTCCATTCCAGGCCTCTACAACAAGACATCTTGTTGGCTTGGAACAGGAGAGGACAAGTCCTGGATTATCCAATGTTCTTATCTCCTCAAGCACTCTTAAGCCTAAACTGGTGGTTGCAGGATCAGAACCTGCGAAAGGGAAGATCCTTCCTCCCGGTAACTTGGAGAGTACTGACTACAGATGCCAGTCTCTCAGGCTGGGAAGTGACCCTAGAAGAGCTCACAGCTCAGGGGAAATGGTTAAGGAAAGAACAACGTCCTTAGTCAAAAGGAAACCAAAAAATGGCATCCTCGGAAATACGTGATTGGAAAAAGTCTCTTTTCTACAGTCAGCTGTGGAAATCAAATTGGCTTTGAGTACAATAAGAGGTCAAGTTTCGTTCCTATCAGTATTCTTCCAAGGGCCTTTAGCCTCCCATTCACTTGTCCGAACCTTTATTATTACCATACTTACCTGCAAAATCCTTTTCTTTGAGTACATCATGGGACACAGAAGTCCCTCCCCTCTTTTTGAGGATTCAGTGCTTGCTACAAAAGTGAAGTACTTCCTGTATGGGAGGGGTTATATAGGGGATTACTTCCTGTCTAAAGATCTTTGGTCTACTAGTGTCCATTCAGCTGGAGATGAAGTATAACCCAGCAGGTAATGAATATTAGCCTAACTCTGTGTCCCATGATGTACTCAAAGAAAAGGATTTTACAGGTAAGTATGATGAAAAAATCCTATTTTTTCATATGAAACTATTTCTTTTTCACATACATTTTTCTTTTCTTTTGCATCAGCTTCATAGAGTGCTGCTAATCTTCTCCAGCATCTTTCAGCTACTTCCTATCTACAAGCATTCACTCCAATGTTGACTGTACATCACTGCTCTGACTTCATTTCTTGATAGTGACAATGGTGGATTACGCCCTCACATTTGACAGGGTGACAACCCAGGAGCACAAGTGGCAGGGCGATGAAATCTCAGACTCAGCATAAAAGTGAATAGCATGCTATGAGCCATCCTGGCTCATCCTGTGTGTGTCAACACTATTTACAACAGCAGCATATATGACTTGTTTTAAATACAGTCATTTCAATATGGGCCATTCGGTGACGGCATTTTAAATGCTATTTCCAAGGTTTTTTGTAGATATATTATAGCATAGCTTTATAATAATATTGCTTAAAATACTATAAATATTATTATAAGTGTTATTGGTTGTGCTCAGGAATCAAAGAGGATATATATAGAAATATAAATACAGTCTATATATATATATGTATATATGGTGAAACGTGGGATTTAACATCCACCTGTGACCATCCTTAATTTTCCCTTGTGGGTCACCAGCAACTCAATATATGTACCCTGTAAATGCTCTATCATTGTTTTTAACCATTCCTGTATCTTTTATGTGTCCTGTTCCTTATTCCTTTGTATTTAATAAAGAAAATATATTTTTTACTCAATTTGTTGTGAAATAATTGTTGGTAGCACCGTTACAATCCATTCCTCCACATTACAATTTTGTTTAGCGGGATGAGGTGCATGACAATATAGAGCCACTCAGACTACACTCTAATTTACATTCGTGTTTGTTGGCCGACAATTGTGTACCATTTGTATGCAAGACAAAATCCAGGCACAAAAGTCCGAAGTTTTGTCTGCGGAAAATCCAGTCATGTGTATGAGGCTTAAGATTTGTTTTATATGTTATCTTTTATCGCGCTGAAAAAGCTGCCTAAGTTATGTATTGCTGGAATTGCTGATTATGTTTTTTTCTGATGCTAGAAATGCAATTAAGCATAAAAATTAAATTGATAATTATTTTAAAATATACAGTATATAATAAAAATAAAAATGTAATCACATTAAAGTTAAATATCTTGTTAAAGCGGGAGTCCACCGGGACTCCGCGTTTTTTTTTTTTTTTAAAGCCAGCAGCTACAAATACTGCAGCTGCTGACTTTTAAAATAGTGACACTTACCTGTCCAGCGCGCCCGCGATGTCGGCACCCGAAGCCGATCTCTAGGTCGCCTGTCGGGTCCTGCCGCCGCCATCTTGGGTATGGGAATCAGGAAATGGAGCCTTTCGGCTTCATTTCCCGGTTCCCTACTGCGCATGCGCGAATCGCGCTGCGCAATAAGGACGCTCCCCGCTGCCTCTGGGATCTGTGTGTTTCCCAGCAGGCAGCGGGGCACTTGCGGGAAGGGGCGGGCACTTGCGGAAAGGGGCGTACGTTACGCCCCTTTCCGCAGAGAGCTATCCCGGAAGTGGGTGCAGTTACCTGGATTATCCAGGTAACTGCACCCCCCTCCCCCCTGAAAGGTGCCGATTGTGGCACCGGAGGGGGGGAGGGTTCCGATGAGCGGAAGGTCCACTTTAGGGTGGACCTCCGCTTTAATGTTTCAATGTATAGTTTGTAAATGTGTATGTACAACTGGACAGCCGTATCTTCTCATTAAATATGCAGGCATGTTTCCTACTTAGCAGAACTGCACACTGGGGTTGAATTACTAAAACTGGAGAATGCAAAATCTAGTGAAGCTTTGCATAGAAACCAATCAGCTTCCAGTTTTTTTTTTTAGTAGGTGTGAACCAGGACTAAAAGAGATGCTCAGCACTTTTTTTGTCATATAGTAAACATGTTATACTTAAATTAGAAAAAAGAACACATGCCCATCCCTCCTCCACAGATAATCAATAATCAGATCTTGGTGAACAATCAATTATAAACAATGATAATAGGTGAATCAAAATGTAAAAATACCCTTAATGCGTCACCGCACATATAAATAATTACACATAGTGTATAAATAAGTGAATCATATATTCATTTTCTAAATTCATAAACAAAATAGCTCAGTTTTAAGGTTAATATCTGGGGCCCAAACAAAGTGTGAAAGTGCTCAAAGAGGTGCATTCCCCACATGTAAACACACCTCTTGCTGGAAGTATATGATCTCAGATTATAGAGCTCTAACTCACTCCAAAACCATAGCCACCAATTATTCCTCACAGGTTTAACAACTCAGTAAAAATATCTTCCCACAGGGTCTCAGTTCTCGTGTTACCCCAGGATATTGGCTGACTTTAAGCCCTACAGTGTGTGTGCGTGCCAGTTACATAACTTTTAGACAGTGGTGGCTGGTGGTCATTTTTTTTTGGTGCGGGGGGGCGGCAAACAGTAACACCCCCTCCCCCCCCCCCCCCCGTCGATCAAGTCTGGAGCACTTCAGTTTCCTCAATCCCCTACCTCGGTGGCCAATGAGGACTCTTCCCTTTTCTCCTGCTTCTGATTGGTCGGATTGAGGACCAGTGTTCATTTGCTTTTGTAACCCCTGGTTGGGCTCGTAGTGCAATGCTCTGCCCCCCCTCGAGCCCAACCTATTTCGAAGCCTATTAGAGCCTCTGCCTCTAATCAGGTGCTTAAAAAAAACACCCTGCATCTGTAATTCATGAGCCCGGCATCCTGAAAGGGGCCGGACACATGTAAAGGGGGTGGCGACTGTGGATAGAGGGGGCGGCGCCTGGGCACCCCTAATGGACAGACTGACGCTGCTTTTAGATGGTGGTGGTCAGTCAGCAGCACACACCTCTGTTGTATACATCTTCTCTCCTCCACACTAACAGGTTCTGTTCAGGGAAAGACTGAGAGACCAATGCACACCCTCCTTCCTTCTGTTACTAGCAGCTGATTGGTCCTTTAACTGAGCACAGGTTGTTCTTGGTATAATATACTTACCTGCTTTGTGCGATGGTTTTACAGAGCGGCCTTGAATCTCCTCTTCTCGGGTCTCCCACCGGAGGTTCAGACTCGTCCTCTTCTGTGTCTGCTCTCTTAGCAAGTGCTTGCTTTGGGGGCAGACATGCAGACTAGCTCTTGAGCTTGGCCCCACCGCCTTCTCCCTCCTAACAGGATTGGATTGACAGCAGCAAAAGTAAATGGCTCCTGCTGATTCCTCTGTGCCTGTAAGGAGAGAGCAGCAATGCTAGTCTTGGGCACAGTGCTGGATCGAAAGAGGAACCAGGTAAGGTTTTAGCCTGGGGGGAGCTAATAGTGGAAGTTTTTTACTTTAAAAGAGAAGTATGGGTTCTACTTCTACACTGAGAACACAAACATCGCCAATGGCTCTGTCCTCACAGCTCCCTGAGCAGAGGGCTGCTGACTGTCAATCAGCAGCTCTCCGCTCTTCTGCCCTACCCCCCCCCCCCCCCCGCACACACTGAAGTGCTGAACTATGGAGGGGTGGGGAGCGGCCGTCTCAGGCTCTCAGCGTGACTCGCTAATAGGCTGAGACAGGTGTCAGTCCAGGCAGTCCCTGGCAGATCCTGACTTCCACTGTCACAATGACGCGGTGCCTGGACTGATCTCTTGACTTCAGAACACTCTCTGCTGAAAACGGGTCACAGGAGTGCAAAACTAATTGCACTCTTGTAACCCAAACGAGCTAAAGCTTGACTTCTCCTTTAATACATAAAATGCATTAGGGTAAAAATTGTATGCCTTTAGAACCACTTTAACTCAAAATATACTGTATTACAACATAAAATAGACTAAAATGTCCCTTTAAGGTAACATTTAGGGGTTAGGGTGAAGGTTCAGGGTTAGTGTCAGGAGTAGAAAATTTACAATTAGATGTTAAAGTTAGGTTGAGAGAAAAAAATATATAAGTCACACGGGCACTGCTGCATTTAGCTTTAGGCTAGGTTTACACATGCGTGGATGCGGGTTCGTGCCTGGGGTCTGGTGCGTGTCTGTGCACTGGTGCAGGTGCGATTTAGGTCCAAATTTCTGTCTGAATTCCCACCTGAATTGGACCTAAACACACACAAGACCCTTTTTCAATCCAGACTGTGGCCCCCCCCACCCCCGACCTGTGTGAACTGGCTCCATTGAGAGCCGTTCACACTCATCTGTCATGCCAATTGTATGCGGGAAAATCCACATCCAATTTGCATATATGTGAACCCAGCCTGAGTCATCTGGGAGATATAAACAACTTTTATGCCTCCCAGATCACCTTTTCCTGGATTTAAGGCTGGGTTCAATTCACATAGCAAGAGAATGTGACCAGCTCTAGGAGTCGGTTCACATATCTCCATGGCGGCTCAGGAGCGGCTGGCACAGGAGTCCTGTGTGTCTTTGACTCCGTTTCAGGGCCGAATGCAGGCAAAAATTTGGCCCTGATTCAGACCCCTGCTGAGAGCTGCATCTGGCATCAGTGTGAACCCAGCCTTAAAGTATTTTACACAAGTTTAGTGTCCAATTAGATCTTGGATGCACAGAGTTCTTCTTCTCTAAATGCAGCCAGACTGACAACACCTAAATGCAGGTAAGGGCGCTGTGAGAATGGCACCACTGAAAAAATCATTACATGTGCGTGTGTTTAGAAATATTTTCTAAACAAATATAAATGCAGGTCTGACACTGCCAGTGTGAATGAGGCCTTAGATTATGGTTAGAGGTTAATCTAAGATTTTTTTGGTTAGGGGTAGGGCAACACCAAATAATCTTATGCACTATGAGCATCAATACTAACACATACTGGCAATACTAATTTATATGTCAAGTTCATCTGTGCTACAGTTTAAAATGTCAGAAGTTTTGAAAACCTCAAATAAGCTGTATCACTTTTCAGAAGGTAAACATATAGCAGCAGGATATGTGTGATGTGCAGCCTGCGCTGACCTAACATAGCCCGTGATAAATGAACTTAAGGTCGTTCTTCCTGCTTTCTCTGCTTGGCCTTAATCCACACTAAGCTTTTTTTATTATCGGATGTCATATGCAGTTATCCCTATAGAGTGATCTACTCAGAATATGAGTACTGCTGCAACTCAGAGATCTTATCATTTGCAGCAAAATGCAACTAATTATATGCAGGTTGCAGGTCATTTCACCAAAGTTACCTTAATACATATATATATAATGAGTGGACATGGTTGCTAGGTGAATAATTGCTTTATATTGTGGAATATGGTTATTACATAACTGCATCTCTTATGTCTGTCTCCCCCCAGGGTGAGCACATAGCACATCCCAAACTATAATCAGGAAGGCAACATTTGACAAATGAGCATTTGATTTTTTAATTTAGGTAAAAGCAAGATTATCATGATGCAGCATTTTTAGTATGGGGGCGGAATGTAAAGCCTTTCTTTTTGCTAATGGCTTTAAAGGTAGCATCAGCATTAAATAGAATGTAAAATGTTAAACAGAATACAAGAACCTTTGTATGTGATTTCTTAATTTTTGTGACCATGTAAATGTAAAAAAAAATTATATTTACCCTGAACAATCTTATCTATCCTGAACAGTAAGGACCTCCAGCTGAGTGTGTGCTGTATCTTCACCTTTGTATACTGCCTGACCACCCTAAAACTGGGCTGCTTTATGATGCAATTACCGGCAGCTCTGTGTGCCTCCTCTGTTCCTGCCTCCACCTGTCCCATTCACATTGCTGTTTATTACGTGGGATGTCAAGCACAGTGATGGGTTAACAGTAGTACCCGGGTGATGTAAGCAGCTGAAACCAAAACATCAACCATAGAACCTGTGCGTTGTGGAGCAGCCTGCATTTTGAAGTACCCGTGTGCTTAAAAGCTGGACTTCAATCAGCTTGTAGGCAGGTTAATATACCAGTTAGGCACTGTCCCAGCCAGGAAGGTAAGAGTTAATGCCTTTCCCGGTTCTTTGGTCTTTTGTTGGGTTCTTCTCTGGGTCTCTGGGTCTGGCTCACTAATCCTGTGAGGCTACAAGAAGTCTGAGAGGTCCAGGGCCTACATCAGGTCTGATGCCCGTAAGGGAATGGCACCCGTGAACAGAAGAATGTCTCATAGCACTGCCTGTACGTAAAGGTAAGAGAACCTGGGGTTCACCCGGTAGACACCAGCTCTGAAAGAATGACTTCTGTATTACATGAACACTACCTTTGCAGGTATACAAGGGCAGCACACAGCCTGTAGTTACAGTTATAATATTAGGGAAGAATATGAATATAATGACAGAATCTAGGTAAAGCTTTTGAAGCATTGTCCCTGCCTGTTCTGAAGTCACTGAAAGGGGTGTAATGCAAGTAACCAGCACACATAGTCCACCGAGTGTGTCTTAATCACATTGGGGTATGAAGACATGTGTAGTGGAGTAGTATGAAGACACAAGTGGTTACCTAGGGTAATGGAAGTTTAACAAGCAGCCTGTCATTAAACATGTGTCTGAAATAGGTGGGATAGCCTCTTGAAGGGGAGGTTTGTTGTCGGCATTTTCTTGTGAGCGGTCCGTCACCCATAGTAATGAAAGCAGACTCATGCCACAGAGGTTCTCCAACCTGCGCCGAAGAAGAGTTAAGTGAAGTTGAGTACATGCATGGAGTCCAAGCTATGAGCACAGCGGGACCCCATAATGTTACTGCGAGTGAGGTGTCGGTAGGCGAGTGAGGTGTCGGTAGACGTAGATGCTGGACAGGTGGATGTAGACAGGGCTCATCATGTCCTTCCTAAATGCAAGTTAAAGAGAAGGTGTACATTGCACAGGGACTCGAAAGTTACAGTGCAAGTGTACATGGTGTACGTTTGTCTCTAGGCAGAGTATTCCCCACAGCAGCCTCGGCCTTGTCCCAGGGCAATGATGAAAACGGCACAAAGTACCCCATGTGTAGTAAAGTGATCCTGTACAAGGTTTCTAGCATAGCCCAGAAGAACCCACGCCAGGGTAGGCCTTTCATTTGACCCTTGCTTGGCACCCAACAAGGAAGGGAACATGGGGGACATGACAAACAGCTACCTCCCTACCCCTCCCCTTTACAAGCTAATTTAAATTGATTTTTGGTAGCATTTGAGATTTCTTTCACTTTCACTGTCAGTGATAACAGTAAACAGGACAAATAGATGGAGTGATTATCCCTAAGAGACAGCAATAAAAACCTGACAGGGGTTCCCCTGTATCCAAAAAAAAAAAAAAGTTTGTCTTTAGTTATACTTTAGTAATCTGTATACAATTCCTCCACAGCAACTCAAACTCAGTGAAGAAGGCTCATTATTTCACCACGTTACATTGGCCATGAAGAGTGCAGATATTGCCCTGTTAGGAGCTTAGCTGATTGGATACACTTAGGGGTTGTAATAGGGGCACACAGTCTTCTTGTGGTAAAAAAAAAAAAAAAAAAAAAAACACATGCTTGCCAAATGGTTATTTACTGATGTTGTCTTTATCATTTAAAAGCAAGTTATATTTTGGATGCTATCCAGTTATTGCAGAGTAAATGCATATGTTAATATTTCACTCATTGTATTGGAATATCAATTTGCAATAGGCTTTAACAAAGCTGTGGCCAAATCCTGCATCTGCTTGTAGTTTGTGTCTGATGTTCTTCATTGATCCTGGTCTGAATATCTATTGTTCTACCTGTACTCTTATTATAGTGTTTGATTTATGAGTACAGTACCACTACAAATCAATTAGTCAGTGATTTTATACATTTAAAACTGAACTGCAGGGAAACAGCTAAATATAAAAATATATTACCTATGTGCAAGGTATTTTATCTGCCAAATAATTTGTATTTCTGTTCCTCCGGGGCCGAGATTTACACAGCAATACCACACAGCATAGTCATGTCTATACAGGGGAGGGTAACTGAGCTTCCACTGCTGCAGTTTCACTTTCACTTGTGGGCCTCCTTCTCACCTCCAGCTTTCATTTTCTAGATCAGGGGTCTCCAAACTGTGGCTCAGATGTGGCCATTTGCTTGCTTTTATCCATTTATTTAATTCACTGACACCAACAAAGGGGCACAGTTCTTCACAATGGCACAAACAATGGGGCACAATTCCCCCCAATGCCACCAAAGATGGGGCAAAATTCCTCCCCATGACACCAACAATGGGACCCAATGCCACCAATGATGGGGCACAATTCCTACCAAAGACACCAATGACCTCCCAATGACACAAGTGGTAGGGCAAAATTCCTATCACTGACAAGATGGGGCATTATTTACTTCAACCAATTCTGGGACTTTTTCCACTCTCGATGGCCACAGTCCAGCCACCCCAGAGGAAGTCCACCTAAATATTTTTTATTAAAAACCAGCAACTACAAATACTGCAGCTGCTGACTTTTAAGGACACTTACCTTTCCTGGAGTCCAGCAATGTCAGCAGCCGAAGCCGATCAATCGCTCGGCTCTCGGCTGCTGCCGGCGCCATTCTCGGTGAGGGAATCAGGAAGTGAAGCATTGCGGGTTTCACTTCCCGGTTCTCTACTGCGCATGCAGACTGGTCTGCGATGTCTCTGGGACCCGTGTGTGTCCCAGCAGACAGTGCAGGGGGATGGGAAGAGGCATAGACTCCCGTGGGAGTCTATGCCTGGAAGTGGGTGCAAATACCTGTCTTAAGCCCCATACACACTACCAGATTTTCTGCTGATTTCTTTCCTTCAGATTTACCAAAACCATATAATATGAGGTCAAACCTTAGGAGTTCCAACTTGTATGCAATCAGACAGACCCTTACACTACATGGTTTTGGAAAATCTGAAGACAAAAACCAGCAGAGAATCTAATAGTGTGTATGGGGCTTTAGAAAAGGTATCTGCACGCACCACCCTCCCCCTGAAAGGTGTCAAATGTGACACCGGAGGGGGGGGGGGGGGGGGTTCCGAAAAGTGAAGGTTCAATTTTTGTGTGAACCTCCGCTTTAAGTCTGATGGACAGTTAAGTGGCCCTTTGTTTAGAAAGTTTGGAGACCCCTGTTCTAGACAGTGAATGGGAAAGCAGCAGACAGAATAGCTAATCTCTGTGTCAGTCTGGTTTCTGCACCTATCAGCATGCTGCTTACACTGGAGCACACCTGATTGGCTACTTGTGTTGCTTCTCTTTCCTCCTGTTTAAACTCTATTATACAGTAGAATTCAAGAGGCTGATATCTAATCAAATTCAGATACACACACATACATTGGAGGCTCATTTACATATGCAACTGTCATTGCCTCCCCTCTGAAATTCAATCCATCTTGAATGGCTTTTCAGAGGCATATGAGCAGTGGATTGGATATGTCACACCCCTCACCGACTGTGTTAACCACTGAAAGCCTGCTGAATTGTGCCACAACCATGTGCACTGCATGTGGTTCCTGAGCATTTGCAGCACTTGCTCTATTCACTAGGTCACATTTAGAAGCAGCACTGCCACTGAAGAAAACCTGTATACATTTGTATGAACTGTGGCAGTGTATGACACCCAGCTCTATATGTCCACTAAACATACTACCACCCTTCTACTCAAATCCCTTACTGATTGGTACAAAATCCACCTTGACAAAGCTTAAAGTGGTTGTAATAGCGCAAGGTTTTTTTTTTACCTCCATGCATTCTAGGAAGATGGGTGAAGATGTCATTTATTTAATGCCAGAATAAATTCAAATTCTGACCAATGAAATAACTAAACTCCCAAACACCTACCTCTGTTAAACTCCCTTAAATTGTGCTAAACTCTTTTGAAAAAATCCAACCTAGGTGAGTTTTTGATACTGATTTTCTCCTGTGAGGATAAGCAGTGTTTTACAAGAAACCAGTGTACACGAGGCCTAAAGGTCCATTCACACCATTTGTGTTAGGATGTGCTGGGCAGTATTGGCCAGTACAGTCCTAATGCAGGGCAATTTGCCTTTTTCCTATGGTGTCATTTCAATAAAGTTCTAAACAAACAAAAAAAAGTAAACAGTGTGATGCACCAGGATCAGAGTTTTGGCATTGTGTCCCTCCAATATACACCAGCAGCCGTACATTCAAAAGGTGAAGCATTTGGTAGAGAAATTCGAGGGGACCTCACACCATTTTTTGTTTTTTAATTTATACTGGATAGGATCCCCGGCCATGTAAGTGAATGTGGCCAGTGACGACACTGGTTGTTAAAGACTTGGTGTCCTTAACAGCAATTGACAGCGGGAAGCTGTCAATGTATTATAATATTGGAGTATTGGAATAGCATTTATGTATATGTCTGTTTTTTTCTAATGATGTGTCTTTATGCATTGTTTACACGTTTTTACAAATTGTACAAATAAAATTCTTGCTGTTTTATTCAAATGGTACCGTTAAAGTCCTCTATTTAGTTTTTAGGGATTTTTTTGCAATTTCAGTCATAGGATGTGGTACCAGACACTAGTATCCAATGTATAGAGGGCTTCCAAACTTTCTTTGCTAACATATTATACACGATACCTGGCTCTCCCTGAACAAGTAAATGTTGGGCGTTTGGATACCCAAGGTTCAGTCCAAACACAAGCTCATCAATAGTAATCATCATGCAACCAAAGGACTACAGAATGTTTGCTGAGTAAAGTATAGCTAATGGTTCACTCTAATCATCCAATCACATGCAAGAAAAAATATTGTTTTTTTTGAAAATGATTGGGTATTCAAAGCAAACACAACCACATTTTATTCACTATGCTAAGGGAAAATTCTCTACTCCTTTAGTAAATCCACTGATCCTGTGAGAGTTGTTAATATGCAGATTATGTTCATTAAAGAATTCCTTTAATCTAAAACTCAGTTAATCTGAAATCGGTATGTCTGCATTCCTATGGTTCCTATTCCAGATTTATAGGTACAATGACGTTTTACAGTCATCTTTAGTATAACAAATGGATAATGGACATCTATAAGTAAATAAAAAAACTGCTAATGCACCACACAGTGTGAATATTGCTGACATAAGCAGAAGCAGCTGATGCAACTCTCTCCACAGTCATCCTAAATTGTACAGCAGTCTGGTATGCTGCAGCTGGAATACCACATCAGCATTACAATAGGTTTGCATTTTGATGGAGCTAGAGATCACAAGAAGAGTAAGGCAATTCTACTAATGAGGACCTTAAATCAACGCTACCTTTCCAGCAAGCAGAGTACAGACCCCATGGGTGTTGTACAGACAAGAGGATTGGATTGTCATTGTGTGCGGCAGCCTGCACTTCTATACTATTATGGTTTAGATGGTTCATTTTACAAAGCAAGGCACATGGTTTGTGACAGTATATAGACAGCTTCAGAAAGATTATGAAACGTAAATGGAAATATTCTGTAATCACATGTTACATTTTCACGTTACTACAAAGTAAATCTAGAACCTAAACTTTTTTTGTTTTTTTGAGATTGCGTTCACACTTGAACTGAGGGTCTTTGGACATTTTACCAGCCTTTTTTTGCAGGTTAAGACTAGGTTCACATATATGTAGGAAATGCATGAAAATCGCATGCATTCCCGCACCCACACAGTACAGCGGCCCTTTCATTTATATGGACTACTGTGTCCCCACAAATGTGGCACACAGAAACCACACATATGCAAACCTAGCCTAAAGCTTTTTTTTTTAATTATCATTAGCCAATGAAAAGATAGCTGCTAGGTAAATAAAATACATTGCCATGTTTTCTTGTGTTTTTCAAGCATGCCCATTGAAGTGTGTTGGGGTCAAAAACACTTGAAGCTTGTAGCTCAGAAGAAGCTAGTGTACTTTTTAAGGCACAACTGCAAATCATGGGTTTTTGGATGTTGAGTGTATTGGAGCTTGAAGTTACAATATGCTTAGGTATGAATGGGGCCTTATAGGAGTGGGTAAAGATTAAATCTTCGGTCAGGTTTTTATTGCTATTTAATTTCCTTCTTTGACTTAGTTACTATTGTAAACAGAACTAAAAGTGATTGGAAATCCAAATTTTTAAGGCTATCATTCAAAGAGGAGTTGGGTGACCAATTTCCAGTGGGGATGCACACTCCAGGCTTTATGCACACAGTCGGCAGGCTCTGAAACAATCTTTGCGGTGGATGTCTTCTACGTTGCGGTTTAGCATCAATTTACAGGTGGACAGTAGGTGATAATACCACCTCCTTATCACCTGTCGATCCCAAGAGGAATTACACGTTGCACATTTCACTACAAACTGCTCTATGGGAGTACCCAGCAAGCAGAGCACTGTAAACACAATGTGGAATAATGCTTCCACATTGGGTTTACATAGGAAGTGATCAGAGCCGTGGGAGGGGCGCCCACTGTGAAATGTAAGTGGGCAACAATACCTTTTCCTTCATTGTGGGATTTGCTCTGTGTGATGATGGCTCCTGATTGGACAGTCCCAATCATTGAATCACACTGTTCCAGCTAGCAAGAGAGAGGCGTTCATGTCAGAAAGGTAACGACAAACAATGCATGACCCTGCCTAGCAGAACAAAAGGGTCACATGTCATTTTAGGGACACGATGGTGCATTGGCAGGGAGCATTAAAGAAGTTATTGTAAAGGTCTCCTACAAAAAAAAATCATACTCATTGGCTCTCTGCAATGGTTTTGCACAGAGCGACCCAAAATATCCAATTCTGGGGTCCCTCGTCTAGCGCTTCTGGCTCCTCCTCTTCTTTTTGTGCCCCATAACAACCCACTTGCTATGGGGGGCACACGCGCAGGCTCAATTTCGAGCTGAGCTGTGTGCGTCTATTGACACAGTGCTGCACGACCCTGCCTCCCACTCCCTCCTCTCATGATTTGACTGACGCTTATGAGAGTAGGGAGAGTGGAAAGAGCTGCTACAGATGAGCAGAGCACTGGCTCGAGAGAGGAATGAGTAAATGTTAGGAAGGGGGGCTGAGAGCACTGCTGGTGCATAGCTCCCAACTGTCCCTGATTTCGAGGGACTGTCCCTGATTTGGAACACAGTTCCTCTGTCCCTCTTTCCTCCTCATTTGTCCCTCATTTTGGTCTGATCTATATAGTATATATAGTATATAAAATGCACTTTTTATATTTCAAAAAGTGTTTCTCAGTGCTAAAGCTTTCATCCAATTTCTAAATTGCTGCATTTGTAAATTTCAAAGGCCGTTATAAAGGAATTTAGAGTGCAGCAGTGCACCCATTAATCTGTTGTAGCGACACATGGAAAAACATATTTGAAAACAATTAAACATTTTTTCTGTGAATTAATGCAACACATAAACATAAATAGGCTACTAATGTTGTATTAAAGTTTTAAATAAGCATATTTAATCCAATGAAATCTACTAGTAATAGCAATTTGGTGAAAATTAAGCTGTGTGCGGCCCTCCAGACATGTTGGGGGCTGCACTTATGGTCCCCTATATTTAGTAAGTTGGCCACCACTGATCTACTCTAAACAAAACAGAATATTTTGTGACTTTAGAAAAACTTACTGTATTGCACAATGATAGATAGCTAGCTAGATAGATAGATAGATAGATAGATAGATAGATAGATAGATACAGTGGTGTGAAAAAGTGTTTGCCCCCTTCCTCATTTCCTGTTCCTTTGCATGTTTGTCACACTTAAGTGTTTCGGAACATCAAACCAATTTAAACAATAGTCAAGGACAACACAAGTAAACACAAAATGCAATTTGTAAATGAAGGTGTTTATTATTAAAGGTGAAAAAAAATCCAAACCATCATGGCCCTGTGTGAAAAAGTGATTGCCCCCTAAACCTAATAACTGGTTGGGCCACCCTTAGCAGCAACAACTGCAACCAAGCGTTTGCGATAACGTGCAATGAGGCTTTTACAGCGTCCTGGAGGAATTTTGGCCCACTCATCTTTGCAGAATTGTCCTAATTCAGTTACATTAGAGGGTTTTCGAGCATGAACGGCCTTTTTAAGGTCATACCACAACATCTCAATAGGATTCAGGTCAGGACTTTGGCTAGGCCACTCCAAAGTCTTCATTTTGTTTTTCTTCAGCCATTCGGTGGTGGACTTGCTGGTGTGTTTAGGATCATTGTCCTGCTGCAGAACCCAAGTTCGTTTCAGCTTGAGTACACGAACAGATGGTCGGACATTCTCCTTCAGGATCTCTTGGTAGACAGCAGAATTCATAGTTCCTTTTATCACGGCAAGTCTTCCAGGTCCTGAAGCAGCAAAACAGCCCCAGACCATCACACTACCACCACCATATTTTACTGGTGATATAATGTTCTTTTTCTGAAATGCAGTGTTCCTTCTACGCCAGATATACTTGGACACACACCTTCCAAAGAGTTCCACTTTTGTCTCATCGGTCCACAGAATGTTGTCCCAAAAGTCTTGGGGATCATCAAGATGTGTTGTGGAGAAATTGAGACGAGCTTTGATGTTCTTTTTGCTCAGCAGTGGTTTTCTCCTTGGAACTCTGCCATGCAGGCCATTTTTGCCCAGTCTTTTCCTGATGGTGGAGGCATGAACGCTGACCTTAACTGAGGCAAGTGAGGCCTGCAGTTCCTTGGACGTTGTTGTGGGGTCTTTTGTGACCGCTTGGATGAGTCGTCGCTGCGCTCTTGGGGTAATTTTGGGCGGCCGGCCACTCCTGGGAAGGTTCACCACTGTTCCATGTCTTCGCCATTTGTGGATAATGGCTCTCACTGTGGTTCGCTGGATTCCCAAAGCTTTGGAAATGGCTTGATAACCCTTTCCAGACTGATAGATCTCAATTACTTTCTTTCTCAATTGTTCCTGAATTTCTTTGGGTCTCGGCATGATGTGTAGCTTTTAAGGATCTTCTTGTGGACCTTACTGTGTCAAGCAGCTCCTATTTAAGTGATGCCTTGATTGTGAACAGGTGTGGCAATAATCAGGCCTGGGTGTGGCTAGAGAAATTGAACTCAGGTGTGGACAACCACAGTTATAGTATGTTTTAACAAGGGGGGCAATCACTTTTTCACACATGGCCATGATGGTTTGGATTTTTTTTTACCTTTAATAATAAACACCTTCATTTACAAATTGCATTTTGTGTTTACTTGTGTTGTCCTTGACTATTGTTTAAATTGGTTTGATGTTCCGAAACACTTAAGTGTGACAAACATGCAAAGGAACAGGAAATGAGGAAGGGGGCAAACACTTTTTCACACCACTGTAGATAGATAGATAGATAGATAGATAGACAGACAGACAGAAAGACAGATTGATAGATAGATAGATAGATAGATAGATAGATAGATAGATAGATAGATAGATAGATAGATAGATAGATAGATGTCACAGAGCTGTTCCAGGCTCTGGAAGGATTCCGACCATATTATCAGGATCCATCCAGGTGCCTGACTGACAACTGGCTCTGCCCCTCAGCACGTGGCTTAGAGCCAGAGCCAGCTGTGGCCATCCCCTCTCCACCCTAGTGGAGTGGTAAAGTGGAGGGTGATGACTGGAAGTCAGTGCTCTCTGCTCCAAGAACTGAGCGAATCACTCCCGCTGTGCTATTGTGTTCTGGCGACGGGGAGTCTTCCCTGTCATCAAAATACACTGATCAGTGCTGCCGGCTATAGCCTCTGGCACTAACAGTTCAGGGGAAAACCTAACCACTTGGTTGTACACAAGTCAATCAGTAGAAAACATCAGCCTGGTTTAGTAAAGTGTGAAGCTCAGTGAATAGCAGGACAATGAAGTGTAGAGTACTTATGTTCACTCTATATTTTTCAGTCTTCTACACATGATTGAACAAATTGAATCCAGGCTCCATTCACCTTCATTTCTTCTTGCTTCACACTTTTGTAAATCAGGTCTGTTGGATACAAGTGAAATGCCAACTTTGCCCCACAATGAAAAGAGCTCTGTTGCATGGACTAAACCCACAAATGTTCTGCACCAGGCAGGCTTTGGCAGAAGATTAGAGTAAAATGGATTACATAAATAGGGTTTAATTTTTTTGAATAGGAGGCTTTGATTAGCATAAAGAAACATTCACAAACATTTCATAGTTGTGATTCCAGCTACTACAGATGCTTTACTGTATTTGATATTTACTGTAATTGAATAAAGTTTTTTAATTATTACATATGGCATACTTCTATTTCCACCATTCAAAGGACAGATTCTAAGCCAAACAGCTAAATGAAATACTTATACAGGAACGCTCATCTACCAAAGTATGTATAAATGATGCAATTACTTTTTGTATTCAGCTATAAGCTATGGAAAGCAAAAGGAGCATGATAACACACAGCCCGCCACCAACCTGGGTTCACACAAGTGCTGATGCATATTTATGTGTTTTTGTAGCACGTTAGGCAAATTTCCAATGCACACATTTTTTTGTAGGAGGAGACTTGCTGTTGAGAACAAAATCCCACCAAAAGCCATGCTAAAAACAAATGTACCTGTACATGCATTTTTCATGCACTCCCATTGAAGGCCCTGCTTATTTCAAAAATTGAACTGCGCCATGTTGCATTGATGTGACTGGGCACTGTAGAGAATAACGCATCTTCCATTGTTATGCATTGCAGCATGACCTGCCTCCTGCCTAATCTATGAATTCAGCTAAACCAGTGACCCCTATTCTGAGCTCTCTCCATTGTGTATGTTCCCTCACACCAGGCAGATGTAAAACATCAATATAAAAATATTTTAACAGTCATCAAAATTGTGCCATTTAATTCCCTGCACACTCTCTTTCAATGAGGGTTCCATTGCTCAGCATACTACTGTCAGTCTAGCACTTCGACCTTGCATACAGGAGGACAGGGCACTGGAATAACCTCAGCAGCAGGAGGCATGTCAGTGGCCTACTTGCAGTAAGAAAGGCAGCATAGAGAAAAGTGAAGTCACCAGCTTGGCTAAGCTATGAGGCAGGGTGCATCAACTAGCTGAATAGGAATACAACTCTTTTGGCAGGTAAAATAATTCACATTCATGTATTTTACCTTTGTGTTTTATTACTCGTACTACAAGCCTGGTTTAAACTTTCATTTAATGTGTAGCGATTCAGAATAACATTTTAACTAGTGTATAACAACAGCAGATTTCAGGTGACCTGTGTACACTGATAATAATGTGTTATATTTTTTATGTAAATATGTACAAATAGTATAAAAGGCTATAAATGAAACCGTAACAGACACATTGGGGTTAGACTACGTGTTAGAAATAGACTGGGCACTTTGCAAAATGCAGTTGTACCCTGCAAGTGCAGTTGCTCCAGAGCTTAGTAAATAAGGTAAAGCATCACTTTGCAAAGAATACCCAATAACATGCAAGGAAAATTTAAAAACAGCATTTTTGCTTGCACATGATTGGATGATGGAAGTCAGCAGAGCTTTGCCTCATTTACTAATCTCTGGAGCAACTGATCTTGCAGAATGCAACTGCAAAGTGCACAATCTATTTGCCTTTAGTAAATCAACCCCATAACCACCAGGTAACACCTTTGGTGGGCCTCCAATAGCTAAAATTCCATCAGTATGCACAGAAATCAATATTATATATACTTATATAATACAATATGCAGAATATACTGTATATGTGTTTTACAATGTAAGTCTTCTTGACAGTTGCAGGCACTGCTTCATTATTCCAAATGTTTACCTAAGCATAAATAACATGTGGTGACATGCTGCCCCATATAGATGCTGTAGACCAGCCTTTCTCAACCTTTATAACACCTTACAATAACCTTGGGGTCTTAAGGAACCTCCTAATAATTAATCTAGATACAGCTTGCAGTACATTTCTCTATATAACAACATTATCATCATTAACAATAATGAAAGGAAGCAAATAATAATAATAATTAGAATAGTGCCCCTCACATTGATGGTCTGTGGATATGTGTCCCCTTATATTGGTGGCTCCCTTGTTTTGCTGGTCATTGGAGAAGGACCCCCTAAGATTGGTGGTCAGTGTAAAAATGAGCACCTTACATTGAAATGATTGGGAAAGGACTCAATTACACTTGTCACTAGAGGTCGACCGATATGGGTTTTTCTCTGGCCGATGCCGATGCCGATATTTAGAAATCATGGCGGCCGATAGCCGATATATGATGCCGATTTTTTTGGGCCGATATGTTAGGCCGATTTTATTTTATTTATTTATTTTTAATCCCCCTTGATCTAACACACCTTTCCCACTGGGGCGTTTTTTAAGGTGCTTTTGGGCTAAAAATAGCGCCTGTAAAGTGCCTGCAAAATGGCTCCCTGCAGTCTGTGTGAAAGACAGAGTGCTTTCACACTGAGGCGATGCGCTGGCAGGATCTTAAAAAAAAAAAGTCCTGCAAGCAGCACGTTTGGAGTGGTGTATACCGCTCCTCCACCACTCCTGCCCATTGATATGAATGGGCACCACTGCCGAAGCGCATGCAATGCGATTTGGCAGCGGTGCTTCATGGGCGCATTTAACCTCTTCCTTGGCCGCTAGCTGGGTTATATGTGCCCCACTAGCAGCCAAATAGCACCGCTAAAATGATGGTAAAGAGCCGCTAAAACTTGCGTTTTACCATTAACGTCTGCCCGCTCCAGTGTGAAAGCAGCCTTCATAAGTGATACAGAAAATTTCTTACACTTAAAGTGGAGGTCCACCCTAAAATGGACCTTCCGCTCATCGGATTCCTCCCCCCCTCCGGCGCCACAATTGGCACCTTTCAGGGGGGAGGGGGGTGCAGTTACCTGGATAATCCAGGTAACTGCACCCACTTCCGGGCTAGCTCACTGCGGAAAGGGGCGTACATTACGCCCCTTTCCGCAAGTGCCCGCCCCCTTCCGCAAGTGCCCCGCTGCCTGCTGGGAAACGCACAGATCCCAGAGGCAGCGGGGACCGTCCTCATTGCGCAGCGCGGCTCGCGCATGCGCAGTAGGGAACCGGGAAATTAAGCCGAAAGGCTCCATTTCCTGATTCCCATACCCAAGATGGCGGCGGCGGCAGCACTCGAGTGTCGATCTAGAGATCGGCTTCGGGTGCCGACATCGCGGGCGCGCTGGACAGGTAAGTGTCACTATTTTAAAAGTCAGCAGCTGCAGTATTTGTAGCTGCTGGCTTTAAAAAAAAAAAAAAAACGCCGAGTCCCGGCGGACTCCCGCTTTAAACATTTATTAAACAAAACAAACCTCCAATCAGTTTACTTGTATGTATGATCTAGATTAAAAAAAAAAAAAAACCTATATATTAAATAAAAACGGGTAGTCAAAACTTTTGGACAAAAAAAAAAAAAAAAATGGGCTAACTTTACTGTTTTTATTTTATTTTTATTTTTTAAATGGTGTATTTTTTTCCCAAAAAAATGCATTTGAAAGACCTCTGTGCAAATGCCGTGTGACATAAAATATTGCAACAACCGCTATTTTATTCCCTAGGATCTCTGCTAAAAAAATATATATAATTTTTGGGGGGTCTAAGTGATTTTCTGGCAGAAAATACAGGATTTTTACTTGTAAGCAACAAGTGTCAGAAAAGATTTAGTCTTTAAATGGTTAAACTGAGAACTTCTACACAGAGATGACTTCATTCATTCAGAAGTGTAAACATTGTATCATTTAGTTCTTTTCTTGGCAGCCTGCCCAGAGAGGAGGAAAGTGTTGCTATGACGACTCAGGCAACTCACACTGACTTCTTACAGAAGTCATTTCAAAGTCCCACTGTAGAATCGGCTTTTTATCAACACAATCGGCCGATGCCGATTATTTAAAAAACGGCAAATATCGGCCGATATATCGACCGGCCGATATATCGGTCGACCTCTACTTGTCACATTCGTAGTCAGTAAAGAGCTGCCTTACTTTGTGGTCATTAGAGAAGGGCTCCCTTAGATTGGTGGTCAGAAGGAGAATGATCACCTTACATTGGTGATCATTGGCAAGGGACCTCATTACACTTGTGGCCAATGGGAAGAATGTTCCTTACATTCATGATCACTAAAGAGCTCCCCCTTTCTTTGGTGGTCATTGGAAAAGGGCTTCTTTGGATTGGTGGTCAGAGGGTGAATAACCCCCTTACATTAGTTATCATTGGGAAGGGACCCAATTGCACTGGTGGTCAGTGGGAAGAAAGTTCCTTACATTCGTAGTCAGTGAAGAGCTCCCTTATATTGGTGGTTATTGAAAAAGGGGTCCCTTGGATTAGTGGTCAGGGGAATAATGAACACCTTACATTAGTGATCTTTTCTAAGGGGCCCAAGTACACTGGTGGTCAGTGGGAAGAACGTTCCTTAATTTGGTGGTAAGTGGAAAGACTGCGGCGCTTACAGATAGCTAAAAAGTGGCGATGGTTAGTGTTAGTGGTTACTTATCTGAGACGCATATTTTACTAATTTTTCAGGGAATCCCTAGCAAGCTCTGAAGAAACCTTGTTCCATAGAACCCTGATTGAGAAAGGCTGCTGTAGATAGTACCATAGCAATTGCTGACACTGTCCACTACATAATGATGAGGTCTTCTATCCTCAGACTGTGTAACAGTTTTTAAATGCAAAGATACTTTTTGATCAAACTAGTTTCTGCTCATGGAAACAACATGCAATCTAGAAAACTATGTCCAGCTTCATCTCCTAAGTAGTTAATACTGGTCATATATATATTTTTTTGTTCTTTTCTTTTTTTAAATGTGTAAATTATCGACAATCCCTGCATCCTAACCCTCATCCAAAATGCAGCATTGCTAGTCACTACTGGTATGAAGAAGAGAAGTCAGCACTGCTTCACCGTACTGTGTGGACAGCTCATATATTTGGATTCTTACATGAAATGCTGATTAATACCATGATGTACTTCACAAGAGGTCATTTGTGATGTACTTCACTTCTTCACAAGGGATTACTGATATCAGAGTGTACTTCATATTAATATCATAGTAGGGTTGACTTCCTAAAACTAGAGAGTGCAAAATCTGGTGCAGCAGTGCATAGTAGCCAATCAGCTTCTACCTTCAGCTTGTTCAATTAAGCTTTGACAATAAAACCTGAAAGCGGATTGGTTTCTATGCAGAACTGCACCAGATTTTGCTCGCTCCAGTTTTAGTAAATCAACCCCATTGAACTTCAGGGACTATTGATATATTATATTCACAGAAACATACTGATATCATATTGTATTCACGAGAGATTAATGATATCATATTGTATTCACAAAAGGTTATTGATATCAGACTGTACTTCATATTGATTTTATATTGTACTTCACAATGAATTATTGATATATTGTATTCAAACGAGGATACTGACATCCTATTTTACTCACAAGAAATTATTGATAACATATTGTATTCACAAAAGGTTATTGATAACAAAGAGTACTCAAAAGAAGGTCATTGATACTATATTATACTCACAAAGGTATTTGATATCAGATAGTACTCACAAGAGGTTATTAATATTATATTGTATTCACCAAAGGTTATTATTATTATCAGATAGTACTCAAAGGAGGTTATTGATAATATATTCTACTTACAAGACATTACTGATATCATATAGTACTTGTGAGAGAATAATAATATCAAAGGAGGTTATCAATATCATATTATATTCACAAAAGGTTATTGATATCACATAGTACTTGCAAGAGGTTCTTCATATCATATTGTTTTCATCAAAGGTTATTAATTCTAGATAGTACTCATAGGAGGTTATTGATAATATATCCTACTTACAAGAGATGATTGATATCATATAGTATTCGCAAGAGAATAATAATATCATATATTATTCATAAGAGGTTATCAATATAGTGTGCTCACAGGAGATTATTGATATCATATAATACTCACAAGAGGTATTAATATTGTATAGTACTCACAAGAGGTATTAATATCATATAATACTCACAAGAGGTATTAATATCATATAATACTCACAAGAGGTATTAATATCATATAGTACTCACAAGAGGTATTAATATCATATAGTACTCACAAGAGGTATTAATATTGTATAGTACTCACAAGATGTATTAATATTGTATAGTACTCACAAGAGGTATTAATATCATATAATACTCACAAGAGGTATTAATATCGTATAATACTCACAAGAGGTATTAATATCGTATAGTACTCACAAGAGGTATTAATATTGTATAGTACTCACAAGAGGTATTAATATCATATAATACTCACAAGAGGTATTAATATCGTATAATACTCACAAGAGGTATTAATATCGTATAGTACTCACAAGAGGTATTAATATTGTATAGTACTCACAAGAGGTATTAATATCATATAATACTCACAAGAGGTATTAATATCATATAATACTCACAAGAGGTATTAATATCGTATAATACTCACAAGAGGTATTAATATCATATAATACTCACAAGAGGTATTAATATCGTATAGTACTCACAAGAGGTATTAATATAATATAGTACTCAGAAGATAATAATAAAGTATTGTATTAATAAGAGCTAATCAATAGGTATTTCTATGCCAATGTTCTGACAAGAGATGACAGATACCATATTGTGCTCACCAGAGGTCATTGATAGCATGCTGCACTTCACAAGAGGTCATCAATAAGACAATATGGTAAAATTGGGTAAATGAGGCCCAGATGCCTATAGAGACTGATGAAAAGGATGAATATCGATAGGTAGCCCATCAGAGAAATGATTGATCTTGTATCCGATACCAGCAGAGATCCCTATCTCCTTACCTGTCCAGGAGGCTAAGTTTTCTCCATGTCCATTATTGGGAGAGAATAGATGTGGGATGGGGTGTGAGGTAGGTGAGCAGGCAGGTACTTACCCATCAGCAGCCAGATAGAGCCCCCAGACAATATGAGGAAGGTAAGCATGTCTGGTTGTACCGGTCTTCTGTGACATGGACCAGACCAGCTGGAGAGGAGAGAGGGGGAGTAGCAGAGGCCGGCAGCGCCGCACAGTCACTGCAGTGCACACAGGTAGGCGGGGTCACACGGCGCTACCAGCCCTGCAGTAGGACAGTATTTTTAGCCTCCTTCTTCTGGGACCTCCCGCTTCCTTCCAGCACAATGATGCTCCAATGATGCTGACTCCTTCTCTCTCCCCTCTCTCTCCATCCCTCGCCACTCCTGCTGCAGTCATCCGGCCAGCACGTGTCTCCTGTACGGCAGTAACCTCGTGTGGAGGATGGAGGAAGGAGTGCTGTGTGTGAGGAGAGGAGGGAAGACACTGCGGAATGCCTGCAAGCATCCATCACATCACCGTCATTATTAGAGGGATGCAACCCACTGGGTCCCTTTACGTCTCAAGACTTTTCATTGTCTGCAAGAAAGCAGTGCAAGCATCCATACCAGTATATTCCGGTTATTATACCATCTGCCAGCCTAGTGCTCCTCTCAGCACATATAGCATTCATTCACCACGGTAGACAGTCCAAAACGTTATATATATATATATATATATATATATATATATATATATATATATATATATATATATATATATATATATATATATATATATATATATATATATATATATATATATATATATATATATATATTCCACCCCTCACATTTTTGTAAATATTTTATTATATCTTTTCATGTGACAACACTGAAGAAATGACACTTTGCTACAATGTAAAGTAGTGAGTGTACAGCTTGTATAACAGTGTAAATTTGCTGTCCCTTCAAAATAACTCAACATACAGCTATTAATGTCTAAACCGCAGGCAACAAAAGTGATACATCCCTAAGTTAAAAATTTCCAAATCGGACCCAATTCGTTATTTTCCCTCCCTGGTGTCATGTGACTCGTTAGTGTTACAAGGTCTCAGGTGTGAATGGGGAGCAAGTGTGTTAAATTTGGTGTTATCGCCTCATACTGGTCACTGGAAGTTCACTAATGCACCTCATGGCAACTCTCTGAGGATCTGAAAAAAAAGAATTGTTGCTCTACATAAAGATGGCCTAGGCCCTAGACTATAAGAATATTGCCAAGTCCCTGAAACTGAGCTGCAGCACAGTGGCCAAGACCATAGAGCAATTTAACAGGACGGGTTCCACTCAGAACAGGCCTCGCCATGGTCGACCAAAGAAATTGCGTGCACGTGCTCAGCGTTATATATCCAGAGGTCGTCTTTGGGAAATAGACGTATGAGTGCTGCCAGCATTGCTGCAGAGGTTGAAGGGGAGGGGGGTCAGCCTGTCAGTGCTCAGACCATACGCCACCCGCTGCATCAAATTAGCATGCGTGGCTGTCGTCCCAGAAGGAAGCCTCTTCTAAAGATGATGCACAAGAAAGCCCGCAAACAGTTTGCTGAAGACAAGCAAACTAAGGACATGAATTACTGGAACCATGTCCTGTGGTCTGATAAGACCAAGATAAACTTATTTGGTTCAGATGGTGTCAAGCATATGTGAGGAGTACAAAGACTAGGGATGGGCGAACGGTTCGGCCTGGGCATAAGTTCGGGCCGAACTTTGGTTGTTTGGATGTTCTGCAAACATTGAACAATATGCAGTGTTCAGGGCAAATTCCAAAGCCGCTGGAACACCATTAAAGTCTAAGGGACATTAACATGAAAAATCAAAAGTGTTCATATTAAAGGCTTATATGCAAGTTATTGTCCTAAAAAGTGTTTGGGGACCCAGGTCCTGCCCTAGGGGACATGTATCAATGCAGAAAAAACAGCCGTTTTTTTCGGGAGCAGTGATTTTAATAATGCTTAAAGTCAAACAATAAAGTGAAATAAATATTCCTTTAAATTTCATACCTGGGGGGGCGTCTATAGTATGCCTGTAAAGTGGTGCATTTATCCCTTGTTTAGAACAGTCCCTGCACAAAATTAAATTTCTAAAGGAAAAAAAGTAATTTAAAACTACTCGCGGCTATAATGAATTGTCGGTCCCGGCAATACAGATAAAAGGCATTGAAAAAAACGGCATGAGATCCCCCCCAGGCCCTTTGGGTCTGGTATGAATATTAAGGCCCATCGGGCCCTTCGGTTCTGGTATGGGTTTTAAGGGAAACCCCACACCAATTTTTTTTTTTAAATGGCATAGGGGTCCCCCGCAAAATCCATACCAGACCATTCAGGTCTGGTATGGATTTTAAGGGAAATAGCGCCAACATTTTTAAAAAATTGCATGGGGTCCCCCCAAAAATCCATACCAGACCCTTATCCGAGCACACAACCTGGCAGGCTGCAGGAAATGAGGGGGGACGAGAGAGAACCCCCCTCCTGAACCGTACCAGGCTACATGCCCTCAACATGGGGAGGGTACTTTGGGGTAGCCCCCCAAAGCACCTTGTCCCCATGTTGATGGGGACAAGGCCCTCATCCCCACAACCCTTGCCCGGTGGTTGTCGGGGTCTGCGGGTGGCTGGCTTATCGGAATCTGGAAGCCCCCTTTAACATGGAGACCCCCAGATCCCAGCCCCCCCCCGTTTGAAATGGTAATGGGTATATTGTACCCGTATCATTTTACAAAAAAAGTTTCAAAATGTAAAAAAAAAACACAAGACACACTTTGGGACAAGACCTTTATTAAAAAAATGAAAATGTCCCATGAAGTCCATTCATCTTCTTCTCTCGCTCCGCCGATGGACCGAAGAATGAAAAGATTAAAAAAAAAAACCTGCAGGCTGCCATCGATCTGCCTCCATGGGAGGATCCCACCGTCTGACACGTCCTCACAGGTGACAGTTCTTATATAACTGAGGCGGGGCCACACGGTGACGTACCCGGGTGAGCCCGCCCCCCTCTGACACACTGGGACTTCACAATGGCTTCCCCGTGGCACCAGTTGGGGGCGGGGACACCCATTTACGTAATCAATGGGGAGCAGTGGGGGAGGAGCTGTTAACACACCGATCCTTCGCCGCTCCAAAGAAGCTGCTAGCAGGAATTTTCCTGATGCCCTGCCAGCGCACCGCTCCAGTGTGAAAGCCCTCGGAGACAATGGAGCAGCTGTTTGAGGGCGGATTGGAGGCGCTATTTTTAAAGCTATAGCACCTGCAAAACGCCGTCAGTGTGAAAGGGGTCTTAGGTGTGAATGGAGCCAAGCCTCCACCTTTAGAGCCAATTCATACTTGCAAATGGGGCCATTTGCAAATACCCATAGGAGACATAGCAGGGTTCCCTCTGATCAGCTGCAGGCAGCAAGCCCCATTGAAAGTATTGGGAACCTGCAGCTCCCGTAGGTATTTGCGGTCATCTACATGTAATCATCCATGCAGCAATTGCCTGCGGATGATCCGTCCTGGATGTGCTGTCAGGCTCACATTGCTTCTAATTGGGTCTTCCTGCCTGCAGCTAATCACAAGAAACCCAGCTGAGTCTCCTGCAGGTAATTGCAAATGGTCCCATTTACAAGTGTGAACGGAGCCTGAAAGAAAAAAAAGATTGCTGAGAAGACCAGTGCATCTGCCTTCACGCATAATCACATGATGCAGCATACCAAAGGGTAAGAGCTCACATGTGAACGTCATAAAGCACTAAGACCCCTTTCACACTGGGGCGTTTTTCAGGCACTTTAGCGTTAAAAAAAGCACCTGTAAAGCTCTTGAAAGAAGCCGCAACTCCAATCCCAATGTAAAAGCTCGAGTGCTTTCACACTGAGATCCCTTTCACACTGGGGCATTTTTCAGACGCTTTAGCATTAAAAAAAGCACCTGAAAGAAGCTGCAACTGCAATCCCAATGTAAAAGTCTGAGTGCTTTCACATTGAGTCCTGTAAGCAGCTTCTTTGCAGCGCTTTTGGAGCGGTGAACACTGCTCCTAAAGCGCCCCTTCCCAGTGAAATCAATGGGAAGCGCCTGAAAAACGCCTGAAAAGCTTTTAGCAGCAGCGTTTTGTGGGCGCTCTTAACCCTTTATTTGGCCACTAGCAGGGGTTAAAAGCACCCCAATAGCGCTCAAAAACTCTGGTAAAGCGCTGCTAGTTTAACAAGCGTTTTTCAGGTGCTGACATTGTGAAAGGGCTCTTAAAGCACTTGGACTTTCACATTGGGATTGCAGATGAGACTTCTTTCAAGCGCTTCACAGGCGCTTTTTTTAATGCTAAAGCGCTTGAAAAACACCCCAGTGTGAAAGGGGTCTTAGTGCTGGAACTCACTACTCTCTTCTGTCATCCACTTTGAATCAGCCTGAATCTTTTGAGTCATGTATGACTACGTATATGGTTTACTTATTGGAATACCCATTTGGTACATAAATATAGCTGCATGGGTGTGGATAGCTTGCTGTGTTCAAAGGCGGCGACACTCTGTACTGTGGCCACATACCAAGTACCCATTTAGCTGGGGCCAGTTTGTGTTCGGACAGAATTCTGCAAAAGCAGCAGCCCTGGCAACACTTTGACCCCTTTCACACTGCCGCGCCCATAGCGTCGGCGGTAAAACGCTGCTATTTTTAGTGGCGTTTTGCCGTCGGATTTGCATCGCATTTCGGCCACTAGTGGGGCGCTTTTACCCCCTGCTAGCGGCCGAGAAAGGGTTAAAACCGCCCACAATACCCGGCAATAGCAGCGTTTTGCCGGCGGTAATGCAGCGCTGCCCCATTGATTTCAATGGGGAGCAGCGGTGGAGGAGCGGTAAACACACCGCTCCTTCACCGCTCCAAAGAAGCTGCTGATAGGACTTTTCCTGACGTCCTGCCAGCGCACCACTCCAGTGTGAAAGCCCCCGGGCTTTCACAATGGAATGAATGGAGCAGCAGTTTGAGGGTGGATTGCAGGTGCTATTTCTAACGCTATAGCGCCTGCAAAACAACCTCGGTGTGAAAGGGGTCTTTCTGTGTCCACGGTCAGTTGCAATACCAGAGGTGGTGCCAGCTATTGATTTGTACAGACTACAAATCTGACAGCCCCGCAGTGTGTGCAGAGTCAATGTGTGTGCAGCTATTGCTTAGAACTGCTAGCAAAAGTGTACTGATTCCTGGCAGTGGCTGCCTTAGCAGTCCTTTTGTGGCCGTGTGAATGTAACCTTAAGCCGCGTACACAGGATCGGATTTTCCGACGGGAATTGTGTGATGACAAGCCTTAAGGCCCGTACACACGGTCGGACTTTTTGACAACAAACATGCAAATTAGCTGTTTTGGAGCAACATCCGACTGTGTGTACGCTCCATCGGACAAACTTTTTCTGTTTTCATCGGACTTTTGTTGGCTCTGCGAACGGACAAACTTTTTGACAACAGAAGTCCGATGGAGCAAAGTCCTACCGTGTGTACGCAAAAGCATCGGACTTTTGTACAAGGTACAAACACGCATGCTCAGAACCATTGCAAACGATCAGACTACAATACAGAAGTTGACCAAAGGTGGCGCTGGAGTCATTGAACGTCCTCTTTTGAAGCGGCGTCAGTACGTTGTGACGTCATTACGTTCGTGTTTGTTGTCAAAAAGTCCGACCGTGTGTATGCAATACAAACTTGTGGACAACACACTTTGTACAAAAGTCCACGGAAAAGTTTGTACAAGTCCGACCGTGTGTATGGGGCTTTAGACAAACTTTCGCAGCCTTATATGGGTAACTATGACTTAATCTATATTTGACCCCTGCCCTTGCAGTTTTTCACCAATATTTACCTGTTCCTTGCCCCCCTTTTCTAACAGGCTATTTCTCGTTAACTTCACTCATTATTTTTGTGCACCCATGGTTACTTTGCACTTCACACCATGCACGGATTGTATTTTGTTTCCTTTCCTATCTTCACTTCCCCAATATCTCTCACACAGTGGTTTTATTCTCATTGGGTATCCTTCATGTATGGTCCTTATCACCGTTATGAATATTTTTCACAATCATTCAATCGTGATAATACACATATACCTCACACAGGGTTACTACTTGTGAAAGGTTTCGGGGTTATAATAAGTTTGAAATTAGTGAGTTTAACACCAATGTTTCCATATATTTAGATATCGGCCTGTGTCGGGCTAAATCTTGATATGTATTGTATAATTGCTCTCTTCTCCATTTTCTCTATGTCATTATCGAAGGTTACTTCATACAGTTTTTATTGATCTAATTGTGACTTATGTATATATCTCTAGATGCTTGTATTTCCTGAAGAAGCTGAAAAGCAAACTAGTCGAAATACTACACCTTCCCCATGAGTTATTGCTATGTTGCATTGCAAAATGTTTTTATTTTTATTTTTAATAAATGATTACATTTTATTTTATATGTTTCTTTTCCTTTGTCTTTTCAATGTATATAAACGTTTAATGTGCACCGCAATAGTCCCCTTGCTCGCATTCTCTTTTGATGTTTCTGGCCGGAGACCAGAATTACCAAATATTTATTCCATATATAATTGGGATGATGGTGCATCATGAAAATTAAATTCCTAATTTATTACTTTACGAGGCCATTCTTAATTTTTACAGTACCAGAGACATGTCGTCCCAGCAGCCAGATGAGGGAAACGGAAAAGGAGGCAGCCAGCTCACCTTCCCAATGGCAGCTGCACAGTTTTGGCAGTGGAGGAATCCTGTCCCAATGGTTAGCTGGAGCTGAGGATGTGGAGTCCCCGGCAGAAGTGCTGGCCACAGGGCAGAGTGCTACCAACCTCTGCCTAGCACCGACAATAACAGTGGAGATCCAGGGAGCCGGGGCAGTTGGCCCCTCTCTCCGGCGACAAGCTGATGTAGTGAAGCTGCTACTCCCAGCTGAATCGCTGGCAACAGGGCAGAGCAATGTTGGCCTCTGCCTAGCACCTACAGTTTCTTCTCAGCTTCAGGGAACTGGGGCAATGGGCCCCTCTGCGCAGCAACAGGCCAAGCCATGGAATGGTAAACAGCATCCAGCTGAATCGCTGACAGCCGGATAGAGCGTCAATGACCTCTGCCCCACACCTACTGAGGTCAACTATTCCTTGCAGCCAAGAAAGGAGATCGTGCGAACAGACTATGTGAGTTCACTCTGCCTGACTAAAGCATGTCCAGACCAGGTGGAGGTCTGAGACCTTGTTAGTCAACTTTTGATGGGGAGAAATGTGACAGACTCACCCGGGGCAGAGGCTTTTGGAGGGGACTGAATGCCTACCGATCATGGGCCCTGGCATTTGGGGGAACGGTGCTCTTTGTGAGAAGATTTTCTTGGATTTGCCCAAAGACTATTCTTGGTTGTTAATTCTGAATAATTCTGAAAAATATATGATCATTGAAAGAGCTGATCACATTGACCTCTGGAGACGGACTGTCTGGTCACCTGGGCTGCCTTAAGTGCTGTGTTAATTAACATGCTAATGATATAATTGTCTGCTAAGTGTTTACTAGAGGGGAGGGGGGAGTATCCAGGAGCCAGCCCTTCCTCGTTATCTAACCCCTTGTGTTAAAAGTGTATAAAAAAAGACTGTATTCTGGTTCTAATAAAGAGTCCATGTCAGCAGCTAAACAAGTCTCGTCTTGTTTTGTGCTTGGGAGCGGTTGGAATATCTGATATCTATATTCAGACTGGGAGGAAGTGGTATATGACAAAAGCAATCAAGCGGAGTGTAGGGACTTTCTGTCACAGCCTCAAAATGGCTTAAAAACCCATAATCTTTCTTTAAATTTTTAGGATTGGGATCCTAATGTTTTGGGGATTAACAACATAAGATCTAACTGGAGGGGGTGCAAGAAGACAAGAGAGATTTTGTAATATACTGTAAATATAAAAATATACTAATGATGAAGGTCTTAAAGCATTGTTAAACCCAAAAGCAAACATTTATTGTATTGCAGCTTACCAATTCTTAGGTGTGATGGCTACATTCGTTTTCATTTTGTAAGCTTTATTTATTTTAATTTCACCTGGTAATACAGCCAGTAAGTATGTTGTCAACAGAACAAACTGTGCTGTGGATGTAGCAGTTAGTGAGTTGAGAAACCATTTACCACTGAAAGAGATTTTATTTATTGATGTACACTAAAACGCTTATCCCAAAATGAATAAGACTGTTGCTGTAACTGCTTATAAAGTATTTTTTACATTTGGCTTCAATTTGTTAGTATATTTAAATCTGTTAGTCCATCTAATATTACTCTCCCCTCAGACTGACAATGCTGCCGTCCGAAGATGTCTTTGTTTCTCCTTCATCCAGAGTGGAGGCACTCTAATACTCTACAAGAGGTGTGTTACTGCACAGATGAGGAAAAATCTACAAAAATAAATGAAATGCAGCCATTACATCTAATTTAACCACTTCTGGACCACCCGCCATCATTATATGTTGGCTCTTTGAAGTGGAATATAGTTGTTATGGCAGCAGCTAGCTGCCAAAACCCTGGTATCCACTTCTTCAGATGAAAGTGGTCTCAGTGGCGGAAGATCACTTATTTCGGTGGCGGAAGAGGCCCCCCCACCGAGGCACTCCAGTGCCCTCCACAGGTTATCAGAGCCACCAGCAGTGGCGGAGGTGATCGGATCCTGTCCCTTGCTTGGCTGGCTGCCGAATGAGGGGAAGATGGGCCCCCACCTGGCTCCTCTTGTGTGAGTATGTGTTGAGTTGGATGCACTGTTGTTCTAAGCATTATTTTTAGGAGTAAGCCTAGGTTCACATTGATGTGATTTGGCATGCGATTTGACATTTCAAATCGCATGCCAAATTGGTGGCTATTTCCAGCAATGGTACCACCCAAATAAGTGTGACGACGCACAGATTACCAAATGTAGTTTCTGTACTACTTTTGGTGACTTCTGGTGCAATTTCAATAGACATCCATGCAGGAACATGCACAGATGTCTCTGAAATCACCCCCAAATTCGGACTGACATGCTGAAATTGCATGATTTCAATCCCGCAGCAGTGTGAACTTAGGCTAAAGGTGGGTTCTTACACCCCCGAGTTAATGCATCTTTCATAATGTGCTATGATGCTAGTATTCAGCACTAGAGATAGGTGTGATAGGGAGGAGAAGCAGGCAGAAGTTACATTGCACAGGAGGGACAAAGCAGACTGGTAATGTATCAGGAGCCATCAACCATGTACGGTCACATCTGGTGCTCCCAGGACGCTGGCACATGGCTCCGCAGTGTGGGCTTTTTTTTAACGTGTCCGCTGCTGACTAGGGATGAGCTTCGTGTTCGAGTCGAACATACGTTCGACTCGAACATCGGCTGTTCGCCCGTTCGGCGAATTCCAAACGTTATGGGCCGTTCACGCCAAATTCGTGTGGTGTTCACGGCCCACAATGCACTGCGTTATCGCAGTGCATTGCTGGCTCATGATTGGCCAAGCATGCACTGTGACCCCGCATGCTTGGCCAATCACAGTGCCAGCAGCGAGGAGAGCCATGATTGGCCACAGGCAGGATGCCTGTGGCCAATCATAGCTCAGGCTGTGTAGTACACGCCCCACACTATATAAGGCCGCCAGCGCGGCGGCCTTGTGTAGTGTGTTGGCGTCTGAAGCAGTTAGTGGGTGTTCTGTGTACCTTCAACACAGTATACACCGATCGTTATCGGCCGATTTTCGATCTTGCTCTTCTGTAGTGGTTGTTGTCTGCGTACCCTGACCACAGTATACACCGCTATATTCACCTCACCTATATAGCTAGTGATCTATCTTTTATAAAAGAGCTTGCAGTCAGTAGTGTTAGGAGCTTGTGCGTGCTGTCTGCGTGCTCTGTACCCAGTACACACCGCTATATCCACCTACATAGCTCTTCTCTATTTGAGCCCACTTGCCATCTGCAGGAGTTATTGGAAGTTGTGTGTGCCTCCAGCACAGCACAGTATACATCTGTATATACCCCTTTATCTCTGGTGTTCTATAATAAAGGCATCTGAAGGAGTTAGTGGGTTTTTTGTGCCTCCAGCACAATATACACCTGTATCTACCCTTTATTGCTGTTCTCTAATAGAGCCATCTGCAGGGCTTAGTGGGTGTTGTGTGACTCCATTACAGTATACCCCTTTATCTCTGGTGTTCTATAATAAAGGCATCTGCAGGAGTTAGTGGGTGTTGTGTGCCTCCAGCACAATATACACCTGTATCTACCGTTTATTGCTGTTCTCTAATAGAGCCATCTGCAGGGCTTAGTGGGTGTTGTGTGACTCCATTAAAGTATACCCCTTTATCTCTGGTGTTCTATAATAAAGGCATCTGCAGGAGTTAGTGGGTGTTGTGTGCCTCCAGCACAATATACACTACCCAACTCCTGTTTTACCCAACTCCCTTCAGGCCATTACCATGTCTGGAAGGCCAGCAAGGAGAGGCAGACAGGCGCGAGCCGATAAAAGAGGGCAAGCAGGCTCTGTGTCTAGAGACAACAGTGCTGGTTGTGGACGCGGTGCATTGTCATCAGCACGTGGCCATGGGACACGCTTGTCCTTCTTTTCGGCAGCTGGACATGTTGAACCGCAACATGCCAACGACTTGGTAGAGTGGATGACCAAGCCCTCTTCATCCTCCTCATCCTCTCTCACCCAGTCTCAGGGTACTAGCAAAGCAGCTGCCAACGCATCGTCTTCCCTCCTCTCAATGTCATCATCAGTGACTCCTTCCCTAGACCCACCACGTCCTCCTGAGGAGTCTCCTGAACTCTTTGAGCACAGTGTTGGGTACATGCTCCAGGAGGATGCCCAGTGTTTTGTAGGCTCTGATGATGACACTCAGCTAGAGGAAGGCAGTAGCGTGAGCGCAGAGAGAGGGGATGCTCAAGAAGGACAGCAACCTGGCAGTCATGTTCCACAAGCTGCAGCATACTGCCAGGTTTTCTACAGCGATGAAGAGGGAGGGGATGATGAGGGCACTGACTCCACGTGGGTGCCTGGTAGGAGAGAGGAGGAGGAGGAGGAGGCACATGTCCAACGAGGCAGGATGCCCTCCGGGGGCCAGCTTAGGGGCAGCACAACGACTGAATCACACCGCAGAGCTCCGCCTGTGCAGGGCGCTGCCTCTGCGCGTTATTCTAAAAGTTCTTTGGCGTGGGCCTTTTTTGAGACGTGTGCATCAGATCGCACCGCTGCTATTTGCAACATATGTCTCAAGCGTATCTCGCGTGGCCAAAACATCAGCCGCTTGGGCACCACATGCTTGACCAGACATATGTTGACCTGCCATGCAGCTCGTTGGCAAGCGTACCTCAAAGACCCACACCAAAGAACAAAGCGGACCTCTCCTTGCTCCTCATCAGCTGGCATCTCCAACCCCACTAGACCTTCAGTCCTCTCTGAAGCCTGCTCTGAGAGGAATGAAGGTGTAGAATTAGGTGTGTCACAGCCAAGTGCTTCCGGGCACTCTGCTAGCAGTACACCCACGTTCGATTATAGCAGGCAAATGTCCCTGCCCCAGCTGCTGGACCGGCGAAAGAAGTTCACTCCCAGCCATCCACATGCCCAGCGGTTGAATGCTAGCTTGGCTAAATTGCTAGCACTTCAACTGCTGCCTTTTCAGTTGGTAGACTCGGCCCCCTTCCGTGAGTTTGTACAACGTGCGGTTCCTCAGTGGCAGGTCCCCAAACGCCACTTTTTCTCACGGAAGGCGATTCCGGCTCTCTACCGGCATGTGGAAGGCAATGTCCTTGCCTCGCTGGACAGGGCGGTCAGCGGTAAGGTGCATATTACCGCTGACTCATGGTCCAGCAGGCATGGACAGGGACGTTACCTGTCTTTCACGGCCCATTGGGTCACTCTTCTGGCAGCTGGGAAGGATGCAGGACAAGGTGCAGTAGTGTTGGAGGTTGTTCCGCCACCACGCCTCCAAAATGCTACTATTGGTTGTGACACACCTCTCTCCTCCACCCCCTCCTCTTCTTCTTCCACCATGGCCTCTTCCAGTGCTCTGTCCTCAGAAGCAGCGGTGCTCCGTAGGCGTTCCAGGGGCTACGCAAGTACGCAGGCAAAACGATGCCATGCCGTGCTTGCGCTGGTTTGTTTGGGGGACAGGAGCCACACTGGGGCGGATGTTTTTTCAGCTCTGCAGGGGCAGGCCGAGAGGTGGTTGACGCCACACCAGCTTAAGCCAGGAATGGTGGTTTGTGACAATGGCACCAACCTCCTCTCCGCCCTCCGACAGGGACAACTGACCCATGTGCCCTATGTAGCTCACGTCCTTAACCTGGTGGTGCAGCGGTTCTTGGGCAGGTACCCCGGCTTACAGGATGTCCTGAAGCAGGCCAGGAAAGCCTGTGTGCATTTCCGCCGATCATTTAATGCCTGTGCTCGGCTGGCTGAGCTCCAAAAGGAGTTGAACCTGCCCAAGAACCGCCTTAAATGTGACATGCCCACCAGGTGGAACTCAGCGTTGGCCATGCTGCAGCGGCTGCACACGCAGCAGAGGGCCATCAATGAGTACCTGTGTGACTACGGCACCAGGACAGGGTCAGGGGAGCTCGGTTTTTTCTCACCACGCCAGTGGGGCATGATCAGGGATGCATGCACTGTCCTGTCACCGTTTGAGGAGGCCACAAGGATGGTGAGCAGTGACAGTGCATGCATCAGTGACACTGTACCTCTTGTCCACCTCTTGGAGCATATGCTGCGTGGAATAATGGACAGGGCACTTGAGGCAGAACAGAGGCAGGAAGAGGAGGACTTCCTTGCCTCTCAAGGCCCCCTTTATCCAGACAGTGTTCCTGCTGTGCCACCCATCACACAGGAAGAGGATGAGGAGGAGGAAGAGGAGGAGGAGGATGATTGTGTCAGCATGGAGGTGGAGGCTGGCACTCAGCATCAGCAGCAGCAGTCTTGTAGGGATGATTTACAGTCCCAAGAAACACGTGGACTTGTACGTGGCTGGGAGGAGGTAGCTGCGGATCATGTTGCCCTTAGTGACCCAGAGGACTCCGGACCGAATGCCTCAGCTAACCTACACTGCATGGCCTCCCTGATCCTGCAAAGCCTGCGGAAGGATCGTCGTATTCTTCGGATCAAGGAGAGGGACCATTACTGGCTGGCCACTCTCCTTGATCCGCGGTACAAGGGTAAGGTTGCCGACCTTATCTTGCCATCGCAGAGGGAGCAGAGGATGAGACATCTCCGGGAGGCCTTGCAGAAAGGTCTGTGCAACGCGTTCCCAGAGACTGGGAGGTTACAAACTCCTGGTCCTGGACAACGTGTTGCTGAGGCATCGGTCAGAAGGAGCGGTGGAGAAGGTGGCCGTCTGACTGATGCTTTCAGACAATTTTTTAGTCCGCAGCCCCAAGGTATGATCGGTTCCAGCAACCATCGCCAGCGTCTGATTTACATGGTGCAGGAATACCTAGGGGCAAGGTCAGACTTGGACACCTTTCCCACCGAAAATCCTCTGGCTTACTGGGTCTTGAGGATGGATCACTGGCCAGAGCTTGCACAGTATGCAATTGAGCTACTGGCCTGTCCTGCATCCACCGTTCTTTCGGAACGCACCTTCAGTGCTGCTGGTGGCTTTGTTACCGATCACAGGGTGCGCCTGTCCACCGAATCAGTTGATCGACTGACCTTCATCAAGATAAATCAGTCTTGGATCACCCACAGCTACCAAGCACCTGAAGCTGATGTAACCGAATAATTTTTTTTGAAATATCACATCCATTCGAGACTGCCTATGCTGATGCTGAGTGACTGTCCTGTTATGTTGATTGTCTATCCTCTTACTCCTCCGCTGATATGTTGGACATTTCTGGTTCTGGGTGATGCCATCAGCCCAATTTAACAGGGGCGTTTAAGTACAATTTTTGATGCAATGCTTTGCAGCAGGGCTAAATCCTGCAATAAAACTAGAGTATATGGGAGAGGTTGCAGTGTGGTGGCACCAGCACCAGTGCCTTAAGCCCAATTTTTCTGCCCCTGTTTAACAGGGGCGTTTAATTACAATGTTTGATGCAATGCTTTGCAGCAGGGCTAATTCCTGCAATAAAACTAGAGTATATGGGAGAGGTTGCAGTGTCGTGGCACCAGCACCAGTGCCTAAGGCCCAATTTTTCTGCCCCTGTTTAACAGGGACATGTAATTACAATTCTTGATATAATATTTCACAGGAGGGAACGTTCCTGTGCCCACCCAGAGTAACTGTGAGGACTTATAGTGTTGTGGCACCAGCACCACAACCACCAAAGGTCAATTTTTCTACCACTGTTCAACAATGGCATGTAATTACAATTCTTGATCTAATCGTTCACAGCAGGGCGCTCCAGCGCCCACCAAGAGTCACTTTGAGGGCTTACAATGTTGTGGCAAAACCAACACCTTGTTCCACCATTTCTGCAGAGCATATAGGGCAGGCCCCTACTTTCAAACATCCAACTTACAAACATCTCCTACTTGCAAACGGAAGGAGACAACAGCAAGTGAGATGAAAAAAGATGGACGACAAAACTAATTATACAGGGGTGATAACCCTTCCCTATGTTTTCCAAAAAGCTTAAAAATAGTTTTTTTGACTGGAGCTACACTTTAAAAATGTACCAGTTGAAAATTACAAACATATTCAACTTAACACAACAAACCTACACAGTCCCTGTCTTGTTTGCACCGCCTGTATACTGCTGTTCTGAGTATATAGGGCCTGGGGGCCACACGCATTTCCTTTTTTTAATATGGGTACGGGGTTCCCCTTAATATGCGTACAAGACCCAAAGGGGCTGGTAATGGGCAGGGAGGGCTACCCATGCCATTTTTCTCAATGATTTTCAACCATATTGCAGGAACCAGATATAACATTAAAACCGCAAGCAGTTTTCAATGATGTTATTTCCGTTTAATGTCATTTTGTGCAGGGACTGTTCTAAACACGGAAAACACGTGGCACTTCACAGGCATACTACAGACACCCCCCAGGCACCATATTTAAAGGAATATTTCACTTTTTTTTTCACTTTAATCGTCATTAAAATCGCCATTTTTAAAAACATTTTAGGCATTGACCCATGTCCCCTGGGGCAGGAGCCAGGTCCCCAAACCCTTTTTAGGACAGTATCTTGCATATTAGCTGTTAAAATTAGCACTTTTAATTTCGAACGTTCGAGTCCCATAGACTTCAATGGGGTTCTAAAGTTCGTACGAATTTGGGGTCCGTTCGAAAGTTCTGGTGCGAACCGAACCGGGGGGTGTTCGGCTCATCCCTACTGCTGACAATAGTGTTGCCATCTGCAGCCTTTGCAGTCAATGCATAAGTCGCGGTAAGCCCAACACTCACCTAGGGACGACCGCCTTAAGAAGGCACATGAGCTGCCATCACCGAGCCCAGTGGGAGCAATGGAACCCCCAAAGCCACACTCCAGGCTCTTACCGTCCAGCCTCTTCTACTTCTCCTTCTCCTCTTTCCTCAGAATTGTCCTCCACTCCACCTTCCATCATGCTGTCCTCACGTTTTTCTGGAAAAAGGCAAGCTTCCTTGGGCCAAATGTTCGAGCGTAAAAAAATTATTGTTAGGTTGCTCGTCTTCTGTAAGTAACCCCTGGTAGCCTAGGCTAGGATGGAAGAGCGGAGGTCCCGTTCACCGGTGGACAAACATCACACATACACAGGATTGTACGTGAATAATGAATGTGCATATTGAAGCACACACAGCAGTTTTATTTAGTTTGAGCTAAAGGACAGCCCTGTGGTTTAGCCAATCAGGTAATTCATACATACATCGACATTTTTCTTAAACTCATGACATTATCTAAGTCAAAGGTGAAATACAATCTTCTGATAGTTATTTCGTCATTTCAACATCTGCTGACTGACCATATTCTTGCGTAACCAGTCCTTTCTTAGCTTTGTGCCTCTTACCGCAGACAGATGCTTCCTAATATGTCAACATCTTGCATCTTAATTCTGAACTTAGTGAAATGCACGCCTAAGCATATTATCTTAGACCTTTAACCTAGTATATCTTTTGGTAACCTTAATAAGTATTCCCTTATAATCCTTCCTTTGATCATTCTGTGATTTACATAATGATCATTCCTTTTCTAATTTAATAGCACAGGCTTCATACTCCGAACCCTTATGCTCTTAGTTTTTATACCATACCGTTGGATCCTTAACAATGGAAGTGAGTTTCAGATCCTTCGGAGCGGCCGTGTTTCCCTTTTTACATAAACATTTGATTATCTTATAACAGGCATATAAAAATAGAATGAAGAGAATCACAGTGACAATTGTCATGGCAGTATTTCGGAGCCAAGATATTAATCCCCCAAAACTAAAACTGCTCGAGAAGGGATCCCAGTTTTTTCCTATGTTCCTTGCCTCTTTCTGTAGTTTATTTACCTCTTCCCTGTGTTGGGCAATAACGTCATAGTAGTCTGGGACTTCGATGCTGGTATTATGAATCCAGGTACAGCACTCATAATCCTCAGTAGTCTCACAGAGGCCAGTAAGGGCTACACTCATACTTTCTATAGCCAACTCATGTAGTTCTAGTTGCTTCCTAATTGCCCTAGTTTCTAGATTTAGTTTGGTTATGTCATCAGAATTTTCATCCAGAATCTCATCAATTATGCCAGTGTAATTATTTAATCTTTTCATTAGGTCAATTCCCCACCCTGTCCAGGAAGGGAACCATGCCCAGGCCATATCTTTTTCTAAAAACAATTCTCGTTTATTACGGTGTCTAAGGGGATATCTAGGATGCATGCTGGCTTCAAGGAGGTGACTTCCCTTGTTATCCCCTAATACCCCCATAATAGGAACCAGGGCTGCAAGGTAACACCACCCCTGGAGTTTGGTTGGGATCCAGGGGTGACAGAGTTTGCCGCAGCATATATATATGGTATTTCCTAGAGCTAGGGGTCGTTTATGGAACACGTTCCTAAGAGTATCAGAAAGGCCAGAGAGCACCAGAATTGACATTAATTGGTGTATTGTAGTCTTGGTACTGGAGCTAAGAAAGTCTAAAAAGGTGGCATTTAGGGTGGGATCTGAAGTATGGAAGAAAGAAGGACTGTTAAACGATGTCATTGAAATGTTAAGTTTTGCTTGTTTGCAAACCTCGGCTCCATCTGTGGTGTTTCCCAGTCGGAAACACCAGTCTGGGAAGTGGCTTCTACCTATAATTTGGAAAGTGAGGGTTTTATTTGGAAGGGTCCTAGTAACATTCGTTAGGACGATAGGGGGTGTTCCATTAAGGAGGGGGGTAAAATTCAAGGGGACTGCCATGAGAGGGATTCTAGCTGTACTGGGATGTAGCTTGCTGCAAATCCAGCATTTCTCAAAACCAGATTTTTGAGCATAGCTATATTTGAATTTTAGTAGTAACATCTTGTTAGTCAGTCCCTTAGGTGACTCATTAACGGGTACAATACTTCTACTATGTCTTTGGCCGGGGGTATTATTCATCTTAGGTGGTCCACATATCCCTTTTAATAGACCTAAGTCTTCTGGATGATATATACAGTTGGCTATAAACCATGTGGGCAGGAATACAAATAGTACCAGACTACCCCAAAGGCATACAGCCTTCCCTGACACTGATGGAGAAAGCATCTTTGTTTTTTTAAAGTTCTGATTATTTGTTATCTAAGAGTTCTGTTCTTCTTCTTCGTTTCTCATCCCGGCAGTTGTTGGCTCTGTTTTGTCCTTTTGAGGGGGTGTGGGATCTTCCAGGGAAATTTGTTCTATGCCTCTCTGAACTTCTTGTAGATCTTGTTCTTGGGAGTTGCTGCTCTCTGTCACTGCCAGGGGCTCTGGAGTCGAGGGAAGCTGGGGACACTTTTTAAGACGGCTGGCGTGGATCCAGGTGTTTCCTAGGTCTGTTAACACTGCGGTCCTGGATACCTTTTCCACCTTCCATGGTCCTGAGAAAGCCGGTCCGATACTCTTTCTTTGTGCTAATTGTTTGATCAGCACTTTATCCCCAGGGATGAAGGGATGCGTTGGTTCTGTGGGAAGAGGGAAAAAAGGTGACAGAAACTTGTTCGTTTATTTCGTGGAGCATACTTACCAGATTTTTCACGTACATTTCCTGTTGAGAATAAATGTCAATATCAGTGTCTTGGTCTAATGGGGGTAATTATAAGTACACAGTTTGTTTCGGGTATGCCCAGGATCTTCCCCTCTTTTGACCAAAGACCTTCAGGGTCTTTGGTCAATCCTTCCTGTGTCCAAAAATGGACATCATCTTCTGTGGCCATTGATTGCATCTGTGCTATGACAGTTTTAAAGTTAGGTGCTGCGAAGTGTTCCTTGAAAAACATTGTTGTGGGGGCAGGTGGGTTAGGGGAAAAGGCAGCAGCTCTTTTAGCTTCTCTGTCAGCAAGAGCATTCCCTTTTGAAACACGACTGCTGTCAGAGGAGTGTGCCTTTACTTTAATTATGGCTACCTTTTTTGGAAGAAGAATGGCTTGGAGGAGAGCACTAATCTGTGTGGAGTTGGCAATTATTTTGTTGTCTGCTGTTTTAAAACCTCTATTGGCCCATATCACACCAAAATCATGCACCACTCCAAAAGCATATCTACTGTCTGTGTAGATGTTCACCTCTTTACCGGTGAATAGAATGCAGGCCCTAGTGAGGGCTTCTAACTCTGCTACCTGGGCTGAAGAAGGAGGTAATGATTTTGCCTCCAGTACGATGTCTGGTAGTTGAACAACTGCATAACCGGTTAAAAAGGTGGAGTCAGAGGGACGTGAGCAGCTACCGTCAACGAAAACATCCTCTGCACCTGAGATAGGGGTGTCAGTGAGATCCGGTCTGGGACTGGTAATAGCAGCAACCTTTTCCGAACAGTCATGTATAATGTCTGGGTCATGTGGTAAACGCAACATGGAATGCAAAAGGCGCACAGCGGGGTTGCTGGCAGGCACATATTTGAGTGTGAGGTTATCAGTGTTCATCAGTGTTATCTCATAACCACTAAGTCTTTGCGAGGTCATATGTTGGGTATTCATGTTCTGAATAAGATGCGTGACTGAATGAGTGGTATAGAGAGTCAATGGGTGACCTAGCACTAATTTGTTTGCATCTTGTACAGCCATTGCACAGGCAGCAAGATTTTGGAGACAGGATGGCATTCCCTGTACTTGGATGGGGAGTTTTTTTTTGATAGATATGAGACAGGGCGATACCCTGATCCATGTTGTTGTGTTAGCACGGCGGCAAAAGAGCTTCCTGAAACTACACAGTACAGCTGAAAAGCTTTACCATAGTCTACCAATCCCAGGGCGGGAGCATTTGACAGACTGTTTAATAGAGCTTGAAAAGCTTGTAGTCTGTCTTCAGTCCAATCTATTAATTTAGGGGCTGTCGAGCCAGTAGCCTCTCTTAGGATACTATCATAATGAGAACAGTCAGGGATCCATTGGCGGCAATATACAATTGCACCCAAAAATGAGAGTAGGGCGGCCTTGTCTTTTGGCGGACTGAGAGCTTGTAGGGCTGCGGCACGTTTAGGTGACACCAGCCTTGTTCCTTCTCTAAGGATACAACCTAAGTATTCAACCTGGGACTGGCACCATTGCACCTTCTTCCTGGAGGCGAGGTGTCCAGCTCGGGCTAGGTGTCCCAACAGTGATGTTGAATCGACCGCACAATCTTCAGCAGTTCGACTGCACAGGAGCAAGTCGTCCACATACTGTATCAGTACCGACCCTCGCTCAGATGTCCAAGACTTGACAGTCTCGTTGAGTACCATAGAGAAGGCGGCTGGACTGTCTACATACCCTTGCCAGGTTAGTTGGCCCCCGGCCCAGGAGAAAGCAAACATAGGTTGGGCTTCCTCTGCAATGGGAATGCTAAAGAAAGCATTCGCTAAATCAATTACTGTGTAGCATAGAGAGTCTGCCGGTATGCATGAGAAAATAAAAGTGATGTCTGAGACTAGGGGTGGGAGGGGAATCACTTGTTTGTTTACTGCCCTTAGGTCTTGTATGTATAAGTCTCCACTCCCCACTGGCCTTTTTTTACGGGGTAAATGGGCGTGTTCCAGGGACTGATGATTGGTTTCAGGATACCTTTTGATATGTAATCATTAATTTGAGGGGAGATGCCTTTGACTTTCTCTGGGGGTAGGGGATACTGTTTTTGATATTGTATCCCTGCATCTGACCGCATTTGGGGTGCATATGGTGTGCAATTAATAAAGCCCACACTACCTTTGTTTTCTGCCCAAATTGTGTGATGGTCAAGGGAGGAAGGTATCATTAGAAAGAAAATCCTGTGTGCATGTCTTTTTGGGAACCTTCTGTGTGCATGTCGCTTAGGGCCATGTAAGTCACATAATGGTGAACTAGCGGTAAGGGAACCTTCTTTATTAAACTTAATGGTAATACACAGTTGTGCCAAGAGGTCCCGTCCCATAAGGGGCACAGGGCATGAGGACAAGACGGCAAAAGTTTGGGTACATAATTTCTGTCCTTCTGGAGTGGCTACAGTCAGTGGTGGAGTGATGGGATGGGTGACAGGTGTCCCATTAATACCAACAGAGTTTCCCTCGGTGCATTATTTGTGGCTGTGTAGGATATTGGGGTAGTGGTTGACGAGGGTTCTGGTATGGCAGATAACGGGGATACTGTGGGCGGGTCTGGGGGTTAAATCCCCTGCCTCTGCCTCTTGCTCTAATCTGTCCAGTCCTATAAGGGCACTGGGATTTCCAATGTCCTTGCTGTCCACAATTGCCTATATTTTCCAAGGCATTTGTTCCATGCACAGAAACAATCCTTCATGTATTGTGGGTCAGCCCCTTTGCAGGGAGGATAAGAATGCTTATGTACCTGACAAATTTTACTGACTTCTTGCCAGTCTTCCTCTGAACAAGGACCTTGGGGTCCTGGGTCATGGATTCCCAATTGGTGACACCTTTCCCGGACTTGTGTCCAAAATGGTTCTACCTGGGGGCCAGGGATCATATTACTGACAAATTCATAGGGTGATGGGGTGGCCATGGCTTGGGTTGCTGCAGAATTCCCCATCTAGTAGTCTGGGCAGTGTGTGTCTAGTGGCAGGACACAGGTGATAACACCCGGTTTGTCCAACAATCCGGTTTCTGGTCTGGGAGTAGGATCCCTGATCTTTTTTGGGGCAGATGGACTTATATAAAACTATGAAGATTTACCCTTAATATACGATGAAGGGTAAATCTTTCCTGGTGGCGGGATATACCCCTCTTACACCAAGTCTGCAAGAGAACCCCCTTGGTCTGGTGGTCAGTAAAATCCACTTGTCATCTATTCTTAGGAAGAGTAGACCTAACGTGCAATGGGGGCAGGCGGATGCTATGTCACTACAAGAGGGCTCCTCATACTCTGCACTCATTTAAACAACAACAATTATTTTCCTTATACTCTATATTAAAACTTATACTCTATATACTTACACACGTACCTAGAGAGAAACAGACATATTCTTAATATACTTTAAGACATGAAATAACCGTATTGCAATACATTTATCAATTTATAGTGCACTTTTAAAAAAAAAAAATTCAAATGGGCGTCCACTCCACCAATCCCTTTGTCACGGGCGTAATCTACTACTTCCTGTGTTAAAAATACTATTACCAATAGTTTTAAGTCAGACCAACCTAGTCGGACTCCCCTAAACCTATAAATTCCTTGCGAGCCCTTTTAACCTTCCGAGGGACCAGCCTAGTCCGCCGCGAAGGCACAGTTACTTCTTTTAAATTTAAACTAAGTTCGTAGCGGCCGCCCGGACAGAGTAAGTGTTTACACCATTCACCAATCAGGTAAAAAGAGTAAAGTGACCTACCTGTCGCAAGACGAACCCCACTTTTCTGGTACCAAAACTGTTAGGTTGCTCGTCTTCTGTAAGTAACCCCTGGTAGCCTAGGCTAGGATGGAAGAGCGGAGGTCCCGTTCACCGGTGGACAAACATCACACATACACAGGATTGTACGTGAATAATGAATGTGCATATTGAAGCACACACAGCAGTTTTATTTAGTTTGAGCTAAAGGACAGCCCTGTGGTTTAGCCAATCAGGTAATTCATACATACATCGACATTTTTCTTAAACTCATGACATTATCTAAGTCAAAGGTGAAATACAATCTTCTGATAGTTATTTCGTCATTTCAACATCTGCTGACTGACCATATTCTTGCGTAACCAGTCCTTTCTTAGCTTTGTGCCTCTTACCGCAAACAGATGCTTCCTAATATGTCAACATCTTGCATCTTAATTCTGAACTTAGTGAAATGCACGCCTAAGCATATTATCTTAGACCTTTAACCTAGTATATCTTTTGGTAACTTTAATAAGTATTCCCTTATAATTATGACACCGGATAACCCTCTTGCCCAACTGTTGACCGCTGGCTTGTCAGAACTTATAGCCCGCCAACTACTGCCATATAAAATGGTGGACTCGGAGGCCTTCCGAAAATTTGTGGCCATTGGAACACCTCAATGGAAGGTCCCAGGAAGGAAGTATTTCTCACAGAAGGGCATCCCAGAGCTATATGGCCATGTTCAGCGGCAAGTTAATGTATCTCTGGCACACAGTGTCGGTGCCAAGATACATCTGACCACAGACATGTGGTCTAGCAAACACGGGCAGAGAAGGTATATAACTTTTACTGCCCATTGGGTGAACCTTCTGACGGCCGTCAAGCATGTAACACGTGGCACCCATGTAGATTTGGTTTTACCGCCACGGATTGCATGCAGGTCTACCTCTTCTTCTCCTCCTACTCCATCCTCCCTCTCCTCCTCGGCTGACTCCTCTTTTTCCGCTGCTAGCGTCTCTTCCGCTGCGCCGTCCAAGATCCCCAGATTTGGGCATGTTCGCGGATCGGGTTCGCGAAACATCCCGTCGGAAGTTCGTCCATCACTAATCAAGAGCTCCCTTTTTTTTTGTTCATCTTCATAATTTTTTTGTGTGTTTTGTGTGTCAACTTACCACAACACCATTATTATCTTTTTATTTTATTGTTTTATTTTTTAATCCCGAGCAGGTTGTTTATTATTGACGTCCCTTGTTAATTTGACTTTGTATTTTTTAAATGTACCTGCCTACTCACAAATAAACTGTCCTTTTTGAAGTCAAACACATCGGTAAGTATTTCTTTAACAAAAAAAAACTTTATTAGGTGTCATAACCAAATAAAGAGGAAGACAACACTGGAGAAACTTGTGAAATTGGCGAAGCCTTTGGCTCCCAGGGCACACGTCAACTATTTAAAGGCAAAATTGGTGGCCTGAGGAGTCCATATATAAGGGAGTACAGTAACAAATGACATCTATGTCCCCAGGCTGTGGTCATACAAGAGCCTGCATCTTTTGTCAGATCAGACTGAACCCGGGTCATCACTATCTTGTCTTCCTTCCACGCTTCCTTCCAGGCTGTGGCTGTGGTGTTGGAGGTGTGGCAGAAGGAGGAGGAGGAGTATGGTCCAACTCACGCAGGTGGGTTTTTTGGGTTAGTTCGCCCCTCAACCCATTGTTTAGTGTGAGGTAAATTAGTTCCTCACACATGAGGGGTTCCCCCCATTTTCTCCAGTTTACAGGCAGCCAAGGCAGCAAAGGCCTCTTGATGAGTGGGGGTGGTTTTGAGGACCGCAGAAGCCTCCCCAATCAGCCTGAGCGCTGACTCCTCCACATTCCCCCCCTTTCTGGGCCTTTTGGTTGGAAGGTGGAGGGGAGGGACCTGAGATTCTGTCAGGCTCCTAGGCCTGCTCTCCTCCTGGCTGCCACTAACCCCTGCCTCCTCCTGGCTGCCACTAACCCCTACCTCCTCCTGGCTGCCACATTCCACAGCCATCTCCTCGCTGCCACATTCCAGGCCCTCCTCCTGGCTGAGGTCTTCCTGTGTATGAAAAAGGGACATACTTTTAGTTTTTGGTTCATCAATCCCACACAATGTTCAGCTCATGCCTGTTGCAAATTGAATGTTAACAAATAGAAAAAAAAACAATTCTGAGCGCAGCATTTTTCATTCTCGTTCCAATTATTTTGGCTAATAATGTCTATTGATATGTAAAACACTTTATTAAATCAGCAATTCATGATCAATAATCACATCTAGTTAACCTCATTCATTTTTACTCAAAAAATATGTAGAACAATACTATACCTGGCTCAAGCTGGGCTCCTCCACTTCTTCCTGCCCAGGGTGGGCATTGGAAGCCTCATCTGGGGTGGAACGAAGCGTGGAAGGAAGGTTGAGACGGACTCCCGGATTTCAATCCGGTCTATATAAAATGCAGTCTCTTATAGTACCACAGCCTGAGGACATAAACTTAATCTGCTGCAGCTCTTGATCTCATGGAGTCCTGGACCTTCTTGCCCTCCCTCAGATATGTACTCCTCAGGCCACCAATTTTGGCTTTTAAATAGGGGATGCTTGCCGTGGGGACCACCGGCTTCAACAACTCCAGCAGTTTCTACAGCGCTGCCTGCCTCTATTGTTATAATGGGGGTGTTTCACCTGCCATAGACAGGGCAGCTCCCTGTACTTGTCTATGAAAATAGACAGAAAACCGTGGTCTTTGAACTCATCCATTTACTCTGCAAGACACAACACAAGACAAACCCTAATGTCAGGCTAAACTCTCCTAATCTTGACCCAATATAGGCCTCATTCTAGAAGCAGTATAGGCCAGTGATGTACCAAGTTAAAATTGTACCTTTGTTCTAAAAATTGTTGCTTCCGATACTTCGTCCTCCGCTGACAGATCGTACGTACCATACATACATGTTACGTTTTATATACACTGCACATGCATGAAACTCCAACCACCTCTGACGTTCTTTCTAGTCTATTACCCGCCCCTTCTCTTTCGGCACAGTGGGGAGAGCACATGGTGGAGACACAGCAGGTGCATTCTAATTACAGCAACGAGGAGGACAAGGAAAGCCCGGAGCCAGAAACATCCTGATCCCGGAGGCGAAGATTTAAGGCCTCAAATATGTCTTTTGTAGAGATGTTGGAGATGGTGGACATATTGAAGAGGAACAAATATGATGTATGGACCTTACCCAAACCCAAATATCAGAAAGGCCAAGATCATGACTAAAGTTGTGAAGAGTCTGCAGAAGCATTTTGGGGTAGGACGATCCAAGGATCAACTGAGGAAACGCTGGTCAGACCTGAAACTGAGGGAGCACGATCAGTACAGAAAGATCAAGTGAGTTCTTCAAAAAACGTAAGTAGTTGTCGTGTGTTCATATTATTATTATTGTGTTGTACTACTTTCATGTTCATGGGTTCAATCGTTCGTAGTAAACATTGCTTGTTCGCCCACTAAATCACGATGTTTTGGAAAGTTGCAGTTAACTACATTTTTTTAGGCCTGTTTCTAGTCAAAGGAAGTTTGTTGTCTAGAGGGGTTTGTAGCTAGAGTGAAATGCAAACTTGATTCAGTATAAGGAGAGGACACTCAGCAGCTGTTTACACATCTGGACTCATGAGCACTAGTGTGGGACACTAGAACACCCTTTTTATTAGGGTGTCCCACACATGTTCTCCAGTGGATACTATAGGGGTGTCTCCATCTGTGAAACTTTCACAAAACAGGTAAGTATTCCAGCTTTAGAAAGTGTCAAAAATAATGTTTTCAGCTTTGAACTCTGCCAAAAAAGACAATAGTACGACACTTCCAAGCAATGTTTCATATTCCTATTTCTGCCCTCAAATATCGGTTTGCTAAGTATTCCTTTTTTACATTCTCATAGGGGAGAGAAGACTCAGGACATCTGAGGACACCAGGCACCCCACACCTCCCAAAGAAGGGGAAATCCCAAAACCAGAAGCAGAGGAGGAGGAGGAAGGAGAGGTTGTTGAAATTGGCACCACAACAGGTGAGTGTCTGAGACCACAGCTTCAGGTAATAGATGTATGCCTGCATTTTTATAATACATATGGTGTGTTTTTTTGTTTCTTTTTAGGTGATGTAGATGTTGTGGAAGAAGAATCTAATTTTACCAGTGAAAGTGCCCAGATCCTCATCGGGGAGATAATGGGGTGCAATCGTGATTTAGAAAAATGCAAGAAAAACATCAATGATGTTCAACAAAAAATGAAGAACATCATTGATGTTTTAGGGAAAATCTGAAACACCCAAAACTAGCTAGCATCGATTTGCGATTTTAAAAAACAGTTTTATATTTTTTTAAAAGCCAAATTTGGAAGATGCACACAGTGTGTCAACATGTGCTATCTCCCATCATGGGGGATCAATGTACGCATTTTGTGGGTGCAACCCCTTCCTTGCTACTAAAGTGGCTAAGATTAAGGGGTTGCACCCCCAAAACACGTACATTGATCCCCCATGACGGGAGATAGTACATGTTGACATTGGGCATGAGATCAGGAGGAAAATGCCCAGTTTGAATCACAATTTGTGTGTATCTTCCAAATTTGGCTTTTATAGGGGTGTCACCCCATCTGATGAAGGCAATATCAACACAGTTTGGACATATTCATGTCTGATATTGTCTTCACTTTTCAAACTTGAACTTTGTAAGTTCCTGAGTTCTGTATGTTATGCTTTGAAAAATGCTTGTTTTATAAAAAACGGCTAGTTTTAGTAATGTTACCAAAAATAATGTTATTTACACCAAAAATGTTGGTTTGTTGTAAAAACCCTTTTATAAACGCACATGTGTGAATGTGCTATGAGTAAAAAATGTTCTTATCATCAACAATGTTGAAATCTTCTTTCAATGCTCAAAAGCGTTTTTTGTAGTAAAGTTGGTGTTTTCTGTGACAATGGGTGTTATTTACTAAAGGAAAATCCACTTTGCACTCCAAGTGCAGTTTCAAGTGAACTTTTGCAGTGCACTTGTAGTGCATAGTGGATTTGCCTTTAATAAATTACACCCACAGTGCTTTTTAATTTGCCCCAATCACGCCATTTTCATGACTCCACATATTTCTGTCATGGTGCTGAAAATGAAGAATATTTTTGTCAGTAATGCACTACAAACATTAACAACAAAAACAAGGTGTGTGTAGCAGACCCACAACATAATATTATCTGAAGAAGAGACTGTCACCTCATGTCTCAAAGAAAATTGGTTTGCACTGTTGAAGAAAAAAAAGGCCCCAAAAAATTCAAAAGAAAAACCTAGGAGACAGCTAAAACAAACCCAAGCAGTGAATAAAAACAAATATTATTGCAGTTTCAAAGTTAAATGTATTAAAAAATGCTTCTCAGACATTGTCTGGCATATCAATGGGCCCCTACCCGCAAAGTACTCTGTATATCTGTTTCAGACCTCTCGGGCGCTTTGGGGGGGGCAAGCCAGGACGGTCTGCTTTAAGTGCCATCAGGTTATAAAGTTCAGGAAAGTCTGCCTCAGGCCCAACTGAGGCCATATAGTTTGATGGGTTCCTTTTCTTTTTTTTTTCTTTTTTTTTTTCACTTTTTTTTTATATTAGTAAATATATGTTATGATAATGTTTCATTAACCACAGTTTTTTAGCATTCACAATCTAGTCATACTTTTACGAAAATACCGTATGTTACCCCCCAAAAAATACAGCATTTTAGTTAGAAAAAAATAAATAAAATAAATTGGTGGAACTGAAGATATATAAGGATATTTTTCACTTGTGTGAATTCGTAATATTTTAGGATTAGAGATCATCCAACAAAATATTTCATAAGACAAAACAAAAATTGTAGAATAGATTTTGTTTGTTATTGATGAATGGGTTTTATCCTATTGGAACATCATCCTCTTCCATTTTAGTCTCCTCTTGTGTTGCAGATTCAGGATCTCCAGGAAGAATGCTTGTTGCCGTCTGAATGAGCTGCTCATTCTGTTCTTCTGTCAGCCTCTCTTCACTCTCTTCCACCATCAGCTGGATTTCCACTGCTGTCATGGGCCAATGTTTAAGTAGTTGCAGCTTTTCTGCTTTGGTCAATTTATGCGATTTCATTGCAGTTAGGAACTTTTGCACTATTTCAGGACTCTGATGCTGGCAGGGTGTGTTGGACAAATATTTCAATGTCTCATACATGATGGTATTAAGATTCTGCTGTCCAACACTGTTCTTATTTTTTCTTGCCTCCCTTTGCTGTGCTTTCAAGTCTGTAAGTAGATATAAAACCTCATAATTACTTAGCAATGCCGCATTTGTATCTTTTACCTCCATGCTTTCTTCCTGGACGTGGTCCTACACCATTCTCCTTCCCCCCGGAAACAAGCGCCCTGTATAGAAGCTCATGAGTTCCTTTTTAGATAATTGTGCAAAATGCAGCAGGAAAGCACTATATGATTCAGTTTATATTCTGCCATGTGGATTGGAGTCAAAAATAGATGGAACCGGCTGGCCATTATCAAGAAAGTGTTCTCCACTACTCTTCTGGCTCTGGCCAGCCGGTAATTAAAAACCCTCTGGTCTGGGGTGAGGGTCCTCATCGGCAATGGCTGCATTGCAGTGCAAACGCTTCATCCACATCCTCTGGAGGTGGCAAGCCCAAACTGATCACTCCACCATCCGACATCAGGCCATTTTTCCCCACGTCCACATACAAGAACTCGTAGGTAGCTGACACCACTGTCAACATCACTATACTATTATACCCCTTGTAATTATAATAGTACGACCCCGAGTTGGGGGGGTGGGACGATGTGGATGTGTTTCCCATCAATTGCACCTCCACAATTTGGAAAGTCCCAATGGGTGGCAAAGTGGCAGGCCACAGTCTGCCATTCCTATGGTGTTGAAGGAAACTGTGGAGTCAAACAAGAAAAAAAAAATTGTAATTTTGCACATCAACATTGCAAGCAGATTAGACACAAACATTTTTGGCCAACATAAGTATAAAATGTTTTGAAATGAGTATTGAAGGACAAAAGTATAAGGTCCACTTATGAGATTCCTCACCCCATCTGATGGCCCATTGCAAAAATTTGGGGGGGGGGGGAGATGTTTTGGACAGGTAATCCTCTCCATTTCATTGAGAGCTGAATGCATAAATAATGTGTGTTAACTTTGGCCAGTCCTTCCTTACTTACACTATTGGCAGCCCACTGGACAGGTAAGAAGTGCCATAATAAAAACATTTTTTAAATACACACTGAACAATTGGAAGCACATTTTTACATTCTGCTATTACCTATCAAGATAATAATAGGAGAAACAAAATTTAACCTCCCTGGCGGTACGATTATTTCGGATTTTAGGTGCTAAAAGCGGTACCATTATTTTTCATGAAAATTTGGCGTTTTATATTGTAGTCCTGCAATTCTTAGGAATAACTCTCTTAAATCTGTCCAAACCAGAGTCTAGCAGACATCCCGGGTATGATAAAGTTTGAAAAATTAAATCATAAATTATAATATAATAAATAATTATAAATAATTATACCAAATAATAATATAACAATAATAAAAATTATTCAATAATGTAATCAAATCAAAAACACTGAAATTTGCTCAGTTGCAGAATTGTCACTGTCATTACTTTTTAGTATTTGATGACGGATCTCCCCACAAATCGCTATCGCTCAATTCTGCGAGTGATTCTAATTTATTATCTCTGTTTTCTAGCTGGTCTAAAATCATTTTTGATGTACAGTGACAGTTTTGGTTGCTATGGACAATCTCCAGTTTCCAGGCATAAAAAACAGTTTTTATTATATAAAACTGCATGCAGGACACTGGGCAGACCACTAGGGACAACAGGGATGTGAAATATTTACATACAGCAATGTAATCTGTAAGATTACATTATACTGTATGTTTACTGTTTGTTTCACTTTTTGAATTTGGCGCCGATCTCCGTGCCCGTGCGTCACAACGCTCGCAGGGCACGGAGATCGGCGATGTAATGCATCGAGCGAGACACGGCTCGCTCGTACAGCGGGGAGACAACGCTGGATCCGAGGGAGAAGGTAAGTAAACCTCCTCCTGGATCCAGCGATGCGGTCCCGAGTCTGACTCGGGGATACCGCTTTTGGTATGAAAAATCCACCCCGAGTCAGACTCGGGAATACCGTCAGGGGGGTTAAACAGTAGCATTTGAAAGTATTCAGGCCCTTGCACTACATGCTTTGTTGAATTCATCCATAAATCTGACCACAAAAGAGGTAGGTATAGTGTGTATGGGTTGGCAAAGTTGGCAGATAGAGGATTGCTATCAGCTGACTTAGCAGTTGGGGGGAGGGGGTTTTTTTGATCACCAAAAAAAAAAGCTTCTGGCACTCTGCATGAATTTACGGACACAAATAGGGATGGCCGAACTGTTCGGCCGGTGGTCGTTTTGCGGTGAATTTTGCGCGTTCGTGATTTGCCCGATCGGCGGACTATTGCCGCTGTTCACCTGGCGGACATATGTGTTTACAGTGTGAAAGAACTTTGACCCATGATGACACATCCATCATGGGGTACAGGACAGCCAATGGAGACATTTCAGCACATGGACAATTGGACATTCCCCCTAACTTATAAATCGACCTGATCTGGCGGCCATTTTACATTCTTTCTTGTGTCATTATAGGGAGAGGTTGCTGTGTGGAGCAGGGAGAGACTGCAGTGACACAAATTGCTAGCTATTAGGTCCACAAAAGTCCTTTTAAGGACTGGTATGGTATATGTGTAGTACAGGATATAGGGTTGAGTGCACTGCTGTGCAAGTGATTGTTGCAGCAGCCTGTCTTTTGTCAGTGCAGAGAGGGAAAGGATGCTGTGTGCAGCAGGGACAGTCAGTTTAATCACTAGCTGTTACTATTAGGTCCACAAAGGTCATTTTAAGGACTGGTATGTTATTGGTGTAGTACAGTATATAGGGTTGTACACGTATAATATACTTTCTTCCAAATATAGAAAGAATATTATACTTGACTGCTGCCCTATTTTGCAGCAGTCCTTTATCAGTGTAGGGACTGAGGTACAGTCTGCACATCACTAGCTACTCGGTTCACAAAGGTCATTGTAAGGACTGGTATATCTGTACAATATATAGGGTTGTGGTGCACTGCTGCAGATTGTGGCCCTATTCTGCAGCAGTCCTTTATCAGTGTAGGGACTGAGGTACAGTCTGCACATCACTAGCTACTCGGTTCACAAAGGTCCTTGTAAGGACTGGTATAGCCTGACAATATATAGGGTGCTGGTACACTACTGCTGCCCTATTCTGCAGTAGCCCTTTATCAGTGTAGGGACTGAGGTACAGTCTGCACATCACTAGCTACTCGGTTCACAAAGGTCCTTGTAAGGACTGGTATAGCTGTACAATATATAGGGTGCTGGTGCACTACTGCTGCCCTATTCTGCAGCAGTCCTTCATCAGTGTAGGGACTGAGGTACAGTCTGCACATCACTAGCTACTCGGTTCACAAAGGTCCTTGTAAGGACTGGTATAGCTGTACAATATATAGGGTGCTGGTGCACTACTGCTGCCCTATTCTGCAGCAGTCCTTTATCAGTGTAGGGACTGAGGTACAATCTGCACATCACTAGCTACTGGGTTCACAAAGGTCCTTGTAAGGACTGGTAAAGGTGTACTATTTGGTGTGCAGTATATTGGTTTGTAATACACGTATAAAATACTTGCACATATAGAAAGCATAGTATAGTGCGTTTCCAGTGTGCAGCATTGTGACTGCTGAGCGTTTCTGCAGCGCTACTACAAAGAGTGACAAACGCAATCCAAAAAAAAGTATTATAACTGGTGTGATAGACCAGTGGCCCCCAAAACGACATATTGAAGCGGAGTGTTATATACCTTCTTCCACATACATACTGCACTTCTCTAGAGACTTTTGTCACAGGGTCATTTAAAAAATGACAGGCAGAGGAAGAGGCAGGCCCTTCCGCAGGGGTGGTAGGGGTAGGGCAGGAGCAACAGACTTGCAGAAGGTGCGTGCAATTAAGTCAAAGGAGGCACCAGACTTACTCTTCTGTACCCTCCTCATCCTCTCGATCTGCACCCTCTTCTGCAGCGAGTTGCTGGTATCAGTGCTGCTGTCAGTGTTCTATATCACAGTGCTGGTGTCAGTGCTCTATATCACTGTGCTGGTGTCAGTGCTCTATATCACGGTGCTGGTGTCAGTGCACTCTATCACAGTGCTGGTGTCAGTGCACTCTATCATGGTGCTGGTGTCAGTGCACTCTATCATGGTGCTGGTGTCAGTGTTCTATATCACTGTGCTGGTGTCAGTGCACTCTATCACGGCGCTGGTGTCAGTGCTCTATATCACGGTGCTGGTGTCAGTGCACTCTATCACGGTGCTGGTATCAGTGCACTCTATCACAGTGCTGGTGTCAGTGCTCTATATCACGGTGCTGGTGTCAGTGCACTCTATCACGGTGCTGGTATCAGTGCACTCTATCACAGTGCTGGTGTCAGTGCTCTATATCACGGTGCTGGTGTCAGTGTTCTATATCACAGTGCTGCTGATCATCTTCTGCACCCTCTTCATAGCCTACCCTGACCTTTCCTCTCCTCCATTGCCTTCATGCGCTCCTGAGTCCTGAATTGTCATAATTTCACATATAAAAAAAGAATGCTTGTAGTTGTTGATCCCAGATTCACTTCATACATGTGTTATGTCAGTGGCCATGTGTTGGGACTATGTGTGCACAGCTAGTAATTATTTTGTGGCTGGAAATATGACCTGTAGGTTTTCAAAGTTCGCCTGCCATTGAAGTCAATGGGGCCCGCCGCGATCTTTGCGGTTCGCAAAACTTTCGGCCGTGTTCGCGGTTCGCGTTCGCGAAACGCCCCGTCGGAAGTTCGTCCATCTCTAGACACAAATAACATTTGTACACATTTTAGGGGGTGTTTAGGGGAAAGCACTATTATGGAGCTGACAAAATACATTGCTAAGTGACTAGGCTATAGGTGTATATGGGCCCAGAAGAGCATGCTGGGGAGGTTAGTGAAGGCAAATATGCATGAAGGACAAAAAAGGAACTTTAAAAGCTTCCAGCATGCATGAGGACAAAGGGGCACAGCATATTGCAGAATATTACAATCATGGTAATTAGGGAATGATGAAAGAAAATACAATACATTAGCAAACATAGAATGTGATGTTAAAGGAGAAAACTTACCTTAATATAGTCCTTCTGCAGGACCTGAATAATGGCAGAACAGGTCTCTGGAATAATGATCCCCAGAGCCTGGGGGGAGATGACTGTGGAGAACTTGAGGTCCTGAAGGCTTCTTCCAGTCGCCAAGTACCACAACGTGGCAACTAGCCTCTGCTCCGGAGTGATGGCTTGCCACATGCCGGTATCCTGCCTGCTGATATAAGGGGACAGCAAAGCCAACAGACGGTGAAAAACGGGGTCCGTCATCCAGAGATATTTCCTAAAATCATCAGGATTATTCTCCTAGATCTCACGAAGCAAAGGCCTGTGCGATACTTGGTCGCACTGGAGCAACCAATTCTTGCTCCATGAACTCCTCCTCACCCTGTACATAGACTGGGCTTGTGTCAAAGCTAAAAGCCCAACACCAAGCCCCTGCACAGCATGAACTCTACGACAAGTACATACACGCAACATGGCTTCAAAACAGTCGACAGGTCAGAACGGACTAACAGAAAGCACTGAAAAACAGCAAGGCCTGAAAGAATGAACTGAAAATCAGCAACGCGTGGACAAAAAAGCACTGGATATTAAATACAGTACTACTATAAATAGCACGCGCTGACAAACACATGCGAACTGACTACACGCACTGAAAAGCAGATACAAACCCACAAGCACAAACTGAAGAGCAGTAACGATCTGTAGCACAAGTCTGAAAAGTGTGAATCGTCTCTAACCAAACTTCTACTAACACGCGATAAACGCGAGATCAGCAGAAGGAGCCCAAAGAGTGCCGCACATGGTGCTGAACTTCCCTTTTATAGTCCCGTCGTATGCGTTGTACGTCACCGCATTCTTGACGATCGGAAATTCCAACAACTTTGTGCAACCATGTGCATGCAAGAAAAGTTTGAGCCAACATCCGTCGGAAAAATCCGATGGATTTTGTTGTTGGAATGTCCGACCGTATGTATGGGGCATAAGTCATTCTCTGGTAAATGTGGCTGCTAATTGCACATTCATAATTTCTTGGGTTGAATTACTCAGCCGGCAGATGCTGCCAAGCACAACTGTACATTAAATGAAAAAAAAAGGATTTGAATATTAACCTGCCGGAACTTATATATTTATTTTGACACCAAAAAAAATTATATATATAACAGACGCACGTGTGTTTGAGCTTTGGTTTGAGGTGCACACCCTAATGCAATAGGCTGCGCACACGCACACCTATGATGAACACAGACGCAGGTTCTAAGCCATCAGGTGTGTGGATGCAGGTGAACGGCCTCAAACACATTGTGCATTTGGGGCCACTCACCCATGCATCTAAGGCTAGATTACATAAATAATAAATTGCCCTTTTACGAAAGTGTTATGCATATATGCAGTAGTAGAGTAAGTGGGCTTCAACATGCATAATATACTGTATGTGTCGCTGTCTTGTCCCAGGGCACGATCCATCAGTGCTCCCAGAACTAGACATGTGCAATTAGTTTCAGTCCGAATACAAATTAAGACACATTTGGTTCTTCAGAGATTGGGATGTATCCCAATCTCTGAATGAAATATTAACAAATTTAGGTAAAATCTCTTAAAAAATTGTTTTGTTTATTTGTTTTCTAACGAATTCCAACTTTACAGAACAATTAGAATTCAAGTCGGTTGAATTATGAACTGATTTGAATTCTGTGTGAAGAATCGCTGGTTGTTAAGCAGTGGGCCAGGAAGCCGGCTGCCCGTGTCCTTAACAATCATAACCATGACCCCCTCACCGCAAAGCACCTTGTCCTCATGTTGATGGGGACAAGGACCTCATTCCCACAACCTTTGCCAGTAGTTGTGGGGGTCTGCAGGAAGAGGGCTTATCAGAATACCCCCTTCCTGACCAGAACACTTTAGCACTTTCTGCGATTCGGCACTCCGTTGCTTTAACTGACAATTGCATGGTCGTGTGACGGTGTACCCAAACAAAATTGACGTCCTTTTTTCCCCACAAATAGAGCTTTCTGTAAAAATGTCACTGGCAGTGAAGGGGTTAACACTAGGAGGCGCTCGAGGGTTTAACTGGGTTCCCTTCGAAGTGATTCTATCTGAAGGGGGAGGGGACTAACTGGAGCAAGTGACGGATCGTGGTTCTTAGCTAATAGGAACACACAACCTGTCACTCCTGTCAGAACAGAACAGGGAAGTGTGTTTATGCACACTCGTCCCTGTTCTGTCTCTCCCATTCGCCGCCAGCCACGAGCACCAGCACTCCCCCCGCTATCCCCACCCCGCGAGCCAACGTATAGCTATGATGGCTCACACAGGGGAGCCAACCTGCCTCAGTATAACTGCGGCGGTTGGTCGGGAAGCAGTTAATATAGAGGGCCCCCAGATCCCACTCCCCCCTCAAGTGAAAGAGTTTCAGGTACATAGTAACCCTATCCATTCACTAAAAAAGTGTCAAAAAGTAAAAAATACAAGAGACAAGTTTTTGACAATTCCTTATTAAAAGATAAAAAAGTAGTGTCCATCGATGTAAATCCATTGCCAATCATGCGGATCGCTGACCTGAAAAATAAAATAACAATCAAAAACGCTTCGCCCTCTGGGAGACCTCCCACGAATGCCTGCTCTGCGCTTTGACATTTCTTATATAGGTAAGGTGTGGGGCCACCTGGGTACCCACCCGTTATGATGTCACAGACCCAGCATGCACCAGTCCAGGACGTCAGATGCCACCTGGTGATGTACCCAGGTGGCTCCGCCCCTTACCAGGAAGGGGGAGCGTTTACTTTTATGGGTTTGTGGGCGCGTGACGAGTCCCATAAGTGCAGTTCAAGCTGGCTAGCACAAGTAATGCCCGCAGCCACTGAGAATTCAAAGACAGGCCCGTAGAGCCCATAGAGTCCATACTGCCTTTCCCCCTGCATATGCTAATCCTGATTGGCAGCCCACCACTTCTGCAGCGCCCGTACTTCCCCAATTCACTGGCCAACCTGGAATTCAGGTGGAAACAGAAGATTTTAGTACCCTTGACTTTTACGAGCTGTTTTTCACGGATGTGTTGTAGACCAACGCAATTTATACGTTAGTAAATTTTTTGCCACAAACCCAAATTCACCCCTTGTCAGAGAATTCAGCTGGAAACCTATAACGGTTCCCAATTTTAAGACCTTTCTGGGCCTATCCCTCCTCATGGGCATTTGGGAGTTGCAGCTATATTGGTCCACTGACCCAATTCACCATATGCCTGTGTTCTCTGCTTCCATGACTAGGACTAGATACAAGCAAATCTTGCGGTTCATGCACCTCAATGATAATAAACTCTGTGACCATGGATATGACCGGCTCCATAAAATGCGGTCCCTCGTAAACCACTTCAACCATCAGTTTGCAGCCTTGTTTATTCCCGATCAAGTTGTCTGCTCTGATGAGTTTCTGGCTGCTTGTCTTTCAAACAGTTTCTCCCCAGCAAGCGCGCCAGATATGGGGTCAAGTTGTATAAGCTCTGTGACAGGGCAACAGGCTATACATATAGTTTTTGGTTTACGAGGGAAAAGACAGCACTGTGGAGCACCCCAACTGTCCAAACTACATACAGCACCAGTAAGGATGTTTGGGACCTGGTGTCACCCTTATTCGGAAAGGGGTACCACTTGTTTGACATTTAGTCACCTTTTGGATTCTGGAATTGTCGCATGTGGCACCCTGCGATCTATGCATTCATGCTGATACGACAGTCGAAATTCCAACGGAAACTGGTGTTGTTGTGAAGCCCTTCTGTGTCCATGAATACAACCTTAACATGGGAGGGGTGGACTTCAACGGCTAGATGATAGCGCCATACTTAATTGCCCGTAAGGCCAGACACTAGTATAAAAAAGTGTCTGTATACGTATTTCAATTGGCTCTGCTGAACGCTTACGTGCAATACAAAGCATCAGGATGAATTGCATCCTTCCTAAAATTCCAGGAAGAGATCATCACATCTGTTTCCAGATTCCCAATGCAAATGCAGTGAGCCGGCTTCATGAGAGGCACTTTCCAGAAGTCCTCTGTAGTACCTCTAACCAAAGAACACCCCAAAGAAGATGTCTGCAGAAAACACGGATATAGGCATGACACCGACTATTATTATCCCTCCTGTCTTGACCAACCTGGTCTCTGCATCGGTGACTGTTTCCATCGCTTCCATACAGTGGTTGAGTACGTTCAAGGAACATTCAAGGCTATAATAAAAGTGTAAAAAAACAAAAAACAAAAATAAAAAAATAAAAATAGTTGTCGGTATTTTTCTACTCTCTCTATTGTTCTCTCTCTATTGTTCTGCTCTGTTTTACTGTATTTTATGCTTCACTGTAATGTTTTATTGTTACTGTGTTTCATCATGCTTGCTTTACAGGTACGGTATGTCCTACTGATTAAGTGTAATGCTACTTGGTTTTATTGTTAAAAAACATTATTTGCTTTGCAGGTACGCCATTCAGCTGCAGCGCAAATTTATTTATTTTGACAGCAACAAGGTTTGCTCTCACGATATGTAAATCCGTGACTCCAGCACTGTAGGGAGTGATTTCACCACCACAGTTAAAAAAAGAGCATATATGACAAAGCATAGGGGCAGGGGTGAACATAGGGACGGATTTTATATTTATTGCATGCCCATCATTAGAAGTGGGTGGATGCAGGGCGGAGACGTCGCAGGCCCCGCCGCCTGGTATGGACTTAAAGGGGAACCCCAACGCCGAAAAAAATCAGCTTGGGGGTGCCCCTCAAGTCCACAACAGACCCGGCCGGCCAGGAAAGGGGGGCGAGCGAGCACCCCCCCCTCCTGAGCCGTACCAGGCCGCGTGCCCTCAACATGGGGGGTGCCTTGGGGAAGGGGGGGCCACGCGGCCCTCCCACCCCAAAGCACCTTGTCCCCATGTTGATGAGGACAAGGGCCTCTTCCCGACAACCCTGGCCGTTGGTTGTCGGGGTCTGCGGGCGGGGGGGGCTTATCGGAATCCGGGAGCCCCTTTAATAAGGAGGCCCCCGGATACCGGCCCCCCACCCTATGTGAATGAGTATGGGGTACAATGTACCCCTACCCATTCACCTGTAAAATAAAAGTACCAAAAAAAAACACAACACACGAGATAAAATATTTTATTGCACAGCTCCGGGGGTCTTCCGTCTTCGGGGGTCTTTCGCCGGACTCCTCCGCTATCTTCTTGTAGCTCTTTTGCTAGCGGAGGAGTCCGGCTTTCTTCCTCCCCGCCGCCGGCCTCTTCTCCCGACTTCGGGGGTCTTGTCCCCCTCTTCGGTTCTTCTGCCGGGCCACCGTGCCTTCTTATAGCTCTTTTACAGGCTGTGGCCCGGTCTTCTGTCGCCGCTGTCGCCGCTGCCGCCGCCGCCGCCGCCGCCGCCTTCCGTTCTTCTTCTTCTTCTTCTTCTTCTCCAGGAGATGTTGCCTCGACGATCTCTCCGGCCAGAATGCCAGGGCCACGCTGCGCGGCCACTTATATAGTGACAATGGGGCGGTGTCACATGGTATATGTCACATGGGTTGGTCACATGGGTTGATGTCACATGGGGACTATGACATCGTAAGGGGGCGGGGTCACCATGTGACACCAACCCATGTGACATATACCATGTGACACCGCCCCATTGTCACTATATAAGTGGCTGCGCAGCGCGGCTCTGGCATTCCGGCCGGAGAGATCGTCGAGGCAACATCTCCTGGAGAAGAAGAAGAAGAAGAAGAAGAAGAAGAATGGAAGGCGGCGGCGGCGGCAACAGCGGCGACAGAAGACCGGGCCACCGCCTGTGAAAGAGCTATAAGAAGGCGCGGTGGCCCGGCAGAAGAACCGAAGAGGGGGACAAGACCCCCGAAGTCGGGAGAAGAGGCCGGCGGCGGGGAGGAAGAAAGCCTGACTCCTCCGCTAGCAAAAGAGCTGCAAGAAGATAGCGGAGGAGTCCGGCGAGAAGACCCCCGAAGACGGAAGACCCCCGGAGCTGTGCAATAAAATATTTTATCTCGTGTGTTGTGTTTTTTTTTGGTACTTTTATTTTACAGGTGAATGGGTAGGGGTACATTGTACCCCATACTCATTCACATAGGGTGGGGGGCCGGTATCCGGGGCCCCCCTTATTAAAGGGGGCTCCCGGATTCCGATAAGCCCCCCGCCCGCAGACCCCGACAACCAACGGCCAGGGTTGTCGGGAAGAGGCCCTTGTCCTCATCAACATGGGGACAAGGTGCTTTGGGGTGGGCTCCCCTTCCCCAAGGCACCCCCCATGTTGAGGGCACGCGGCCTGGTACGGCTCAGGAGGGGGGGGGGCGCTCGCTCGCCCCCCTTTCCTGGCCGGCCGGGTAGCGTGCTCGGACAAGGGTCTGTTGTGGACTTGGGGGGCACCCCCACGCCAATTTTTTTCAGCGTTGGGGTTCCCCTTTAAGTCCATTCCAGGCGGCGGGGCCAGCGACGTCTCCTTCGCGGGCCCCGCCTACCTGGAGACGCGCTCGAAATGAGCGGACTTTTCTCCGCGTGTGTGGGCGAGTCCGTTCATTTCAAAAGTAGAGCGGATTGTATGGCGGACTTAGTCCGCCGTATTAGTCCGCTCAAAAAGTGCCGTGTGTGGGCAAGTCCGTTCATTCAAAAGTTTGGACGGACTGTCTGTCGGATTGTCTGACGAACTTAGTTGGCCAGACAATCCGCCCGTGTGTACGCGGCCTAAGAGTACCTGAACTTCCTTTCCAACCCTCTGATCCCATTTTAAGAGACTGTTTATTGTCTACATTTTTGCAAATAAAATCCCTTTAAGTGGATCTGTCATCAGTCTCTCAAGTTACTGGGCCATCTACCGCGGGACACCCCTAGACGTGAAGTGAGGAAAAAGAAGGTAATGGTAAGCCCAATCTAACCAGCAGCTCCTTTGGGGGTTAGTGTTACATGTGGGTGCTCGCAGTCCGGGATTTACCATTACCCCTCGAAAGAACTGTATACGTGGTACAATAGGACAAAGGGTTGTGTTTTTGAACTGCGACATCAGTGCCATCTTTACTCTTTAGACTTTCACTGAGGTGCGTAAGCGTGGGAGGAGCCCTTGCCGAAAAGCCTGCGAAGTTACGCAGCCTAAGCTATCAGTGGGAGGAGTCTGCGCTGTTCTTTTCCTGCATGAGGCACCACGTGAGAGTGTGTTGCGGAAGGAGAAGAAGCTAGTCTAGTTTTTTTTCTCTCTTAAAGTGTAAAGTGTTGAAATGAAAATCCCAGAGAATGTACCGCGCTCCGCATGTGCAGTCTGTATCAGGACCCAGGATGTCTACCGAGAGGGGTCCAACAGGCATACAGATACCCGGTACTGTGCTGACAGACACGAGCATTCGCCTGCTGCTGCAGGGGCAGTTTGTGCTGTATACCGCGGGAGACATTGAGGCCCTCGGCATGTTATGTGGGAAGTGTGACGGCCTTATTGCCAATCCTCGGCCGTTTGCAATGTGCAGAAGGTGTGGAGAATACGCCTTCAAAGTGACGCAGCCCACCAAATTGCCTCGGTCCTACCACATGAACTGGGTCACAGGCATAGCAACTGAGGAGTCAATTGTTTATGCTCCAGCATCATCCATTGGAGCTCGTACTACAAGAAGGGATGTTGCCCCCTCCGAAGTTCAGGAGACCACCCCAGAGGTCGTGGACATGACCCCAGCTGTGAGTACTGCCGCTGAAGCGCTTGTCTGTAAAAAGGGAGAACAACCCAGCGCTCCCCGTCGTCACAGAGGCAGGTCATCCCCATGCCTCCCCAGGCCGCATATATGGAAAAAGGTAACCATGGATAAGCACCGGAAAACTGCGGGTGTTACCACTGGAAACTGTCGACCCGCAGGGGAGTCGTCACAGAGTTCAGAGACTAGTTCCGGCTTCGACAAAGGAGGTGACTGGCACTTTGAGCCTAGGCTGCCGTACGTACTTTTAAACTTGTTGAAAGGCTTTTAAGCTGTTAAGCCATTCTGTGGTTTTGAAGAAAATATTGCCGGATCATGACAAGATCGATCCCGGTCTCAGAGACTTTTGCATAAGCGGGTGGCAACAGAGTACGGGTTGAAGTTCCCCTATGTCCCGAGGGACATTATGAATATCATTGAGGAGAACTGCGAGGCATGGTACGAGGACGATGTCTGGAACTACTTAAAAGTACCAAAGCCACTTCGCAAAAATTGCTTTTTCACTGGAGCTGTATGAACGGTTTGTCAGATGCCTACAGCAATGGAGTTATGGTCGGCACATTTATGGAGACATAGTTGTTATTTGTAGACCGGACAAAGACAGTGCCGTTTATTTCATTATCACTGTGGATGCACAGGGGAAAGATTTAACTTTGCCTGATCCCCATTTCTACTGGTGAACTGTTCCTCAGTCAAGTCTTTGAATTTGCAAGGAGAGTTTCTCTTGGTCTTTATCTTTTTACATTTTCTGCTGGAACTACAGAACTATGGAGTAGTTAGACAGGGCCAGTTAAACAGAAAAAAACGCTGTGTCAAGATTACTTTACTGGACACAGAACCTGTTCTAGGAAGAGACTGCACCTCAGCGGCTCATACCACTAGGTGGCATGAGCCGGCGCAATCAGTACTGTTTTATAAGACAAAAAAAAAGTTTTAAAAGTTTTAAGGTTTAGAGGAGAGGGATCCATTGAGATTGGATGGAACCATGCCTTCTAATAAGTCTGTGTACAGCATATTGTTTGTATGTTTATTTTTTCTCTTTTAGGGTCCGTTCACACAGGGGCAACACGACTTTCAACGCGACTTTTGGAGGCAACTTGGACACGACCTGAACACGACTTGGTGCGACTTACAACACGACTTTAAGTCGCCCCAGGCCAGGCGACTTTTGCCGCGGCCAATCAGAGAATGAGCTCTCAAGAGGGAACTCCACGCCAAATTTATGAAAAATAAATTAGCGTGGTTTCCCCCTCAGAGAGCATACCAGGCCCTTAGGTCTGGTAAGAATATTGAGGGGAATCCCCTACGCCGTAAAAACGGCGTGGGGGTCCCCCCCAGATCCATACCAGTCCCTTATTCGAGCACACTACCCGGCTGGCCAGGAAAGGGGGTGGGGACGAGCGTGCGCCCCCCCCCCTCCTGAGCTTTACCAGGCCCCGTGCCCTCAACATGGGGGGGTGCCTTGGGGAAGGGGGGGCCGCGCGACCCCCCACCCCAAAGCACCTTGTCCCCATGTTGATGAGGACAAGGGCCTCTTCCCAACAACCCTGGCCGTTGGTTGTCGGGGTCTGCGGGCGGGGGGCTTATCGGAATCCGGGAGCCCCCTTTAATAAGGGGGCCCCGGATACCGGCCCCCCACCCTATGTGAAGGAGTATGGGGTACAACGTACCCCTACCCATTCACCTGTGGAAAAAAAAAACACAACACAGGGATAAAATAGTTTATTGCACAGCTCCGGGGGTCTTCCATCTTCGGGGTCTTCTCGCCGGACTCCTCCACTATCTTCTGCTAGCTCTTTTGCTAGCAGGAGCCCGGCTTTCTTCTTCATCGCCGCTCTCTTCTTCCGACTTCGGGGGTCTTGTCCCCCTCTTCGGTTCTTCTTGCCGGGCCACCGCTTCTTCTTTCGGCTCTTTTACTAGCGGTGGCCCGGTCTTCTGTCGCCGCCGCCTTCCGTTCTTCTTCTTCTCCTGGAGATATTGACTCGATGCTCTCTCCGGCCGCAATGCCAGGGACGCGGTGCGCGGCGACTTATATAGGGACAAGGGGCGGGGTCGCCGGTTGATGTCACATGGTGTCACAATGTCACAGTCCCAGAGGATCCCAGAGGATGCTGGGACTGTGACATCTTAAGGGGGCGGGGTCACAATGTGACATCAACCGGCGACCCCGCCCCTTGTCCCTATATAAGTCACCGCGCACCGCATCTCTGGCATTGCGGCCGGAGAGAGCGTTGAGTCAACATCTCCAGGAGAAGAAGAAGAAGAAGAACGGAAGGCGGCGGCGGCGGTGACAGAAGACCGGGCCACCGCTAGTAAAAGAGCTGAAAGAAGAAGCGGTGGCTCGGCAAGAAGAAACGAAGAGGGGAACAAGACCCCCGAAGTCGGAAGAAGAGGGCGGCGACAAAGAAGAAAGCCGGGCTCCTCCGCTAGCAAAAGAGCTAGCAGAAGATAGCGGAGGAGTCCGGCGAGAAGACCCCCGAAGACGGAAGACCCCCGGAGCTGTGCAATAAACTATTTTAACCCTGTGTTGTGTTTTTTTTTACATTTTTTCCACAGGTGAATGGGTAGGGGTATGTTGTACCCCATACTCATTCACATAGGGTGGGGGGCCGGTATCCGGGGGCCCCCTTATTAAAGGGGTCTCCCGGATTCCGATAAGCCCCCGGCCTGCAGACCCTGACAACCAACGGCCAGGGTTGTCGGGAAGAGGCCCTTGTCCTCATCAACATGGGGACAAGGTGCTTTGGGGTGGGGGGGCTGTGCGGACCCCCTTCCCCAAGGCACCCCCCCATGTTGAGGGCACGCGGCCTGGTGCGGCTCAGGAGGGGGGGGGGGGGCGCACGCTCTTCCCCACCCCCTTTCCTGGCCGGCCGGGTAGCGTGCTCGGATAAGGGTCTGGTATGGATCTGGGGGGGACCTCCCACGCCGTTTTTTCGGCATGGGGGTTCCCCTTAATATTCATACCAGACCTAAGGGCCTGGTATGCTCTCGGAGGGGGAACCCACGCCAAATTTTTTTCCATAAATTTGGCGTGGAGTGCCCTCTGAGAGCTGATAATTCTGTCAGAGTCGCCTCCGTATAGACGGAGATCCGACTTGGAGGCGACCTCCATTGAAATCAATGGGTACCGGTCGCCTACAAGTCGGATTCAAGCAGTACAGGAACCTTTTCTGAAGTCGGAGCGACTTCAGTAGTGTGCATTAAGACGGCTCTCATTCACTTACATTGCTTTTTAAATGTTGTCCGACCTGAGGCGACTAGGGGCGACCTGAAGTCGGATCGGAGTTGCCCCTGTGTGAACGGACCCTTAGGATTCACCAAGGAACATCTATCAAGCTGCCAGAGAATGTGTGGTTTAGGTAGACAGGTTTGGGTGGTAATCTTTATGTAAGATAATGTCTTCACACAATACTGGAAAGATTAATGTTTTCCTTCCCTCTTCCCATTCCTACCCCAACGTTCAGGTACTATAGGTTTATTTTTTGATAGAGCTAGCTTTGTTATCTCTGGGTTTTTTCCTGTTTTTCCCAGACGATGAGGCCACGTCTAAATTGGCAGGGGGAGTGTGTAGCACCACCTCCTGAAGAGCACGCGCTATGTGTTTTTCAAAATTAAGGTTACACCTGAACTGCAGTTTAGTTTGGGTACAATTGTCTAAATTTGGACCTCAGCATCAGTCTGACTGGAATATGGGATGTTCAGCCTGGCCACAGGGGGCACTGTCTCTTCTGGCAGGCATGGAACTATGGTCTTGTTGGGTTCTTAAGTTACTCTGTCTCGGAGCCCGCCCAGTGGGAGTGGCGCTCTTGCTGTGCTTTTTGGGAGAGGGTATTTAAGATGCGGATGTCATGTGGTTCGAGGTTCTGGTCCAGAAGGATGTACTGACTTCATGGTCCTGGTCCTCCTGACCAGCCCCCAGGAAGGCTATGGCCTGGGGTGCGGATCCACCCGATCTTGTTGTCTCGGGGCTGACTAGCACGAGGCAAGGAAAGTAAAGGAGGATTCTGAGGTGTTTGGGTGCCGTCTCCGGTTTGGGAGAGACCCAGTGACTTCACGCTATCCAGGGGAGGACTCTCCAGAAGAAGGCCACATACGGGTTGGTCTCTTAGCAAGAGCCTGGAGGAGCTGAAGTACCCAAGAGAATCCGGTCTCGTGGGTATCGCCAAACTAGCTGAAAGATCCAGGTATCACACGAGTGTTCTACAAGTTTAGATTTCCTATGTGTTCTACAACAACGTCTGTGGCATAGACTTGTTCCTGAGTAAGCACCTTGTTGGCTGCTAGGCCTTGTGAGAGAGGGACTGTCTAACTTGAGTGAACATCCAGTTGTGAATGGCTATTCTCTGGATGCAGTCAAAGTAAGCAAGTTCTTCAATATTGACTTTGACACTAAGAGTATCTGAACTTCCTTTCCAACCTTCTGAACCCATTTTAAGAGACTGTTCATTGTCTGTGTTTTTGCAAATAAAATCCCTTTAAGTGGATCTGTCGTCAGTCTCTCAAGTTACTGGGCCATCTACCACGGAACAACCCTAGACATGGAGTGAGGAGAAAGAAGGTAACGGTAAGCCCAATCTAACCAGCAGCTCCCTTGGGGGTTAGTGCTACATGTAAAACTAAAAATGTTCTAAAAATCTGTAACTGGCAATTCACTTTGGAAAAAATTCCCCCAGGGGAGATTTAACCTCCCTGGCGGTATCCCCGAGCGTGACTCGGGTTTGTTTTTTTCTTGTATTATCAGTAACCCCGAGTCACGCTCGGTGTAACATTGCAGAGCGGCGAGCGGAGATCTTACCTTCTCCCGGCGCTCCAGCGATGTTCTCCGCTGTCCTCCGTGTCCTCCCCTGTGATCGCCGACGCGATCGCCAGCGAGATCACGCCATCCTGACTTCCTGGTTCCGTTCTCTGCGAGCAGCAGCTGCGCACGGGAGCGGAACTGGGCGGGAATCTCAAAAAGTGAACACAACACAAACACATAAATAGAGGTGATACATTGTAATCTGAGAGGATTACACTGTATCATCTCTATCTGACTGATAAACTATACAGTGCCCCTTGCCTCCAATAAAATAAAATATAACATGGCATCAAAAAAGCGCCACTTCGCTACAAAATCGCCATTGGACCAGCTGAGTGACAGCGATAGTGACACGGAGTTGCTCGCAGAAATTAGCGATAGCGAGTCGTGGGGAGATTTGTCGTCTGACACTGACACGGATCTGACAAGTGACAGCGGTGATGATCCTGCACCTGACCTCAGCGATGTGCGCAATTGGTGCCCTATCGACTGCGATACAGACCAGGTAGCGCCGCCAAGATTCCCCTTCACTGGATCACCTGGGATGAAGGTAGATGTCGAACGTGACAATCCTCTGGCATACCTGCAATTATTTCTCACTGAGGATGTAATTGAAAAAATTGTCACAGAGACAAACCGCTACCAGGTACAGCAATCCGCTACGCTGCGCGCCAGGTTTTCCCGAAGCAGAAAGTGGGAACCAGTGACCAAAGAGGACATCTGGCAGTTTCTGGGACTCATTATTCTTCAGGGGGTGGTGGGGAAACCGCTCCAGAAATGGTACTGGACCACCAATAAATTACTGGCCACTCCGTTTTTTGGCACCGTGATGTCCGAATACCGTTTTTCCCTCATCATGAAATATTTCCATTTCACGAACAATGAAGAGTGTGATGAGGCCACGCATCCTGCACCCAAACTCAATAAAATCTGGGAGGTATCGCAAATTATTGTGAGCAATTTCCAGCGGACCTACGTGCCAGAAAGGGACGTCTGCGTGGATGAAAGCTTGATGGCCTACAAGGGACGCCTGAGCTGGATACAATTTATTGCATCCAAAAGAGCGAGATTTGGCATAAAGTCCTACATGCTCTGCGAGTCATCCACCGGGTACATCTGGAATTCGGTCATTTACACCGGTAAAGGCACGAAGTTCAACCCCAGGTACAGCGGCTATGGGATGGCCACATCATCAGTCCTCACACTGCTGGAGCCATTGCTGAACCAGGGATATTGTGTCACCATGGACAACTTCTATACGTCTCCGGAACTTTTTGAGGTTTTGCTAAAAAACAAGACCGATGCGTATGGTACTGTTAGGCCTAATCGGCGTGACATGCCATCTCTGTTCTCCAGGAGAAATCTAAAAACCGGAGAAATGGTTGCCTGGCAGAAGGGTAAGATGATGGCAATGCGATGGCGAGACAAAAAGGACGTGTGTCTCATGAGCACGGTGCACAATACCTCCACTGCCATGGTCCACACCAAACGTGGGAAAGATGTGCTGAAGCCGCAAGTCGTCATAGACTATAATTGCACTATGGGAGGTGTGGACAGAGCCGATCACGCAATGACATTTTATCTGGCTATGCGCAAGCAGCAAAAAAAATATTATAAAAAGATTTTCCGGCATCTTCTGGAGCAATGCCTTTGGAACGCATATGTCCTATACAGAGCACAGATTTGCAAGCCTCTTATTCATGCCGATTTTACCTGGAAGGTGGCTGAGCAGATTTTCCTCCAACACCAGACACCATCAGGATCTGCGATCAGACCTGGACGACATGCTGTTGACGTTGTCAACCCAGAACGCCTAACAGGTCGTCACTTTGTGGACTACATACCACCAACCGCAAAAAAGGCAGCACCTACCAGGATGTGCGTGGTTTGCTGCTCAAAGAGAGATAGCAGTGGAAAAAAAGCCGGTTCTATTGTCCGGATTGTAATGTTGGACTGTGTGCTGTACCTTGCTTCAAAATTTATCACACTCAGGATGTTTATTGAATTTTCTTTGTTTGACAAATTTCATTATTTTGCATTACATTATTGAATAAAATTATATTATTTATCAGATTAGTAATTACTAAGAATTGCAGGCCTATGATACATAACACCAAATTTCCATGCAAAAGAATTGTACCGCTTTTGGAATAGAATTCCTGACAGAATCACACCGCCAGGGAGGTTAATGAATTGCCATAAGGGATGAATGATGAATAAATCATCAGATGCCATCTTGTGGACAAAGCACAAACTGCATCGGATATTGTAAAACCCAAACAATAATTAAAAATAAAGGATAAGAGTATTGCAACACCATCACAATTTATATTTAATAATTTGCAATAAAACAATTGAGATCAATGTTGATGTTCATACCTAGGGGAGTGAGTATTTTATTTGTAAATCCATTGAGTTTCATTCTTAGAAATTCTCTGTTTTATATTACCTCCCCTCCAGTGAGGCTCAACCCTGTCAATATCACAAAAGGAAGCCAAGCTGGGATCCCTATTGTAGTGAATCATAAAGTGATTTGACAAACTGTGTTTTGGGAAACCATTTTTTATATTATTTAAATACTCGTTAATCCTAATTCCTAATTTTCTTGTGGTACGCCTCACGTATTGGAGCCCGCATGGACAGGAGATAAGGTAAGTTATGAAGGTAGAATAAATACATTTATAAATGTTATATTCCTTGCCAGTGTTGTTGAATTTAAAGGTCACTACCTTCCTGTTATGACAATTTGTGGTTCTACAGGCTTTACATCTTTTACAATGAAAAAAACTGGTAGAATCCAGAAAGGTATGCAACCTTTTCGGTGGATTGGAAATATTTGGGGAGATCTTATTCCTCAAATTTGGGGCCTTCCGATAAATGAATGTTGGGTATTTAGAAAGGAAACCAGCCAACGTTTTGTCCCTCAACAAAATTGGCCAGTGTTTCTTAATGATGTGTTCCATAATTTTATAGTCCCTACTGAAGTCTGTCAAGAAAGCTACATTGTCTTTAAATTTATTGGACCTCTTAGGTTTATCAATCATCAAGGTCTGTCTATCCATATTCCCAATCAATGCCTGGATGGGGAGTAAGATGTTATGATGCCCCTTTTCCCTGAACCTATTCACCACAAGTTCCGACTGTTCATAGTAGTCCTCTAACTTGACACAATTGCGCCAGATACGCATTAGTTGCCTTTGTGGGGATGTACCCTTTACAGTCAGTCTCCTTAACCACTTGACCACTGGGCACTTAAACACCCTTAATAACCAGACCAATTTTCAGCTTTCGGTGCTCTCACATTTTGAATGACAATTACTCAGTCATGCAACACTGGACCTATATGAAATTTTTGTCCTTTTTTTCACACAAATGGAGCTTTCTTTTGGTGGTATTTAATCACCGCTGGGTTTTTTATTTTTTGTGCTATAAAAGAAAAAAATACAGAAAATTCTGTAAAAAAATGAATTTTTCTTCATTTCTGTTATAAAATTTAGCAGATTAGTAATTTTTTCTTCATAAATTTTGGCCAAAATTTATACCACTACATATCTTTGGTAAAAATAAGTACAAATTGGTGGATATTATTTGGTCTTTGTGAAAGTTATAGAGTCCACAAGCTATGGTGCCAATATCTGAAAATTGATCACACCTGAAGTACTGACGGCCTATTTCAATTCTTGAGACCCTAACATGCCAGAAAAGTACAAATACCCCCCAAATGACCCCTTTTTGGAAAGAAGACATTCCAAGGTATTTAGTAAGAGGCATGATGAGTTTTTTGAAGTTGTCATTTTTTCCCACAATTCTTTGCAAAATCAAGATTTTTTTTTACTTTTTTTTTTTTTCACAAAATTGTCATATTATCAGTTTATTTCTCACACAGCATATGCATACCACAAATTACACCCCAAAACACATTCTGCTATTACTCCCGTGTACGGCGATACCACATGTGTGAGACTTTTACACAGTGCGGCCACATACAGAGGCCCAACATGCAGGGAGCGCCATCAGGCGTTCTGGAGCACCCAGGACAATTCTGACATTTCTCTCCTACATGTAAAAATCATCATTTATTTGCTAGAAAATTACATCGAATCCCAAAACATTATATATGTTTTTTTAGCAAACACCCTGGAGAATACAATGGTGGTCATTGCAACTTTTTATCTCGCACGGTATTTGCGCAGCAATTTTTTGAATGCTTTTTTTTGGAAAAAAAACTGTTTTGTGCTTAAAAAAAAAAAAACACACAGTAAAGTTAGCCAAATTTTTGCATAATGTGAAAGATGAAGTTACACCGAGTAAATCGATACCTAAAATGTCACTCTTCAGAATTGCACAGGCTCGTGGAATGGCGCCAAACGTCGCTACTTAAAAATCCCCATAGGCGATGATTTAATTTTTTTTTTTACTGGTTATATGTTTTGAGTTACAGAGGAGGTCTAGGGCTAGAATTATTGCTCTCGCTCCAACGTATGCAGCGATACCTCACATGTGTGGTTTGAACACCGTTTTCATATGTGGGCGGGACTTACGTATGCGTTCGCTTCTGCATGCGAGCACATGGGGACAGGGGCGCTTTAAAAAAAAAAATAAAAATTTTATTGTTCATTTTACTTTATTTATTTTAGTTTGACATTTTTTTCCCCAAAAATTAATTTTTTGATCACTTTTATTCCTATTACGAGGAATGTAAACATCCCTTGTAATAGGAATAGGGCATGACAGGTCCTCTTTACAGTGAGATGTGGGGTCAATAAGACCCCGCATCTCACCTCTAAGCTGGGAAGTCTGAAAAAAAAAAAAAAAAAAAAAGATTCTGGATTTGATAGTATTGGCGAGTCGGTAGAAGCACCGGAGGGCGGCAGGAGGGGGGGGGGGGTGTCTATGGCTGGGTATTGCAGGGTATCACCGACTATGGCTGGGTATGGCTGGGTATATCAGAGTATGGCTGGGTATCTCAGAGTATGGCGTTGCAGAGTATTGCGTTGCAGAGCATTGCAGGATATTGGAGGGTGTTGCAGAGCATTGCAGAGTGTTGTACGGTATTGGCGGGTGTTGCAGAGCATTGCAGAGTGTTGCAGGGTATTGGTGGGTGTTGCAGAGCATTGCAGAGTGTTGCAGAGCATTGCAGAGTGTTGCAGGGTATTGGCGGGTGTTGCAGAGCGTTGCAGAGCATTGCAGGATATTGGAGGGTGTTGCAGAGCATTGCAGAGTGTTGCACGGTATTGGCAGGTGTTGCAGAGCATTGCAGAGTGTTGCAGGGTATTGGTGGGTGTTGCAGAGCATTGCAGAGTGTTGCAGAGCATTGCAGAGTGTTGCAGGGTATTGCAGGGTAATGCAGGGTAATGCAGAGTAATGCAGAGTAATGCAGAGTAATGGCAGGGTATTGCAGAGTATTGCAGTGTAATGCAGACTATTGCAGAGTATTGCAGAGTATTGCAGGGTAATGCAGAGTAATGCAGAGTAATGCAGAGTAATGCAGGGTAATGCAGAGTAATGCAGGGTAATGCAGGGTAATGCAGGGTATTGCAGAGTAATGGCAGGGTATTGCAGAGTATTTGCAGGGAATTGAGGGGTTAATTTTCGGTGAGCAGCGATGTGGGCACTGCAGATGCAGCCCACATCGCTGCTGACACCGATCTCCTCCCCCTCCGCTGTTCCGATCGGTACAGAGAGGGGGAGGGAGGAACCGGCGTCATAACATGACGCCGGTTTGTTTACAAGTGATCACTCTGTCATTTGACGGAGCGATCACGTGGTAAACGGCCGCGACGAGCGGCCGTTTACCGTGATCCGTGATGCGCCGGGTCCACACGGATGCTCTCGAGTGCGCGCCCCAGGGGGCGCGCGAGAGCGGAATTCTGGGAGGACGTCATATGACGGCCTCCCACAGTTAAGAAACCGCCCTAAAGCCGTCATTCGGCTATAGGGCGGTTATTAAGTGGTTAAAGGAGGTTTTTGTGATGATACTATCCTCACCTTTCACCGGGACTAAATATAAAAAACAAAGTTGATGCGAATCACAGGTGCCCGTTTCTGCAGAAAACTTTAGCATTTTTCTTGGCTACTATCCCAAAGGATGTCATCAATAAAGCATTTATATAGGGTAATCTCTGGAAAGTGGTCAGTGAAAATCGTGGTCTTTTCCCACTGACTAAGGAGGAGGTTGGCAACACTGGGTGCATACTTTGCACCCATAGCCACCCCTTTAATGTGATTATAATAAGCACCCTCATGCCAAAAAACCGTTTTTGGGCATTGCTAGGTCTAAAAAGGTCAAAAACTTCTTTTGTTCTGTCTTTAACCACTTTCAGACCGGACCATTTTGCTGGTAAATGACCAGAGGTCTTTTTACACTTTGGCACTGCGCTGCTTTAACTGGTAATTGCGCGGTCATGCAATGTTGTACCCAAACAAAATTTGCGTCCTTTTCTTCCCACAAATAGAGCTTTCTTTTGATGGTATTTGATTGCCTCTGCGATTTTTATTTTTTGCGATATAAACGTAAAAAGACCGCAAATTTTGAAAAAAAATGATATTTTCTACTTTTTGTTATTAGAAAAATCCAATAAACTCAATTTTAGTCATACATTTAGGCCAAAATGTATTCAGCCACATGTCTTTGGTAAAAAAAAAGTCAATAATTGTATATTTATTGGTTTGCGCAAAAGTTGTCACATCTACAAACTAAGGTACGTTTTCTGGAATTTACGCAGCTTTTAGTTTACGACTGCCTATCTCATTTCTTGAGGTGCTAAAATGGCAGGGCAGTACAAAACCCCCCCAAATGACCCCATTTTGGAAAGTAGACCCCCTAAGGAAATTGATAAGAGGCATGTTGAGCCCATTGAATATTTTATTTTTTTGCCTCAAGCGATTGAATAATGACAAAAAAAAAATTTTTTTTTTTTTTTTACACAAAGTTGTCACTAAATGATATATTGCTCACACATGCTATGGGCGTATGTGAAATGACACCCCAAAATAAATTCTGCTGCTTCTCCTGAGTACGGGGATACCACATATGTGGGACTTTTTGGGAGCCTAGCCGCGTACGGGGCCCCGAAAACCAAGCACCGCCTTCAGGCTTTCTAAGGGCGTAAATTTTTGAGTTCACTTCTCACTACCTATTACAGTTTTGAAGGCCATAAAATGCCAAGATGGCACAAAACCCCCACAAATGACCCCATTTTAGAAAGTAGACACCCCAAGCTATTTGCTGAGAGGCATGTTGAGTTCATGGAATATTTTATATTTTGCCACAAGTTGCGGGAAAATTACAAACTTTTTTTTTTTTTTTTTTTTTTTTCACAAAGTTGTCACTAAATGATATATTGCTCACACATGCCATGGGCATATGTGAAATGACACCCCAAAATAAATTCTGCTGCTTCTCCTGAGTACGGGGATACCACATATGTGGGACTTTTTGGGAGCCTAGCCGCGTACGGGGCCCCGAAAACCAAGCACCGCCTTCAGGCTTTCTAAGGGCGTAAATTTTTGAGTTCACTTCTCACTACCTATTACAGTTTTGAAGGCCATAAAATGCCAAGATGGCACAAAACCCCCACAAATGACCCCATTTTAGAAAGTAGACACCCCAAGCTATTTGCTGAGAGGCATGTTGAGTTCATGGAATATTTTATATTTTGCCACAAGTTGCGGGAAAATTACAAACTTTTTTTTTTTTTTTTTTTTTTTTCACAAAGTTGTCACTAAATGATATATTGCTCACACATGCCATGGGCATATGTGAAATGACACCCCAAAATAAATTCTGCTGCTTCTCCTGAGTACGGGGATACCACATATGTGGGACTTTTTGGGAGCCTAGCCGCGTACGGGGCCCCGAAAACCAAGCACCGCCTTCAGGCTTTCTAAGGGCGTAAATATTTGACTTCACTCCTCACTACCTATTACAGTTTTGAAGGCCATAAAATGCCAAGATGGCACAAAACCCCCACAAATGACCCCATTTTAGAAAGTAGACACCCCAAGCTATTTGCTGAGAGGCATGTTGAGTCCATGGAATATTTTATATTTTGCCACAAGTTGCGGGAAAATTACAAACTTTTTTTTTTTTTTTTTTTTTTTTCACAAAGTTGTCACTAAATGATATATTGCTCACGCATGCCATGGGCATATGTGAAATGACACCCCAAAATAAATTCTGCTGCTTCTCCTGAGTACGGGGATACCACATATGTGGGACTTTTTGGGAGCCTAGCCGCGTACGGGGCCCCGAAAACCAAGCACCGCCTTCAGGCTTTCTAAGGGCGTTACAGTTTTGAAGGCCATAAAATGCCAAGATGGCACAAACCCCCCCCAAATGACCCCATTTTGGAAAGTAGACACCCCTAAATTTAGGGGTACACTAGTGAGACTAGGTAATAAATGGCGGGTGCCCTGAAACTATAAAAAAATAACTAACCAACCAGCGTCACCTGTAACAGTTATATGGTGATCACTGGTGAAAGGGTTAACTAGGGGGCAATCAGGGGGCTTTATGCGGTAGTATATGGGGGTCCCTGGCGCTATAAAAAGCTGCGGCGAACCTAAATACCTACTTGCCTAACTAGCGTCACCTGTGACACTAATACAGCGATCAGAAAAACGATCGCTTATTAGGCTGGGTTCACACTGGAGCGATGCGGGAACGCCACGAATGCGCGGCGGGTTCCCGCATCGCATGCCTCCCGGCGGCAGTTCACACTGCCCTATGCGAACTGCTGGGAGTGTCAGTGAAATGTTACTGACACCCCCAGATCAGTTCGCATATCGCAGTGCGATCTGCAAACTCGGATCGCATGGTGTGAACACCCATGCGATCCGATTCTGCTGCGGGCCAAAAAAAGGGTCCCGTGCGAATTTGCGGCGGGTGCGGCGGGTGTGGCGGGTGCGGCGAATGGCTGAACTCGAATCGCACAGAGATCGGATGTGATTTGCACTGCAGTGCGAATCACATCCGTTCTCAAACCGCTGCAATCTGAACCCAGCCTTAGTGACACTGGCGACGGGGGGTGATCACGGGGTTAAACCTTTATTGGGGGGGTTAGGGGGGTACCTTAGAACTAAAGGGGGCTAACCCTAACTGCCCTAACAGTTATTAGTCACAAATGACACCCGCCGGGTGATCAGGGGGTTAAACCTTTATTAGGTAATAAATGGCGGGTGCCCTGAAACTATAAAAAAATAACTAACCAACCAGCGTCACCTGTAACAGTTATATGGTGATCACTGGTGAAAGGGTTAACTAGGGGGCAATCAGGGGGCTTTATGCGGTAGTATATGGGGGTCCCTGGCGCTATAAAAAGCTGCGGCGAACCTAAATACCTACCTGCCTAACTAGCGTCACCTGGGACACTAATACGGCGATCAGAAAAATGATCGCTTATTAGGCTGGGTTCACACTGGAGCGATGCGGAAACGCCGCGAATCCGCGGCGGGTTCCCGCATCGCATGCCTCCCGGCGGCAGTTCACACTGCCCTATGCGAACTGCTGGGAGTGTCAGTGAAATGTTACTGACACCCCCAGATCAGTTCGCATATCGCAGTGCGATCTGCAAACTCGGATCGCATGGTGTGAACACCCATGCGATCCGATTCTGCTGCGGGCCAAAAAAAGGGTCCCGTGCGAATTTGCGGCGGGTGCGGCGGGTGTGGCGGGTGCGGCGGGTGCGGCGAATGGCTGAACTCGAATCGCACAGAGATCGGATGTGATTTGCACTGCAGTGCGGTGCGAATCACATTCGTTCTCATAAACCGCTGCAATGTGAACCCAGCCTTAGTGACACTGGCGACGGGGGGTGATCACGGGGTTAAACCTTTATTGGGGGGGTTAGGGGGGTACATTAGAACTAAAGGGGGCTAACTCTAACTGCCCTAACAGTTATTACAGTCACAAATGACACCAATGCAAAAAAAAAAAAAAAAAAAAAAAAAATGACATTGGTGTCACTGTGACTGGGGGGCAGGGGTAATTGGGGGGGTGATCGGGGGGTAAAGGGGGGGTGTGAGTGTGCCTGGCATGTTCTACTGTGTGTGGGATGTGTTGGTGCAACTCACTGATCCGCTCTCCTCCGTGTCGGAACGAAAAATACCGACACGGAGGAGAGAATACATCACTTCCTCTCCTGTGTTTACATTACAGGAGAGGAAGTGATGTCACCGGGGATTTCTATTCGTCGGGAGCGATCGCGAGGGGGTGGCCATGAATGAATGGCCGTCCCCTCGTCCGGGATCGCTCCCGAACGAAAACCGACCGCCGCAGGCACCGGGCGGGGGCCCGATCGGGCCCCCGACCCGCGGGAGGCAAATCACGTACATGTACGTGCTTATGCCTGCCCGTGCCATTCTGCCGACGTACATCGGCGTTAGGCGGTCGGCAAGTGGTTAAGGTGGTATCAGTGTCAAGTGCTCTTTTGTTAGTAGAGATCACATCCTGGTGTTTTAAACTAGTATACAGTGACTCAACGTCAATGGTCACTAGAATTGTGTCATCTTTCTTTAAAACCACAATCCCTCCCCCCTTGTCAGCCATGCATATGACTATAGTTTTCTTTTTCTTCAAGGCCTCTAGGCCTTTTTGAATATTTACTTTTCTCCATCCAATCTTGGTCTTTAGTAGTCTGATATCCTGTTCTACCATGGACTTAAACAACTTTAAAAAATGATTTGAGGACTTCTTAGGGTTAAAAGTAGAATGGTTCTTTAGACCACCATTAGTAAACTCATTGGGCTCTATAGTAGTAGTGCCCACTACAGATTTCTCAGCAAAGTGTTTTTTTTTAATATTCAAATTCAATTTTATATTCAATTCATATTCAAAAACAAACCTCTTGGTATCAATAAACGCATTAAAACAGTCTAAACCTTTATCGGGAGCATATTTCAAACCAAGTTCTAAAATTTGTTATAACAATTCGTTATTCGTGAAAACCTGATCACTCATTAAAAATACCCTGTCCTAAAGATCACTTTTTTTTGATTCTTTCACTCTCCCTTGCATCCTCTAGGACATCTCTGGGTGGGTTGTTCTATTGCCAATTTGGAGTTTCCCACTGGTGCCATTCCGGAGGGTCCTTTTACCATGGGACCTGTGGGCTACCTCCCTGTTGAACCCAAGGTGGGCTCTAATGGGTTCTAATGGTGATCACCTCTCCCACCCCTCGGGCCTGAGGGCCCCCAGTTGGGGATCCACCCCCCTCCTGGGAGGACCTGGGGGATCTCCATGTCCTCTTTGAGGGAAACCCCTGGGTTGATGATTACCCCTATAGGTGACATTGTTATACTAAAGGGGCTGGAATCAGTTATGGGTAGGAACTCCATAGACAGAGTCATCTTGATAATAGTTATTCCTCGGTGTTCCAGGATGGAGGTCTATTCTGGGCTGAGGTTGCACCCCCTCTACCGCCATAATTTGTCCCTGAGCCTCCCCGGGGTATGACCGGGCAGAGCCTCTAGTGCTAACAGGATTAGGAGTAGGAGTTGAAATTTCTTTCACCTCAGAACTGGTGATGATGCAACAGAAAAGACACCACCTCCTTAGCCTCTTCCCCCCATATTGTCTCTGTAGTCTTGCAAATCCCTCTGATACTTTTTTATTTTCTTAGGTTTTATGTCTTTATCACTTTTTTTCTATGAATGTTTGGATATGTATAGATTTTTCTTTGTACTCCAGGGAAATCTTAAAGGGACTGAAGTGATCTCTCAATTCCGTGATTTTCTCCTCTAATGCCACGTACACACGATCAGAATTTTGGTCGGAAAAAGCTCTGATGGTTTAATGAATTACCATAACGGATGAATGATGAATAAACCATCAGATGCCAATTAAAACAATACTTAAAAATAAAGGATAAAAGAGGATTGAAACACCATCACAATTTATATTTAATAATTTGTAATAAAACAATTGAGATCAATGGCCTTGTTCATACCTAGGGGAGTGAGAGTATTTCATTTGTAAATCCATTGCATTTCATTCTTAGAAATTTTCTGTTTCATATTACCTCCCCCTCCCCTGTCAATACCACAAAAAAGCTGGGATCCCTATTGTGGTGAATCCTAAAGTAATTTGACAAACTGTGTTTTGGTAAACCATTTTTTATGTTATTTAAAAGCGTGTTAATCCTAATTCCTAATTTTCTTGTGGTACGCCCGATGTATTAGAGCCCGCATGGACAGGAGACAAGGTAAGTTACGAAGGTAGAATCACACAAAATAAAGTTATCGATTTTATATTCCTCGCCAGTGCTGTTGGATTTAAAGGCCACTACCTTCCTGTTTTGACAATTTGTGTTTCTACAGGCTTTACATCTTTTACAATGAGAAAAAAATGGTAGGAAAGGAAACCATCTTTTATATTTCACAAAACATTTGGGCAATATAGTGTGTTTTTGTGCATTAAACTTCAAAAAAGTGTTCCCCCCCCCCCAAAAAAAATTGCATTTGAAAAATCGCTACACGAATACTTTGTGAAAAAGAAAATTGCAACACCCACCATTTTAATCTGTAGGACTTCTGCTTTAAAAAAATATATAATGTTTGGGGGTTCAAAGTAATTTTCTAGCAAAAAAATATAATTTTCTCATGTAAACAAAAAGTGTCAGGACTTGGTGGTTCAAGTGGTTAGAAGAGTGGGTGATGTGTGGCATAAGCTTCTAATGTTGGGGATAAAAACCCCTCAAAAGGACCGTTCAAATCCCCCCAAATGACCCCATTTTGGAAAGTAGACAAGTTATTTGCTGAGAGGCATGTTGATTCTATGGAATTTTTTATATTTTGCCACAAGTTTTGAGAAAATTAAAATTTATTTAATTATATTTTTTACACAAAGTTGTCAATAAATGATATATTGCTAACACATGACATGGGTATATGTGAAATTACACCCCAAAATACATTCTGCTGCTTCTCCTGAGTATGGGGATACCACAGGTGTGAGATTTTTTGGGAGTCTAGCCGTGAACAGTACCCTGAAAACCAATCAGTGCCTTCAGGATTTCTAAAGGCATAAAATGGTCATTTTACTCCTCACTACCTATCACAGTTTTGGAGGCCCTGAAATTTCAAGATAGCACAACCCCCCCCCCCCCCCCCCCCCCATGACCCCATTTTGGAAGGTATTTGTCGTTTTTCAATCACTCATGACAAAAAGAAAAATATTCCATGGGCTCAACATGCCTCTCGGCAATTTCCTTGGTGTGTCTACTTTCCAAAATGGGGTCATTTGGGAGGGGGGGGGGGGGTTGTACTGCCCTGCCATTTTAGCACCTCAAAAAATGAGATAGGCAGTCAAACTAAAAGCTGCATAATTTCCAAAAATGTCCCATAGTTTGTAGACCTAACTTTTGTGTAAACCAATATACGCTTATTGAATTTTTTTTTTTACCCAAGACATGTGGCTGAATATATTTTGGCCTAAATGTATGACTAAATATAATTTTTATTCATAATTTTTAGTCTTTTTCATTTATATTGCAAAAAATAAAAATCCCAGAGGTGATCAAATACCACCAAAAGAAAGCTCTATTTTTGGGGGAAAAAAGGACATAAATTTAGTTTGGGTACAGCATTGCATGACTGCACAATTACCAGTTAAAATAGCGCAGTGCTGAATTTGCAAATAGTGCTCTGGTCATTAAGGGGGGAAATCCTTCTGGGGATGAAGTGGTTAATCTGAGCTGACCATACAGTTTGTATTTTATTTATTTAGCAAGTGGGCTGAACAAAAAAAAAAGCTTCACAGATTCCTCCATTCACAAAATCAAGCTAAATGGAGTAATCTCCTTGCCTGGTAAACTGTCATTTGACAGCAGCACCTGATGCTGTCATAATACACCGATCAGCTGCTGCAGATGCCTACTGTCGAGCAGTAGAGCCCATACACTCATAAAAATGTGCCTGGTCCCTGCTGGACTAGCTGATGCTGGACATGTAATGCTGAGCCTCCATGATTGGAAGAACTGAAATCCATGAATGAAAATGGTGGGCCAGGACAGTCAGACTGAGGAAGAAAGCCCTAGATGTCTAACAAGATAGAAGAAAAGCTTAGGTGGAGAGGACAGAGATTGTGCCATGATAGTAAACCTGTGTGTTAATTCTCAATTGTAAAGCTAAATCAAAAATTCCAATAAAAAAAAGTTTAACTAGGGGATTAGACTTTTGAAGGATCGCTTGTGGCAGTGGAAATACTTTAAATTTTTTTACTTATTGTTTTTAGTCCCTATGTGCATGGTGCACTTTTCACTCAGCTGTCCCTTTACATTTTGAGTGTTTTTTTTTTAATATATCAATATTTACCCAATGATTGTATTTTCTCCCCTACCACCAGTAGACCCTCATACCCATACTTAAACTTTGAGGGCGGAACATGTTGGGGGCATGGCCTGGCTGAATCACGCTGAGGCTACTTTTACCTGCTAACCACTGGGGTCGGGCAAGTTGTGTGGCGGCTACCTCTTCCTATTTCTGCAGTGTACATTTGTTGCCGTAATTATCAACTGGAATGTAAATAAATGAATTGTGCAATTATAAGCAAGAATTCTCCCCAAATAATGAGGGTCTCTCCTGCTCGTTTCCAGTGTCACCTTTTTATTATTATGTTTCTATAAACTGTCACTGATAACAATAAAACACAACCCAGCCAATTCTCTAAAGTCAGTGGACTGTAGATTTGGGAGTTGTTATTGCTGTGAACATCCTGTGTTACATTTAGATTCCAAACTCCTTACTTGTTATAATAATTCATAGTATAAGTGAAAAGAGCATGACTTCTGCCTTAAGTGAATTCACATTCATGCTCTGATTGCTTCTACCAGTGAAACCGGTGTCAGGAGTGAAGGAAGGAAGTGTAAGCAACTGTGGAGGCGGTCACCAAAGAAACCTCTGTTGCCACATGATTCATTAAAAATATTCTATTCGATTTGTGTAATTAAAATTTTTTATGCATGTTTTTGTAACCCATAAAAGCCCCACTTGTATACACATCCAAAATCCCTGAGACTGTTGTTGGGTGATGTCATCATGCGTGTGATGTAGCAAAAATAGAAACTGAAGTGCAACACCACTGTTAAAAGATACAGATACAACTTTATTCCAATACAAGTCAGGGGGTCAATCCAATGCATTTTGGGGGGCAAAAATGCCCTATTAATCAGGGCTAGAAGAAATAAAATGACATTTCCAGATCAATATATTATTGCTTAGTGTAATTTCTGTCTGTTCTACCATTCCTCTGCTATCTGTATATTTGTAGCTGCTGACTTTTAAATTTTTGTAAAACAGGACTGAAGCTTTTCTATAGGCTGACTTTACTTTCAAATTGTATTTGAAAATTTTCCTTTTTGGGGAATTTATTTGATTTTCTGAAGGTTAGTGGGGTCAAATCGACCATAGTGACAAAACAATTTGAAGGTGCAAGGTGTAAACTTTTTCCTCAAATTAACAAATGTCTAACTATGAATGTGGTTTTTGTATGTACAGTACGTAATGAAACCTGTTTAATAAATCTGGGATCACTTTCAAATAGCTGATCTGGATTAATGTTCTGATGAGAATTTTTGCACAAATGCTTACCTTCTTCTGTCTCTGTAAGTAATCCCAGACTGGCTTGATAGTGTGGGGATTAAGGCTTTGTGGTGGCCATACCATCTGTTGCACAGTTTCCTTTTTATCTTTTAGCTGCCAACATTTTTTTTATGATTTCAGCTATGTGTTTGGGATCACTGTACTTCTGCAGGTTGGACAGGTTAAATGTGGACTGGCCTATACTTCGGAGTGATGAGGGTGCCCTTACTTTTGATCAAAATGCCAAATCTTTTATCATGCTACAATGTTGCCTGCAGGCACTCGTTCGTGTACTGTTCTCCATTTCTTGAATGGATAAACTGATGTTTTGAAAATGTCACACTTTGAATCAATCCAGAGCAGATTGGCTTGGTTTCTACCTCTTTGGAATGGATTTTTTGTCTTATAAACACCACATGTGATAAGACTTTTCTGGGTGGGTGTATGAAGCTACATGCAGTGTCTGCCAGTTCTGAGTTGATTGTGGTACTGGATATCTTCTGATTCTAAAGTAAGCACAATTGATTTCTTGTTTGCTGCACTCACGTTCGCTGGCCAATGCATTTCTGGTCCTCTGACTTCTCCATTTAATTTTGCTTCTGCAGTTTGAGCTTGGACAGCAAACCTGGAAACACCTATATGCTGTGAAAACATTGGGAAAAAGAAATGAGAGAAGAAGAGAGAGAAAGAGAGGGGAAAAAAAGCGAGGGAAAAAAGGAGAGAGAGAGAGAAAAAAGAAAGAAAGAGAAAAGAAAAATAAATAGAACGAGAAGAAAGAAAGAGAGAGAAGAAAAAAAGAAAGAGAAAGAAAGATTCCTGTAAATAAATGAGTAGTACTCACCGCAACTTTATTTTGGTTTGGGAGCAAGATGGAAATCCCAATCCTGCTCCATGAACACAGCACTGTATACTGTATGTAGCTGATGCTATATACAGTTTATATAACACTGGCAATGGCTGCATCTTTACGTGAAGGTAATAATTTGTTTGGAGCAGGTTGTCCAAAAAGCTGGAGTCTGATTTTATTACATAAAAATGCTGTGCTCCAGTTTGCAGATAAATGCTTACTTTTTTAGATGCTCAAAATATTATTCTCCTCTCTCTGTCCTGCAGAGAGTATAAAATACCCATCATTTGATGCATGGCCCTGGAGACTCATGAGCATACACTCCTGTCTTCGTTCCCTACCCACACATGGGCAGTCTTTTCTCTTTCCCTCTTGCAGCATGCTGAGCTGCAAGAGAGTGGACTGTGCATGTGCATTCCTTAGACATTGTAACCCTAGTACCCTTTTTATCACAGAGTAACAATGCAGATACAGTACAGGGAGTGAGCATTGGCACCCTAGAACAGGAAGTATGTTACTGGAAGGATCGTCAAGTAAAAATAAAGCAAGTAAATGAATGCAGCCACTGCATCCAATGACTGGCAAGCTGCAATTTATTATATTTTTATTCATGTGTTTAGATATACTTTAGGGGAGAAAAGGTGTGATCTGTACGTGGAGGGGCACAACATATATTATAACAATTTGATAAACGAAACAAATTGTTAACAAATGTATCTTGATTAATTTAAATGTAATGTAATTGATTTAACAAATGTATTATTATTGGCTTTGTTACAATGTTGATACTTTGGCTGACTCTGACTTATGATTACTAACATATGTAAACCACAAAAGAGAAACAGGCACTCAAATGTTCAAATCAAGCCCTGTGTTGATCTTCCACTGTGCAGAGCCAAGTAGTCACAATCTCCAGGTAGGGTCTACAACAACCACAAAGAAGAGCCTTGTTTAAATCTGCCATACTGTATATCCTATATTGAAAAATCAAGTGGCAGACAAACCAAACATGGCTTCAGCCTGAAGGGTCTTTAAAGAGGGTGTTAACCCACTTTCCTATGTTCACATAATCAGTTCTGTCTGGTCATACCGTGCCCCTCTATCTCTGTGTTTTACTTAAAAAAAATTCTCCTTTTCCGTAATTTACAACGGCTGACGGTGGTTGTGTAATTGGCTGTGTCTCCTCTCCCGGCCATCATGCAGAAGCAGCGGGCGGGGCTGAGATTTCACGTTGATGTCAGCGCGACGAGAGGAGAGAGGAGACACAGCCGGGCAGGTGACCGTCAGGAGCTGCAGTGATATACGGTAAAGAAGATTTTTTTTTAATTATACACAGAGACAGTAGGGCACAGGAGACAGAACTGATAGTGTATATATATATATATATATATATATATATATATAATTAAAAGCCAGTATGGTGGCCTGAATTTATGGGAGGAGCCCAGTGGGTATTTAAGCTGGCTGGGAGCCCTTGCTCTCTGTTGGTTCCAGTGCACGATTCGTTACGTCACCAGGCCAACTCTTCAGCTCATTGCGTGTTCGTGATTCTGCTGTTTCCGAATACAGTATGTTGCTGTTGCTTATTCGTGGTTTGTTGTTCAAAGTCTTGCTCGCTGTCAGGTAGGATTCGTTACCCCCCTTGTCGTGTCACCTTGTTTCTCGTTTTGTTTCCCATTCCTTGTTTGCTTTTACCATGGGGCTTAAGAATCGTTCGTAGGCCTCCAGTACGCAGTAGTCAGAGGCCCTTCCCTGTTTCTTCCACGATTCACAACGGATGAATGGAACAATTCCCACACACTGATCGTAGTGGTTTGTACCGTATCCAACCTTCGTTATTCAGATCATTGTACTGACTGATTTGGATCATGTCAGCAGCTACATGCATCACACTCCAAACTGAACCTATTCGCACCAGCGACACAACGGTTCGCATCACTCACATCCCACGCACCGATTTGTACTATACCCTACAATTTGTTTTCACATCATTGTTCTGACTGATTCGGATCGAGTCAGTAGCCACATGCACCACACTCCAAACCGAACCTAGTCGCACCAGCGGGACAGCGGTTTGCATCACTCGCATCCCACACACTGATTCGTAGCGGTTCGTACCATACCCTACGATTCATTATTTATATCATTGTTCTGAACGATTCAGATCGTGTCAACGGTTACATGCATCACACTCCTAACCAAACCTAGTTGCATCGGCGGCACAACAATTTGCATCAGGAGTATTCCACCCTCAACTCGTTACACTCCCTATCATAAATCTACAATTCGTTACGTATGCCATTTTTCACAGTTCGTTCCTACACATACTATTTCTGCTATCCTTTTTCTTTTCCCCTATCTGTGGGTTACCTTTGTTGCAATCATTGCAAGAATACGCATCAGTAATCGCTGCAAAACTCGTATCTCAGCATATAACCGTTGCATTTGCTACAGACAGGCTTCTCAGTATACCCTCCGTGCAATCATTGCAAGTACTCACATCTCAGCAGTTTCCCATTCGCTATGCCACAAACATGCTTCTCAGCCTAAAACGCTGCAAGCACGCATCTCAACATAACTTCCTGCAAATCTCTGCAAGCACACTCAGTGGCACTCACACAGCCACACTTCATTTTAGTGGGACTTAATCAGTCACTTGTCTCCAGTGGCATTCATACGAGCCACTCATTATTTTCCTCTTTCTTTCTCCCTCAGGTCAGTTGAGTTCAGTTGCCATCCTGTACCAGGTTGGACATTATTTCCCAGATAAAAAAAAAAACGAAAGAAAAAGTCTTCATCTTCACCAGGGCCAGACGCACACAAAGGGCAAAAAAGGGGGAATAGAAAAAAAAAATCTTTTGCTGCACTTATGTCACCCCTACTACAGGTATTCCTGGTCGACGGAGTTCGATCCTAACCAGGACCCCGCTACCAGAGTGTCAGTCAGGTGCATAGTTCACGGGTTTCTCCATCACATCACTCTGCAGCACCCTTGCACTATATTGTTACTTCACATACATCATTGGACGTACTCTTCAGGCGTTAGTGACACATGACACTCTATTTTTGAAGGACGCCCTTCAGCTCACAGACAAGGTCTCTTAACAGTAAAAATGTGCACACTGAAATATTTTGTTTCGGAATTTAGTTTTGTTTCGTTGTGCGAAAAATTTATTAGCTTAGTTACTCCTGAAATTCGTTTTTATTTATTTAATTTCGTAAAAAAAATGCATTTGTCCGAAATAATTAAGGTCAAATCTGTCATTGAATGCTCATGGTGTCTGTCAAATGTTCTAAGAAGATTCATTGGAGCAGCTAAACTGTACGAAGCTGCAATCATACATTTCCGTTCGAATGTTCTGCCTACAAGCTATAGTAGAATTCTAATGTTGTATGACACTAGTAATAATTATATTTATTAATTATTACTAGTAAACCAACATTAGAATTATTTTATAGGCTATGGGTGGAGCATTTGACCATAAATGTCCACTCACGGCGACTGCTTCGTCGAATTTTCATGTCAAATCTTTTCTCTCTATGTCGAATAATCTTGGACTAATAGAGTTAGGTTAGGCACATTCAAACTTTTTTGCTATTGCCTCTATAATGTTGAATCTTTTCTCTCTATGTAGAATAATCTTGGACTGATAGAGCTAAGGTTAGGCACATTCGACCACAGGTTAGATGGACACAGATTGCTATTGTCAGTGTCATGTTGAATCTCCTATCTATATCGAACTGTTGTCACAATGAAAACGAAAATAAAGCATTTGTTTATGTTGGATCTTTCATTTTTTGGATTCTGCACGTTCGTTATCGTTTGTTAAAACGATAACGAAAATACCCGAAATTCGGACAAAAATGCATTTGGACGAAAACTAATGCACATGTCTACTTAACAGTAGGCTTGCTGGCAGTGCAAGTTTTGGCAGGCCGAGCATACATCACCCACTACAGATCGCAACATTCCTACATAGGCTGTACCAGACTTCATCTTCTCGCACCAGTACGCCCTGGGGTTCTGGTCTTTAAGTTTGTGCTTAAACAGGCACCGGAGCTACCAATTATTTGGCCAGTCACCTCCTGGCCCACCTCGGTCACCTCGCACTCTTATGAGTTTTCTAAATTTTCACTCTACACAGTTCTGCCAACACAGAACACTGTCAGCTCCTGTCTACTCCTATCATTCCTTTCCTGTACTTATCTTTTTTCTTCCTTTCCAAGTTTTCTCTTTACCACTCCACTCTCTATCCTACTGCTATGTCTCTTCTTAAACATTAGCACTCCCGCCCTGTTAGTCTTTTAGCCGAAGCCATGTCACAGGCTGACAGCGAGGACCCCGCACCTGCCCCTCTGTCACCCTCCGTAGGCTCAGAGTGCGGCAGTGTACAGTCCCACGGGATGGACTATCCCCAAGCTCATTTCTGAGCTGAAACGCAGAGATATTCCCTTTACCGCTACGGCCAGGAAGACAGAGCTTTTCAGGCTCCTCTTCCCACCTCCACCTACAGCTGGGCCCAGCACCCAGCAGGCATCCCTGCAATCCATCTCCAGGGCCATTTCCCAGCTGCATTCTTTGATCTCCTCCTTAACTGAAACAGTTTCAGACGTCCAGACCAGAATCACCCTTTTGGAAGTTTGCAAACCCACGGCCCTCCCTGATCCAGTCTTGGTCCTGATGATAGTTTCTCCTTCTGCAGGTACACTGGGCTCTACACCTATTGTCCTCCCCACTCATCTTGCCCTAGCCAGCGTTAGTAAGGATATACTAGAGGGCAAAGACGTCAATTTGGCATCCCTACTCATCTCAGCCCACGACTTAGCTGACAACAAATCCTACGCCTGGGGAGACTTCTTAGTAGTTGTCAAGTCAAAAGACCCCAGGCTCAGTGGTAAGCTGTCACCCACTGAGTTTGCCCTGGCCTTTGAGATGTTCAGGGATGTCCTTTGTTCAGCCACCCCCAGCAGGAGTGAAGAGCTGGACTTATACCTCCATGCAGTGTTAGATCTTGCTTACAAATATGGTGGCTTTGCCTTCTACGACTACCATTGGTCATTCTCAGCCAAAGCAGCAACAAGACGCACCTAGTTTCAGATCAGTACTGACTGGAGCGGCACACACACAGAACTATTCTGTTGCCACTTTGCTGGTCTTCATTCCCCACACTGTGCGATTTGCCAATCTTCTGCCCACACAGCAATTTGGTGCTCTGAGGCAGCCACAAGACACCCGATCAATTTCCCTTCCACCTCTGGCTTACCTTCCATCTCCGGGTTCAACCAGGGCCCATTAGGCCCACCACAACAGCAACAGGTAGACAAGTTGGGACGACCAGTCTTTTTAGTGGGAGGTGTGGTGATATGCAACAACTTCAACCAACCAACCCACCAACCAAGGCGGGTGCTCCTTCAGCCAGTGCCGCCTACTGCACGTCTGTACTTCATGCCACAAGGCTCATCCAAAGTCCATTTGTCATATGAAACAGTTTAACAAATCCTGACTAAGCCGGGTGGATGTCCTGTGGCTGAGCTTCTACCTCTCTGAACACCCCACCCCTTCACTGACAGTATTCCTGCTACACAGCTTCACGGCATCATTCTACTGGCTTGATCATCTTAGCCCTCTCCACTCATGAGTGAAAGAACCTATAGTCAGCGGCCATTGATTCTCAGGCCATAGACACCCTCTTACAGACGGAGTTAGATAAAGGGTCCATCATCGGCCCCTACTCACAATCACCTATCCAGATTTGGAGAGTCAGCGCTATTGGGCTTATCAGGGGCAAGTACACAAATAAACTCCGCTTAGTTTACGAAATGTCTGCGCCTCATTTCTCATATCCCTAGTTTGAACTCCCTGATCCTTTCTGAGGAATTTTCTTTCAAGTATACGTCAACCAACATGGCCATCCAGGCCAACATTAAGATAGGCACTGGCACCTGGCTATCCAAAGCGGATGTCGCAAATACCTTCAAGCTCCTGCCTATTGAACCATCCCTCTGGCGGTGGCAGGTCATGAAGTGGAGGGATTCTTACTATTTTGCCACCAAGCTGACCTTTGTCTTTAAAAGCAGCCCGTGGCTGTTTGACATTTTCACCCAGTCCCTCACTTGGATCCTATCACACTATCATGTGGGACAGGTGCCTGGAGACTGCCCAAGCCCCCTTAAAGGAACAGGAGCAGGAGAGTTCCTGTTCCTTTAAGGGGGCCTGAGCAGTCTCCAGGCACCTGTCCCAAATCTATCCATTCCATGCATGTGCTTCCACTGTGGAGACACTTTTAAATTTGTAGTGTTAGGACTGCAAGCAACGCAGGGTGCCGTGACGAGGCCTTGCAGCTTTCACATGCATTTGCAAATGTGTGTTAACTAAACCCCTGCTTTTAACAGACGGTTAGACAGGTTAATTTGGTTGGTCAGCAGACTGGTTGGTGAGTTGAGCTATGGAATTGTCTTTGTTTTATATGTATATGCCCTCCATGGGCTCCCCACTGTGAAGGCCAGTTATGGGTGTGGGCAGTGGCCAGTTTTTGTTACTGTTTGTATATATGGTTCGGGGACACACTGGGCACCTTTGCTGCCATTGTGCTCTTGCTGGGTGTCCAGTGTGCTCCTGTTCCTTTAAGGGGGCTTGGGCAGTCTCCAGGCACCTGTCCCACATCTATCCATTCCATGCATGTTCTTCCACTGTGGAGACACTTTTAAATTTGTACTGTTAGGACTGCAAGCAACGCAGGGTGCCATGATGAGGCCTTGCAGCTTTCACATGCATTTGCAAATGTGTGTTAACTAAACCCCTGCTTTTAACAGATGGTTAGACAGGTTAATTTGGTTGGTCAGCAGACTGGTTGGTGAGTTTAGCTATGGAATTGTCTTTGTTTTATATGTATATGCCTTCCATGGGCTCCTCACTGTGAAGGCCAGTTATGAGTGTGGGCAGTGGGCAGTGGGCAGTTTTTTGTTACTATACTAAAAGACAGCTGCAGTCCTTGGTAGGCATGCTCAATTTTGCAATGAGGATTATTGCTCAGGGGCGGTCGTTCATCTCACGGCTCTTGGTCTTTCTCGCCTGAGTACAGGACCTGGACCAAGTCTCCAGACTAGACCTAGCAGCCATAGCAGATATAACTATGTGGGATGAGTTTCTTACCAACTGGAATGGCATGTCAATGTTTATTCCCTTAGCATCAGCCCAGTCGCCACAAGTACTCACATCCACTGCAGCCTCCACTGGCTTTGCTGCTATTTTTGGCCACCACTGGTTCGCCGGTCCCTGGCCTCCAGAAATCTGCTTTATTCCTGTTTTCGCTCGATCTTCATCTTTGTTCGAACTGTACCCCATTGTGGCAGCAGCCCAAGTCTGGGGCCACATGTGGACAGGTCAGACAGTAGTCTTCACTGCAGACAACCAAGCTACGGCTGACATCATTAATAAGGGTAGATCCAAGTTGCTCCCCGTCATGTCCTTCCTGCGCAGACTAGTACAATTATCATTATATCACCAATTTAATATTTACTGTGAGCATATCCCTGGCTGCAGCAGATGCACTGTCTCGCTTCAATTTTGTCTCATTCTTCCACCAGGTATTTGGAGCTGACCTATCATCCACTCCTATCCCACCTTGGTCTCAACTAACAATGGTTTGAAGCCACATCTTGTCAATGCAACCCGGCTTATTAACCATCCGCTGTCTAGCCACAACCATAAATTAAAAGGCCAGTATGGTGGCCTGAATTTATGGGAGGAGCCCGGTGGGTATTTAAGCTGGCCGCTCACCCTTGCTCTCTGTCGATTCCAATGCGCAATACCCTCCCTCCCATTCCCCTTTTTTACAACATTTCTCAGCACACTTTTCTCCACAATTATGCATTACTTATCCTGTGTATGGCCCCTTTTCTTGGCTTACCTACCAGACAACCAAAAGCCACATCTCTATTTATGTTGTAAGTCATGTCGCGTGTTTATGTGATCCACATCTGTCTTGGTCTTAGGACCACGACTAATATATATATAGAGATATATATATATATATATATATATATATATATATATATCTATATATATATATATATATATATATATATATATATATATATATATATATATATACATATATATATATATATATATATATATATATATATACTGTATATATATATATATATATATATATATATATATATATATATATATATATATATATATATATATAGTGTTATTCCTGCAGCAGGAGGGGGATGGAGCGGCACTGTCACTAGGTAACACACAGAGAGGAGAGGGGGGAGGAGGGGAGGATAGAGGAGACAGACACACAGAAGAGCAGGCTGCGGATGATGGAGGCACGCGAACAGACCATGATGTCAGGGGCTCAGTAGCCATGATTATCGTGGTCTGTTTGCTGAGGGGAGGGTATAGCCAGGCAAGATCGGACAGGTATTACAGGTGTTACAGGGTGCCAAATTACAAATCACAAGCACTGTGCTGTATAACATGCTTTAAGGGAGCAGGTTCCTTTTTTTTCTTTTTTTTGGGGGGGTTAACAAACGCTTTAATCATAGCTTAACATTTGGGTTTAATATTACTTATCTGACAATTTAAAAGCTCACCTTCTTATTCTATGATTGCACAGATGTGCTTGATGGCTTCTTGAGAATAGTAAATCCACAGTGGCAAACATATGCATACTCCCCATCCCTTTTCATCCTTTTATTTTCTACCACCTTCCTATTTTTTATGTTATTTTTGTGACTTTATAATATATCTTAATAAACTGCTTCATGTATTCTTCCACCCAGTACCCACAACATATGAAAATCAAAATAATATAAATAATTATGCCATAAAGCTATGTCTTGTTTATTGGCTGTATTATGAAAATGTTAGTTGTATACAGTAGTACATTTTGAAGCCATGCATCACAGTTGTAACTGTCAAAAATGTCAATAAAAATTATAGAATCAGGAGTATGATGTATAATGCTTTGATGTGAGCAGCAGGAGACTGCAGTGTATATTTTGTTTTATTTATTGCGCTGTTTATGACAATTAACTACAGTTGAATTATACTAAAAATAAGGCTATAAACGTGTGTAACGGCGGCAATGCCAGCTGTGCCAGTTCTGCTGGCTGACACTGAAGTTGAATTGTGGCAGTTGGCATGAAAATTTAGGAAACTAGAGAAAAATACTCACATTCTGAATCAGATCAATGTAAAAGTCCAAAGCTTGTGGAAAGTAATTTAATTTAATAGCAAACTCAGCCTGCCATCTAGTGGCAAGATTTCATACTGCATCAATCTACAATCTAAGAACACTGTGAATGAATGATGTATCCGATTGGGAGGAGCTCCGCCCGGCCGCATTTTTTTTAGATTGTGACAGTGAGCGGGGTGAGAAGTTCCTCCGCTCACTGTCAAAACGGGGACTCGGGGCAGTGCGGGGACTGGTGTATTTGTAACATGTTACGTTACACCTTAAATGTGGGTGTCACATGTTACAAAAGGTGAACTTATTCCTTCAAAGAAAAATATTTAGTTCAGTTATGCATTCATTAAAAACCATTAAAATGTGTGTATAGCCAAAACTTTTCTTTAAAGGCATAGTTCACCTTTACCAAAAAACTGTCTATGCAGATGAGGGATGTCTGTAGATAAAAACAAACTGTGTAACATTGACCAAAATAGAATAATTGTCCTTGCTATATGTGTAGACCATTTATGAACTCATGAAGCCTGACTGAAAAACTCCAAGGATATTGCTAAGGACATTGCTAAGAGCGGCCCAGCAGTTACTGTTCACCTTCACCATCACAGAAGTGAGCTCCTTTACTGCTGAAGACCTCCGCGTATGCTCTTTTTCTCCCCTGATGTGGTAGCTGTGAGCTCACAGTTTTTCTGGGGGTAAGTGTATAATCTTTGGACTTTTCTATCATTTTATGTTCTGGTATCAGTGGTCATAGGACAAAAGGGTAAATCTACTTAATGGAGACATATACAGCAATGAAAACCTGACAGGGGTTCCAACCGTCCCTTACTTTATCCAAAATGAAAAAAACTTTTGCTTTTAGTTCTACATTAAGCCCAACTGTGGGCTCAGGATCCCTGCCTCCCTTTGACTCTGCCCCCTCCATAGGATCAATACTGCAGCCCTCTATAAAATTGTATACTTACTTTTTTTTTTTACAGGTGTTTTCAGTCCAGTCTAATGATGCCACAGGTCCTCTTTACTCTCTTCTTTTTCCAGTGCTGAACAGATATTAAATTCTGCCGTGCCAGTGTTTATCACCTTCCCTATGCACACTTTTGGGGACAATTCCTATTTAAATAAATGGTCTACGGTGACAGCACAGCAGGAAAGGTAAGCAATTACTACTATTTTTTTTTTTCAAGTTCAGAGTTCAGAGTGGTGATAAATGAGTACTCGGAATGGTCAGGGGTGGGTAGTGGGGTCCCCCCAGGGTTCTGTGCTGGGACCAATCCTGCTTAATGTGTTCATAAATTACCTGAAGGATGGGGTAAGCAGCTCAATCTCTGTATTTAAGGATGATATTTAGCTAAGCAGGGCAATAACTTCTCCGCAGTATGTGGAAACCTTGCAAATAGATCTGAACAAATTAATGGGATGGACAACTACATGGCAAATGAGGTTCAATGTAGAAAAATGTAAAATAATGCATTTGGGTGCCAAAAATCTGAATGCAATCTATACACTGGGGGTAGAACCGCTGGAGTAATCTAGGATGGAAAAGGACCTGGGGGTCCTAGTAGATGATAGGCTCAGCAATGGCATGCAAGCTGCTGCTAACAAAGCAAACAGAATATTGGCATGCATTAAAAAGAGGATCAACTCCAGACATAAACAATAATTCTCCCGTTCTACAAGACTCTGGTAAAGCCACACCTACAGTATGCTGTTCAGTTCTGGGCACCAGTCCTCAGGAAGGATGTACTGGAAATGGAGAGAGTACAAAGAAGGGCAACAAAGCTAATAAAGGGTGTGGGGGATATTAGTTATGAGATAAGCACTGAACTTATTCTCTCTGGTGACCCCACAATAGGGATAAAACTTTTTCACAGAAGGGAGTTTAACAAGACTCGTGGCCACTTATTAAATTTAGAAGAAATGAGGTTTAACCCTAAACTACGTAGAGGGTTCTTTACCGTAAGGGGTCGTACACACGATCGGATTTTCCGATGGGAAATGTTCGATGTGAGCGTGTTGTCAGAATGCTCCATCGGACATTTGCTGTCGGAATTTCCGACAACTGTTTGATAGCAGGTTCTCAAATTTTCCAACAAAAAAATGTTGTTGTCAAAAATCCCGGGCATGTGTACACAAGTCCGAGGCACAAAATTTCACGCATGCTCAGAATCAAGTATGAGATGGAAGCGCTCGGTCTGGTAAAACTAGCGTTCGTAATGGAGATAGCACATTCGTCATGCTGCAAATTTTTTAATTTTTCAATGCAGCCCATTCTCTTCTTCTTCATAATGCTAGAATAATTAAGTTGTTTTGCTGCTGATATTCACAGAGTTCTGACAAACTGTTGAGGCAAGACACCCCTATTTCATCTCGCATATCGCACTACAAACTGTCAGTTCAGACATGAATCGGATCGCATAGGTGTGAACACCCATGCGATCCAATTCTGGTGTGGACCAAAAAAGGGTCCTGTGTGAGTTTGGTCTGAATGCGATGTGATTTCAGCCGTACTGTCTGTATGGCTGAAATTGCATTGTACAGACATTGCATGTGATTTGCACTGCAGTGTGGTGCGAATCACATGTGATCTCACACAACGCACCAGTGTGAAACAGCCCTTAAACCATTTATGAGCAGTCTGAATGTACCAAGTTGATGGATCAAATTGGGTACAGCCAGCCTTTCGGATTCTGTTATGATTATTGCTACTGGTTGCTAGTGATTAATACTGTTTATGGGAGAATACAATTGTTCAGTGGAAGGGATTCCCCTGTCAGCACTGACTGTGCTGACAGGGGAATTATGCAGATTTCTTTCCTGCAATCTGTGGCTACAGGAAAGAAATCCATACTATGTAAGTCTGTGAATGTCTTGAAAGAACAGGAGGAGGGGGGGGGGGGAGACAGATGGGGGAGAGAACGAGGGAGACTGAGATAAGGACAGTTCGTTGATTACAACTTACTGCAGTGAGCACTCACCCACATGTCCAGGCTGGGAGCTCAGGAATCATTCAAACACACACAGAGGAATCTGCAGCTGCCGATTTTCAGATTTCCCGCCCACACATCCCCTACATCTGCACGCCGGGGATAGTGTGGGCGGGGCGGGAAGACACAGGAGGAGCAGAGGTGATAGAAGGAGAGCTTTATTCCTCTCTGATCTGCAGTTAGTGGGGGGGGGGGGGGGGGGTGTTCACTGGGCTGTGTGTAAGAGTGTCATAGACACTCTTAGCCCTTGTACACACGATCGGAGAATCTGTCGGAATGTGTCCTATCGGACCGTGTTGTTGGATAATCCGACTGTGTGTGGTATGCATCGGACTGATTCCATCGGAATATCCGTCGGACCCAATTTTCCAACTTGTTGGAAATATTTCCCGACCATCTGGTTCGATCGGACATACTCCCATCATGTGTAGAGAATTTTGATCGGACCAAGTGCCACGCATGCTCAGATCAAATTCCTACATCAAAGCTATTGGCTACTAGCCTGAATGTAGTCCCATCGTAACGAAATTACGTCATCACGTTCTGAAAGATCGGATTTTTCGACAACTTAGTCCGACCGTGTGTATGCAACAGTTTCGGACAAGATCCGACGGACAAAATCCGACGGACAAAATCTGACGGATTTGGTTGTCGAAATCTCCGACCGTGTGTACAGGGGCTAACAGAGCTGCAGCCAACAGTCTGAGAATTTATAGCCTGATTTTTCACTGTCACTGAGATACAGTAATGGGTGGCTTGTTCATCCCCGTGCTAGTGCCTGGTGGAATCATTCCTGAAGACGCTCTCCTCCCTGCCAATGAAGATGCAGGGGGAGGGAGCAGAGACAGCTCAGGAGGTGGCGGCAGCGACCCAAGCAAGATGCGGGACATTCGATACAGTAACAAAACAAAAGGCGTTTCAATTGGGGAGCACATGGTGGAGCATAGCACAATATTGGGGAGTCAGGGCCCCCTCTAGCCCACCCTTAGTGATGCCAATGGTGCTAAGTATACCTTATTTTTTATTCACATAGGGTAGAAAAGACTTGGGACATCTGAGGACACCAAGAACACCACACCTCCTAAAGAAGGGGAAATCCTCACACCACAACCTGAGGATGTGCATTCCGAGGTACATGAATTGGGTGAAATAGTAACCACAACAGGTGAGTGTCTGAGACCGCAGCTTCAAGTAATAGATGTATGCCTGCATATTTATAATACATGGTGTGTTTTTTTATTTCAGGTGATGTGGATGTTGTGGAAGAAGAAACAAATTTCACCAGTGCAAGTGCACACATCCTCATCAGGGAGATAATGGTGTGCAATCAGGATTTAAAGAAGATAAAGCAAAACATAAATAATGTTCAACAAAAAATGAAGAACATCATTGATGTTTTAATGCAGAATCTAAAACACACAAAAATTGTACTGTTTTGACATGGAAATTGTTCTTTTAAATCAAGTTTTAAAGTAATTTGAAAGCCAAATTTTGAAGATGCACACAGTGTGTCAACATGTGCTATCTGTCATCACGGGTTATCAATGTACGTGTTTTGTGGGTGCAACCCCTTCCTTCGCAACTCAAGTAGGTAAGAGGAAGGGGTCCATGTGATCAGGAGTAAAATCCACAGCCGTCTGTAGAACTCAGTCTGGGCGATGACGCCACCATCCAACATCTTGCCATTCTTCCCCACGTCCACATACAAAAACTTGTATGTCGCTGACACCACCGCCAACAACACAATACTATTAAACCCATAATTATAATAGTATGAGCCAGAGTTGGGGGTGGGACGATGTGGACGCGTTTCCCATCTATTGCCCTCCCGCAGTTTGGGAAGTCCCACTGCTGAGCAAACTGGGATGCCACAGTCTGTAATTCCTGTGGGTTTGAAGGAAACTGGAGTGAATGAAGCAAAAAAAATTGTACTTTTGCACATAAACATTGCAAGCAGATTAGACACAAACATTCTTGGCCAACATAAGTAGAACATTTATTGAAATGAGTCTTTAAAGACAAAAGTATAAGGTCCATGTATCAGATTCCTCACCCCTCTGATGGCCCATTGTAAAAATTTTATGTTGGGGGGGAGATGTTTTGGACAGATAATCCTCTCCACTTCATTGAGAGCTGAATGCATAAATAATGTGTGTTACTTTGGCCAGCCCCTCCTTACTTACACTACTGCCAGCCCACTGGACAGGTAGGAAGTGTCATAATCCAAAAATATGAATACACACTGTACAAATTGAAGCACAATTTTACATTCCGCAATTACCAAGATAACAGGAGAACAAAACTTTAAACAGTACCATTTGAAAGTATTCAGGCAGGTCCTTGCACTACAAGTATTTATATGAACACAAAAGAGGTATATATAGTGTGCATGGGTTTGGCAAAGTCAGCAGATAGAGGATTGGTATCAGCTGACTTAGCGGTTGGGGGGTAGAGTTCCAAATGAGTTTTGAGTTTTAGCATGCTGGGGAGGTTAGTGAAGGCAAATATGCATGAAGGACAAAAAAGAAATATTAAAAGCATCCAGCATGCATGAGGATAAAGAGGACATTCACAGCATATTACAATCATGGTAATTAGGGAATAATTAAATAAATACAATACATTAGCAAACACTAAATACATAGAATGTGGTGTTAAAGGATAAAACTTACCTTAACCACTTAACAACCGGCCCATAGCCGAATGATGGCTACAGGGCGGTTGCTTAACTCTGGGAGGACGTACTATGACGTCCTCCCGGAATTCCGCCCCCTGGGGCGCGCACTCAAGAACATCCATGACCGCCGGGTCCACAGGATCACAGATCACGGTAAACGGCCGCTCATCGGGGGCCGTTTACCATGTGATTGACAGAGCGATCACTTGTAAACGGTTCCTCCCTCCCCTCTCTGTACCGCTCGGTACAGTGGAGGGAGGAGATCGGTGGCAGCAGCGCTGTGGGCTAGATCTGTAGTGCCCACAGCGCTGCTCACTGACAATTAACCCTGCAATACCCTGCCAATACTCTGCAATACCCAGCAATGCCCTGCCAATACTCTGCCATACCCTGCAATACTCTGCAATACCCTACCAATACTCTGCAATACCCTGCCAATACCCTGCCAATACTCTGCCAATACTCTGCAATACCCCAGCCAATACTCTGCAATACCCAGCAATACTCTGCAATAACCAGCAATACACTGCCAATACTCTGCCATAAAATGCCATACCCAGCAATACCCAGCCATACTCTGCAATACCCAGCCATACTCTGTGATACCCTGAAATACCAAGCCATGCTTGGTGATACCCTGCAATACTCGGTGATACCTAGCCATGCTCGGCCATGCTCAGCCATACCCAGCCATACCCAGCCATGCTCGGCCATACTCGGCCATGCTCAGCCATGCTTGACTGTATTCGGCCTCTGTATGTGGCCAGGCTGTGGAAGTCTCACACATGTGGTATCGCCGTACTCAGGAGGAGTAGGACAATCTATTTTGGGGTGTCATTTTTGGTATGTACATGCTATGTGTTATAAATATTGTATAAATGGACAACTTTGTGTTAAAAAAAATGCATTTTAACCATTTCCTGCCCGCCGGCTGTCATATGACGTCCTTGATAGTGATGGACGAACTTCCGAAAGGACATTTCACGAACGCGAACCTGTGTCACGTACCTGGTGGAAAGAGCCCGGAGTGCAGGGAGCGGCCTCTCGTAAGCCTCTGGCTCGAGATTCCCTGGGAGTGGGGACAGGGACTCTAGAGTTCAGAGGGCACAAGTGCCAAGCAGGTGATAGTAGGATTGGCCCTGGAACTGGCGTCAGACAGAGGCGGGTACTGGTAGGTGGTTCTGGAACAGCTGGTGAGCAGTCAGCGGCTGGCAGCGGGTACAGGTGATCACACTGGAACGGCTGATAGGTAGGCAGCAGACAGCAGCGGTCACGGACGGCAGACTGGAGCGGCTGGCAGGCAGGCAGCAGACAGCAGCGGTCACAGATGGCAGACTGGAACAGCTGGCAGAACAAGCAGGGTCAAACACAGGCCGGGTCGTCAACAGGCAGGCAGCAACGGTACAAAGGAGAAGGCAGAAGCGTGGTCAGACAGTCCGAGGGTCAAGGCTGGCAGCAAGCAGGAATAGTCAGGAGCAGGCCGAGTAGAACAGAGCAGGAACAATCAGGTAAGCAGAGGTAAGTCACAGGAACACTGTAGACTGGACAGCACCGGGGCACTAGAACGGATTCCTTAAGAAGCTCTCTGGGCGCCAAGAACGGTCGCACGGCGTGCCCGCGCGCGCCCACGTGAAACCGTGCAGCCGTTCGTGACCCCGCGCACCCGCGTGCGCTCGTTAGCCACCTCGCGCACCCGCGTGCGCACGTTCGCAACCTCGCGCACCCGCGTGCGCCCGTTCGTACCTGCTCGCACCCGCGTGCGTCCGTTCGCGCCAACGCGCGCCCAGGGAAACCTATTAACGCTCAACGAAGGGATTCTGTGGATAGGTCCTCCATGAGCCACTGGATTCCGGAGACTACCATGACATTGCCCCCCCCCCAAGGGGCAGCCTCCGGATGCCCAACTGAGCCATTTTACCCGGATGGGCCCTCTCAAAGGCGAGAATCAGTCTTCTGGCGTGAATGTTAGATTCAGGTTCCCAAGAGTTTTCTTCGGGTCCGTACCCCTTCCATTTCACCAAGAATTGAACTTGATTGCGTCTACGCCTACAGTCCAGGATAGATTCCACCTCATACTCGACTTCACCGTCGATGATCACAGGTTCAGGTGGGGCAACCCTCCGGCTGTCAAAGGGGTCTGGGACGGCTGGTTTGAGCAAAGCTACGTGAAATACAGGGTGAATCCGGAAAGATTCTGGCAATTTCAGCTCGTACGCCACGTCATTTACCTTCTTCACGATTGGGAAAGGACCCACAAATCTTGGCCCCAACTTTTTGGTTGGACAAGACATCTTCAGGTTCAACGTGGAGAGCCAAACTTGATCCCCGACTTTGAGTTCAAGCTCTCCCCTTCTCTTTCTGTCAAAAACCTCCTTATTATATCTCTGGGTTCTTGTCATGGTCTCCTGCAGAAGTCTGTTGTTGGAGCTGAAGAAGTCAATACTCTCCTGAACCGCTGGTACCGGGCTTTCTGGCAGGTCGTTGGACAGAAATGAGGGATGGAAGCCGTAGTTAGCGAAGAACGGGGACTGACTTGTGGCAGAGTGGATGGAGTTATTATAAGCAAATTCCGCTAATGGGAGCAAAGGAGCCCAGTCATCCTGAGAAAATGACGAGAAGCAGCGCAGATACTGCTCCAACGTCTGGTTCGTCCGTTCCGTTTGCCCATTGGTCTGCGGGTGATAAGCAGACGAAAGGCAGAGATCGATCTTCAGGGCCCTACAAAGTGCCCTCCAGAACTTGGACGTGAATTGCACTCCCCGATCAGATGTTATATTTGCAGGGACGCCATGTAACCTCACTATTTCTTTAATAAATACCTTGGCTGTTTCCGCAGCGGAGGGGGTGCCCTTCATTGGCAAAAAGTGGGCCATCTTAGATAGCCTGTCCACTACCACAAAGATTGTGGAGTAGCCTTCTGACGGTGGTAGCTCCACAATAAAGTCCATCGATATCATCCGCCAAGGCCTCTCTGGGACAGGTAGTGGTTTCATCAGGCCCCAGGCCCTGGACTTGTTGCCTTTGTTCCGGATGCAGGTGACACATGCCTCCACGTACTTTTTACAGTCAGACTTTAACTGCGGCCACCAAAAGGTTCGCTGAACCAGTTCGGAGGTCTTAAGGGCTCCGAAATGGCCGGCCAGCGGGTGATCATGACATGAACTGGAACCCGGGTTTCCTGAGGAACAAAAATTTTGTCTTCATACCAGAGGAGTTCGTCTTTGGCCAGAAGCGTGACGTTAGGTGGAGGAGCAGCACTAGTGGAAGCCTGCTTGATCAAAGACAGCAGATCTTCTTGAAGGAGGAGAAAGTTCCCTGAGGTCAGAATGGTATCTGGATGGGGAGAAGTCTCGGGCTCGTTGAACATTCGGGACAGAGCGTCCGGTTTGGTATTCTTTGACCCAGGGCGATAGGTTATGTGGAATGAAAATCGGGAGAAGAAAAGAGCCCATCTGGCCTGACATGGCCTCAACCTCTTGGCAGACTTCAAATATTCCAGATTTTTATGATCTGTGTAAATAAGGATTGGGTGCATGGCCCCTTCCAGTAGATAGCGCCATTCTTCGAGGGCCACTTTGATGGCTAATAGCTCCCGGTCTCCGACGTCATAATTCGCCTCTGCTTCGGATAGCTTGCGGGGAAAGAACGCGACTGGGTGCAGACGAGACCTAAGCCCATGTCTTTGTGATAGAACCGCCCCAACCGCGATCTCAGAGGCATCGACCTCTAGAATATAAGGCCAAGTCGGGTCAGGGTGTTTAAGAATAGAGGCCGACACAAACAAGTTCTTCAGAACGGTGAAAGCCTCTTGAGCCTCTGGGGACCACTGGAACTTCAGGCCCTGCTTAGTCGATCTCGTGATGGGAGCTATAATAGTAGAAAATCCTCTAATAAATTTTCTATAAAAATTTGCAAATCCGATGAATCGCTGGACCCCTTTTCTGTCAGTGGGAGCGGGCCAATCACGAATAGCAGAGATCTTCTGAGGGTCCATCTCGATGCCATCTTCGGAAATTACCAGCCCCAGAAACTGAATACTTCATTGTTCGAAGGTACATTTTTCCGGTTTGGCATATAGCCTGTGAAGTCGGAGTTGGGATAAATACGTTCCTGGCGTGTTCCCGATGTTCTGCCAGGGAGGAGGAGAAGATCAGGATGTCGTCTAGATAGGTGATGACGAACAGGTCTAGGTAGTCTCTGAAAATGTCGTTGATGAAGCGCTGGAATGTAGCAGGGGCGTTACATAAACCAAAGGGCATAACCAGGTACTCAAAATGCCCAAAGCGAGTACGGAAGGCAGTCTTCCATTCGTCACAATCACGGATGCGAACCAGATTATAGGCACCCCGAAGATCCAGCTTCGAAAATACTGCTGCAGACTCCAGTCTTTGGAAGAGTTCCGGCACAAGTGGCAAAGGATAACGATTCTTAATAGGTATCTTGTTAAGGGCCCGATAGTCAACGCAGGGGCGCAAGGTTTTGTCCTTTTTCTCCACGAAAAAGATTCCCGCACCCGCCGGTGAAGTGGAGGGACGTATGAATCCCTTCCTTAGATTATCATCCAAGTAAGTTTTCAAAGCCACCAACTCAGTCTCTGATAGTGGGAAAATCCTCCCAAAGGGAATTTCTGCCCCTGGAAGTAATTCTATAGGACAATCATATGGCCTGTGAGGGGGTAAGGTCTCTGCACCCTTCTTGCTAAACACATCCAGGAAGTCGTGGTAGGCAGGAGGTACAGCCCGACGGGTTTCTGCGTCAACTTCCAGGCAGAGCAACGGGGAGGATGCCTGGTCGGTTCCCGACAAGCAGTGCTGGAGACAGTAAGGTGAAAGGAATTTTAATTCTCCAGTGGACCAGTCAATCTGGGGGTTATGTGCCCTCAGCCAGGGCATGCCGAGAATGATAGGGAAAAAGGGGGATGTGATGACGTCCAAACACAGCAACTCTTGGTGGATCCCGGCAATGGAAGTCAATAAAGGCTGAGTCTCCTGGGTTACAGGACCGGACCTGAGAGTGGAACCATCGGCCAGATGTATAGAAAGTCCCTTTGCCCTGGGCCGAAGGGGAACGTTATGTCTTGAGGCGAAAGATACAGTGGTGTGAAAAAGTGTTTGTCCCCTTCCTCATTTCCTGTTCCTTTGCATGTTTGTCACACTTAAGTGTTTCGGAACATCAAACCAATTTAAACAATAGTCAAGGACAACACAAGTAAACACAAAATGCAATTTGTAAATGAAGGTGTTTATTATTAAAGGTGAAAAAAAATCCAAACCATCATGGCCCTGTGTGAAAAAGTGATTGCCCCCCTTGTTAAAACATACTATAACTGTGGTTGTCCACACCTGAGTTCAATTTCTCTAGCCACACCCAGGCCTAATTATTGCCACACCTGTTCACAATCAAGGCATCACTTAAATAGGAGCTGCTTGACACAGTAAGGTCCACCAGAAGATCCTTAAAAGCTACACATCATGCCGAGACCCAAAGAAATTCAGGAACAATTGAGAAAGAAAGTAATTGAGATCTATCAGTCTGGAAAGGGTTATAAAGCCATTTCCAAAGCTTTGGGAATCCAGCGAACCACAGTGAGAGCCATTATCCACAAATGGCGAAGACATGGAACAGTGGTGAACCTTCCCAGGAGTGGCCGGCCGCCCAAAATTACCCCAAGAGCGCAGCGACGACTCATCCAAGAGGTCACAAAAGACCCCACAACAACGTCCAAGGAACTGCAGGCCTCACTTGCCTCAGTTAAGGTCAGCGTTCATGCCTCCACCATCAGGAAAAGACTGGGCAAAAATAGCCTGCATGGCAGAGTTCCAAGGAGAAAACCACTGCTGAGCAAAAAGAACATCAAAGCTCGTCTCAATTTCTCCACAACACATCTTGATGATCCCCAAGACTTTTGGGACAACATTCTGTGGACCGATGAGACAAAAGTGGAACTCTTTGGAAGGTGTGTGTCCAAGTATATCTGGCGTAGAAGGAACACTGCATTTCATAAAAAGAACATTATACCAACAGTAAAATATGGTGGTGGTAGTGTGATGGTCTGGGGCTGTTTTGCTGCTTCAGGACCTGGAAGACTTGCCGTGATAAAAGGAACTATGAATTCTGCTGTCTACCAAGAGATCCTGAAGGAGAATGTCCGACCATCTGTTCGTGTACTCAAGCTGATACGAACTTGGGTTCTGCAGCAGGACAATGATCCTAAACACACCAGCAAGTCCACCACCGAATGGCTGAAGAAAAACAAAATGAAGACTTTGGAGTGGCCTAGCCAAAGTCCTGACCTGAATCCTATTGAGATGTTGTGGTATGACCTTAAAAAGGCCGTTCATGCTCGAAAACCCTCTAATGTAACTGAATTAGGACAATTCTGCAAAGATGAGTGGGCCAAAATTCCTCCAGGACGCTGTAAAAGCCTCATTGCACGTTATCGCAAATGCTTGGTTGCAGTTGTTGCTGCTAAGGGTGGCCCAACCAGTTATTAGGTTTAGGGGGCAATCACTTTTTCACACAGGGCCATGATGGTTTGGATTTTTTTTCACCTTTAATAATAAACACCTTCATTTACAAATTGCATTTTGTGTTTACTTGTGTTGTCCTTGACTATTGTTTAAATTGGTTTGATGTTCCGAAACACTTAAGTGTGACAAACATGCAAAGGAACAGGAAATGAGGAAGGGGGCAAACACTTTTTCACACCACTGTAAGTCTATAAAGCCACTGCAAGCTCCCGAGTCAATAATGGCGTTGGTCCGGACGTTCCCTCCTGGTAGCTGCAAGGAAATGGACACAGTCAGATGGGCAGTAGTACTTGGAAAGTCAGACGTAAGGGCAGGAGACACGGAGAGGCACTTACGGAGCTTGGCAGGGCAATTGCGCACAAAATGTCCGGGTTCTCCACAGTATAAACAGAGGTTTCCCACCCGACGGCGCTGGCATTCTTCAGGCGTCAAGGAAGGCCTAAGTAGGCCCAACTGCATGGGTTCGGGGAGATCCTGCTTCGTCGTGGTGGCAGCAGAAGAGGTAGGATGAGGAGAGCTGGGAACCCGAGGAACCATCCACACTGGACGAGGAGTTGTCGAGGACCGCTCCAAACGACGTTCTCTTAGCCGTCTGTCTATTTGGATAGCGAGCTCCACTAAGGCTTCTAAAGTCTCTGGAATGCCCACTCGGGCAAGCTCGTCCTTCAAGGGTTCCGACAGGCCCATACGGAACTGGTAACGTAAAGCCGCATTGTTCCAATCTGTGTCAGAACTCCAGCGTCGGAATTCCGACACATAGTCTTCTACAGGTCGCGGCCTTGCTGTAGTGAATGCAGGGCCGCTTCAGCGGTGGCGGTTAATTGTGGGTCTTCATATAACCGCGACATGGCCTGAAAGAAGATGTCCAGGGTTTCAAGGGAAGGATCCTTTTTTTCTAGTAAGCGGTGGGCCCAGGACTGAGGTTCGCCAGTTAATAGAGAAATAACATATCCCACCTTGGTGGCCTCAAGGGAGAAGGTCCTGGGCTGGAGAGCAAAGAAAAGTTCACAGGAGTTGCGAAAAGTCCGGAATTTTCCACGGTCTCCAGAGAATCTCTCGGGTGTAGGTACCCTAGGTTCAGGGGGCAACATCACCACAGAAGGGGTAACAGAAGTCCCGGAAGCAGCTGGAGTGGAAGTAGACAGGGCCAGAACCCGTTCCTCCAGCTGGCTATAGCCCTCCTGTAGATTCTTCACCGCTTGAGTGAGTCCTGCAAGGTGGCGGCAGAGCTCGTCCATAGGAGAGGCTCCCTGCGTGGGCTCGGACATGGCTGTCCAGTACTGTCACGTACCTGGTGGAAAGAGCCCGGAGTGCAGGGAGCGGCCTCTCGTAAGCCTCTGGCTCGAGATTCCCTGGGAGTGGGGACAGGGACTCTAGAGTTCAGAGGGCACAAGTGCCAAGCAGGTGATAGTAGGATTGGCCCTGGAACTGGCGTCAGACAGAGGCGAGTACTGGTAGGTGGTTCTGGAACAGCTGGTGAGCAGTCAGCGGCTGGCAGCGGGTACAGGTGATCACACTGGAACGGCTGATAGGTAGGCAGCAGACAGCAGCGGTCACAGACGGCAGACTGGAGCGGCTGGCAGGCAGGCAGCAGACAGCAGCGGTCACAGATGGCAGACTGGAACAGCTGGCAGAACAAGCAGGGTCAAACACAGGCCGGGTCGTCAACAGGCAGGCAGCAACGGTACAAAGGAGAAGGCAGAAGCGTGGTCAGACAGTCCGAGGGTCAAGGCTGGCAGCAAGCAGGAATAGTCAGGAGCAGGCTGGGTAGAACAGAGCAGGAACAATCAGGTAAGCATAGGTCCTCCATGAGCCACTGGATTCCGGAGACGACCATGACAACGTGGCCAAAAGTTTGCGAACCTCAAGGTTCGCGGTGGACCCCATTGACTTTAATGGCAGGCGAACCTTAAAAACCTCCAGGTCATATTTTCAGCCACAAAATACTTACTAGCTGTGTACACATAGTCCCACAACATGGACACTGACATAACAAAATTATTAAGTGAATCTGGGATCAACAACGACAAGCATTCTTTTTTTATCTGTGAAAGTTTGACAATTCAGGAGCGCATGAAGGCCATGGAGGAGAGGCAAGGTCAGGCCAGGCTATGAAGGGGGTGCAGGAGATGATCAGTGCCACAGTCAGGGCAGCGCAGTCCTGTGCCAGTGTCCCATTGTGCCAACCTGTGCTTGAGCCCCTCCCTCTGCCCGGCCCTTATCCCCGCCTATGCAGGGCTCCACTGAGGTGGTCCAGAGGTGCCAGTCCAGTGCTGATCCTCAGCCATGGTGCTGGCACTGCCTGCTGATTGGCTTCTCCGCTGCTATCTCCCTCACTGTCTGAAACCAGCACCGCGATAGAGTCTGAGCACTGACACCAGCACCGTGATAGAGAGCACTGACACCAGCACTGAGATAGAGAGCACTGACACCAGCACCATGATAGAGAGCACTGAGACCACACCAGCACCGAGATAGAGAGAGAGCACTGACACCAGCACTGAGATAGAGAGAGAGCACTGACACCAGCACCGTGATAGAGAGCACTGACACCACACCAGCAGAGAGATAGAGAGCATTGACACCAGCACTGACACCAGCAACTCGCTGCAGGACCCAAAAATATGACACCGCTCAACCTATTCAAACAGGAGGGTACGGGCATATAGTACGGTGTGCTTTTTTTGTACAAGGAAGTGAGCCAAAGGTAGAAAAAAGGTCTGTGTGCTAGATAATATAAATCGTTATGCATATACATGGTCTACTGGTCACATGTGTTGAATTCCTCCGAGATCCATGCTTCATTCATTTTTATAAATGTGAGGTAGTCAACACTGTCGTGAGCTAGGCGAGTGCGCTTATCGGTCACGATCCCCCTGCTGGCCTGAACGTAGTTTCGGACAGGACACTGGACGAGGGGCAAGCCAACAGTTCCATTGCAAATTGGGCAAGCTCTGGCCAGAGGTAAAGCCTGCCCACCCAGTAGTCCAGGGTTTCATCACTTCTCAGAGCATCCACATCGGTCGTTAAGCCAAAGTAGTCGGACACCTGTTGGTCTAGGCATTCCCTGATGTTTGATCCAGATGACACCTGTCGATGGGTCGGCTGAAAGAATGATCTCATATCAGAAGTGACCAACACATCTTCAAACCGCCCTCTTCTTGCAGGCGCTGTTGGATCGGTACCCGCAACTCTTTCTCTGGGAGTGGGAATTCCTCTGCCAGCTCACACAATAGCAGAATGCAGCATTTCTCTAAGCAAGGCCTGTAAGTGCTCCATTCTGACAGCCCTCTGTGATGGTGGTAACATTTCCGCCATTTTGTGTTTGTACTGGGGGTCTAAGTACGTTGCCACCCAGTACTGGTCCTTGACCTTTATGCTTTTTATACGGGGGTCCCTGTTAAAACACTGGAGCATGGGGCGTGGCCTGACCTTGCATGGAGTAGGACGTGTGTCTCCAGAGCTCCGCCGAGTAATCCTGTCTCCCACGCTGATCCTGTGACACCGCAGCACAAATACTTACCTGAACACGTCTGGAAGGCTTCCCTTCATCCCGGTGGACATGTCTCCCTCGAAATCCCAGCGATCGGCGGCAGCGCGGCTGTCTCAATACCGCCGACATGTGAGTGAGGAGGGGGAGGAAATTGGCGGCGCAGAGGAGATGGGAGGGCCGCGTGCAGCGGGAGACACGGACAGGCTTCTTGAAGCCATTACATTGTGCCGCACGTCCCTTACATCCCAAATTGAAGAAGTGCAAATGGACATTTCTTTAATACGGCAGGATTTTCAGAAGCTGCGTGACCGGGTGAGGGAAACTGAGACCCGTATTAGCAATGTGGAGGACGCTCTCCCGCCACTGCAAAATGATACTGACCACATGCAGAAACAAATAGACCTCCTGCTTGCTAAGCAGGACGAAATGGAAAATCGCATACGCAGATGCAACATCCGATTGATCGGTCTTCCGGAAGGGGCTGAAGGTAAAGACCCCACAACTTTTCTAGAACACTTGCTGATAACTACCTATGGCCGAGAGTCTTTTTCCCCCATGTTGGCGGTTGAACGCGCGCATCGTATGCCTGCCAGGCCTCCACCTCAAGGTGAACCTCCGCGCACCTTCATTGCAAAGCTCCTGAACTATAAGGATAGAGATGCTGCCCTGCGCATGGCTAGGGAAAAGGGTAACATCCCTGTAGGCAATACTAAAGTTGCAATCTTTCCTGATTTTTCTGCGGACGTCCAGAAACGCCGACAGAGTTTCCTGGAGGCCAAAAGATTGCTACGTGCACAACAAGTGAAATACTCTATGCTATTCCCAGCGCGCCTCAGGGTGGAGGCCGGAGACCGGGCACTCTTCTTTGAACAACCCAGGGAGGTCATAGCATGGTTGGAACGCAGAGCGCCTCAAGATAGAGCTGTCTGAGAACCTGTGGGACGGGTGAGCTAAAAACCTTTTTACTTTTCCCCCGGTGTCCTGGAAATATGACATGTTACCTGATCTCTTTATCCTGCTCCAGCATCGCTAGGATGCTTGCATCTGTGGCGTCCGATACTTTTATGCCCTTTCTACTTTGAGATATGCTGGACTTTCCGACTTTGTAACTTTTACGCCTGCTGATGGTGTCAACGTTCATGGAACAAGTTTTTTCCTTTTTTTCTTCGTGTCCCTATTGAGGGACTTTTTATGCAATACATGCCTGTTAGTTTTATTTCAACAATTTTGTTTTTTTTTTCCTTCTTTTTTCTCCCGGAGCAAGGGGAGACATGTTAGTCCTACGGACTAATTGCATGGTGCAGCGGAAAACTGCTCTATTGTCTTCTGGGACTTCTAATTGCCATGGGGGAGTTGGTCACTGGGACTGGACAGCAACGGACACTTTTGCCTCTCTACACGGGTCACCGCTGTGTGCTGTTATGCAGGGTGCTCTACTTTACCTGGCCTTCTGGTACCGGTGGCCACGACCCTTTTTCAGATTTATTGTTCTAGGTTTTCTTTCTAATTCAATGAAACTGGTTTTCCCAGCCAGGCATGTTTGGTTTTTGAGGGAATATACCCGCACAAGTTGGGGTAGGTGCAGGGTAGGGTGGGGGGAGGGGGGTGGATTGGTTTGGGTTTACATGCAGAAGATTACTATGAACAAGCTGGAGTACGTCATTGGACTATGTGTTGCTTTTGCCGAATGTTTTTTACAACTACTGACTTTGCAGTCCCTATTTGGGCTCGATCAAGCACAATTGTATTGGGGTGCGCTTACAGGAGGGCTGTTAGGGGGGAAGCTGAATGCACTCATTACTGTATATGACTCTATATGGCATCTATACGATTTCTTACCTGGAACGTGAGGGGCCTGCGTGATAAAATTAAGCGCGCGGCAGCCTTCACGTTCCTCAAGAAGCAAAGGGCGGAGGTGATGGTGTTGGTTGAGACACATGTGGAGGGTGGACTGCAGGTGGCCCTTAAGCGCCCTTGGATTGGGTGGGCATTTCATTCCACCTACATGTCTCACTCGAGGGGGGTTTCGGTACTTGTAGCTAAGTCTGTCCAATTTGAACTTTGCGAAGTTCTTACTGACCCGCAGGGCAATATTTGTTTTTCTGCATGCTAAATTATATGGGGAACCCTACCTTATTATGGCCTTTTATATCCCCCCTCCATTTAACATGGCGTTGGTTGTTGAGGGACTGTCTTTTATGTCCAGACACCCGGCGGTTCCTGTCATCTGGCTGGGGGATTTTAACACTACGCTTAATCCTTCCCTGGATAGGCTCAAACCCCCCGAGTTGATGGTGGGGCAGGCTGGGACCACTAGGCTGTCCAGGCTCTTAGCCACCATTCATCTTGTGGACACTTGGAGACACAAATTCCCTCAAAAGAAAGAGTATTCATGCTTCTCACCCACGCATGATTCTCTATCACGTATTGACTTTATATTAATATCTCAACAACTCATTCCCAGACTCAGGGAAGTATTGTTCTGCCCCAGACTGCTTTCGGACCACAGCCCCTACTTTATAGTGCTTGACGTACCCCTGGGTAGGCCTCCGCGGGCGTGGCGGTTAAATCCGTTCTGGCTGACATTATTACCCGAAGATGACACTATTGAGGCGGAGTGGATAAGATTTTTTGAGGACAATGACCACACGGCCAGAGATGCATTTAAACTACATGCTCGTTCGGTACTGACAACCCACATTAATAGGCTCAAGGCTGATTCGGCTACTGCCTTTACTGAGGCTGAGGCGGATTTGAGCTCCATGGAACACACCTTCATAAACGACCCGTCTACGGCAAACGCCGATGCACTTAGACTACAGTCGAGAGTGGTTTCCCAACTGCACCATGACAAGGCTCGACAGAAACTTTTTTTTACCAAACAAAAATATTTTGAATCCGGGGAAAGAGCTGGTAAGTTGCTAGCATACTTAGTGCATAAGGAAGACAGACCCCCGATTGTTATCTCTTTGCGTGGACAAGGAGATACAATGATCACGGACCCTTCTGAGGTAGCAGCTAGATTTCGGGACTTTTTTGCAGACTTATGCACCACTACAGTATCCGACGACACCACTCCGATGGACAGCTTTCTAGCTCAGGTTTCCCTCCCCCAAGTCACTGAGGAACAGGTGCAGGCTTTGGAGGCTCCCCTGACCACCGATGAAATAGTGTGTGCTATTGCGGAATTTGCAAGATCCAAGTCACCGGGGTCAGATGGTCTCCCCATTGAATTTTATTCCCGTTACCAAGAAATACTGGCGCCTCGGCTTCTCGCCCTCTACGGGAGTCTTTTTGAAACACTGACACTGCCTCCATCCATGAGGGAGGCAACGATAGTTTTGATACCCAAGCCTGGAAAAGATCCAGGTTTCCCAGAATCCTACCGCCCAATCTCCCTATTACAGGTAGATATTAAGATTTTAGCTAAGCTACTTGCTACTCGATTGAACGGAGTGATCCTTACCCTGATTCAGACTGATCAGGCGGGCTTTATGCCGGGTCGGAACACGTCGTTCAATCTACGCAGGCTCTATATTAATCTGCAGGCAACTCATGAGGCGGTGGGTGAGCGAGTGGTGGTGTCACTTGACACGGCTAAGGCATTTGACTCTGTGGAATGGGGATATTTGTGGAGGTGTCTTGAAGGATACGGCTTCGGCCCTAACTTTATTCGGTGGGTGAAGCTATTGTATTATCACCCAACGGCCAGGGTGGTGGCAAATGGGTGGTCTTCCCGGGCGTTTGACCTCAGTAGGGGTACCAGGCAGGGGTGCCCACTGTCCCCACTACTTTATGCCTTGGCTGCAGAACCTTTAGCGGTGTCGATCCGTACAGACCCTGAGATCAGGGGACTGACGGTGGGTCAACTAACGGAGAAAATCAGTCAATACGCTGATGACACGCTGTTATACTTGGCAGACTCTGGCCCTTCCCTCGCAAAGGCCCTGCACACGATAGAGTGGTTTGGTAGCTTTTCCGGTCTTCGTATAAACTGGGAAAAATCCCAAATCTTACCTATTGACAGTTTTCCACAGTCAGAATCTCAGGCCAGTCTGCCTCTTCAGCGTGTGGGAACTATTAAATATCTGGGTGTATATATCTCTAGGACTCCGGCAGATTATATTGCACTGAATATAGACCCTTTATTCTCCCTAGTGCGCACCAAGATTCAAGCCTGGTCTCGTCTCCCCCTTGGGGTTTGGGGGCGTGTTAATCTTATTAAAATGGTTTTATTACCTAAAATACTGTATGTGTTGTGGCACGCCCCGGTATACTTACTGCTAAAATATTTTAAATCCCTGGAAAGTCTTCTTAGGCCCTTTGTATGGGGGAATAATAGGCACAAACTTGCTTGGCAGGCTTTGAAAAGCCCGACTGATATGGGGGGCATGGCTCTTCCAGATCTAAATCACTACTATGTTGCCTCACAACTGTCTCAACTTTTTCATGTGGACAAGACTGATAAACAACGGTTTCTTACCCTTCTCTGCCCCACCTGGGCACAAATTGCAGATGATCCGATAGCTGCTGTCTCGACGGGGGTTGGGAGCTCTACACTAGAGCCAGGTAAACACTCCATGCTTTTTCACTACAGAAGGATTTGGGATCTGGCATCCACTAAATTGAATGTTATGTCACCAAATGACTATACACCACTCTGGCATAACAAACAATTGCCAGAACTTCAAAAGATCCAGAGTGTTCAGTTATGGGTATCGAGGGGAATATACTACATGCATCACCTGATCCACCATGGCACTATTAAAACGTTCCAGACGCTGCAGGAGGAATTTGGTATCCCAAACACTATGCTATTTCAGTACCTTCAGGTTCAGCATGCACTTAGGGCACAATTTCCGCAGTCATTGCCTCAGCCTGCTCCCAACCCTATTGTCGCCATAGTGAAGGATACTGATCCCAAAAAGCTTATCTCGTGCTTCTATGGTATGCTTGCGGCCCCCATCTCGGCGAGACTGGCATATGCTCTAAAGTCCCGCTGGGAGGGTGATGTAGGTGAGCTGACAGACGAGGAATGGGAGGAGGCTCTGGAGACGTGCAAGCTGGTGTCCCCTAGGCTCCAAGACAGGCTTTCTCAAATTTACATAGTGCACAGAGCATACCTCACCCCCCTTAGGACTGCCAAATATAATATGAATCAATCTGTGTTCTGCCCGATATGTACTGTTGAGACTGGGACATTCTTCCATCTTATCTGGTCTTGCCCCCAACTGCAGGAACTTTGGAAACAAGTTGTATCATTTCTACATGACGTTATGGGCTCACCCTTGGCCCTCGACCCCAAACCCTGTCTCCTAGGGATATTCCCCGACGTATTGGATAAATTTACCAAAACCTTCCTGCAGGAAACCTTGTTTTCTGCTCGAAAAGTGATAGCTAGACAGTGGATGAGACCACTTCCGCCCAGGGTGGAGGACTGGAAACGGGAAGTTAATTCCACGCTCCCATATAAAAAATGTATATATAAAAATAGGGGATGCCCAGCTAAATACAATAAAATTTGGGATAGATGGTTGCAAGAGGCTGCCACGTGTAATCAGGAACTTTGATGTAATGTTGACAATACAACATTTCCAGCATGCTTATCAGCTGTTCCAATAAAATACAAAAAAAAAATCTAAACTGTTAAAAATATTAGATTTACAGTGTGTGTGTGTGTGTATATATATATATATATATATATATATATATATATATATATATATATATATATATATATATTTATTAGGGCTGTGGAAATTAAAGATTAATTCCCTGATTAAGCGTTCATTTTTTTGATCGATCAAAATTCTTTTGATCGATCAAAAAAATCACTTGGATCTTTTCTTTCTACCCATGGCCCGGCGTCCTTGCTGAGATCTAAGGAGACATGAGAGAAGTTTATGGTCCATAACCCTTTTGATACCCGCTTGCATGACCACCTGTTTGCAGAAGGGTCCATGCCATAAGGTGAGAGTGATTAGTTAGACCAGAGGTGGAGGGATTGTCACGATACTGTGGAAAAAAAAATGACTTAGGTCAGTGCTACAGTTTGAATTTAAAACGTATTTGTGTGAACTGTGAAGTTGTCATGGATTGTGGAAACTAAATAGTGTCGGGTGATTGTATATAGTCTATACCACATCTATCACTGACTAATGCAGAGTTGCAATGCAAGGAGATCAGCTAAAAGTAGTTGGATCTGTATGTGTATTATAATTAATCAAAATTAGTCGATTAATCGATTTAAAAAAAATCGATTAATCGAAGGCGAAAATTTTAATCAGTAACAGCCCTAATATATATATATATATATATATATATATATATATATATATATATAATATATGTATGTATGTATGTATGTATGTAAAGTCACACTGCCACTTCAAGGCCCCTCTGCAAAGTGTGGTCCCTAACTCTACTCTAATGTAATTTCCAAATTGAGACATTTATAGCAATAAATAAACTGAGCGTCTGAACTAGTTCAAGAATGTTGTTAAAAACAGAGGTTTTTGTTGATATATTTGCAATCATATGTGGTCTGTGCCTGCAAGGCTTTTTATGTGGGCAAGACCATCAGAGAACTACGCCAAAGAATGGGTGACCATTTATACTATTCATCTGGTGGGAAATTAACCTTGGTGGGACGTCATATTGGTATTTATCATATGTGAAGCCCCAAAGAGCTCCCAGCTTGGGACATGCTGCTATCATACAATGGTGAACCCCACTGGATCTATCCTTATCATTTGTACTTGGTAACAGTGACACCTCGCATGATCAGGATTTCTGTGTCCCTTCAAAAATGTTTTCAGGGTTAATGCCTATGATTATTCTAAGTGTTGGGTGCTTGTAGCACTCAAAAATATTATTTTCACCATTTATTGTGAGAGTGATGTCATATTATTGCAGACAATATTTTATTGCTGGTTTGACGCACATCTAATGCCAAAAGAAATAAAAGTACCAGCCTCCAACCTCCCATTTTAGCTGATCTAATACATGCCTTGAAAATACTGGCCTCCAACCTCCCCTATAGCCAGTCCACCACACGCCTAATAAAGGACCAGCCTCCAACCTCAATTTTTAGCTGATCTAACATGCCCAGAAAATATATAGTCGATGGAATGCCTAAATAGATATTGATATTAAATTTGTTTAAAGGTTGGTATCCTCATCCTCGTTAATTATGTCAAATTTTTGTCCATTTAAATTGATCATCTCCTCTTTGTTATTACCTGTGAGCTATTAAATTAATTTTTTTCTGAATTAGAAAACACTGGAGCATGAAGGCCCCCATTTACACTTAACTGGAAGCAGTGTGGTGGTCTGGCTCCTGCTCATCATCCAGGATAATGTCGTCCTCTTCGTTCTCCTGTCCCCATCCACGCACAACAACAGGGATCCCAGAAAGGTTTAAAGCGTGCTCTTCTTGCTCCTCCTCATCCGCCCCGGTACCATCCTCCTCTGACTCCTCTTCAGACTCCTGTTGTTGACTTGTCTCAGATAGAGTATCCCTCCCTGTGAATTCATCCAGCATTGCGACTTCCTCATCTTCCTTCTCCTGCTCCTCCATGGCTTGATCAATGACACGACGCAATGCACGCTCCATAAAGAAGGCATAAGGTACAATGTCACTGATGGCGCCATGGCTGCGACTGACCAGTTTGGTGATCTCATCAAATGGCCACAGAAGTCTGCATGCGTCGCGCATGAGCAGCCACTGGCGCGGTGAAAAAACCAAGCTCCCAGAACCTGTTCTGCTGCAGAGTTTGTACAGGTAGTCATTAACTGCACGTTTCTGCTGGAGCAGCCTATCAAGCATATAGAAGGTTGAGATCCATCGCGTCGGGCAATCGCAAATAAGACATCTGACCGGCAGATTGTGTCGCTGCTGAATGTCAGCAAGGCGAGCCATGGCCATGTAAGATCTTCTGTCCTGGATGTCCAAGATGTCCTGCACCCCAGGGTATTTGACAACGAATCGCTGCACGACCAAGTTTAAGACGTGTGCCATGCATGGCACGTGTGTCATTTTGCCCTGTTTCCCCATCCACGGACAACAACAGGGATCCCAGAAAGGTTTAAAGCATGCTTTTCTTGCTCCTCCTCATCCGACCCAGCACCATCCTCCTCTGACTCCTCTTCAGACTCCTGTTGTTGACTTGTCTCAGATAGAGTAGCCCCCCCTGGGAATTCATCCAGCATTGCGACTTCCTCATCTTCATGCTCCTCCACGGCTTGATCAATGACACAACGCAATGCACGCTCCATAAAGAAGGCATAAGGTACAATGTCACTGATGGCGCCATGGCTGCGACTGGCCAGTTTGGTGATCTCATCAAATGGCCGCAGAAGTCTGCATGCGTCGCGCATGAGCAGCCACTAGCGCAGTGAAAAAACCAAGCTCCCCGGAACCTGTTCTGTCGCAGAGTTCGTACAGGTAGTCGTTAACTGCACGTTTCTGCTGGAGCAGCCTATCAAGCATATAGAAGGTTGAGTTCCATCAAGAGACGCTAGCAGCAGAAAAGGAGGAGTCAGCTGAGGAGGAGAGGGAGAATGGAGTAGGAGGAGGAGAAGAAGAGGCAGGCCTGCATTCAATCTGTGGTGGTAAAACCAAATCTACACGGGTGCTATGGGTTACATGCTTGACGGCCATCAGAAGGTTCACCCAGTGGGCAGTAAAAGTTATATACCTTCCCTGCCCGTGTTTGCTAGACCACGTGTCTGTGGTCATATGTATCTTGGCAATGACACTGTGTGCCAGAGATACATTCACTTGCCGCTGAATATGGCCATATAGCTCTGGGATGCCCTTCTGTGAGAAATACTTCCTTCCTGGGACCTTCTATTGTGGTGTTCCAATGGCCACAAATTTTTGAAAGGCCTCCGAGTCCACCAGTTTATATGGCAGTAGTTGGCGGGCTAACAGTTCTGACAAGCCAGCTGTCAACCGTTGGGCAAGAGGGTTATCCCGTGTCATAATTTTTTTACGCTCGAACATTTGGCCCACGGAAGCCTGCCTTTTTCCAGAAAAACGTGAGGACGGCATGATGGAAGGTGGAGTGGAGGACAATTGTGAGGAGGGAGGAGAATGAGAAGTAGAAAACGAGGCTGGACAGTGAGAGCCTGGAGTGTGGCTTTGTGGGTTCCGTTGCTCCCACTGGGCTCGGTGATGGCAGTTTATGTGCCTTCTTAAGGTGGTCATCCCTAGGTGAGTGTTGGGCTTACCGCGACTTATACGTTGACTGCAAAGGCTGCAGATGGCAACACTATTGTCAGCAACGGACACGTTAAAAAAATCCCACACTGCGGAGCCATGTGCCAGCGTCCTGGGATTGCCAGATGTGACCGTACATGGTTGATGCTTCGCTCCTGATACATTAGCAGTCTGGTTTGTCCCTCCTGTGCAATGTAAGTTCCACCTGCTTCTCCTCCCTATCTGCTGGTCCATATCTCCCTCTGAAGTCCACTCCTCTTCCTCTCTTGTGGGCACCCACGTGACATCACTAGACATGTCATCATCGATGTCACCTTCCCCACCGCTATAATTAGAGATCTCGGAGTAGGCAGCAACACCGGGGACCAACCTCCTCCTTGGGCTGATCTGGGTACTGTCGTCAGACTGCTGAGTGGCGGTTGTTGTTACCTCCTCTTCCTGATCCAATGCCAAGAGTGGCTGTGCATCAGCAATGTCTTCTGATGGATCAGAAAATAATTCCTGTGACTCAAGTGGTGGGTATATGGTGGTGGTGGTGGTGTTGGTGGTAGTGTCTTTGGGGGTGCACACAGCAGAGAGTGAAGAAGAGGGTACAGATCGAGAGGATGAGGAGGGTGTAGAAGAGTAAGGCTGAGTGAGCCACTCAACCAAGTCTGGTGCGTCCTTTGACGTAATCAAACGCACCTTCTGCAATTTCCCACTTTGGCTCAAGCCTGTTGCTCCTGCCCTACCCCTACCACCCCTGCGGAAGGGCCTGCCTCTTCCTCTGCCTGTCATTTTTTAAATGACCCTGTGACAAAAGTCTCTAGAGAAGTGCAGTATGTATGTGGAAGAAGGTATATAACACCCCGCTTCAATCTGTTGTTTTGGGGGGCCGCTGGTCTATCACACCAGTTATAATACTTTTTTTTTATTGCGTTTTGTCACTCTTTGTAGTATCGCTGCAGAATCGCTCAGCAGTCACAATGCTGCACAGTGGAAATGCACTATACTATGCTTTCTATATTTGCAAGTATTTTATACGTGTATTACACCCCTATATACTGCACACCAAATAGTACACCTATACCAGTCCTTAAAAGGACCTTTGTGGACCTAATAGTAGCTAGCTAGTAGCTAGTGAATTGCAGACTGTCCCTGCTCCAAACACCAAACTGTCCCTCCCTACACTGAGAAACGAAAGCTCCAGAATCAGTCAGCAGCACAGCAGTGCAGTGCACTATAATATGTTTTCTGTATTTGAAAGAAAGTATATTATACGTGTACAACCCTATATGCTGTACACCTATACCAGTTCTTAAAAGGACCTTTGTGGACCTAGTAGCTAGTGATTTGCAGACTGTCCCTGCTCCAAAACACCAAACTGTCCCTCAGTCCCTACACTGATAAAAGACAGCTGCAGAATCGGTCAGCACTCAGCAGCACAGCAGTCAGCAGTGCACCATAATATACTTTGTATATTTGAAAGAAAGTATATTATACGTGTACAACCCTATATACTGTACACCTATACCAGTCCTTAAAAGGACCTTTGTGGACCTAATAGTAATAGCTAGTGATTAAACTGACTGTCCCTGCTCCACACAGCGTCATTTCCCTACACTGACAAAAGACAGAATGTAAAATGGTCGCCAGATCAGGTCTATTTATAAGGTAGGGGGTATGTCGAATTGTCCATGTGCTGAAATGTCTCAATTGGCTGTCCTGTACCCCATGATGGATGTGTCATGGGTCAAAGTTCTTCACAATGTAAACGCATATGTCCGCCGAGCGAAAAGCGCCAGAAGTCCGCCGGTTTGGCGAATCGCGAACTACCAAAATTCGCTGTGAACCCGACCACCGAGCGAACTGCAAGGCCATCTCTAATGGGGAGCCCAACAGCAGGGGTACATTTTGAAGGCTTATATGCAAGTTATGGGCCATAAAAAAAGGGTATGGGGGTCCGGGTACTGCCCTGGGGGACATGTATCAATGCAAAAAAAGTTTTTAAAAAAAGATCGCTTTTACAGGAGCAGTGATTTAAATGATGCTTAACCGCTTGCTGAACAGTCGCCGTCATGCTGCGGCAGGTCGGCCCGATCCCGCAAACCGTCGTAGCTATACGTTGGTCCCTTTAAGCGGGATAGCAGGCATGCACACCTCTGCATCACGGGATGCCGATGCTCGTGACCTGTGGTTGCGATGATCACCAGCTGCGATCGATCACAGGCAAGAGAGGCAGAACAGGGACGTGTGTGTGTGTAAACACACAAATCCCTCTTCTGTTCTGTGGGGAGAGACAGATCATGAGTTCCTAATAGCTAGGAATCACGATCTGTTAACCCCTTACCTGCTAGTGACATTTTTACATTAATCAGTGCATTTTTATAGCACTGATTGCTGTATATATGCCAATGGTCTCACAAATGTGTCAAAAGTGTCCGATGTGTCCGCCATAATGTCGCAGTCCTGATAAAAATCGCAGATTCCCGCCATTACTAGTAAAAAATAATAATAAAAATGCTATAAATCTATCCCCTATTTTGTAGATGCTATAAGTTTTGCGCAAGCCAATCAATATACACTTATTGCTATTTTTATTACCAAAAATATGTAGAAGAATACATATCGGCCTAAAAACAGAAAAAAATAGCTTTTTAAAAAAAAAAATGGGGATATTTATTATAGCAAAAAGTACAAAATATTGTGTGTTTTTTCAAAATTGTCGTTCTTTTTTTGTTTATAAAAAATAAAAACCACAGAGATGATCAAATACCAACAAAAGAAAGCTCTATTGGTGGGAAAAAAAGGATGTCAATTTTGTTTGAGTGTAGTGCTGCATGACCGCGATGCTGTGCCGAATCACAAAAAATGGCCTGGTCATTCAGCAGCCAAATCTTCTGAGGCTGAAGTGGTTAAAGTGTAACAATAAAAATGAAAAATTCCTTTAAATATAGTGCCTTGGGGTCCCCTTAGTCTGCCTGTAAAGTGGCACATCTGTACCGTGCATAGAACCTGCTGCAGCAAAAAATTACATTTCTAAAGGAAAGGAAAATGAATGAAATGACATTTAAATTGCAGACAATACAATACTGTACCATTGCTGGCAATAGAAAAATGTTAAAAAAAACAGCGTGCCCCCCCCCCCTAATTCATACCAGGCCCTTCTGATCTGGTATGGATTCGAAGGAGAACCCCACACCAGAAAAAAAAACGGCGTGCGTGGGGTCCCCTCCAAAATTTATAACAGATCCTTATCTGAGCATGCTGCCTGGCAGGTCAGGAAGGGGGGGGGAGTGAATGCACCCCCCCTCCTGAACCATACCAGGCCACATATGGGGGGTGATGCTTTGGGGCGGGGGGGGCCCTATCTGAATGCATACTCTTGTTAAAGGGGGCTTCCAGATTCTGATAAGTCCCCTGTCTGCAGTCCCCCACAACCACAGCTAAGAGTTGTGGGGATGAGACTCTTGTCCACCCCCCCATGTTGAGAGCATGTGGCCTGGTATGGTACAGGAGGGGGGGACCTAGTGGGAATTTTGGGTGGACCCACGCAGTTCTTTTATACATTTTGGACTGGGGCCCCCCTTAAAATCCATACCAGACCCTTCGGGTCTGGTATGAATTGAGGGGAGGCCCATGCATTGTTTTTTCACTTTTTCATTGCCAGCAATGTTTTTTTTATTTAGCTGTCAGTGGTGAAGCCCATTGACAGCTGATGATTCATCAGGTGTTAAGGACGCCACAGCTGTGCAGCACGCAGTGCATTGTTGGGCGCTCGCCAGACAATGTTCGGGCTGAACTTTTTCTCAGCCCGAACCATTCGCCCAACTCTAGTTAACCACTTAAGCCCCGGACCAATTTGCAGCCAAAGGACCAAGCCCTTTTTGCGATTTGGCACTGCGTCGCTTTAACTGACAATCACGCGGTCATGCGACGTGGCTCCCAAACAAAATTGGCGTCCTTTTTTTCCGAGAAATAGAGCTTTCTTTTGGTGGTATTTGATCACCTCTGCGATTTTTTTTTCTCGCTATAAACAAAAATAGAGCGACAATTTTGAAAAAAAATAAATATTTTTTACTTTTTGCTATAATAAATATCCCCCAAAATATATATAAAAAAAAAATTTTCCTCAGTTTAGGCTGATACGTATTCTTATACATATTTTTGGTAAAAAAATCGCAATTAGCGATTATTGATTGGTTTGCGCAAAAGTTATAGTGTTTACAAAATAGGGGATAGTTTTATAGCATTTTTATTAATAATTTTTTTTTTACTAGTAACGGTGGCGATCAGCGATTTCTATTGTGACTGCAACATTATGGTGGACACATCGGACATTTTTGACACATTTTTGGAACCATTGTCATTTATACAGCAATCAGTGCTATTTAAATGCACTGATTCCTGTGTAAATGACACTGGCAGTGAAGGAGTTAACCACTAGGGGGCAGTGTAGGTGCTATGTATGACGTTATGTGTTTTTTTATTGTAGGGGGCGTGGCCTTGCATGTGTCCCGCGGTCACGGAGCTCAGGACCCATGGCTAGGGTGACCACATTTCCAGACTTCCATTCAGGGACAACCCCCCCCCCCCCCCCCCCAAAAAAAAGATAATTTTTGATACTTTTTTTTTTTGGGCCAATTTTTGAGGCTGGGGCAGTGGCATATTATTAAATCAGTGGGCCTGTGTGCAAGATCATAAGTGGGTGCTAGGATCACTTTTTATAGGGACTACCGCAGGGAGTACAGCAGGTCTATCCCCCCCCCCTTACATCCTCCTCCAGGGTGCCCCCTTAGTACTACTGTACTAAGTGGCACTCCCAGGGTTGTAAGGGGACTCTCTGGAGGATGTAAGGGGGCACATTAGTGTGCCCCGCTTCTTACATTAGTGTGCCCCCTCCTTACATAAAAGCGCCCCCTCCTTACATTAGTGTGCCCCGCTTCTTACATTAGTGTGCCCCTTTCTTACATAAAAGCACCCCCTCCTTACATAAAAGTGCCCCTCCTTACAAGAGAGCGCCCCCCTCCTTACATTAGTGTGCCCCTTTCTTACATAAAGCACCCCCTCCTTACATAAGAGCGCCCCCTCCTTACATAAGAGCGCCCCCTCCTTACATTAGTGAGCCCCCTTCTTACATAAAAGCACCCCCTCCTTATATTAGTGTGCCCCGTCCTTACATTAGTGTGACCTGTCCTTAAATAAGAGCGCCCCCTGCTTACATTAGTGTGCCCCCTCCTTACATTGGTGTGCCCCCTTCTTACATAAAAGCACCCCCTCCTTGCATTAGTGTGCCCTGTCCTTACATAAGAGTGCCCCCTCCTTACATTAGTGTGCCCTGCTTCTTACATTAGTCTGCCCCCTCCTTACATAAGAGTGCCCCTTCCTTACATTAGTTTGCCCCCCTCCTTCCCCTTTACATTAGTGTGTCCTCTACCTTAAGCAGCATGGCTGTAGCTCACAGTGGGAGATTGGATGAGGAGCAAGTGTGTAACATGGGAAGTTCTGTCCTCCTCTGGGAGCTGGGGGTTAGGATCCCACAGTGGACTTAGTATCCAATAACTGGAGGGAGAAGGGGGAGCACAGAGGTGTTCAGAATTTCAGAGCCCTATCTTAGGCAGTGCAGTAGTGATTACAGGGAATGGATCTTTCAGCTGTTCTTGTCTCTGTCGGCTGCTGCTTAAAGATTGGTTCTCTGTAATCACTATTCACTGCTCAGGACTCCAGGAGAGCTCAGCTAGGGTGGCATTCCTCCGTGTGCAGTGTAGAAGCACACAGTGGGCATGGCACATGCTACAGGAGACAGATAAGAGACTGAGAGATGAGGCAGAGTGAGGATCGTTACAGTGCCGAGACTGAGGGAGAAAAACAGTCACTCCTGGCAATGAGGCAGGAGAACCATGGAAGCTCCCAATGCACCCCCCTCACTGCATATTGGAAAACCACCCAGGGCAGGTGCCCCTTCCACCCCCCCTCTTGTACTGCCCCTGCCTGTGTGGCTTACTGCAGCTCCTTGTCGGTGCCACCTGCTCTCAGTCTTTGCGGTGAAGTGCAGGGAGGAGGAGTTCCGGAACTGGAGTCTGGATACATTGTGCTCCTCTGGGGTTAGCCTGGCAGCCTCTGCCACTCCTGCTTCCTGACACTGTCATCACTGGTAACCAGACCCACCGCCTGCCACCCCATCAGTAGCAGCAGTGGGGCAGGTCAGGGACTCGGGAGACACTGTTCTGACTCCCTGCTGCATGCCGCCAGGTGCCGGAGAAGGAAGAGGTGCTGACTGCCGAGGTGGGTGGAAAGAGCAGGGCAGCATTAGGCGCAGGCGTAGCTCCCGACCTCATTGTGCTGACGTCACTGGTTACTAGACGCCAGGCGGGGCCAGCCCTAGCAACCAGTTCCACAAATGAAGTTAATAGGGTGGCTGCACTGGCTGTGTTCACTATTTCATTCCGGGACACTGTATTGTCCCTGAATGAAGGTGCCCGGGACCAGGGACAGAGATGTCCATTGCGGGACAATCCCAGGCAATCCGGGACACGTGGGCACCCTACCCATGGCTGGATACTTAAAAAGCAACATACAGGTACGTGCTTGTGCCCAGCCGTGCCATTCTGCTGCCGTACATCGGCGTGAGGCGGTCCTTAAGTGGTTAAAAGAGAGGTGTGGGATTGCAAAGAAACAAACCTACATACTTATTGTGGATGCAGCATCTGTCTGTTGCTGCAGCTGTCCCCCACTGGCTCTAAGATTAAGAACTGAGCGATCACATGACTGCTGATCGCTCAGGTCACAGTTTTCACTGAGCAGAGAGTGGTGAGTGCTAGTACAGACATCATTTTAGTGTAGATCTCCTCCTTCTAATTACCAGATATACTGGGGTTGATTTACTAAAGGCAAATCCACTGTGCACTACAAGCGCACTTGGAAGTGCAATGGCTGTAGATCTGAGTGAGACATGCAAGGAAAATAAAAAAACAGCATTTTTGCTTGTACTTGATTGGATGATAGAAATCAGCAGATCTTCCCCTCATTTTAGATTTTCCCCTTAAGATCTAGAGCAACTGCACTTTCAAGTGCAGTGCATAGTTTATTTGCCTTTAGTGTAATTCACAGTGAAGTCCTCCTCCGGCTGTGTCATGTGACTGGAGTTTAGGACGAGTTCTGAGTTTTTTTTTATTGGTTTTAGCTATTTTCTATGATTTTTGATCTTCCCTAGGGCACTAAGCAGGTTTGTACAGTCAAGATTTTGAATGTTATGAATGTTGATGTATGCATGAAATATCCTAATGATAGAAAAAAAATAATAATTCAGTAGTATTAGTAGTATTAGTTATAGGATGGGGTTTACATTTGCTAAAAAGACTCTTTAGAATAGCCAAAGGCTTGAGTAGGGGGCGTGTTCAAGAGACAGGCTGTCATTTTGAGGGGATGTGTGCCAGAGGCAAGCTGTAATTGTTTGGGGGGGGGGGGGGGTGGAGGCTGAACAATTTACCCAATGCAGGCATGTTGCCTGATGCAAACTGACCACACTGACCACACTAGAACAAATCAGCGTCTGTGCTTTCTGTGGTCAACCAGGAAGAAAGGTGACTGGTAGGATCAACCAGGTACTTCAGATAGAAGACGTAAATGAAAATGATAGAGAATCTGCTTTATAAAATAAACATTTTACACAATGTGAACACACACACATAGAAAAAAAAATATTTAAGGTAACATCCACTTTAACTCTAGGTAGCCCCCAGTTAAAGCGGAGCTTTACTCTAGGGCCCTGGCTCCACCCCCCATTTTTTTTAACTTTGTCCAGGTGAACCTACCCCTCACACCAATCTGGCCTATGCCAGAATGATGTGTCATGCTCCAGCAGCCCCCAGGGATAATCTCATATATCCAAGGAAGCTGCGGAAGCCCATTCACAGAGCTGCAAGCATCATTGGAGCCAAGTTGCCAGAACTCGGAAGAGGCAGCAAGCTGAAGGGGACCAAAATAGCAGCATGGAACACAAATTGTCACACCTGAATAGCAGGACATTGCTGGAACCCAGAATTCCAAGTAAGGATGGGGGAGGAGCATGATTGGGGGTGGGGGAGAAGCAAAGTTCTTCTTCCTTTTTACACAGCTTCTCCTCTTTGTCAATTAATTTTATTTTATTTTTTTAAACTCTTTATTGAAAAAGATTTAAAACTTTGATACAGTAATCAAAACGCTCAACATAAGCAAAGAAAACAATGAGGTACATTACAGTACATAAGTATATTATACTTAAGTATATTCCTGGCACCCTTTCAAAATTGTGGATAAATAAGATTGTTTCAAGCATGTGATGCTTCTTTAAACTCACCTGGGGCAATTAACAGGCGTGGGCAAGATAAAAAGGAGAGAAGCTCACTTAGTCTTTGCATTGTGTGTCTGTGTGTGCCACACTAAGCATGGACATCAGAAAGAGGAGAAGAGAACTGTCTGAGGACTTGAGAACCAAAATTGTGGAAAAATATCAACAAGCTCAAAGTCCATCTCCAGAGATCTAGATTTGCCTTGGTCCACAGTGCGCAACATTATCAAGAAGTTTGCAACCCATGGCACTGTAGGTAATCTCTCTGGTCTTGGACGGAAGAGAAAAATTGATGAAAGGTTGCAACGCAGGATAGTCCAGATGGTGGATAAGCAGCCCCAAACAAGTTCCAAAGAAATTCAAGCTGTCCTGCAGGCTCAGGGAGCATCAGTGTCAGCGCAAATTATCCGTTGACATTTAAATGAAATGAAACGCTATGGCAGGAGACCCAGGAAGACCCCACTGCTGACACAGAGCCATAAAAATGCAAGACTACAATTTGCCAAAATGTACTTGAGTAAGCCAAAATCCTGGAAAACATCTTGTGGACAGATGAGACCAAGATAAAGCTTTTTGGTAAAGCACGTCATTCTACTGTTTGTTTACCGAAAATGGAATGGGGCTTACAAAGAAAAAAACACAGTACCTACAGTGAAATATGGTGGAGGTTCAATGATGTTTTGGGGTTGTTTTGCTGCCTCTGGCCTGAGTGCCTAGAATGTGTTCAAGGCATCATGAAATCTGAGGATTACCAAAGGATTTTGGGTTGCACTGTAAAGCCCAGTGTCAGAAACCTGGGTTTGCGCCTGAGATCTTGAGTCTTCCAGCAAGACAATGACCCCAAACATACGTCAAAAAGCGCCCAGAAATGGATGTCAAGCGCTGGAGAGTTCTAAAGTGGCCAGCAATGAGTCCAGATCTAAATCCCCTTAAACACCTGTGGACAGATCTTAAAATTGCTGTTGGTGCCCTTCCAATAAGAGAGACCTGGAGCAGTTTGCAAAGGAAGAGTGGTCCAAAATTCCGGGTGAGAGGTGTAAGAAGCTTATTAATGGTTATAGGAAGCGACTGATTTCAGTTATTTTTTCCAAAGGGTATGTAGCCAAATATTAATTTAAGGGTGCCAATAATTTTGACCAGCTGATTTTTGGAGTTTTGTGTGACATTATGTCCAATTTGTTTTTTTTCCTCCCTTGTTTTGTTTTGTTCCAATACACACAAAGGGAATAAACATGTGCATAGCAAAACATGTGTCACTGCAACACTTTTCTGTGAGAAATACTTGATTTTCTGATAAAATTTCTGGGGTGCCAACAATTTCGGCCATGACTGTATAGTCAACTTTTCATAAGGTAACACTTGATTTACCAATTGCAGACACTTACCTATGGAGGGAGGGGTGGGCTGGATCCATTTAATCCATTTAAGCGCTATAGCCTTACGGGCTATTGCCGTGTACACACGGCCGGACTTTTTGACAGCAAAGGTCCGACGGAACGAATCCGTCGAACAATTCGATCGTGTGTGGGTTTCATGGGACCTTTGCTGTCGAAAAATCAGATGGACTTTAGATTTAGAACATGTTTAAAATCTTTCCGGTCGAAAAATCAGTTTGTCTATATGCTAGTCCGACGGACGAAAACCGACACTAGGCAGCTATTGGCTACTGGCTATGAACTTCCTTATTCTAGTCCGGTCGTACGTCATCATGGCCAAACTTTGTTGTGATTGTCTGTGTCCAAGTTTGTTCATTCAGAAAAGTCAGTCAGAAGTCCGCCAAAAGTCCATCGCACCTAGTCTGCCTGGAAGTCCGGTCGTGTGTACACGGCATAAGAATAATGTTTCAATTAACATAGTCCTAGTATGTCTCGGCCACAGTTCCTCATCCAAGACCCCTAGCAGACATATCAGTGGGGTGCATGGAACAGCAACAGATAAGATTGCAGTCAGTACATTCTTTACCCGCTACCAATACCCTGCTATTACAGGACATAGCCAAATAACATGTGCAAAGTCCGCCCATGGACAAGTACACAGAGCGCATGTTCTAGGAGTAGGCAAGCAATGCATTGCATGCAGTCTAACTGGGGTCAAGTATGATTGATGCAACATATAAAGGTGAATTTGTTTATTGTTGACAGCCAGGGATACAGATAAATGAGATGAGCATGCTTCCTCCCAGTCTTTGTCGGACAAATCAGAGATACGTTGTTGCCATTTAATGTATACTGCCAGTGGGGTTTTGTTAGTCATAAAAAAGTAAGTATAAAGTTGAAATAAGTCCCCAAGGTCCTTTTGAGATTGTATTGTAAAGCACACACAGATGCACATACAGAATGTTGGTGTATAGTGCAAATATATCAAAAACAAATAACAAGGGTATTGTAAATCACCAAATTGTTGATGCCTTGACACTTGTTGGATGTTGCCAAATAACCGAGTAAAGCATATACAAAGAGTAAAAAGTTACCATATAACTGGCAAAGCCCCCAGGTAAGGTAACAAGGTGGTTAAAAAAAAGGCAAACTAGGCTTGTCCTTAATGGCTAAAGCATGTATTTATTAGGTTAATTGTATCAAAAAGTTACAAAAGAAGAGTATGATCAGTATCAAAATTACTCTATGTAAAAATATGCAGTATAACAAAAACACAGTCCCATCACCAAATAAAAAGTTAAAATCAATGTCACAAAATATTATCACTGGCTCGTATTAAGGGCACCATCGAAGTCAATGGGTCTAGAATTTATTTTTTTCCGGACTATTCTGCTGAGGTTCAAAAGCAAAGGGCTCAATTTAAAGATGTTAAAAGGCGACTTCGTGATATTCAAGTTCAATATTCCATGCTTTATCCTGCCAAATTAAGGATTATAGCTAGAGGAGAAACTTTTTTTTTTGATAATTCTAAGGCAGCGGCATCTTGGCTTGACAAAAATGAGCAACATATTTCATCGCTTGTTGACAGCACTGATGTTGTGCAAGGAAACTGAACTTTTTATGAATAAATTCAAAGGATAATGATTAAAAATATGATGAAAAATTAAAAATGTGTTAAAAATGCGATAGAAGGTGAAGAAATGCGACTGGGATTTGGAAAAGAACTTTTCTCTGTACTATATGGGGGAGGGGACAGAGACAAAAATGTTTTGTTTTCTAACCTTTAACCTCTTTTTTTTTTTTTCTCTTCCTTGTCCCCAACCCTGCCCCTTCCTGCCCCTTCCTTTCCTTGTCCTTTCCTTGCGCCCACCTGAGGCATTTTTTTTTCTTTTTTTCTTCCTTCCCTTATCCCTCCCCTTTTATTTATATGTATATGTATGCATGTGTATATGTGTATATGTATATATATATATATATATATATATATATATATATATATATATATATATATATATATATATATATATATATATATGTATGTGTGTGTGTGTGTATATATGTATATATATATATATATTTTTTTTTTAGGCAGGAGCCCCTGCTTTTGCTTTTGTACTTGCAATAGTACAAGAACTCCTCCTCATTAGGGCTCAAGCCTGGATGGATTTTTTCCTTCTCCCCTGTATACACCTTCCTGCGGGAAACAATGTTTTTTTTTTTTTTTTTCTGTTTTTCTTGTTTTGTTTTGTTTTATTTATTTTTTGTTTTTTGTGTGTGTATGGGTGTATGTGTGTGTGTATGGGCGACAATTTACATGTTACTGCTTGATGCTGTTGTATTATTTTGTTTATGTCTATTACAGTACGATACGCTTAAGAGATCAACTGAATGTTGGGCTGGTCAGGTCTGTAACTCTTCAAATGGAGGAAGACCGTATAATGACTTACTGTTGTATGGTTTACCGTATTTTGGGGATCATGTGGACAATATGGGCACCATGTCATGTGTGTGTATATATAATTATTAATGGATAATAAGATCAGAATATGGTCATGGAATATTAGAGGGATTAAGAACCCTATTAAAAAGCGTGCTATGTTCAATAAACTGGTCCAGCATGACCCGTTGATTGTTTGCTTGCAGGAAACACATTTAACTAAAGATACTGTTAGCTTATTGCAGAATAAAAAGTACACTACTCAATACCATTCAGTATATTCAGCTTACGCAAGAGGAACAAGTATATTAATTTCCTCAAAGGTCCAGTTTTCCTGCAAGCAAGGATAGATCCACAGGGTAGGTTTGTTTTGCTGGTATGTACACTGTTTTCTACGCAATGTATTTTGGGGTCTATTTATATCCCTCCTCCATATAACAGTGAAGTAATGCGACAGATAGGGATGATATTGGCTGATAATCCAGGGACCCCCATGTTTATTATGGGGGATTTCAATAATGTGTGTAATCCCAGCATGGACAGATATCCAGCAGGCCCTAATGTGAATACTACATTCTACAATTATATTCAGGAGCTTGGACTGTATGACATATGGCGGCTTAGGAATCCATCTTATAAAGAATATTCTTGTTGCTCTGGTACTTTTCAGACCCTATCAAGGTTAGATATGTTCTTGGGAACAGACTCAGCTATTGTTTGGGTTTCTGATGTTTATTATTTAACGAGACATTTATCAGATCATTCAACGTTAGTAGTAACAGTAGATAAAATAAAGCCTAAAATTAGGTCTAACTGGAGAGTTCCTGCTTTCTGGTTTAAAGTTCCCCATCAGGGGGATGAAATGAGGTTGGCCTTAGTTGAATTTTTTCAAATTAATAATAACTCAACATCACCTCAGGTAGTATGGGACACCATGAAGGCATTTTTGAGAGGATTATTGGTTAAGGCCATAAGCGTCTACAAAAAAGCATGTAGAGAACGGGAATCGCTGTTAGCAGCAGAGGCGCAGCAGAAAGAAGTTCAGTATATTCAGAGTCCTACTACCTCTAATCGTAGGGTGTGGAAGGATGCACAATTATTATATAAACAAACTTCTATGAAAAAGGCTGCGCGGTCTGACTTTTTGTCTAGATGTCGCAGATTTGAAGAAGGGGAAAAATCAGGCAGAATGCTATCAGTAATAGCTAAATCCCAAGAAGATAGTAAAATTATTTCTGCTATTCGTACAGTGGAGGGAGATATTACTTATGACCAGAAGGAAATAATGCGATCCTTTGTTCATTTTTATAATAATTTATATCAAAATAAAGTTAATTGTTCCGAGACAAGACTTAGAGAGTTTTTAGAACCTTTAAAACTCCCCTCTCTTTCTGAAAATGATAAACAAGAACTGGGTGCTCCTCTGACATTGGAGGAATTGATTAAGGCAGTGGAAGAAAGTCCAAATGATAAAGCCCCGGGTATTGATGGGTTACCCTCAGAAGTATATAAACAATATGGTGAGGTTTTGCTTCCAGAATTATTGAAGGTCCTTAACCAGGCTTTGGAATCATTCAGGCTTCCTGAATCTATGAGGGATGCTTGTATTATTGTATTAGCAAAGCCGGGAAAGGACCCTTTGGCTCCGGAATCCTACCGCCCGATATCATTGTTGAACTCGGACGCTAAGATTTTAGCCAGGGTCCTGGCTAAAAGACTAAGTAGACATATGCAGGGATTGATTCATCATGACCAATGTGGCTTTATCCCAACAAGGTCTACAGCTATTAATATAAGGAGGCTTTATTTGAATATGCAAATACCAACTGATAATATTGGGACAAGAGCGATTTTGTCACTCGACGCTGCGAAAGCTTTCGACAGTGTCGAGTGGACATATCTGTGGGAGGTGTTGGGTTTGTTTGGCCTGGGGGGACAAGTTTATAAGGTGGATCAGGATGCTGTATGCCACTCCGAGGGCATGTATGCAAATAAATGGCACGGTTTCAGAATTTTTCCCATTATACAGAGGAACAAGACAGGGGTGTCCCCTGTCTCCTTTACTATTCGCACTGGCCCTTGAACCACTGGCCGAGGCCGTTCGACAGGCAGAATCTATTTGCGGATTTATTAGAGGAACGAGGATTGAAAAAATCTCCTTGTATGCTGATGATGCATTACTGTTTCTTGGGGATACAGAAGGTTCTTTAAGCTCCTTAATGTCACTAATAAAACAATTTGGATCGTTTTCTGGTTACATTATTAATTGGGATAAATCCGTACTACTTCCCTTAGATAATCCTAGTCTGTCCAGGTTAAAAGAGGCCCCTCAAGTTAAAATAGTGTCATCATTTAAATACTTGGGAATAATTATAAACTCTAGAATAGAAAACTATTTAATGGATAACTTGTCACCTATTCTTAACAAATTTCAACTTAAGAGCATGGCGTGGACCAAATTGCCATTATCGGTGGTAGGCCGTGCAAATCTCATAAAAATGATCTGGACCCCTCAATTGTTATATATACTCCATAATTCACCGATATGGATAACTTTAAAATGGTTCAAAAAAACAGAATCAATATTTCGTAGGCTATTGTGGAAAGGAAAAACCCCGAGAATTAAGTTTTCAATTCTCCAGAGGGCAAGGGATTGGGGTGGATTAGCGGTACCACAGCCAAGACTCTACTTCATAGCCTCCCAGCTTCAGCATTTTGCAGGCTGGGGGGAAAGTAATTGGGAAGACCCCATACAGGTTTTACTGTTAAATAACAGTTTTCGATATAATCTTGTGGCTCAGTTGGAATCCGGAGCCCTGGGTAACACCGGTAGGGGTCTAACAACGACACTTATGAATAGAGTCTGGAAGGAAATGAGGAGTATAATGAAATTTGAAGGAGTCTCAAAATACTCCCCGCTTTGGGGGAATAAGCAATACAAAGAACTATATAAATTGGAGGGATTCGAAAGCTGGCACTCTAAGGGGCTTGAATATATAGAACAGATGTTTACACATAACGTTCTGCGCTCCTTTCAGGACCTGCAAGAATCCTTTCAACTGCCTTCTAGTCACTTCTATAAATATTTACAATTACGGAATGCGATTCAAACTCAGTTTAGAAGGGAAAAGATAGTGATAAAACCTACCCCACTTATAACATCATTAGCAAGGGGGGAGGAAAAAAAGGGCTTGATCTCGTCTTTATATGGTCAATTGATGAGACTATATCAGGATAAAGTTGTCAGCCCGGGTAGAACAGGCTGGGAGAGAGACATAGTGGACATCTCAGATGAAAACTGGCAAATTATTTTGAGAAGGGTGCCCCTAGTATCATTTTCACCGGCTCATTACCTGACGCAACTATTTATAATATATAGGGTATATAGAACACCAGTTAAATTATTTAAGTGGGGCAGACGCGATTCTCCAGAGTGTCCTAGATGTCAAAAGTCTCCAGCGGATTTAATACACATGATGTGGAATTGTCCAAAAGTGGCTAGATATTGGCGAGAGGTGGTTAATACAATCAATGCTACATGTAATACGCATATCGACAGGACCCCTATGACATGTCTACTGGGATATTTGGACGAGGAAGGTTTCTTTCCCAGGGAGGTGATGATATTAGTTACCAGACTATTGTTTATTGCACGTAAGTTAATTGCTCTAAGGTGGATATCTTCGAATGCACCTTTACTTGAGGACTGGCGTCTTCAGGTAAATGAAAACATCTTGAAAGAACAACAAATTTGTTGCAATAGGGGAGAATCCAATAACTGGATTAAAATATGTAAAAGATGGATATCGGATCCACGGGTAGCTCCACCCTCATTGGTAATGGGGGAGTCTGTATTGAGTGGTTAGTATAGTTTTTCTTTTTCTGTTTGAGTGGGACAGTAAAAGCAGTATTCAAAGGAAGATGTGGGTATAAACATTCTCCTCCTTTGTCAGCTTGTGATATATAACTCACTATGGAAACTACGCTATGGATTTTTCGCCCGGAGAGTGCGTGTGTTTTTTATATTTTTTTATTTATTTATTTATTTTTATTTTTTTTGTTTTTTTTTGTGTTTATGTCTGTGTGTATGTTTGTAAATACTTGTGTCTAAAGGATGGTTAGGTAGTATATATGATAGTGGCAAGTAAGAATAAGAGAAAAATATAAAAAGTTGTTTTGCACGGATCAATTGAAATAAATAGGAAAACGAGAATATGATGTATTAGCGGTATAAGGAAACAAAACTGTAAAATATATACTGATATTGTAACTTGGTCTGTTATAACTTGTAATATGTCAAATAAAGAAATAAACAATAAAAAAAAAATCAATGTCACTGTTGAGACGTCCGAACATCAATTACTTACTATGTGTGCTAAACAATCCAGAGCGGAATACACCGCATGTCAATAATGATGCTAAAAAATCTGGAATGTGTAGCTCACATAGGCCTCAGGGCTCCACACTGTTCTCCCTGCAACCATAAATGCACTATGATGCTGTTTGCTGATCAACTGAGTTCAAAATATAGGCTGTTCTATGGAGATGGGCAGACCTTTATTGTAATTAAACTAATGGCCAAAAAATGTCTGCAAACTGTACGGTTAGACTACAAGTTCACAAGACATAATGCCGTCATCCATGGGCTATGTGGTGTTGCAATATGACAGGCAATTCACAACATACTGCATCGATTATCCAGCCTCAATGCTATATGTAAAGTGCTACAATATGAGAGAGAAGTCATGCATAATCCCTGATTGGCCCAAGTTGCAACAGTTGGTGCGAGTCCATGTATGCAATGATAGATATTGGCATAAGTGTGGCTGATGCAGTAGGGAGCGAGCTGATCCTACCATATATATGATCGTATCATTGACCAAAGGGAAATCACCGGGGGTGTTCAATCAGCTCCAGCTTTTACTTCAAGTATACACAGACCTGTGTCTAAATGACCCATCGGGTTGCACGACATGAGCAGTTATCTGTGTCAATTCTGGGGTCTCCCTTACTTGCCAGCTACTTCCTCACTCGCTCCACTCTGCGAGCCTCACGCGGCGGTTGTTATAGGCTACAGGGATTTCCCCACTGACAGCGTCAGCTCAAGAAGGAATGGGCTTCAGGCATTATGTGAAGTGTCTGTGACATCAATGCGTTTCGATTATGTTCAAGCGTAGCTTCCAAGTGACACCTGAAGTCCATGCCTCCTTGAGCCAACTCTGTCAGTGGGGAAATCCCTGGAGCCCATAAAAAACGCCGTTGTCATTTGGCCATCCTGCTGGACTTGCTTTGCTTACTGATTTGGTTCCTCACTGCCCTGTTGTTGCTGACTGCTGTCCATCTACTAGTCCTGCTTCCATCTCCTGATCTGGTGCCAAGCTGCTCCCTGCATCTTATTTCGATTACTGTGACTACCAGCCCTACCCATCCACGGAGTGGACATCACCAGCCAGCTAATATGGAACTCGTGCAACTCCTTGCCCTTATACTACTGGGCAATTTTAGTCTCATCTGACAACCTTAAATGCACCTTGAAGATTCTGAGGCCATATGCAAAAATGTGTTATGGTCAGATGAATAGAGCTTCGTGCTGGGGAGTGATGTCATCGGGGCTCTGGCCAATCTCTGGCCAATCACACAGCCAACCACACAGCCGGAGCATGCGAACTTGGAAGAGAGCCCAGGGTAAGGTGTCAACCCTCTCATCAGTGATAGAGTGGCGCTGGAGGGCTTTATTGTAAGGTAAGTATTTTATAATGGTCAATGGTTGAGAGCGCTGACCAAGGTGTTCTGGCGAGGAGAGGGGTCGCCCCCTGTCAGAACACAACAGCCCAGCAGGGGAGATTGCTGTCCCAGAGCCAGTTTTCTTTTTTTGTTCAACACAACTAAAACTATTAAATGCCTCGTACACATGAGCGGAATTTCCGTCTGAAAAATCTTGGATGTTTTTTTCTCTGTTCTCTTTTGTCCGTCAAGAACGCGGTGACGTACAACACTACGACAAGCCGAGAATATTAAGTCCAATGCTTCAGAGCATTTGTCGAATTGTTTCCATGCTTCCATCGGAAAAACAGAGAACCTGCTCTCAATCTTTTGCTGGAGGAAATTCTGCCAGCAAAAGTCCGATGGAGCATACACACGATCGGAATCTCTGACCAAAAGCTCACATCCGTCTTTTGCTGGCGGGATTTCCGATTGTGTGTACGGGGCTTTATGTGTACCAGGCTCTAGTCCCTTCTCATAATAACCTGTATGCAGGGTTTTTTCCAGCGGGAACATACACTACTGTGCAAAGGTTTTAGGCAGTTGTGAAAAAATGCTGTAAATGAAAAATGTAACCACCCATTGCCTTCTAAACAACATCAATTCTTCTAGGTATACTTGCACACAGTTTTTGAAGGAAGTCGGCAGGTAGGTGCCTTAAATCCTTCTGTTTCTTCATGTAATCCCAGACAGACTTGATGTTGAGATCAGGGCTCTGTAGGGTCCAAACCATCACTTCCAGGACTCCTTGTTCTTGTTTACGCTGAAGATAGTTCTTAATGACATTGGCTGTATGTTTGAGGTCATTGTCTTGCTGCAGAATACATTTGGGGCTAATCACATGCCTCCCTGATGGTATGGCATTATGGAAAATGATCTGCCTGTATTTCTCAGCATTGAGGACACCTGTGATCCTGTCCAAATCTCCAACTCCATTTGCAGAAATACAGCCCCAAACTTGCAAGGAACCTCCACCATGCTTCACTATTGCCTGCGGATACTCACTATTGTACCGCTTTACAGCTCTGTGGTGAACAAACTGCCTCCTGCTACAGCCAAATATTTCAAACTTTGACTCATCAGTCCATGCATCTGCTGCCATTTTTCTACACCCCAATTCCTATGTTTTCGTGCATAGTTGAGTCGCTTAGCCTTGTTTCTACATCAGAGGTATGGCTTTTTGGCTGTAATTCTTCTATGAAATCCAATTCTGGCCATACCTCTCCAGACAGTAGATGAGTGTACCTGGGTCCCACTGGTTTCTGCCAGTTCTGTGCTGATGACACTGCTGGACATCTTCTGATGTGGAAGGGAAGTAAGCACGATGTGTCTTTCATCTGCTGCATTAAGTTTCCTCAACCAACCACTGCGTGATTAGCACCTGCTTGATATAATTGGTTAGACATACCCCTGACTCTAATCCTACAAAATCCCTGACTTTGTGCAAGTGTACAACGTGTGCAAATGTAAAAAATTATGTTGGCTTAAAGCCAAAGGGTAGTCACACCAAATAAAGATTTCATTTAGATTTTCGTTTGTGACTAAACGCATCTTTGAAGGCACGCAGTGACGCCACCACGTTGTACGAGGGAGGACGGGCTCCCGAATGCCGTATTTGAATGGATTCTAATGTACAGTAAGTGCAATATCCACGTTTTTTTAAATAAATTATTTAAGCGGTGTTACACTATGAGGGTTTCCTCTTCTTTTTGGAACCATTGTTAGTACTATCTGGGATCGCTGAACGTGGGAAAAGTTTGTGTGAACGCTGCCACTCATTGGGGTTAGCTGATCCATGAGCGTATGACACAAGGAGAAGGACACAGATGATTTATGTATAAGGCTTTATTTAAGCTTCCATCTGGTAAGCGCATCCACTTCTCGGTGACGGGCACTTGTTTGCTGTTTAGTGTGGACTCACCATGGTGTCCTGGAAAGAATTGCGATAGAGGACTTTATATTATAAACCTTGTTTGCTCCTTTCCTTTTAGGTTGATGAACTGTGACCTATGATATTATCCCATTCATCTATTCATTTGGATTTAATGTGATTTATATAAATTTATTCACATTTACTCATTATCAACATTTGTGAAGGTAGTAGACAGGGGTTGTGGCGCAGCTTTTGAAATCCTTTTTTTTTCCAGCCTATTTGAGTGTGTGTATCCCACTTAGAGCTGCGGCCTTTATTTTAGATTATTTGGTGTTTGTTTTCACCTGAGCCCAGTTTATTTCCAATTCCATACAAAAAGAAAATAGCAGAGGCCCGGCAAGAAGAACCAAAGAGTGGGACAAGACTTCCAAAGAGTGGGACAAGACCCCGAAGTCGGGATAAGACCCCCGGATAGCACGCGAAGAAGAAAGCCGGGCTCCTCCGCTAGTAAAAGAGCTAGAAAAAGAGCAGAAGATAGCGGAGGAGTCTGGCGAGAAGACCCCATCAAGACGGAAGAAGACCACCGGAGCTGTCTAATAAATTATTTTAAAAACTTGTGTTGTGTTTTTTTATTTACACTTTTTTCACCAGGTGAATGGGTAGGGGTACATCGTACCCCATACTCATTCACATAGGGTGGGGGGCCAGTATCCGGGGGCCCCCTTATTAAAGGGGGTTCCCGGATTCCGTTAAGCCCCCTGCCTGCAGACAACCAACGGCCAGGGTTGTCGGGAAGAGGCCCTTGTCCTCATCAACATGGGGACAAGGTGCTTTGGGGTGGGGAGGTACAGGGCCCCCTTTCCCCAAAGCACCCTCCCATGTTGAGGGCATGAGTCCTGGTATGGCTCAGGGGGGCGCTCGCTCGGATAAGGGTCTGCCATGGACTTTGGGGGGCTTCCCCTTTAAATCCATACCAGGTGACGGGGCTAGCAAGGTGTCAATCTCACCGATGGAGGCGGCGACATTCACTTCCTTCGCTAGTCCCGGCTACCTGGAGCCACGTTCAAAATGAATGGACTTTACTCCGTGTGTGGGCAAGTCCGTTCATTTCAAAAGTCCGGCGGACTCCCGCCATAGTCCGGCGGATTGTCCGCCAGACCTAGTCTGCTGGAAAAGTCCGGTCGTGTATGGGCAGGTCTGCTCGTTCGGAAAGTCCAGCGGATCTCCGCTGCAAAGTCCGGTGGGTTGTCTGCTGGACTAAGTCCGCCGGATAGTCCGATCGTGTGTACGCAGCATAAGTGTAATCATACATTAGGTGACTGTCTATATAATCAAAATAAAAAAGTGCATAAAAAAAGATTATTACAAATCATATATCATGTGCAAAACAGTCAAAAAATGTACCTAATAATAAAAAAAAGCAAGATTAAAATAATATATATGTGTGGACCTTAAATGTATACATATGTAAATAAATAATATAGTGACTAATTAATTATATAAATATATATATATAGCTGTACGACAGAATAAGCTGTCAATCCGTAAAAATGACATCATTACAATATCATTAAGTGAATCACATGTATGCTAATATATAATGACACGAGTCAGTGAAATAGACCTATGAAGAAATATGTAAAAAAGTGTGTATAAATTGAGCAAATAGAGACAAGCAAGCGAACTTGAATATTACCGCCTACTCATGGGGGACAGAATAACAAACACCTGCCTGATGCTCTAACAATATAAACTAAATTGCAATGCTCCCAGGTCCTATCCCTATCTTACAATAAGGTACGGCTGAAGCCAATTATTGAGGTTGACTAAGCAACAGGGAGTGGAAATCGCAAGATCTAGTCAGTGGGTATCCAAATGTGTGTGTAATAATAAACCTTAAAAATCATTGTTTAAGGTTTATTTTTGGCTCCAAACCAGGGACAGTCCCTCAAAATCAGGGACAGTTGGGAGCAATGCCATTTTTGCTGGGGGGTATTTTGTTGAGGGGGACTATATTGTTGCTGGCTGCAGGAGATCTATTTTACTGCCAGACACACAGCAACATTCAGTCTCTCTGGTTGAATGAACGGTCTAGAGGGTTGCCTTTTTTTTAAATATTTATTGCTGAATAAACTTTGATAGGGCATAGGGAACTGTGGGATACCCCATGGACACTGAACTGTTATCAGAGGACACTCTTCACTTTGTCCCTGCTTCTCAGACTAGTCCCTTTAGTAGAAACCAAGAGGATGAGCAGCACTAACACACCGTAACAATGCCCAGGCCAGGAACACATTAGCACTGATGCACAAAAAAATAGCAGCAGCCACAGTCACCAGGATTCTACACTCAGGTCTGTACTCACATGTCTCTGGATACTTGGATGCCACCTTCCAATATTGGACATTTCTCCAGTGAACTGAAATGGGATAGCAGTGAGCAGAATTTAAACACAATAAAACACACTAAAACCTTTGATTGGAAAAATATTTGGCCGCGGCCTCTATTATTGGCTTTAAAAACACGTTTTTAGAACACGTAAAACAGCTCAGCCACTACGGCTCAAGCTGTATAATCACATAAAGGGGAATCTACCCACTTTCAACATATAACTTTAACACCTTTAAATAATTTATTTTACTTTGTTTAACCACTTTCAGACCGGACCATTTTGCTGGTAAATGACCAGAGGTCTTTTTACAATTTGGCACTGCGCTGCTTTAACTGGTAATTGCGCGGTCATGCAATGTTGTACCCAAACAAAATTTGCGTCCTTTTCTTCCCACAAATAGAGCTTTCTTTTGATGGTATTTGATTGCCTCTGCAATTTTTATTTTTTGCGATATAAACGTAAAAAGACCGCAAATTTTGAAAAAAAATGATATTTTCTACTTTTTGTTATTAGAAAAATCCAATAAACTCAATTTTAGTCATACATTTAGGCCAAAATGTATTCAGCCACATGTCTTTGGTAAAAAAAAAGTCAATAATTGTATATTTATTGGTTTGCGCAAAAGTTGTCACATCTACAAACTAAGGTACGTTTTCTGGAATTTACGCAGCTTTTAGTTTACGACTGCCTATCTCATTTCTTGAGGTGCTAAAATGGCAGGGCAGTACAAAACCCCCCCAAATGACCCCATTTTGGAAAGTAGACCCCCTAAGGAAATTGATAAGTGGCATGTTGAGCCCATTGAATATTTTATTTTTTTGCCTCAAGCGATTGAATAATGACAAAAAAAAATTTTTTATTTTTTTTTTACACAAAGTTGTCACTAAATGATATATTGCTCACGCATGCTATGGGCATATGTGAAATGACACCCCAAAATAAATTTTGCTGCTTCTCCTGAGTACGGGGATACCACATATGTGGGACTTTTTGGGAGCCTAGCCGCGTACGGGGCCCCGAAAACCAAGCACCGCCTTCAGGCTTTCTAAGGGCGTAAATTTTTGATTTCACTTCTCACTACCTATTACAGTTTTGAAGGCCATAAAATGCCAAGATGGCACAAAACCCCCACAAATGACCCCATTTTAGAAAGTAGACACCCCAAGCTATTTGCTGAGAGGCATGTTGAGTCCATGGAATATTTTATATTTTGCCACAAGTTGCGGAAAAATTACAAACTTTAATTTTTTTTATTTTTTTTTCAAAAAGTTGTCACTAAATGATATATTGCTCACACATGCTATGGGCATATGTGAAATGACACCCCAAAATAAATTCTGCTGCTTCTCCTGAGTACGGGGATACCACATGTGTGGGATTTTTTGGGAGCCTAGCCGCGTACGGGGCCCCGAAAACCAAGAACCGCCTTCAGGTTTTCTAAGGGCGTAAATATTTGACTTCACTCCTCACTACCTATTACAGTTTTGAAGGCCATAAAATGCCAAGATGGCACAAAACCCCCACAAATGACCCCATTTTAGAAAGTAGACACCCCAAGCTATTTGCTGAGAGGCATGTTGAGTCCATGGAATATTTTATATTTTGCCACAAGTTGCGGGAAAATTACAAACTTTTTTTTTTTTTTCACAAAGTTGTCACTAAATGATATATTGCTCACGCATGCCATGGGCATATGTGAAATGACACCCCAAAATAAATTCTGCTGCTTCTCCTGAGTACGGGGATACCACATATGTGGGACTTTTTGGGAGCCTAGCCGCGTACGGGGCCCCGAAAACCAAGCACCGCCTTCAGGCTTTCTAAGGGCGTAAATTTTTGATTTCACTTCTCACTACCTATTACAGTTTTGAAGGCCATAAAATGCCAAGATGGCACAAAACCCCCACAAATGACCCCATTTTAGAAAGTAGACACCCCAAGCTATTTGCTGAGAGGCATGTTGAGTCCATGGAATATTTTATATTTTGCCACAAGTTGCGGAAAAATTACAAACTTTAATTTTTTTTTATTTTTTTTTTAAAAAAGTTGTCACTAAATGATATATTGCTCACACATGCTATGGGCATATGTGAAATGACACCCCAAAATAAATTCTGCTGCTTCTCCTGAGTACGGGGATACCACATGTGTGGGATTTTTTGGGAGCCTAGCCGCGTACGGGGCCCCGAAAACCAAGAACCGCCTTCAGGTTTTCTAAGGGACGTAAATATTTGACTTCACTCCTCACTACCTATTACAGTTTTGAAGGCCATAAAATGCCAAGATGGCACAAAACCCCCACAAATGACCCCATTTTAGAAAGTAGACACCCCAAGCTATTTGCTGAGAGGCATGTTGAGTCCATGGAATATTTTATATTTTGCCACAAGTTGCGGGAAAATTACAAACTTTTTTTTTTTTTTTTTTTTTTAACAAAGTTGTCACTAAATGATATATTGCTCACGCATGCCATGGGCATATGTGAAATGACACCCCAAAATAAATTCTGCTGCTTCTCCTGAGTACGGGGATACCACATATGTGGGACTTTTTGGGAGCCTAGCCGCGTACGGGGCCCCGAAAACCAAGCACCGCCTTCAGGCTTTCTAAGGGCGTTACAGTTTTGAAGGCCATAAAATGCCAAGATGGCACAAACCCCCCAAAATGACCCCATTTTGGAAAGTAGACACCCCTAAATTTAGGGGTACACTAGTGAGACTAGGTAATAAATGGCGGGTGCCCTGAAACTATAAAAAAATAACTAACCAACCAGCGTCACCTGTAACAGTTATATGGTGATCACTGGTGAAAGGGTTAACTAGGGGGCAATCAGGGGGCTTTATGCGGTAGTATATGGGGGTCCCTGGCGCTATAAAAAGCTGCGGCGAACCTAAATACCTACCTGCCTAACTAGCGTCACCTGTGACACTAATACAGCGATCAGAAAAATGATCGCTTATTAGGCTGGGTTCACACTGGAGTGATGCGGGAACGCCACGAATCCGCGGCGGGTTCCCGCATCGCATGCCTCCCGGCGGCAGTTCACACTGCCCTATGCGAACTGCTGGGAGGGTCAGTGAAATGTTAATGACACACCCAGATCAGTTCGCATATCGCAGTGCGATCTGCAAACTCGGATCGCATGGTGTGAACACCCATGCGATCCGATTCTGCTGCGGACCAAAAAAAGGGTCCCGTGCGAGTTTGCGGCGGGTGCGACACGAATTCAGCCATACTATCTGTATGGCTGAACTCGAATCGCACAGAGATCGGATGTGATTTGCACTGCAGTGCGGTGCGAATCACATCCGTTCTCATAAACCGCTGCAATGTGAACCCAGCCTTAGTGACACTGGCGACGGGGGGTGATCACGGGATTAAACCTTTATTGGGGGGGTTAGGGGGGTACCTTAGAACTAAAGGGGGCTAACCCTAACTGCCCTAACAGTTATTACAGTCACAAATGACACCCGCTGGGTGATCAGGGGGTTAAACCTTTATTAGGTAATAAATGGCGGGTGCCCTGAAACTATAAAAAAATAACTAACCAACCAGCGTCACCTGTAACAGTTATATGGTGATCACTGGTGAAAGGGTTAACTAGGGGGCAATCAGGGGGCTTTATGCGGTAATATATGGGGGTCCCTGGCGCTATAAAAAGCTGCGGCGAACCTAAATACCTACCTGCCTAACTAGCGTCACCTGTGACACTAATACAGCGATCAGAAAAACGATCGCTTATTAGGCTGGGTTCACACTGGAGTGATGCGGGAACGCCACGAATCCGCCGCGGCTTCCCGCATCGCATGCCTCCCGGCGGCAGTTCACACTGCCCTATGCGAACTGCTGGGAGTGTCAGTGAAATGTTAATGACACCCCCAGATCAGTTTGCATATCGCAGTGCGATCTGCAAACTCGGATCGCATGGTGTGAACACCCATGCGATCCGATTCTGCTGCGGACCAAAAAAAGGGTCCCGTGCGAATTTGCGGCGGGTGCGGCGGGTGCGGCGGGTGCGGCGAATGGCTGAACTCGAATCGCACAGAGATCGGATGTGATTTGCACTGCAGTGCGGTGCGAATCACATTCGTTCTCATAAACCGCTGCAATGTGAACCCAGCCTTAGTGACACTGGCGACGGGGGGTAATCACGGGGTTAAACCTTTATTGGGGGGGTTAGGGGGGTACATTAGAACTAAAGGGGGCTAACCCTAACTGCCCTAACAGTTATTACAGTCACAAATGACACCAATGCAAAAAAATAAAAAATAAAAAATAAATGACATTGGTGTCACTGTGACTGGGGGGCAGGGGTAATTGGGGGGGTGATCGGGGGGGTGTGAGTGTGCCTGGCATGTTCTACTGTGTAGTGTCGTGTTGGTGCAACTCACCGATCCTCTCTCCTCGGTGTCGGAACGAAAAATACCGACACGGAGGAGAGATTATAACACTTCCTCTCCTGTGTTTACATTACAGGAGAGGAAGTGATGTCACGGAGCATTTTCATTCGTCGGGAGCGATCGCGAGGGGGTGGCCATGAATGAATGGCCATCCCCTCGTCCGGGATCGCTCCCGAACGAATACTGACCGCCGCGGGCACCGGGCGGGGGCCCAAACGGGCCCCCGACCCGCGGGAAGGCAGGGACGTACATGTACGCCAATATGCCTGCCCGTGCCATTCTGTCGACGTACATCGTCGTGCGCCGGTTGGGAAGTGGTTAAAATAAACTGTCTCCCTTTGAAAGGTGACACTAGCCTCATAATAAAGTTCTTTGTCGCGACTTAGGAAGGGTGGAAGGGAACACCACAGCTGTTGTTACTAAGGCGAATGAACCTCTGGGGCTCGGAACCCCCTTTTTACTTGAAATTCCACACAGAAAACCCCTTAAACTGCCCAGATACAGTGGTCACCCGACCTTCTCTGCTGATTTTTTCCTTAGGCAACCTGAACCCCATATTTACTGTATCTATGGTGATACCCAAGAAACCAATGTAAAAACTGTATTTTCCTGTGCTAAAAGGAACCCCAAACGTCTCGCAAACTGAAAACAAATGTCAATCCCTACAGCTATTTGAAAGAGGAGGACCTAGGAAAAGAAAATCCCCCAAGTAATGGATCAGGGAATGCACTTCCACCACCTGTGAAACTACCCATTCTAAGAAAGAGGCAAAGGATTCAAAATAAAAACAAGATAAAGAACAGCCCACTGGCAGGCATTTGTCAAAATAGGCAGCAGCCTGAAAGCAGCCTTCACATCTGTCCTAGTCAACAAAGCTCCTGGACCTAATTCCTTCAAAATGCCCAAAATTCCTCACAGGAAGCATACGAAACAGACGAAATCTGAGAGCGTCGGCGGTAGTGGCGCAGAGTTTTTTGGCTTGGCGGTGGGGTTGTGTGGCAGGGGTAAGCTCACTTGCTGGTTGCTGCCTGGCTTACCAGTGCCCATCAATGCTGACCACCAAACTCACCTGCCTGACACACTGACCTACCTACCTGACATACATACACTGACCTACCTGACATACATACACTGACCTACCTGACACACACTGACCTACCTGACATACACTGACCTACCTGACACACACTGGCCTACCTACCTGACATACACTATCCTACTGGACATACACTGACCTACCTGACATGCATACACTGATGTTAGTGAAATACACTGACCTACCTGACCAGGAGACAGACTTCATGTGTCCTGCAGCAGCAGCTCAGCCATGATGTGCGGAGTGTGCTGTGCCCATCATCACAGCAGTCAGCCAGAGGAGGAGAGCCGCCCACCCGAGCGCCGAGCAGGGATCTCACAGTGATGGTGATCTCACAGCATGGCGGCCACATTGTAATTCCCGTCTTCTGGAGCCTACAGAGCCTATGATGGACGTCACATGTTCCACGGTCCCACCATTGGACCAGTGGGACATCCATCATAGGTGCTGCAGGTTCCAGAACACGGGACCTACTCAGCGGTGCTCGGGATCAGATCAGTCTCTGCTCGGTGGTGCTCTGGGCTACTAATACAGTTGTGCATGCCTGAGACCCCCCTCTCGATGCCACTGGCCTTTGGGGAAGAAAACAATTCAGCCACAGGCCAATATCCTTAGTTCCCCATTGTAATGACCGGTGTACCACCAAGTGTACCCCCAAATCTCCTTGATGCCAGTGGACAAATGAAAACCTAGAGGAGACAAGATGCATGGCAACGCTTCCTTTCTACATGTTTCAGGAACATTAGTGTTTTGTAAAGGAATAATATCAGCTGTAGAAGAAAGCTGTGATTTAGCCAAGGAAAAAAACCTGAGAGTTAGCATTACCGCCTCTAGATGGTGCCCAAATCGTGGCCACAGTTTCTTCACTAGCAGATGAGATTGCAGGCAAAGGAGCAGTATTGTTCTAAACTGGAGCAGGTAAATTATCCTCTGAAATCTCTCTAACTGCATTCAATTCCCTAACAGTTCTGACTAGACCTGAGGAGAATAATTTAATTAAATGCGGAGCAAACTCACCAGTGTCAGGTACAGCAGCAGCATCACCTACCTGTTGGTCCCTTGAAGTGCAGACCACCAGGATAGGATTTCTTTAGGGTTGTTCTCCGACCTCCAAAGTGTCTTGACACCCTGGCCAGTATCCTCTCTCTTCCAGAGCCCCTTGTGACCCAGACAGCACTATTCTCGCTGGGCTCCTTCTTCTTGCATTGCACTCCCCCACCCTGCTTCCAGTCGTGCTACCCTTGCGCCGAGGGGGACCCCCTGCGCTATGGGAAGAGACAGTGCGGGGCAGTTAGGGGGAGTAATGCTGGCTCCTGTAGCACCGCCTCTTTGCTGGCCCCCTGGCCGGAATGGAAGTGACACGTTAAGCAGACCGCCGGGCTCCAGACCTCTCCTTCCAAAGCCTCGGCTGCTCTGATGGTGCTCTTGGGTGTAGCAGCAACAGCGGTGGCTTTGGCGGCGGTAGCAATATCTGTGGTGGCTGTTGCGGTGGAGGTAGACCTGTCAACGATGGTTCTGGGAACTTTGGCTGTGAATTGACCCACAGATTGAGGTAGGTCGAGGCAGTCCGGGATTTACAGTTACCTCACAGGGCCTTGGAACAGAGGGTGAAGAATGTTTTATTTAACTGCGCCATAAAGATCAGTGCCATTTTGGAGAGACTTTCACTGAGGTGCGTAAGCATGGGAGGAGCCTGTACCAAAAGCCCGCAAAACTACACAGGAGCCAGTGCCCAGTGGGAGGAGTCTAGGCTCATCTTTTCCCCACACGAGGCACCATGTGAGTGTGTATTGCGGAAGGAAGGAGTGAGTTTGTTTTCTCGGAGTCTGGAGAAAAGTTTGAGAATGCACCGATCTTGCACGCGCAGCTAGCGCCTGGACCCAGGATGCCTACAGTAAAGTGTCCAGCGAACGTGCAGATGCCCGGGATGGTAATTACGGATACGGGCATTCGGTTGCTACCGCAGGGGCAGTTCGTCCTGTGCAACATAGGGGAAGTTGAGGCCCTCGGGATGTTGTGCAGGAAGTGTGATGGGTTGGTCGCCAACCCCTGGCCATTTTCAAGATGTCAGAGGTGTGGGGACTATGTGTTCCAGGTTGAGCAGCCCACTATGCCACCCCGGGCCTTTCGATATGATTGGGCCATGGGTGTTTCCACGGAGGAGTCTGTCGGATATGCCCCAGTGTCGTCTTTCGGGGCTCAGACTACTAAGAGGGACCCTGCCCCTTCCGAAGCCCTGGAAACCCTCGTGGAAGTTGCGGATGTGCCCCAGCGGAAGAAGGCTGCCACTACAGCTTGGGCCGTTCAGGCGGAGAAGCAAAGCAGAAAACCCCATCACCGCAGAGGCAGGCCTGCCTCCTGCACCCCGAGGCCAGGGAAAGTGTTTAAATGTAAGCCGTGGGGTGCTGCAAGTGCTGTCATGGAGAATAATCTGCCCGCAGGAGACTCCTCGCCTGACTCGCCAGTGGAGACCGGCTCCGACAAGGGGGATGACTGGTACTTCGAAACGAAGCTACCGTGAGTAAAGGTTTTAGACTTTTAAATCTTTTGTGCTAAGTTGAACTGTTGCCGGCGCATGGACACTGCCCGGGGATGACGGGGTTGTTAGGCCCCTGAGACTTTTTATAAGCGGGAGGCAACAGAGTATGGACTTGATCTCTCCTGTGTTGGGTGAAGTCATGGACATTGCAAAAGAAGTGAAGTAAGGAAAATGTTCGGGACTGTCTTAATATCTCAGAGTCACAGCGGGAGATGCCTTTATATGGGAAACGCCGAACGGATTTCAGGACTGTTGCTGCACTGGAGCTATGGTCGGCACATCTATTGTGACAAAGTTATAATATGTAGACCGGATAAAGAGAGTGCCATTTATTTCCTCACCACCATTGATGCTCAAGGGAAAGACCTAACTCTACCTGACCCAAGGTTTTGTTGGTGAACTGTTCCTGGAGTCAAGTCTTTGAAAATCTTGCGGAAAAGAAGAGGAATTTCTTTGTGTCTTCAGTTTTTCCAATGTTTCTGCAAGTTACAAGGACTCTGGGGTAGTTAGGTAGGTAGTTCTACAAGAAGACGCATGTCAAGTTCTTCAGGCTTTTAGCCCTTCGTGCTCTGTTCATTGACAGACTTGTAGTTACAGCGGCTCTGACCAATAGGTGGCGTGAGTTGGCAGGAAGGGAGTAGTAATAGGCAAAGACTTTCTTTTCTCTTACAAGCAGTTTGAACATGTTAGAGAGATATTTCTTGTGTCTATGAAGGAGGAAGTTCCGTTGTATTAACAATGGAATTTCGCACTTCAAGGCGAAATGTATAGTGTACAGTGTTGTCTTTTGAATTGTGATTTCTTTCAGGATGCACCGAGATCGACTGTCAAGTTCACCGGAAGCCGGGTGGGTTTAGTCATCAGCTGGGTGGTATATGTACCGCATTGAGTATGTCATTGTGAAAAATTTCCATGTTTGAATATGTTTCCTTTCTTTTCCTTCCCCAACACCCAAGAAAATGATATTTTTTTTGATAGGATTTTTACCCTAGTTGTTACCTAGACGATGGGGACATTGTCTAAATAACTGGGGGGATGTGTAGCGGATGACATTTTGGACAAAATGTCATTCATGTGTAAATTTAGTTTTTGCCGCAGAATAATAGGGGTTCTGGGGGTTAATTATGTAGGTTAACCTTGACATCAGTTTGGCTGGGCTGTGTTAGAAGTTCTGCTTGGTCATGTGTACAGTGAAGTGCACATGACAAACCAGAACCAGGCCTGGTTGGACGTTTTGGGTATTAGCCTTCTCGGAACCAATCAGTGGGTGTGCCGGGCCCTGCTGAGGAGCCTGGGAAGGGGTACTTAAGATGTGGAGGTCACATGTTCAAGAGAGGAGTTTGTGAGGCCCGTGTAGTCTGTTCTGGTTCCAGGACCAGGGTAGCCCCTGCAAAGGGTCCCGGTCACGGTGTGTTCGACAACCCGCAGCATGCTTCTGTTGGTTACCCCCAATAGACCTGTCTGGTCTGGGGTCGGGATCCGTCTGTTCCCAAGTCTCGGAACCGGCTGGTCCGAGGCGCAGTAACTGAGGGAGTATTCAAGGTGTCTGGGTGTGCTCTCGGTTTGGAGGGGCACCACAGCTCGTGAAAGTGACCGGGGGAGGACTCTTCGGAGGAGGGCCGACAACTGGCATCCTGTGAAGTGCCTGGTTACTGAGTTGGGAAGGACATTGACGAATCTACACTTTTTCCAGTTGCATCAAGGAGACTGAGAACGTTCCAGGTACTGAAGAAAATGGTTCCTGTTCACTTTTAGTTATAACTTGTTCAAGTTCAGAGGATTTGACAAGTTCTGAAACAATGTGCTGATTGCCATGGTCTCTGGCTAGAGATCTGTTCAGCCGTGAAGTGCCCAGCTGCAAGTGGCTACTCTCTGGGTGGTATTAGAGACTTTGTTATGTCTGCAGTTCAAGGTGCCTGAGCTCTTCACCCTTGCCCTCTGTTCCTATATGAGACTGTGTTATTGGATGTTACCCCTGCAAAATAAAACCTTTCAAAAGGACTTTATTGGTGTCAGCGTCCAAGTTGTTGGGTATCATCCCTGGGAACCCCTAGACGTGGAAGAACAAGCCAAGCAGAGGTAACCAGTAAGCCCAATAAGTCAAGGCTGCCCTACAAAGGGTTATGGCCGCTACATATGATTAGTTCCTGAGATTCTCAGCAAGCAGGGCTCCCGGCTTTAACATAGTTGGGACATACTGTAGTTAGTCAGGTGGAAAAAAGACACAAGTCCATCAAGTTCAACCATAAACCTCGATGAACATAGGCAGAATTTCAGCTGGGCTGCCTAGAAGGGCAGTAGCCTTTCAGGCTGGGAACTTCTCCCCCTGAACAAGACTGCTCTAGACCCCAGACCAGGGCTCGAGTCCTGCAGGAACGCATGGGAACGTCATTCCTGTACTTTTTTCTACAGCAGGAACGACATTCCCTTTGCACTGTGGCTGCAGGGGGCCGACCCTGCCCTCCCTCCTCCTCTTGTGTAAAACATGATGTCCCTGTCAGTGGCGGAGTGTAGCGTGTGTAGTACTGCAGCAAGGGTTAATAGATCATTGGGCACTCGCAGAGCTCATGCTGTTCACCACTAGATTGTTGGGCTCAGGCTGACTGGCGTGGTTCTACACTGCCAGGCAGCAATAAACACAGCAGAAGTGCCACCCGTAGTCCCGCCCACCCTGTCAGGCAGCACTGAGCACACTGGGAGCGGCGCCCGTAGTCCTGCCCACTACTCTCTAGCAGTGGACGGGACTACGGGTGTCGCACCCATGGTGTTCAATGCTGCCTAGTGGTATAGAACCGTGTCAGTCAGTCCGAGCCTGACAATCTGGCAGTGAACAGCGTGAGCTTGGCGAGTGCCCAATGATCTATCAACCATTGCTGCAGTACTACACACGCTACACTCCGCCACTGAGAAGGACAGCATGTGTTTAAATTTTTGCTAATTCCCATTGGCTTGCAGTGCGTCCCACCTTGGGCTTGGGGGAATCTGCAATGATGGGCACGGCGAGGATGCATTGATGGGCACAGTAAGGCTGCAATGATAGGCACGGTGAGGCTGCATTGATGGGCACAGTAAGGCTGCATTGATGGGCACAATAAGGCTGCAATGATGGGCACAGGTGAGGCTGCATTGATGGGCACAGGTGAGGCTGAATTGATGGGCATGGTAAGGCTGCATTGATGGGCACAGTGAGGCTGCAATGATGGGCACAGTGAGGCTGCAATGATGGGCACAGTAAGGCTGCAAGGATGGGTACAGTGTGTTTGCATTGAACCATTATCACACTTTGTGTTTTTTTGTTGGTATAGCATGCAGGTTAAATTATTTGTTGTTAGTTCTGTTCTATATTTATTTTTTTGATGCATGTGAATTTTGGTGGTGTCCTCGTAAGCTGTCACAAAATTTGCACATTATTTGTTAAAAAAGGAGTGCGTATATTACACACACCTCTTTATTTTTGAAGTTGGGTGTGGAATCTTAGGTGAGTTCCCACACTTTTTTTCCCAGGACTTGACCCCTGCCTCAGACTATTCATGTGCTCTGCAGCCACCTTTATCTACTTTCATCATTTCTCATTATCTGCATTTTCTTCATGCCCCACCTTGTATCAATGTTATGAAAAACAAGCACTACGTGAATGATAGGTTACTAAGTTGATTTGTCGTAGAAATATCTGTTTATCAGTTTGGAATAGGTTCCAGTCACCCACGCACAAGGAAACACCTCTACAGACACAACAGCAGTGCTAATACCAGTGCTGAGCTGTAGTCATGTGATCTCATCATATGATTCCCTCACCGTGAGCTCTTGCACATACACAACAGAAACCATTTTTCAGTTGTACAAAGAAAGTGTCCCTGCCTTCCTTTAGATGTGTCTGTATCTTGCCTCGTCTTTAGACTTTGATTACATGCGTGTACATTTCTATCTGTCAGACGCATATGATGTATTGTGTCTGGGCAAAAATCTTGTTTTGTTTGGGGTAAAGTATGGAGGAGTAAAACTTCCTGTCAGGGTTTTATTACTTTAAAAGGATATATACCGTGTTTCCCCAAAAATAAAACCGGGTCTTATATTAATTTTGACTACAACAAATGCATTAGGGCTTATTTTCAGGGGATGTCTTATTTGTCCCCTGTTTTCTCTCCCCCTTTCCCTCCCTGTCAGCTCGGGTGTCAGCATCTCTGTGTAGCACTAACCCCCAAAGGAGCTTCTGGTTTTATTTGGGCTTACCGTTACCTCACCTGCTCGCTTCTCCGTCACAAGGGTCCCGTTGGAAAGTAGCCCAAATTATGATTAATCCGACACTTTTTTTAACATTTATTCAGGATAAGCACAAAAGTCCTTCAATAGAGGGTCAAAGGATAAAGGGGGAGTTCAGGCACCTGGTTATTGCAGGTTAAAGGTATTGGTCAGATCCAGAGGACAAACAGCTCCACAGACTGGATCCAGCAACCACCGGATAGGCCCCTCTCACTTGATCTAGAAGCCGATGAGATGCTCAACAAAGTCTCTGCCACAGATTTGTCAATTGAACTAAGAAATCTTGAGAGAGAGTTTTAAGAACTACCATACAGTACCGGTTTCTTTCAGCTGACCCGGCAATACTGTATGGGTATTGATCCGGGTTCCGTCCTCCAAATGAGTTTCCAGGCTCCTCCAGAGACACCAGCCTTGCGCTCGGTCCTCTACTAGAAAAGTCCTCCCCTGGATCCTCCCTTGGCCTCTCCCCACAGGCGACACAGCAGAGGACCACCCCTGGATCAGTAGGCCCCAAGATTTTTCTGGGCCTACCCTCTCAGTTGCAGAGCCTTGGGCCAGCCGGCCCCGAGGCGCAGGACCATGCAACACAGACCCCAGGCCAGGAGGGCCATGAGGTCGGGATAGCGGACTCCGAAAAACGAACCACCAAAAAATGGCGTCGGTACCTTAAATCCCCTCTGCCAGAATGCACAGCAGGGAAACCACTCCCACTGAACTATTTCCGAGCAAGAGGTGGTATTCAATACATCCAGCCTGCTGCATTTCCACACTTGCCGGCGGTGACAGCGACACCTACGGTAAAGTGGGAACCAATGCAACCTAGCTGGACTGGCACAGAAACCAGAACTTTTAGGAAAAAATTTGCCTGAGCCAACTGCAGCTTCAGACAACTAAATTTGAAAAATAATAGCATTTGTCCATTAGGAGCAGGGCGCTACATCTGTAATCCCCAAAATAAACTTTAGGAAAAGTCCTTGTAAAATCATGTAATCTGCTCTGTAAATGGATTATATAATGTCCAGCGTTTGTCTTTATGTAATTGTAGAAAATACCTTATTTACAGCGCCGCTGTAAATCTCTCACATGACCTGCCAGAGCTCTTCTTCCCTGCTCCGAGCATGGCTGAGGGAGATGCCAGATCCCCATTGACGTCAGCCGGGAGGAGAGCTCCAGCGGGTCACAGGAGTGCCAAGTGGTGCTGTAAATAAGGTATTTTCTACAATATTGTTACATAAAGACACACACTGGACATTATGAAATCCTTTTACAGCGTGGAATACATGATTTTCCAAGGACTGTGACTAAGGCTTATTTTCGGGGTAGGGCTTATATTGCAGCCATCCTAGAAAATTGAGATAGGTCTTATTTTGTATTATTGAAGAGTCTTGGTGTGGGCTAGACCATGCTGCCCATGAAGCCAATTGAGGCAGCTACCTCAAATGGCACAGTGGGTCGTCGTGACACTGAGGTCCCCCATACTGGACACTTCATCCTCAGAGCAGTGCAGTAATGCTGAACCTTTATAAAATCACAGGTTAAGAGCCCTTTCACACCTAGACCCACAGTCACGGTAAAGCACTGCTTGTTTTAGGGGAGCTTTACCGGCGCTTTTATCCCCAAAGAAGGGGTTAACAAGGGGTTAAAAGCCCCCGTGTTGCGGCGCTGCCAAAGCGATTTTCAGACATTTCGGCAGCTCTTAATTTCATTGGGCAGGGCGGTTTGGGAGCATTGTGTGCAGAATTGCTTACAGAACTTTTTTTCCCGTAGGGCAAGCGCACCGCTCCTACTGAAAGCACTCAGGCTTTCACACTGGGCTTGAGAGGCACTTTTACAGGCCTCCTGGCGATGTGCCTCCCCTCCTTGGGCTCCTGATCACTAAAATATCCTATAAGCTCTATTAAGTGAATGCATTAGGGTTTGTTTTATTATAGCTGTTGGACAAGTGCAAAGAAAAAAAAAAAGTTTGTTCATCCTGGGAGGAGCCAGTGATGTCACTTCCGGTGTCTCGTATACCTGGAAGAAGCGGTGAGGAGGCGAGCAGCTCTCAGTATAATATATCACACTGTGATTTTACAAGATGGTATAAATGTGAGTGGGCAATTTTTACATGTTCTAATAAAGAGAAACATATTTTTCAATGATTTTGTACAATGATATTCTTTTATATGCTTTGAGCCATTCCTAAAGAGTGATTTCCACGGTCTGCAACACGGATTGCAGAGGATCCAGGATTCAGTAAATGGCTCCTTTCTAGGATCACTAAAGATCTGTGTACCCAAGGCTTTATCTGACCCGACGGTCTTCCTTTAAGGTGAGCGGTCAGTTCACCTAGAGGTGGTAGGGGTGGTTATTAAATCACTTAGCACAGACTATTATATGGCACAGATTGGAGTGGGTCTGTTGTGCAGATGATATTCCAGACCTTTTTCTAATAGCACTCACTGAGGACTTTATGAACTTTTTCATATACTTGTGTGATTTATGTAGTCAAACACATTTTTAACCACTTGCCGACCAGCCGCCATCATTATACTGCGGCATGCCGGCGCGATCCAGCGAACGATCGTAGCTATACTTCGGCCTTTTTAAGTGGGATAGCAGGCACGGATGTGCTGCCGGAGGTGCGCGCCCGCCCGCTGCACAGTGGGGGTTCCCAATGCTCGTGACTGGCGGTTGCAATGACCTACGGCCACGAGCGATCGTGGGCACAAGGGGCAAAACAGGGACGTGTTTGTGTAAACTAAACACACAAATCCCTGTTCTGTGAGGAGAGGATTGTGAGTTCCTACGAGCTGGGAACCACGATCTCTCATCTCCTATAGTCAGTCCCCTCCCCCTTCAGTTAGAACACACACTAGAGAGCACAGTTGACCCCTTGATCGCCCCCTAGTGTTAACCCCTTTCCTGCCAGTGACATTTATATAGTAATCAGTGCATTTTTAGAGCACTGATCCCTATATAATTGACTTTTAAAATAGTGACACTTACCTGTCCAGCGCGCCCGCGATGTCGGCACCCGAAGCCGATCTCTAGGTCGCCTGTCGGGTCCTGCCGCCGCCATCTTCGGTATGGGAATCAGGAAATGGAGCCTTTCGGCTTCATTTCCCGGTTCCCTACTGCGCATGCGCGAATCGCGCTGCGCAATAAGGACGCTCCCCGCTGCCTCTGGGATCTGTGTGTTTCCCAGCAGGCAGCGGGGCACTTGCGGAAAGGGGCGTAAGTTACGCCCCTTTCCGCAGAGAGCTATCCCGGAAGTGGGTGCAGTTACCTGGATTATCCAGGTAACTGCACCCTCCTCCCCCCTGAAAGGTGCCGATTGTGGCACCGGAGGGGGGGAGGGTTCCGATGAGCGGAAGGTCCACTTTAGGGTGGACCTCCGCTTTAAAGCACCACAGTGTCGTATTGCAAAAAATGGCCTGGTCATTGAGCAGCCAATTCTTCCAGGGCAGAAGTGGTTAAACTCCGTACCAATGCACATGCAAGAAGAATGAATGTATTTTAATACGTCTATATTATACCATTGAGCTGTTTTCGTATGTGTTTTACACAAAACACACTACTCTGCATTTTTTGGCATGTGAACACACCAAAACCCACACATACACACTGCAAACACATGTAAATACAACTCAGTAACAAAAAAAATGAAAAAAGAGCACTGCAAACGCACAAAAACATATAAATACATGAAAAAGTACACGTGGAATGGCACACCGAATGCAGGTTAGGGTTGCCACGTGTCTGGCATTCACCCGGACAGTTCGGGTTTTGAATCATGTGTCCGGGTTTCAGTCCACCTGAAACCCGGACACATTATTCAGCAAGGAATGTAGCTCAGAACAGTGCCCGATAGGAGGGTGAGGGGGCACTATGCACACCACATTACTAGTCTCATTGGAGCGCCCAAATGTGCCCCAGGTCTTTTACAATCATATAGAGTATGCTAAAAAAAAAAAAAAGCTGTGCGCCGCTAAAGCGTTTGGGTTTGGCTTGAAGAAAAAGTGCTAACTCTAACGCAGGGATTGCGCTGTAAAGGACAGCTAAGTTGCAATACAAATTTTTTGTTCTCCATATTAGATAAGCTTTGCATTCATAGACAATATCAATTAAATGAAGTCAATGAATCTATAAATTATTAGGTTTACTACAATCTTTATTTTAGTTTTTTATTACAGTCCGTTAATAGCACACAAAACATACGTATATAGAGTGCTACTCAGCAGCCCCCTAATGGCCATCAGCAGCAAGTACAGCACGTCTAAAGGGATGCCTGATGTGTGCGCTTTTGCTGGCAGTGTGGAGCCGACCAATGAGAGCGCTTGTAGTCGTTCCAGGGCAGGAAGTGGCTGGCAGAGCGGGGAGTGCTGTGATCGGGCGGAGTGTATGTGTGCAGTCATATGACTAGAGACAGAGATGGAGTGTTGCTGGAGATAGTTGGTGGTGGCGGCTGGCGTTATGTGTCCAATGCTGACACTTTAATGTCACTTTGTAGCTGGGACTTTCCAGCAATATGCCGCCCACACTTTTTCAGAAGCTTTTCAGCAAGAGGAACGGGCAGCTGTCCCCAAGCAGAGACCACAGAGAGGACTATGCCTTCAGGTACCTCCATTATTTCTATTATTACTGCTGGGGGGAGGGATAACCTGGAACTGTCATCATATGATATGACAAAACCTGCAACCTCTAAAAGGATATGTTATCTAGGAGCAGCTCTGCCTTGTATCTTCTCATCGTGGTGACCATACACACTTCAATACCTGATCGATTAATTTTCACAGCAATATCTATAATCAATCTATAGTCAGAATAATCAATTGGGGGATGTGATTGATAGCTGCAAGATAAGATTGTAAGTTATCAATCATACCAAGTGATCGAAACGTTATCAAATTTATCTCAGAGTTGCAGAATGATGCAAAACCGTTGATTATTCTCTGCCTTGGGCAATTGATTCTGTTCTAAATAGATTGGATGGGATGCTATGGCTAATCAATTGGTTTCTAATTAGATTGTTTTGATTAATCGGGTAATAAAATTGAAGTGTGTATGGCCACCAGAAGATGTCCTGGTGATGTTCTTCATACATTTAACCTGACCTAGCAGCTTGTCTGCTCCTGAATTGTATTTTCTGTGTGATCATTGGATGTGTTGATAGTGTGCACACCGCACTTCTGCTGCCCTTTGGGTAGCTATAGGCAAGCCATTGTCCACCAGGGTTCCATGTAACCCTAAGGTTCTTCCAGTGATTGCTGGGGGTTCCTTGAGTTGTGGCTGATTGACTTCCTATATCAGTGATGGGGAACCTTGGCACTCCAGATGTTTTGGAACTACATTTCCCATGATGCTCAACTACACTGTAGAGTGCATGAGCATCCTACAGTGTAGTTGAGCATCATGGGATATGTAGTTCCAAAACATCAGGGGTGCCAAGGTTCTCCATCACTGTCCTATATGAAGGCACCTGAGTAGTTCTAGGGCCAACACCACTTAGCTGAGCTAGTGACATGAGACCAATGGCCAGCGTGAGGGGCGTCATTTTCCTCACTGGCCACCAATGTAAAGGACATTTTTTTTTTTCTCACTGGCCACCAAGGAACTGATTTCAGCGAGGGTTTCCCAAAAGTTGAAAATGATTTCAAGGGTTCCTCTGGGGCAAAAAAGTTGAGAGGGTATTATTGAAAATGGCTGGAATGTCAGCTGCTTTAGTATGGGGGAAGATACAGATGTAACGTATAGGAAATGATCTGAGGCATGCAGTAAATACAAAGTACTAAAGTCCAAATGTTTACACGCATCTTATGTAATATTTTGGAGTTCTCTAGGCAAAAGGCCAACAATATTATGATTAAATGCCAAATATGCATTTTGTTTAGTGGAGATTTTGCTGGTGATCCCTTGGGCTTAAAGTGGAAGTAAACCCATCGATTTAATAGTTTCAAAAAACGGTTACATTCCCGGCATGCTGGAAATGCTAACTGTCACATTGGCTGTGCTCTCAACCAAACTGTCAAACCATCCAATGGCTGGTGTCATAACTGATCACATGTGCAGCATCATGACAGTTGAAGATTAAACAGAGGCCAAGATGGCAGCTTCCTTGTCTGAAAACGATATAAGGGTTTATTTACTTCCACTTTAATTTATACTTGGGTGGGAAAAATAGGCGGTTGAGCCCCACACCTCCCTCTTAAGCTGCAAATTCAGCCAGGCAGGGATGTAAACCTAGTATTAAAGTAGTATCTCCAGAGCCAAAGTCCTCCTTGAATCAAATAAATACTAAAACCGCGCTAAAAACAAATAAAAATGATAAAATTAATGGTGATGAAACCTAATGAAAATGAATGGTGATTGAGGTGGCGCTGAGCGGGTGACCCATAGGGATGTAAACATACCATGGCTGCGATGCTTTGCTCATGGCATGACAAAAATGAACCCCTCTGTCATGATTGGCAGGCTGTACCACTGCCAAGCATGACCTGTTCAAGTGATGAATAGGGCTGAGCTACAGTTGTGAGCCGAACACTAGGCTCGTGGTTCGACCTTGTCCAAAAAAAAGAAAAAAAAAAAAAGACAGGATCGCCTCCTAAATGCCTGCCAGCCATGCCTGCACCAATCTCTGAAAAGCAATCTATTGTGAATTTCTCTTCAAAGACCAACACAGGTGTAAGCAAGCCCTTAAAGTGCATGATAGGGAAAATATGTATTTTCTTTATGTCCAAAGAACCCTACTGATTATTCTAGAATAGAAAGTATCTTTTTGACACACAAGCCAGTTTCCATAGAAACATAAGTACTGAGACCTTGTGAACTTGGCCCTTAGGATGTAATTGATTCCTATTAGGCTTCTTGCTCACAGACCTGATTGTTTACACACAGGATCCTAAGTGTAAAACGCAAGTTCTGTTCCATGAAGATCGTGCGTAAAAGTGTATAAAAAAAGAAAATGTTTCTTCATCCTCTTGAAGGCAGCTCATACCACATTAGTATGAAATGTAAGTTGAGATATACAAATCAATAAAAGAATAAGAAATGTGGCGTAACTTTGCATTTTTGACACCCTGAGCTGCTTTCTTCTCCAAAATAGTTTTCAGTAATAATAATGAAATGAAGCTAGTAGTAACCAGAACAGGGATACAGCTAATACAAATTGTAGTGTTACCTTTGGTGGTCATTGAACAAATGTTCACTTATGTTGATGGTCAGCTGGCTCGTGTCTTCTTATTTATGCTGTCCAAGAATGAGCCCCATTTTTTTTTTCCTATTACTTCCATATGCATCTATTTCTTAAGCAAAACCAATTCCTTCAGGGCTCATTCACCCCTCTTCTGGTGTGGGAAGTGCCAGTTTCTCTGTGCGTTTGCAGGGTGCACGCTGCTCTCATTAGATGTGTGCAGGTGCCATTAATTGTTCATGGCTCCCCAATCGCATCTACCAAATGCCTGCACATTTGGGGCACCAAAATCAGTGGTACAGTGCGATATATTAAAAAAAAAATTTCGTGCATTCCCACGGCTTTGGCAGCCCATTGTAATAAATGGGCTGTAAAAAAACACATCTTGCCGGAAACCTGCAGAAGTCGGAGCGACTTGTGCGATTTGACAGGTCAAATTGCATGACAAGTCGCCCCCTATTGTCGGCAATGGCACTGTTCAAATCAGTCTGATGCCAACATTGCGGCGCCGCATCAATTAGAAAAAGTAGTTGCTTTTGGTGATTTCACGTGCGACTTGCTTAGGCATCTATGCATGAAGCTATACAGATGTCTTCCAAGTTGTACCTGAAGTCGCAGTGACATGCGGCTATGAAATTGTGCGATTGTTGTGTTAAGGGAGGGAATCTGTCAGTGTGTTTGTTTGTTTTTTTTTTTTTTTTTTTTTCAACTCGCCAGTTGAACGAAAAAAAACCTGAACGTGTATACCCAGCTTTAGTTTACACACTTCAGCATGGTTCAGATGAATAGGAATAGACTGGAAATGACTGAAATACAGTGTGGAAATGGTTATATGATTGTACATATTGATCATAGATACAGTTTAAACCTGATAAACGTTCTGACCCTTCGATCTAAACCTAAAAGAAAGGCTGTAGATCTACTTTAACATACATTTTGTCATAAAGTATCAGAATAGGCTATGACTAGTATGTAATATAACAATAAAGCGTGTGTCACTCTGTTGTCAAAGAGAATATTGAGAAACCAACTTCTTACCTGATGATTTCAGTATCGTGTGGAATTTTATATCTATTAATTTGTTGTGACAAGACTTGTCTCACATAATTCAAACAAGTCTGTCCGGTGATTTGCATCCATGTGTTGATTATGTGTCATCCAACTTGTGGGAATTCTTGTATTGCTATCTGGCGTATGAATTTATGTGTATTCAGCATGTTCTATTTTTATCTTCTAAGGTAGCTATGTGCTTGGAATCAAAAGTGGAGAGGTTTATGCATCATTTTTAAGAATCTAGGTACAGTAACAGGAACTCTTATTGTCAAATATATAAAATGGCCAATAAAGATATACAGTAATATGGCAATTTTATCTACTTATTGGATACTTTACTCCAAGCAGTTGTCCAGCCCTGCTGAGTTCCCCATGATGGACAACATGGCTACTAAGTAGGCACAACCTGTTTGCATAGGTTTATTATACAGAATCACAGTATATATAAAATAATATGCAAAGTGGTTGGAGGGAAGCGTCAGAATGGCAAAAGATGTTTTTATTACAAATTATATGAGCAGACTGAAGTTCCTTTTTTAAATACTCTAAAATCCTATAAGTTCTCTTTATTGATAAGGAGGTTAGGCAGATCTTCATTTGTAACTAGATTTGAACACTCTGTCCTAACAAAGGTGAACGTGACACTAAACCCCGGTTTTAAAAAATAAAATTTATATTTTATTTTTATAAAATTCTATATTTTTACTTGCTCTCACCCTTCTCTAAACCTCCAAATTTCTTCCTTATTTTTTAATAGTTTTTTATTTTATATGATTATTATTTTATTATATATAGTCACAGTATTTCACAACAGTGACACCCCTCACGTTTTTTTTATGTCTTTTCATGTGACTTCATGCACTAAGGCAGTGCTGGAAAATAATGGTGGCCATACAATGTAGAGAATTTGGGCCCAATTTGATAATTTTCACTTAGGGGTGTACTCATTTTTGTTGCCAGTGGTTTAGACATTAATGGCTGTGCGTTGAGTTATTTTTGGGGGATAGCAAATTTACACTGTTATACAAGCTGTACACTCGCTACTTTACATTGTAGCAAAGTCATTTCCTCAGTGTTGTCACATGATAAAATATTGGCAAAAATGTGAGGGGAGTACTCTTGTGAGATACTGTGGGACCATGAAGAACAAACGTACCCGCCTTTTTAACAGGAGGTTGGATCACAATATATATGTGTGTGTGTGTGTGTATGTATATGTATATATATATATATATATATATAATATATATATATATATATATATATATTTATTATAATTTACACATACACTTTATTTTTTATTTTTTATCCAACCTCCTGTTAAAGGGTGGGTACGTTCATTCTTTATGGTCCCACTGTTTGTAAGAACGTAGCCACCTTCTCTTGCACGCTTCCAAGGTGGGCTATGGGATGTGTAGCATGCATTCAGCAGTCTACATGACCACAACTAATGTGCACTGCTCCTTCCAAGCAAATGGAAGTAAGAGGGGAAAAAAAGGTTTGGGATCTTATAGAAGATGTTACAAGGAGGCAAAAAAAACACAGTAAAGCAGGCCATACATTATGCAATTTTCTTTTCTTTAATCACGAATCGTAGAAAGAAAATTGCTCCCTCCCACTGCATTATTATGTTCTGATAACAAGAAACTTCCCATCTATCCCAGAATACAATGATCACTGCTAGCCGCTATAGCCTTGGACAGTGATTGTACTAAAAAAGCCAGACAGTCTGGTTGTACTGAAGTCAATCGATAGACTCATTTTGATCATGGCTGGCTTAAACCCTCTCCTATACCCAGTGAAGGGAATGATGATACACAGGGATAAAACAAATCTCCCTATATAATTTTTTTACTTGCATATATACTGTCTTCAGCTTGCTATATACTTTAGAATTCTTACATTGTGTTAGAATTTTTACTTCCTCATTCAGCAGTAGGTGTGGATTCTTGCCTTTCATTATGTGATAGCTGATTGGTGGAGAGACACCACTCCCCCCCCCCCCCCCCCCCCAACCACATAGGCAAAAGAAGAAATATTCTTTGAAAGCTGTGCTGTGACAAGACAAGCTCTCTGCTAATCCATTTATAGTACCCGCCCCTACACAAATTTCCAGCTGCTTTTATCTCCCGTCTTGAAGAACTTATCAGAAGTTATCATGCTGATAAGGGAGGAATAAAACAGCAGAAAGACATGGGACTCAGGGCTTTGGAGAGAGATAAGTAAACGCTACAGATATATGTGCCTAGGTCAGATTTCTGAATCATTTACAGGAACTTTAAGAAACTATTTCAGAGTCATTAAAGAGGAGCTCCAGTCTCCTAAGTGAAAAACTGTAGCTGCTGAGTTTTTTTAATAAACCTCTACTCGCCTGTCCTACGATCCAGCGGTGTGCTCACCCCAGCCAGTTTCTCCCTGTGTCCTCTCTCACCGGCATCTTTACTATTGGCATCCGGCAGTGACTGCTTAGGGCAGTGATGGCGAACCTTGGCACCCCAGATGTTTTGGAACTACATTTCCCATGATGCTCCACTACACTGTAGAGTGCATGACCATCATGGGAAATGTAGTTCCAAAACATCTGGGGTGCCAAGGTTCGCCATCACTGGCTTAGGGCTTCACAGCCAGATGCCCACTGCGCATGCACGAGTGGCGCTGTGCTCTGTGAATGGCTCTGCAGTCTTCTGGGACTGACCACGTGTTTCAGAAGACCTCGAAAGGGAGGGGGGAAGGAGAACTTTCGCTTCCGATTGCCCAGGTGATGGGAGCACAAGTGGGAGCGGGTACCTGTCAAAACTGGGTACCTGCTCCCTCACCCCCCCTCCCCAAAAGCTAAATTTCACCAACAGGAGCTGGGGAGCAGGCCTTAAAGTGGAATTTTCACTTTTGGGTGGAGCTCCTCTTAAGTAGTGGATGTGTATTGATTGTCTTTGAAGAATAAAGAGATTGTTTAATGTCAGTTCACATCTATGGCAGCATTACTTACCCAAGTAGAGTTTGGAATCATTTCCCTCTTCTTTTATGTAACATTACATACTTTTCTCATTATGCCCAATGGTGTAGCAAATTACTTTCCATATGTATACTGCCATGTAGATGCCAGGAAACTCTGGAAATTCATTCATACTTATTATAATTTTCCTTTTTCTGTGGTAGCCTATGCTCCCCCCCCCCCCTTCCCTTATACACGTTGAGCTATTTCCGAAAATAGATACTGTGGGTTGTCCAGGGGGCGGAGCCTAGTGCAATATGTATGTATATAAGTTACAGTAGATATGACTCTATATACTGGAAACCGTATATTAGCTTTAATGATTCTTCAGATTATGGCTCTCAGAATAAAGATGTTATCTGCTGATTTTGTTTGCTCTGCAGCCATTCGTTTCATGAATGCAGAGCCCAGTTTTATTTTTAATATCTTTTTATTCTGTTAACATGCGTAACATCTGTCATTGGCTGACCAATATCTTCACAGATAATTAATTTAAAAAAAAAATACTCCACCCTTCAACTGATGTAGTATTTTCAATAATGTCTTTGATAATGATTGCAGCAATGGTAGGTGGCCTTCCATGTAGCCTCGTCACCTCCTATGTGACCACTCAGTTTAATATGTCAATTTACTTAGAAAAGGAAGCATAAGGCCCCTTTCAGACGGGCGTCTGTTCTGCCGCTGTTAAAAGCATTGTTATTTGCAAATTCAGAGAATCCTGGCACAGTGTTCACTTGCAGTTGTACATTGTAATTAGCTGCGTTTACAAGCGGCTGCGTTGGAACATTCCTGCCATGTCTGATGTGCTTCCTGTTGGTTTTTCTGTCTTTGTTGCTGCTGCTATCTGCAGGAGAAATAGTACACTGCGATTACCTGCAGTTATGTGCAGATAGCTGCGCTAAATCGTTCCTGGACGCAGTCAACTTTATTTTTTTTTCTATCTGCACAAAACCGCATGTAACAAAACCGCCACTAAACGCAGTGTGTGAATGGGGTCATAGGAAAGCATTGTGTGGGTTTTTAGCTGCGGTAACAAACTTCATCTGTCCACAGCTAAAAGCACAATTCTATCCGCCCGTGTGAAAGGGGCCTAAAGATGTACATCTGTTATTTTTTTTGTCATGTAACTGATTACTCATCACAGATCCTGAGTAATATGTACAACACTAGAGTTTTCGGCTCCCGAGTTCAAATCGGAAAGGAGATAAATCTAATATGTTTTTAGGCTCATTCTCTGAAAACATAAGTGGTTGTAGATGTTTGAATTTGTTCTTTCAACCATTAGTTTGTTGTAACGTTTGGAGCGGTTTTCACATTGCTAATGAAGTATGGGAGAATCATATTGATTGCTGTGAAAAGCAAGAGCGGTTATTGCATCAGACACTTTCAATTAGAAGGCAGGTTAAATGTGATGTCGTCTGTATAGTCCTTAGGAGCAGACACAATTGGGAGCGCTTCTGAAACTAGCACAAGCTCAACACTGGCCAGTTTTTGTGTTTTGCATATTTTCCTCTGAAGTGTCATTTCTTTTGGCTATGCTTAGCAAAAATCTCTATACTGTAAATTAGATTATTTGATCTATATATGCGAGGGGTGTACTCACTGTTGTAAGTTACTTTTGATCCTGAAGTTGGGCTTTTACTAAATGGAAATAATTTATAGAGCATTATATGTCCTATAGCATGTTTGAGGTCATCTGTCGGAATTTGTCCTGTACTTGAAGTATTAGTCATATTTAGATAGTGGAAGTCAATTTAAAACTATTTGAAAGTGAGTACACTTCTCACATTTTTTAAAATCTTTTATTATATCTTTTCATGTTACAACACTGAAGAAATGACACTTTGTTACAATAGTGAGTGTACAGCTTTTTTAACAGTGTAAATTTGCTGTCCCCTCAAAATAACTCAACACACAGCCACTAATGTCTAAACCGCTGGCAACTAAAGTGAGTACACTCTAGAGCGGCACGATTAATTATCAAGAATAGTTATCGCAATTTTTTTTTCCCCAGTTGTGATCTTGATAAGTGTTTCCTGGTTCTTGCTATGCAAAGAATTCTCTCTGCTCTTCTGAAGCCACAGCCTTCAAAAGAAAGGAAGGAGAAAAACTGGGCAGTCTGCCAAGAATCATAACATTCATAGGGTGGAACTAAGTCTGAACATTGTAACAATTTGTCAATGGAAGAGCCTTTGTGTGTAAATGAAGAAAGTTTAAACACTAAACCTTTTTCTGACATTTTGTTGCTTTCAAGTTAAAAGAAAAAAAAAAAAAAAAAAAAAAAATATATATATATATATATATATATATAATTTGTATTTTTTAGTAGAGACCCCAGAGAATAAAATAGTGGTTGTTTCAATATTTTATGTCACACTGTATTTGGGCAGCGGTCTTTCAAATGCAATTTTTTCGGAAAAAATGACTTTAATAAAAACCAGTAAAGTTAGCCCAATTTTTTTTTTTTTTTTTTTTTGTATAATGTGAAAGATTTTACCTTGCGAGAATCGTGATCTTTTTATTCTAAGCAAAAAAAATTGTGACTCTCATTTTGGACAGAATTGTGCAGCTCTAGTACACCCCTAAGTGGAAATGTCCAAATTAGGCCCAAAGTGTCTATTTTGTGTGACCGCCTTTATTTTCAAGCACTGCCTTAACCCTCTTGGGCATGGAGTTCAGTTCACCAGAGCTTCTCAGGTTAACACTGGAGTCCTCTTCCACTCCTCCATGACGAACATCAAGGAGCTGGTGGATGTTAGAGACCTTGCGCTCCTTTACCTTCCGTTATGAGGATGCCCCACAGATGCTCAATAGGGTTTAGATCTGGACAGGGTGGATTTTATTTAAATCGCGATTTTTAAAGAGAAACGGTCATCTCTTCCCCACAGCAGCTCCTTCTCCTGACTCGCTGTTGACTCACTGACAGTCCCATTCACTTTAATGGGAAGGCTGGTAATGTGGCAGCAAGGTGTGGGATGTGGCGGCAGAAGGTGAGTGGATGCACTGCCATGATGGATCTCAAATGACAGGTGCGCTTTAAATGTAAGGACTTATTCTTGCTGGTGGTTAGAATCTTTACTATTTGGAAACAAAATGAAGATTCCTATTTAGAATAATAAGTTTTCAGGTCAGTAAAACAGTGATTATCAGAACTGATTCAGTCATACAGTTTGTAGTGTACATAGATTTGCAAAACAATGGGATAAAGGAATATTCCTGAACTTTGTTTTATCTCATGGTTACAAAACTGAATTTAATCCACCCTGGGTCTGGAGACATGCTTGGCCAGTCCATCACCTTTACCCTCAGCTTCTTTAGCAAGGCAGTGGTCATTTTGAAACTGTATTTGGGGACGTTAAAATGTTGGAATACTGCCCTGCGGCCCAGTCTCTGAAGGGATGGGATCATGCTCTGCTTCAGTATGTCACAGTACATGGTTCCCTCAATGAACTGTAGCTCCACAGTGCCGGTGTCTTGTCAAATAGCGTCCTCCATCAGATAGTGTCCCCTGCGTACTGCGCATGCGCAGTACACAGGAACACAGATTCCAAAAATTGCCGAGGATGAACGGCGCCTGCGCCGCGAGTCCAGGTTCTATCCCCACTATCCAAGTGGACATAGAGTTAGAATAAAAAAAGAGCCAAGCGCAGCGAGGCCGAGCCCGAAGCGTGGCGAGCGAAGCTAGCCCACGAGGGGCCCTCTAAAATTCACAACCCTATGTCCGCTTGGATGGTGGGGCTACCACCTCCACTCACGGCGCAGGCGCCGTTCAGCTTCGGAGATTTTCCGAAGCTTCGTCTGCTCCGTACTGCGCATGCGCAGTACGGAGTGGACACTATGTGATGCCCGTACTCTATACGCCAGAACACCGGCAGCACTCATGCAGCCCCAGACCATGACGCTCTTACCACCATGCTTGACTGTAGGCAAGACACACTTGTCACACATCCTTGACACCACCTGAACCAAATAGGTTTATCTTGGTCTCATCAGACCACAGGACATGGTTCCAGTAATCCATGTCCTTAGTCTGCTTGTCCTCGACAAACTTTTTGTGGGCTTTCTTGTGCAGAACCTTTAGAAGAGGCTTCCTTCTGGGGCCAATTTGATGTAGTGTGCGGCGTATGGTCTGAGCACTGACAGGCTGGCATCCCCACCCGTTCAACCGCTGCAGCAATGCTGGCACCACTCGTACATCTATTTCCCAAAGACAACCTCTGGATATAATGCTGAGCAGGTGCACTCAACTTCTTTGATCTACCATAGCAAGGCCTGTTCTGAGTTGAGCCTGTCCTGTTAAACCGCTGTATGGTCTTGGCCTCCATGCTGAAGCTGAGTTTCAGGGTCTTGGCAACCTTATAGCCTAGGCCAGTGATGGCGAACCTTGGCACCCCAGATGTTTTGGAACTACATTTCCCACGATGCTCATGCACTCTGCAGTGTAGTTGAGCATCATATTAAATGTAGTTCCAAAACATCTGGAGTGCCAAGGTCTGCCATCACTGGCCTAGACCATCTTTATGTAGAGCAACAATTATTTTTTCCAGATCCTCAGAGAGCTCTTTGCCATGAGGTGCCATGTTGAACCTCCAGTAACCAGTATGAGAGAGTGAGAGTGATAACCCCAAATTTAACACCCCTGCTCCCCATTCACACCTGAGACCTTGTAACACTTAATGAGTCACATGACATCGGGGAGGAAAAATGGCTAATTGGGCCAGATTTAGACCTTTTCACTTAGGGGTGTACTCACTTTTGTTGCCAGCGGTTTAGACATTAATGGCTGTGTGTTGAGTTATTTTGAGGGGACAGCAAATTTACACTGTTAAAAAAGCTGTACACTCACTATTGTAACAAAGTGTCATTTCTTCAGTGTTGTAACATGAAAAGATATAATATATTTACAAAAATGTGACGGGTGTACTTACTTTTGTGAGATACTGTATGTGGAAAGCCATACAACTGTTGGTAACTGGTTAAATTACCGGGCAAATGTAAAGCTATACTAAGTGTATAGAAAGCCAACACTTTTTTTTTTTTATTTATTTTTTTACTTTTGGATTTAAATAAAGTAGAGAATAAAACCCAAACTAGAACTGCACAGCCTTGTGTGGTGGCCTGGGACAAACTGCCATACTGCTTATGTAAAACGTGTATCATTTATTTTATACAGCAGCATAAGTCATATCACCCAGCTAAAAAATCCCCACTTATAAACCCCAAGAGCATACAGAGAGAACCTGAGATCTATACATCTAACCCAAATATATGCAATTGTCTTAATCATAATACCAGTAGTGCCCACAAAAATAACCAACACAAATGTTTGTAAAATTTGCACTTACCAATACAGTGGAAACATAAAATAACACAAAGGCAATAAGTGCTGGCATAACATAAAAGAAAAGGATTGGAAAAGGAGTTCAGTCCCTGGAAGTCCAAATAGTGCAATGAGGTAGTAATGACATCCACAGACTATATTCATGGGTATTGTGGTTTGTAATCATATTGTTCAGAAACTATTTTGCTAATGACATGAAATTTTTAATAACGGTAGTGTGCAAAAATGCACGTGCCTTATGGTTGAAAAATTTGGTGCACAGAAAGTGAGCTCGAAAGAGTAGCTTGCAGTGGGGCTGCCCTGCACGGCAAGAATTAAATGCTGGTTTAGGGGGTGAGAAAACACATTCTTAGCAACCAGAGCTCCTATACACTCCTTGGTGTTCTCACATCTATGCAGGCCTGTGACCTCTGGAGCATAGGGGACAAAAGCAGGGACCAGTCTTACCGTATGGAAGAAGCCTGCGGGAGTGGAGGATCGGGTAAGTAAAACTGCTTTTATTGTCCGCCTAGACCGAAATGAGCATTTAAACCTAGCAGTGTCGTGGGCAGCCCCGCTGCAGAGGAGAAGCTTTTTTTACTTTCCCGCAGTTCGGTTTTAAGACCTCTGTTAGACTTTTTTTTTTTTCTGCCTGTGCTATCGGGAGCTTTCCCCCATTTCCTGTCACAAAGACACAGCAAGACATACAAGGAGATCTCTCCAAAGAGTAAGGGAGGATATCTGCTCTTAGGCAGGCCATACATGGTCGAATTTCGAACGAATTTTCTTTTCAAAATCAGAAAGTTTTTTTTTGTTTTTGTGATCCGATGATGCCACCATTGCTTTTTGAGAATTCGGCCGACCAAGCCTTCAATTTCACCTCCTGTTGCTACAGAAAATAATTTTCGTCGGTGGGAATCTTCTTTTCTCTCAGTAAATTTTATTTTCTTATTAAATTTCTTGCACAATTCTCCCATCATTGATTAGAAAATGCTTTGTTTTCAAAAAATGTCCGATTTCTCAAATTAGGTTTCCGCACGAAAATCCGCTGTTGCTGCAGCCCACTAATGGTGCGAAATTCGTACAAAAATTCTTAGATACGATTTTCGGAAGAAAATTCTTTCGAAATTCGAACCGTGTATGGCCGCCTTTAGGCAGTTGTCATCAAAACAGGATTTTACCCCTCTTCTATTTCTGTGACAGCTGGAAAAAAAATGTGATTTCCTTTTTATTATGTTCTGTACCAGAGACAGTGGTCATCGGGATCAATCGTGAGACTGGATCTCCCCAAATGAAACACCAACTAAAACAAAATGACCACTCTCCCTACAATTACAACAAAAAGAGTTTAAGGTCTATGTGCACTTTAAATCGATATTAAACCCAAAAGTAAATATTTATTATATTGCAGCTTACCATTTCTTAGATGTGATGGCTGAATTTATTTCCTTTTTTAGGTGCTTTCTTCTATTTTCATCTGGCGATACAACCAGTAAGTCTGTTTTTCAAAAGAACAAGCTCTCTTGCAGTTACAAGGATGAGACAACCCATTTAATAACAGTAGGGGTGCTTACAATGATCAGCTTTTATTTATGTAAAATCCTTATCCCAAAAGGAACAATTTTGCTGGAGTTCAGTTTTGAATTTTTAGTGTATTTAAATCTGCTAGTACATCTAACAGTCCCCTACTCTCAGATTGACCATGCTGCTGTCAAAATGTGCTCCCTGTGCTCGTTCATCCAGAATGGGGGCACTTTAATACAGGAGGTGTGTTAACTGGCTAGAAAAAAAGCTTAAAGAAAGAAAACAAATGCAGCCACCACATCCAATGATTGGTAAGCTGCAATGTATTACATTTTGGGTTTTATACTGCTTGAAGCTACATTCTGATCCAAGTTAAAATCATGTTTATTATGTTTGGCGTCCTGCACAGGTAAATCATTGAAATATCCTGAACTGCAGCATCACACGAGGACAAATGCTGCAGTTCTTGTTCATTTTATTGCAAAGTGCCATGAAGCCAACTTTCTCAAGTGTGTATTGGCATAATGTATTTTCATTACACTGAACACAAGATGCTCAATGTGTGCTCTCTTTTGGCACTTATGCGTACTGACTGTAAAAACACAATTTAAAAATAAACTTTTGAGTATCAAAGTATTGTTTTCTTTGCTTGCAGTGGGGGAGCAGCTATTACACACACACCCAAACCTCAATGTTTCCCCTAATTTGCATCAGTAAGCCAGGTCAGCATTAAATTAAATTAAAAATTTGGACAATGTTGTTATAAATGACCCAGTATATTGACCTCATCTAACTTGATCCTGTACTTTGCCTTTTGCCCATTCTAGGCAAAGTAACAGTTTTTTTTTTTTTTTTTTTCATTAGAGACTCCCATAGGCTGACTTTTTAATAACTTTTTAGTTTCAGAAAGTTGAAACCCGCACAGAGCTTCACAGGATCCTCAACTTCTTCCTTCTTAGAGTTCTAGGGCTTGTTGCATGCTGGCCACCCAGCAATACATTTTGGGGAGGCAGAATAACCATGTTCCCCATGCGTTGCTTTTGGCTGTATGAAATATATTTTGATTTAGAAGGCAAGGAACTGAGTGTGTGTTTGTTTTGGTGCTGTTAGAGTCTGCAAAAAACTTGAGACTGGGGTGGAGGTTCACCTTTCAGCAGGATAACAACCAGAGCTACAGTAGAATGGTTTAGATCAAAGCATATTCATGTGTTAGAATGACCCAGTCAAAGTCCAGACCTAAATCCAATTGAGAATCTGTGGCAAGATTTGAAAATTGCTGCTCAGATGCTCTCCATCCAATCTGACAGAGCTTGAGCTATTTTGCAAAGAAGACTGAGCAAACATTTCACTCTCCTAGATCTACAAAGCTGGTAGAGACATCCCCAAAAAGACTTGCAGCTGTAATTGCAGCAAAAGGTGGTTCTATAAAGTTTTGTTTTGGGTCGGGGGTGGGGTTGAATACAAATGCACGCCACACTTTTCACTTACTACTTTGTAAATAATTTTGAAAACCATTTATCATTTTTCCTCCACTCTACAATTATGTGCCACGTTGTGTTGGTCTATCCCATAAAATCCCAATAACGATCCCATTTACGATTTTTGGTTGTAACATGACAAAATGTGGAAAATTTCAAGGGGTATGAATACTTTTCTATGCTTAGGACCTTTGCAGCCTGTTATGCTGAAAAGAACTGACACATATACTGTAGATCTTCTATTAAAACTTATCTGTCGATCAATTATCTGTCTTATAGGTTTGGCTAATGTTTATTGGCATTCTTTAATTTTTACTTCAATAGCATTTGACATTCTGTACTGCCATCAGCAGGTAACTGCCGCTCCCTTCGCACATAGTGTCAGAGGTGCAGCGGCGGTCAGAGGACTGTCTGTGTCCCAACTCCGAATTAATGGAAGCAAGCAAACATTCATTGATGGGTGCTGGTGAGGCTGCATCAGCCCTGCATACCTAGATGTTACATATTCCAGGTTTCCTGCTGTATTACACATTGATACACCAGGAGACGCAAACACACCCACATCTTCAGCTGCTGCTTTCCCGTATCCTCTCGGCTTGTGCCATAGTTAATTGTAAGACGTTAAGGTAATGAGATCTCCTCACATAGCGTTCCTATTACTAGGTGGCATATCCCTTTCACTTGTATGAACATTGTAGTGTGTAATACTTTATTGTTGGGTGCCAGAAGCGTGATTCAACATTTCAAGAATAAACAAAGAGTCTAGGGCTGAAACAACTATTTGATCGATTATGAAATTGATTACTATTTTCATAATCGATTAATCGGCCAGTAACATAATTGGGTTAAAAAAAAAAAATCAGCCCTTTATAGTACAAAATAAGCAAATAATCGGTACTGTAAATATTGCTTTCACAGTTCTACAGTAAAAAAATGAACGCCTTACAGTAGTGATTATCTGCTTTTTTTGTACTATAAAGGGCTAATTTTGTTTTTTTTAATCCCGTTATGTTACTAAATGTCTTGGACCTGGTTCACATCAATGCGTTTTTTTGTTTTTTTTTGGTGCTTTTTTGCTTTTTGCAAACGCACTACAGTTCATTTAGATGGTTTCCTATGGAAAATGTTCACATCTATGCTTTCTTTTTCAGCCGCTGTGTATTTGGAAAGAGGCAGGGACTTTCTTTCTTTCTTTCTTTCTTTCTTTCTTTTTTTTTTTTTTTTTAATGCAAAACGGTGCTTTTTTTGGTTCAATATACTTCAGTGGAGAAGCTGCAGAAAAGTATGTACTGCGTTTTTGCAGCAATTTGTGTTTTTTAATCTGCCCAACAACAAATTGGCCAAAAAAAAAAGCAAAAACGCAAATCGCAGCAAAATCACATGCGCGAAAATCAAAACGCACTGCAAAAACAGATCAAAAGTAAACTGCATATGTGTGTAGGTACAAGTGTGTACCGAGCTTTATGCTGGCCACACAGATCAATTTTCAGACGAGAATATTCATACGAAAAATCTTTGTACATTCGCTGAATGAAAGAATGTTGACATTTTCACTTGTTTTTAACATTCTGTTTTTAAAATGAATGTAATTTCTGAACGAAAACCACATACTGTCTGAAAATTCCTTTGACCAAGAAGTTTTCTATTTCCAAATTTTCGCATCACTGTAGTTGAAAATGAACGTCGATTTGACCCCACTAACGATTAGAAAATAGAACCAACTTTCTTAAAATTAAATTGATCTCTGAGTCTGATATTTACCAGATTCACCCGCTAATAGTATGAACAGTATATCTCCTCTAATAGTATATACAGTATATCTCCTCTGTTATTCTCAGAGTGGATTAGATATTTTGCTCCCTAACCATATACTTGGTTATTTATATTTACCACTGCATTGAGATATTTAAGAATAAATTGCCTTTTTTTTTTTTTTTTTTTTTTTTTTTTTACTTAATATGTAACTAATTTTTTTTTTTTTTTTTAACTAAATTATACACCACAATTTCTTTTAAGGTTATTAACCGATTAATCAAAACAATAATCAGCCAACTAATAACAGTTAGCCCTAAAAGAGTTGGTCTGAACAGCAATATCTAGTCAAAGCTGCTAGCAAATTGTGTCTTTGAGGTTGTACCTGGGACCCCAGTGCTTCTCTATTTATTTTACTCTGAATTGTTCAAATGACAACTAAACTAAAGAACAATTATGCAAGTAGTTGGAATCTCTATTATTAGAATATGCAAATGATCAACAACTAGCAGGCTATTGATCTCGTCCACCCAGCGTTCACCATGATTGATCAATGCTTTATTTGGCTCATATTTTAATTGGGTCATTCCACCAGAGAAGACATCAAGATCAAAGGTTTGTTGCATTAGAAACTAGGGTAGAGTTGGGTGTTTAATGAGGAGATATAGGGGCTGGATTCATATTTTTTATTCTGGCCCAAAGAGGATTTGCTAATCTTAAACATGTACTTTTCTTGTGATGCCTATCAGTGCTAATTTAATATAAGAGGGAACACAAGATAACCTTTAATAAAATGTATTGTAAAATTCTCTTTTAATATAATAATAATAAATAATTTTTCAAACCATTTACCAGTGGATGGAAGAAAGGTATAGGTGGAAAGCTGATGTTTGCCCAAAGATGGGTGTTAAAAGATAAACTGGGAAAGATCTTGTAAATAAGTATATATCAATGTGGGTAAAGAAACCCTAGAAGAAAAAAACACAGAATTTAATAAACCACTGTATTGGGATTAAGTAAATGTTTTTTTTCTCCTGCACAGCATGAAGGCGATAAATTTTTAGCATGTTTCCAGTTTTCCATTTTGTATCTCAGAGTAAACATTTGAGTTCATTTTACTATACTGACAATGTGATAAGACAGGTTGTTGGATTGCAATGTTAAAAACACATCGACTTTTTTCGGTGTCAGAATTTCTAGTCAAGTGTGATTTTAAAATAAAAAATGCCCTTACCTTTAGGCTATCCTTCAGTGCGGACCATTGGTTGCCAGTGCTTTGAGTCACTGACTTGGAGCAGTCCAACAATTTCCTGACATCCTTTTTGTTCTGAGACTGTGACTTCAAAGCAGGATGGATTCGATTAAAATCATGATTTAAATCGCTAGCAAAAAGGCTTGATTTTAAATCAACTCAATCTAAATCCATAATTTTTAAAGAGCAACTGTCATCTGTCCCCTGCAGCGGCTCCTCCTCTTACCTGCTGTTGACCCACCAATAAGTCCCATTCACTTTAATAGGATGGCTGATGATGAGGCAGCAAGGTGTGAGACGTGATGGCAGCAGGTGAGCAGATGCCCGCTTACAGGCACTGCCATGATGGATCTGAAATGACAGGTGCTCTTTAAATGTAAGGACTTATTCTTGCTGATAGTTGGAATTTTTAACCACCTCAGCCCCGGAAGAATTTACCCCCTTCCTGACCACAGCACCTTTTGCGATTTGGCACTGCATCGCTTCAACTGACAATTGCGTGGTCTTGTGACATTGCACCCAAACAAAATTGACATGCTTTTTTTCCCCACAAATAGAGCTTTCCTTTGGTGGTATTTGATTGCCTCTGCGGCTTTTATTTTTTGCGCTATAAACAAAAGAATAGCGACAATTTTGAAAAAAAAAGCATTATTTTTTACTTTTTGCTATAATAAATATTCCCTAAAAAAAAAAAAAAAAAAAAAAAAATATATATATATATATATATATATATATATATATATATATATATATATATATATATATATATATATATATATATATATATATATATATATAAAAATGTTTTTTTCCCTCAGTTTAGACTGATACGTATTCTTCTACATATTTTTGGTAAAAAAAATCGCAATAAGCGATTTGGATTGCGCAAAAGTTATAGCGTTTACAAAATAGGGGATAGTTTTATGGCATTTTTAATAAATATAAAAAAAATTGAATATTTGATCACGATATTATTATTATTTTTTGTGACTGCGACATTATGGCGGACACATCAGACATTTTTGACACGTTTTTGGGACCATTGTCATTTATACAGCAATCAGTGCTATACAAATGCACTGATTCCTGTGTAAATGACACTGGCAATGAAGGGGTTAACCAGGGGGTGGCAGTGTAGGGGTTAAGTGTTCCTAGGGGCGTGTTACTAACTGTGGGGGGCATGGCTGTGTGTTAGTGAACACTGATCTCTGCTCCAATCACATGGAGCAGAGATCAGTGTCACTTGTTGCTAGGCAGAACAGGGAGATGCGGTTTACAACAGCAGCTCCCCGTTCAGCCGCCCCGTGAGACGATCGCGGGTATCCCCGCCCACGCGATGCCATTCTGCCGACGTACATTGGCGTGCGCTGGTCGGGAAGTGATTAAAGAATCCTTCACACAAGTGGCTGCATACATACGAGCGGTTTTCCTGATAGGAATTGGTTCCGTCGGAAATATTTAGAACATGTTCTCTTTCTAGGTCCGCCACAATTTTCAACGTAAAAAGTGCATGGTTTTGGTAGGGAACTCCACCAAAAATGTTAAGCTGGCCATGCACCATAGAATTTTCTTATTCAATTTTCTGTAGCTTTACATTCATCAATGTAGTACAAGGGCCTGTCTGATTGCATACAAATTGAAAGTGTTTATCTTTGACCTTCTAAATAATAATGGTAAATCTAAAGGAAAATTGTACAAGAAAATTGTATAATGTATGGCCGGCCTTGGTTCCTTCTTATGTGGTTGTAATGTTGTTCCCAGCAGTTTCCTCTTATTATGCAATGGAAGTGATCAGGAAGCCCCTCCCACTCAGCACTAGAACTAGGGAGTAAGTGGAAGCCACGTGAGTTCCACTACAAACAGAAGCAGAAATGATTGTGCTGTGAATTCTTACAATGTAAATAATTAAGCTTTTTTTCTGCAATGGTGGAGTTTATATTTTTTTAAAAGCTTAAATATATAGTTCAATGCATTGGCTTGTTTTTTTGTAGCATATTTTGTTCCTCTTCCTGATCTTCAGATAATTCAGAAAGTCAGTGCAGTTTCAGTGTTTGAATGAACTGAGCTTTGGGGCAGCACAGGGCGTTCTGGTTTCCACAGGGGAATTTACTGTTACTCAAAATAGCACCTCTGACATCTCCGCACCAGATAATTGTATCAGGTTAGTGATGTGACTAAAAGTCACTCACAAAGTTCTCCTTTGTCCTACTCCCACAAATGTCTCAGATGTTAGAATTTACGGGGATTCACAGAGGAGGTCAGCCATTTACAAACTGTGACATTCCTCTGCTGTGTACACAAATCTGCTTATAGTATTGGCAGATAGTAAAGGGCGTTCTCAAAATTACCTGAGAGGAACTAAGCTGACAGTGTACAGTTGTATGTCTGAAAGAAAGCACTTTTCAAACAGATCGTCCTAGATTATATTAAACGTGATTCTTTTTTTTTTAACACAGGTTCTTTCACTTTTAGCTATAATAAAGGTCCTGAAAAAAAGACTCACAGGAGGGTGCAAACGCTCAGTGCATTACCACCAGAAATGTTTTTTGGATCCAAAAGTCAATTCTATACTCAAACATAGTAGGCAACACATGTATTAAATATCAACTCTAGTTGTGAGGTGATGGTACCTGACCATGTATGGGCACAGTTGGAAGGCTTACCTGTTTCGGGGGACATGCCCCCTTCTACATGCTGCACTGAACTTCATGGTGATGTGTCACCATGTGGTTTAGGGGGCAGGTTAGCAGATGCATGAGGGTTCTATTAACAAGTAATGGCACCACTGTGCGTCTGCTAAAGGGCAGTGCTTTTTCTCAACATGTAAAGGTGTGAAGCTAGCCTAAACGGATAACCCTGCTACACTCTTAAAAAGCTTAGTGATATATAACGCTAGTACAGTTTTTTCTAAACAATTGTTTGGTTTCTAAGCTGAAGTTTAGCTTTTTATTTATTTAGTTCTTTTTTTGCTATATGCAGCACCAAGAGCATAACCTACCAAGTAACAAGAGAGCCCCATATCTGGCTGGCTGCTGCACAATCTTTTCCCCACTGTTACGAGGTCCTCCCCTCAACCCAGATCTTCTGGAGCCCCGGGGGTTAGCATAATCTGCTGCCAACAAGAGTTTCACCACTAGCTTGCCTCTTCCACTTGCCTCCTCCATTCATAGAACTCATTTGGGGGTTATTTACAAAAGATAAATCCACTTTGCACTAAAAGTGAAGTAAAGTTGCTGTAAATCTGAGGGGGACATGCAAGGAAAAAAAAAAAAAAAAACAGCATATAAGCTTGGGTGATAAAATCAGCAGAGCTCCCCCTCATTTCAGATCTACCCCTTGATGTAGAAAGACTGCACTTGCAGTAAACTTGTAGTGCAAAGTGGATTTGCCTTTCGTAAGTAACCTCCAAGAATGCAAGGCATTTCGTGATCGGCAGAGGAATGACGGAATCTCTGTCCTCCAATCACAGAACACTTTGCATTCTGTGTTTTGAAGCATCACATTTCCAGATGTGAGTGCAAAAATGTGAATGTGTTCTACGAGTGTGACCAGCTTCCATTTTCCAACTGTCAACAATTTTTCTCAAAAAAAAAAAGTTAAAGCAAATGGCCACCAAAAAAAAAGTCTAAACTGCTACCTACCCCAAAGTGTCTGTTGTCCTGTACAGAGGTACCCATGTAGAGGTAGAAAAATATTAGGGCTAAACCTCTCAGTACTGCCCATTTTATAGAAAACAACAAAACCAAGTATCGTTTTGTGGGGCTAAAACAGTCCACAGATTATACAAATTTTCTTTCTTTCTACCACAGGTGGAAGGAAAGAATAGCTGTCTGTGCTCCCATAGACGCAGTCAGTGTTGGTGAGGGAATCCCTCCTGCAGTACTATTGTGTTCTGCCGATGGGGAGCCTTCCCTGCAGAACACAATGATCACTGCTGGCTGCTATAGACGCCGGTAGCGATTGGATGAAAAAGAAATCCAACAGGCTGGCTTTCCTGAAGTCGATCGATGGAATCTTGAAAGATTTTACTGTCTGAATGTAATGTTGTTTTAATCTTCTGTTCTTTTTGGCTCAGGAAATGGTGTCTTGTTTATATTTTTAGCCATTTACAGTTAATAAGGCAAATTGCAGTAACCTAATATTTGCATTTATTTTTCTGTTCTAAACTGGGAAAATGTTACATTTTGCTGCTGCCCAGTGTTACATCATGACCTAGCACTGCTTGTGATAAACGTACATTCTTTATGGCTGTTTTTTACATGAGCGAGGAAAGTGATTATGTAAGTATTGCAACTTTGCCTGGAGACATTAGATTGGGAATTTAGGTAAACATTGAGTTTTGGCATCTGTTGAGGTCAAGGCAACTTCCTTATATTTAGAGTAACAATGAGTCTTTCTTAAGTGTAACAAGACACAAACTGTGGAACAAAGAACAACATGACCAGCCTTACGGCTGAATGCCAGGAAACACAAAACGTACTCCAATAAGGGCACTTTCACACTGGGACGTTGGGGTCGGCAGGGGTAAAGTGCTGCTATTTTTAGCGTTGTTTTAGTAGTGCTTTTCAGATGCTAGTGGGGTGCTTTTAACCCCCGCTAGCGGCTGGAAAAGGGTTAAAGGTGCCGCTGCAGCAGTGCTTTGGCGGTGCTGTCCATTGATTTCATTTGGCGGGGGCGCTTTAGGAGCAGTATATAAACCGCTTCTAAGGCTCCATGCACACTAGACGCTCCAAAAACTTTCTGGATGTCGGATTTCTGGCAGGAAAAGGCTGCTACAAAAACTCTCTTTTATCAGCATTTTGTAATCGCGTTTTTGGGCGTTTTTTGTAAAATGACACCAAGGACATTTCCAAACTCCCACAAACTCCTCCATTCTCGGAATGAAGGACGAGCTGGAAGCACTCGGTCTTGTAAAACTAGCGTTCGTAATGGAGATCTCACGCACGTCTTGTATGTCACTACGTTCATAATTGTTGGCCAACATTTGTGTGACCATGTGTATGCAAGACAAGTTGGAGCCAACAACCTTCAAACAAAAATCCACAGTTCTGTTGTCGGAAAATCCGATCGTGTGTACGAGGCATTAGTCTTATTATGATGAAGATTGCCTGTACAAAATATAGGTAATTTGCTGAACATGCACACAATCTACAGGTCTGCAGTAGCTACTGTAAATATGTGAGAGAGAAAAATGTTAGTACATTTCATGCAATTGCAAAACAAAGCACAACATACCAGGAATAGGAAAAAAAAGACCCAATGCAACTTACCGTATATACTCGAGTATAAGCCGAGATTTTCAGCCTCTTTTTTGAGGCTGAAAGTGCCCCCCTCGGCTTATACTCGAGTCATCACTGTCAGCGGACATTCTACCCTTCAAACGCCGCGCCTCCGCCTCCGCCTTCGCCTGTGATAGGCGGAACATTGAATTTCCCAGCAGCCTGTGTTCCGCCTATCACGGACATCGTCTCATCCTCGTACTACGGACGAGGATGAGACGATGTCCGTGATAGGCGGAACACAGGCTGCTGGGAAATTCAGTGTTCCGCCTATCACAGGCGAAGGCGGAGGCGCGGCTTTTGAATTTTAGAATGGCCGCCGAGGCGCCGACGAAGAGCGGCGATCCTGGCAAGGCAAGGCACGGGACGGAGGCAAGGCAAGGCACGGCACGGGACGGGACGGAGGCAAGGCACGACACGGGACGGAGGCAAGGCACGACACGGGACGGAGGCAAGGCACGGCACGGGACGGAGGCAAGGAGGCAAGGCACGGCACGGGACGGAGGCAAGGCACGGGACGGAGGCTCGGGACACAGGCTCGGGACACAGGTAGGCTGGACACACACACACACACACACACACACACACACACACACACACACACACACACATGGACACACACACACAGGGATGGATGGATGGATACACACACACACAGGGATGGATGGATACACACACACACAGGGATGGATGGATACACACACACACAGGGATGGATGGATGGATGGAGACACACACACACAGGGATGGATGGATGGATGGAGACACACACACACAGGGATGGATGGATGGACACACACACACACAGGGATGGATGGATGGATGGACACACACACACACAGGGATGGATGGATGGATGGACACACACACACACAGGGATGGATGGACGGACACACAGGGATGGACGGACACACAGGGATGGACGGACACACAGGGATGGACGGACACACACAGGGATGGACAGGCATGTCTCACCCTCGGCTTATACACGAGTCAATAAGTTTGCCAGTTTTTTTGGGGGTAAATTGGGGGCCTCGGCTTATATTCGGGTCGGCCTATACTCGAGTATATACGGTACTATGAATTTCACCCTGTGACTTTTATATGCTATATATTATAGACCTGTGTGCTGTCTGCGAGAATGGTGGTGCTGCAAAGCCTGTAACAGAAACCTTGCACATTGTGCATTAATGTCATTATGTTACATCTGGTGGTGTGTGTTATTGCTTGGAAACCCATGACGAGGACTGATTGGGGATCCTCTTCAATTCCACATTTACCAGGGTGGCTGGGGTGATGTCCAAGTCCCTTTTTGAAGGATATCATGGCAACTGCTGCAACATCTCATGACACTATGATAGATTGTATTTTGTATATATTGTAGTTTTTAATTGACCTAATTGTTATCAACAATCAAACATAAAGCCTGCGCATATATTTTTTAGTTGTTAATGGGTTGGTGAGGGTAGGTGTCCCTGCCTGGGAGATTCAGTCTCTATTTGTCTTGGAGTATTAGTAGTAAAAGTTGTGGGGAAAGGTGAAAACTTTCTGAGTGTTTTTTTCCCTCTCATGTTCAGGCCAGGAAGTGAAGGGAAATCTCCCAATGGGATGCCTATAGTTTAAACACCTAATGGGGGTTTAACATTTTGCCTACTCTATTCAAAATGAAGGGAAAAAACGTTTTGCCTTTTAGATATACTTTTAATAGTAACAGGGGGTTATACCCAGTAATAGTCTGTCAGGGAAATCGCTTCACCAGATTTGCTAGCTAGATGGGCATTTTTACAGAGTAATCACAATGCTATGAAGAAGTGTGAAATAGATGCAAAATCAGTGGAAACAAAATTCAAATTCAGCATAATAAATATGTTACCACTGTGAGAAAATGTCACCTTCTCCCACTGTGCTACTTTGAAAGTAAGCAAAAAATTTTACTAAAATAAACTTTTTACATTTCTGCAAAGCACCATTTGCACTGAAATATCCCTTCCCTGTTTTCCTGTGGGTTGCCTGTGTAGTCAAAAGATATGCAGAACCAGAATCCCAGACTGACTGCTAAATACCCACATGAGTTTGTTAGTGGATAGGGAAAGGAGAAGCAGCACACTGGGGGGCTCAGCTCCCTGCTCTTTCCACATAGTTAGTCCTTGAGCAGTACAGCGCAACTGTTTGGTTCCTTGTGCTGAATCTTCCTTTCCCAGTTTCTACTATACATTGGATTGCAAGAGAGTCAAACCAAGTCAAATTCTGGTACCTTCACTGCTTACATTTTGAAGTGATTTTTAGAGTTTTTTTTTTTTTTTTTTTTTAGAGTGTATTTTTTTAACCACTTATACACCTTCCTGCCCAGGGCTCTCACATTTTGAATGACAATTGCACGGTAATGCAACACTATACATAACATTTTTATAATTTTTTTTCCCCCCACAAATAGCGCTTTCTTTTGATGGTATTTGATGACCGCTGGGGTTTTTATTTTTTGCGCTACAAATAAAAAAATGAGTGAACATTTTGAAGAGAAAAAAAAGGTTTTCTTTGTTTCTGTTACAAAACTTTGTAAATAAGTTTTCTCCTGCACTGATGAGATGGCACTTATATGCAGCATTCATAGGTGGCGCTGATGGGCACTCCTAGGTGGTGCTGGCAGGCATCACTGATGGGCACAGAGTGCCATCCCTGGTGGGCTCTAGTGGGCTTAACTGGGGGCCATTGGTTGGTATCCCTATTGGCCATGGATGGGCATCCCTGGTGGTCCTGGGTGGACATCCTGATCATGTGGTAAAGCGCCTCCGTCTGTCCGTCTGTCTGTCTGTCTGTCGGCAGGCCATAGATGAAACGATTTACTTTCCTGCAACAATGGGTTACAGGAAAGAAAATCGTTCAATTCGGATTGGGGAATCCCTCCCGCAGAGCTTTTGTGTTCTCTTGGTAAGGGGAGCTGTCCCTGCCAGGAGAACCCAGTGATTACTGTTAGCGGCTATAATCGCGTGAAAAAACTGACATGCTCTCTGTACCCAAATCGATCAACTTGGGTACAATCGGCCTGCCCATACATGGTTTGAATCTCGGCTGGCTCAGCATGGACTCAAACTGTCTACGGCTGGCTTTAGTCTCCTAGTCTGAAAGGTACACCTGCACACTTTCGTGGACATTTTTTTCAAGTAAATAGCGAAATGGTTCGAAATTGGACTCTACCTTAAGCAAAGTCTCTAACAGGTTTACAGTGTATTTAGGAGCCTTGCATCTATATTCTTGGGCAGCCAAGAAGTCGTCAGGATTAGGTTTTATTCTTTCACCGTGTTGCTTTAGAACAACTGAGGGAGGAAGTTATGACTCAGAAACCAGGGACTATATCATTTTAATGCAAAAGTTCTAGCAGTATGCTACTATATTTACTAATCTACATCTCCATGTGAGTGCCTTGTTATCTGGGCTGCATGCTTTTGATTAGCTGGGATTTCCTGCATCACTCATTTCAGTCCTAGAAGTCTCAGGAAACGCACGTGGTTTCAAGAAAAGGAGTTTACTCAAGTTCTTGTGATACTAGTAATATAAGAAAGGTCTTTCACCCTTCCCACGCTGTTGAACACATGCCATAAAATAATCAGTGAATATCAATATGTAAAGTATGTTACCCAGAAACTATATATTATTACTATATAGTTTTTTTTTTTTTTTCTTTTTTTCATTTACACATTGTAATAAAGTCCAATTATATTGTGTTGCAAAATGTATCTAGCAGTCGTTATTTTCCAGTATAGGGAGGGGTGTTTTTTTATTTTTATTACCGTATATACTCGAGTATAGGCCGACCCGAATATAAGCCGAGGCCCCCAATTTACCCCCAAAAAACTGGAAAAAATTATTGACTCGTGTATAAGCCGAGGGTGAGACATGCCTGTCCATCCCTGTGTGTCCGTCCATCCCTGTGTGTCCATGCATCCGTGTGTGTGTGTGTCCATGCATCCGTGTGTGTGTGTGTCCATGCATCCGTGTGTGTGTGTGTCCATCCATCCCTGTGTGTGTGTGCATGCATCCGTGTGTGTGCATGCATCCGTGTGTGTGTGTGTGTGTCCGTGCAGCCTACCTGTGTCCGTCCAGCCTGCGTCCCGTCCAGCCTGCGTCCCGTCCAGCCTGCGTCCCGTCCCGGCCCGTCCCGAGCCGAGCCTCCGTCCTTCAGCTCTTCGTCGGCGGCCATTCTAGGATTCAAAAGCCGCGCCTCCGTCGGTGATAGGCGGAACACTCAATTTCCCACTGACTGCTGGGAAATTGAGTGTTCCGCCTATCGGATGTCCGTGATAGGCGGAACACTAAATTTCCCAGCAGTCAGTGGTCCGCCTATCATGGACGTCCGCTCATCCTCATACTACGGACGAGGATGAGAGGATGTCCGTGATAGGCGGAACACAGACTGCTGGGAAATTCAGTGTTCCGCCTATCACCGACGGAGGCGCGGCCTTTGAATCCTAGAATGGCCGCTGTCTGTCTGCTCGACACGCTGATCGGGCAGACAGACAGCGATGACTCGAGTATAAGCCGAGGGGGGCACTTTCAGCCTCAAAAAAGAGGCTGAAAATCTCGGCTTATACTCGAGTATATACGGTACATTTTTTTTTTATTTCAATGGAAAATCTATTAGGGTTCATGCATATGGGCACAAAATAGTCTGGCTGCTTTCAGATCTCTAGTGCACCCTTTATTTTTTATTGCTGTGCACTCGGTTGTATGATATGCTATGAGCACATGCACACAGAGCTACGTAAAAAAAGAAAATGGTAAAATCTACCGTAGTCCTGCAGACCCCTTTTAATGCTGTATGTTGTAAACATTTCTGCTAACGTTTACATGTATACTTAAGCACAGCAACTTATAGTACAGATATACTCTTGGTCGCCACAGTCCTAGCAACCAACATTGTAGTCTAGCACGAAGGCAGCTTATGCTGCCTATCACTCTTGGTTACTAGGAAGCAGGTGGCTTCTGCCAACTAGCATCCTTGCTGCAGAAACCACCTACGTCCCAACAACCAAAAATGCTAGGGGCATTTGTGCTGTACTGTACATTATGTAAATGTTAGAGCAAAAATAGCATTTTGAAGGAACTTACTGCCAGCAAGATTCTATGTAAAATCATATGCTTGTCAATTAACCACTTCAGCCCGGACCAATTGTCAGCCTAAGGACCAGAGGTCTTTTTACAATTTCGCACTGCACTGTTTTAACTGGTAATTGCGCAGTCTTGCAATGTTGTACCCAAACGAAATTTGCGTCCTTTTCTTCCCACAAATAGAGCTTTCTTTTGATGGTATTTGATTGCCTCTGCGATTTTTTATTTTTTGCGATATAAATGGAAAAAGACCGAAAATTTCGAGGAAAAAAAAGATATTTTCTAATTTTTGTTATAAGAAAAATCGAATAAACTCAATTTTAGTCATACATTTGGGGCAAAATTTATTCAGCCACATGTATTTAGTAAAAAAAAATGTCAATAAGCGTATATTTATTGGTTTGCGTAAAAGTTATAGCGTCTACAAACTAGAGTACATTTTCTGGAATTTACACAGCTTTTAATTTATGACTGCCCATCTCATTTCTTGAGGTGCTAAAATGGCAGGGCAGTTCAAACCCACTCCCCTCCCCCCCCCAAATGACCCAATTTTGGAAAGTAGACACCACAAGGAAATTGCTGAGGGGCATGTTGAGCCCATTGAATATTTTTTTTTTTCCCCCCAAGTGATTGAATAATGACACAAAAAAAAAAAGTTTACAAAAAGTTGTCACTAAATGATATATTGCTCACACATGCCATAGTTATATGTGGAATTGCACCCCAAAATATATTCTGCTGCTTCTCCTACGTACAGGGATACCACATATGTGGGACTTTTTGGGAGTCTAGCCTCATGCGGGACCCCGAAAACCAATCACTGCCTTCAGGATTTCTAAGAGTGCAAATTTTTGATTTCACTCCTCACTACCTATCACAGTTTCGAAGGCCATAAAATGCCAAAATAACACAAACCCCCCCCCCCCCCATGACCCCATTTTGGAAAGTAGACACCCCAAGCTATTTACTGAGAGTCATGTTGAGTCCATGAAATATTTTATATTTTGCCACAAGTTGCAGGAATATTAAAAATTTTTATTTTTTTTTGCACAAAGTTGTCACTAAATGATATATTGCTCACACATGCTAAGGGCATAAGTGAAATTACACCCCAAAATAAATTCTGCTACTTCTCCCGAGTATGGGGATACCACGTGGGGGACTTTTTGGGAGCCTAGCCACGTACGGGACCCCGAAATCCAAGCACTGCCTTCAGGATTTAAATATAAAACGCTACCAAAAAAAACTGTTAGCGATCGCAGGGATCAGGCCTGACTCTGCAATCGCTGCAGTTATGTGTTTAGTGTTTTGTAAGTGACAGTGATCGATACTGCACTTGGTTGGGCTGGGCGGAGGGGCAAAACGCAGGTGCTAGCAGGTATCTGGGCTGATCCTGTTAACAATGCGTTTTTTTGGAACCCTAAACTGCTGGGGACGCTAGTATAGATCTGATCAGATATTGATCTGTTCAGATTCTATACTACTACGGGAGGTTTATGCTTTGCGCGTGGGTGTTAGCGGTACTGGCACTAACCTAGCGCTGCCTGGGGCGACGCAGACCCTGACCCTTAAACCTAATTGATATCGCCCGCCGGGTGATCGGGGGGTTAAACCTTTATTGGGTAATAAATGGTGGGTGCCCTGATGCTATAAAAAGCAAACTAACTAACCAGAGTCACCCGTAACACTTATTCGGTGATCACTGGTGAAAGGGTTAACTAGGGGCAATCAGGGGGTTAAAATCTTTATTAGGTAGTATATGGGGGTCCCTGGCGCTATATAAAAACCGGGGAACCTAAATAACTGGCTAACCAGCGTCACCAGTGACACTTATACGGTGATCACTGGTGAAAGGGTTAACTAGGGGGCAATCAGGGGGTAAAAACCATTATTGGATAGTATATGGGGGTACCCAGCGCTATAAAAACCTGGCGGTGAACCTAAAAAAATAACTAGCTACCTAGTGACACTAATGCAGCAATCAGAAAAATTGTTTAGTGACACTGGCAAAAGGGTGAAAGGGTTAACTCTAGGGGCAATCAGGGGGTTAAACCTTTATTGGGGAGTGGTAGGGGGCTACCCTGGACCTAACACTAACTGCCCTGACAGTTCTTACTGTCACAACTGACACTGAATGCAGTGATCAGTAAATAAATGATCACTGCAATCAGTGACACTGTGACTGGGAGGGGTCGGGGGGGGGGCGATCGGGGGGGTGATGGGGGGGGGGGGTTTGTGTGCCTACATGTCAGTGTAGTGTTGGCGCACACTTACTTTCACTGTTCTCCTCGTAGTCCAGTCAAAAAGACCGCCCCGAGGAGAATGACATCACTTCCTCCCTGCCTGTGTTTACTATACACAGCGGGGGAAGCTTCTCATTCGCCAGGAGCGATCGAGAGGGGATAGCCAGAAATCAACGGCCATCCCGCATCGCTCCTGCAGCGAAACGGACCGCCGCATCCAGCGGGAGGGGGTCCGATCGGACCCCCCACCCGCTGGAAGGCGAGCACGTACATGTACGTGCTTGTGCCTGTCGTGCCATGGCACCGACGTACATTGCCATGCGGCGGTCCTTAAGTGGTTAAGCTCAATTGCAGCTCAACTCACTTAATGCCTCCACATTATACAATCTGATGGAAGCTACATATTAACCACTCTTTTTCATATTTGGCACACCTGTAAAAATCTGAATTTTTGGTTCTAAAATTGCTCCCAGAACACTGAGAAATAAAGATACTAGTTGCAATTGCTATTTGCATAATGGTTAATCAAACCCATATTTTCAGGAAAAAATATATACTGTAATAAAATGAATTTTACTGCAAACACCCACAATGTAATGTTTTCATATACCCCATATCCTAGCATTGGGCATGTGACTGGTACTCAATGTCTCCCATGCCCTCCAAAAGCAACTAACCAAGCACAGCTCGTGCTTGGTTAGATGCATCCCTGGCTGTATCAGCCAGTGAATGATGGCTTAGAAACTGGAAGCAAAAAAAGATCACTTTACATCATTCACTGTAGGGTATCAAGGAACAGCGGTTCCTTTGTTTCCCTCATGTGCGGCATCCTGAAAACATTTGAGACCTGATCTGAGATGAGGTCTCAGGCATCTGGTAAGAATTGGGAGACCCCAGGAACAGTGCTGCCCACACTGTAAAAGTGATCAGGTGGCTATACAGCTCCTAGCCAGAAGCTGGCTGATATACTACGTATGTCTGAAGAACTTGACCTATGTAAAATGGTTGAATTTCATAACCCCAATAATCACCCTCTCCTTCTCCCCTCATCCTCTCCTTCTCCCCTCATCCTCTCCTTCTCCCCTCATCCTCTCCCACCAGGATCTGTATATCCCAGCTATCCTGATGGCACTTGTTCCTCTGCAGTCATGTGCCTGGCATGTCCCCCTCTCCTAGTGTACTCACTCAAAGTCTCTGGCTTTAGTTGATATGCATACAGTGTGCATATGAGTGAGACTATACATATCTGTCCATATTATTTCTTTATGTTTAACCACTGGCATTGTGGCAGCTATGGATTGACATAGTGAACAGGTGACAGAAAATCGTCTCTGACCTCTGCCTAACCCTCTCCTCCCAAAAAACGCCATCTTCCATATGTCTTACCTTTACTAAAAGCACCCAGCAGGGAGGGATCTGTGGAACCTGCTGGGAGAAGTAAGCTGTCAATTGTAAACACAGAATCCAGGCTTCAGGTGGGGTAAATGGAGTTCCTTCACGGGCCGGCTGAAAACAAAAAGCCCTGACTGGAACGCATAGTAAATAACAGTATACTAGTACATAGTGGTAGGACCACACATATGCATAGATGCTGGACATTCCACTGAGTTGGTGGTAAGGGTACTGCTTGTTCCTCAAGACCTTCCAGGGACCACATAAATGCTGGTAAATAAGTAGGTAGAGCACATTCTGTACATAATTTGAGAGATAAACTGACACCAAATGTGTTACTTGAACATCGTGAGGGGATTTATTGATGTTACAAATGCTACACGTTCATACTTGTATACGCTTTCACTCTTGGGACTCTGCGTAGTTATTAACCACTTGACCACTGGGCACTTAAACCCCCTTCCTAACCAGACCAATTTTCAGCTTTCAGTGCTCTCACAATTTGAATGACAATTACTCAGTCATACAACATGATTTTTTTTGCCCTTTTTTCACACAAATAGAGCTTTCTTTTGGTGGTATTTAATCACCGCTGGGTTTTTTATTTTTTTGCGATATAAAAGAAAAATGCATTTTTATTTGTTTCTGTTATAAAATTTTGCAAATTTAGTATTTTTTCTTCGTACATTTTGGCAAAAATTCATAGTGCTACATATCTTTGGTAAAAATAACCCAAATTGGTGTATATTATTTAGTCTTTGTGAAAGTTATAGAGTCTACAAACTATGGTGGCAATCACTAAAAATTTATCACATCTGATGTACTGACGGCCTATCTCATTTCTTGAGACCAAGCCAGTAAAGTACAAATACCCCCCAAATGACCCCTTTTGAAAAGTAGACATTCCAAGGTATTTATTTAGAGGCACGTTGAGTTTTTTGAAGTTCTAATTTTTTTCCCACAGAATTGTTATAGCAGCAGATTATTTCTCACACACAGCATATGCATAGCACAAATTACACCCCAAAACACATTCTACTACTCCTCCTGAGTATGGTGAAAAATTACACCCCAAAATAGATTCTCTCACTCCTCTTGAATATGGTGATAAAACATTTGGGAGACTTTTACACAGCTTGGCCACATAGAGAGGCACAACATGCAGGGAGCACCATGAGGTGTTCTAGGGGCATAAGTTTCAAGTCGAATTTGACTACCTATTACACTTTTGTGGGTCACGCTAGTGGCAAGGATGAGTATGGATGGAATGGCTGGGGGTGGATGGTATGGCTGAGCATGGATGGATGGATGAATATTGCTGAGTGTGGATGGATGGATATGCATGGATGAGTATTGCTGATTAGGGATTGCTGAGCAATTATGAATGAGGCTAGCATTGTCACATCAGCCCTGTGGACACTATAGATCCAGCCCACAGCGCTGCTGCACCTGATCTCTCCCCTCTCCCCTCTCCCCTCTCCCCTCTCCGCTCACACTCTACCGTTCGGTACAGAGAAGGGAGAGAGGAATCGGACATGACCCCGGTTAATTTACAAATGATCGCTCCGTGGTAAGCGGCTGCTGTCAGACCGTGATGCGGATCTGTGTCACGGATATTCCTGGGTGTGTGCCCCAGATGAGGACATCGATGTACGCTCTCCCAGAGTTATCGAGCCGCGCTGTCATTTGGCTATGCCGTGGTTGTTAAGTGGTTAAAGTGTGTTTTGAAGTTTTCATTGCTGTTTGTGTCCCCACTGTAGAGATTCAACCTCTGTATTTGTCCTTGTTACCATTATCTTTGGGGCAGAGTGAAAAATCTAAACTTCTGAGATATTTCCCATTGGGGACACTTTTTTTCCGGTAACAGCAATCTAAGAGGATTAAGCTAATTTTGGAGAGATCTCCTCTCACTTCTGTTTGAAGACTGTAATTAAAGGAAAATTTTTGAATATGTGACACGGAAGAAAAAAAATTGAGCGTTTTCCGATTCACTGATTGGACAAGGTAGAGTGCAGGGGTGGTGGTCACAATCTCCATCTTATTCATTGAGAGAACCCTTTGTTTTCATTAAAAAGAAAAATACAGTGCATTCTGTAAATGGCGATGTTTGAGTGAGTGTGCAGTGGGGCAGCTGCTTGGCACAGGACCTGGAAGGTGCCAGTAATCAATGTAGTAGCGGTGAAACCTATAGTGATTTCCAGCTTCCACAGAAGTCCATCTGGCATGGAATATGCATACTTACTTACATTAGCTATGGAACAAAAAGTAAAGAGAAATCTCCTCAATGGGATACAGATGGGGGGGAACACTGACGGGGTTTATAGCCCTCTCCGTTTTGACTTTGGCTATATTTTTTTTTTCTTTATAAAATCTTGCTGTCAATTTTGCAAGTGTTTTTTTTTTTTTATTTTTTTTTTAACCATCTTATAATATAAAAGAAGAGCATGATGTATGCCATACACACATTCATGTGTAAATGCTGATGCATAAAAGCTTCAGCCGTAACCAAAGTATAGCTGCATACAGCCATTTAGTTCTATGGTCGGCTGTACACACACCACCTCTGCGTTTTTCCCCGTCCAAGAAGCCACATTTTTTTTTAGGCTAGCACAGATTTACGCCTCAAAACATTTGTGCAAATGAGGCCTTAGGCCCCTTCCACTTGGGGCAGACTCTGCTAGGCGTTTGCTTGCTCAGTGGGGGATCTGTCTGCTGGTCCGTGTCAGTGGAGCTGACACAGACAAAGCTCACTCCTCTACTGACTGCCATCTGATCCGATCTGCTGGATGGAAGGGAACAGATCCCCACCTGTCTGTTTTTAGGGGATTGGATGTATCCATAAAGGAGAATGTAGGTTCTGATCGAGTCTGCCTGACAAACTGACAGACGGGCCCAATCTGTCCACTCGCTGGTGTGAACTGTGCCTTCTAAACGTATGCTGTGTGTTTTTCCTTAGAGGGCTGGCAGCCTGCCACGATCTACTCTAATTAAAAAACAAGACCTCGGTCATGGGAAATTATTTTCTTCACAATGCTTGTAGATAGAGATGAATGAGGGTTTGTTTTAAAGTGCCATTTAGGATACTTTAGTGGGCATAATTTTGGCACATTTTTACTTTCAGTTAAGCCTGGAAAACTGATATTTTGATGATGATTTGATGCAAGGGTGTTGAATCAACCACCTGTCTTCCCATGTTTTTGGGACTCGAGTGACAAGTTCTTCCATATCACTTTGTATTCAGACATAAAATGTCTCTTGAGATTGAGCACCATGAACTCTGGTGGAGGCAGTATGGCAGTATCACTGTTTTGGATGTATAATAAAGTGAGATGAAAGAAGATGCAGATGTAGTGATACCATTGCAAAATTGCTTGTAAAGTCACATTCTGAATACGGGGTATAGTTTTGGGCACCACACTAAAATTTGGGATATTCAGTGACTTAATAGTTAGTGTTTCTGCCTTACATCACTGGTGTTCCCAGTTCATATCCCAGCCAGGACTTTATCTGCATGGAGTTTAAATGTGATCCCTGTGCTCATGATGTAGGATAGGCACCTAAAAGGATTTTTGTCGCTTACTTGCATATATTATCACTGATTTGTTAAAATGAAACTCCAGGTATGGCTTTTACTGCATAGTTACATTGGTCCAGATTAGACCAATGTTGGCATACGTATTCCATAATCATGGGACCTCAGGGTGCTCCAGTTTAGTTGGCATTATATAAATAACTAAATACATTTTGTGATTTCATTTGCAATGTTGATGGGCTCATCTTTGATATACCTACGTACGTTTTCTTCATGTTCTCTAATATAAAATTCCATAACTTGTGAAATGTCAGATCACTGTACAACTGGCATGGTGATACAGCTGTCTAAATGAACATTATGTTTGTTGTCTGTCAGTTAAACAAAAAGTTTCATCTAGTCCATGGCTTAGAACTATAAAATGACCCTCTGGCTGCTTTCCTCGTGCAGTCAAGCAGCGGTTTCCTTTTTTAGCACTTGTGATTGTTTTTGCAGTAGGTGAGAAGCAGTTGGTCCTGGCTCTCTGGCCAGACACTGTGTTTTTCAGGACTAGCACTGGGTAAAATCAAGGTTACGGTGTGTGTGTGCCAATGTGTCTTGTGGTCAGCTATATACAAACATTCTTGTATTTACTAAATTGAATTGCACATCACGACAAACTGTTTTTTTTTTTTTTTTTTTTTAAATAGAATTTCTATTTATGGAAGGGGTTGTCTATTAAAGCAGAACTTCAGTAAAAGTTCAATTTATCCTCCTCCTCTAACTTTATTGGAAACATTTATTTTCTGGGAGCAGGTATCCACTCCCACAATTCTTAACTAAGGGAAGAATAGTAGAAGTTCACCCCCCCCCCCCCCCCGCACTCCTTCCACCTGCAACATACTGGGACATGTCACAGTCCCAGAACACTGTGGGACCAGTCTGGAAGTGCAGTACTTCTCTTGCATACATAGTGGGGAGCTGGCTTTAGGCTAGGTTCACACTGCTGCGATGTCCATGATCGGATGTGATTTGCGCCGCGGTGCAGTGCAAATCACATGCAATCTCTGTGCGATGCGATTTCAGCCAGCCATACAGATAGTATGGTTGAATTCACATCGCATGCAGCTCAAATTCGTACAGGACCCTTTTTTTGGTCCGCAGCAGAATCGGATGGCATGCATGTTCACACCATGCGATCCGATTCCTGTCCGAGTTTGCAGATCGCACTGCGATATGCAAACTGATTTGGAGATGTCATTAACTTTTAACTGACACTCCCAGCAGTTCGCATATCGCAGTGTGAACTGCCGCTGGGAGACATGCGATACGCGAACCCGCAGTGGATTCGCAGCGTTCCCACATCGCAGCAGTGTGAACCTAGCCTCAAACCAATAGGAAGTCAGTCTGCTTCTCACAGTCAGGATGGCAGCACCGGAGATCCAAAGATCGGAGGAAGAACTGGCCCAGGTGAAGTCATAGCTGGACTCTTGGACTGGTGAGTACCTGTTTATGAAAAGTCAGCAGGTACAGTATTTGTAGCTGGTGACTTTTATGTATTTATTTTTTAAAGCGAGTCACTTTTTTAAGGAGACACTTGGATAATTTGAATTTTATGACCTTGTGTGTGTGTGCATATAATATATTATTATAAAGCATTTCACAAAAGTGGATATACCCCTCACATTTTTGTAAATATTTTATATCTTTTCATGTGACAACACATGAAGAAATGACAGTTTGCTACAATGTGTAAATTTGTGAATGTATACCTTGTATAATAGTTTCAATTTGCTGTCCCCTCAACATAACTCAACACACAGTCATTAATGTCTAAACCGCTGGCAACAAAAGTGAGTACACCCCTAAGTGAAAATGTCTAAATCGGGCCCAATTAGCCATTTTCCCTCCCTGGTGTCTTGTGACTCGTTAGTGTTAGTGTTACAAGGTCTAAGGTGTGAATGGGTAGCAGGTGTGTTATATTTGGTGTTATCTCTCTTGCTGTCTCATACTGGTCACTGGAAGTTCAACATGGTACCTCGTGGCAAAGAACTCTCTGAGGATCTGAAAAAAGAATTGTTGCTCTACATAAAAATGGCCTAGGCCAGTGATGGTGAACTTTGGCACCCCAGATGTTTTGGAACTACATTTCCCATGATGCCCATGTACTCTGCAGTGTAAATGAGCATCATGGGAAATGTAGTCCCAAAACATCTGGGGTGCCAAGGTTCGCCATCACTGGTCTAGGCTATAAGAAGATTGCCAATACCCTGAAACTGAACTGCAGCACGGTGGCCAAGACCATACAGGCCTCGTCATGGTCAACCAAAGAAGTTGAATGCACATGCTCAGTCATACCCAGAGGTTGTCTTTGGGAAATAGACATATGAGTGCTGCCAGCATTGCTGCAGAGGTTGAAGGGGTGGGGGGTCAGCCTGTTATTGCTCAGACCATACTCCGCACACTGCATCAAATTGGTCTGCATGGCTGTCATCCCAGAAGGAAGCCTCTTCTAAAGATGATGCACATGAAAGCCTACAGACAGTTTGCTGAAGACAAGCAGACTAAGGACATGGATTACTGGAACCATGTCCTGTGGTCTGATGAGACCAAGATAAACTTATTTGGTTCAGATGGTGTTAATCATGTGTAGGGGCAACCAGTTGAGGAGAACAAAGACAAGTGTGTCTTGCCCACATCAAGTATGGTGGTAGGAGCGTCATGGTCTGGGACCGCTGTCGGTGTTCTGGCATATTCAGTCCGGCCATCATATAGTGTCCGCCCCTACTGTATGCACAGTACGGGGCAGAAGAAGCTTCATAAAATTTCCGAAGCTGAACGCCGCCTGTGCCGTGAGTGGAGGTGGTAGCCCCACCATCCAAGCGGACATAGGGTTGTGAAAATTAGATGGCCCCTAGCGGGCGAGCTGCAATGAACACACTTGCAATATAAAAATTGAATGATTTAGTCTACTGACTCAAATTTTTTTGTTTGGTTTTCTACCCGTTGATGGGCAGCTTAACATGGTGGTTTACTTAACCCCTTGTTTATTGATTTTTAGAGCTGTTTTCAGATAAAAGTGATCAATGAGCTGTAGAGCTGCCTGATCATTTTTGCTCTAAAGACGTAATATTGATAAAATTTTGTGTTTTGTACTAAAGTTCATTTTAGTGTATTTTTTTTCCTGAAAACATGCATTTGATAAATGGCTGTGAAAATGTTGTGCAATATAAAAATTTGCAACTGCCACTTTTTTATATGCAAGGGTCTCTGCTTTTGACAAATCTATCATTGTTTGGGGGTCATTTCTTGTAAAAAAAACAAACAAATTTTTAACCTGTGCAAAAAATTGCCAATGGTTAAACAGTGACGTACATAATGTAAGTTCTGTATTACATGCATACTTGCATAATGTGCACCGGTTTTTTGTTTTTATGTGCTTGGAATGTATTTAATGGATTTAGCCTAGGTTCACACTGACAGCAGGATTGAGATTGTGCGAGTTCAGCACTCGCACGATTTATTCCCCCATGTCATTCTGACTTCGGGGTTGATTTCAGAGACATCTGTGTGGGTTCCTGCACAGATGTCTATACAAGCTGCACCCCGAAATTGCCAAAAGTCGTACAGAAATGACTTTGGAATCGGTGCGACATCGCACCGATTCAGACAGTGCCCTTGTCTGCAATAGCCACTGATTTGGCATGCCTTTTGATATGTCAAATCGCATGCCATATCGCATCAATGTGAACCTAGTCTTAAGGCAAGGAATTGCAGAGGTACGCAATGTGCGCTCATGTGTGATTTCAGCCCACTTATTTTTAAAGAGTTGAAACCGCACCAAAAGTAGTGCATGCAAAACTTTTTTATTTTTATTTTTTTATTGTAATCAATCTTATTTTTACCATCTATCCATGTGATGATCCATCTGCTTGTAACATGACTTCCAAGAAAATGTGTCAGACCAAGTAGAAGGTCATATATTTTGGTTCTAGCTAGTAGGAGCTTTTACAGGTTTGTTTTCTCCATTGCTTATAGTCTGTTATGTCAGCAAATAGCTCAGGTGATAGCGAGTCTGCTAATTGCAGAGATGGTGAAGCTTCAAGATTAACTATAAGAAGGCACATAGGATTTTACTGCGACTCCTTGGGGTGGAACTGGTCTTTACTAGCTTATACTGCAAAGAGCTCGGTGAGAAGTTTACTTCGATATGCTTATGTTTACATGAAAAGCTTCCTCTTGGCATTCTGTTTGGGGAGGCAGTGTTTTGCTTAAAAAGTATGCCAAGCCACAATAACCAAAATAACCCCCCCAAAAAAGGAAAACATGCAGTACATCTCTACATTACATGCACTTTGATTTGGGGCTGTTCAAGAATACAAATATAAAGGCCACAATGTGCATGGATACATTCGCTAATAAGCTGTCTTTAGAGACATATAAAAAAGAAAAATGCTTTTAAATGATTATTTATTACAGGGAATTTTATGGTGCTGTCAATTTATGCAGCAGTTTGCATATACATAGTACATTCGCATCAGTCCCTGCCCTCAAGGAGCTTACAATCTAAGGACCCTAAATCACTTAGTTCCCGCGGGCGGCGGCTTCTATCGTGTCTCCTCCTCCTCAGCATCACGGCGGCTTCCGCCACGCGTCTCCTTCCTTTCTCCTAGGCGTATCGTAGATATCATCTGTCCTTTCAGCCAATCGGGTGACTGGTCTCAGGACCTGCTTCCTGAATGGCCGGGAGGAGGATCAGTGTGACAGTAGCGAATATTTATTTGCTATTGTCACACAACTGGGTGGGGTCTGGCTCTAATGACGTGCTTCTAAAAAAACAAAAAAAAAAACACCATTGAAATCTATGCATCTGGCGCCCTGCATGTAGATTAGGGTTCCAGACGCATGGATGGGGGGGCAGTGCCTGAACGCCCCTAATGGGCGGATGGGCACTGAATTGGACAGAAGCCAGTTAACCTACCAACATGTATTTGGAGTGTGGGAGGAAAACCACACAGGCACAGGGAGAACATGCAAACTCTGGATAAGTGGTGCAATATATTTGAACTGATAAACCTAGGGCTGATAGAAGTACTAACCACATAGCCCCCTGTTGTGTGCACATAGCCTAATGCCCCATACACTCTATTCGATTTTCTGCAGATTATTGTCTTCAGATTTCCCAAAGCCATGTAATGGAAGGGAGTGCCTGATTGCATACAGATTGAAACTCTTGGTTTGACCTCGTATTATATGGTTTTGGTAAATCTAAAGACAAAAATCTGCAGAAAATCTGATAGTATGTATGGGGGTTCACACCTAGTGTATTGTGAGCGTGCGTTTCTCTTGAAGGCATGTTTGCACTACATGCACAGGGCAGCCTATTCATTTGAATGGGCTACCTTATGTGCAATAAACATGCCAGTGTATCCTTTTTTTTTTTTTTTTTTTTTTTTTTTTTTTTTAAGGCATTGAGCTTTGTGTGTTGTAACCACGCGAGTGTGTTTGTGTTTTTTTTTTTATTTTTTTTTTTTATTTGCTGCATTTGGAGTGCCATTACCAATAAATTGGACTGCAAGTGTGATGCATGGTTTTCTCTCACGTTCAACGAAAACGCAGGCTTTTGGGCACCATCATGGAACACTCAGATGTGAATGGAGCTTCCAGTGTGGCCTTGTACAGCTTTTGTATCTACACCAAGCTTTTGTGGATATTTGTTTCAAGCACCCTGCTTGTCTCTCTTTTTTTTTTTTTTTTTTTAAGTCATGTCAGCCATGGCAGTCTGCTAGTAAAACAGAGCACTTATTAACAGACCTCACTGGAATTGTCCTGTATAGAGCACTCAGAATCTTGGAGGAAGTGATGAATCTGCTGGAAACATTGTGTGTGCCTCATCACTGGCCTTTTCCATAGTGTATCATGCTGGAAAGTAAAGTGGACGTTATTAATCTGTGAACTCCGAAGGCAGCTCAGGTTACTCATTTCTTTTTATTTAAGGCTTAGTTGGTGACACTCACAATAATGAGGATGTTTTATTTACTGCATTGTATTGCTACTTTCTTTTAAAATCATACAGTACCACCAATACCACTTCACAGAGCGATGGAGGCTGCGTCTTCTATTAGTCATTAGAGGAAGTAGTTTCTGGAAATCACCCATGTTTCTTACTACACCGGAAAGTTGTGCTTCTGGAAATACGCTGCTGAATTGTAAACAAAGATTAACCGCTGTACGACACCACTTGGTGGCCATTATCCAGGAAAGCAGAAAGGTGTTGTCAAAAATGTCAGTAAGTTTACCAGTCGGCATGAATATATTCCTGAAATGTCCCAATATATAGATATAGCAGCAGAATGTTTTTTAAAAAGCTGCCTTTGAGCTCCAAGCTTTTATCTAGGCAGTATTTTCACTAGTGTTACCAGCAGTAGCGAACATAGGAAATTTAAATGATCAGAAAAAATTAAACAATTGAAATCAATAACGTAAAAAAAGAAATGCAACTTTGTAGTTTTCCAGTGTGAGCATTTTAAAACGACTAATGTTTCAGCTATTATGGCCCCTCTCACAGAAGTGCACAGATCCGGTCCGCCTGACCATTTTTCAGGGGGACCCAATCGGACCACCCTTTGTTCTCTGTTGGGAGGAGAATGTAAATGGATGTGTCCATTTTACACCCACCTGCATCTGATTAGATTTACCAAAAACAGACGTATGGGGATCCTCTGTCCCCTGGTTACCCCCCTGTGGGGGTTATTGCAGACGGCTTCATCTATCAGAAATGCCTGCCCCTTCCGCTCCCCTTCCCAATTAATAGAAGCTGTACTATCCCTTCAATGAAAAGCACTATATGCATGGAAGACCTTTCCTCCATCCGGCACTTTACATTGTGGGAACTGATTGTGTGTTTAGTACTGGGCTTGACAAATTTGCTTTGAATCTAGGAGCCAGTTAAACAAGTTAGGAGCTGTTGTGTTGTATGTGTGTATATTTCACACTTTTTGCATGACCAAAAAACACACTTTACCCACCAACTCTTTAGTTATATCACTTACAAACAGATTGAATAGAATAGGACCTAGTACAGAGCTTTGTGGTAACAGGTCTCTGTTGCGAATATAAACCTCCATTTACATCCACACTCTGGTATCTATCCTTTAGCCCAGGGGTCTCCAAACTACAAGCCTCCAGCTGTTGTGGAACTACACAACCTATAAGACATTGTAAAACTCGAACATTCACAGACATGACTAGGTATTACGGGGATTCTAGTTCCTGAACAACTGGAGGGACATAGTTTGGAGATCCCTGCATTAGCCAACTGCTTATCCATGGAACCACCCAAGGGTTAAGTCCTAGCTTGTACAACTTTTATTATGACATCATTATGTGCAGGAGTTTTGTGAAAACCTTGTTGCTATGATGCAAATTAGTCATAGACTGGTATCCCTACTTAGCAATTCCAGAACATATGTAAATAATGTAATTCCTTCTGTATTGTGTAACATTTACTTTGAACCTCTGTGTCCTGTTTATCTTAATCATAGAACTCGCACAACTGTTCCTGTTATTTCAGTGTCTTTTTTTTTTGTCCTAATTTGCTCACTCACAATTGGTGTCTCATGACTAACTGAATCAACTTTCAACTTAGCAGGTCACATGTCAGGCTGAGTAGGAAGCTCTTGATGGCCTAATGACAAATTCCTGAGATAGACTTTGTCAACTGTTCTTGGGATGTCTGCTCATTCATTCTCCAAATTGCAATCCTTTTTTTTTTGTTCTACACATCCAGACATGCAAGTGAACAGCAGAATATAGATATTGTTGCCTACAGCTTATCTGTAATCAAAATCTCTGTATGGTTGGGGGTGTGTGTGTGTGTGTGTGTATATATATATATATATACAGGGGTTGACAAATTTGCTTGGAATCTAGGAGCCAGCTTAAAAAGTTAGGAGCCAGGTCCGTGAAGGTGATCCGGACCTGTCCCTGGCCTGACATGGAGACGAGTGAGGGGAAGATAGCAGCGCCGTCGCCGCCGCCCCCCCCGTCTCCAAGTCATTGCCCATAGCTCTTAGAGGGACATTTTATTAGTTTTTTTCAAATGACAATTTTTTTTTCAATTGCATTTTAGTGTAAATATGAGATCCGAGGTCTCTCTGACCCCAGATCTCATATTTAAGAGGACCTGTCATGCTTTTTCTATTACAAGGGATTTTTACATTCCTTGTAATAAGAATAAAAGTGACACAACATTTTTTTTAAAAGAACAGTGGAAAAAAAAAAAAAAAAAAAAGTTAAAATAAGAAGAAAAAATAATAAGTTTTAAACGCGCCCTGTCCTGCCCGCATATAAAATCGGTGTTCGAACCACACATAGGAGGTAGCGCCGTGATCGGTAGAGCGAGAGCAATAATTCTAGCCCCAGACCTCCTCTGTAACTCAAAACGTGCAACCTGTAGAATTTATTTAAACGTCGCCTATGGAGATTTTAAAGGGTAAAAGTTTGTCGCCATTCCATGAGTGGGTGCAATTTTGAAGCGTGACATGTTGGGTATCAATTTACTCGGCGTAACATTATCTTTCACAATATAAAAAATAATTGGGCTAACTTTACTGTTGTCTTATTTTTTTATTAACTAAATTATTTTTCCCAACAAAAGTGCGCTTGTAAGTCCGCTGCACAAATACGGTGTGACAGACAGTATTGCAACAACCACCATTTTATTCTCTAGGGTGTTAGAATAAAAAATCTATATAATGTTTAGGGGGTTCTAAATAAAGGGAAGAAAAGGCAGGTAATATAAAACACTCAGAGGGAGCTTTATTAGCATTGCTGGTTTGTCATACCAACGGCGACCACAAGAGGGCGCCAGATTCCATAAGGAATCATAGGATCGCAGAAGGCCTCAAAGCCGCGGCCTAAATTTTCGGCCGCCGGCGGAACGGCCCGACGCGATCACGCTGGGGGGGTCCACAGAGACAGGATACCCCCAGCTGTGCTGCCCCAGGCGCGAGGTCGCTATTTCTAGTCGCCAATGCGACCTGGCGCCCGGGTTTTGTCGAGCCTTGTGTATATATATATATATATATATATATATATATATATATATATATATATATATATATATATATATATATATATATATATATATATATATATATATATATATATATATATATATATATAATGTGTGTGTGTGTGTGTGTGTGTGTGCGCACAAGTGTCTGTTTTGTTCACTGTATTTGGTGTGATTAATATAGCAGTGTATCGCAATTCCATTGCCTGCGTACTCTAAACTGATCATGTTTTGAGAACTTCACTTGGGGAAAAAATGCCTGATTGCATTACTGTGCACCCACAAAAAGGGTAATTAAACTGAAGTGGTACAGAGATTCTCTTATTATATGCAGAAATTTGGAGGTGCTCTATTGGCTATTTTTGTGGGATAGGTAGCTGCACGATGTGTATAGAAACCCACTAGATGCATCTCATTACATTTGCATGATCAGTTGTAAATATAGTTGTAAGGCTCGGTTCACACAGGAGGCGGCACGACGCGGCACCGCGACCTGCCGAGACCTCAGCGGCGACTTGCAAAATGACTTCTGTATAGAAGTCAATGCAAGTCGCCCGAAGTCATGCCAAAAGTAGTACAGGAACCTTTTTTTCTAAGTCGGAGCGACTTGAGTCGCTCCTCTTAGAACGGTTCCGTAGTACAGAACGGGGGCGACTTGTCAGGTCGCGGCGCGGCAAGTCGTGCCGCGTCTGGTGTGAACCGAGCCTTAATATAACATGTAAAAGAATATAGAATGCAGGGTATCTAGCATGTTTGACACCCAGAATAGATAGGTTGTTTTTTTTTGTTTTTTTTTCCCCAAGCACTCACCTGCTCTATAAGAAAAAATTGTTTCAGTAACAATCGTGAAATGGATCAAATGATAAAATTACAAGAAAGCTCAGTGGTGAAACACTGGTGATTGGTCCTTCCTAGGCCTAAAAAAATGCCACTTAAAGACGTTTATTAGTTTCTTTTTTTTTTTCTGCCTGTAAATGTGTTCTTTGTTAGCCTACAATATGTCCATGCACACATAGGCATTTACAGGCATAGAAGAGGAGTGTTTACAGGCAGGAAAAAAATCGCCAGCCACGCTTTCAGGTAAGAAGATGAACAGCATAGAAAGCGCCTGTAAATGCACCTAAAATCTACACACGTTCATTCCAATGGCAGAATATTTATGAAATGGAGTCCATAAACTCTCAAACGTTTGACACACTGAAACACATTTAAATGCAAGTGCAAAATTACTTCTTTAGATGCGTCTTTTAATTGGCTTTTCTTCTGCTAGAAGAAAAGGCATTCAGGGGCATTAGAGAAATGCTTGGTGTGCACGAGGCCTTATACTGGTAGTTGGTGTACTGGTCCTATACATTGGTGGCCAATGAAAGACTGATCCCATAACCACTTGACCACTGGCCGCTTAAACCCCCTTCCTAACCAGACCAATTTTCAGATTTCAGCGCTCACACTTTGAATGACAATTACTCAGTCATGCAACACTGTACCCAAATGAAATTTTTGATAGTTTTTTTCACACAAATAGAGCTTTCTTTTGGTGGTATTTAATCAACGCTGGGTTTTTTATTTTTTGCGCTATTAATCAAAAAAGACTGAAAATTCTGTAAAAAAAAAAAAAAAAACTAAAAAAATGATTTGTTTCTTTTAAAATTTATTGGCAGATTATTGCACAGTGTTGCAGAGTACTGCAGATTGTCACTGAGCAGCGCTGTTGTCGCTACACATCCAACCCACAGCGCTGCTGCAATCTCTCCCCCTCTCCCCTCTCACTGTACCGATTGGTACAGAGAGGGGAGGGGGGAACCGGCGTCATGATGTGAGGACCTGGCGGTCACGGATGTTCCCAGGTCCGCGCCCCAGGGGACGCACGGGAGCAAGATTCTGGGGGGTGTCCGTGGACGCCCTCCCAGAATAAGCCGACTGCGCTGTAGCCATCTTTCGGCTATGGCCCAGTCGGCATGTGGTTAAAGGTCAGTGGGCAGTGGCGGAACTACCACCATAGCGACCCGTGCGGTCGCTACGGGGCCCGCAGCTGAGGAGGGCCCGGTGAGCGGGCGGCAGGTGAGCCGCCGAGCTCCTTGTCCGCTCGGCGCTCGTACAGTCACACTGACTGTACGAGCGGACACAGCCAGGTGACTCGGCGGCGGCGGGGGGTTGTTGGGGAAGCTGCGGGGAGGCTTAGTGGCTGGCCAATCAGCGGGTGGCGGGGCAGAGAGATGACATCATCTCTCACCGCCCGGCGCCCGCCCTGCAAACTGCCAGCTCCGCTCTCACTCACTGTGCAGGCAGCAGAGATTACATCCTCTCTCTGCTGCCTGACTCAGACTGGCAAACAGAGCGACTTTAACAGGAAAGTGACAATCCGCAATGTGTGACAGGTGACATGCCAAAGTGACAATCCGCAATGTGTGACAGGTGACATGCCAAAGTGACAATCCGCAATGTGTGACAGGTGACATGCCAAAGTGACAATCCGCAATGGATGGCAGGTGACATGGCAAGTGGAAAATCCGCAATGTGTGACAGGTGACGTGGCAAGTGGACAATCTGCAATGTGTAGCATGTGACGTGGCAAGGGGACAATCTGAAACTTGTGGCAGGTGACGTGGCAAATGGACAATCCACAATGTGTGGCAGGTGACGTGGCAAGTGAACAATCCGCAATGTGTGGCAGGTCACGTGGCAAGTGGACAAACCGCAATGGGTGGCAGGTGACATGGCAAATGGACAATCCGCAGTGGGTGGCAGGTAACGTGGCAAATGGACAAACCGCAATGGGTGGCAGGTGACGTGGCAAATGGACAATCCACAATGTGTGGCAGGTGATGTGGCAAGTGGACAATCCACAATGGGTGGCAGGCCACGTGGCAAGTGGACAATCCGCAATGTGTGGCAGGTGACGTGGCAAGTGGACAATCCCCAATGTGTGGCAGGTGACGTGGAAAGTAGATGATTTGCAATGTGTGGCAGGTCACGTGGCAAGTGGACAATCCACAATGGGTGGCAGGTGGACAATCCGCAACTTGTGACAAGTGACAATCTGCATCTGATGGCAGGTGACACACTCGAGGCTCCCACTGATTCTGCATTATGGTGAGTTGAACTATTTAATTTTCTATAACAATGCAATAATAGAAATAATGTGTTTCAATCATCCTGACACCATAACACAAATGGTGCCGTGATAATTGAAGCGCCAACATCAGCCATTGCCCCAATAAATTGCCCCCATAAAAGTATTTTCTATCAGTGCCCCTCCCGAGACTAGAATCTGGATCCGCCCCTGGGTGGGGGGGGGGGGGGCCCATACAACATTTTGCTATGGGGCCCTGTGATTTCTAGTTACGCCCCTGTCAGTGGGAGAATGACACTTGCATGTTTGACCAGTGGAAAAAATGCCCTTTTACAAACAGCTAAAAAGATCATTGATATCAGTGGTTATTAGGAGTTAGAATCCCTTCATTGCTCAAGGAACCCTAAGCAACCTCTGGAGGAACCCTGGTTAGAACCCTGTGCTAGATCCTTATTCCTCTGAGTCAGATGGACAGATTTCACCACACGTTTCTTTGTCTCTGCCCACTCCTAGAAGTCACTGTTGGACTTTTCAGTTATTTAGTCTACTTTAGCAGTAGATGAAGCTAAATACAATAATTTGGTTTTGTTGTGGCTATAGAATTTGGGAGGAATTTGGATCTGTGGTAGGAATGGCTTACTGCAGGAATCTCTCACAGAGCTATATATAAAGCCAATTATCTGTAATCGTGCAGAATTTAAATGTCAGTTTGGGTGGAGTTGACCTTTTTTACCTGGTGTTCTGTGATGTGATACATAGGTACTTTAACTCTGCTTTACTAGTAGTTCAAATAATTGTGATTACCCAAACTATATATTCAAGTTATTAACCACTTAAGGCCTCTTTCTGAGATTTGTTGTTTGTTTTTTTTGCTAGAAAATTACGTAGAACCCCCAAACATTATATATATATATATATATTTTTTTTTTCTAACACCATAGAGAATAAAATGGCGGTTGTTGCAATACTTTCTGTCACACTGTATTTGCTCAGCGGTCTTACAAGCACACTTTTTTTTATGGGAAAAAATACACTTTTTTGAAATAAAAAAAATAAGACAACAGTAAAGTTAGCCCAAATTCTTTTATATTGTGAAAGAGAATGTTACTCAGAGTAAATTGCTACCCAACACGTCATGCTTCAAAATTGCACCCCCTCGTGGAATGGCAACAACGTTTATCCTTAAAAATCTCAATAGGCGATGTTTAAAAAAATTCGACAGTAGCCGCCGCCTGTATCATGGGAGGGCGCCCGCAGGTGCTTCTCACCATGCGAGGGAGTTCACATGAACGTGAGAAGTACCTGCGGGAGGAAGCGGAGACAGCCGCCGAGGGACCCCAGAAGAGGAGGGTCGGGGCCACTCTGTGAAAAACGAGCTGCACAGTGGAGGTAAGTATAACATGTTTGTTATTTTTAAAAAATAAAAAAAATACCTTTACAATCCCTTTAATGTAAACTGCATTAAAAAAAAAGTTTATTGTAATAAAAAATAAATGCCCCTAAGAGCTATGGGCGTAAGTGACTTCGCTTCCGCCCTGCAATGATATGGAGATGGGTCCCCCATCTCCCCCTCACTCATCTCCATGTCACGCCAGGAGAAGGATCCGATTGCCTCTGCCGCTACCGATGGCTCCAATAAGTGGTGGAGACCACCGGAGCTTGGCGGGGGGGTTCCTCTCCCACGGCCGATTTTAAAAGTGATCTTGTGGCGAATCCACCGCAGAGACCACATTTATCTGAAAGTGGACCGCCCACGGAAGAAGAGTATACCGGGGTTATGGCAGCTAGACATAGCAACGATATTCCTCTTCAAAGTATAGATGTAAAACTGCAGCGGACGGTCCGTAAGTGGTTAAAGTACTACTAAGTCAGGACCATGCATTCACTATATCTGGTCTCCCACAGTTCACAGAACTGCAATTATTTTAGTAAATATAAACTGCTAAATACCTTTTCTCACTAACAGTCTATAGCAGTCTTGTGCTTTCTATCAATGTCTGGTTAAAGCTTGTTTGGATGAGTTTTCATTCTACTCTGACTGTCCTATGAAGATGCAGGACCTCTGGCCCTCTGTCTGAACAGTGCTGATGGGCCCTGTGCTGATAACATGCACTCTCCCAAGAAAAAAACTCTCTCGCAATACACCCCAAATTAAGTATGTGCAGAGTGACTCCAAAGGCTACTATGAGGAGATGGATTGGGGACAGTGCAAGAAGGGGAGGATCATAGAAAATAGGATCAAACAGGCTCTTTACACAATGCGGAACATTAACCCCTTAGGTTCCACAGTAAGTATACCAAGCATGCTTTACTGCAAATACAGACTGATTTTACTGTTGGTGGGTATAGTAACTAGAGGTCGACCGATATATCGGCCGGCCGATATATCGGCCGATATTTGCCATTTTTTAATTAATCGGCATCGGCCGATTGTGCTGATAAAAAGACGATTTAGAACTACAGCAGGACTTTGAAATGACTTCTGTATAGAAGTCAGTGTAAGTTGCCTGAGTCGTCATAGAAACGTCTTCCTCCTCTCTGGGCAGGCTGCCAAGAAAAGAACAAAAAGATACAATGTTTACACTTGAATGAATGAAATCATCTCTGTGTGTAGAAGTTCTCAGTTTAACCATTTAAAGACTAAATCTTTTCTGACACTTGTTGCTTACAAGTAAAAATCCTGTATTTTCTGCCAGAAAATCACTTAGACCCCCCCCAAAAATTATATATATATTTTTAGCAGAGATCCTAGGGAATAAAATAGCGGTTGTTGCAATATTTTATGTCACACAGCATTTGCACAGAGGTCTTTCAAATGCATTTTTTTGGGAAAAAAAACACTATTTAAAAAATAAAAATAAAATAAAAACAGTAAAGTTAGCCCGTTTTTTTTTTTTTTTCCAAAAGTTTTGACTACCCGTTTTTATTTAATACATAGTTTTTTTTTTTTTTTTATCTAAATCATACATACAAGTAAACTGATTGGAGGTTTGTTTTGTTTAATAAATGTTTAAATGTAAGAAATTTTCTGTATCACTTATGAAGGCTGCTTTCACACTGGAGCGGGCAGGCGTTGATGGTAAAACGCAAGTTTTAGCGGCTCTTTACCATCATTTTAGCGGTGCTATTTGGCTGCTAGTGGGGCACATATAACCCAGCTAGCGGCCAAGGAAGAGGTTAAATGCGCCCATGAAGCACTGCTGCCAAATCGCATTGCATGCGCTTCGGCCGTGGTGCCCATTCATATCAATGGGCAGGAGTGGTGGATGAGCGGTATACACCACTCCAAACGTGCTGCTTGCAGGACTTTTTTTTAAGATCCTGCCAGCGCATCGCCTCAGTGTGAAAGCACTCTGTCTTTCACACAGACTGCAGGGGAGCCATTTTGCAGGCACTTTACAGGCGCTATTTTTAGCCCAAAAGCGCCTGAAAAACGCCCCAGTGGGAAAGGTGTGTTAGATCAAGGGGGATTAAAAAAATAATAATATATAAAAAAAGGAAAAAAATAAAGAAATGAAATAAAATCGGCCTAACATATCGGCCCAAAAAAATCGGCATCATATATCGGCTATCGGCCGCCATGATTTCTAAATATCGGCATCGGCCAGAGAAAAACCCATATCGGTCGACCTCTAATAGTAACACTCTTTAAAGTGGTTGTAAACCCTTACAAACCACTTTGACCTACAGGTAAGCCTAGATTAAGGCTTACCTGTAGGTCCAAGCAATATCTCCTAAACCTATATGGTTTAGGAGATATTTGCCCGAAAACGGGCACCGCTGTCTACGGCGCAGGCGCACTGAGCGCGGCATTTCCAAGAATGGAGCTGCCGCGCGTGTCGACTCCCATGCACATGCGCGGCGTCATCGCAGGTTCGCCGAATGACAGCGGCGGAGCTGCGAGACGCCACCAGCAAGATGGATGCGGCGGACTACAGGGGACAGCGGCGACTTCGCTGGCTCCTGTGTCAGGTAAGTGACACATAATGGGCTACTATGCGATGCATAGTAGTCCATTATGCTTTACCTTTGCAGGGAATGAAAGAGGAAGTAAACTCATCAGGGTTTACTTCCTCTTTAAGAAGAAATGGTACTGTATTTGTAATTTATATGAACGCTCCTGGGTAATTTAACATTTACATTCAACAGAGATTATGGCACAGCAAGTATAAAGCCCACAAGAGACTAGACTAAAATGTCATCCTCTACAAGTTACATCTTCCTGAATCACGAGACCTGAACCGTGTGGCATTTGAGGACATCAGCAAACAGACTCTTGGCGTGGGCTCATATTGTTATATCTGATCTGTCACAAGGGTTAGTGTTGTACGTCCAGCAAGCCAAAACGGGTGATGTAGCCAACACAACCAAACAGGAGAACCAGTGCGGTCTCAGACTTGTCTACCATGTGTGCTGTTAATCTACTGTGTGCTGTACTCTGCCTATTCCTTCTGAATAGCATTTAGTCTCCTTAGTTTTAGCAGAACACCAAGGCCAGTAGTTATGCTTTATGTATATTCTGGCTCCTCTGCTAAGTGTATTGCGTTTCATATGCCTCCGTCTTTTATTTGATGTTCGATTTGCATTTACTGTATGTTGATGCAGATTTTATCTGCATTACATTTGAGAGGAGATCTGTCTATCTATAGAGATGACCTCACAGTTGAATATCTTTATAAACCCTTTCAGTTTCCATGCAGCGAAGGCTTGTGATATGCTGTTGAGAAAGGTCATGGAGTTTGAATCTACAGTATGGATGGCACAGCTAAAGGCTTGTCTGGGTATAAAATGCTTCATTGTCTTCCAGTACCAGCTGGTATTATGTTTGCCTGTTCATTTGTGTTTTACTGTGAACGTAGACCAGTCTCTGGATTCTACTCACTAGGACTTAAGAATCAGTTTAGCAACTTAATTTCACAGATGATTGCCAGAATCTGTTTATTTCTAATATATTTTTGGGGATGTACCGTCTAGTGCAGCCATTCTCAACCAGGGTTCCTCCAGAGGTTGCTAGGGGTTCCTTGAGCTGTGGCTGATGAACCACCTATTTGATGATGCCTACAGAGTTCAAGGTTCAGCATCACTTTGCAAAGACAGCAGCATGACACCAAATATATTTTTAGCTGTCTTTAAGGGTGGCATTCTGACCACCAATATAAGGAGCATTGTTCCTATTGAGCCCTGATGATTTGGTTTTTAGTAAGGGTTCCACCAGACATGAACATTTATTTTTGGGGTTCCTCTAGGGTTAAAAGGTTGAGAAAGCCTGGTCTAGTGGATACAGCTACAATCACAAATCGCCTTAAGAAGGACCATGGTCCTTATATGTGCGGAGAACTGTTATGTGCACCATGTAAATCGCATGGAAGATGCAACTAAGCACAACCTTCAACAATTTTCTTGCAAATTATCATTGATCATATGCTTTGATTACAACTGTAACCTTGTCATTGTACATGGAAGACTATGAGATTAATAAGATATGACTGGTTGTTATGTGTTAGTTTAGTAATATTAGATCCAGTGCACCTCCGTATTCTTCTTTGACCGTTACTACCGCTATTTGAGGAAGAGTGGCCAAGCAATCCCTACATAGAGTGGTGCTTTTTATTACCAGTGGTGGGTGAGCTTATGTAAAATCCTATTATTTAGGTTATGCGATATGAAGATGATTTTCTTATTTCATCAGATTATAATGCATTGGGTGTCATTGTCCCTTGATAACCCTGTACAGTCACTACTGAAAATACAGTTAGTATCACGAGTGTCATTCCAGCAATGTTCCTTTATTTTTATTCTTCATACTGCTGGTCACTTAGTGTCTTTGGAGAAGTTGCAGCCATAATGTGAATGTAAAGCTTCCTCCTCTCTTCCAGCAAGCAAGGGTAGAGGTTAGAGTAGCACATGACTTCTAGGTCTGTTATATTTAGCATTACCCTTGTGTGAATGTAGAAATTTCCTTGTGACTCTTGATGAGCATACAGTTTCCTTCTGTATGGGATGCTGCTTTATGCATTTCCATAAATCCCTTTTGTACCTGTAGTGTATGGCAAGCCATGGGCTTCAAGTTTATGATGGATCTGTGTTAAGCAACACACACATACTTTACACAGCAAGGATCTTATTTGTCGGACTTAGGAACCCAACATTTTATTGCAGTATTATGCAGTCAAACTTATTTTCTCTGCAAGAAGATCTCGGCGTGGCAGAACTGAAGCGCACTTCAGTTATTTCACTAACCTCATAGATACCTCATGTGTAAACTATCCAGCTAAAGTACAGAGCAGGCAACAGTCGGGGACCAGCACTGCTGGAGCTGAGGGACTCTCCTAGCTGCCGGGGGAAGAACTCCTCCAGTGAGAGTGGGAAGGGGGAGGGAGCGAAGGGAATGGAAATGCAGATTTTGGTGGTAGGGGGCTCAATTAGAAGCACAGAGAGGCCAAGCTGTAACAAAGGCCTGAAGCGCTGAACGGTATGTTGTCTACCAGGCGATTGGGTTCGGCACATCACGGATCTGGTGGACAGATTACTGGGAGGGGCTGGGGAAGACCCAGCTGTCATGGTGCATGTTGGCACCAATGTCAAAGTCAGATGTGAGAGATTACATCACTAAGGGAGCAAGGGAGGAGGTGGAATCCTTATGGGTAGAGCTCCAAAGGGATGAAGCTAAGGGGAAAATAATACTGGGAGTATGCTATAGGTCCCCTAACCTGAGGGAGGACGGGACGACAGATCTCCTATCACAATTTGGATGGGAAGTGTTATCATAATGGGGGATTTTAACTATCCAGACATAGACTGGGTGGAGGTAACCGCGCATTCATCTAAGGCTCGCCAGTTCCTAAATGTTTTGCAGGACAATTTTATGGGTCAGATGGTAGATGCACCAACAAGAAATAAAGTGTTACTGGATCTACTGATTACCAACAATACAGACCTGATCACGGATGTGGAACTACAGGGCAATTTAGGTAACAGCAATCACAGGTCAATTGGCATCAGTATAAATCGCACAAATGGGAAACATAAGGGGAATACAAAGACACTGAGTTTCAAAAGAGCCAACTTCCCTAAACTATGAACTTTGCTAGAGGGCATAAATTGGGATAAATTATTAGGAACAAAGAACACGGAGGAGAGATGGGTTTGCTTTAAGAGCATATTAAATAAGGGCATTGGCCAAAACGACCCATTGGGTAATACATTTTAAAAGAGCAAACAAAAGTCCTGGATGGCTAAACTCCAATGTAAAAATGCATATAAAAGCAAAGGAGAAGGCCTTCAAAAAATACAAGGTCGAGGGATCATCATCAGCATTCAAACTTTATAAAGAATGCAACAAGAAATATAAGGGTGCAATAAGGACGGCTAAGATAGAACATGAAAGACACATAGCGGAGGAGAAAAAAAAAAATCCCAAGAAATTCTTTAAGTATGTAAACAGTAAAAAAGGGAGGACAGACCATATTGGCCTCATAAAGAATGAGGGAGGACATCTGGTTTCAAAGGATGGAGAGATTGCAAAGATATTGAATTTATTCTTCTCCTCACCTTTACAAAGGAATGGGGGGGGGGGGGGGGTGGGGCTTCAGTAACCAAAACTGCAGTGTTTATCCTCACATCCCAGGAAGCACCTCCATGGTTAACAGAGGACAGAATTAAAATTAGACTTGAGAAACTTGACATTAATAATTCCCTGGGACCAGATGGCTTACACCCGAGGGTACTTGGGGAACTCAGATTTGTACAGATTTTACTGCACATTTTTTGTGTGTTTTTGCTTGCAGCAAATACACGTTTGCTTGCTGCGTTTGGGGTGCCATTAACAATGGCACCACCGGTGCGGTGCATGTTTTTCATGTGTTCAAAAACTCGCTGCTCTACCCTTGAATGGACAGATGTTAATGGAGCCTTATGCAAGGTACACACCAGAAGCTTTTTTTTTTTATTCAAACTAGTGGGCTGAGCAAAAAAAAAACTGACAGATCTCAATACTAACAAAAGTGATATTTGTGCGGGGCGATCTCCTCGCGGTCATTAGCTGCCAGCGCTGATTGGATGCTGGCATGTCCATTTGATCAGACAGCTGTATACCTGGGCTAAAAGTTGGCCGCTTCCTGATGAACCAAATGTTATTGATTTTCAGCTCGTGTGTACCCAGCTTTAATATTAAATAATTTCATGATAAAGACCAGCATATATATTTCTGTATCTGCAGTCTGACGCCATCCCCATAATAGTGAAGGTTCATTTGGGCTTTAAAATGTGTGATGTCTTGATTTCAGAATTAATGTGATGTCACAGAAACCTGTCAGAATTCAGGAAAGTTGCTAGTACATTGTTTTCTCCGACGCTTTCTTTGCTTTTCTTTATTAGGTTTGCCATCCACGCAGCAGAGTTGGAGCAAAGCACCTTTTATGTAATTTATTGCAACAATCTGTCCTTAATAATTCTTTTATATTTATGCCTTTTTTTTTTTTTTTTTGTCTGAAAAATGCCTTTAAATGCTGTTGTATATTCCTATCCCTGAGTATGCCAAAGTATAGCTGTGCTACAGGCAGCAAGCTCCAGTTTCTCGCAGAGATTTGTGAAGTGCTTGAAATGAACAGAAAGCTTTTCAAGGATTGGTTGGCACTTGTGCTCAGATCCAGGTGGCAAGCACTGACAGCTCCATGTCACAGGGTGGCTGTCTTTGCCTGCTTTTCTGTTTGTCTGGCTTGCCTTTCAGCAGAACACATGCATCCTGCTGCTCCCAGGAATGTCACCCATGGAGGTGGAGGATAAGAAGAGACAGAATTACAGCAAAGGCATCTTCAGCTTGCAGCCTCCACACTCCCTTAACATTGATCTGTCTGACACTTTTTGGCCGAAGACACGCACTGTCGCATCTGCCAAGAGATCATAGTCAGGTGGTTGAAGAGACATGAGATTTGTTTAAGAAGTGACAGAGAAACTCAGCTGGCACATGGCTCGGTCAGCACAGAGTTTTGTCTCTGCTAATTAGCGGAGTCCTAGGGTGCCTTCAGAAAGCATCACATACAAGAATCAAAGAAGAGCGCGACTGTTTGGAACCTCTCAAGAATCAATGGCTCTTGGTGTGAAAGTAAAGACTGTACCGCTGGCAGCAGATGTTTTTAAGGTGTCTCTTCTGATGTCGATGGTGCTGTGCAGCTTAAAACACAACATGGACAGCATATTGTTCAAGCTCCAGCTCTCCGTTTATCACATGCCAACCTTTTTGTTTTGGCTTAATCTGGCCTATTGCTATTTTTAACGATCGGTTGGCTCCTGAGTGATTTTTCCTTTTTTTTTTTTTTTTTTTTTTTTTATTCATTCGCCTCTCCTTTTTTTTAGAGAGGGAAGCTGCATACAAGGCGAGATGCAGTCCAGGTACTCTGAATATAGCTGATATTTATAAATTTTAATGGTACAACTGTATAGAGTATGGATGCTACTTGATTGTATAAAGATCATCATTCTTTCTTTTTTTTATTTTAATTCTTATAATACAATATAATACATTTGGTGCTATATATATATATATATATATATATATATATATATATATATATATATATATATATATATATATATATATATATATATATATATATATATATATATATATATATATATAAAATATAATATATATATATATATATATTTTTTAATAGAATAGTTTTCAATTCAGCAAATAACACATGACATTCATTTTTTAAATAATTTTGTTCATTACTGAGAGAGTCATTGCTGGCAGTTATGCTGTGAGTGTTTAAAGGAGGCTTTAGGCCTAATTTCTAAAACTGGAGAAAAGGGGTTTGTTTTCCATAGCAATCAATAAAATCTCATAATTCCAAGTAAAACGCTTTTTTGGTGGCAGTCTCGTCTTCTTTTTTTTCTTCCCTAGACTAGCCCAATTTCATATTGGAATATATGTGGCAAATATTTGTCATTTGTAGTGCAAACCTTGAGTCTTTATGGTGGTACAGTAGCTTTCTGCTATGACAAGCTACTGAACAAGACCAATTGCTGTTGAAAAAGCTTTTATTTCTGTTGATTTAAATCCTGACTTTAGTTAAAGCATGTACATATCTATGATAATTTTAGAAATGGTACTAACATGGCAAGCATGCAAAGCAGATAAGCCTTAGGGATCTATAAATACAGTAGGTGCGTAGATTCTTTAACAATAGTCTTTAGATTTGTCTATTAGGGCACTGGGTTCATACCCAAAGTGGCACAGTCATAGATACTTAGGAACTTCACTGCTTTAACTGCACGCAACATGGAGCATGTTCGGAAAAGAATTCCAAGAAGTCAGAAGTGTATGTTGCCGAAGAATCAGTGTGGACAGGCTCTGATAAAGCAACGTTGTGTGGTCACAGGAGATAACTGCAGAATGAAGCTTCCTGCTGGATTCTCTCTAGAAGCTCAGTGACCAGAACTAGGTACTAAGTGAACAGCCAACATACTGTCTGTTCAGTCAGACCAGTCGTATTAGTAGTACCCTAGAATTTATTTATTTTTCTTGTATAACTGTTGTCAGCAATGAACTTGTTATAATTCAATGTTTACATCAGTTGTCATGCTAATAGTTGGCAAAATTCCTTCTAGTGTTTAACGAGATAAACTGCAATCCAGTTTTATGACCGTGATAACCACTTCATAATACAAAGTAATACGTTTCTGTTTTGAGGAATTCTAGATCGGGACACATGCTTTGGTGGTAAAAAAAATGTTGGAAATTGTAATGTTTTGCAACTTTGCAGGCTTATAGGAAATGTTATTTTGCACCAAATGCAAATGTTTTAATGTGACTTTAAAGACCATTTAATTTTGAATTCAATAAGAGGCGATAAGCCATCTGAGTGGCTAATTGGCTGCTTGATTGCTTTTACCAGCAGTGGTTTTTTTGCCTCTCCAGGATGTCCAACCCACCAGATGATATGTTATGTTACGTTGGGTATCTACTTGGCATAACACCATGTTTTATATTTTACCAAATAATTGGGTATTATGTTGTGTTTGTGTGCATTAAAATTCATTAACGTGTATTTTTTACAAAAAAAATTGTGTTCAAGAAACCTCTGCGCAAATTCATAAAAAAAAAAAAAAAATGCAAAACCCACCATTTTTACTCTCTAGGCCTAGGGACTCTGCTTAAAATATATTTAATGTTTGGGGGTTTTAAGTCATTTTCTAGCAAAAGAAAATAATTTTTACATGTAAACAAAAAGTAGCAGAAAAGACCCGCTCTTCACGCTTTTGTGTTTATTTTTTAGACTAAAATAAGCACAACTTTTTTTTTTTGTACTGCATATATTTGAATTCTGTTTTTATATTTGAAGACATTTTAACCACTTCAGCCTCGGACCAATAAATACCTTAAGGACCAGAGGTCTTTTTGCAATTTCGCACTGCGCTGCTTTAACTGGTAATTGCGCGGTCATGCAATATTGCACCCAAACGAAATTTGCGTCCTTTTCTTCCCACAAATAGAGCTTTCTTTTGATGGTATTTGATTGCCTCTGCGATTTTTTTTTTTTGCGATATAAATGGAAAAAGAGCGAAAATTTTGAAAAAAAAGATATTTTCTTCTTTTTGTTATAAGAAAAATCGAATAAACTAAATTTTAGTCATACATTGAGGGCAAAATTTATTCAGCCACATGTCTTTAGTAAAAAAAATGTCAATAAGCGAATATTTTTTGGTTTGCGCAAAAGTTATAGCGTCTACAAACTAGAGTACATTTTCTGGAATTTACACAGCTTTTAATTTATGACTGCCGATCTCATTTCTTGAGGTGCTAAAATGGCAGGGCAGTACAAATCCCCCCCAAATGACCCCATTTTGGAAAGTAGACACCCCAAGGAAATTGCTGATGGGTATGTTGAGCCCATTGAATATTTATTTTTTTTGTCCTAAGGGATTGAATAATGACAAAAAAAAAAAAAAAAAAAAAATTTTTACAAAAAGTTGTCACTAAATGATATATTGCTCACACATGCCATGGTTATATGTGGAATTGCACCCCAAAATACATTCTGCTGCTTCTCCCGAGTACGGGGGGATACCACATGTGTGGGACTTTTTGGGAGTCTAGTCGCGCACGGCACCCCGAAAACCAATCACCACCTTCAGGATTTCTAAGGGTGCAAATTTTTGATTTAACTCCTCACTACCTATTACAGTTTCGAAGGCCATAAAATGCCAAAATAGCACAAAACCCCCCCAAATGACCCCATTTTGGAAAGTAGACACCCCAAGCTATTTACTGAGAGGCATGTTGAGTCCATGGAATATTTTATATTTTGCCAAAAGTTGCGGGAATATTACAAACTTTTTTTTTTTTGCACAAAGTTGTCACTAAATGATATATTGCTCACACATGCTATGAGCAGAAGTCAAATTACACCCCAAAATAAATTCTGCTGCTTCTCCCGAGTACGGGGATACCACATGTGGGGGACTTTTTGGGAGCCTAGCCACGTACGGGACCCCGAAAACCAAGCACTGCCTTCCGGATTTGAATATAAAATGCTATAAAAAACAAACTAACCAGAGTCACCCGTAACACTTATACGGTGATCAGTGGTGAAAGGGTTAACTAGGGGCAATCAGGTGGTTCAAATTTTTATTAGGTAGTATATGGGGGTCCCTGGCGCTATATAAAAACCTGACGGGGAACCTAAATAACTAACTGGCTAACCAGCGTCACCAGTGACACTTATACTGTGATCGCTGGTGAAAGGGGGTGAAAGGGTTAACTAGCAGCAATCAGGGGGTTAAAACCATTATTGGGTAGTATATCGGGGTACCTAGCGCTATAAAAACCTGGCGGTGAACCTAAAAAAATAACTAGCTACCTAGCGACACTGATGCAGCGTTCAGAAAAATTATCGCTTAGTGACACTGGCAAAAGGGGGTGAAAGGGTTAACTAGCGGAAATCAGGGGGTTAAAACCATTATTGGGTAGTATATCGGGGTACCTAGCGCTATAAAAACCTGGCGGTGAACCTAAAAAAATAACTAGCTACCTAGCGACTGTAGCGACACTAATGCAGCGATCAGAAAAACGATCGCTTAGTGACACTGGCAAAAGGGGGTGAAAGGGTTAACTAGCGGCAATCGGGTTAAAAACATTATTGGGTAGTATATCGGGGTACCTAGCGATATAAAAACCTGGCGGTGAACCTAAAAAAATAACTAGCTACCTAGCGACACATGCAGCGATCAGAAAAATGATCGCTTAGTGACACTGGCAAAAGGGGGTGAAAGGGTTAACTAGCGGCAATCAGGGGGTTAAAAACATTATTGGGTAGTATATCGGGGTACCTAGCGCTATAAAAACCTGGCGGTGAACCTAAAAAAATAACTAGCTACCTAGCGACTGTAGCGACACTAATGCAGCGATCAGAAAAACGATCGCTTAGTGACACTGGCAAAAGGGGGTGAAAGGGTTAACTAGCGGCAATCAGGGGGTTAAAAACATTATTGGGTAGTATATCGGGGTACCTAGCGATATAAAAACCTGGCGGTGAACCTAAAAAAATAACTAGCTACCTAGCGACACTAGCGACACATGCAGCGATCAGAAAAATGATCGCTTAGTGACACTGGCAAAAGGGGGTGAAAGGGTTAACTCTAGGGGCAATCAGGGGGTTAAATCTTTATTGGGGGGTGATAGGGGGCTACCCTGGACCTAACACTAACTGTCCTGACAGTTTTTACTGTCACAACTGACACTGAATGCATTGATCAGTAAAGAAATGATCAATGCAATCAGTGACACTGTGACTGGGGGGGGAGGGGGGGCGGGGGGGGGATCGGGGGGGTTTGTGTGCCTGTGTGTACCTACATGTCAGTGTAGTGTTGGTGCACACTTACTTTTACTGTTCTCCTCGTAGTCCGGTCAAAAAGACTGCCCCGAGGAGAATGACATCACTTCCTCCTTCCTGTGTAAACAATACACAGGGGAGGAAGCTTCTCATTGGCCAGGAGCGATCCAGAGGGGGTGGCCGAAAAGCAACGGCCATCCCCTCATCACGGAGCGCTCCTGGAGCGAACCGGACCGCCGTAACCAGCGGGAGGGGGTCCGATCGGACCCCCCACCCGCTGGAAGGCAATCACGTAGATGTACGTGATTATGCCTGCCTGTGCCATTGTGCTGACGTACAATGGCAATACGGCGGTCCTCAAGTGGTTAATGCTGAATTTAAGTGACGTGTAAACATTTGGTGCAGAATAACATTTCCTATAAGCCGGCAAAGATGCAAAACCAAAAACATTTGCAAGTGCGTCCACAATTTTCTGCCATCTCTATTAATTTCCTGACTGAATGGCGATTGTATTATGTTAGCTGTTTTTCTGAGATCTGCAAACTATAAACCTCTTGGCACGTTTGGGGATCAAGGGTGCAGTTCTGTGGATCTGGCAGCTAACATGGGAATGTAGTGGATTTGATACCAATATGTGTTCAGTTAGGCTGCATAAGTGCTCAACCTGTGGCCCTCCAGCTGTTGCAGAACTACAAGTCCCCTGACACCTTGCAAAAGGTGTCAATTAAACAAGCATGACTCCCAAAAGTCTCTGCTCAACTCTTTATATAAACACATAGATATCCTAAAAAAAATCCAGCAATGGCTTCTCATGTAGAAAATGAAACACTCTATACCTACTGGTATGTGATTATTTTGGCATTGTGACCTTCCTTAACTACTTGCCGACCAGCCGATGTAGCTGTACGGCGGCCCCTTTTAAGGGCTATAAGGGGCGTGGTGTGACCCGCGATCGCTCCTCAGAGAGCCTGAATGGGGATCTGTCAATGTAAACAAACAGATCCCCGTTCTGTCAGTGAAGTAGGGAGAGATCTGCTGTTCCTAGTGATCAGGAACAGCGATCTCTCTCTACTCTGTCAGTACACTCCCCCACAGCTATAAAAACCTCCCATGGAACACATTTAACATCTTGATCGCCCCCTAGTGTTAACCCCTTCCCTGAGAGTGACATTTGTACAGTAATCAGTGTCTATTTTTAGCTCTAATCGCTGTATAAATGTCACTGGTCCCAAAAAAGTGTCAAAAGTGTCCAATATGTCCGCCGTAATGTTACAGTCCCACTAAAAATTTATGATCCCCGCCTTACTAGTAAAAAAAAAAAAAAAAAAAGTATAATAAAAATGCAATAAATCTATCCCTTATTTTGTAGATACTGTAACTTATTGCAATTTTTTTTTAACCAAAAATATGTAGAAGAATACATATTGGTCTAAATTGATGAAGAAATTATTATTATTTTTTTTTTTGGGGATATTATAAAGTAAAAAATGTTTTAAATTGTTTTTTTTTTTAAATTGTCGCTCTTTTTTTGTTTATAGTACAAACAATAAAAACTGCAGAGGTGATCAAATTCCACCAAAGGAAAATTTAAAATTGAAGTTCTGAGTTTTTTTTTTTTTTTTTTATCAACTTGTCCAACTGGACTGAAGCTGCAATCTATGAATTGTTTTTGGCATCTTTTGATGATTTAATTTGGATTGGATAGTATGAATATATTTATTCCCCTGTTAATCTGGTTTTCTTTTTATCTGTTTTTGTAAATTAGCCCAGTTTTCTCTTTAAAGTCCTACTCAAAGCTGTTGCAAATCAACATCAACTTTTAGTAGGGGTTGAGGATCATTGTTCTTGTGTACAATTTTCTAATATCTGGTTGTAAGGGGGGGGGGTAAACCACTGTTGATCTTGCATTATGAGGTTGTAATCTTATTTCTGTAAATGTATTTTCTTTATGTGAACAAATTGTATTTATTTATTTGCAGCTGGCCATCATATGAATTTGATCCAAGTCAGATCCGCTTGATTGTGTACCAGGACTGTGAGAAGCGAGGACGGAATGTCTTGTTTGATTCTAATGCCAAGCGAAAGACTGATGAGCTTTCTGTTTCGGTAAGTTGTCTCTCTCCATAATTTAAATTTTTAATAGTGTCTTGGAGAAAGCATCTTAAAAGGAGATTTTTCAGGGCCTGGTTTTAGTGCATCATCAGACCCAGTTGGTCCAATGTGTTCATGTTTCTGTGGAAACTAAACAATGCTTACTTGTTTTTTAATTTTTGTTTAATCATCTGTCAACATTATTGTTAGAATGTCACATTATGTCGGTGTATGCCCATTTGTAAACCCTTTGGAGGCTTTATCCAAGTTGTAATAGTAATTCTAGACAATTTTACTAACTTTGTTAATGTAAAGTAGCAGCATCATGTCAGTTATGTTCTATTGTTACCGCTTTCCCAACTTCTTCAACCTCACAAGCTACTTACTGGTCAACGAGGCTACTTATCACATTGATTAAGCAAAAGTGATGATCAGGGGAAGCTGAGCCTGTGTCTGTTTGTTCGATTTCAGTGACTTGGCAATTTTTTGCACCCAATCACTTCTTCATGAAGTTGCTTGTAGACTTTTTTTTTTTTTTTTTTTTTTTATAAACTTGGTGGTGTAGGTTATGCCATGATACTGAATTGCCAGATGCTGGACCTTCCAGATGCATGTATATTTATACTACAATCATGAAAACCCTCTTGAGGATTAATGCACACATGGCTTAGAAAATGTAGCTTTTACAGGGCTTTGGCTTTTTATTTTTATTTTCTGCCTGTAAACGCACCTCTTATGCAAGGCTGTTAGTATTTACAGACATATTAGAAAAAGAACATTTAAATGCAGAAAATGTGTTTAGCTGTGTTGGCGAGTTAATGCATTCTAATGCCTGGAATAAATTAATATTCTGCCCAATAGAATGCATTAATATGTGTGCAATATGCGCCGTCTACCACTTTTTTTTAACTGTTTTTCTCCTGTCGGGGGGGAAAAGGCATTCAGGGGAGCAGAGTAAATGCTCAGTGTGTATGAGACCAGACAACACACAGGTTATCTGAATTTAATCATGTGGAGTTGGAATTTGCAGTTCTATGGCAATAAAACCTGAAAACTTTGAGGTAATGAATGCCTTATTATAATTCCTAACAGTTGACAAACATCTTCTTTTGGCAGTAAAATCTATAATGCTAATGGATCAATCTGTACAAAAGTGGCATCAGGGAAATCTGTTGGCCTGAGCCATCCTGTGGCCATTATAATGAACTCCAGTGGTAAAAGCTTGATTAAAAAGTCTGTTCCTATTCATCTTGTAATTTGTTCCTCTCTACCATTTGGGGTTTTCTTCTAATATAACTATTACACCCCTCTTTGATGTTGGGCAGCATTTGTTTTATAAGTGTGTGAGTATGAGTTATATGTGTGTGAGTAATAAAACTGAATTGTGTATTATATGCAAAAGAACACCACTAATTGTAAACCAAGTTACAGAATGATCTATAGGAATAAGCAAAATAACTGTAAAATATCACATAGAAAAATAGTTTTGTTAAGGTTTGAGGTTTACTTGAAATTGAAATTGTGTGGTAATCCATAAAGGTCAGTACCAGGTTTAAAGGAAATGTTCGCCTTTTGAAAGAAAATAATGAATTCGATTTTTTGCAGGTCCACCTCCCACCTGCTGTATTGTCAAATGACATGCAGGCAGCGGCTCTCTGGTTCTGGGATGACGTCATATGACATTGTACCTGGGACACGGCGCTTCACTGATCTTGGTAAAGAGCTGATGATGAGGCTCTTTACCCATGTAATCAATCACAGCTGATCACATGTAAACAAGGAATTGCCAGTTATCTCCATTCCTTTTTTGACAGCGTGTGAGGAGAGGAGAGCCGATCAATGGCATTTCCTCACAATGGAGATCTGCACAGATAATCAGTGTCCTGATTATCAGTGCAGTGCCATTTAGAGCCCAGCAGTGATGCTTTTCAGTGCAGGCTCATCAGCGCACATCAGTAAAGGAGAAAAAATATTTTTGTCAGCTGCATTGTTTCAGTGATTAAAACTAAACGAAAATAAAATTCAGTTTCAATTCAGATGACTAAAGTACAACTAAAACTAAAATGACATTTAAGTCAAAAGGCTATGATTAAAATTAAATCAAAATTTGACACCAAAATGAACAGTGGTCAAAAAGCACTTATGAATCCTTGTTTGTTTACGAAACTTTTACGGATTGTATGGTTGTGAACACCCATGTGATCATTCTGCTGCAGACCAAAAAAAGTATCCTGTGCGAGTTTGGTCTGAATGCGATGCAAATTCAGCCATACTAGATGTATGGCTGAAATCGCATCGCACAGAAATCATATGTAATTTACAGTGCAGTGCGACTCGCAAGCAATGTCTGACATCGCACCAGTGAGAATGTGACCTATAAACTGTACAACTCAATTGAACAACAAACTGAAATCTCTTTGGTGGAGAGAAGTAAAAAAAAAAAAAAAAAATGGTTGCATAAGCGTGCACACTCTTAAACTGACGTATTTATCTGTGTATAACACGCACTTTTTTGTGTGTGCGTGTTATATGCCGATATAGGCTGCCACCGAGGGGAAGGAGTGGACGAGTGCTGCTAAAATTGAGCCGAATCTCCTGCGTGCTCAGCATAACGCCCAGTCCTTCCCCCATGGATGGCTCCTAGCATGGATCCGGTACAAGGGGCGGGACTGAGCATGACGCCGAGGCGCGTACACAGAAGATCCGGCTCTATTTTGGCAGCTCTCGGCCCCTCCTTCCACTCAATGGCAGCATCTACAATACTACAGGGACTAGCGATTCCCGTAGTGTGCAAGTAAGTTGTACCATAGTATACTACATCCATGTGCACACTATCCATCCTCTGCTGCCAACAACTTCTGAGTCACTGAGGAACACATGGCTATAAGCTGTACTATATAGCTGTACTCCCATACACAGATCATTCCCACTGGCCTCAATTACACTCAGCTAATGTGCTGGCTGTGCATGCATCCACATGCTGATAGTGCAATATATGGGACTGTGTCCTCTACAATGCATGCAGATTCAGCATGATGAGATGGGCACTGATTTGGCAGCATATGGGCACAGATCAGGCTGCATTGATGCTCACTGACCATTTTGCTTCAAAGTGGTTTTATTAAAAAAAAAAAAAAAAAAAAATTCCCGAAACTTCCCTCTTAAATTGGGGTGAATTTTATATGACGATAAATACAGTAATACTTTGCTGAAATACCTTTTTGATTTTATTACAGCTTTCAGTCTTTTTGGGTGGGAGTCTATCAGTATGGCACATCTTGACTTGGCAATATTTGCCAACTCTTCTTTGCAAAAACACTCCAAATCTGTCAGATTGCGATGGGCATCTCCTATGCACAGCCCTCTTCAGATCACCCCACAGATTTTCAATGTCATTCAAGTCTGGGCTCTGGCTGGGCCATTCCAAAACTTTAATCTTCTTCTTCTGGTGAAGCCATTCCTTTGATTTGGATGTATTCTTTGGGTCATTGTCATGCTGAAAGATGAAGTTGCTTTCCATGTTCAGCTTTCTAGCAGAGGCCTGAAGGTTTTGTGCCAATATTGATAGGTATTTGGAACTGTTCGTGATTCCCTCTACCTTTACTAAGGCCCTAGTTCCAGCTGAAGAATAACAGCCCAAAGGATGATGCTGCCACCACCATGCTTCACTGTGGGTATGGTGTTCTTTTGGTGATGTGCAGTTTTGTTTTTGTGCCAAACATATATTTTGGAGTTATGGCCAAAACGTTCAACCTTGGTTTCATCAGATCATAACACATTTTCCCACATTTTTGGGAGACTTCAGATGTGTTTTTGCAAAATGTATTATTTTTTTTCTTAGAAAGTAAAGGCTTCCATCTTATCGCTCTACCCCATAGCTCAGACATATGAAGAATACGGGAGCTTGTTGTCACATGTACCACAGAGCCAGTACTTGTCAGATATTCCTGCAGCTCCTTTAATGTTGCTGTAGGTCTCTTGGCTGCCTCCCTGACCAGTTTTCTTCTCGTCTTTTCATCAATTTTGGAGGGACGTCCAGTTCTTAGTAATGTCACTGTTGTGCCATATTTTCTCCACTTGAAGATGACTGTCTTCACTGTGTTCCATGGTATATCTAATGCCTTGGAAATTCTTTTGTACTTCTGACTGATGAAATTCTCCTGACTGATACCTTTTTAACAATGAGATCCCCCTGATGCTTTGGGAGCTCTCTGTGGACCATGGCTTTTGGTGTTGGGTACGACTAAGAAAATGTCAGGAAAGACCTACTAGAACAGCCAAACTTTACTTGGGGTTAATCAGAGGCACTCTAAATGATGGCAGGGGTGTACTTATGCACACTTATGACACCACGTTCTTTTATTTTTATTTCCTTTTTTTTTCCTTTTTTTTTTTTTTTAAGTTTCACTTCTGTTTGTCAAAAAGCAATATTTTTGTTTGTGATACTGGAGATTTTAGTTGACTAAAATGTAGCAAAAATTATAACAATTCTGATGACTGAAATACGGCTAAAACTAAAATGGCATGTTAGTCTAAAGACTGACTAAAACTAAATTGAAATGTGACATCAAAATGAACAATTTAACCGCTTGCTGACCACCTCACGCATATATACGTCGGCAGACGGGCTCGTACAGGCAGAATCGCGTACCTGTACGTTTAAGAGGCGGGCAGCGGGCGCGCGCCTATGACAAGTTCCATGAGTCGGGTCGCAGGTCCTGCGGACTCTATTGCCATGGGGATACCCGCGATCGCAGAACGGGGGAAGATGCTAATGTAAACGAGCATCTCCCCGTTCTGCCTAGTGACAGTGTCGCTGATCTCTGCTCCCTGTGAACTGAGCAGAGGTCAGTGACTTGTCACACACAGTCACGCCCCCCCACAGTTAGAAACACACCCCTAGGACACACTCAACCCCTACACTGACACCTAGTGGTTAACCCCTTCACTGCCAGTGTCATTTACACAGGAGTCAGTGCATTTGTATAGCACTGATTGCTGTATATATGACAATGGTGTCAAAAATGTCAGAAGTGTCCGCCATAATGTCGCAGTCACGATAAAAATCGCTGATCATCGCCATTTAAAAAATAGAATGAAATAATGCCATAAAACTATCCCCTATTTTGTAAACGCTGTAACTTTTGCGCAAACCAATCATCACTTATTGCGATTTTTTTTTTTTTTTTTACCAAAATTATGTAGCGGAATATGTATCGGCCTAAACTGAGGGAAAAAATTATATATTTTTGGGGGATATTTATTATAGCAAAAAGTAAAACATTTTTTTTTTTCAAAATTGTCGCTCTTTTTTTTGTTTATGGTGCAAAAAATAAAAACCATAGGGGAGATCAAATACCACCAAAAGAAAGCTCTATTTGTGGGGAAAAAAAGAATCCCAGTTTTGTTTGGGAGCCATGTCGCACGACCGCGCTTTTGCCGAATCGCAAAAAGTGCTCTGCTCAGGAAGGGGGTAAATTCTTCCAGGGCTGAAGAGGTTAATGTAGATCATATTTATGCCAAAGGTTTATTTTTGTGAATTCTGTGCATCTTTAAAAATTACTGTATGATCTTTGTGAAGTATCGTAGCTACAGGTATGAACTTGTCATTGCACATGGCTGTTTAAAGTTGGCACCGAAAACCTAAAATATCTGTGCTAATTTGACATAGCAGGATTTGGATTCGGAGTAAGAATCTTTGTGCCCTTCCATGACCATCAGCGGGAGGTAATTTATCACTGGCTTTTTTTAAAAGCTCGCATAACTCTGTCAGTGTCATGGGACGCTAATTGTTGTAATGAATCAGATTGTTTTTTAAATAAATTGGCTTTTTTTGTAAACATACTCTTGTTTACTAGTTTAAACCTTGTTGCATCACTTTACAACATTAAAGCGGGAGTCCGCAGTTTTTTTTTTTAAAGCTACAAATACTGCAGGTGCTGACTTTTAAAATAATGACACTTACCCGCCCAGCACGCCCGCGATGTCGGCACCCGAAGCCGATCTCTCGATCGTCTCTCGGGTGCTGCCGCCGCCATCTTGGTTATGGGAATCACGAAGTGTAGCCTTTCGGCTTCATTTCCCGGTTCCCTACTGCGCATGCGCGAGTCGCGCTGCGCAATAAGGATGGTCCCCGCTGTCTCTGGGGATCCGTGTGTTTCCCAGCAGGCAGCGGGGGGACCTTCGGAAAGGGGAGTACCTTCTGCAGAATCTACGCCGGAAGTGGGTGCAGATACCTGTACTGTACAGGTACTTGCACCCCCCTTCCCCCTGAAAGGTGCCAATTGTGGCGCCGGAGGGGGGGGGGGGGTTCCGATGAGCGGAAGGTCCACTTTAGGGTGGACCTCCGCTTTAACATCTTGCTGTGATAAATTGATGTGGCTTGGTATTAGTTCTGTTACCCTGTCAGTCTCCAGTGTTTTTACAGCACCCTGTCCTACTGCAAAGTGTAAGCCAAGCTGCCAAATAACCAGACACTTCTAAACTTTTTGTGTAGCCCCATGTATATTTTGCTAGAAGCCTCAAACCCTGCAGATTAGGATATATTTTAAAATTCTATTTTTAAGCTTCTGTCTGCATTTTTCAAAGCAAAACCGCATTTCATGGCCTGGCCGAGGGTACAGGCCTTCTTCCTTTTGCAGCTGTTGCTGCTCCTTTTATGGCCCAGCTGGTCAGGATAAAAGGTGGCCAATCTGAATTTAAAAAGAGAGAACACTGAACTCAGTTCTTAAAGGTTTGTGAACCCTTCTACATTTTCAGCTAGTATGGTTCATAAAAAGTGAACTGGTCCTCATATTGGTTGTGACCAAATTGGCCTTGGGTTGTAATAATTCACTTTATCTGTTCATAGGCATCAGTCAGCAGAAAGGTGTAAGTACTGGTCAGCACCAATTGCCAGAGTTCTACATTTTATGCATGATTTGTAGCTTGGAAGTCGCTGACAGGTAGTATCCGGAATATGCTGACTGCTGCCCTGCTGGATTCAGCTATTCCACACTAAGGATCATATGGCTTGGGGAGAAGCTGCTATGTGCTTATTGGACTTGTCTTTATGGTGCCACATCGCACCTTGCGACCTTGTCAAGACACTTGATCTTGTGTGCCTAAATCTCTCTCTATATATCTACGGTACTGTGAAAAAGTTTTAGGCAGGTGTGAAGAAATGCTGTAAAGTAAGAATACTTTCAAAAATATCTTTTAATTGTTTTTTGTATCAATTTACAAAATGGAAAGCAAGGGAACAGACCAAAAATCGAATATATTGTATTCACACAGAGGCTAATTGTTTTATGAAAGACTTATGGGAAAATAAGTCCTCATGGGTCAATGCGTTTCCCATTTCCACTTCTTCAGGACACGTGTGAAAATTTGCAGTGGTACCTGAACAAGTAAAAGAATAATTGTAATGTATGTATGGTATGTCAAAATTGCATATTCATTTACATTCTACAGCTGAATTCAATTCATATGGTTAAGGCCGCGTACACACGGGCGGATTGTCTGCCCAACTTAGTCCGCTGAACCGTGTTTCAGCGGACAATCCGCTCGTGTGTGGGCTTCAGCGGACAGTCTGACGGACTTTGTCTTTCGGAATTTCCGTAATTTTGTCCGCTGAAACTTGGTTTTGTCCGTCCAAACTTGGTTTCAGCGGACAGTCCGCTCGTGTGTAGGCAGGTTGGACGGACTAAGTATGGCGCATGCTCAGAAAGGATTTACACGGCCGAAGGTTGCATTGCAGTGTATTGGACGTCGTTTTTCTAGTCCCGTTGTACGTGCTGTACACGTCATCGCGCAAGTTTTCAGCGGACTGTCTGTTCATCGTGTGTGGTCAAGTCCGTTCATTCAAAATTTGGACGGACTGTCTGTCGGATTGTCTGACGAACTTAGTTGGGCAGACAATCCGCCCGTGTGTACGCGGCCTAACACCTTACGTATGTGTGGGGTTGGATGTATGAAATATACCCCTGGGTGGGTACCGGAGTATTCGGAGGCGAGGGAGGCGGCAGTCAAAATGTCAACATGAATGGTGCCATAAATAAGGGCAAAAATTCAAACCTGTAAGCAAATCAACTCCCCAGTGGTTTACCTACACATACCTAAAAAGGGGTAGATGGTAAACCTTCATTCATAGAATTACCACGCCAATCTGAACAGGTCTTAGACCAACCCTCATGATACACAAATCTATAAGAAAAATATATAAATGTCAAATTCATGTATGAAAAAATGAATTAGCCCGGACCAGATTATGATGAATACTCCACAGGGATAGACAAGGGGAAACTAGACAAAATTCGGACCTTATGAGTTTGCTGTGGAATCCACCAAATGTTGTAATAAAGATTATATAGTGAGTGGTGTCTACATGCAGGTTATTAAAAAAAAAAAACATAAAAGCACAGATCATCACCAAGTGGCACTAGATGGCAATTCATAGGGGCCTAAATATTTTTGCATTACAGCATACCTGTTGCTAAGGGCTCCCCACATGTGGCTATAGCAATGTAGGGACCACCAATTCCATGCCAGCTACAAAACATAACACAATGAAAAGCCAGTTAAGACCCCATAGCAGAAAGGACCAAGTCAAATAGAAAAATGGCAGATAACTAGCTATCTCACCTAAGCAGATAGCTAGGCAGGGAGAACCGCCAGGCAGGTAGACTTTTTATTTATCCATTTTATTTTATTTTTACATGTGCTGAAGAAGTAGAAATGGGTAAACACGTTGACCCAAGAGGACTTTTTTCCACAATTCTTTTTGTAAAGCAATTAGCCGCTGTCTGAATAAAATATTTTATACTGTATAGCGTATAATGTGGTAAATCATAGCTTGTTATTTAGCTATGCAACAAGTACAATATGTTCTTATGAACATTTTTTTTTCGACTTAGATGTATTTTATTGTTCTGCAATATTTTTGTTAATGTTCAAAGATCTCTTTTGAAAAAGCACAAAGAAACGGGCAGCGTCGAGGACCGTAGACGCAGTGGTCAGCCAAGCAAACCTGATGCAGCAGATGAAAAATACATCATGTTTATTTCCCTTCCACATCAGAAGTCCAGCAGTGCCCCCAGCACAGAACTGGTGGAAAGGCTTGGGACCCAGGTACATCCATCTCCTGTCCAGAAGTGGTCTTCTGATCGAATGCTGGGTTTCCAGCATGCCCGTTCTACAGAAGCCAACATCTGCTGATTTTCAGCCGGCGTGTACAAGGCTTTGCAAATTTAGGACAGCAATCAAGGATGTATGATAACAAGGAAAGGGAAAAACTTCAGAAGAAGCAAACCACAAAGTCCTTCCATCAGTATCTTATCCCTGGAGAAATAGGGTGTACTATAAATTTAATGCTGTTCATATATTACGTTTTTAGGTAATTTCAGTCAGTTTTCAATTGGATAGACAACTTCATGAATCAAACCTACCTTGCTCCAATGATTTATATAATTTTACTTCAGCTTCAGAAACCCTTGTTGGCAAATGGCACGAACATGTTTCATTTTTGTAACTGAAAGTTGCTTTAAATTGATAATTGCAGTTTGTGTAGTCAGCATTAGGGGACATTGTTGGCATTGCATTTAAAATCGAGACATAGCATCTGTTATTGGGGCTTGGGGTTTTCTATATTTTTAAAACTGCCTAAACTAAAAATCCCAGATTTCCCCAATTTTTCCCTCTATGTACGTAGCTGACCACTTCTGACAGCTTTGCTTCTGCAATTCATATGTACTGGGTTTCCTAAAACTTCTTGTGCAATAACCATCTTGTCCCTGGGAAGACAGTTGTTTGTGATCTGGAGAGTGTGCTGGTTTCTAGTAGCCAGCTGAATCAGTGTGGTGTCTGTCACATGCTTGCTGAGCGTAGCCAGAATTTTGTTTGTCGGGTCAGAGATAAATTGCAGTGTTAGTTCATGAGGCTCTACAGCGATCATATGACTGCTTCTCTCGGACTCCACCCTGTTTGCTTTGTGTGTGTGTCAGCCTGTGTGTGAGCAATGGGGTGGTTCACATCTGCTAATTAATAACCAGAGTATGTGTATGTTTTTGTGTGTGTGCGTGCGTGTAAATAGGTACACTGAAAAGGGTCATGTATAAGGGCTTCTGTTAACACTCCAAAGTATCTATATAAACTGACTTATCTTTTGAAAAAATCAAATATTTTATGTTTATGTTAAGATGTTGTTTTTTAAGTTTTCAATCATTTTTATTATATATTTTTTTGCATAATAGACAATATCAGGTTTCAGGAAGATATGTGTAATATTAGATTTTCATATTTAAGGAGCTATTGATATATTACAATATTGTTAAGTTATCTGTTGTAATATAGTATCCAGGAAACATGAAAGCTAATCTCTTAAGAGATGTTGTTTTTTAGAGGTGAAAATTACCTAAGGCCTTAAGCACACGCTTGTTACCTTATTGGTCCATGCACATTTGGACATTTACAGGCATATTTGCAGAGGAGCGTTTTCAGCCTGAAAAACATCACAAGTGTATTTTTCAGAGGAGCTTTCAGCATAAAAAAATGCTTGATGCGAATAAACATACTGCTTCAGCGTCTTTGATTGTGGTGAAAAAATGAGCGGGGACGGGGAATGTTTTTTTTGGGGGGAAAAAAAAAAGCTTATAAAAGAAAATGCACATACAGTAAACTCTTGTCCAATACGAGCCGCTGTAAGCATTTTTTATGCTAATTTTTCTGCCAGAGATTTTGGATTTTTTTTTCCTAAAGTATATGGGCCCTAAAATGTTTTTTTTTTTTTTTTTTTTGCATCTAGAAAATTACATTCAAAACTTTATCTATAGTTCTGGTTAGAGAGTTTACATTGGGGTCACTGGGAAAAATGCCCCCTTACACATGGCTAAAAAGATTGTGCCAGCGGTTACTTGCCTGGCTAGTAAGTTTCCTAGGGTCTTTTTGAAACCCTGATTGAGAGAGACTGCTCTAACAGAATCCCAGGGTAACAATAAATAAATAAGACCGTAGTTCAATCCTTCCTCACTTTTTCCAAAACGAGAAAACTAGACATACGCTTTATTTGGGGTGCCGCCATTAGCTAATATGTACCTTCCCATCCCTTATCCCTGTTCTGCTGGCTGCAGGTTCATTTTTTGTTATTTTCAGGTACCTAGCACAGGATACTCTTCTTCCTGTCACATAACAGCTCTTGTCTACTCAGATACCTTCACTGTCACTTTGGAATTACATATCTTCTGTTCAGTCAAGGCAGCCAAACTAAGTCAGGAGACTGTTCATATAAGTAGCCATTAAAATATACCTATTTTCTTTAAAGGGTAATTATTGTTACATGTTTAGATAATAGGTTAATGGGCATCCAACCAAATCTTCCACAAGGATGTGGCTGGCTTTTGGAGCATAGGAATCTAGATTGAGCTGTTGGAGTCACATGAGAATATGAGTCATAAATGGGCATGTGAGATGAGCCATTGTCATAACAGCTAGTCTGGATTTCTCATTACACTGTACTAAATTCCTCTCTTAGTTGGTAATCCGCCTCACAATGCACTGAAAATGAAGGCTTAATTTAGTAGCCAGCTAGACTTTTTTTTTTTCTCCCTGCTGCCCGTGTGTAAGACTGATTCATAAATGAGCATAATTTGGGTCCTGGAAAATGAAAACCGCTAAACGAGATGTTTGCAGCCTCCATGTTTTGGTATAATATACTGTATTTTGGAAAAACAAACCTTGTACTTTTGATTCAGTCTTAGCTCACCCTGCTGCTTTCCACTATTTTATTAAAATTAATACAGCATGCATCTATGCACACTGATGTGAAATCCTCTATCCCTACTGTGTGTTTTATTTATTTTTTATTTTTATTTTATTTTTACGTTTTTCGATTTACCAACATCCCCGGAGTCTACTTCCTGGTTTCCCTGAAGCCACTGTTGATGTAGTCCTGGGCGTACTGATGCCCCCTGGGAAAGCAATGTCTATGTGCAAAGGCTGTGGTACACCTGTCAGAGCTACACATGGAATATTGTTGGATCAGGGCTGAAGGTAAGTATGTTATTCGGTAGCCTTCACTGGAAGAGGTAGGGGAATTAATTACGGGGCAACTTATCTTTGACGAAAAGTGAGTGAACCTGTGAATTGCCATATGGGAGGGGTGTTCTGTCAGGTTCATGTTAACCTATCTGCCCCAACACCATATACTCCCTTTTGGCTGTTCGGAGCAGGAGATGTCATCTATGAGACACCCTGGCATTGCTTAGGCAGGCCTGGCTAATTATGACAGACACTGTCCACATATCGGTTCAGCTGAACAGCATGTACTAAACATTGTGAAAAGATACTTTGCATGGAAATTATTCAGACATCTATTTACTAGATTTTTTTTTAACACTTTATGGGTTTTTACAGTTTAAAAATGTATAGTGTACACTTGTTTTTCCTTTATTCTAATGCTTACTATGTAGCAGGTCAGTTTTTAAAAAAAAAAAGCAGTGAAAGAACCAGAATGGTAAACCTTTTTGGGCACCTATGACCTTAAAAAGAATATTCTGTGTGAGCGTCAACCTTCATGATGACCAGTGGGCAAGGGCTGTGTGAGAAGGATGTTACAAGCACATAAATGACCACACAGTTTTAAATGTATTGCTATGTATTGGCCAAATGAGCACATAAAGTGTTATTTGGAAATACGACTTTTGTGGGTTTATTCATACTGACCACAAGACCATGCTTTTTATTTGTGTTCTTCAATATCAGTGACCTAAAAATTTGTTCAAAGCAAAGCCTGATACCTAGCCCCAGAATTTGAGCATACCCACTTAGTACTAAGCTTGCCTGTGGTGGCCGGTGTTTCCTGGCGTGTGCCAGGCTCCGAAACATAATTCACTATTCGGATAGCCTGCATCTATTTCTGGAACATATGTGGGTGATGTGTGAGCAAAACAGTGTTGGCATTTACTTGAAAGAGAACAAAAATATTTTAACAGGCTGGTTCAAAAGCTATGGGTGAATTGGATTTTTGTTTACTCAGTTGAAGCTTACAAAGGCTAATGTCAACCAGGATGTATAGTGCCAGCTCGGGTGGTCAACAGGAGTGTGGTTTACAAAATCTGGGCTATACATGCAGAATGTCTAGGTCATTATTAAACAAGCAATCCAATCTCACAATGAAGCCATACAAAAATTGATGTGGTTATTATCCAATGGGATTTGCCATTCTGAGTTGTGGATTGTGAAGGAACGTGGCACAGAAGATGTGTTGTGCAACAGCAGCAATGTACGTGTCATTTTTATTGCCAAGCAGTCCTGAAAGGAATGGGTGAAAGTTAGGATTGCTCTTTGATGGACGGCAATGACATGGAATGTAGCCGATGGTTCTGTAACCTTGTACCAGTCTCATACATATCTTGAAAGCGAGACCTGTCCAGTGGCATTCAATGTGGATACAGAAGCTGGCAAAGTCACCAGACAGATAACTGACTGTCCAAAAATGCCTTCACAGCATCTTGTTAATAGTGTGTCAAAACATTTCTAATGTTAAGTTTCTTAAAGAGACCCATTCAATGTTATTCAAGAATGTAAATGGTGGGTGTTATTTTTTCAATGTTAATTTTGACATCAAATTTTTATTATGTTTTACTTTGTATTTTTGACTAAAATGCCATTTTGGTTTGTGTCAGCTGAATTGTTTTAGTTGTATTTTAGTTGACAAAAAGATCCAGTACATTTTGGTCGACTCAATATTCTAGTACCCTCCTGAACTCCCGCTTTCCTCAGAGTTCCACCTCTGTTAACCGCTTGCTGACCAGCTGCCGTTGTTATAATGTGGCAGGTTGGCACGGCTGCGTGAATCGCCAAAGGTGTACGTTGGCCACTTTTAAGAGCTCTAGGGGGTGTAATAATGCCGCCCGGCCAGAACCCTGTTCTGACAGGGGAGTGGAGAGAGAGCTGCTGTTCCTAGTGATCAGGAACAGCGGTCTCTCTTCCTCCAGTCACTACACTCCCTCCACAGTTAGAAACGCATGCCTAGGGAACACTTAACCCTTTAATCGCCCCCTAGTGTGCCAGTGACATTTATCCTTCCCTGTCGGTGACCTTTGTACAGTAATCAATGGCTATTTTTAGCTCTGACCCCTGTATAAATGTCAATGGTCCAAAAAAGTGTCCGATCTGTCCGCCTCAATGTAGCAGTACCGCTAAAAATCACTGCCATTACTAGTAAAAATAAAAATAATAATAAAAATGCCATAGAGTTATCTCCTATTTTGTAGTCGATATAACTTTTGTGCAAACCAATCAATATACGCTTATTGCAATTTTGTTTTCACCAAAAATATGTAGAAAAATACATATTGGCCTAAACTGATGCTTGATTATATTTTTTTTGTTTTATAGCGCAAAAAATAAACTGCAGAGGTGATCAAATACCACCATAAATACTAACATGTTAGATTTTTTACTCCAGAAGTATATGAGTTTGGAAATTCTAGAGGAATGCTTAAATAATGCATTACAATTTAACTAAAACCTTTAGATTTTAGTCAACTAAAACATGAGTAAATGAAAATTGGAATTGATTTTCATCATGGTTTTCATCAATTGACTCACATTTTATTTTCGTTTAGTTTTTGTCACTAAAAACATGCAGCTGATGAAAACTATGATGAAAATATTTTGGTTGACAAAATAAACACTGCTCCTCCCTACTAATATAAAGTTAATTTGGCTTGTGGCAGTTTTAGTTAGTGACACTAAATGGTATCTGTATTCTCCAAAAATAATCTATACACATTCACTACCTAATCTCTTGCCAACCGGCTCATGCCGATATACGTTGCCAGAATGGCACGCCTGCGCAATCTGATGTACATGTACATGTATGTCAGTACGCAAAGCAGGAGCGTGTCCGTTAGGGCTGCAGATTTGAAGTCCGCCAGCGGTCCGCAGTCACGGCGAGGAGAGGCAGAGCTGGGAGATCTACTGTTTCCTGTCATCGGGAACATCGAACTAAGCTTGCATACTTGAATAGATTTTATTTAAAATCATAGTTTAATATCAATATAATTTGCATTTGAGTGGAACGTACGTTTAAGTTTGTTTATATTATAGCATAGTGTAGCATTATGTTATAGCATAGTTATTTTTATAACATTGTGTTATATTTTACTTTAGGATGTCCAAATATAGAAGCAGTGCCACTGGATTTTATTAACCTAATTTCTTACCAAAACTAAAAACTGCTTCAAGAGGGGTACTAAAAAACTGGGCATCTTCCTCGCAATGCAAGAACCACGCGCTGGCCAAAGGCAGGTCTATATCACTTGTACCTCGCTATGTGATCTAAGTAATGCAGGAGCGGGGAGGTTATGTGTAGTTTACCTAATCCCATGTGGGTTTTTTCCCCTGCCCAAGTTCATCTAGGTACAAAAAAGAGAAAACAATGGAAAAGATCTGCATCTTTCTCCATGTTTTGGACAGAAAGGTGATGCATCTGAGGTACTCTGATGTAAGTGGATGCACTTTGTTACATTTGTCTGCTCATAGACATGGGTCATTTTAAACTCCTGGAGGGCAAACTGAACAGACATAGGCGTCACAAAAGTACAGTTCAACAATTCCGCAGGGCAATTGTTGAAAAATCAGAACAGATGCATTCGGTGTAAAAGAGCCATTAGAGAGGCATTTTATGCAATGTCATATTTTTTTTTTATAAATGTTTTATTTTTACCTTGTGTTTTTTTAGTAGTATCTCCCATTATCCCTGCCACTAAGACCTTGTGATGAAACCTCTAATGCTCTTCATCCTCTGGTTATACTATGGAGTTTGTTTGAGATCAGGAGATACAAAAGAAGCACATGAGACCCAACTAGAAAGGCATTCTGCACCTGCTCTGTCTGCCCTGTATAGAGATATATAATGTATTGTGGCCTGTGGGTGACTCTGGGAAATGAATGTTTGAGTGTCTTGTTTCATTCTGTGCAGAGATTTTCAGAAATGAGCTAACATTTCTTTTTTTTCCATTCTGTTTCCACAGAAACTTGTGAGCGATGCTCCAGTGAGGGTGTTCGGGAAGTGTTGTCAGCTCAGACCTGGAGGCGACAGCTCTTCATCTTTAGATAGTTCCGCTAACTCTTCTGACACAAAAGAACAATGCCCCAAATACCAGGTAGTTCATTTTGTTTGTCTCTGCTAAGAAATTATTCAAACAGCAACAGTAAAATCTTAGTGAAATGGTAGTTTAATATACAATTTATATCCTAATGACTAAATACTGTAATGTAAGACTAGCACAAAGGAAACACATCGGCTCCATTTAGATGTGTCGGGGGGGGGGGGCAGCAAAAGTTGCATGTTTGCCCCTGCCCTTTTAAGCTGCAATAGGCAGCAGTTGGGGGTGTTTACATGCTGTGTTCATGATGCTTTGCAAGTGCTGCAAAGTCTCGCAACCCGACATGTAGCAATGGGCGGGTGGCATGACCACCAAACACTTACACATTCAAACAATTAGGGGATCATCACAAATGCTTTGTGACCATGAGCAATGCACATGGTTGTGGAGCGTTTTTCAGCAAAAATGGGGTTAAAGCAGGTGGTGAGGAGGTGTCGCATTGCTTCCTCACCACCTGTCAGTAGTCTTTGAAGCACAATCTGAGCATTGGAAGGGCTTCAGAGGAAAGGGAGATTTATATGAGTGTCTAAATTTACCCTTACTCTTGAAAATGAATACCTGAACTGAAAATGTGCTGATTTACTATGTTAACCCCTTCACACCGACTTAACACAAATATGCAGCCTTCGTCTTGAAGGGAGTTGTACTGGGAGGCCTAAGCGACCAGCCGGAATGTCCGCTGGCTGGCCGGAGACCCGAACAAAGACAAAATCGGGTTTCGGATCTAGTAACCTGGAAAAAATTTCATGACATCACTTCCAGTCTACTTAAGATTTGAGGGTACCAAATTAAAAAAAAATTACTGTATTCAAAACTGCCAAACTTGGCGGTTTGAATGCTTTTAAGTGCCAATGAAGGATTTGGGGCCTTATAGACCCCAGATCTCTCCATAAAGAGTATCTGTCACTGCCTATTGTCGCAAGGGATGAAAAAAATGAAAATAATCTAAAGCCCCACATCCCTCCGTGCTTGCGCGCAAAAGCGAACGCATACGTAAGTCGCGCCTGCAAATGTAGACTGTTCAAACAATACGTTAGGCATCGCCGAGATCATTAGAGTGAGAGCAATAATTCTAGCACTAGACCTCCTCTGTAATACTAAACTGGTAACCTATAGAGATTTTCAAGTACCGTAGTTTGTCGCAATTCCACGAGTGTGCCCAATTTTAAAGCATGACATGTTGGGTATCTATCTACTCAACGTAACATCATCTTTCACATTATAGAAAAAATTCTGCTAACTTTACTGTTTTTTTTTTTTCTTCCTTTTTTATGTTCCTGAAAGTGCATTTCTTTAAAAAAAAAAATAGTAAATTGCTTTGAAAGACCGCTGCACAAATATGGTGAGACAAAAAATATTGCAACAATCGCCATTTTATTCTCTAGGGTCTTTGCTAAAAATATATAATGTTTGGGGGTTCTAAGTCATTTTCTAGCGAAAAATATGTTTTTTAACTTGTAAGTAACAAATGTCAGAAAAAGGCTTGGTCATGAAGGGGTTAAAGATTAGAGTTTAAAGGGGAAAAGATCTGCAGGGCAACCCCACTGTATACTTTTGATTAGTCCTTTGCCTTCTGCCTTTTTTTGGAGGGGGGGGGGGCACAGCTTTTAGTGTTCCTCTTTAACAACGAGGCGCATTCCAGCATGCAAGTTTTAGTACAGTCTGGAAAATGAAAAAAAATCTGACTATTGTTACAAACAAGATCTCTTTTTACCACATTTTTTTTCTGTGAATTCCAGTTTGTTTTGCCAATGTCATCTGCCTATCACAGCATAAAAGACTCCAGGTACACACACCTTGGATCCCGTTTGTTAGTCGTAATTGTTTGTACCTAAAACAATCTGTCTACAGTACTGGGTTCCAATTTGCAGGCTAAAAGCTGACATCTGGCGTGCAATGGAAATTAAGTTATAAAATCCCATGGTTAGGAGGAGGTACTTTTTAGGTGGGAGACCGCTCCAGATGGATATATTTAAGCAATTTGTGTTTTTCGGGTTCACCGTTTAGTCTGAATGTTGTTAAACAAGCTGTATGTCCTAGCATTAGTAAAGGGTTTAGTATCAACAATGGAATGCTGACTTTGGCAGTCATTCCAAATATATTTGGTATTTCATGCTTACAGCAGGCAAGGAGTTAAACCACAAGCACATGTGACTGTTAAATGCTGAGTTGTTCCTCTGGATCTTGGTTTGGGATCTCCTCACTTGGCTTGAGTTATATTTTACATAAGAGTAGAGTTTGGCCAGAGGAGAAGGCAGTCATCTGATGCAGATAAATATTCTTCCTGTCAAGAGAACCTGCAGCGATCACAAGCATCTTATTACAGCGTCCCTAAAATAGTAACCCTGCAGCTATCCCTTTGTAACAATTCAGATTTGTGTTATTTTAAGTTAAGCTGGAGATTGGTTATTGTGTTGCTTTAAGAAGATGATCTGATCCGTAACGACATCATTCCCTGACTCGTGCTGTATACGGGCTCAAACTATTCACTGCTCTGGGATGGTTTGTATCACAAGTCCACAAATAGCTGTTTCCGTCGAACTGGGGTGAATATCATTACTTGTACAAAACCTACAAGGGGAAGACAATTGCCAAAACATTTTAGTCTGCTGCCTTTTTATCTAAAAGAAAAAAAAAAAAGGTTTTAAAACCCTTTTTGGTATATAGTGGCTGTTGTGAATGGGACTTAAATAGCAGTGATTGGTTCTCTAGAGTCATATTCTCTGTTTTATGTTTTAATTATCCCTGTGACAATTACACCTCCAACCTTATTGGTTGGTTGCAGTGTGCGACACCGCCGCATTCCTTTTCTTTCACTTACATTTTATTGAAAAAAAAAAAGATACCATGCTTACGGATTGGACCTCAGAATCATATAGACATAGTAGCCCAGAAAACCTCTGTAATCTTTAAAAGATTTAATTGGGGGGACTATTACCGCTCAGCCATTGTATTATGACCGGTAAGTAACATTGATTATCGCATTACAATGGCACCTAAAAGTAGGTGGGTATATTCTAGATAGCGAGTGAACTTGTTGTCTCTAAAGTTGATGTCTTGAAAGCAAAAAAAATAGGTAAGTGTAAAGAGATGAGCAAATTTGACAGGGCCAGATTGTAACGGCTAGATGACTGGGTAAGAGTAACTCCAAAGCTGCAGCTTTTCTGGGGTGCTCCCGTTCTGCAGTGGTCAGGACTAAATATGGTTCAAGGAAGGAAAACTGGTGAACCGGTGACAGGGTCATGCCTGGCCAAGTCTCATTGATGGACATGCTCTGTATAGTCCAATCCAATACAAGAGCTACTGTAGCTCAAATTTCTGAAAAAGTTAAGATATATGCAGGATTTTACTTTCAATAGTGTTTAATCAGTTTTGTATAAAACAGGTGAAGAGAATATGTGACAATGACAAAATATAACGCAGTACAGCCAAAAAGATTGCTAGTATGCAATATCAAGGCTGCTATACAGGTCTTTGTTAATCAATAATGGAAATATGGTTGTCACAAAAGAGGACCATGAGTGAGAATGAGGATTGGCTAGAGGCTCATGTAAAGAAGAAAGGAAAAGTAGAAGAGAAAACTAAGTAAGAAGAAGGGCAATATCCCGTCTTGGAGTAAGAAAGAAACGACGAGGCATGTACTAGCTAACCTTACATGGCTCATTATCCAAGACACCTTATTATGTTTGACCATAGAGTAAGAGGTCCCTGTATTCTTCCAGGTCCATGATTATTGGCTGCCAGTAGTATAAAGAACTTCAAGGTTTGGGAGTGTCTAGGAGCACCCGGGGGGGGGGGGGGGGGGGAGTCTTTGAACAATACACATTGTGGGGTTCTGAGTACATTGATAGACTGACCAGGCTTGAAGACAGAGAATTGAGCGATGACATTACACACGCCCACCATGTATCCAGAGCTCTGCTGCCATGAGGTAGAGGGGAGGGATCTGAGTGGATGTGACTGCTCGAAGAATCGAATGCAGTGGAATCGTTTAGACCCCAGATGTCTCTTTAAAGAGAACCTGTTGCGAAAAAAATAATCATATAGGGGACTTTTTGTCGCCTGTGTGATCATTTGAAAACAAAAAAAGATAAGTTGGTCATACTGGTATGGCTGATCGGTGTGCATGTTTTGTCACTCACTGATGTCTTTGGATTTAGTATATTACAATTTGTGTCTTTACTGCATATGTATAACACATTATAAAATGTTCCAGTTATACCAGTTTTATTTTTCTTTCCACTCTTGAAGTTGTTACTGTGCAGAAATGAGCACAATCAGAACAATAAACAGCCGAAAGCAAACTATGAACTCTACTCTGACACCAGTTATGGGATGTGAGTGGTGAGCTGCAAACCACAAGCAATCTGTACTATTTCTTTCTAGTTAGCCCAAAGCAGTAAAAGTGTCATATATTGCATATCAAGTGGTGGCTGGCAGCACTGCTAATTTGCTTGTTCTTTATTTGTGTTGTGGGAAAAAGAAACAGTAAGTGTAACCAAACAAGAGATACCAGGCTTACTAAAGGAAGTGTGACTATATTAGACATGTAGAGAGATTTCAAACCTCCAAGCCTGCATTAAAATCCCCAACATGCTTTACAAACTCAGCAGGAGAGCAGGAAGTTGCACGTGAATGATGTCAGATTACATCCAACTTTAGTAAAGCTAGACAAAGCACACTGAAGCCTGTTTTTTTTTTGTTTTTTTATTTGGATGTGATCTGACCTCATTGGTGTGCCGTTTCTGCTGAGTCAGTGACATTTGTTAACTTAACGACATCAGTAAAGGGCTCTGTTCAAAGTATTACTAAAAGCAAAACTTTTTTTTTTTTAGATTTGAATAGAGTGGAGATGTATTAGACCACCTGTCACTTTATTGTGGTCTATGTCCCCATTAGGGAAATCCACCCTCCCCACCGTTATCATTGAAAGTAAAAGAAAATCCCAAATTTTTGGTTTTTCCAGAAAAGCAATAGAGGTGAAATCTCCCAGAGGAACACTAGTTCTCTTGACCCTGGGGGTCCCCAAGACATTCCCTTAAAGGGGTTGTAAAGGTAAATGTTTTTTCACCTTAATGCATTCTATGCATTAAGGTGAAAAAACATCTCACATTGCCTGTGCCCCAAGCCCCCCCCTTTTTACTTACCTCTCCCCTCGAAAATCCCGCGCTCGCCCCCGCCGTCCTCCTTCACCACTCAGCCTGGCCACTGATTGGCTGGAGTGGATGGATGGAAAGCAGCGCAGCCATTGGCTCACACTGCTGTCAATCACATCCACTGACGTGGAGCGCCGGGGGGCGGGGCCGTGTGTCAGTGAGCGGCTATAGCCGCCGGCTGTATCACAGGAGCACGCCCGCAGATGCTTCTCACCATGCGAGGGAGCTCACATGAACGTGAGAAGTAGCTGCGGGAGGAAGCAGAGACAACCACCGAGGGACCCCAGAAGAGCAGGTTCGCGGCCACTCTGTGCAAAACGAGCTGCACAGTGGAGGTAAGTAAGTAATGTTTGTTATTTAAAGAAGAAAAAAAATTTAACTTTACAATCCCTTTAATTAGGGATTTCTTCTGACTTGCTGTTTGGCTATGGTTCAGAAAGTGAAGGGAAATCTCCCCAGTGGGACACAGGTGGCATAAAAAAATCCCTCCCCTGCGCTATCCAAAATGAAAAAAAAAAGTTTTATCTATAGTTGGACTTTAATGCTATGTGTTTATTTGCACAATTACATTTTGCTGAATAAGATTTCTTAACACTTCTATCAAAATACCTTTCATTTTACTGTTCTATTGTTTTAACAGCTTATGGGTTTGTAAAGTTTAATACTTACCAGATTATTTTTGGTTAGCACCTCTGCTCATAACAATTGAATCTAATGGTTCATTGGTTCTGATCCCTACTAGGACAATACCTGCATGGAGTGTGAATGTTCTCTCATTGCCTGCATGGGTTTCCTCCCACAATCCATAGACATTCGCATAGGTTAATTGGGTCTTGTCTAATCGGCCCTAGTAATGTGAATGTGAGTTGGGGACCTTAGCTTGTTCCTTGAGGACAGGGACTAAAGTGAATGTAAGGAAAGAAAAAAAAAAAAAAATATATATATATATATATATATATATCACAGCATAACTTTATGGTGCTAAATAAATGTAATATGTAAAAAATTTAATAAATCAAGATAATATAATAGGAACGTTGGACTTGAAAGCATGTGGAAATTAAGTTGGAAATTTTGCAAGGTTTCAAAGTGCAAATTATTTGTATAAGACTGCTTGCTTTTTGTAAAACTAAAAAAAATACGACTGTAATCCTACGTCTCATTCAATTTATAGAGTTCTCGATGTTCTTCGGATTGCAACATGCTTGGAGAAATGATGTTTGGTTCTGTGGCCATGAGCTACAAAGGCTCCACCCTAAAAATTCATCAGATACGGTAGGCTTTTAGATCTATATTAGTTTTATCTGTTGTAGAAGAGCTTACTGTATATGTATGTATGTATGTATGTGTATGTATGTATATATATATATATATATATATGTGTGTGTGTTCTGTTGCACCGTTCTTTTCAAAAAGGAAGTTTGTGTTTATGAATATTATTAGAATAGCATTTTCCAGTTTGTTTATTCATGTACCACCATCACCTTTCTGTGCTACCTCTATAACTGGCCTGTAAAGGACCATATATATTACCCCTCTACATCGACCATAGGTTTATATGTAATGTCTGTCATTACACTGTATGGTTTACAAGCTACTCTGCATTTTACCTCCCTGTGGCACTGATGTGCTTATTCCCTTCTAAATTTGCCATAGCGAATACAATGAAGGCTGCAATTATCCAAAGAAATTTGTTCTTTCCAGAATGACTCTTGGAGTCTATAAAAGCAGAAAAATCCAGTCCATTAGTTAAGATGACTACCAGATTAAGCATATTCTTCCATGATGTAGTCATACACATTACACAGTGGCTTCTTAGACTACTAAACATAGCCACGAGAAATTGTATTACGGGCAGTAATTTCAGCGTCACTGCGATTGTATTTTGAAATTTGAGTAATATTTCAGTTAAAAATAAAAGGAAGAACAAATCGGCACAATAATAAAAAACCCTATAACAAATAGCTGCTGAACACCAGGGACAATAATCAAAAATCCCTCAGAAAAATAGTAAATAGATAGTGCAGCACTAAAATCAAGTCCACATGTGAAACAATAAAAACACCATCCATGTGATCTTCAGTGATGATATATGGATACAACATGCAGGTGACTCCATGGGTATGTAAGAAACCTTCACCAACACTAAAGATGGCCTCTCACCTCTCTGAAGGGACCCTTTAATTATAGAGGGTCAAATACACCCTTGCTGGCACAAATGGATGGTACACAGTAGATCCCAATCAGTCCGGATACAGCAGGGAACAGCGACTAATGTGCGTTGATGTCTCCAAAGTCACATAATTGTCCTTTCCTGGCCTATCTTCATATCAGCACAGGACTCCCTCCTTAGTGGCTTATCTTAGGCTAGGTTATCAAATTTTTGCCATCTGTGTCCCAAAGGAGAGATTTCCCTTCACCTTCTGTCCTATAGACAAAACAGTGAGAGGAAATCCCTCCAAAGTGAGGGAGCCCCGATGTGTCACAGGGGTCACCAGTACTAGTGTCCCCAGTGGAAGATCCCCCCCCCCCCCATTTCTGTTCTGGTTAACCCAAAATTTGGGATTTTCTTTCAGTTTCACTTTTGATGATAATCAACAGGACAAATGGAGAGGAGGACATTCTCTAATAGTGGCACAGACCACAATAAAAACTAATCCATCTCCACTCTATCCAAATCTTAAAAAAAAAATAATAATAATAATAATTTTAGTTATGCTTTAATGGTTAAGCTTAGGGACAGTTTTTTTTTTTTTTTTTTTTTACCCTTCTGTTTTTAAGATGTTTTAAGATGAAAAGCATTTAGTTTGCAGCAGACCCCCCTCAGGCCCCTAATACTTACCTGAGTCCCATCTCTATCCAGTGATGTCCATGACTGCCTCGTAAGTCCTGGACTCTCCCTCCTGATTGGCTGAGACACAACAGTGATGCCATTGGCCCCCACTGCTGTCAATAAAACTCAGTTAGCAAATCAGGAGAGAGAGGGGACAGGGCTGAACTGCAGCTCCATGTCTGAATGGATACATGGAGCTGCAGATAGGCTTGGGTATCCCCATAGCAAGCTGCTTGCTGTGGGGGCACTCAACAGGAGGGAGGAGCCAGGAGCACCAGCCAGGGACATGAGAAGTGGAGAATCTGTGCAAAACCAACTGTATAACATTTTGTTATTTTAATAGAAAAAAAAAAGAGACTTTACGATCGGTTTAAGTTTAGGGGTTGGGTCAAGCTGCTTTTTCTGAATGAGGGTAAGCTTTAGTGGTAGGTTAATGGGTTGGCTGCTATGCTCAGCTTTGTGGGTAGGAATAATTTTTAATAAAATAGTTACACCCCTACTACTATGCCAAGTTTAATTTGCTGACAAAATGTACTGCATTAGTGGTGAAACTCCATCAGTGCTATGTAAAGTGGCATTGAAAAGCTAGACTTAGAAATTGATTTGTTAATGAAGATTTAATCCTCCTCACGAGTGAGCCCAACTTTTTTATTTGGCGTGTTATCAAATGTCAGCTAACTACTGTAGTTGCTGCTTTTTGGGCTTCCTGTCCAAAATTTTATAACGCATGCTATAGAATACATGACTACTGCAAATTGGATACCTACTTGTAATTCATCTGTGAAGTATTTAGATCAGGGGTAGGCAACCTTAAAGAGGTGGAAATCTACCTGAACAACATGAGAGAAGTCAAAGATCACCGGGCACAGTGTTGCCTCCTCACACCTGGTTTAAACCTCTTATTACTGTACTACTGTGTCGTAATTGCGTGCATTGTACAGCAATCAAGGGTTTAAATCGGGTGGTAAGGAGGTAGCATACCACCTGTCAACACACCCTTTGCTGCTGCCAAATGCAACTAAGGACTCATTCACTGGTGCAGCTATTGGGGGGTGGTAAAACAGCAGGATATATTAGAAGCCTGTGGCTAAGCACAGCAAATCCGCAGGAAAGCTGCAGGTACACTGCACTGCGCCCGCGGTGTGGGTAAACCACAGCACATCAGTGTGAAAGCAGCCCTATTCTATTATGCTTCTCTTCTTTCCTTCTGCTGGCACCCATCTGGAGACCACTTTCTGGGATAAGAGATGAGTGCAGTTGGTATCACTCCGCATGGGACAGGAGCCAGCGCTACAGAGGAGGCATCGGCTTATATGGCTCTTGCTCTCCTTACTACAGCTCCAACTTTACAAGTAGTTCCTCTGCATTGTACTCTGTCTGATGCTCTGGGATGGTGGATCAGCAAGCCCAGACGGTGATCTACCAGTCACCTGTCCGCGATACTGGTAGATCACAATCTACAGTGACTCAAGAGGGTCCATTTATAAAGCAGTGAATGTGACTTTCATCAAACATTCCCTAGTGGAAAATCACATTCACACATAGTCCTGAAAGATTCTGCTGCAGACAATGTTTTGCAAAATTTTAGATTCACTGCTTTATTAATATGCCACAGTAGCTCAGTAGCTCAAAGTGACGTTTACAAGTAAAGAGAAGAACCCTTCTCTCCCTCTCCCTTCGGAATCCCCTTGGGTTTTAGTGGGAGACCTCGTGCTTGTAAGAAGATAATTATCATTCTACTCTGTGCTCTGAGAGTTCTTTGCTATGTATTAAATGTTTATTTGTAAAACTTAAAACATCTACTCATGTTCATTGTTCCTGTTTGTTTTGCTTGCTTCTTCATTAAGAATATTTGTATATATTCATTCTGTCTCTGCCTTAATTGCTTGTAATTATAAGCACAGTAAATGTTCTGCCTGGGTTAATATTGCTCCATTTAAGGTAAAACCTTTTGAACAGTCAGTTTAATAGTCTTTTATCTTTGTCTAGATCACCTCCTCAACTGATGCTGAGCAAAGTGTTCACTGCACGGACTGGGAGCAGCATCTATGGCAGCCTTAACACGTGAGTTTGTTTTCACATCCACAGGCTAGCTTGGAGCATCTTGGTTAATAGAAGGTGTAGTAAATTTATATACATAGTGAACAAGATTGCATGAGTTTAGCTCTGCTGGACTGTTTGTTGTAACAGAACAGCTGCTGGATTATGTCATTATCTTTTGTGAAGGCCACTGTGGTATCACTGGCACAGATTCAACCTTTCATCTCCAAAGCATTTTTGCCATCATCTTTTTAACTGTTTATGCTGTTTTGCTCTGTTAATAGAAAGCATGGCACAAAACAGATTTTACCTAGTAAGCCATAATATATATGACCGTTGTGCAGGTTACCAGGTATATTTAACATGTAGGGTTTTCCGATCTGCTGTTGCACAGATTTTGCACAATACCCTAAATAAACCATTAAAATACGTACCTTTAGTAAGTTAGTTAAGTTTGGGTGTCAAGCACGCCCTTTCAGCATATCGGCAGGTAAGATTATCAAAAGGTAGCACTGTAGACAGCTTTGTGGGTGTCACCTTGAAAGTCATTTTAATTGTTTTTCATGTGTCTTCAACTACAGATTACAAGACAGCCTTGAGTACATAAGCCATGACAACAACACACTAAAAGCTGAGAATAGCAGCATTATGAATGGTCTCCTTGGAAACATAGGTAATATTTTATAGAGTAATGTCATCTAATAGTCATAATTACATTTCACATACATGTGACTTAAAATCTGACTGACGTGTCATGAGAGAAAATGCAAGCTACCATTGGAAACCTGAAAATACTGGTTTACTGGCTGTCATTCTGGTTGCCTTATCCCAGGACCAATATGCAGACTTCTACTTTTTATTCAACTTTTCTGATCTGCATACTTGTTCCTGGGTAAGTGAATCAAAAAATATTAATGTATAAGAGCCAATTAGCACTGTAAGGAGAAGGTGATCATTGGCAGCTCCTATGTTTTACATGACAGCGTTGTTTTAAAGGAACAGTCCACATTTGGGCAAATTAAGTCTATTTTACTTATTTTTTTACTTTATTTTATTTTTTTCTGTAATATTTAAGTAGAAAGCGGTTTACCCGAGTAAGGGGCTTTCCCCTACGATCTGACTTCCAGAAGGAGTCTGCTCATGCCTGCTCAAGTGTGTTTCTCAACGACAATTGGAAATGAGAAATTCATGTTGCCAAAACAGTTTGTGCAACTTTCATTGATGGTCATTTATTAAAAAAACAACACACTGGTGTAAATGAAAGTGGTGGTCCTAAAAGGCTGTAGCACATGGGAATGGTTTTACTGATCTGAAATGAGATGCATTGTAGTCTATGGGACATTGCACACAGCTGAGGAATAATCAGTAATACAGTGATTGAGAACAGAGCATTAAAACAAAAAATAGAAAATTTTCCATTTGTGTGCAGTAATTTACTTGTGTGTTTACTCGTTTTTGGCCACTTGCACGTAGGCATGAGAAGGATAAATGAGACTACTACGATACTGGCAATGAAGAAAAATGTTACTGTTCTATACTCAACATTACGTAGGTCTTTACACACAGTTTTTGGCCCCTTGTACAAAGATGTCACAAGTTCCTGAGTAAACATCAGTAAATTATGATCCCCCTGTGCAAGAGGCCTTAAATCCAAAAGCAAATATTTATTTTTGCAGTAGGAGGATGCAGGATGAATTCTTCCATCCATGACATTTGTGCGCATGGAGGGCACCGTTAATTAGAAATCTATTAGTGGATGGCTAGCTTTATCATTTTTATTTATTTATTTTTAGATAATTTGTTTCCCTATGCGCTCACTATAATCACATGCAGCATTCAGTAACACATAGTGCAAAAGAGTCTTTGACACAACCTCATGCTATAGTAACACGCAGCCGTGGGAAAGATTCTCCCACAAACGTTTCTGCGACCTACAAGTAGCACCCCTGAAGTTATAAGTAGGACAATTAAATAAGAAATGATTTAATGTTTCTTTAACCACTTGCCGACCGCCTCACGCCGATGTACGTCGGCAGAATGGCACGGGCAGGCATAAGCACGTACATGTACGTGCTTTGCCTCCCGCGGGTCGGGGGCCCGATCGGGCCCCCGCCCGGTGCCTGCGGCGGTCGGTTTTCGTTCGGGAGCGATCCCGGACGAGGGGACGGCCATTCATTCATGGCCACCCCCTCGCGATCGCTCCCGACGAATGGAAATCCCCGGTGACATCACTTCCTCTCCTGTAATGTAAACACAGGAGAGGAAGTGATGTATTCTCTCCTCCGTGTCGGTATTTTTCGTTCCGACACGGAGGAGAGCGGATCAGTGAGTTGCACCAACACATCCCACACACAGTAGAACATGCCAGGCACACTCACACCCCCCCTTTACCCCCCGATCACCCCCCCAATTACCCCTGCCCCCCAGTCACAGTGACACCAATGTCATTTTTTTTTTTTTTTTTTTTTTTTTTTGCATTGGTGTCATTTGTGACTGTAATAACTGTTAGGGCAGTTAGGGTTAGCCCCCTTTAGTTCTAATGTACCCCCCTAACCCCCCCAATAAAGGTTTAACCCCGTGATCACCCCCCGTCGCCAGTGTCACTAAGGCTGGGTTCACATTGCAGCGGTTTATGAGAACGAATGTGATTCGCACCGCACTGCAGTGCAAATCACATCCGATCTCTGTGCGATTCGAGTTCAGCCATTCGCCGCACCCGCCGCACCCGCCACACCCGCCGCACCCGCCGCAAATTCGCACGGGACCCTTTTTTTGGCCCGCAGCAGAATCGGATCGCATGGGTGTTCACACCATGCGATCCGAGTTTGCAGATCGCACTGCGATATGCGAACTGATCTGGGGGTGTCAGTAACATTTCACTGACACTCCCAGCAGTTCGCATAGGGCAGTGTGAACTGCCGCCGGGAGGCATGCGATGCGGGAACCCGCCGCGGATTCGCGGCGTTTCCGCATCGCTCCAGTGTGAACCCAGCCTAATAAGCGATCATTTTTCTGATCGCCGTATTAGTGTCACAGGTGACGCTAGTTAGGCAGGTAGGTATTTAGGTTCGCCGCAGCTTTTTATAGCGCTAGGGACCCCCATATACTACCGCATAAAGCCCCCTGATTGCCCCCTAGTTAACCCTTTCACCAGTGATCACCATATAACTGTTACAGGTGACGCTGGTTGGTTAGTTATTTTTTTATAGTTTCAGGGCACCCGCCATTTATTACCTAATAAAGGTTTAACCCCCTGATCACCCGGCAGGTGTCATTTGTGACTAATAACTGTTAGGGCAGTTAGGGTTAGCCCCCTTTAGTTCTAAGGTACCCCCCTAACCCCCCCAATAAAGGTTTAACCCCGTGATCACCCCCCGTCGCCAGTGTCACTAAGGCTGGGTTCACATTGCAGCGGTTTATGAGAACGGATGTGATTCGCACCGCACTGCAGTGCAAATCACATCCGATCTCTGTGCGATTCGAGTTCAGCTATACAGATAGTATGGCTGAATTCGTGTCGCACCCGCCGCACCCGCCGCAAACTCGCACGGGACCCTTTTTTTGGTCCGCAGCAGAATCGGATCGCATGGGTGTTCACACCATGCGATCCAAGTTTGCAGATCGCACTGCGATATGCGAACTGATCTGGGGGTGTCATTAACATTTCACTGACACTCCCAGCAGTTCGCATAGGGCAGTGTGAACTGCCGCCGGGAGGCATGCGATGCGGGAACCCGCCGCGCATTCGTGGCGTTCCCGCATCGCTCCAGTGTGAACCCAGCCTAATAAGCGATCGTTTTTCTGATCGCTGTATTAGTGTCACAGGTGACGCTAGTTAGGCAGGTAGGTATTTAGGTTCGCCGCAGCTTTTTATAGCGCCAGGGACCCCCATATACTACCGCATAAAGCCCCCTGATTGCCCCCTAGTTAACCCTTTCACCAGTGATCACCATATAACTGTTACAGGTGACGCTGGTTGGTTAGTTATTTTTTTATAGTTTCAGGGCACCCGCCATTTATTACCTAGTCTCACTAGTGTACCCCTAAATTTAGGGGTGTCTACTTTCTAAAATGGGGTCATTTGGGGGGGGGGGTTTGTGCCATCTTGGCATTTTATGGCCTTCAAAACTGTAACGCCCTTAGAAAGCCTGAAGGCGGTGCTTGGTTTTTGGGGCCCCGTACGCGGCTAGGCTCCCAAAAAGTCCCACATATGTGGTATCCCCGTACTCAGGAGAAGCAGCAGAATTTATTTTGGGGTGTCATTTCACATATGCCCATGGCATGCGTGAGCAATATATCATTTAGTGACAACTTTGTGAAAAAAAAAAAAAGTTTGTAATTTTCCCGCAACTTGTGGCAAAATATAAAATATTCCATGGACTCAACATGCCTCTCAGCAAATAGCTTGGGGTGTCTACTTTCTAAAATGGGGTCATTTGTGGGGGTTTTGTGCCATCTTGGCATTTTATGGCCTTCAAAACTGTAATAGGTAGTGAGAAGTGAACTCAAAAAATTACGCCCTTAGAAAGCCTGAAGGCGGTGCTTGGTTTTCGGGGCCCCGTACGCGGCTAGGCTCCCAAAAAGTCCCACATATGTGGTATCCCCGTACTCAGGAGAAGCAGCAGAATTTATTTTGGGGTGTCATTTCACATATGCCCATGGCATGCATGAGCAATATATCATTTAGTGACAACTTTGTGAAAAAAAAAAAAAAAAAAAAAAAGTTTGTAATTTTCCCGCAACTTGTGGCAAAATATAAAATATTCCATGGACTCAACATGCCTCTCAGCAAATAGCTTGGGGTGTCTACTTTCTAAAATGGGGTCATTTGTGGGGGTTTTGTGCCATCTTGGCATTTTATGGCCTTCAAAACTGTAATAGGTAGTGAGGCGTGAAATCAAAAATTTACGCCCTTAGAAAGCCTGAAGGCGGTGCTTGGTTTTCGGGGCCCTGTACGCGGCTAGGCTCCCAAAAAGTCCCACATATGTGGTATCCCCGTACTCAGGAGAAGCAGCAGAATTTATTTTGGGGTGTCATTTCACATACGCCCATAGCATGTGTGAGCAATATATCATTTAGTGACAACTTTGTGTAAAAAAAAAAAAAAAAATTTTTTTTTTGTCATTATTCAATCGCTTGAGGCAAAAAAATAAAATATTCAATGGGCTCAACATGCCTCTTATCAATTTCCTTAGGGGGTCTACTTTCCAAAATGGGGTCATTTGGGGGGGTTTTGTACTGCCCTGTCATTTTAGCACCTCAAGAAATGAGATAGACAGTCGTAAACTAAAAGCTGCGTAAATTCCAGAAAACGTACCTTAGTTTGTAGATGTGACAACTTTTGCGCAAACCAATAAATATACAATTATTGACTTTTTTTTTACCAAAGACATGTGGCTGAATACATTTTGGCCTAAATGTATGACTAAAATTGAGTTTATTGGATTTTTCTAATAACAAAAAGTAGAAAATATCATTTTTTTTCAAAATTTGCGGTCTTTTTACGTTTATATCGCAAAAAATAAAAATCGCAGAGGCAATCAAATACCATCAAAAGAAAGCTCTATTTGTGGGAAGAAAAGGACGCAAATTTTGTTTGGGTACAACATTGCATGACCGCGCAATTACCAGTTAAAGCAGCGCAGTGCCAAAGTGTAAAAAGACCTCTGGTCATTTACCAGCAAAATGGTCCGGTCTGAAAGTGGTTAAAAAGAGCTACTTCTGCTGTTTTGTGTCTTTAGCAAAACCAAAATTCTTTTGGAAACCTGTGTTTTACAAATAAACAATTAATATATAGCACAGATTTATATTCATCTAGTAAAAAAAAGAAAAACACTAAAAATGGTTTACAATGGGGAAAAATGTAACAAGTTCACCCATAACAATTTCCCTCAATAATTCTGCTGTTCTGTGTTATTTTATTTATGTGAAAAAAACATTCTTGCTCTAATAATGTGTTAATCATTTGCTTTTCTGGATTTACTTGACTAGATTTACATCTCGGTTTACAATTCTGTTTAATTCCAAACATGCTTTTTTGTGGTTTATGTTGCAGATTTGTATATGATGAAATATATTTCATTTTTATTAGCCAAAATAAGCCCTTTAGAAAGCATAACCATTACTACAGAAAAGCATAGTTTAACCCGTAATGTAATGAAAGCAATGTATGTTTGTTTCTAGTATATATTTAATCCTGATAAAGGTAATATAATCCATCTGTTTTGCTGTCCTCTCCCTCTGACTTAATTTTCTGATACACATGTATTTATTTTATTGATGTGTATAGTTTATATAAAAATCTGTATACAAGCAGTTTATCTGGGTTGGCAATTTGTTTAATTCAGCAGATTTAGGCTGCTTTCACACTGAGGCGCTTGAAAACTGCCCACAAAACACTGTACGCTTTTGCGGCGCTATTGAGGCATTAGCGGTGCACTTTTTTGAAGGTCACATGACTCAAAAGAACCTTTTGCCAGGCGCTTTTGAAGAGATTTTCAGGTGCTTTTGAGGCACTTCCCATTCATTTCAGTGGAGAGGGGAGCTTTTTTTAGCGCTTCAAAGATGCTGCTTGCAGGAGCGCTTTCTTTTGTATTAAAGTGTCTTAGTGTGAAAGGGGTCTAATAGTTGTCTTATTTACTATAAACAATAATGTGCAGAGTGCAGTAACCTGTGCTAACCATCAGTCATTTTTCTATTGGCTAATTATATGGTTAAATGTTAAAATCCAAATGTCACCGGTTTCTACGCTAGGAAAAGTAAAGCTTAACTTGAGCAGCGCTCAGGATTTGTTAAAGTGGAACTCCAGACAAAAAAATCTTTCATTTTAGGATCTCAATAAAATGGCCCAGTTTTATGTCCCACCAGCATCCTGACTTTATTCTGCACGTCACATTGACATCATCACCTGTCTTATTACAGACCTAGGTGCAATATGCTCAATTCACAAACATACCAGGATAAGGATCCATATTTTTAGAAAAGTGGCCGCTCTTTTTAGAGGCGTCCAATGAGACACTTATGCTTTTGTTAAAGATTTGTGAATGCCTACTTTTTTAATCTGTTAGTTTGATTTATGAAAACTAGTGCAAAGAACAATAAAGTTATTGCTCTCTGCAACCAATCAAGTTTCAGCTTTTATTCTAAAATCTGAACTGACAACAGAACATTGCTGCTTTGGGTAGCAACTTCATTTTTTCCTTTCCCCATTTTTTTTAAAATCAGTTTGAATTTTATATAGCAAATTTGTGCTCACTTCCATCTTAAAGCAGATCTTTAGGAGAACTGCTAAATTTAGAATTTAAATGTAGTTTTATCTGCCAAAACCTATGCGACAATGTTCAGACAGTCGTGTAGTTCACATAACTCTGCCACTTTACATAGCCAGGCAAGTTGACACCGTTATTTCCCATTTCTTCTGTGTACCATTCTTTCACTACCGATTCATTGTCCAATAAACAGATCCGAGATGCAGGAAGCCGCAAAGTTGTTTCTTCTTAATAGATTGCCTGGAGTTACACTTAAATCAAATAATGACTGTCTACGGCCTGTGTTTTTTCCCCTGTACTTTTTATTTTCTCTCCATGCTGTAATACTTCCCTTTTAACTGTATTCTCTTCCATATGTATTCTGCATTTGAACATTTAGGTCTGTCTCAGCTCTGCAGCCCCAGGCGGGCATTCTCTGAGCAGGGCCCGCTCCGCCTCATCCGGAGTGCTTCTTTTTTTGCAGGTGTGCTGTGTGAGGTGTAGTGTAGCCTCTGTATTCCATTGCATGCGCTGCATTTGGCATCTACTGTGGAAATAAGGATTAAAAAAAAAAACTTTTAGCATAGTTTGGATGACTTGGCTGGAAAGGATGGATGGAGGAGCTGGGTCAGCACAGAGGGTAATTGGATCTTCCTCAAAGAGTAGAGGGCTATGACATGAAAGGAGGGAGATGGCCTCAGGAATTGACTAGTCTCTAGTTCAGAGGCACATTGCAAGTTAATAAAAAAAAAAATTCTTTATGAATAAGAAAAACACTGTCAATAAGCATTTAAAATCATGTTTGTGCTTCACCTGCAATTTTTTACGTTTCTGACATTGTTTCTTTACTTGCACACGCCTAGCGCAGATTTACTGTGGCAGTGCAGCCCTGCTGTGCTGGATCCCGTAAATGTAGGTGATCGGATATTTGGGGGTAAAGGGTGCACGCTGTCATCCGCTACAGCACAAGCCAGTCACCAGGTCCTGACGTTTATGACTTATGGTTGGGACCTGCTGATTGGCTTCGCTAATGCTAGTTTAGAGCTCTGTGTTTACCAACAACACACAGCTCTGAATGAAGAGCAGGGATGTGCCTGTTTGTTTGTTTTTAGTCAAAGCAGCATACATTACACATTGTTAGTTAACCCTTTGATTGCCCCTAGATGTTAACACTTTACTGGCCAGTGTCCTTAGTGCAGTGACCGTGTATAGAGTTATCCCTGATCACTGTATTAGTGTCAATGGAGATGTCAGTGGCAGTTAATCAGTTCCCACCCAGCAGTTAGCATCAGATTCCCCGCCACACTATCACAGTCCCACTATCCACTATAAGTCACCGATTGCTGCTATCACTGGTATAAAAAGAATAAATAAATATTGTAATATATACTCTCATTTGTAGATGCTATACCTGTCACACAAACCAGTTATACACTTATTGGGATTTTCTTTGGCCAAATATCGGTACATGTAGCAGAATACATTTTGGCCTACGTTTGTGAAGAAATTTGATTAAAAAAAAACAACTTTTTTTAATGAGCTATATTTTATAGCAGAAATTTAAAAAAAAAATTTTTTTTTTTACATTTTTGGTCTTTTTTTAGTTTATGATCAAATACCACCAAAAGAGAGCTCTATTTGCGTGAAAAATTATATAAATTGAATTTGCTTACAGTGTTGCATGACCATGCAAATGCTAGATAAAGTAGTGCAGTGCCGAATAACAAAAATATGCCCTGGGTAAGACCTTCCAGAAATCAAGTGGTTAAACCAATTGTTTTTGTCATCTGTTTCAAAATGTCTTACCAGGAGATGCTGCCAGTAACAGCACTCTTGTTGGGGGCTGACAAAGCTAAGCCCCCTGGCTCACAGGCGTGCCATCAGCCTGCTGTGCACTTTCTCTCTGTTGGGTGTTGCACTGTCTGGGGAGACATGAAATGGGAAGCGTTGGTACTGGCAGGCTCTCCAGGAAAGAAATGTTGAGGTTTACTTAAAGCCATAATCAGTAAGGCATAATAACAAACATACTGGAAAATACAAGGTTGGTTTACATACATTTTAAAGTTGCAAAGAATTTATTCTGTAAAGTAAGGTAAGGGCAAAAGGAAAACCTTATTTCCACAGATGACTTTCACTCTTTTCAACATACCTTTGCACGCCTCTGTCGGTTTTAAAATGTTGAGTTTCTGGTTTCCTTTACAAACACATGGCCTGTCAATCCAGGTGTGTAAAAGCCCGGCTGAACAGAAGTAGGCCTCTTGTATAGCTACGGTTTCCACAAAGTTATTTTTGTAAAATTGCAGCATTTTCAAATCAATATATTAGCTATACAAAGGAGTCATTACATCACAAAGATCTTTAAAATTACTTTTTGTATTTGATAGCTTTTTCACTGTCACCTTCATGCTAATTGACATTTCCATAAATGGAACATGGTCAGATGTGTTGTTTTGTATTGCCATTTGGTGACACTGATTTGAGGTTGTTAATCACACCTCTTTGGTAAATTGTTCTGAACTGCACATACACTATTACATAGTGTAATGATGTACTATAAAAAATTTGGATCCACATTTTTATTATATCCAAACAACATATATAGCATATAAACAGAACTCTGACTGTTTTAATGCCAATAAAAGGCTTTCTAGGATAAGTCACTGTTGCTAATGGGATTGATATATTCAACTATTCAATTGGCCTGATGTGAGATATAATCTTGTTCAGCTGAGCTGAGGCTTTTGGTGGTGGGTTTGCATGACTGCTACACTTGGTTATCAAAATTCCTCACTAGACATTATCTTCAATTTTAGTTCACTTCACTTTAGAAGGGTGCCAGATTATCTGCTTGGTGCTCACAGGGTCTCTGCGTTTCTTTTGTATGACTTACTGCTTTTGTTTTACAGTACATAGCAATCCAATGGACATGCCTGGCCGGGGGTTGAATGATGACAGAGATAGTGGAATAGCAAGATCAGGTGAGGCTCTTTTTGTTCAAAGACTTTCTGTAACATTTATACTGACATGCATTTTGAAAACATTGAATTGTACTGTGTTTGTCTATTTTAACTATCTACAGCCTCGCTCAGCAGCCTTCTGATCACCCCTTTCCCGTCTCCAAGCTCATCACTTAACAGCAGCTGTGCCAGTAGCTACCAGCGACGCTGGCGTCGTAGTCAAACTACCAGCCTGGAGAATGGCGTATTTCCTCGATGGTAAGATCAAACCTATTGCTTCTTGTGTTAAAGGAGCCAGCCAATCGGGGAGAGAGGGGTGGGGCTGGGTTGGGCTCTGTGTCTGAATGGACATATGGAGCTGTGACTTTGCTCCAGTGCCCCCATAGGAAGCTGCTGACTGTGGGGGCACTTGATGGGAGGGGCCAGGAGCAGCAAAGAGGGACCCAAGAAGAGGAGGATACAGGCTGCTCTGTGCAAAACCAACTGAAACAAGGAGGTAAGTATAACATATTTGTGGTTTAAAAAAAAAAATAGACTTTACAATCGCTTTTAACACATTAATCCCGGGCACGCGCATGCCGCCAGCGGCATATGCCAGCGGATTTGATGTCTACTTGTGGCCCGCAGTTGCGACGAGGAGAGGCAGATTGTGGAAATGCCTATGTAAACAAGGCATTTCCCTGTTGTGCCTAGTGACATGACCGAGATCTACTGTTCCCTGTCATCTGGAGCAGGGATCTCTGTCTTGTCCTAGGTAATCCATCCCCCCTACTCTAAGAACATGCTGAGGGAACACATTTAACTCCTTGATCGCCCCCTAGTGTTTAATCCCTTCCCTGCCAGTGACATTTACACAGTAATCGGTGGTTATTTTTAGCTCTGATCGCTGTATAAATGTCAATTGTCCCAAAATAGTGTCAAAAGTGTCCAATCAGTCCGCTGCAATATCACAGTCCCAATAAAAATCGCAGATCACCGTCATTACTAATAATACAAAAAAATATATATAAATGCCAGCTATCCCCGGTTTTGTAGACGCTATAACTTTTGCACAAACCAATCAATATACACTTATTGCAATTTTTTTTATTTTTATTTTTTTTACCAATAATATGTAGAAGAATACATATCGGCATAAACTGAGAAAGAAATTCGTTTTTTTATATATTTTTTGGAGATCTTTATTATAGCAAAAAGTAAAAAATATAGCTTTTTTTTCAAAATGGTCAGTCTTTTTTTGTTTATAGCGCAAAAAATAAAAACTACAGAGGTGATCAAATACCACCAAAAGAAAGCTCTATTTGTGGGGGGAAAAAAGGACGTCAATTTTGTTGCGGTACAATGTCGCACAACTGTGCAATTGTTAGTTAAAGCGACGCAGTGCCGAATCGTAAAAAGGCTCTGGTCATTAAGGGGGTAAAATCTTCCGGGGCTGAAGTGGTTAAATAGATATGTACCGAGAGAGTCAAGTGAGGTGCCTCTGCTGATCTTTTTCTATGAAAATGTTAGTTTCCCAATTGTGGTGATTATCCAGTTTCTTCAATACGTCAATATACTGGCCTTGAACACCCATTCAGATTGGGAGTTCTAACGTCACTATTATATAGTTGTTGTGAATCAATGGGGTTGAGTTACTAAAACTGGAGAGTGCAAAATCTGTTGCAGCTGTTCGTGGTAGCCAATCGGCTTCTAACTTCAGCTTGTTCAATTAAGCTTTAACAAAACCTGGACGTTATTTGGTCTGTACACAGAGCTTCATCAGATTATGTACTCTCCAGTTTTAGTAAATCAACCCCATTGAGTCAAAGTTTTGAAGCTGGAGCTTGCCAGGTTATTGGCATTTTTAGAAGGCCAGCTAAGACATCCCCCTTATTTTTCACAGTACAAATTTTATAGCATAGTTGTTAGGCGTCCTCATTTATAAGAACTATATTACCTTTCAGAAAATTGCCCCCTGCAAATTTCACTTCAACCACAGACCCCTGACAATTAATGTTTGTGTAATTGTGGCCATACATGGTGCGATAACTGAGCAATCAACATCCGTTTTGATAAATTGAATCCGACGACGATCAAGCATGGCAAAAATGGCATGGCCAAGTATGGTTTCCATCGATCAAGTTTGATCAGTTGTGGCAGGAAAATAAATCATTGAGGGTTTTCGTGTTCTTCCATATAGGTTGATCCTAAGGCCCCTTTCACACTGGGGCGGGATCGGCGTCGGTGTTAAAGCGGCGCTAATTTTAGCACGGTTTTAGCGGCGGTATGCGGCCACTAGCAGGGCAGTTTTAACCCCCGCTAGCTGGTGAAAAAAGGTTTGCCGGCGGTATAGCCACACTGCCCCATTGATTTCAATGGGTAGGAGCCGTTTAGGAGAGGTGAATACACCGCTCCAAAGATGCGGCCAGCAGGACTTTTTTCACTGTCCTGCTAGCGCACCGCTCCAGTTTGAAAGCCCTCCGGCTTTCACACTGGAGTGAAAGGGGCCAGATTGAAAAACGCCCCAGTGTGAAAAGGGTCTAAGTGATTCACAAGGGTGCGAAAAACATGATTGGACCTTTAATATCATTTTTATTTTATTTTCCACCACAATAGTCCGACTTGGGTCGATCAAAACCATCACCATTTCTCTTTTATTGTGGCTTTTTTTGTTTGTTTTTTTTTTTCTCAAACTGGATGTTGATCATCCAGTTTTCATTTCATGTATGTTTGTTTGGGCATAATAAGATTTCTGAAAAGTTTAATTTGTTGAGCACAATGATCATGATAGGATTTCTGGTATGCATAAAAACAAATTTATTTTGAATGGTTTTATAGGATTTGCATTTTAATTTTATGGAGCGTCTGTTTCATTTATTCAAATGGTTATAGGCATAAATCAAGGCTTTTCCTTTTTACAGGTCGGTAGAGGAAAGCTTTAACATGTCAGACGAAAGCTGTGGGCCCAGCCTGGGTGTTGCGCGGAAGAAGAAGATCGCCATAGGTGTGATTTTCTCTTTGTCATCTGATGAGGATGAAAACGAAAAATTCCATGAGTTTTTCTTCTCTCATTTTCCTCTCTTTGAGAGTCACATGAACAAGTTGAAGAGTGCCATAGAACAGGTACACTTAAACCGTGTCCTTGTATATATTGACAACAAACACAACTTATAAAAGTTGTAATCACAAAGTACTTATGACATTATTTCTTGGAAAAATCATAGCAGAGTAGTATTTTTTCCTGGGTGCTGGTCTGATTTGTTACATTCTGGCAAATTGGTTTAAAAAAAAAAAAAGAACATTTCCGCACTCTGGGCTGCTACGTTTCTTTTTTAGTAAATAGCAGCAGGTGTCACCCTAACACATTTTGTGATAAAAAATCACTTTTTCAAAGGTTGTTTGAAAAAAACGTTTTCTGTATAAAACATGTTAGTTTGTCCCTGCTACTATTTGATAAACATGAAAAGTTGAGTGGGTATGGCATTGCTTTGCTGAGTATGTTCTGAATACAGTTGTGTGGTTCCCTTTGGATAATGTGTATGGAATCGCATAAAAGTGCCTAGTGCTCTATAATTAGACATTCATACAAATTGTGACAATAGAAAATACATATAAATCATAAATTAACATACTCAGCAGAGCAGCGCCCATATCCACTTTCCTATTCAATATCTAAGACTACCCTGGTAGTTGTCCTAGTTGAGGCAGCAACTCTTTTAGGAATAAAAACGGGCACTGCACAGAACAATCTCAGTTTTCTTATTAAACATTAAAAGTATTTGCAGTCCAGAGGGCAGTAATTATAAAAAGTTCAGAAAAAAAACAAAATAATACGGACCTAGGTGGATGCAGCGTCAGTCTGATTTTGTATCTGTCCCCCGATACCTCTACACCTAGAAAGGAGTGACCAAAGAACGCTCCTGTGATTCTCAGGAGAAGCAAGGCCAAAAGACCTACTTCTCCTTTAAGTTCGTTTTTTGATTAGTATTTAACTAAATATTAGCACAATAAATACTGATTTTGAGTAGGGCAATATTTTGAAGATGCAAGAAGTTAGAGAAATGATCATATGTCTAGAGGCCCTTGGTTTCTTGTTTCTAATTATAACAGAGTTGTCACCCTTCATCGAATGTCAATATTTGTTCACTACAGTAAAACGTACTATTCAGGCCTAAATTTGTGGATTATCCTCATGGGTTGAACCTAGATTGTCAAAATTTCAGGATGCGACCGGCTACTGTTTGTCCCAATGAGGGCAACTATTTCTTCACTTCCTGCCAAGATGACACCTGCCTCAAGAAACATAAGCGAGAGCATTAAGTGAAGTCTCACAAAAATAATGGGGTACTTTTTGAAAAATGTGATTTGTAAAGGGGTACATGAAGACCAGAAGACACTGGCCTGTTGGGCTTAGAACTAAAATCTAGCTCTATTCCTGTATGGGAAAAAAAGAAGAGGAGGATCTTGCAGGCTTAAAGTGGAAGTAAACCCATGGATTTAAACAGTTAAAAAAACGGCATGCCGGGAATGCTAACTGCACATTGGCTGTGCTCTCAGCCAAACTATCAAACCATCCAATGGCTGGTGTCATAACGAATCACATGTGCAGCACCATAGCAGTTGAAGATTAACCACTTCAGCTCCGGACCAATAAACACCTTAAGGACCAGAGGTCTTTTTGCAATTTCGCACTGCGCTGCTTTAACTGGTAATTGCGCGGTCATGCAATATTGCACCCAAACGAAATTTGCGTCCTTTTCTTCCCACAAATAGAGCTTTCTTTTGATGGTATTTGATTGCCTCTGCGATTTTTTTTTTTTGCGATATAAATGGAAAAAGAGCGAAAATTTTGAAAAAAAAAAAGATATTTTCTTCTTTTTGTTATAAGAAAAATCGAATAAACTAAATTTTAGTCATACATTGAGGGCAAAATTTATTCAGCCACATGTCTTTAGTAAAAAAAATGTCAATAAGCGTATATTTTTTGGTTTGCGCAAAAGTTATAGCGTCTACAAACTAGAGTACATTTTCTGGAATTTACACAGCTTTTAATTTATGACTGCCGATCTCATTTCTTGAGGTGCTAAAATGGCAGGGCAGTACAAATCCCCCCCAAATGACCCCATTTTGGAAAGTAGACACCCCAAGGAAATTGCTGATGGGTATGTTGAGCCCATTGAATATTTATTTTTTTTGTCCTAAGGGATTGAATAATGACAAAAAAAAAAAAAAAAAATTTTTTTACAAAAAGTTGTCACTAAATGATATATTGCTCACACATGCCATGGTTATATGTGGAATTGCACCCCAAAATATATTCCGCTACTTCTCCCGAGTATGGGGATACCACGTGTGTGGGACTTTTTGGGAGTCTAGTCGCGCACGGCACCCCGAAAACCAATCACCACCTTCAGGATTTCTAAGGGTGCACATTTTTGATTTAACTCCTCACTACCTATCACAGTTTCGAAGGCCATAAAATGCCAAAATAGCACAAAACCCCCCCAAATGACCCCATTTTGGAAAGTAGACACCCCAAGCTATTTACTGAGAGGCATGTTGAGTCCATGGAATATTTTATATTTTGCCAAAAGTTGCGGGAATATTACAAACTTTTTTTTTTTTTGCACAAAGTTGTCACTAAATGATATATTGCTCACACATGCTATGGGCAGAAGTCAAATTACACCCCAAAATAAATTCTGCTGCTTCTCCCGAGTACGGGGATACCACATGTGGGGGACTTTTTGGGAGCCTAGCCACGTACGGGACCCCGAAAACCAAGCACTGCCTTCCGGATTTGAATATAAAATGCTATAAAAAACAAACTAACCAGAGTCACCCGTAACACTTATACGGTGATCAGTGGTGAAAGGGTTAACTAGGGGCAATCAGGGGGTTCAAATTTTTATTAGGTAGTATATGGGGGTCCCTGGCGCTATATAAAAACCTGACGGGGAACCTAAATAACTAACTGGCTAACCAGCGTCACCAGTGACACTTATACTGTGATCGCTGGTGAAAGGGGGTGAAAGGGTTAACTAGCAGCAATCAGGGGGTTAAAACCATTATTGGGTAGTATATCGGGGTACCTAGCGCTATAAAAACCTGGCGGTGAACCTAAAAAAATAACTAGCTACCTAGCGACTGTAGCGACACTAATGCAGCGATCAGAAAAACGATCGCTTAGTGACACTGGCAAAAGGGGGTGAAAGGGTTAACTAGCGGCAATCAGGGGGTTAAAACCATTATTGGGTAGTATATCGGGGTACCTAGCGCTATAAAAACCTGGCGGTGAACCTAAAAAAATAACTAGCTACCTAGCGACTGTAGCGACACTAATGCAGCGATCAGAAAAACGATCACTTAGTGACACTGGCAAAAGGGGGTGAAAGGGTTAACTAGCGGCAATCTGGGGGTTAAAACCATTATTGGGTAGTATATCGGGGTACCTAGCGATATAAAAACCTGGCGGTGAACCTAAAAAAATAACTAGCTACCTAGCGACACATGCAGCGATCAGAAAAATGATCGCTTAGTGACACTGGCAAAAGGGGGTGAAAGGGTTAACTCTAGGGGCAATCAGGGGGTTAAATCTTTATTGGGGGGTGATAGGGGGCTACCCTGGACCTAACACTAACTGTCCTGACAGTTTTTACTGTCACAACTGACACTGAATGCATTGATCAGTAAAGAAATGATCAATGCAATCAGTGACACTGTGACTGGGGGGGGAGGGGGGGCGATCGGGGGGGGGATCGGGGGGGGGGGGTTTGTGTGCCTGTGTGTACCTACATGTCAGTGTAGTGTTGGTGCACACTTACTTTTACTCTTCTCCTCGTAGTCCGGTCAAAAAGACCGCCCCGAGGAGAATGACATCACTTCCTCCTTCCTGTGTAAACAATACACAGGGGAGGAAGCTTCTCATTGGCCAGGAGCGATCCAGAGGGGGTGGCCGAAAACCAACGGCCATCCCCTCATCACGGAGCGCTCCTGGACCAAATCGGACCGCCGTAAACAGCGGGAGGGGGTCCGATCGGACCCCCCACCCGCTGGAAGGCAATCACGTAGATGTACGTGATTGTGCCTGCCTGTGCCATTGTGCTGACGTACATTGGCAATACGGCGGTCCTTAAGTGGTTAAACAGAGGCAAAAATGGCAGCTTCCTTGGCTGAAAACGATAGGGGAGTTTACTTCCACTTTAAGGCCTCATGTACACTGCTGCTGCTGCTAAACTGACTTTAAGAGCAGTTGGGCATTTTTGCAACTGCTCCTGAACTCTCATCTGTTATCTTATCAGTGCATGTACACAGGGTCATTTATAGTCGTTTCTAGGCAGTTGAGTTTAGAGGCTTTTTTTTGGAACGCAAAAAAATGAGTTCAGACCCTGAGTTTAGAGGCATTTCAAGCGCCAAGCAATTATAAACACGGATATCCGCACTTCCTTTACAGGCATTTTTCATTTAAAAAGTTGTTTTAAAACTCTTCTAAATGCAAAACATTGCTAAATGTAAATGCAGCAAAATGGACTGTTTAAATGTGGATTACCATCTGTCAAGTATAATCATTCAGGAGGGGTTGTAAAAATGTCCTGTGTACATGAAGCCTAAAAGTGATGACAAGAAAATGTGTTAGTTTAGACGGCAATTGGTTTAAGTTGTTTTTTAATTAGAAGGGTTTTGAATATTCGTAAAATAGCTGCTGTGTTTATAACTGCTCAATAACCTTTGCCTTTATCTGGGTAAACATGTTTAAGAAAATATATAATCCAGTTTTTAATAACTGATATATTTTCCTTAAAAGGCAATGAAAATGAGTCGCAGATCTGCAGATGCCAGCCAGAGAAGTTTGGCCTACAATAGGATTGTGGAGGCCTTGAATGAATTTCGGTAAGTGCAGTGTTTTAAGTGTAGCCTTAAACATAAGGGACCAACTCACCCCTGTGGGTTGGAGCTGTGACTTGGAAGTACATATTAAAGTGGATATAAACCTGATTCATGAAATTTGACCTGTGCACATATATCTGTAGTGTTTTCTTATCTCTCTCTCTCTCTATCTCTCTCTCTCTCTCTCTCTCTCTCTCTCTCTCGGTTGCTATCAATAGATTAGCAGTGAGCTGGTCTACTCACAGCACAGCTCTGCAAGTCTCTGCCTACGTAGAGAGTTTGTGTGTGGGGAGGGGGGCCTTTCATCCAATCAGCTCTCACAGTTTATGCCCAGACTTCACTTCCAGTGCTTAACAGGAAGAGAACATTTCTAACATGATCTGCACTTTCTAAATAATATAGCAAGTTGACAGCAGATATACATGTAAACTTGTGTAGGAGGATTTGTTTAATCTCTGTGTATCATCTGAGGCTGTTAAATTCACTGGATATATGTGAGGTTTACATTCACTTTTAAGTTCTACAAGTGAAAATATCTGAGATCAGTAGTCCAGATGTGTAAACAGAGGATTGATACAAACACTGTATTAGTGGTTATACAGTGGTTGTGTGTAATTGTATATCATTTAATCCCAGTCTGTGGTAATCGGAAAGGAAAGGGACTGTTTTTTCGACTCTTGATTACATCACAGTTACCTCTTTGTCTATTGCATATTCTAGTTGCCTGTGATGGAATGACCAACTTTTAAATAATAATAATAGAAATAGTTTTACTGTTATGTATGCTGTTGAAAAGTCATTTTGGAGGTTTCTGCCAACCACATTTCTATGAGACACTCCTTTACTTGCTTGTCTGATCTGTACTATTTAAATCTGGCCTTAGACCAATGAGGAAGGGTAAATATGTAGGGATGATATACTAAAAGACACATGGGTTTGGGTTTTTTTCCATAATCATACTTGCCTAGGTGGATGCGGCATCGGTCCCCCGACACCTCTGCACTGGGAAACGAGCGCTCGAACATCACCGATGGCTCGGTTCTCACAGCCCCCCAAGCAGGGCTGATTACTGTTGATCAGCAGCTCTCTGCTCTGCTACCTCCTCGCTCATTGGAGCACTGAGCTGTGGAGGGGTGGGGAGCGGCCGTCTCAGGCTCTCATCGGCTTGCTCTCTAAGGATATACATGTCTCCTGCATGTATCCTTATCTGTCAAATAGCTCCCCTTTTTCTGTTTTTAGCTCTGCAAAACTCCGGATTCTGTGGGTGGGTCTGTTGTCCTTCATGAACAGCAAGGGTGCTGGTGAGGGCGCTGCTTTCAGTTAACTGCCTGCCTATATGATGTGCAGGCAGACAGCTATCCTGGGAGTCTGCAGGAGCCTGCCTGATATTGCCCCTGCAAAAGAAATGTTAATTTTTTTTAAAAAGTTGAACCTGGCATTTAAAATGCCAAAGCTTAAAGTGGTTCTAAAGGCTGAAGGTCTTTTTTAGCTTCATGCATTCTATGCATAAATGTGAAAAACCTTCTGTGTGCAGCTCCTCTTCCAGCCTCCCTTTATACCTACCTGAGCCTGATCTCGATCCAGCGATGTGCACAAGAGCAGCTGCCCCCCCAGATCTCTCCCTCCTCATTGGCTCAGACACAGCAGTGGGAGCCATCGGCTCCTGCTGCTGTAAATTGTAGCCAGTGAGGAAGAAGCGAGGACAGGGCCGAGCCATGCTCTGTGTGTCTTATGGACACACACAGTGGAGCTTGGGAGGGAGCATGACCAAGTGCCCCCATAGCAATCAGCTTGCTATGAGGTCACTTGGCGGAGGAGGAGCCAGAGCGTTGCCTGGGCAAGTTTTTTGGTTTCCTTTTTGTTTTCACTGCATGCTTTTGTCTCAAAGGCATACAATCAGCACTTGACTAAGTCATGAGATGCATAGATTTGCAGTTCTGGTCACATTTTTTTTTACAGACATGTGATAGCGAAACATTCGCCTCTGTAGAGATTTATTTAGGCAATCTTTCTGCAAGGTTCACAAAAGCAAAAAATAAAATTGATATTTATAATTGGAAGTTTGATCATATGCTTTAAATATAAATCCTGTTACTTTGTCATTGAGACTACAAAGGGCTTTTTGCTCTGTTAGAACTTTCATCATCAGTATACAGCATTCTGTTTAGTGAACAGTGCACTAGAGTAAGGTATTTCAGTTGCTAGTATTTGCTGATGGGCTGAATTACTCAATTGTGAAGCTTTCTTTTGGATTACGTTAAATTGAAGAAACCCTCTAAACTGAAAAAACTCCACTCCAAGTAGCTTTTCTCCACTGCTGTTCAAACCCCAGGTGCTAGGTACAAGCCAAGCCATCTTTGCTCACGTTCTAGATGAAAAGAGCAGAGCCGCCACACATCGAATAAAATCACAAACATCCACACAGGTTATTGTAAAGTATCCACAAACATGGCAGTGACAGTCCGTGACCTAGGACTGCCCCCTGTAATGCATTTCACCTAATCAGTGCTTAATTTTAGAGCTCTCTAAGACTAAGCCCTGACTTGGTGAAACACATTAGTAGGGCGGTCCAAATGAGGACTTTGACTGCCATGTTTGTGGATGTTTTACAATAAATGACATGGATGTTTGCAATTTATCTGGTGTGCGGTGGTTCTGATATTTGCTTGTGAAGCTTCCTTGTTGAATTTTCTGCCCATAGTGTGACTTGGGTCTTACTCCTTGTTCTGCTGTATTGCCTGTAATGTAATTTAAATGACATATCCCAACGGTCCTTTTCTTTTTACTCTACCTTTTTTCTTCCTCTACTGTTCACTTCTCCCCCCATTATACAGTCCTCTCCTAGTGATAGATCACATCTGTAAAATATAGATAGTTCGGCCCTGTTCAATACCGTATTTCTGTTCTCTCGACCTAAGTCTCAGTACATCCAAAAATCCTTAAACGACTCCTATTGTACATTCTTCCACTTTTTTACTTGACTGTGAAGTTGGTCAAAATTAATATTTACTGACCGCTGTATTTTCTTAACTCGTGCTATGAGGTAGGCTTCGGACAAAATGCGTCGGCACATATGGATTATGTTGTTGCTGTAGTGCACCAGTAAAGTTCCTAAATGAAGAAGCTTTCAAATCAATGGCTATTTGTTTGATTCAATCATTCATCTGTGCTGGAGACAGCAAGTATTGCAACAAAAGCTGCATTTTATTTTTATAACAGCTCCGCAATTAATTTTATGTATGTTTTAGATAAAATGTTAAATGGGAGATCTGCTTTAAAATGATCTTTACTCACTTAGACTAGACGGAACACTTCTACTTTCATGGTTGTTTTTTTATGGTTAATCTGATGTAGCTGTATCTGTCTTAAATGTAGGAACTCAAAAGTGCCTGTATGTGAAGAGTTGTATTTGTAAGTCTCCACTCCACTTTTGAAATTGAACATATGGGTAGCAGGTGTACAAATTCCTCCTCTTAAGTTTACAGTCGGATGTGTTGGCAAGAGCCAGGCTTGGAGTCCTGTTTCCCATAATCTGCCTCTAAATTTAAACTAGTTTCATTTGTGATCAGTGGCAGAAGCCTGGTCTCAGGCGGTCTGGGTTTTGGCTGGCTGTGTTTATTAAGGTCAAGGGCACTTGGCCTCTGATCTATACAACCAGAAATTCCCTTAAGAGGAGATAGGTAGATGCCCAGAATTCTGCTTCTTACCTTAGCACAGATCACATCACATGTTGTTTATTAGGAACTGAGCTCTGCTACTCACGAGGTATATGAATGCACTACCAATAAAATAATCCGGCAACTTCAAGCAGTCACTAACCTCAGAAGCCCTTAAAGCATTAATAAATCAGTCATGTAGCTGCAGTAATATTATTTTTTTTATTCCTCTGTTTTCACGTGGCGATGAGCCAGTAACCCACCTCTTGTATTAGCCCTCACTGGCTGAAGGAGCAACGGGGGCACTTTTGGATAGCAGGTTTGTCCATTTCGGGGAGGGGAGTGTTAAATGCTCTAGCACATTCAGATGCATTAACAAATTGAAGCCAAACTCCATCTAGTACTTTATAAGCAATTACAGCTATTTTTTTTTTTTTTTTTTTCATTTTTGGGAAAAGGTTTTACATAAAAAAAAAGTGGTCATTGTAAGCACCCCTGTCTGTGTTAAATGGTTTCAATCATCTCTCTAATTGCTACATCAGCAGGCATGCTTGTTCTTTTGAAAAGCAACAGACTTACTGGCCAGATCACCAGGTAAAAAAAAAGAAAGAGAGCCTAAAAAAGAAAGCAAATGCAACCATCACATCTAAGAATTGGTTATCTGTAGTATAATACATGTTTGCTTTTGGGTTTAATACTGCTTTAATATCTATATGTTAAAACAGTATTCCATTTCATATGAACATGTTATGACTGGTTCGGGAATCTTGGAGTGACTGAAGGAAATTGTTTAGACTATATCAGGCAGTTAAATGGGGACTTTCGTTTTGTAAACTTTGCAAGACAGATGTTGTCTGGTTACGAAGAGAGACACCACTATTTACTTCAAGCGTATGTAATCCCAATTACTTAAAGCTTTTCCTTTTTATTTTATCATGTGGGTGCAAATTCAAAAGTCGTTTTCAAAATCTTTAAACCTGTTACTTTCATTTAAATAGTGCATGGTGTCCTGCCAGGAAGGTCCTAGTTCAGACACTTCTTTTTATAAGGTCCCCTTCACACTTGTGCTACTTGTCATGCAACTTTGCAGATCCAAGCCGCAGGACAAGTCTTACCCCATGGTTTACAGTGAGTACCATTCATATCTGTGCAACTTCAAAGTAGTCACTGCACTAATTTGGTCTGCCTTTGATGCGACTTGTCTATAGACCTCAAGATTATGCAGACATTGCTTCAAAGTCGCATCAAAATCGAGGCAATATCGTGCAACTTTCAGGTCGCACAACAGGGAAAGGGGCCTTAGTTGACAATGCTCTGTCCCTATTGTGCCCATGTGATGTCACCTGTCACACAGGCTTTCAAAAATTACAAGTGGTTTTTAAATACACATTATGCAGACGTGGTCCACGGTTGTCTTAGCCATCGCTAGATTGCATTTAGACAGGAAGTTGCTGCAGAATAGCTACAGATGATCAATGATACTGAGCAGTAGCAGAATATGGACACATATAAAGGTAACAAAAAAAAAACAAACACTTGTTTAGAAAATGTAATTTGTTTAATACACATTTCTTTTAAAAACTGTCATTTCTGTTCTGGTTCCGGCGCCGCATGGAGTAGCTGTGTCTCCTCACAGCTCCCGCAGACCGCCCTACAAAACGGCATATAAACCCGACATTTTTCGCCTAAAAAGATCCCTGCGACCATCCCCACATATCCGACCGCGCGATGGACAGGTTCGTGGAAAAAACCGGGCCGCGATCCTACGCGACCGCGCGGTCGGCCCCGCCGCAAATCGAGGCTTCGGCCTACACGGAACCGGCCTGCGCGGCCTATCCAGCGGAGACGGCCCCGGCTATGGAGGTAGGCGATCAGTCGGCCACACAACCTAACCAGAGGGACTCCTTGCCTCTACAACCCCAGGCATCGCCGCAAATCTCTGGCCCTACACTATCTTTCCATGCGCAGCAACCTCTCACACCTCAGCCATTGCAGGACCACAACACTGAAGTTCTGGCTCAAGCTGTGGCTGCTCTTCTCTCCCCTATGATTGCAGCATCAGTAGAAAAGGCTGTCAGCGCAGGCATGCAAAAGATTCAAGCCCAGCTAGGGGAACATGCTTCCAGACTAAATGAAGCGGAACACCGTATTTCAAATCTTGAAGATGAACTCTACCAGACGCAATCCTTTGAACATGCCCAAGATAGAACGAACAAGTTCATTCTGGAAAAACTCGACGACCTCGAAAATAGGTCCAGGAGGAGCAACCTGCGATTTGTAGGACTCCCCGAATCGCTCCCCTCATCTGCCCTGTCAGACTTCTGTGCCCGCCGTATTCCTGAGGCTTTGGGCCTGGGTGGCCCTTGCACAGTGGAACGCGCTCACCGAGTGGGAGCCGTTAATTCGGAACGCAAGTCACCGCGACCGATAATCGCCAAATACCTCAACTACGCCGACAAAGCCACCATACTGCAAAAGTACCGTCAATCCAGATCTGTACAGATTGATGGCGTCAAAATCCTAATCTTTGCTGATTACTCGGCGGATGTTTCTAAGAAGCGTAAGGCTTTTCAACACATCTGCGCAGAACTTCATCAACGCCAACTCCAGTTCACCCTGGCATTCCCAGCCATTCTGCGGATCAAAACACCCGCCGGGGAACAACTTTCTTTTCATGATCCTGAGGAGGCGGCATCCTTTTTGAAATCACCCCGCTCGGGCTCACATCTGAGTCCCTCACCCAAAGCCCAACCAATCAACCGAGCTTTGGATCAACGGAGCCCACGGAAAGACTCCCCCAAGCGATTTAGGGCTTCCGGCCCAACACAACATGGCCTCACTGCCCGCTGAAGGGCAAAGCTTCTGATGGTGCCCCCCCGGCACACTCTCTTTTCTCTCCCTGAAGGCCTTTCCTGGACCCCACCGACCTACTCCAGGTGAACTGTCATTGGACTCTCCTTACTGGACCGTCCACACCTCTCAGGTACTGTTTGACGACAGTTTCATGGTTAGGGGTTTATCCCCAAGTGTCCTCAAGGCCTGATATGGCCTGAAACCTTTGCTGTTCTCAGGTGCTATTCTTTTGTTGCAGTTTATGATACGGTTTAAACTTATCTTTATTGATACCTTAGATGTTGTTTTTACTATTCATATGATCATATCTTCCTCCCCTGGGTGCCATTGTGCGGACCTACACCCACGCTCCTATTTCTCACAGCCGCAGTTACTATACTTTGTTTATCATTTATAGGGCGGAAACCCTCACCTCAGGCACAGGGCTGGTTATGGGAGCTGGTCCTCACGGTGTCCCCCATGCGGAAAAAAGCGAAGTTGGTAAATGTGTATATTCTTTATTGTTACTTATACTGTTGGTATACATACCCGCCCTCCTCCACCCCCCCTATGTCTCCCCATCCCCCCTTAAGGCCCGCTGATATTACGAGCCCCTGCACTGATCCCCTTCGTAGGTCTGGGGAAGCTAGGCCCTCGGCAGTTTTTAGCTATCTTCCTTGCTCAGGCCCCGCTGTTCTCGTATCACAACATATCCCTAATTTATCCTCACTATGCTACGGATAGTTTCGTGGAACGTGAAGGGCCTTCGTTCTCCCTCTAAAAGGATGAAGATCCTTCGCCATCTCAAAAGACTGAACACCGACATAGTGTTACTCCAGGAAACCCATCTTTCCTCACCCGACTTCGATCGGATGAGGAAACTCTGGGTGGGCACAGTTGTGGGCTCTGCGGCTCTAGGCCGCAAAGCAGGAGTCCTCGTTCCCATTTACAAACGTCTCCCCTTTAAACTCATATCCACAGACTCAGACGACCAGGGCAGACTTCTCACTATCCGTGTCCTCATTGGGACAAGAGAACTGACGATATCCAACGTGTATGCCCCTAATAGTCCCACAAAAGACTTTTTCAATATGCTAACCACCTGGCTTCTACGCCACCCACACCTCCCTCAGATTATTGGGGGCGACTTTAATTCTGTCGTCCACCAGATTGATGACAAATCCACGGGAATGCGCCCCACCTCGGTCCCAACTTCCTTGAACCCCACGGCACTTGCAGCAACTATGGAAACCCTCCACCTCCGGGACATATGGCGATTTCACCACCCGACTGATAGAGAATTTTCCTTTTATTCGCATCCACATCATGTCTTCACCAGAATAGATTATCTTTTCTGTTCTGATGTTCTCCTTCCTCTCATCCCAGAAGCAGAGATACATGATATAGCCATATCTGATCACGCCCCCATATCCTTATCCTTAGAGACCCCAGACATGCATCCCAACCCTAGAATCTGGCGTTTCCCCTCCTTTCTCCAACACAACGCGGATTTTCAAACTTACATCACTAAAGAATGGCAGTTTTACACGCAAACTAATGCCCAGCACGCTGACGACCCGAACTTATTCTGGGATGCTGGAAAAGCTTTTCTTAGAGGCCGCATCATTTCGTATGCGTCGTCCTTTAAGAAACATGCTCACCTCAACTACGACTCCTCCAGCTCTAGACTCCATATGGCTCAACGCGCATTGTATGCACAAGACTCCCCTGACAACCGGGCTGCTTGGCAACTAGCCAAACAGTCTTTTGACACCTGGGCAGACACTGTGGAATCGACCAAGAAAGCTTACCTAGACGCCACCCTTCACAAATTTGGGAATAAGGCGGGTAGGCTCCTAGCCCGCCTTAGCAAGGGAACCTATCGCCCGACTATTATCCCCTCCATCCGTGAGCCAGATGGTTCTATCACGAACACGCAAAAAGGCATAAACGCTGCCATGCTGCGCTTTTACACGAAGTTATATGCCACAGATCCTATTGACAAACCCACGGCGTGCGACTTCCTAGACAAGGTTACTCTGACCCCAATCTCTCCCTCCCAATTAGAAACCCTCAATGCCCCTATTTCCCTCCTGGAAATCACTACCACGATACGACAGTTAGCCTCCTCTAAAGCGCCAGGCCCAGACGGTCTAACTAGCGAATTCTACAAATCATTGCATCCTCTCCTGGCACCCACTCTTCATAGTGTTTATCAACGTATGTGGTCTGGTGGCCCTTACCTTCCCACGGGCAATCAGGCCATAATTAAACTATTAGAAAAGAAAGGGAAAGACCCCCAGGAACCAGGTTCGTACAGACCCATTTCACTACTGAACCTTGATGTTAAGATTCTCTCTAAAATTGTAGCCACGAGACTGGCTGACATCGTCCCCTTTCTGATCCATCCAGCCCAATCCGGCTTTGTGAAGGGCAGAACGGCAACGATGAATATTAGGAAAGTGATGATGGCGCTAGAACACGCCAGATGCCATCCAAGGGGAGATTACGCCATTATCACTCTCGATGCCGAAAAGGCTTTTGACAATGTGAACTTTGATTGGCTTGCCATGGTTTTGCGCAAAATGGAATTCTCTGGCCCTTTCTTTCACCTTATTACTTCCATGTACACCTCCCCGGCGGCTAGGCTGGTAGCAGCTGGCCTCCTTTCCAATGAATTTCGCCTTCACAAAGGCACGAGACAGGGTTGCCCCCTCTCCCCACTCCTATTTAACTTAGCACTGGAACCACTTTCGAGATATCTCTTAACAGTTGCCCCGCTACATGGCATCCGAATAGGGAACCAAGAGCTGAGGACATCCCTCTTTGCGGACGATGTCCTCATCTTCCCCGCTGACCCTTCCGCAGATATGCCCACAATAAAATACACTTTTGATTTATTCAGGAAATGCTCAGGGTTGCGCATAAACTACTCCAAAAGTGAGATTATGCCATTAGGATCCCTCCCCCCACCTGCCTGGGTTCAAAACTCCATTTTTACAACGGCTAAGTCACATATCACTTACTTGGGAATCAAAATAGGGAAACTCCCGTCGTCTCTCTACCATCTGAATTACCCCCCACTTTTTGCTAAAATCACTCAGGAATTAGACAACTGGATGGATCTGCCCCTCTCGCTCCTGGGAAGATGTCATTTGGTAAAAATGGTCAGTTTCGCTCGCCTGTTATATCCCCTCCAAACGATACCTCTCCTGCTAAGACACAAAGACTCTAAATTGCTGAATTCTGCGATCTCAAAATTTATATGGCGAAACAAACGGCCACGCATAGCTTTCTCAAAACTCCATCTTCCCAGGACCGAGGGCGGTATTAATCTCCCGAACCTTAGAATGTATAATCTTGCTTGTCTTTTGAGGGTAGGTTTGGACTGGATCACCCAAAAATCCAAATGCTCTAATTACCAACTGGAAGCCGCAATGGTCCACCCCTACTCTCTAACAGCTCTTCTCCACTGCAAGTGGAAATCTATACCAGTACCACATCAACATAATCTTCTGCGGAGAGACACTGCTATAGCATGGAGGGAGGTAAGGAAAAGCCTCAGACTCTCTCCTTCCATCTCCAAATTTCTCCCGATACAAGGCAACCCGGGCTTCTCTCCAGGTCTGGAGCATAATCCCTATGACTCCTGGAGGCAAAAGGGTCTCTCCACCTTCTTCTCCCTTTGTGATCCTGCTACTGGCCAGCCTCTACCCTTCCATACTCTAACTACTCGATTCTCCCTCAATGCAACCTCATCGTTTCACCATGGCCAATGTCTCAGCTTTCTCCGCAACACATGCAGAGATGCATCCACGAGATTCACGTCGTCATTCCTCGAGGCCCTTATACAGAAGGACTCATACAAAATCTCGGATATCTATAAGCCTCTACTCATCCAAACGACGCCCCCCTTGGAATCCTCATCAGTGTCTAATTGGGCAAAAGACTTCCCGAACGACGGCATGGTGGACAAAATCCTTCAAGGTCTTCGCACAGTCTACAACTTGGTTCCCAACGAATCCTGGAGGGAAACTCAACTCAAAATCGCCCACCGGGCACACATCCCCTTTCTCTATGCTAAACTACCAGGGTCCACTCCGTCTCCACTATGCCCTCTATGCCAACAACCTAAACCCTCTTTGGCGCACCGGTACTGGACTTGCTCCTTTATCTCCGCGTTCTGGGACCAAATCCTGGCTTTCATCTTTAAGATCACACTGCTGAAGCTACCCAAAGACCCTTTACTTCTTATTTTTGGATATTGGGATGCCACACTACTTCCCTGGTCTAAAGATTCTGGCCCACGAGACAAAGAATGGGCTTTGATATGCCTCCTGATGGCAAGAAGGGCCATACTTGCCAACTGGATAACTACTGTTCCACCCTCAGTCATGCAAGTTCACAGAGATCTCCTGCATCTCCTATTTCGCGACAAAATTAATGCAAATCTAGCCCACAAAAAAGCCGTTCAGCGCTTCCATAACAGATGGGACTCTTTTGTGAAATCACAACTTACTCCTCAGGAACAAGTCCACCTAGATGATCACTCTTTTATCTACAATGGCCAATGGTCCCCCGCAACCCCTTCAACCATTGGGTAACTACCCACGACAAGACTGCATCTATGGGCCCCCCCCCCCCCCGCCCTCAGCCCCCACCCCCCCTCCTCCAATCTGAACCCTATTGATGATCTGATCTAGCTGTTCTTCTTCACCCCGAGGTTGAGCTAGTGTATAATTGTTCCATGATCCATCCAGTTGTTGTTACCTCGTTTCTATTAGAGTGTCAGGGAGAGTGATACTCTCCATTATGTGGTTAATGTGTCGGTGCCCCGGCCCCAATTGTTACTTGATCTATTGCTATCTTATAGTCTGTACATTTTCGAAAATGAGAAAAAATTTTATATGTACTGTTCACCCATTTGTAATGCACCCTTTTCTTTTCTCAATAAAATTTTTTGAAAAAAAATAAATAAAAAAACTGTCATTTAGTTAGGGTTCAAATCTACTTTAAATGAGAGTAAAAGAAGCTAATTTCAGTGGTAAGGTTTCTTGCCCTAATCTTGGTGTAGAGCGGCCCCATTTGACATGCAGGACTCTTGGTATGTGGCTGGGTCAGTCACTGTTACCATCCACTGATTAAATAATTAGGTCTGCTAAAAATAATTAGTGGCCTAAGTAGACATAGGCCGTATAGAGGTAAAAACCTGAAGCATTGGCTAGATGAGGCAGAACACGTGCTACTCACGAGGTGTATGAATGCACTACCAATAAAATAATCAGGCTACTTCAAGCAGCCACTAACTCAGAAGCCCTAAAGCGGTATTAAACCAGTCATTTTTTGTGTAGTTGCATTAATATTCCTTTTTTATTCCTCTGTTCACCTCTTGTATTAGAGTCCCCCCGAATCCCCCCCCCCCCCCCCCCACACTGGCTTAAGGAGCACCTTTGGAAAGCAGGATTGTCAGTTTCGGGGAGGGGAGTGTTAAATGCTCTAGTACATTTAGATGCATTAACTAATTGAAGCCAAACTCCAGATAGTACTTTATAAGCAATTACAGCTAGCCTCCTTCAGAGCACGTGCACTGGGGACGTTACCGGCTGCATCTAAAGTAAATATCTCCAAAACGATGCACATTTTGGAGATATTTACTGCACCTATAGGTAAGCCTTATTATATGTTTACCTATAGGCAGTGGCGGCCAGCCCATAGGGGGCGCCCGGGCGCTGCCCCCCCTCTCCCTAGGTGTAAAAAAAAAAAAATAAAAAAAAAAAAAATAAAAAAAAAAAAATAAAAAAAAAAAACGGGCCCTTTAAGACATTAAAAAAAAAAAAAGTCATTTAACAATTTAACATAGTGTACTGTGGCGCCGGTCACAGTGCACTATGAGAAGCGCCACGTCGATGCAATCACAAGATTGCATCCATGGCGCTTCATTTGCGGGTTAAAAACCCGCCTTGCGGCGCACTGCAGAACGCCGACTAGCTTCCGCCCGTAAAATCACTGTGATTCTACGGGCGGGAGCATTGTCATTCTTAGACAGGCAGTCACTTCCGGCTTTCGGCTGCTTCACGAAACCCGGAAGTGACGTAGGCAGCTCCGTTCCTTAGCCCGAGCGGAGCTGCCAGACAGTGAGAGGTGAGTCACCGCATAAAGGCTTTCTAGCCTCGACTTTGTGGAGAATGTTCGTGCATTTAGCTGAATGAATGCAAAAAGCTTTCACAGCCAGAAAGGTTTCCCCAGGCCAGGCGACTTTTGCCGTGGCCAATCAGAGAATGAGCTCTGAAGGGGGAACTCCACGCCAAATTTCTGAAAAAAATTTTGACGTGGGTTCCCCCTCCGAGAGCATACCAGGCCCTTAGGTCTGGTATGGATTCCAAGGGGAACCCCCTACGCCGAAAAAACGGCGTGGGGGTCCCCCCCAGATCCACACCAGACCCTTATCCGAGCACGCTACCCGGCCGGCCAGGAAAGGGGGTGGGGACGAGCGGGCGGCCCCCCCCTCCTGAGCCGTACCAGGCCGCGTGCCCTCAACATGGGGGGGGGCCTTGGGGGAGGGGGGGCGTGCGGCCCCCCCACCCCAAAGCACCTTGTCCCCATGTTGATGAGGACAAGGGCCTCTTCCCGACAACCCTGGCCGTTGGTTGTCGGGGTCTGCGGGCGGGGGGCTTATCGGAATCCGGGAGCCCCCTTTAATAAGGGGGCCCCGGATACCGGCCCCCCACCCTATGTGAATGAGTATGGGGTACAATGTACCCCTACCCATTCACCTGTGAAAAAAAGTACAAAAAAAAAACACAACACAGGGTTAAAATATTTTATTGCACAGCTCCGGGGGTCTTCCGTCTTCGGGGGTCTTCTCGCCGGACTCCTCCGCTATCTTCTTGTAGCTCTTTTGCTAGCGGAGGAGTCCGGCTTTCTTCCTCGCCGCCGGCCTCTTCTCCCGACTTCGGGGGTCTTGTCCCCCTCTTCGGTTCTTCTGCCGGGCCACCGCGCCTTCTTATAGCTCTTTTAGAGGCGGTGGCCCGGTCTTCTGCTGCTGCTGCCGCCGCCGCCACCCGTTCTTCTTCTTCTTCTTCTTCTTCTTCTTCTTCTCCTTCTTCTCCAGGAGATGTTGCCTCGATGATCTCCCTGGCCGGAATGCCAGGGACGCGCTGCGCTGCTACTTATATAGGGACAATGGGGCGGTGTCACATGGGTTGATGTCACATGGGTTGGTCACATGGGTTGATGTCACAGGTGCCATGTGACATCAACCCATGTGACACCGCCCCATTGTCCCTATATAAGTAGCAGCGCAGCGCGTCCCTGGCATTCCGGCCAGGGAGATCGTCGAGGCAACATCTCCTGGAGAAGAAGGAGAAGAAGAAGAAGAACGGGCGGCGGCGGCGGCAGCAGCAGAAGACCGGGCCACCGCCTCTAAAAGAGCTATAAGAAGGCGCGTTTTCCCGGCAGAAGAACCGAAGAGGGGGACAAGACCCCCGAAGTCGGGAGAAGAGGCCGGCGGCGAGGAAGAAAGCCGGACTCCTCCGCTAGCAAAAGAGCTACAAGAAGATAGCGGAGGAGTCCGGCGAGAAGACCCCCGAAGACGGAAGACCCCCGGAGCTGTGCAATAAAATATTTTAAACCTGTGTTGTGTTTTTTTTTTTTGTACTTTTTTTCACAGGTGAATGGGTAGGGGTACATTGTACCCCATACTCATTCACATAGGGTGGGGGGGCCGGTATCCGGGGCCCCCTTATTAAAGGGGGCTCCCGGATTCCGATAAGCCCCCCGCCCGCAGACCCCGACAACCAACGGCCAGGGTTGTCGGGAAGAGGCCCTTGTCCTCATCAACATGGGGACAAGGTGCTTTGGGGTGGGGGGGCCGCACGCCCCCCCTCCCCCAAGGCACCCCCCCATGTTGAGGGCACGCGGCCTGGTACGGCTCAGGAGGGGGGGGCGCCCGCTCGTCCCCACCCCCTTTCCTGGCCGGCCGGGTAGCGTGCTCGGATAAGGGTCTGGTGTGGATCTGGGGGGGACCCCCACGCCGTTTTTTCGGCGTAGGGGGTTCCCCTTGGAATCCATACCAGACCTAAGGGCCTGGTATGCTCTGGGAGGGGGAACCCACGTCAATTTTTTTTTCCGATTACATAAGGGGCGTGTTTTATGAGAAGTGGGAGGGGCCAAAATGGTGGGCGGGGTCGTGATGGGCGGGGTCTGGCGCCCCCCCATCCAAAAACTTCACCAGCCGCCACTGCCTATAGGTAAAAATCACCTTAAGGCTGGATTCATACCTATGCATTTTTAGTGCTTTTTGCAGTTTTGCACTACAGTCCATTTAACATTGTTTCCTATGAAACAAGTTCTGTAGTGCAAATCTGCAAAATGCAAAAAGCACTAAAAATGCCTAGGTGTGAATCCAGCCTTAGAGAGTTTGCTACAGCTTTAAGGAAGACTTAGCTGGTCCCCTACTTTACATAGTTGTTGGTAAATGTAAACAGTGTAGAGATTTTATTGGCCGTTTTTTATATATATATATATATATATATATATATATATATACTCATGAATTGTTCAGTATGATAATTCCCACCGAAAAAGTTTTAGCAAATTTAGCAGAAGTGACTAGTAAATTAATCTCAAATGACAATTAAAATAAAGACTGTATGCTTCGTTCATGCAAAACAGATGTACTGGTAAATGATGTCTGTATCAAGAGGGAATAGGGTGTGCATTGTGTGCCCTTGGTCTGTGAGCCATTAATACGCTCATTTCTGCTATGGAGGGTTCCCTTTATTGCAGTCACATGTCTGCTGGACAGCAGCCAGTGCAATCTGATCTGTCTTGGAGGCAACACTATCAGCAGCAGATTCAGCCAGGGTTACCAGAATAGTAAATAATGTATCACAAGACTCAGTCTATTTGCTCGTTGCAAACACATTTTAACAGCTTCTAGAGTAATGGATTTCACAAGTAGTTGGTTTACATAAAGCATTTCCATTTGTTCAGTTTTGTAATGACTAACCATATAGGAAAGGATAAAAATAAACACAGGGGAGGGTTTTAATAATTATGTTTTGTATTGTTTTTGCCACTTAAAAAATAAATAAAAAATGAACAGCAGTTAAATAATGTTCAGCTGTCATTTTTGAATCTCTACTTAAATTTCAGATGGTTTTATGTTGATGGGCTTGTGAACTCTGTCTTTGCAAAAATAACAATGAGCCCTTTTCTAATAACAAAATGTTATTGTGGTTTTGCATTTTTCCCAAAGAGTGCCTTTTCCTACAACAATATGATTTTTTTTTTTTTTTTATGTGAAATTAAAAAATTGTACAGTTTTTAGTCAGCTTAATATTATATCTTTCCCTCTGTTGTATAGTGGAAATATTCTTAAATGTATAATGGTCCAATTAAACTGACAACTGAATAAAGAATTGCTGAAATTGCATGTCTTCAAAATGTGTTATAAGTCAGCCGTACATGGAGCTCAATTTGTACCATTAGCTAACTGCAATGTACAGGGATTACAGAACAGAGTAGCCTTATAATTTGAGCGTAGGCCTTCTTTAAAATGTTTGTCATGTTAGTGAAGTGTACTACACAGTGCTGTTAAGTTGTCACACAGACTATGTAATATTAGCTGATATTGCTGTGCTACAGCAAAAATCTCTAAAGCGATCTGCAAGAAAGTATGCATTTACACAAAAAGGGTGTATTTACTAAACCAAAGATGGAAAAAGGCGTACATAAATGTAAATGGTAATTGGTGGAGAGTTCATAGCTGGTCAAACCTTTGGCAGCTACTATTTTAAGCAAGAACTTTTGCTAGCTCTGGATCAGACTTGCACAAGGTTCAGGATGAATTGGTGACCATTCCTCTTTACAAAACTGCTTCAGCTCAGACACCTTTGTAGGATGTGTGGTGTGGACGGCACGTTTGAGGTCATTCCGCAGCATTTCTATGGTCCTGAACTATGACTGGCCACTCCAAAACATGACATGGTCATCTGGTGAGTTTTCAAGTGTGCACTTAAAGCACAGAGCACTTTGTGATTGATTTGCAGAGGAACGGCATTGGAAAGCAATTGGACACTTTGTATATGGACTGTTATGTTCAATAATTAAATGGAAACACTTAATGTTTACACTTTTTTGATGTTTAATCATTTTTTTGCTCTGGAGCACTTTATATAAACTGATGATATGTATGTTTTTCACAGTTAATTTGTGGGTAATTAATAGAATATAATAGCATCAGGATAACTTGAGTGTTGTGTACTGAGGTTTAATAATGCCAAAGAATAATGGCTTACTGCAAGACTGCAGAGGAAGGGCTATGGGAGGTTATTATGAAGGTGTTTCCTTCATATGTAAATGAATCACTTCACAGAGAGCAGGGCCCTGGGAGGGAGGAATCAGAGGGGTGAAACTCTCTCTGTTCACACTGGTCGGTAAGGATGAGCTCAGGCGTGTTCGCATGGTCCACGTGCTGAGCCCGCCAGGAAGTCGGTGCAGCGCTGTGCTAATCACAGGCAGTGAGACATTGCCCTGATACGCAGCTGCAGAGATGGAGCAATGTCTCAATGCCTGCAATTAGTGCCGCGCTACACAGACTTCCTGGCGGGCTCAGCACGTGGACCATGCAAACACGCCTGAGCTCATCCCAACTGGTCGGCATATTTACCTGGGGAGGATTGAATTCTAATTGTGATCCATTCAATCCTGCCCAGAAGAGGCTGTGTATGAAGGGGTTTCCTCCTCGAATAATGTGATGTGGGATTTGGGAGGTTTGGACTAAGGATGGGCTCAGGCTACACAGATCGAGAAATGTCTCACTGCCTGTGATAGTGTTAGCGCTGCACAGCATAAGCTTCCTGGCGGGCTCAGGCATGTGGAGTTGCGAACACGCCTGAGCCCTTCCTTAGTTTGGCCATTTTTTTGTAGGTGTGACTGTGTGGGATTGAATGCTAATTGGGATGTATTCAATCCCACTCACCATCAGAGCTGTAGACTGTAGCTGCTGCAGGAAGTGGCTGTGGAAGGGACAGAGTCTATCAGCAGGATATAGTGTCACATGGTACAAAGCCAATACTAAACCCAGAATATCAGGAGATCTGCAGACCACAGAGCAAAATGGTATAGTGGTATGATCTATGCCGAGATTGATCATTTCATTCAGTTCTAGTGAAAAAAATAAAGCTCAGATTTGTGTTTTTTGCACGTTTTTATATACGTGTGAAAAAATGGGGAGTTTTGCGAGTTCAAGAGCTGTTATAGTATGAATGGAGCTTTATTGTTGCAGAGTAAAATGGTTTGTAGTTGCATGTTTGTGTCATCAGTTGAGGGGAGTAATTTTCCAATGCAAATACTATGAATGCTTGGCCAGAACTTACTATATCCTCTTACTTGGAATGATACCAGGCAGTGCTCAAAAAGAGTATGTGCGTGTCATGGAAAATTTTTCCTCAGTCCACACAGCTATCTCCCAGTCTTTTTCGTTCCACCTTACCATTCTTCACATGTGCTTCACAAGTGCCGCAGTCGTATCATTCTGGAGATCTTACTTGCTGTTTAACCATTTGTTTTATAATTATTGATTTCATTTGCTTCTCCAAGAACCAAAATCATTTAAAATGTAACTAAAGGCAAAACTTATTTAGGGGTTATAACCCTCTTTTATGTTATCCAAAATGAAAAAAAAAACAAAACATTTTGCCTATAGTTCTACTTTAAGGTCTCTGAAGAATCGTATACTTCTGAAATCATGAGAGTAATACTCCTAATAGCCAGTATACACAGGGCAGGATTCCACTAAAATTTCTGAAAATCTATAATGCTTTATGTAAAACAAAAAAACAAAACAAGCTATTGTTTACAGAAAAACCTGTAAAAATTAAAAAAAAATAATAATAATTTGTTAATTTCTCCTTTTCAGCATGCCATGACATTCGGTACATTTAGTCTAGGTTCACAATGAAGAAAAAAACAGTGTGATTGGCAAAATCGAATTGCATGGGTGTGAAAACCCATGTGATCTGATTCAGGTGCGGCAAAAGAGGGGTCTTGCACCATTTTGATGCGGATGCAATGTGTTTTGAGCCATACAAAATGCGGTGCAATTTTTGTACGAAATCCCGTGCGGTATCCTGCACTGCACAAGTGTCAAGTGGACAAAAGTCCAGATGTGACATGCGGCGAAATATCTCCTCCTCTTTTCTCTGTCTGTCAATGGGATATAGATGAGGGTGGGTATAGACACAGTTTAAGGGTCTCGGGTACATTTAACTGCTTTTCTATAGCCAGAAAAATAGGCAAGTGTTATTCCGCCATATTGCAAGATTTTAGCAGTTCAATTTTTAAAAACAACATCAAGAAGTTGTGAAGATCTGGAGTTCATCTAAAATAGTATGCAAGTCATTTTTATTGAGAAAGGAAACTTGAAGTAAGTGGAATGCTGCTTAGTGGGCACTGTGGTGTTCCTTAGCTTATTTTCCTACTGCCTAAATCTGCTGCCCAGTCCACAAAAACACTTCACCCCACCCACAACTTCTCTATACTGGGTACTTATGGTCAGACCTCAGTGCTGTGACGTAGTAGCAGTCAGACTGTTGGAACTTGCATAAGAATTTAAGCTCCCGCAGGGGGATAAGTATAAGGTAAATTATAGCATTTTATGGCATCAGGCTCAGGTTGATTATTTTTTTTTTTTCCTCCCTTCTTTTCATGAGAGGACAAATGGTTTAAAAAAATGTGGCACTTGCACATATGATATGATGTGCTATTTTAGTGCTATTTTAGTGCTATTTTAGTAGTAGTCTTGTACTGCTTTAGCCACTGATTTATAAAGAAAGTATGGAGTTTTAGGGGGAGCTAAAGTGACCTGTACTCACCACCTCTACAGTGGTGCGATGTTTGCAAGCTCCTTTCCTGCAATCTACTTCCAGTTTTGGTTTGTTTAGCCACCATTCAGGCCTGAGATGATGTAACTACTGTCTATGTGCATGTGAGTTAATTCATTCTAGCATCTGGAAGATGCTGGGACTGTGCATGGTTTAGTGTACATTCAGAAGATTTTCTGGCAAGCAGGTAAGATGCTTTTATTGCAGAAAAGTCTCTTTTGCAATAAAAGGATTTCTGATGACAATTTTTCTTTTGAACGCAAAAGTTCAGCTTTAGGTTATGCCTTTTTATTTGTTAACTTAAAGTGTATCTAACCCCCAAAATTGTTTGTATTGTGGAGTACATATCCTTAAATGCGATGGCTGCATTCGTTTTAGGTTCTTTCTTTATTTTCATCAAGCCAGCAAGTCTGTTTTTTTTTTTTTTTTACTTTAACAGGCCAAACTAACCAGCAAATATGGCAGTTAGAGGGTTGGGACACACCATTTACCCATAACAGGGCTGCTTAAAATGGTCAGCTTGTATGGATTTAAACAAAACCATTATCCAAAAAAGAAAAATAACTGGTTCAGTAACTGCTTTAATTTGTTAGGCAAGTCCATCTAAAGCTGACCATGCACTATACAATTTTGTTGTACAGTATTTTTTAGATCTACCATCAACTATTTAGTACAAGGGCCTGTCTGAATTGTTTAGACTTGCCCTCATATTACATAGGTTTGGTAAATCTAAAGGAGATTGTACATCAGATTATATAGTGTATGGTGGCTTTCACAGTACCCTCTCTCCAGATTGACAATGCTGCTGTCCAAAGGTGTCTCCATTGCTCCTCTATCCAGAATGGAGACACCCTAAGGCAGGAAGTGTTTCTGGCTGGATCACCAGGTGAAATGGAGGGGGAAGCCTAAAGAAAACTAATGTATCCATCTCATCCAAGGACTGGTAAGCTGCAGTGTTTTACTTTTTTGTATCTAGGTTTAGATACACTTTAAAGAGTTTGTAAATCTCTGAAAAAACAAAAAAACATCAAGACAAAGTCATAATGAGCTAGTATGCATCGCTTACTAGCTCACTATGAAATGCTTATCTTAGAACAATGCCCTGCAGTACCGCCCGCACTCTGCTCCAATGGCTGTCATCTTTCCCAGAGTTGCGCTGTAATTGGCCGGAGCCACAATGACGTCATTCCCTTACATGCGCGCGGGTGCCGCCGGTCACGGCACAGGTCCTGAGGAAATGGCACGAGCGGGCTGTTCCTTAAGTGCGCATATGCAGATGATGTCAGCGGTAACATATATAGTAAATATCTCCTAAACTGTACAGGTTTAGGCAATATTTACAGTACCTACAGGTAAGCCTTATTATAGGCTTACCTGTAGGTACAATTAAAGAAGAAGACATTATTTCCTCTTTAGGAATCAGTTAATTCACATAAATTCCAAACATTCTGCGAATTCCTGTGGTAAAAAAATGATTATGGCTATTTGATTACCGGTATTTTTAGTTTGTATAATGAATTATTACATAGTTGTTACTGTACTATTCTTAGTAGTCTAATAGAAAAAAATCTTAATTTTTTTTTGTGTTTTTACCATATACAGGACAACGATCTGTAATCTGTACACCATGCCCAGAATATCTGAACCTGTTTGGCTAACAATGATGTCTGGATCACCAGAGAAAAATCACCTTTGTCAGCGATTTATGAAGGAGTTTGCCTTCCTTATGGAATACACATCAAAGAATCAGTATGTATTTACAGTTGATTGTTAGAGCTCCAGAAATGCATATATAAAATAGTTGTGTTCAAATTTACATTTTTACATTTAAAAATTACAATAGGCATTTGGCAGCTGCTCTTTTTGCCTAGACCCACTTTGTTTACATTTCACAGTGCTGTGTGGCTGGTAAGCAGCTTCTGTATTCCCGAAGGTGCTGGTTATTGCTAGGCAACTCTTCTGTTCCTAGACTCCATCCATTTAATCTAGTAATCGGAGGCACGAGCTGGATAAAGAGGATGTCAAAATCCTAAAAGGTGCATGTAAGTCTTCCTTTACACGGTTGAGTAGCGGTAAAAACATGCAGTATCATCCATCGGATGCAGCCCATCTTACTGAATGGGGGCGAACTGCAACCACATACATTGGACACGGTTGCGACACAGTGCTGCAGATTTTAGGGGTTCAAGCAGGTGGAGAGGAGACTACATAATGTCTCCTCATTGCCAGTAAATTGCCCCTTTGAAAAGCAAATCACTGTAGATCACTCTTCAAAGGTCTGTCATTAAAGTGAACAATTCCTAAAACAACATAGGTATCTTGGAACTTTTAAATGTAGTGACATGAAGGGTCAGCAGGAACAGCTGAGTGCAGCTTGGGATCAGGTAATCAACAATCGATGTTCTTTTCTGATAAGATGATGATTCTTCTCAACAGAGAACGTTTGGCTGTGCAGGCAGCAGAAAAGGTAAGTATTCACCTTGTTCCTTGTCTGTTTGTAGTCTTTTTAAAGAGAACTTATTACCTGATAATCCTGTTTGGCTTTATCTTTTATTACTGGGGGAAGTTTTGCTTTAAGGCCTCCTCTTCTCCAAATGGCACTTTTTGTTTGGGGGAGCAGGTACCTGGTTTTGACAGGTACCCACTCCACTTGGATCACCTAGGCCAGTTCTCCATCCCCCTCACCCCCTTCCATGCAGTCATCTGGGACAAGTTACAGGTCCCAGAAGACTGCAGGACTATTCAGTGCATGACGGACACCCTGCTGTGAAGCCACAAGCTGTCACAGTCAGGTGCCCACAGTTGACAGGTCGGCGACTGGGACGGAGGATGGAGGGAAGGGACGACTCCAGTGAGCAAATTGCTGAATTCTGGGACAGTTGAGTGTCTGTTTATTATAAGTCAGCAGCAACAGTTTTTGTAGCTGCTGACTTTTAATAAACACAAAAATGGCTGGAGCTCCTCTTTTAAGCTGGCCATACACAAATCGGATAGAAAAAACGCTTGATGTGCCCAATGCTGTTTCAAGCGCCACTTCTGCCATTTTTTTCTGCCACCTAGTGTGCACGGACCCCCCTCATTGTTTAGCTACAGTTGATTAATTGTCAAATATTATTCTTACTCTGGGAGATAGAGTGTGAGGGTACAAAATAGAGTTTTCATTACAATTTGATAGTTATTTGTAGGCATGGGAAGAGCTCCAGCTCTAAAGGTTTTCCAAGTATGCCACGTGGTAAATAGCTAAAGTCCAGAGTATTTTAATCTACACTGTGTGACCTGCACGACAAGCCCAGTCTAAATAGACAAATAGTGCTGGGGGGGAAAAGAGTGGCCATTTTTTAAACTACCTATTGCAATGAGCACTTATGTGCACTAAACCATTATAGCCAAGAAAATGTTGGCATTCAGCAGTGCATTGTATTCCTACTGTGAAGAGTAGATTTTATGATTGATTGCGGCACTTTCCATGTTGCTGTTTGTCTTATTTCAACTATTATAGATACTTTACGGGATGTTTACCTTTACAAATTTCTTACATTGTAAAGAAGGAAGCTTAAGACTCCCAGCTGTACAGCCATACAAAGGCGGTCAGGGCTCAGGAGATATTACTACTGCTCTTTTAGGGCCAGTTCACACCACATGCAGTCCAGTGCGATTTTATTTTATTTTTTTCTGCATCAAAAATGCATGGTTATATGGGTTTCAGTGGCATAGTTCACACCAGTGTTTGTAGTTCCAGTTCCAAAAAAAAAGAAAAGTAGAACATGTTGCATTTTTCCTGCACTGGACTGTACTGGAACGGTGTAAATCGCATCAAAAAAGCACTTGAACACACCTAACGCACACATCATTATTTGAGGTTAGGAAAACAGCAGTCTTTCAAGTGCAATTTTTTTGGAAAGATTTACTTTAAATAAATAATAAAAAAAAATAACCAGTAAAGTTAGCCCATTTTTATTATTTTTTTTGTATAATGTGAACAATTTTATGTTGCGAGAATCATAAAAGAATCGTGATCTTTTTATTCTAAGCAAAAAAATCTTGATTCTTATTTTGGCCAGAATCGTGCAGCTCTAACGGACAATAAAAGCTGAAATGGGTTTATTTCCTGCTCAGAGAGATTCTTTCCCTAACTTTTCTCCCAGACAGGACATGAAAGAATCTTTTACTGAGCTTCTGAATGCGGTATTACCTGTCAGGAGTTTTAATCCTTACCCACTCGAAAACAAAAAAATAAAATAATGTTTTCAGTATATAAATGCAGTTAAAAATAAAGTTGGCTATGTTTACACAGTGATACTTTTTCAGCACCATTTGTTTGACAGGCATCCAGGATTTAAGTGGGTATAATAAGTAGCCTATCAATCAAGCTTGCTTATTTTTGCTACTAAACCCTGTATACTCTTTTAGACCAAGCATATTATCTTCCAGTGTAGAGCCAAGGCAGGGCAGGCTAGCTAATCATGTGACACTAGGAGAGATTTTGTGTGCCAAGTGTCAGTTCCACGGTCACATCCCTCTCTCTGTATATCTGTGCTCACATATGGTTTATTTTTGTTCCAGCGTAATTAGAAACACTATTAGCAAAAAATTGCAAGTGCACAAAATGTGTTTTTTTTTTTTTACATCTTTTTTTGCTTTTTTTTTTTAACCACATCTACTTTTTACTTTGAATATAAATCTGTTTGTAGGCAGATCTGACTAGGTGATGGAAATCAAATTACAGCTTACCACTGTTCCCTTCTATTGGTTGTCTGAACCGCAAAAGGTGACAGTTTGCTGATTCAGCAGGCTTTGCCTGTCAGCCTAGCTCATCTTCAATGACAGCGTTTTTTGGTAGAATAAAATGTTTGTTTTTTATGGACTTTGCTGTCTCTTTAATTGGGTTGGATTAGATCTGTCCCTCTACCACCAAAAGAGGCAGTTAAAGCATAAAATAAAAATGCCTTTAACAGTTCCTGAACGGCAATTAATTCTTCCATAGATGGTTAGATCAGCTGAATTGGTGGTCACATTTATCATTAGTTTGCTCTCCACATGTCTGGTATTCCCCTGCTCCTCTATAGTAGTTAGCATAACAGTTTCAGATCATAATCCTGTTGTTAGCACCGCTAAATGAAAGCCCCGGGGTGTTTCTTCTTTAAATATTAACTCATTGCGCATAGATTGCATTACTAAATACAGTTGGCAAACTCAGAAATGGCTGTGTTTCTAACCTTTAGGGGAAACAAATGGGTTCACACTGTATGGTAAACCATATTAAAGCACCTATTAAAATCTGTATATACTAGTAACCGATCATAACATAAACAAAAGCGTAGGCTGTACATCTGGATTATCAGAGTAGTGGAGGATTTGGTCACAGGAACTATTAAAATTCCAGCTATAGTTTTTATACTGTTTCTAGAAAATGAAGGCAGGATATGATTTTGATTTATAAACCTAGTGAGCACAGGGCTATTCATTTAACACCTTTGTGCATGAATGTGTGTAAGCAGTCCCAAGTTTGAGATCTTTCACTATTTCTTATTTTTAATTGTCAATCAGGGGAAAAAAAAGTGGTTTGAAGATGTTTGTGACCTTTTTCTTTTTCTTTTTTCAGGTTCCTCCCAGCACTCCTTACAGCTGTTCTCACAAATCATCTTGCCTGGGTACCAACAGTCATGCCCAACGGGCAGCCACCAATTAAAATCTTCCTAGAAAAGCACTCGTCACAAAGTGTGAACATGTTGGCAAAGACCCACCCATACAACCCTCTTTGGGCACAGCTAGGTAAGTCTGTCCAGTGACAAGATCTTCAGCACCCCTGTATATAATATTAAAAAATATATATATAAAAAACTAATTTATTCATCAGTTTAGGCCGATATATATTCTTCTACATATTTTTGGTTAAAAAAATTGCAGTGGTCTTATATTGATTGTTTTGCGCAAAAGTTATCGTGTCTGCAAGTTAGCGATTGATTTAGGGACTTTTTTTTTTTTTTTTTTATTGTTTTTACTGGTAATGGCGGCGATCTGCAAATTTTTAGCGGGACTGCAACATTGAGGCGGACATATCTGACCCCAAATTACACTTTTTGGTGACCAGTGACATATAAAAATGCACTGATCAATGTAAAAATGACACTGACAGGGAAGAAGTTATCACTAGGGGGCGATCAAGGGGTTAAGTTTGTTCCCTCAGCATGTTCTAACGGTGGGGGGGGGGGGGGGGGCTTACTAAAACATGACAAGATCTCTGCTCCTGATCACAGGGAACAGAAGATCCCTGTCATGTCACTAGGCAGAATGGGGAAATACCTTGTTTACATAGGCAGTTCCCCTTTCTGCCTCTCCTCGCCACGATCGCTGGATGCCGATGGATATTGAATCCGCTGGAACCGTGGGAGAATGTGCTCACTTTCCTGCTTTTATGGACTGATGTACAGGTACGCCAGTTTGCGCAGGAGAGCCGTTCTGCTGACTATATCGGCATGAGCCGGTCGGCAAGTGGTTAACCCATCAGCAAGACCGGTATCTGCCCCTTTGTGCAAAGCAGAACAGAATGAGCACTGCCAGAGCCCTACAAAATTACCTCCAGCAGGCCACTGATGTAAATATCTCTGACCAAACAATCAGAAACAGACTTCATGAGGGTGGCCTGAGGGTCCGACGGCCTCCCAGGGGGCCTTGTACTCACTGCCAGCACTATGGAGCTCTATTGGCATTTACCATTAAACACCAGAATTAGCAAGTGTGCCACTGGCGCCCTGTTTTTTTTCACGGATGAGAGCAGGTTCACCCTGAGCACATGTGGCAGATGTGAAAGGGTCTGGAGAATGTTGTGCTGCCTGTAACATCATTTAGCATGACCAGTTTAATGGTGGCTCATTGATGCTCTGGGGTGGCATATCTATGGAGGGACGCACAGACCTCTACAGGCTAGACAATTGCACCCTGACTACCATTGGATATCGAGATGAAATCCTTGGACCCATTTTCAAACCATACACTGGTGCAGTGGATCCTGGGTTACTCCTGGTGCACGACAATGCCCGGCCTCTTGTGGCAAGAGTATGCAACCAGTTTCTGGAGGATCAAGGAATTGATACCACTGAATGGCCTCCACGCTTGCCTAAACCAAATCCAATCGAACATCTCTGGGACATCGTGTTTTGGTCCATCCGTAGCGGCCAGGTTGTACCTCAGTTCATTTCAGTTCAGGAGCTCAGTGATGCCCTGGTCCAGATCTGGGAGGAAATACCCCAGGACACCATCCGTTTCATTAGGAGCATACCCCAACAATGTCAGGCATACATAAAAGCATGTGGGGACCATACAAACTACTGTGTACCGTTTTAAGTTGCTGCAATGAAATTTCTGCAAAATGGACTAGCCTGCTGCACTTTTTCACTTTGTTTTTTGGGGTGTCGTTGAATTCAGCCCTCTATAGGTTGATAATTTTAATTTCCATCAAATTATGTGGCATCTTTTTGTTCCTAACACATTACCCAGTCCATATCAGTATAGATATCCAGCATGATATTTTTCCCCATTAAGGTGTGATATGTTATTAAAGTGTTCATTTATATAATATATATATTTTTTACAAGGGGGTTACAGCAAAGTGAGTATACACTTACAACCAGTAAAATAGCTATATACAGTATATATATATATATATATATATATATATATATATATATAAATGAGAGAGAGATTTAAAATATAACATTTTAGCAAGCAAATAGCACAAATGCATTAGAGCAAATAGATTACATTTCTGGGAGCAACTAAGAGCTGGAGATTGTACTGTCAGTTTAGGAGCTTTGTTGGGTGTGGCATGGTTATATTGGTTTTGTGAGCTATGCTGCCATCTATGGTTGATTTTGAATATGGCAGAAAATAAAATTTGTTAAATAGTAACTACCTTTTTTGAGCATTTTTTTTAACGTATATCCATCCCCACAGCTCCCACACCTGAATACCCCCTTCAAAGCAATGTGTGTGTGTGTGTATGTATGTGTATATGTGTGTGTGTGTGTGTATATATATATATATATATATATATATATATAATCTCTTCCAAAAATGTAACCTTATAAGTACTAGCCTATAGTGAATGTATATTTGTGGAAAGTTGATTTTGATAGAAAATATAAATTGTGCATGTCCCCACTGCAAAGACTTGTGCTTTCAGTTGGCGCTGGTGCTGTTCTGCAAAAAAAATATTGAGACCGGGTAAGAAAACACTTAACCTCACTTTCTGGTTTTTAGATGTAATATATCTATTGGGTTGTGCTCAGTAGTAAAAGATAGTCATTTTGACGTATTTTAGTCTGAAGTTTTCTACATATAACATCTGTTCTTTATAGAGCAGTGGAAAGAAATTATCATAAATGTGTTCCCAAATGCCAACTCCCAATGCGCTGTTTATTTAATTTTTCTCGAACAAATTCAATAAACACAGGCATTGATTATATAGTAGCAGTAGTTACAGAGCTTTGATTTGTATTGTCAGCTCTTTCTTGCACCAACCCTCCAAAAATTGTAAGTATATAAAACAACCAACTACTCACCCAAGAGGGCCTTCAGTTGGAAAGCAATTTAATAAACATAGGTCAAACCTATACTTTCTATGATGGTTTTTCTTTTAGAGTAATAAAATATTTCTATGCTTTCTTTAGGAGATTTATATGGAGCTATTGGGTCACCAGTGCGATTAGCAAAAACAGTTGTCGTTGGGAAAAGGCAAGATCTTGTGCAAAGGCTACTTTATTTCCTCACCTACTTTATAAGGTGTTCAGAACTTCAAGAGACCCACCTCCTGGAAAATGGCGAGGATGAAGCCATCGTTATGCCTGGTACAGTGATCACTACAATGCTGCAGAAGGGTGAAGTGGAGGAGTCAGACTATGTGCTCATCACAATGCACAAGAATAAGGGCTGCCTGCTAAACAATGATTCAAATGAAACAAGGACTTCTGAAAACAAATGTTGCTGCTGCCAGTGCCCCATTACTGACCAGCAGGAATCACAAGAGGAAAAGGAGGACCCTCCAAGGTCAGTGAAAGAATCATTGGAAACAGATTCCAATGTAAGCCAGACATCCAGTCAAGAAGTTGCTGGTTATACTGAAGTCTACAAAGACAAATCAAGAACTTGTCTGGAAACAAAAATAGAAACTGTCATTAACATTCGCGCAGCTCCACTAGAGAAATGCTCCTTGTCGGTTGGATGCCTAGAGCCATCAGTTCAAGTGGTGGAAAATGAGAACTTGCATGATGAAAGTCTAGCAGTAAAAGGTATGAGAACTAATGAAATCTGCATAGAGAAGAAACCTCCAGATAAGATCCCAACTGCAGCAATGCCATGCGGTGCTGGTCAGCTTCTCAACAAAGTGAAGTTTCAGATAGGCGATTCTATGTCACCAGACTCTGATATAGAAATAAAAAGCCAACATGTAGTGGATCAGATCCAGAAGCACCATCTGAAACCGGTGCAGGAACAGAGGACACGTGTTTCTGATTCTATCAGTGTAGCAACACAGAGTGCTGAGGACCAAAAAAGTAGTATGCCGAGTGAGAAGCTTTCCAGGGTGGCAAGCAAGCTTCAAAACTGGAATCCTTTTCATCAAGAGAACATTAGCATGTTTGATGAGTACTTTCCAGAAGATGGTTCTATTGAGGCAAAAATCATTGATGATATTCCACAGGCAAAACAAAAGAATACAGGGTGCTCACAAAGACTGTGTGAAACAAATAAAGCACCTAGTAATGTAAACACTTCTGTTCTTCCAAATTTATGCAAAAACTGCTGTGTTGAACAGGACCAAAGAGACAAAGTCTCTGTATCTGTCCCCCATGGGGATAAAGAAAAATCTGAGAATAAGGTGGTGGTGGGCGCTGACTGGGACATTCCGAGGAACGAAAGTTCAGATAGTGCCCTTGGTGACAGTGAGAGTGAGGACACAGGTCATGAGCTTCATGCACCAAGTATTAACTACTACGGGGCGGAACAAGTAGACTGGATGGAAGAAGAAGAGATTGTTTTCCCGGGGTATGTACATCAGCACCTAACATTCATGTAGTTTTTTTTTTTTTATATCTCCTAGGCTAATACAGGTACAGTATATAGGAGCTATAACCTGTGAAATTGTTTCTTTTGAATAGACATGTCCACTTTCCTTTATGCCCATTTTTATAGAAAGCTTTTAGAGCTTTACAAGTACAAACAGTATATCTGGTGTTTTTACCATATTTATTATTACTTCATTGTTCTATCCCTTAAGTGGGTAATACGTGAGCAGTTTTTCATGCACTTCACAAAGTGTACAAACATTCGTATGAAAATTTTCAGTACATTTGATGGCTTGACGAATGTCCTTCAAAGTGCTTACACTGTTACCACATACGCTGCTAGAAATTTGTTTGTTGGGAAAAAAAAATCCATCCTGAACCAACGAGCAACGTTTTGACTACACTAATGATTAGAAAATCAAACAAGTGTTCCTGAAACAAAATTTTTTGTGAAATTCTACTATTGTATGACCGGCTTTAGCCTTTGGACCCGTTTTATGCCAAACAGTGATGAAACAGATTTTTCTATTGCAGATATGTAATTTTTTTTACATTTATACTACCTTTCTGAAGCTTATAATATGCCATCTCTTGTTTTGTGAGCATGGCAATAATGACAGTTTTAAGTAACTGATAATGGGTCGGGTATTTTCATTGGTCAGGTAGTTTCTGTGCTTTTCATTCAGGGCAATTTTCTGGTTTCACACACTTTCAAATGGCTTTGAATTGCAGAAATAATCAAATGGATCAAGATTAACATGCAAGCATCCCTGCAATATTAAAGTGACACTAAATAATATCCCTTTTCCCCCCAAAAAATCATCCATGCATATTCTCTTTTTTGTTGCTTTGTAAACAATTATTTATGAAATTGTTTCTTGCCGTATTTGTTCTGCCTCTTTGTAACGTCAAGCTCAAGAACATCTCTTTTTCCTTCCTCACTTCCATTTGTTTGGAACGAGCAGTGGACGTTCCTTGCGGTCATTTACACTGCTCTAGGCATACTACACATAGAGGTTTATTTACTAAAGCTGGAAAGCTCACTTCTGCATAGAAACCAATTAGCTTCCAGTTTTTATTGCCAAAGCTTAACTGAATAAGTTGAGTTTAGAAGTTGATTGGTTTCTATACAGAAGTGAGCCTGATTTTGCACTCTTCAGCTTTAGTAACTAAACCCCATAGTCCCTAGCAAGAAAGGGTGACTATACACCTACATACAGTGGCAGCAAGGAGAACAAATATAGCCACCCTGTAACAGGAAGTCGGATCAGAGATGTGAAAAAAAAAAGGGTAACCAACAGTAGAAGGTACTTTTTTTTTTTTTTTTTTACTTAAAAGCTTTAAAGAAAACATACTTAATTCAATATATATATATTTTTTAAACCAGAGTTTAGTGTTACTTTAAGATATTATCTATTGGTGGTAGCCCCCTTTAGAGCTTATTAAAAAAAAAAAAAAAAAAAAAAAATATATATATATATATATATATATATATATATATATATATATATATATATATATATATATATATATATATACACACTCACAGAAAAATATTTCTAAGTACATTTCCCATATGCTAATCTTCATATAGGTCAAAGCTGGTGGAAGTCAATTGTGTGAAGCCTAATATTGCCAACTTTGGAAGATCCTTATTAGCAGGCTACTGTGCATCTTATGTACCGGATTTTGTTCTGCAAGGAATAGCAAGTGAGGAGAAGTTGAGGCAGTGCCTAATGTCTGATCTGTCACATGCTGTACAGGTATGTAGGCATATAATATGTCAAATACAGTAAACATTATTACCGTATATACTCGAGTATAGGCCGACCCGAATATAAGCTGAGGCCCCCAATTTACCCCCAAAAAACTGGAAAAAATTATTGACTCGTGTATAAGCCGAGGGTGAGACATGCCTGTCCATCCCTGTGTGTCCGTCCATCCCTGTGGGTCCATCCATCCCTGTGTGTGTGTCCATGCATCCGTGTGTGTGTGTGTGTGTGTGTCCATGCATCCGTGTGTGTGTGTGTGTGTGTGTGTGTGTGTCCATGCATCCGTGTGTGTGTGTGTGTGTGTGTGTGTGTGTGTCCGTGCAGCCTACCTGTGTCCAGCCTGCCTGTGTCCGTCCAGCCTGCGTCCCGTCCAGCCTGCGTCCCGTCCAGCCTGCGTCCCGTCCAGCCTGCGTCCCGTCCAGCCTGCGTCCCGTCCAGCCTGCGTCCCGTCCCGGCCCGTCCCGTCCCGAGCCGAGCCTCCGTCCTTCAGCTCTTCGTCGGCGGCCATTCTAGGATTCAAAAGCCGCGCCTCCGTCGGTGATAGGCGGAACACTCAATTTCCCACTGACTGCTGTTCCGCCTATCGGATGTCCGTGATAGGCGGAACACTCAATTTCCCAGCAGCCTGTGTTCCGCCTATCACGGGCATCGTCTCATCCTCGTCCGTAGTACGAGGATGAGACGATGCCCGTGATAGGCGGAACACAGGCTGCTGGGAAATTCAGTGTTCCGCCTATCACAGGCGAAGGCGGAGCCGGAGGCGCGGCTTTTGAATTCTAGAATGGCCGCTGTCTGTCTGCTCGACACGCTGATCGAGCGGGCAGACAGCGATGACTCGAGTATAAGCCGAGGGGGGCACTTTCAGCCTCAAAAAAGAGGCTGAAAATTTCGGCTTATACTCGAGTATATACGGTACTCATGATTCATGTCCTTTAAATGTCATATTTACTTACTGATGTGTTTTGTTCTCTCATTATTGTGTAGCATCCAGTTTTGGATGAGCCCATTGCAGAAGCTGTCTGCATTATCGCAGACGTAGACAAGTGGTCTGTACAAGTTGCTAGTAGCCAGAGAAGGACAACCGACAATAAGCTAGGCAAGGAAGTGCTGGTATCCAGCCTGGTCTCCGGCCTGCTTCATTCCACCCTCCAACTTTACAAACACAATCTGTCAGCAAATTTCGTAAGTAAACCTGACTTCATCTTGTATATTTTGTTTTGTATAAATTTTATATAATGTTAGAAATGTATTTCTACTTTTCCTTCAGTCTCAAATCCCTGCCCCCAATCCCCGCCTACCATTATATCTCAGCGTGTGTCCTGAAAAAAATAAAAAATAATAATATATACACACACACTCCTAGATATATATTGTGTGTGTGTGTGTGTGTGTGTGTGTGTATATATATATATATATATATATATATATATATATATATATATATATTTATTTTTTGAGGGGAAAATTTTATTTAATTCCCTGCTGATTTTGTACATTTGCCCACTGACAAAGAAGTGATCAGTCTATAATTTTTAATGGTAGGTTTATTTTAACAGTGGGAGACAGAATAACAAAAAAAAAAAATCCAGAAAAACGTATTTCAAAGAAGTTGTGAATTGATTTGCATTTAATGAGTGAAATAAGTATTTGACCTCTTTCCAAAACATGATTTAGTACTTGGTGGCAAAACCCTTGTTAGCAATCACAGAGGTCAGACGTTTCTTGTAGTTGGCCACTAGGTTTGCAAACATCTCGGGAGGCATTTTCTCCCACTCCTCTTTTTTTAATGTTTCGAGACTGATGTTTGCTAACTTGAACCTTCAGATCCCTCCACATATTTTCTATGGCATTAAGGTCTGAACACTAGCTAAGCCACTCCAGGACCTTAATGTGCTTCTTCTTGAGCCACTCCTTTTGTTGCCTTGGCCGTGTGCTTTGGGTTATTGTCATGCTGAAATATCCATTCATGACCTATTTTCAATGCCCTGGCTGAGGGAAGGAGGTTCTCACCCAAGATTTGACGTTACATGGCCCCGTCCATTGTCCCTTTGATGTAGTGAAGTTGTCCTGTCCCCTTAGCAGAAAAACACCTCCAAAGCATAATGTTTCTACCGCCATGTTTGATGGTGGGGGATGGTGTTCTTGGGGTCATAGGCAGCATTCCTTCTCCTCCAAACATGGCGAGTTAATTAAAAAATAACTTGATTTTGGTCTCATCTGACCACAACACTTTCACCCAGTTCTCCTCTGAATCATTCAGATGTTCATTAGCAAACTTTAGACTGGCCTGTACACGTGCTTTCTTGAGCAGGGGGACCTTATGGGCACTGCAGGATTTCAGTTCTTCAAGGCGTAATGTGTTATCAATTGTTTTCTTGGTGCCTATGGTCCCAGCAGCCTTGAGATCATTGACAAGATTCTCCCGTGTAGTTCTGGGCTGATTCCTCACCATTCTCATGATTATTGAAACGGCAAGCCCCAGATGGGGGGGGGTTGACAGTTATTTTGTGTGTTTTTTGTTTTTTTTTCCAATTGCAAATAATTGCACCACCTGTTGTCACCCTCTCAACAAGCTGCTTGGCGATTGGTCTTGTAGCTCATTCCAGCCTTGTGTAGGTCTACAATCTGATCCCTGACATCCTTGGACAACTCTTTAGTCTTTGCCATGGTGGAGAGATTGGAATCTGATTGTTTTTGTGGACAGGTGTCATTTATACCCCTTGAAATTTTCCACATTTTCATGTTGCAAGCAAAAACGTAAATGTATTTTATTGGGATTTTATGTGACAGACCAACACAAAGTGGCACATAATTGTGAAGTGGAAGGAAAATGATAAATGGCTTTTAACGTTTTTTACAAATAAATATGTGAAAAGTGTGGCATGCATTTCTATTCAGCCCCCCCCCCCCCCCCATCCCTTCCCAGGTCAATATTTTGTAGAACCACCTTTAGCACACTTAGAGAGTGAAATGTTTGCCCATTCTTCTTTGCAAAATAGCTCAAGCTCTGTTAGATTGGATGGAGCGCAATTTTTAAGTCTTGCCACACTCAATTATATTTAGGATTTGGCTGTATATTTAGGGTCGTCATGCTGGAAGTTGAACCTCCACCCCAGTCTCAAGTCTTTTGCAGACTCTAACAGGTTTTCTTCTAAGGTGGCCCTGTATTTGGCTCCATTCATCTTCCCATCAACTCTGACCAGCTTCCCTGTCCCTGCTGAAGAAAAGCATACCCACAACATGATGCTACCACCACCATGTTTCACGTGGGGATGGTGTATTCAGGGTGATGTACAGTGTTTGTTTTCTGCCACATGCAGCATTTTGCTTTTAGGCCAAAAAGTTCAATTTTGGTCTCATCTGACCAGAGCAGCTTCTTCCACATGTGTGTCTCCCACATGGCTTCTCGTAAACTACAAACAGGACTTCTCATGGCTTTCTTTCAACAATGACTTTCTTCTTGCCACTCTTCCATAAAGGTCAGATTTGTGGAGTGTACGACTAATAGTTGTCCTGTGGACAGATTCTCCCACCTGAGCTGTGGATCTCTGCAGCTCCTCCAGAGTTACCATGGGCCCCTTGGCTTCTTCCCTGATTATTGCGCTCCTTGCCCGGCCTGTCAGTTTAGGTAGACGGCCATTAGGGGTGCAACGGATCAAAAAACTCACGGATCGGATCGTTCCTCAGATCAGAGTCATGGATAGGATCATTTTTCGGATCAGCAAATAATAATTGAATTTGCAAAAACCTGTGAAAATTCCACCACCATATAATCCCCACTGTAATAACCAAAATATCCCCACTGTAATATCCAGGTCATCTCCCCCACTGTAATATCCAGGTCCTCTCCCCCACTGTAATATCCAGGTCCTCTCCCCCACTGTAATATCCAGGTCCTCTCCCCCACTGTAATATCCAGGTCCTCTCCCCCACTGTAATATCCAGGTCCTCTCCCCCACTGTAATATCCAGGTCCTCTCCCCCACTGTAATATCCACGTCCTCTCCCCCACTGTAATATCCACATCCTCTCCCCCACTGTAATATCCACGTCATCTCCCCCACTGTAATATCTGCTGGATACGGCTGAACATGGCTGGGTATTGGCTGGGTATGGAGGGATGGCTGTGACTGCAACTGCAATTGTCACAGAGCAGCACTGTGGGCATCCAGCTCACAGCACTGCTGTCCGATCTCTCCCCTACACTGTACAGATCTGTACACAGAGGGGAGAGGGGAACCGGCATCATCATGAAGCCGGTTTGTTTACAAGTGATCCCTCTGTCAAATGACGGAGTGATCACATTGTAAACGGCCGATGGGTGCACCAAGATGGCCGCTGCTCCGGAGCTAGGCCGAAGCTGCGGCCTTTCCTAAGGCCGAGGCCGCGGATTGCTCAGCGGGTTCGCAGTGTGTGCCGATCCGAACAGGTCGGCGAAGATCTGTTGTACCCCTAACGGCCATGTCTTGGTAGGTGCAGCAGTTGTGCCATATTTTTTCCCTTTTTGGATGATGGACTGAACAGTGCTCCATGAGATGTTCAAAGTTTGGGATATTTTTCGTAACTTACCCCTGCTTTAAACTTCTCTACAACTTTACCTCACCTGTCTGGTGTGTTTCTTGGCCTTCATGATGCAGTTTGTTCACTAAGCTTCTCCAACAAACCACCGAGGGCTTCACAGAACAGCTGTATTTATACTGAAATTAGGGGGTTAGACGATGCAAGGAGGAGCCACGAGAGCCGCCGGGGGCCCAGGAAGACTAGGATCGGGCCACTCTGTGCAAAACGATGTTTGTTATTTTTTTTAAAAACAAAAAAAAGCCTTACAATAACTTTAAAGGCTAAGATCACTAAGGAAAAAATAATAAATGCACATATTTTTGCAGGAAAATTTAGTTTTCCAAAGGGGCATGCAAAGCATTGCACCTGCGATTAGTTGATCTTGAGTGCAGTGTTGGGTACATGCAGAAACTTCCACCATTATCTCCATATGGGCTTTCAGTTAGAAAGCTTGCGGACATGTCAGTGGACTGTGAGTGCAGTAATCAACAAAAGTGTAGTTCATTGAGAACTGCTTCTGTGTTGGCAGATAGGACTTGTAGATTTCTTTTCAGATCCTAGTAAATGAATGACATTGCTGTGCAGGCATAGCACCACACAGACACACCAATTTTACATGTGACACAGACTGCAGGGGGAAAGGAACCCCTCTGGCCGCTGTCCTGAAAGAAGGTGGGGGATGCTGGAGCATATTATATGGCTGTACTCTAAATATGGGTGTAAAATGTAAAGGTGAAACTATCCTGTGATGTGCACCTGTACCCAAACTATGACCATTAACGGGATTATATATTCCTAGCAAGGCAGTAAAATGTCATAAAAAAAGGCCGCCCCTGACCCTTTTTAGCTGTGTGTGATGTGAAGTAAATATCCTAAAATATCACAACTCTAAAGTCCATTTTTTTGTCAGTTATTGGCAGCTTAGAAACGACTGTTTGTTTATATTTGAGAGCTCGACAACCTTCCAAGATTTTCTTGTAAAATAAGTGGTTGAAAAAATTATGTTGTGAACTTTGAAGATACATTTTTCCACAACACTTTTAGCTGTGGGGGTGAATGAGCACTTGTTTGTTTACTGCAGGGGTAGGCAACCTCGGCCCTCAAGCTGTGGTGAAACTGCAAATCCCATCATGCCTCTGCCTCTAGGAGTCATGCCGGTGATAGGGTCTTGCAATATACTTAGTATAGGTAAATCAATTAGTGTGCATAGTTTGGGCAGAGGTTTAATGCTAACTAGTTTCAATTACTTAGTTGGGATGTTGGTTTCTTTGAAGGTCAATGTTCTTTCTGTGGCTACAGATTTCTGCAGTCATATATTTTTGCAAATATTATCTGAGTATTCTGTTTTTGCTAAAACAATGATTTACTAATGTTCTTCCTGAAAATGTATGAATGAAACAGCATAAAATATATCATACAAGATTACCTCCCCAAGTCGAACGTTTCCCTCCCAACTGACAAGTCTTGTGATATCCTGTGTAATAGAGCTTTGGTCAAAAATATTTACAGCGGTTTGTTTTTCTCTAGTGTATTATGCACCTGGAGGACAGGTTACAGGAGCTGTACTTCAAGAGTCGAATGTTGTCTGAATACCTAAAAGGACAAACAAGAGTCCATGTAAAGGAGCTAAGCATGGTGCTAGGGTAAGATTCTCTAGAGTCATTTTCATTCATCAACTGAAAAGCAACGCTTAACAGGAAGGTCTTGTTTACATTTGGGTGATTAGGGATCGTGGGTGGAATTCTTCACGAATGGCACCCCAAACGCACTGTGATTTTGCCACGCAACAAAACGCGTAAGTTTGTGACAAAACATGTGTATAAAAACGCCCCTGGCTCAGGGCCAAAGTTTGATTCCTGAGCTTCTTTGGAGTGACAAATGCACATGGAGCGCTGAAACTCCTAAACCTTTTATATTGGTTCCTTGTAGCTGAACAGATTGCAAGGTCTAAGACCGGTTTTGCACAAGGTGAGATGAGTTCCACTAATCATGTGCAACAAATTGTACATCTACCAACAAACTTAGTCTCATCTGACTGCACTTTAACCCTTGTAAATAAATAACACCTTTCTGCCTACCATATTTAAGTTCCCCAGCATGATGCCTCCGTGCTGCAGATGTGTTCCCACTGAAAAGCAGAAACCAGTGAGAATTGTTCATAGTGATGCAATCACTGTCTGCTATAATGTATAGCTCACATGCAAGATAAGAGGTTTAGCTGGACAAAAATTACAGCCTTCAGCTTTCAGATGACCACTGCCACCTTCAGGCTAAAGTATCCACCTGCTTAATGCTGTACTGATCAGATTACAGTAATAAAAATAAATGTATTAACCCTTTTGCTGCCTAGGACGTAGGGCTTACACCAGGATTTTCCTTCTGCCCATAAGCTCATGACTCTGCTGGTTAATTGAATAGCTGTTGGTGGTGGCTGACAAACCCCTGATCAGTCATTACAAATGTGTCCACCTCACCCCTTCTACTGTCGCCAGCTACCCTGAAATGTGCCCTGTCTGTGACAGTTCTTCCGCCTCAGTATGTGCTGCTGATCAGGTCCCCTGCTGTGTGCCCTCTGATGCCGCTGCTCTCCCCCACCTTCATGTGCCCCTCGACTCCTGCCCCTCTCTTTTCTATGATCCCCACTGCTCTCAGGCTTTCCTCCTGCCCTTTTCTGTGCTATGTTCCCCCTCTTCTCTCTCTATCTCTCATCCTTGCCGCTCTTCCCTTGCTTTTTTGTGCCTTCCTATACAGCTCTCTTTGCCCTCTATCAGTGAACCTCTCTGTGGGCCTATTGATCTGCCTGTTCCCTGCCTTCTAGGCCTCCAATCCCCAAAATATGTCCCTGCCTAAACTGGCCTCAAAGCAGAAACAGTTTAAGGACCATTAAATGCAATTTCTACCAGCAAGATCCTCTCTAGATATCTGTATTTTATTATTCCTATATACATGAGTCCTTACATATAATATGGAGCATGGAGGGTCTGATTTCTCTTTAGTGATTTGGTTTAGTGATTTTTGTCTGTTTCTTTGCAGAATTGAATCAAGTGATCTTCCCTTGCTTGCCGCTGTTGCCAGCACCCACTCTCCATATGTTGCTCAGATCCTTCTATAATGGAAGATGCATTAGATGGACTGAATTGCCAGAAGTACTATTAAAAGACAGTGTCCTTTTTGCAGAATCTGGTAACAATGACAGCTGACTTTGTGATCTGTCAAATCCTGAAGATAATCACAGAGGAGGAGAAGGTTCACTCCTGTATATGTGAGAGTCATACATATAAAAGTATTGAAGACTGTTGAATAGAAATCTCAAAAAGAAAAGTATACTCATTTTTAGAGTAACACAATTTTGAGTTCTTTTACAGCAACATTTTAGACTCCTGTTCCAAATTTTGAAGATGGAGACTTATTTTATTTTTTTTTTTGAGGGGATGGGGGGGATGATTATTGGTTATATTGTAAATAGACTAAGAGGAATTGAACAAATGTTGAGGATGACTTTAAATGTTTGCTTTATACTAACAAAACCTCTAAAATCACTAATTCTGTCAGGTGACTTCTATGAGAGCAGTGCTTTTTATCTGTATTTTTTGTACCCATTGGCAATGTATAATGCGATTCATATCAAACCCTTTGAAATAGCACATTTTATAAACATACAAGTTACTGTTCAGTCACTTTAATGAACTGTGCTGGCCTTTAGGAAGGCATTAAAGAGCAAAAATGGTGTACTGAAGCCAATTTGAGGTGCGCTCCCTCGCCACTTCCTGCTGCGACATCCAAGACCAAGTTCCAGTGTGGGAAGTCCCACTCTTAGCCAGAGCTCCAGTGGTTTGGGGGAGCATGTATATAAGCTCCGGGGTAAGCTGTCTGAAGGCCACCCTGAATGAGCAAAGTACAGTGCCTCTTTAATGTTTAAGCGCCCCTGTCCCTTACACACAATTAAGCCAGCCATTTGTTATTGTTTATCACTTTTCACTTAGACTGAAATAATTTGCTGACCCTACAAAATGACAGCCATGATTTTTGTGGGCAGCACGAACATTTTAATGAAATCGAATTTAGCATGTTGTACTACCTCATTAGTGTGCCAATCTCTCACAAAAATACAGGAAAGTTATGGAACACAGTTATCAATGCGTAAACTCAATAGTTCATCCACTTTTCTTGTTTCCCCCATTTTTACATATTTGTTAACTTTAGGGGCCTTTCTATTTTACTGATGTTACTCTAGAGGGACCTCACCATGTAAATCCTTCTGCAGTTTTTGAACTTTTTAAGGACTTGTTTGTTTGCAGAATTCACATATTTTCTCATATTTTATATGTGCACAGATTATTTCAAAGAGTGTTACTGAAATATTGCTGCGCTTTCCCAATTTTTACATTTCTGCACAATTCCTGCACTTTATAAACTAAAATAAATATCTTCCAAGTGAACTATAGTTGGTAAGGGAAAGCTCCCCTGATTTGCAGGTATGTCATATTAGTGTTTTAAGGGATGCCTATGGCTATTAGCGGTGCTCCACCTGGGGAAAAAAAAAGTCAGCAGCTAAAAATACTGTAGCTACTGACTTTTAATATATGGACATTTACCTTTCCAGGGAGCCCGTGATGTGGACACCCCAGACTATTTTCGGATCAGCTGTCGGATGCTGCCCCTGCCATCCATTAAGGGAAACAGGCAGTGAAGTCTTTGGCTTCACAGCTGATTCCCTACTTTGCAAAGCGTGCTGTGCTTTCTAACTGGCCCGGCAGTGGAGGAAGGAGGCAGAGGGTCGGACCTCAGAGGGACGGCGCCGCTGTGCCATCTCCTGGAGGTGGGGAAGGGTGCCTGTCAAAAACGGGTACCCTTTCCCCCCTCCCCCCTGAAAGGTGCCAAATGTTGCACCAGAGGGGGGAGGAAGCAGATAAGTGGAGGTTCCACTTTTGGGTGGATCTCCGCTTTAACCCTAATTTTTACAAAAACGTATAATGTGTTAAAGCAAAGCTGTTGTCAGATTGGTATGGGGAATGCAATTGCTGATGTCCTAGAAAATGCTAGCTTCATCATTTTCTGGCCGAAAAAAAAGTATGCACATCAGGAAAGTTTGAAATCCGAATACGTGCTTCAGGTGAGTGACCCAATACTGAAGCAAAAGGGTCAGCATGGCAGGCAAGCAACCTGCATTTTTTGAAGGATTGGATCCTCAATGTCTGTTATGACTTATCTCCTTAAAATATTTGGCTCTCTGGATTATTAGACAGGTTGATTAATAGCCCCAATGCTTTCGTATCGTTTTATGGAAAACAGGTTTTGGATTGTTCTACTCTGCAATAATCGTGTGTACTAAAGCAGCAATGAATAATTTGAGATTCAGTTTATTTTTAGAATTCTTTGTAAATTTTCTCTTTTGTATGGAAATACCTCTTCTCCCATTTTCATCACCTTGCCATTGCAAAATACATTTTTTTAGGTTGCCGTTTGTGATCTGTACACAAAGTCTGCTTAGGGCTTACTGGCAGGCTCACAGCAGCCTCCGGAAGGAAGCATTTTCTTATTTCAAAACTCTGTGCACAACTGATTAACATTTAAACCTCTAAATCATTTAAAGTGGATGTAAACCCAATTCATGAAATCTGAGCTGGGCACTTATTTCTGCAGTGTTTTCTTATCTCTCTCTGTCTCGTAGCTGTCTCCTGCTCCATTCTTCTGTTATCAGCCTGATAACTCCTGACAAGTTCTCTGACACATATAAAAGCAGCCGGGATGCTATGAATAGATTAGCAGCGTGCTGAAAGATTCAACAATCAGAGCTGAAAGTCTCTACCTATGAGGAGAGGGGATGTGCGCCTTTCCTCCAATCAGCTGTTGTGAAATCTATTGGAAATGAAACATATCTAAATGAGATGCATCAGACTATATCGCTGCTTCCCTTTGATATATGGGAAAAACTTGACTTGAGCATAATGCCGAGTAATGTTTTTCAGACCCTGGCTAATCCACATTTGTGATATTTGAACATGGCTCACAGGCAGATAGAGGTTGGAGACTGCCTCACTAAAGAAATCCCCTTTTTCATGTATTGAATACGTGGCCTTCACTAAAAACCTCCCATAATGAGTTCCACTTATTAAATTGGGACATTGGTTTTAGCTACTGCTCCTTTATGCTGGGGCATGAGTGCACTGTATAAGATTTCTACATATAGACCTGCTCCAAGGAAAGGATGTATGCAATAATACTGTTAATAATTCCCCAGTGCTAGTATAGCAATATCCTTTCCTCTGTTTTATTTATAGACAGACATATAATATATGCACAAGTGTACGTGCTGCTGCACGCATGAAAGCAGTATGACCTATATTTTGTAAACATTTTTACAGTACTTCTTGAATTCAACATAATTATCTTCATAATCTATTTAACATTTTTTTTTCCTGTTATAGCTACATTTGTGTAGACCAAACCATTTTTAGTATGCAACCCACACACTGCAATAGAGGTTAACATAGTGTAATTCTTATTTTTGTGAAAAAGCATTTGATTCCCCTTTAATTTCTAATATGTCCAGATTAGGGTCAGTTTGGTTACTGCTGCTATCATCCTGTTTTGAGTATATTGCACACTATGCTTTGTATTTAGTGAGCCTTTCTTTTTCAAACCTTTACATTAACTCGGTTATATATTAAATGTGCATCGCTTATATTTGGGATATTCTTCATTTTTATTACCATTATGGAAGATGCTAAATATTTCATATTTAAATTTTTTTTATTATTATTATTATTATAACCATACATAGATTTATAAAAAAAAAAAAACATACAAATTTTACTAACCAATATGTTGGTTTTGTTAAGTGAGCTATGAAATGGAATGCCAGTCTGTAAGAGATGATCTGAAGAGAGAGGACATTTCCTATTGCATAACATATTTGGAGACATAAAACATTTTGTTCAAGTAATTGAGCACAGGGGTGTGTGTGTATATATCCAAATTAAGAACATTGAGGGCAGATAGCTTGATACAAGCAGTCCCCGAGTTACAAACCTCCAACTTACAAATCATTCATACTTATAAATGCAGGGAGACAACAGAAAGTGAGAGGAAATCTGCCCCCAGGAAGGGAAATTCACTCCTGTAAGAGTTATGGGAAAAAGTGTCTCCACTGATGCTTTATAACCAATCCTTGTTTCCACAACAACCCACATTTTTTAAAAAACAATTGTCGCAGGGACAGAAAGTGAGGTGATATCTTCTGAACGGGCACAGACAGAAAAACCAACATTACAGGGGTGTTCTAACCCTTCCCGATGCTATGCAAAAAAAAAAGTCAAAATATTTTGGCTGGAGTTGCCCTTAAAAAATGTACCAACTTACAATACCAATTTAACTTCCAAACCTACGAAACTTATCTTGTTTTTAACTTTGGGACTGCCGGTATGTCTATTAGATCATCAAGTTTAGCTTATCGGTCCTGAAAAAAGAGCAGTAAAATTTAGGTTGGAGAAAAGATTATATATTTAATTTTCAAAGCTGCATTTGCAAAGATAAGCCCCATGGGCATCACCAGCTGTTAATACCCAATGATTCTTGGACTTTCCATAAATTACACTTCTCTGCTGTGACATTCATGACATGCTTCATGTTTGGACCTCAAAAAAGTCCTTGCAAGCCTATGCAACCAGCCATTTGAGGTAAAGGTTATCACTAGTTTTTCGCTAATATTTTTGTTCTTATGAAATTATGTGATCTCTGTGTAGGAAAACCATGCTTGGTACACATTTCCAGATGAGTTCCTAAACTGTTCCTTTATAACCATTTTCACTTTTGGCTAAAGCTATTTAGATTTTTTCCCTATGTTTTATAATTGGATGCCTAATTTCTGATTAAATTAAGGGAAGCTAAAAATTGACAAATGGCAGGTTCATCTGTCCATACTGTGTCTTGCTACCTTATCTGCATTGCTGTTAAATGCCTTATTTTGATGTTAAATTGCAACTCCAAGTAAAAGGCTAAATCTACAAATGAAATCCATATATTGGATGTTTGCAAATGAATTTCAATTTCTATGTATCCAGTCATGAGAGTTGTGGGTAAAAAAAAAAGTATGATCTTTATTTTATGTGAAATATGGTGACCCATAATAACCTCTCCAGGAGGTTCGGAAAAGAGACCAGCTGTGTTATGTTCAAGCAGGGCAGACATCAGGATCCTGGCAAAGACACAAGTGGACAGGCTTGTCACAACTTTGATAAAAGTCCAACCCCCTTTAAATATACATTTTTGATAAAGAAGTGCTTGCATAACTGCGCAGGGAATTGGTGCACATTTGCAAAACACCTATTCTGAATACCAGCAAAAAAAGTAATGTGTACAGTAATTGCATACTTCACCTGTAATGAGATGATGGTACTTTATTACCATATATGATCACCTTATAAAAGATGTGCTCATAATTTTCTTTAAAAAAAACAAACAAAAAAACAAACGCACAAACAACAAAAACAACAAAAAAACAAACTCTGTATATATTTAATGCTTTTGAAACTGCCACAAATAACAACATTTGTGCACTGAAGTGTACTCAATACAAACTAACAATGTTCTTTTTATCCTTCCCTAGTACTTTAATGTTCTCTACAATTTTCCTGCTGTTGACCAAAATTTTGGCAATGAAATCTTTTCATTTATGTCTTAACTCCCTGGCAGCAAACATCAGCTCATCCTATGTATGTCTGTGTGTGTGTGTAATATATGCATTCTTAGGGATTGCTGTAAAATAGTGGTGTTCTTTATTTCCTTGCTTAAATTATTTAGATGAACCATGTGTATAATGTACAGAGCAGTCTTCCTGTTTTTTGTAAATATTTTCCATAATATGCATTGTATCATATTAACTGTACCCAATTTTGTGGGCAACTTTTGTGCAATAAATTTGGTCTTGTCAATACCTGTGTGGTCTTTTATTTATTTTTATATATATATATATATATATATATATATATATATATATATATATATATATATATATTTTTTTTTTTTTTTTTTTTATTGTAGGGGATCAGAGGGGTGAAGAGCTGGCTCAGAGGCAGTCCAGTAAAATAAGTGGCTTTTATTCAGCAAAAAAAATAAAAAATAAAACTTAAGACCAGACAGACTTATCTTATCATACGGATGTGCACACAGGTACAGCTCACAGTTCATCAGCCCACAGGCTTAGAGGTAACAGTTCATGGCTCCAAACAGAGCTACAGTCTTTTTGTGGTTTAAGCTCACCCAGCAGGTACACCATCCAGCAATGGACATTTCCACACATCGTGCTGCTGCGTCTCTCTCTCCTACTCAACAGCTCCACACTGACACTTTCAGCGCACCTGACCATAAGCAGGTCTGAAGGGGAAGTATCTGCCTTCTTCAATTAACCCCCTCTTAACCCTGCCCCAGGCTGACCCTCTACATATCCCCCCCCCCCCCTCTGTTCCAGGCCAGGGGTCTGGACAACAGGACTCCAGTGGCAGTCAACCCGGAAAAGGGCATCTGCATTCTGATGTACCTTTCTCGGTCTATGTACCACTACAAACCTGAAGTTCTGTAGAGCAAGGAACCACCGGGTGATTCTGGAGTTTTTATCTTTATTTTGGGCCATCCACTTAAGGGGCGCATGATCTGAAACTAACTTGAAGGGTCATCCCAACAAGTAGTAGAGTGTCTCCAAAGCCCATTTTATTGCGAGACACTCCCTTTCCACAATGGAATAGTTCCTCTCAGCTGGCGTGAGCTTCCGGCTCAAATACGCAACAGGGTGCTCATCACCCCCAATCATCTGGGACAGTACTGCACCCAGACCCAATTTTGAGGCATCTGTTTGTACCAGGAACTCTTTTTGGAAGTCAGGAGCTACCAACACTGGTTCCTGGACAAAGCTTGCTTCAATCGGCAGAACGCTGCTTCTGCTCTCCACTGAACAACAGTTGCGTTCTTTCCCTTGGTGAGATCAGTCAGAGGTGCTGCTAGACTGGCAAAGTTGGGGACAAACCTCCTATAATAGCCCACAATGCCAAGGAAAGAACGCACTTATTTCTTTGTGAGTGGATGGTGCCATTTCTGAATAGCCTCCACCTTGTTTAGTTGGGGCTTAATCACACCCTTGCCTACAACATACCCCAGGTTTAAACTCTCTAATCTTGGCAGATCCGTTGTATACACGACTGGTTGTTTTGCGCAGCCTGCAAATGTTCCCGTACTATGGGCATAACTTTTGTTATTCGGTCCTGCATTTGAGACACGTGTTCTAACACACTCCGATACGGGGAAGCTTCTTGTTCCCACGTCTCTTTCATTATATCCAGTAGTCCATGGGGGTGTCTCCTATAAACCAGCTTAAAGGGGAGAACCCCGTGGAGGCCTGGGGTTACCTCTCTTATGGCAAACAACAAGGGAGGTAACAAGCAATCCCAATCCCGACCATCTTCCTCAACTGCTTTCTTTAGCATTCCCTTTAAGGTTTTGTTGCACCGCTCCACTAACCCATCAGTTTGTGGGTGAAACACTGAAGTCCACAAGTGTTTAATCTTAAACAGGTTACAGAGTTCCTTCATCACTTTTGACATGAACGGGGTACCTTAGTCTGTCAAGATCTCGGATGGGAGCCCTGTTCTCATGAACATCTGAAACAACTCCCATGCGATGACCTTGGATGAGCAATTTCCTAAAGGGACCGCTTCTGGATACCTGGTGGCATAGTCAAGGACAACTAAAATGTATTGGTGTCCCCTAGCTGACTTGGGTAAGGGGCCCACCAAGTCCATGGCTATGTGATCAAAAGGAACATTGATAATTGGAAGTGGTACCAGCGGACTGCGAAAATGGGGTATTGGAGTGGTTCTTTGACAGGTAGGGCAGGACTCGCAGTAGTCCTTAATTTCTCGATATACACCGGGCCCAAAAAAACGCTGTAAAACCCATTCCTGAGTTTTAGCCGCTCCAAGGTGACTCCCAAGTACATGACTATGAGCCAAATGCAACACTTTAGACCTAAAAGGTTTGGGTACTACCAGTTGTTCCAACACTTCTTGATTGACCTTAGTTACTCGGTACAAGTCATGATTCACAGCAAAATGGGGGAACTTCATGTCCGCCCCAGGGTGCTGTGGTTCACCGTTTAAGACCGTGGTCTGTTCCCTGGTGGGGATCAAAGTGGGGTCTCATCTGAGCTCTAAGGAAATCTTCCCGGGAGCCCCCAAGATCTGACATGTCTGGCTCAGAGGAGATACTTTCCGCTTCCAATCCTGCAAACACCTCCAGGGGACCGGGCTCACTTTCTGCAGGTTCAGCAACCTGGTACTGATCCTTAGTAACAACCTCCTGCAACACAGTATTATTCACCACCTCTGTGGGTTCTTGCTTTTTGGGGGAAACCCCTGAACCTTTGAGCTTTTGCCCATACAAGACCCAAAACATGGGGCAGTCTCGCCCGATTAGTAAATCATGAGGCAGTCCCGGGACCACCCCCACTTTTAGTTTAGCCGTTCCTGCTGGTGTACACAGGGTCACACAGGCCAGCGGATAGTTTTTAACATCGCCATGCACACAGATGACCCCAACCTGTTCCCTTGGTACCAGATTTCTTGGCAACCCGTCCGATCGGAGCAGGGTAACGACACTCCCAGAGTCAAGGAGTGCTACCACCTCCTGTCCATTAACCCGCACCACACACTCATGCGGATTTAGGTTGGTTGCAGCACATAATGCATGGATATACATGGAGCGACGGCAACCCATGTTGCACTCCATTGGTTCTTCCCGACTTGGACACTGGGCTGCCAAATAACCCAGTTGATGGCAGGACCAACAGCGAACCTCACGGGGTTCCCCCTATTGGTTCCCTGGAAGCTCATGTGGTGTTCTTGGTAGTTGTATTATCCCTCCAAGCAGCCACTATGCGATCACTGGGAGGCACACTGGTGCTGGAACGCACTTCTTTGAAATGGGCCAGCTCTCTTGTGACATAGGGACTCTCCTGGAACTTTTCCGCACAACTGTAGCGCTCAACTGCTGTAGCCATCTCATCCAGTGACTGAGGCTCGGACTGAGCCACCCATCGGTGGAGCTCCCTGGGTAGTCCATGCAGGAAACGATCGAGTGTGACACCTACCACAATCTGAGTGGGTGTCTTTTCCTCAGGTTTCAGCCAATCTTGGAACAAGTGCATCAGGTGGTAGAGCTGCGCACGGGCAGGCTTAGCCTTGTCAAAGCGCCAGCCATGGACTTGGTTCGCCTTTAAAGTGACAGTCACTCCCAGCCCTGCTCGGATTTCTGCTTTCAGGAGCTTATAATCGCGTGCTGATTCAGGGGCCAAGTCACAGTATGCTTGTTGGGGGGTCTGCGGTCAGGAAAGGAGCCAGTACATCTGCCCAGTCTTTATCAGGCAGACCCGACCTTGCTGCAACCCGCTCAAACATAGCTAGGTATGCTTCCACGTTGTCTAAGGCTGGCATATTTTGCAGGGTCCGCTTCACTGCCTTCCGGGGGTCACTCTTTACAGCAGGAACACCTTTCCTCTTTCCTGCCTGCTGGGTCACCATCTTTTGTAATCCCGCTATCTGTTCACTCAGTAAGCGATTTGTTTCCTGTTGTACAGCGACTGTCTGCACCAGGAGTTGCTCCTGTCGAGCCTGTGCATTAGACAGTACCAGCTGCTTAACCACATCCTCCATGGCTTGTTCAGAAGATTTCACTGTCTGTGCAGCTTTAACCCAGGACATGGGATTAGACTGGACCCCTAAAACTGCCTGATGCACACTCCACCAATTGTAGGGGATCAGAGGGGTGAAGAGCTGGCTCAGAGGCAGTCCAGTAAAATAAAAGTGGCTTTTATTCAGCAAAACAGCAAAAAAACATAAGACCAGACAGACTTGTCTTATCACACGGATGTGCACACAGGTACAGCTCGCAGTTCATCAGCACACAGGCTTAGGGGTAACAGTTCATGGCTCCAAACAGCTACAGTCTTCGTGGTTTAAGCTCACCCAGCAGGTACACCATCCAGCAATGGACATTTCCATACAGCGTGCTGCTGTGTGTCTCTCCTACTCAACAGCTACACACTGATACTTTCAGCACACCTGATAATAAGCAGGCCTGAAGGGGAAGTACCTGCCTTCTTCAATTAACCCCCTCTTAACCCTGCCCCAGGCTGACCCTCTAAAATATATATATATATATATAATATTTATTTTAACCAAAGCTTACCATAGTAAAAATCCAAGATAATTAGTATTTGTCCCAATCTGGTTATAGTAACTGGAAGCTTTCCACTTTTTCAATAAGTGGCTCCTATATAAATGATTTCTACATTTTCATGGAAGGAATGTCAGTTCTTATAAGTGACTCTTTTTAACCACATGAATACCGTACCGTTACATCCCCTTCCAGTCCATGCCATTTTTCATACTTCGACAATTACTCTGTCATCTAGCACACTGTACTCAAATTAATTGCATTTTTTTAGAAATATAGAGCTTTTGGTAGCATTCAGTCACCACTGTTTTTTTTTTCTTTTTTCCCTCCGTATAAAAGATTATTTATTTGCATAATTTTATTTCTTCAGAAGTTAGGCTGGGTTCACACTGCTGTGATGCGGGAACGCTGTGAATCTGCTGCGGGTTCCCGCATCGCATGCCTCCCAGCGGCAGTTCACACTGCCCTATGCGAACTGCTGGGAGTATCAGTGAAAAGTTAATGACACCCCCAGATCAGTTCGCATATCGCAGTGCGATCTGCAAACTCGGACAGAAATCGGATCGCATGGTGTGAACACCCATGCGATCTGATTCTGCTGCGGACCAAAAAAAGGATCCTGTGCGAGTTTGGGCCGGATGCGATGCGAATTCAGCCATACTATCTGTATGGCTGAACTCGCATCGCACAGAGATCGGATGTGATTTGCACTGCATTGCGGTGCGAATCACATCCGATCTCGTCACCGCAGCAGTGTGAACCCAGCCTTAAGGCCAAAATGCTATATTTCTTTGGTGAGGAAAAAAAAAAAAAACATCAGGTGTGTGTTATTTAGTCTGCATGAAAACTAATCAATCCTGATGTTCTGAATGTCTTTTTTTTCCCTTTAGGCTCTAAAATTACCCCTTTTGTAGACAGTCCAAGGTATTTAGTAAGAGGCATTGGCAGTTTTTTTAATAGTTTTTTTGCAAAATGATTTGGAAAATGCTAAAAGTAAATAAAATGTTTTTTTTTCTACACAACATTATCAGTTTGCCAAGTTAAAACATTCAGACAGGCATACTTCGAATAACACCCCAAAACACATTTTGCTACTCCTCCTGAGTATGGAAATACCACATGTGAGACTTTTTCGCAGCCTAGCCACATAGAGGCTAAAAATCCAGAAGCACCTTCAGGCTTTCTAATCAATTAGAAAGGGGGGCTTAAATTATGGCATATTGGCATCACTACTCTGTTAACAATAGCACTAGTGTGGCAGTGGTCAGGACACGGGCTGGAGTGAACAGGTCTGGTACCACTGGCTCTGTTGACACTGGCACAGATGTGGTGTAGTGGTGATCAGATCACTGTTACTGGGCTGACTAGAACTGGTGCTAGCATATACTGCTATGGCTTCACTACAATTCGGGCATCGACTTTGTTGACACTGGCTTTAGTATGGTGGTGATCAGGACACTGGTGCTGGTGTGAGGGAACACGAGTCCAGTTGCCAAGAACAGAACTTATATTAAAGTTCAGCAATTCACAACAAGCCCAGCTGGAAGGTGCCTGACCGGGAACACTGTCAGAATGCAACAGCGATGTGCAGCAGAGCAGGTCTCAGACGTGCCTATAGTATCTGTCTTATGGGGCAGAATGGAACCTGGCTGGTCCGTGTCCAAATGGAGAGGTGTCCATGTATGATGGCATGTCCCTATCCTTTCCCTACTTGTCTGGAACTTCTCCCTGCCACAAATCACTGTGTCTGGCATACGGATACCTGTCCCTACACTACCAATAAGCAAAATGTGCACCAAGCTTGGGAGCCAGGGCTTTAAATAGGCTCTGCCTGACCCAAGATGGCTGCCAGTGTTACATGGGAGCAGCATCCAATAGACGACTTCCTCAGTTACCCAGGAAACCATAGAGGAAACGTGTCTCCTGACTTTCCCTCCAACTGCAATCCTGCTGTGGTTGAGTGCCACATAGTGTTTATTGGTCTGTTGTCACTGCAATCAGGGACAATGGTTGGCGGCAATGTTTTGGTAACACCGGCTGATGTAGCCTGTGATAAGGTTTACAGTGTTACTGGTAAAACTGAGGCAGGTGTGATAGG